>NC_134356.1:223743273-225020773 GCF_048569485.1 Anomaloglossus baeobatrachus
TATTACAGGGTCGTCACGGGTATTGCACAATCTGCCCATCCGTGCAGTATTTACCTCCTTCTTGGTTATGGGTCCCTAACTATATGGTGTTGCCTACATCAGCTAATCAAACCCTAGATACACCCTGCACCACACCCACCAAACACACCAGTGGACGACTTGAGTGGAATAGAGTCACCCACCTGGGGGGTTGGGGAGGTGAGGAGAGTGTAGTCTGAGGAGTGAAAGTGAGAGGAGGTCGGGAGCGGGGCTCCTGGAAAACAATCTAGGTGGCAGAGAGTGGTCTGGGCCTAGAGGAGTCGGACCCGCGGTCGCAGGGGATCATGGCAAGGGGCATGGACCTGTCGAGGAGGACTGCCAGCGGCCGAGGAAAATGGCGCCTTCAAGATCCATTCCCACCCGCTCCAAAATCGGAGCAACGAGGGAGATAGGACTTTCCAATCCAAAACGGTCCAGAAAATGCCAAGCGTGAGAGCCCTGAGAGCAAGCTTCCACACTTAGCCATAGTGGGGAGTGGGACCCGGCAGGTTTCACACTACCGGGACCATCAAAGAAGTAAACTTAGTGCCAGGAGGCAGGTCATGGATCACCAGGCGGCACCATTGGGGACGGGACCGAAACTAAGCTCCCTTCAGAGGCAATGGTGTCCAGAGACTTGTTTGACCGGTTGTCGGTGTCTGCTTGATGGACTGAGTGAGTACAAAAGTGACACCCTTGCACCCAACGGCACCCTCACAACCACCGACTCCCGGGGTATCCCCCCTACCCGTGGAGGGTTACAACACCTGGCTGCCCCATTGTATCATCCCCGAGTACTCCCCAAATGCAGCGGTGGTACTCCTAGTTATCCCATACCACAGGTGGCGTCACAAACTCTATAATACTCCCTTTAAATACCCCCCTTTATTTGAGTGTCCGCACGACCCCCGGGTCCGGGAACCCTCGAGCCACTGCGAATGCGGATCCGAGCAGCTCGGCTGCTGACACGGGGATGCCACACTGACATCTGCTACTAATTAATCAACAATCCAGGCACTGCTACATCTAGGGATAGCTTTTGCAAATTCCTAAAAAAGGTCCCAAAATTTCCAAAACAATGGGTTCAGGTGTAGTGTAGAGCCTGTCAGCCACCGTCTCTATTCATACCAGCACAGTTGCGTCCTTGTGTTGGCTTCATAGCGTACATAAACTCCATAGTACCCTACTGCTAAAAAACCTAGTGTAAGTGTAAAACAAACCCCTAAAAATTGTTTTCACGGCCTGTAGTTCTGCCTGAAGCCAAATACCATCATAGCACCAACCTAGCATCCTGGTGTTTCATTCATATCTTACAGAACCTAGATAGTGGCCTGCTACTATTAACACAGTCTGAGTGTCAAAAACCAATCTAATATATAAAGCTGAATGTGTGTGTGTATGTATGTATGTATGTATGTATGTATGTGTGTGTGTGTGTGTGTGTGTGTGTGTGTCCGGGATTGGCATCTGCACCGTCGCAGCTACAGCCACAAAATTTTGCACACTCACACGTCTGGACCCTGAGAGCATCATAGGCTATGTTGTGAGGCGAAATTTTAACCCCGCGCGTTCCAATTTACCAATCAATTTTGCCCCTATCTACATAATGGGGAAAAAGTGAAACGAAAAGTGTATCCGCACCGTCACATTTACAATCACGAAATTTTTCACAGACACCTCATGTGACCGGCGCTTTACAGTTACTCTCCAAAAAACATGCCTCCATTAAAGTAAATGGAGCCTGGAACTACAGGTTATTAGTAGGAGCTGTGATTGGTTGCTATAGGAACAAAAGACATTCATAGCATAAGAAGCTTATATGTGAGGTAATAAGATGTCGGTGGGGAGATGGATAGAGAGAGACAGACAGAGAGACAGACAGACAGAGACAGATCTGGAAAGAGACAGACCTGGAAAGAAACTGACCTGCAAAGAGACTGACCTGGAAAGAGACTGACCTGGAAAGAGACAGACCTGGAAAGAGACAGATGGGGAAAGAGACAGATGGGGAAAGAGACAGACAGACATGCAGGTAGGGACAGAGACAGGCAGACAGGGAAGGAGGAGACAGCCAGAGAGACAGACAAAGATAGATGGGGAAAGACACAGACCTTGATAGAGACAGATTGGGAAAGAGACAGAGAAATAGAGACAGACAAGGAAAGAGACAGACAGGAAAAGACACAGACAAAGAGACAGGGAGACAGACGGGGAAAGAGACAGACCTGGGAAAAAGACAGACCTAGAAAGAGACAGATGGGGAAAGAAACAGAGAGATAGAGACAGACAAAAAAAGAGACAGACAGAGACAGGCAGATGGGGAAAGAGACAGACGGTGAAAGAGACAGACGGGGAAAGAGACAGACCTGGAAAGAGGCAGACGGAGCACATTACTTGGCCAATTTAATTAAATATGTGTGGAATATCTGTGGTGTTGAAACATATGTTGTGAAATACTTCTATTAGCTTAGTTTTTGCCTTTTAATAATTACATTTCTATCTATTTGTTTTGTGTTTTTTGTGTGCAGAATAAATTTTTGTTAATACATTCTATTTTGTTAACAACAGTTATTAACCCGGGCGAAGCCGGGTAGTACAGCTAGTAAAGAGACAGACAGAGACAGGCAGATGGGGAAAGAGACAGACGGGGTAAGAGACAGACGGGGTAAGAGACAGGCGGGGAAAGAGACAGACGGGGAAAGAGACAGACCTGGAAAGAGACAGACGGAGCACATTACTTGGCCAATTTAGTTAAATATGTGTGGAATATCTGTGGTGTTGAAATATATGTTGTGAAATGCTTCTATTAGCTTAGTTTTTGCCTTTTAATAATTACATTTCTATCTATTTGTTTTGTGTTTTTTGTGTGCAGAATAAATTTTTGTTAATACATTCTATTTTGTTAACAACAGTTATTAACCCGGGCGAAGCCGGGTAGTACAGCTAGTACTAAAATAAAAGTGGTGTCAAAGCCCGTTTTCTTTTAGGGCTGAAAGACATTCACAACATCTTTGTCGACTCCTCCAAGTGGTACTTTATCCAATAAAGGTACCTTGCATTTTTTAGACTAACAGAAACAGCTGTTGTGGGAAACTATTAACACAAGTTTATCAACCTGGCATCAGTCTTATTCCACTGCCTGTACAAAGGTCATGTTACAGTATTCACCTTCAAATAATCAAACCCAAAAAATGGGAAAAAGATGCGGTAAGGGCTGTGGACGAGGTGGTAGTGACAGTGGTGGTCGCCTAAGCAGTGTGACCAAGCCAAATGAAAACGTTCCTGCTTTATCTACCTCTGCCTTCCTATCGCAATTTTCTGTTCCACGTGGGAATCCACTCTTGCGCCCTGAACAGTGCGAACAGGTAACGAGTTGGCTAGCAGAAAATGCCTCCAGTTACTCGTCGAGTCGCAAATCCCAAGGGTCCACACAGACAGACTTGAGTAGCCCAGAGGCTGGCCCATCGAATCCTCAGCCTGGTCATCCTTCCTCACAACATCAGTATTCCAAGGAAACATATGACACCAAAGCAGGTTACCCTGAGGAACTGTTTACGGGACCCTTTGACCTTTCTTGCCTCTCACTGCGCAATACCACCAACGCATGTGAGACCGTGGTGTGCAGTGATGCACAGATCTTTGAGGCTAGCTGTTTGAGTCTATCCGATGGAGGTGGTGTATACAGTATATCTAATATATAAAGCTGAATGTGTGTATGTGTGTGTGTGTGTGTGTGTGTATGTGTGTGTGTATGTCCGGGATTGGCATCCGCACCTTCGCAGCTACAGCCACAAACTTTTGCACACTCACACTTCTGGGCCCCGAGAGCGTCATAGGCTATGTTTTGAGGGGAAATTTTAACCCCACTCTTTACAGTTATTCGCCAAAAAACCTGCCTCCATTAAAGCGAATGGAGCTGGGAGCCACAGTGCAGCCAGAACTTCAGAAGAATGCGCAGCCACGCCCTTATATGGAATGTTGGCGTGTCACAATGCAGCCAGACATAGACAGGGAAAGAGGCAGACACAGACAGGGAAAGAAACAGACATAGACAGGGTAAGAGACAGACACAAAGAGACAGACACAGACAGGGAAAGAGGCAGACACAGACAGGGTAAGAAACAGTCATAGACAAGGTAAGAGACAGACACAAAGAGACAGACACAGACAAAGAGACAGACTGACAGGGAAAGAGACAGACAGGGAAAGAGAGGGAAAGAGAGAGACAGGTTAAGAGACAGACAAAGAGACAGAGACAGACACAGGGAAACAGACAGACAGGGAAAGAAAGGGAAAGAGACAGACCGGGTAAGAGACAGACAAAGAGACAGACACAGGGAAAGAGACAGAGGGAAAGAGGGAAAGAGACAGACAGGGAAAGTGACAGATAGACAGGGAAAGAGATAGATAGACAGACAGGAAAAGAGATTGAGACAGATGGAGAAAGAGACAGTCAGAGACAGACAGGGAAAGAGACAGATAAAGAGAGAGACAGAGATATATACAGACGGGGAGACAGACATAATTACATTTATTTCTGTTTTGTGGTTTTTGTGTGCAGAATACATTTTTGTTAATACATTCTATTTTGTTAACAGCAGTTATTAACCCGGGTGAAGCCGGGTAGTATAGCTAGTATATATATATATATATATATATATACAGTTAGGTCCAGAAATATTTGGACAGTGACACAAGTTTTGTTATTTTAGCTGTTTACAAAAACATGTTCAGAAATACAATTATATATATAATATGGGCTGAAAGTGCACACTCCCAGCTGCAATATGAGAGTTTTCACATCCAAATCGGAGAAAGGGTTTAGGAATCATAGCCCCGTAATGCATAGCCTCCCCTTTTTCAAGGGACCAAAAGTAATTGGACAAGGGACCCTAAGGGCTGCAATTAACTCTGAAGGCATCTCCCTCGTTAACCTGTAATCAATGAAGTAGTTAAAAGGTCTGGGGTTGATTACAGGTGTGTGGTTTTGCATTTGGAAGCTGTTGCTGTGACCAGACAACATGCGGTCTAAGGATCTCTCAATTGAGGCGAAGCAGAACATCCTGAGGCTGAAAAAAAAAGAAAAAATCCATCAGAGAGATAGCAGACATGCTTGGAGTAGCAAAATCAACAGTCGGGTACATTCTGAGAAAAAAGGAATTGACTGGTGAGCTTGGGAACTCAAAAAGGCCTGGGCGTCCACGGATGACAACAGTGGTGGATGATCGCCGCATACTTTCTTTGGTGAAGAAGAACCCGTTCACAACATCAACTGAAGTCCAGAACACTCTCAGTGAAGTAGGTGTATCTGTCTCTAAGTCAACAGTAAAGAGAAGACTCCATGAAAGTAAATACAAAGGGTTCACATCTAGATGCAAACCATTCATCAATTCCAAAAATAGACAGGCCAGAGTTAAATTTGCTGAAAAACACCTCATGAAGCCAGCTCAGTTCTGGAAAAGTATTCTATGGACAGATGAGACAAAGATCAACCTGTACCAGAATGATGGGAAGAAAAAAGTTTGGAGAAGAAAAGGAACGGCACATGATCCAAGGCACACCACATCCTCTGTAAAACATGGTGGAGGCAACGTGATGGCATGGGCATGCATGGCTTTCAATGGCACTGGGTCACTTGTGTTTATTGATGACATAACAGCAGACAAGAGTAGCCGGATGAATTCTGAAGTGTACCGAGATATACTTTCAGCCCAGATTCAGCCAAATGCCGCAAAGTTGATCGGACGGCGCTTCATAGTACAGATGGACAATGACCCCAAGCATACAGCCAAAGCTACCCAGGAGTTCATGAGCGCAAAAAAGTGGAACATTCTGCAATGGCCAAGTCAATCACCAGATCTTAACCCAATTGAGCATGCATTTCACTTGCTCAAATCCAGACTTAAGACGGAAAGACCCACAAACAAGCAAGACCTGAAGGCTGCGGCTGTAAAGGCCTGGCAAAGCATTAAGAAGGAGGAAACCCAGCGTTTGGTGATGTCCATGGGTTCCAGACTTAAGGCAGTGATTGCCTCCAAAGGAATCGCAACAAAATATTGAAAATAAAAATATTTTGTTTGGGTTTGGTTTATTTGTCCAATTACTTTTGACCTCCTAAAATGTGGAGTGTTTGTAAAGAAATGTGTACAATTCCTACAATTTCTATCAGATATTTTTGTTCAAACCTTCAAATTAAACGTTACAATCTGCACTTGAATTCTGTTGTAGAGGTTTCATTTCAAATCCAATGTGGTGGCATGCAGAGCCCAACTCGCGAAAATTGTGTCACTGTCCAAATATTTCTGGACCTGACTGTATATATATATATATATATATATATATATATATATATATATTAATATTCAGGGTCGGACTGGGGTGCCAGGTGCCTACCAGGGAAATTGACTCTGGGAGCCCACACTATAGCTGCCATAAACATTTTTATTACTTGATCATTTTCGGCTTCTCTCAGTATAACGTGAGCCCTTATACCAAACTCTACTGTGCGTAGTAGAGCCCTGTCCTGTGCCTGAATATATCACAGGATTTCTTGTAGCATCTTATTTATTGTAGTTAATAATGGAATCTATTATTTACAGTCAGTCACAATTTTTCTTACACACGGACATTCCTTGTCCTAGGAAAACCACCGAGTCCATCAGCCAAATAATATTCACAGTGAAGCAAAATGTTATCCAGCATCTTCACATGGAAAAGATTACTAATATTAATCCCCCTCTGCCGCCATCTATCCACCATATAGGGAAATCCTCTATTAAGCCCTGTGCGCACACTGCTTTTTTTGCCACGGATTTTGCTGCAGAAAAGCTGCAGATTTTGTTCATAACCTTCCTGCGGTCCTTCTCCAGCAAAATCTATGAGAAAATCAAAATGCTGTGCGCACACTGCATTTTTTTTCTCTCCAGGCTTTGCTGCAGAATTTCTGCAGCAAAAAGAAGTAGCATGTGTGCCGCCCCTGTGCCAGCAGCTGGCGCTGCTCCAGGCCTTCTGGGGTGGTGGCTCGACGGCCTCCGGACTCGGGGGTCTCGCGGACATGCCGAATAAAAGGGGGATGTAGATGTACGGGCTAGGCCGTATTAAGTTCTTGACACCACCCACGGTGTGTGGTGAGGTGGGACACCACCGCTGCTGATGTGGGCACCCGGGGGAGATGTTGTGGCAGCAAGATGTTAACCCCTCCGTGGGTAGGGATGGTGGCCCCGGGACCCAGTGTCTCTGGGCAGGGTATAGCGACTGCAGGGAGCGTTTGTGTACTCACAGTTAATAAACCACACAAATCTCTGGTAAACCAAGGTGCTGGTGGCCGGTGCCGCGGCCGATTGCATTCAGGTCCCCCACCCGGCTGGTGGTCTCTATCCTTTTCTCTGCACTGTTTTGTGTAAGGTGGACTTCCAAGTGTGAAACTCAGGAGTCCGTTCCCAGCTGAATGTGGGCTGGCCCGTGGGATCTATGGGCCCTGGCGGTGACCTCTTATCCCTATCGGTGGGCTGTTGTCTTCTATGAGGGACTTTGGGTGAGAGAGAACCTCTAGTCCTGGCCTCAATCGGTGAATTAACCAGTCTGCTTGTTTCCGGTTCTGGCTTCAGGGTCCGAGTACCCCCCCTTTGTGCTACGGTTTCCGGGTTGGTTCCCTGTGTCGGTACCGGCGGGCTACAACCCTATCCCGGTCCAACTCAGTTCTGCCGAGCCGTCTTCCCATCTCCTGCTGACGGAGACCACCATCTGCCTCCTAGCCAGTGGCACCAGGGCTCCTACCCTGGTACTGTTCAACTTGAACTTTCCTGCTGGAGCTACACTTAGCTCCAGCCCACACTCCTCTCTAAACTGAACTCTAAACTTTCACTGCTTATTTTCTCGCCCTGGGCTGTCTAGACCCCTGGGTGGGCGTGTCCCAACCACCTGGTCACGCCCACTGGTGTGTCTGTCTTTTCCTAAGTCCCCCTTCACATGTCCGTGTCTCCGGTATGTGTTAGGTCCGTTTTCGTATGTACCGGAGACACGGACACACGTACTCCAATGTTATTCAATGTATGGAGTTACACGTGCGTTTTTCCATAAGGTGCGTGTGTCCGTGTGCGTGATACGTTTGTTTGTCCGTAAAACACGGATGCATGTCCGTTTTCTGCATGGAACACGCATACACGCACCCAATGAATGTCTATGGGTCCGTGAGCACACATACGTGACACGGATGCATCTCTGTATGGTCCGTGTACATTTTGTGCATTTTTGAAGCGATGTCGGTCAATCTTTTTTTTCTGTGTATGTCAGTCAATCTCCCTCAGTCCGTCAGTCGATCTCTCTCTCTTGTCTGTCGGTCAGTCACCCCCCTCTCTCATACTCACCGATCCCCGATCACCGGCGCAGCGCTGCACAGCTGTTAAAAAAACTCCGGCGACTTATACTATTTTGAAAAAGCCGGCCGCTCATTATTCAATCTCGTATTCCCTGCTTCCCCTGCCACCGGCACCTATGATTGGTTGCAGTGAGACACGCCCCCACGCTGAGTGACAGCTGTCTCACTGCAACCAATCACAGCCGCCGGTGGGCGTGTCAATATCGAGCAGTAAAATAAATAAATAAATTAAAAAAAAACGACGTGCGGTTCCCCACAATTTTGATACCAGCCAGGGTAAAGCCAAACGGCTGAAGGCTAGTATTCTCAGGATGGGGAGCTCCACGTTATGGGGAGCCCCCCAGCCTAACAATATCAGCCAGCAGCCGCCCGGAATTGCCGCATCCATTAGACGTGACAGTCCCGGGACTGTAACCGGCTCATCCCGATTTGCCTTGGTGCGTTGGCAATCGGGATAATAAGGAGTTAATGGCAGCAACCCATAGCTGCCACTAAGTCCAAGATTAATCATGACAGGCATCTCACCGAGATACCTTCCATGATTAACCTGTAAGTTAAAGAAAATAAGCACACACAACGAAAAATCCTTTATTTGAAATAATAAACAAAAAAAACACCCTCGTTCACCACTTTATTAAGCCCCGAAAACCCCTCTAGCTCTGGCGTAATCCACGGAGGTCACACGACGCTCTCAGCTCTGCTACATGAAGGTGACAGGAGCTGCAGTAGAACACCGCCGCTCCTGTCAGCTCCAGACAGCAACTGAGGTGAGAAGCGCGAGCAATGACGTCACTCAGGTCACTCGCGGCCACCCCTGGATCATCCAACTGTGACAGCAAGTTGCCCGAGTGACAGCGATGAATTTACAGGTGAGTTGCGATCTCGGGTGGAGGATCCAGCTAGCCGCGGGTAACCTGACTGACAGCAGTGCTAATCGCGCTGCTCACTTCAGTCACTCAGGGGATTAGCGGTCACCGGTGAGTCCTTCACGGGTGTCCGCTAATCAGGACGCGACACAGACAGAGCCGCGGGATGACAATTAAGTCGGGTGAAGTTCATCCGAGTTCATTCTCATTGCGCGACGCTGTCTGTCTGCTGTCAGCTGGCATATAGCAACATCATTGTGCATCACACACGGAAGATTTCACACGGACAACACACGGACAACACACGGACATTACACTTCTGTATCTCACGCACACACGGACATTCCACACGCACACACGGCTAGCATACACAATCACACGTATGTCACATGTACCAGAAAAACGGACAAAAAAACGGAACACGGACCCGAAAAATGGCACGTAAGAAACGCAGGTGTTTTTCACGGACGTGTGAAGCGGGCCTAAGGGGGGGTGACTAGGGTTTCTAGGTTGGCTGTGTGTTTCCTAGTGAGGAAGGTGTTATGCAGGGGCCTATTTGTGACTACCTGGTTTTGCCAGGGCATCACACATGTGCCTTAATTTCCGCAGGTACCTGAGTTTTTGCCATTAAATAATGGTTAAAAATTGCAGGGACCAACCTGCGGAAAAAACGCGGCAAATCTGCACCAAAAACACAAGAAACTGCGGCAAATCTGCACCAATAACGCAAGAAAACGCAGCAAATCTGCACTTTTGGTGTGGTTTTTTTGCCGCAGGTGCGGAATTTTCCTATGAAAATGCCATTTTCCAGTGTGCACAGGGCCTAAAGGGGGCTTTACATGCAACGACATCGCTAACGAGATGTCGTTGGGGTCACGTAATTCGTGACGCACATCTGGCCTCGTTAGTGACGTTGTTGCGTGTAACACCTACGAGCGAGTGTTAACAATCAGAATTACTCACTTAATCATCGTTGATCGTTGACACATCGTTAATTTCCCAAATATCGTTGCTGGTTCAGGACGCAGGTTGTTGGTCGTTCCTGAGGCAGCACTCATCGCTACGTGTGACACCCCAGGAACGACGAACAACACCATACCTGCGTCCTCCGGTTATGAGGTGGGAGTGTCTTTCATGCGGCTGCTCTCCGCCCCTCCACTTTTATTGGACGCCTGCTGTGTGACGTCGCTGTGACGCCGCGTGAACCGCCCCCTTAGAAAAGAGGCTGTTCGCCGGCCACAGCGACGTTGCTAGGAAGGTAAGTCCGTGTGACGGGGCCTAGCAATATTGTGCGCCACGGGCAGCGATTTGCCCGTGACGCACAAACAACGGGGGCGGGTACTTTCACGAGCGACATCGCTAACGATGTCGCGTGTAAAGCAGCCTTAAGAGTCAGTATGTGGAGGTGTGAAGCATTAACCTCCATACACTCTTCTATTTGGAGACTCTGGTGAATTCTCTTCTCTTTCCACATTCACACATTATATAATTATCAGGTAATGATCGGCCCCCAGTGTCTGTACTGGATGTGACCAGTCATTCTGTGGGGACAGAGTCCTATAAAAGCCTCACTACGTTTCCACATTAGTTTTACATGTTGGATAAACCCTTCACTAGTCCTGTGTATTCTGACAATACTACTGTATAGGCAGATCAGGCTTTTTTTTAAACATGTATTTATATTGAGGCTCCTCCTGTACTATCATCACATATAGAGGCCCCCTGAAAAGTAATTACATCTAGCCTAAGATAATAACACTGAAACTGAGGGTACAGGATAATGACACTGGGGGTACAGGATAATGACACTGGGGGTACAGGATACTGACACTGGGGTTACAGGATTCTGACACTGACACTGGGAGTACAGGATAATGACACTGACACTGGGAGTACAGGATAATGACACTGACACTGGGGGTACAGGATAATGACACTGGGGGTACAGGATAATGACACTGGGGGTACAGGATACTGACACTGGGGTTACAGGATTCTGACACTGACACTGGGAGTACAGGATAATGACACTGACACTGGGGGTACAGGATAATGACACTGACATTGGAGATACAGGATACTGACACTGGGGGTACAGGATACTGACACTGGGGGTACAGGATAATGACACTGCGGGTACAGAATCCTGACACTGGGGGTACAGGATAATGACACTGGGGTACAGGATAATGACACTGACACTGGGGGTACAGGATAATGACACTGGGGGTACAGGATAATGACACTGGGGATACAGGATAATGACACTGACACTGGGGGTACAGGATAATGACACTGACACTGGGGGTACAGGATAATGACACTGGGGGTACAGGATAATGACACTGACACTGGGGTACAGGATAATGACAATGACACTGGCGTACAGGATAATGACACTGACACTGGGGTACAAGATAATGACAATGACACTGGGGTACAGGATAATGACAATGACACTGGGGTACAGGATAATGACGCTGACACTGGGGGTACAGGATAATGACACTGACACTGAGGGGTACAGGATAATGACGCTGACTCTGAGGGTAGAGGATACTGACACTGAGGGGTACAGGACACTGGGGGTACTGGATAATGCTGCTGACACTGGGGGTATAGGATACTGACACTAAGGGTTGCAGGACACTGACACTGGCACTCGGGGTGCAGGATGATGACAATGACACTGGGGTACAGGATAATGACAATGACACTGGGGGTACAGGATAATGACACTGACAATGGGGGCCAGGATAATGACACTGGGGGTACAGGATAATGACACTGACACTGGGGGGTACAGGATAAGACACTTGACATCAGAGAATCGGAAAGCTGAGAGCTGAGGACAAGATGGATATCAGACCATAGAATAGATGGATGATGATGAGTAAAAGAGCCTCTTTTTCTCATCTCAGCACCCAGCTTTCCCAATCCAATCCAATGCTGTGACTGCTGCTATCCCTCTTTTCCTAATCCCTACTGATATATGGCTACTGTGTGGACTTCACTCACATCATGCAGCAGGGACTGGTGCACACACCCTGCACCCCCCAAATCACACACACCCAGCATCCCCAAATTACACACACCCAGCACCCCCAAATTACACACACCCAGCACCCCCCAAATTACACACACCCTGCACCCCCCAAATCACACATGGCACACACCCTTTTCCATATATTATTATTATTATATTACCCATCTGTCCAACACATGGAAGTCGCATGTGCCACACACCTGCATCCCCTAACACCCCTCTGTCACAGTCTGGACCCCCCATATGCCACTCACCCTGCACCCCCCCATGTCCCACTCATCCCTCATTTACCAGACACTTCTTCCTCCGGCACATCATCCTTGGTCGGCAGCTCCTGCCCGGCTCCTCCCACACGGTCACATGGGCATGAGTCATCGCAGGTCCAAGCTGATCCACTAGAATGCATCTTCTTCCTCTTGGAGGAGCTCCTGCTCTGCCCCTGCCACGCTGCAGCTCATAAGCTCCGGGTGTCTCCAGGTCAGGAGCGCCCCCCTCCCCCCTGTGTAGCTACTGACACTATCATCTGACTGCCCGCATACAATATTATCACCTGCGGTGGCGTCTGGGGAGCCACGGCAGCAGGTCATTTTAATACACCCGGCCCTGTAGGCTGCCGGAGACAGTACCGATTACAGACAAGGTCGGGGCCTACCGGGGGTTTCCCTGCTATGCCGCGATGCCAGACTGACGCTGTTAATATTTATATAACAGGTGCCGGGTACTCGAGTTGCGCATGCTCGTTAATGCTCTACTCAAGTCCCAAGCACAATAGGAGTCAATGCGTTACTCGAGCATATTTTTCCCTGAGTCCCCGTTCTGTTACCTGCCCTTAAATAGCTCCCAGCCACCATAGTCCCCATCAGCTGCGTGCAGCAGACAGCAAATATCGCCTGTCAACCTTCATTCCGTCTTCTCGGCCACCACAGTACCTATTGCCCTGGTGCAACTGGCATTGCCTAACAACTTCTGTTCTGTGTGCGCCGTACAAATGCTCCTGTACCGCCCCGCACTCGGCTGCCGGCCGAGCCGCTCGGGTCCGAGCTCGTTTGGTGGGTGGCTCGAGGGCCTCCGGACCCAGGGGTCACGTCGCTCTGAAGGGAGGCTGGCGCTACGTGAGGGGATTTCGGTGGGGAGGTTCACGGCCGAGGCCGTGGTGTTTAGGGATGTAAGTTTGTGTCGCCACCCACGAGTTGTGGTGAGTGTGGACACACCGCTGCCGTTAACTAGGCTCCCGTGGACGGTGTTGTGCAGCCTGGTGTTGACCCCTCTGTGGGCAGGGGGTTGATGGTCCCGGGGCCCGGTGGTTGGGAGGTGCGGGCGTGTTGGTGTGGTGCGGTTCGCAGCCCGAGGGCACTGTTGTACTCACTATGACAGATACACCGGAGTCTCTGGTAAACCAAAAGGATGGTGGTCGGTGCCCGCCGCCGGCTGCGCTTGGTCCCTCACCCGGTTCGGTGGTTCCCGCCTTTCTCCTGCACCTCTTTTTGTAGAACTTGACTGCCTATGCTTCAGCAACGGTAGTTCGCTCGCCGGCTTTATGTATTTCGGGGAACCCGTTTTCCCGCAGGCGCTGGCCCATGGGATCTCTCTGCCTGTGGCCTGTGGCTTTCTATCCCCCTCGGTGGGCTGTTGCCATCTTTCGGGTCTTGGGACGGGAAAGGACCTAAGGTCCAGACCTCAATCAGTAAATTCGACGTGGTCCAGTGGCTTCTGGACCTCGTTCTGGGTCTGAGTACCCCTCCCGGTGCTCCGGTTTCCAGTTGGTTCCCCGGTTCGGTACCGGCGGGCCACTACCCTGTCCCGGTCCCTTACGGTTCCACCAGCCATCTTCCCGGCTCCTGCAGGCGGCAACCACCATCTGCCTCCTGGTCACAAGGTATCCAGGCTACGACCCAGATCCCTGACAGACGTTTTCACTTTGCTACTGCTCTCCTTCACCTCCAAGACTAATCTGCTTTGTGCTTTCCCGCCTCAGGCTATCCGAACTCCTCGGTGGCCGTGGCCAACCACCTGGCTCCACCCCCCTGAGAGGGGTGACTCAGGATTTTTAGGTTGGCTGCTGTTACCTTGTTAGGGGACGGGTGTTTGTGCAAGGCCTACCTGTGACTACCTGGCTAGTCCAGGGCGTCACACTCCCCCTGGCCAAAAGTAACTGTGCAGTTACTTCTGCTCCAAGTGCCCTTTGCGGAAAAGAAAGAGTAATATGACAGTAACCTATCAGATGATTCATGCTGCCCAAACCAAATGCTAAAGCCAACACACTCCTGCTCTACAAACTTCTATATAGTACTCTGACGTACCACAGAATTTCTGGGAAAAACATAGTTGAAAGCATATGCATAGGGATAGACCTGTCAGTCCATCTTAGTGGGTGGGGAGAAGCTAGTGGTTATATACTTCTTGGACTTATCCCATTGTTCCAATCTTTTTTTTTTATTTTTCTCTGAAATGTTGTAGTGTTTTATAGTAAAACATAGATATTTAGAATGTAAAACTCTGTGTCTGATTCATACTAATTGTAGTTGGATGCACTGTAAATAATGCCATATATACTTGAAAAAATAAAACACAAAGTTGGAGGCATCTAAATGTAAACAAATGGAAAATACTGAAAAAATACAAAATATATGAGCATAAAGGATCTGTGTAGCATAGCATAAGGGAAATCTATTAACATCTGCTGGGACCGTCACTTTATTTCATATAAAGCATTTCTGTTATTCCAACAGAAAAGAAGCACTGACCTTCCAGTTGTGAGTCATTCCGGCTAGACGTACTGCAAGTGAAATTTATGGCTGCACACACTTGTGATGGTTTATTGTGGAGCAAATGACCCTCTGGAGATGGCAAAAATTGCAAAATCGTTTTACTAGTTTTATCTTTCAGTTTCTCATGATATTTTTCATATTTTACAGAGACAGATCCTAACAGTGGCAGCTACAATAATCTGTCCAGCGGGACGAGCTACTACAGCTGCGTCAGTCAGATCACTATAGGTAAGAAGCAATATCACAAAAAGCAAAACAAGAGAAGAAAACATCAGTACATTCTCACAAATATATGTTGAAACAGCGTGTAAAGATATTAATAAAGTTTTACAGTAATATGTGCATTTATGTTTCATGGTGAGATATTTGTGTCGTATAAAAAACAAGACTAAACATAGTGAAGATCCATTAAAGAGGACCTTTCACCAGTTTTAGCATGTTAAGCTGGTCACATCAGGAAATAGTGGCTTTTTATTTTATAATTTCTCAACTCTTCTGCAAAGATATTACCATGCACAGTTTAGCTTAGAATTTATGAGTCTGACTGAGCATTACCAGAGATTTGTTTATGGGGATTTGCACTTTTCCCAATTATGAGCAGGGAAAAAAATAACACGCCACCAGGAATGAAAAATCTGCTTTCTGTGAGATATAATTATAGCCAGCCCTGATTTTTGCACCTACTGTGCACTACATAGCAGAGCTGAGTGTGATTACAAACACTTTCTGTGCTAAATTCACAACAGTCAGTGTGGGAGAAGGGGCAGAGCTAAAAGTGTTGAGAGGAGAGCTGCAGCTACAGAAGTGTTTATTAGCTATAATCTCTCTTCTCCCACACTGACTGCCATGAGATGAAACTGAAGGTTTTTGTGATCAAGCTGAGCTCTATTGTATTATCCTCCCACACACACTACCATGAGATGATTACAAACACTTCCTGCTCTAAACTCACAGCAGTCAGTGTGGGTGAAGGGGCAAAGTTAAAAATGCTGTTAAAGGAGAGCTGCACTGCAGAAGTTTTTGTAAAGAGACTCATCTTAGGGGTACTTCTCACATAGCGAGATCGCTAGCGAGATCGCTGCTGAGTCACGGTTTTTGTGACGCACCAGTGACCTCATTAGCGTTCTCGCTGTGTGGGACACTGAGCAGCGATCTGGCCCCTGCTGTGAAATCGCTGCTCGTTACACACAGTGCTGGTTCATTTTTTGGACGTTGCTCTCCCGCTGTGAAGCACACATCGATGTGTTTGACAGTGAGAGAGCAACGATCTGAATGTGCAGGGAGCAGGGAGATGGCTTCTGGCAGCCTGCGGTAATCTGTAACCAAGGTAAATATTATCAGGTAACCAAGCAAAGTGCTTTGCTTGGTTACCCGATATTTACCTTAGTTACTAGCGTCCGTCTCTCTCAGGCTGCCGGTGCCGGCTCCCTGCATACGTAGCCGGAGTACATATCGGGTAAATAAGCAAAGCGGTTTGCTTATTAACCCGATGTGTACTCTGGCTACGAGTGCAGGGAGCCAGCGCTAAGCGGTGTGCGCTGGTAACCAAGGTAAATATCGGGTAACCAAGCGCTTGGTTACCCGATATTTACCTTAGTTACCAAGCGCAGCATCGCTTCTATGCGTCGCTGCTGGCTGGGGGCTGGTCACTGGTCGCTGGTGAGATCTGCCTGATTGACAGCCTCCCAGCGATCATGTAGCGACGCACCAGCGATGTCAGATCACTGGTGGGATCGCTGGAGCGTCGCTAAAGTGTGACGGTACCCTTAGCTATACTTACTTTTCCTTCACAATGACTGCCATGAGATGAAACTGAAAGTGTTTGTAATCAAACTAAGCTCTATTGTATTCACCTCCCACACACACTACCATGAGATGAAAGGTAGTAACACTCATCTCTGCTCCATACTAGATAGAAGAGCAGAGGTTAGGGCTGCGAGCACAGATGTGTGTCGTTACATGTCTCATAGCAGAAAGTATGTTCTCACTTTCTGGGTGCGCGTTCTTTTTCCCCCTTCATGTGGTAGGTCAATGTTATGCAGGGGAAAATGTAATTATAGCAACACCCCGTTCGACATCATAAATTGTAACTTAACTTTACAAGCCAATAGCTCCACATGGGAGAAGAAATGTAAAACTAAAACTGTCGTTCTATTTAGCTGTGCAGCCACTAGTCTATGATCTGGCCAGTTTAACATACTCAAATAGGTGAAAGGTCCATCCTCTTTAAGATCCCATATTTTATAGGTATCTCATCCACCCATCTGGGTATTTCGGAGAGCATGGCAAGTATTGAATATGATATGCAATATATTCCATTCTAAAGTGTTTGGCCTTTAGCTAGGGAATTGTGTATTTTTTATTCTCCCAATGCAGTTGCTACATGCTGCGATTAACTTTGAAAACAACTTGGTATTCTTGTAAGTATAATTGGCTGTTTTTTCCTGCTTTGACCTTTATATTTTATATTGATCAGGTACACACAAGCCAATTGGTGCGCTTTTAATAGCAATTGTAGAGGACTATCGCACTTACATAATTACAGGACGATCGGTAAACATAATCATTCTGTGTGACTAGAATATCAAACTTAAAAATTATATCACCTGAAGATCAAGCATTTTGTTTGTTCATTGGGTGACTGACATCCGGTTTAGACAAGCCGATAATTGGGAAATGAGCATTCCTAGCGCACCTTCTTGATTTTCGACCAGTATAAATGCACACTTAGGCCGGGGCCACACGGGGCACTAGTGCGATGCTCGCATGACACTCGGCTCGCGCTGGCAGCACAGCAGGAGCAGAGTGTCATGCTAGTATCCCTGCGACTGAGGTCCGACTGTGTGAGCGGACCTCAGCTGCGGGGGGCGGGCTGGCACTGAGGAGGGGCGGGCCGATGCTGCGTAGGGGCGGGCCGGCACGGAGGAGAGGAGGGAGGGATTTCTCTCCTCCGTAGCCAGCTATTGCGATTCTCGCTCTGCACGCGTGGTACACCGGTGTACCGTGAGTGCAGTGTGATTTTTCTCTCGCCCCATTCACTTGAAGGGTGCGAGAGAAAAGAGTCTCGCATTACAATGCTGCGATTGTTTTCTCGGTCCGATTAGGGCTGAGAAAATAATCGCTCATGGGTGCTGACACACAGGCTAGAATTGGTCCGTGTGGAATGCAATGTTTTATCACACTCCACTCACACCGATTTTCTCGCCGTGTGGCTTAGGCCTTAGAGTAACTAAACTCTTCTTTTTTATTTAATTATTGGCCACCGCAAAGATCTGAATTTTAGTATTATACCCCAATATTTTATCCTGTTTCTTTTTGTCCTAAACATCAGGCAGAAAGTGCTGTTTCAGCTGGATGTTCATGAACTTTAGAGTAGCTGTTTTGAACTGCAGATGTAAAAAATATTCATACATCAATGTGAACTTCTCTGCTGCCCTCTCCAATGCACATGCTCTATTTGCCAACAACTGTCTCCCTGTCTGACCATGGAGGAAGAGAGCAGAGACCCTCACACTGCAATGCAGATATTTGCTAGACCTGCACTTCAAAACAGCTACTCTGATGTGCTTGAGAAAGTCAGCTAAAACAATCCTTTCAGCATGGAGATTGGGAGAAAGGGAAGATGGATATGGTAATTTAAAATATTACAAAGATTCATAACATTGCAAAAACTGATTACAAATGTACTTTTTGTTTTATAAAACGCACCGGATTATAAGACGCACCCAAAATTTAGAGAAAAAAAACATTATAAGGTCAGTTTAGTAATCCAGTGGGGTCTTACTGGGGAAGTGGCAGCAGTGGGGGAGCAGGGTCACATGCTGGAGTACGGTGATGCTGCAGGCGGTACAGAGGGGGGCCCAAATGCTCGATGCGGGCGGCAACACTGTGCCGGGGTTGTGGGTGCTGCTCTGTGCTGGTGCTCACTGCAGGCAGTGAGGCATGGGCCATTCTGAAGATGTCGCGCTTCAAAGAATTAACGTTCGGATTCAGCGCGTTCGCAGATTGAGTTTTCGGGTCATTGTCAAGCCAAGATCTTATCTGCACACGTGCCACCTCCAGGCGCCATTTTCCTTAAGTCTACTGCTGGGACATTAATGGGCTGGAGGCGGCTTGTGTGGAGATGAGATCTTGAGCCGATAGCATCATCTGCGTATGCGCCAACTCCAGACACCATTATTTCAAGCCTGCACCGCCGACATCTTCAGAATGACCTGTGCCTCACCGCCCGCAGCCCCAGCACAGAGCAGCGTCCGCAGCACAGCGCACAGCATTGCTCTGGTCTCCTGTGACCCCTCTCCACCACCTCCCAGGAGGCTACATTTGGATTTTAAGACACACCCCTCATTTTCCTCCCATATTTTTGGCAGGAAAAGTGCGTCTTATAATCCGAAAATGGTAAATAAAAAAAAGTTTAGTTCCTTTTTAAGCTAAGTCTGTTTATAAATTGTGAAATTCAGAAAGCAGAAATTGCACTTTCAAGATGTTAAAATTAAATATCTATTAAATACTTCTATGGAATAGATTCCTAAGGGACACAGAGCAGAATGAGAAACAAAAGAAATAGATGAATGTATCAATGACACGGAACTTCTTTATGCATGAAATGCAATTTTTTAAATATTATTTTCTGTGTTGTAGGTTTTGAAGTTAATGGACCAGTTGCGATAGGAATATCACATTGGAAACCTCCATATGTTCACAATGAAGCATACCATCCATATGCACAATCCCAGCATAATTGTGAAGTTCCAGCAGCTCCAGTGTCTTGCTCTTTCCTTGCACAGATGGATGTATCAGCATCTTTATCTTGCCCAACGTCTCTGTCCATTATTCCTGCCGTCTCACACAGCAGCAGTCAAGAAACCCTAAGTCAAGACTCAGAAGCCAATCAGGGTAAGGCGTTATATTTCTTCTTAGACCTGCAATATGGCATGTAAATATAAAAAGTGCTAGTAGGGAGATGTAGGGCTTGTTCACATTTACGTGTTCCCAGAAACAAATATAATGTATATTCACCTAGACAATCCTATAAGAAAATAGTTTAAAAAAGTATTAAAGACAAAGAAAAATCAAGTATTCCATAGACCTCATTCAGACGAAGCAAATTTGTGATGGAATCTGTTCTGAAAGGGTTATTCTGCGATATTCACGTGTAGAGGATTTTTCTGCTTTAAATTTAAAAGGAATCTGTCAGTAAGATCAAACCATTTTTGTGGGCATGCAGGTCTCTGAAAGCTAATACATCAACTTCTTTATATCTTACATCTATTGCTGCATTCCTGAGTAATTAGCATATTAATTCAGATGCAAATAAGGTGTTAAGTGTTCTGTGTATGTTAGAGCTTTTAAAGGGAATCTGTCAGCAGATTTTTGCTATATAAGCTGAGGGCAGCATGCTGTAAAGGTTAAAAAACAAAACAAAAACAACTGGGCTTCTCTTATTTGTGTGCATGTGAGTCAGATATTGTTTACTTAAACTAATGGCTTTATTACCCTGTGATTAGCATTTCAGTACTAGAAACTCATCTGGGAAGTCCCACATGTCCCCTGCTGTGATTGACACCTCACAGTAGGGTGACCGCAAAAAATCGATGTCGGAATTTTGTCCGTCTGGACCCCACAAAACTATTCCCCTTTCCAGATATTGAGATAGCCAAAATTTGAGCTCGATCAAACGACGTTAACCCGTGCCGCTCGTCACTCAAAGTTTGAAAAAAAAACAAAATTTTTGGCCAAAAAGTTGACATATGGAGTCATAACTCCAGAACGGTAAATAATAAAAACACGCTCAATATCTCAAAAGAAAGCTAATGTTGTTCTTCAAAATTTATATTTTATACATAATTGTTGTTATTTTAAGTCAAACTGAGTTACAACAGCTTTTAGCCCCAAGAACGTGACCTGGTACAACTAGGAGCATACTTCGTATATTTTGTTAAGTGATAAATTTTGTGTTTTTTTTTGGTATATTTTTGAGTTTAAAGTAGAGATATAACAAAAAAACAAGTAATACTGATAAGTCTAATGACATTTTTTATTTTAAAATATAAAAATGATGTATATAATACATACAAAACAGATACAGAAAAGATACAGACGTAGTACCTACATGAGTTGATAATTTTACATAGTTATCTAATCTATTCTAGAGCTTTTGTTAAAGTAGTTTTTGAAATGTCAGAATATAATGCTCGGCATTTGCTTACAACTTGCAGGACATATTGCTTTTGTTCTTCATCTTTTGTCAGAAGGTCGTTAAAGTCGGTTATTAATTTAACACCACGCTCAGCCATATCATTAACTACTTTTAATGTTTTGACAATTTTCAATCCTTCTTGGAAGTCATTATTTTGAGGCCGGGTGTTTGGATTTTGTCTTAGGAAATCTGTTTTTATATTAAATCGGTCAAAGAATGTAAATGTTTCTTTGGTAAGTAAATTTACCAATCCTCCATAAAACTACCTCTTTTAATTTTTCTTTCCTAACTTTCCTAACACGAGAAACGCCTTATCTTCTTCCGATTTCATCAGAGCCAAGGCATCTTGTTGAGCAATATCAAAGAGATCATTCAACTTTTCAACAAACTGTTTCAATTTGTTCTTGGCCGTTTCCGATGTTTTCTTCCGGTCTTTTTGAAGACTTCTCCACTCGGCGTGAAGTTTTTCCAGCTTAGTAATTGCATCTTGCTCATGTTTAGTCGGGATTTGAGCTTTCCCCCAAAAAATGAACACTTCTCGTATGGTCAGTTTTGCTGATTCTCTTACAGTTCATTTCACAGTACGTAAATTATAAAATAAAGCACATAAGACTTGACGATTTGAGGGTAGTTTACAACCGGTGATCTGGTGAATGGGATAGCCCACAAGAAATATTTTATCCTTGTTCTGGCTTGGTACACCTGATGTGAATGCCATTTCAGAGTCCAATAGGTAAATAACAGTTAACTAGAAAAACGAAACAAAATATATTACAAACTTTAATTTCAATAAAATATTTTCAAATATCTTTTAAAATAATACTATAATAGCTATAAAAACAATAACACACACACTTGGAAAAAAAAACGTTAAAATATCTTCACTGGATAATTGTTCGATCTAACCAGCTCAAAGGCACTTTAGAAACTAAACTGAATAAATAAAAGGTCGGTTGTACGCTGAAGTAAAATCACCATCCCTAAAATAGAAATTACATGCACCCTGTGAGTAACATATAAATTTTGAAGAACAACATTAGCTTTCTTCTTCGTCGCTCCATTGGGAGACCCAGACGATTGGGTGTATAGCTACTGCCTCCGGAGGCCACACAAAGCATTACACTAAAAAGTGTAAGGCCCCTCCCCTTCTGGCTATACACCCCCAGTGGGATCACTGGCTCACCAGTTTTCTGCTTTGTGCGAAGGAGGTCAGACATCCACGCATAGCTCCACTGTTTAGTCAGCAGTAGCTGCTGACTATATCGGATGGAAGAAAAGAGGGCCCATATAGGGCCCCCAGCATGCTCCCTTCTCACCCCGCTGGCGGTTTGTAAGGTTGAGGTACCTATTGCTGGTACGGCGACTGGAGCCCACATGCTGTTTTCCTTCCACATCCCCCTGAGGGGCTCTGAGGAAGTGGGATCTTACCGGCCCCAAAGCCCTGAGGCCGGGCTCCATCCACAGACCCATTGAACCTGCTGGATACGGAGCTGGGTACCGTTCAGGGACATGGCCCTGCACCATTCAGGTACTCTGTGTCCCCGTACACACAGGCACAGCACACTCCAGACTTGCTGGGTGTGCTAGTGCGCCGGGGACAGTAAAGGGTTACAGTCACTGCAGCCTAGCTGAGTGACTTTATGTATGGGGAACTACCCGCGCCGGACGCTCGGAGAGCGGCGGCGCGGCTGGGACTTGTAGTGCGCCGGGGACTTAGCGCCGACCGCGCTTTTACGGCGGCGGCGCTTATAAATCCAGTCCCCGGCTTTTGCGGCCTAGCTCCGCTTCGTTCCCCCCGCCCCCCCCACCCTGTCAATCAGGGTAGGGGAGAGACGCTGTACAATCAGCAGCGCCGAGGGCTGGAGCCTTATTTACATGCTCCAGCCCTCTCACTGGACACTGTGGGGACGCCGGTTTCCCGCTCTGACTTGGGGGCACGCCCACGGCCCGCCCCTACTCACACGAGCTGGAGAAGGACGCCGCAGCCATTCCTGCAGTCCGAGCTGAGAGATCGGACTCTGGGCAACCAGGCACAGGACTAGGGCGACCACACACCCGCTTATAGGCGGGCGGTAAGCGGCACATGAAGTGCTGACCCCACTAAATACCGCAGTTGTCCATTTGTATTTTTATGCTTGCACTGCATAGGTCGCTATTTTTGGCTATATGCCCTCTTAGATGGCGACACATCAGCAGCAGGAAAGCAGGGGTGCTAAGGCACAGGCTTTCTATGCTGCTTGTATTGCATGTACTGGAGTGTTCATGTGTATTTATGCTTGTATGCTATACACTGCACTGTACGGTCCCTAGTCTGGGCTATTTTCGCCTAGAATGACTAGACTACAGCAGCAGAAAAGCAGGGGTGCTGAGGCACAGGTTTTTTCTATGCTGCTTGTATTGCAGGGGTTGCAGTGTTCATTGTACTTATGCTTGTATGCTATACATTGCACTGTATGGTCGATATTCTGGGCTATATTCCCCTAGATGGCTAGTCTACAGCAGCAGAAAAGCAGGGGTGCCAAGGCACAGGCTTTCTATGCTGCTTTTATTGCATGTGCTGCAGTGTTCATTGTACTTTATGCTTGTATGCTATACATTGCATTGTACGGTCGCCATTCTTGGCTCTATGTCCTAGATGGCTAGTCGGCAACAGCATATAAGCAACACAGGCTTTCGATGCTGTTTTTACTGCATGTGATACTGTTCCACGGCACTGAACCCCATTGTGTGCAATGCTCCCCTGGAGCACTTGGTCAGCCGGGGTCTCTACTAGACGTGGCCAAAGGAACCACCGGTCAACCCTGTCCAAGGACAGGGATGGAGTTGCAATGGGATAGAGACTTGCAGTCCGGACAGGCCATGGGCAATCTGGAATTGCTCCCTGGCCACCCTCATGGGCATAAAATCGGTGCTCCGGGGGGGGTCCCAGGAGGCTCTCTGTATGATGAGGCAGACGTAGCTCATCAGGACTTTGATCCTGACAACGCTCTCAATCCGGATACACCGGATGGTGACGCCATAAGGAATGATCCTATAGCGTCCATCAATGGAATGTTGGATCTTTCTCCCTCAGCTCCCCCAGCGGAGGAGTCAGCTTCACAGCAGGAGAAGTCCCATTTCAGTAGCTCAAACGTATATTGAGTATTTTTCTGGCCACGCTGACTTCAGAGAAGCAGTCCAGGAACACCACGCTTACCAGATAAGCGTTTTCTCCAAACGTATTAAGGATACACGTTATCCTTTTCCCCCTGACGTGGTCAAGCGCGGGACCCAGGGTCCAAAGGTGGATTCTCCAATCTCCAGGCTTGCGGCTAGAGCTATAGTTGCAGTGGAGATGGGACTTCACTTAAAGATGCCAGACAGATGGACTCTGGTTGAAATCTGTCTATGAGGCTATCGGCGTGTCGGTTGCTCCGGCATTTACAGCCGTATGGGCACCCTAAGCTTTTCAGCTGTTCTTGCACAGCTGGTCTTGAGCATATGTACATTTGTGCCGCAGGGGCGTCCGTAACCTCGCAATGTCTGCATTGCGACTTACCCTATTAATGCTGTCCTGGAAGGACAGTCGAGGTTTCGGTCCTTCCCAAGCTCGGGCAGGTCCCAATTGTCCTCGTCCAAAAGAGCTGAAAAGCCTCAGAGGGGCTCAGTTTCCGGGGGCTCAATCACGCCCAAGGAAGGCAGACGGAGGAACCGCTACCAAGGCGGTCTCCTCATGACTCTCAGCTCTCTCATCTCTCCGCATCCGCGGTTGATGGCAGACTCGCTCGCCTTTGGCGACATTTAGCTGCCACAGGTCATAGACCGGTGGGTGAGGGACATTGTGCCCACGTGCACAGGGACAATGCTCTTCTGCAGGCAGAAGGAGTGGTAATCCCTGTTCCTCTTCAGGAACGAGACACGGTTTTCCTCCAATCTGGTTGTGGTGCCAAAAAAGGATGGCTCTTTCCGTTCCGTTCTGGACCTAAAACTGCTCAACAAGCACGTGGAGGCCAGGCGGTTCCGGATGAAACCCTCCGCTCCGTCATTGCCTCAATGTCTCAAGGATATTTCCTAGCATCAATAGACATCAAAGATGCTTATCTCCACGTGCCGATTGCTACAGAGCACCAATGTTTTCTACGTTTCGTGATGGGAGACGACCATCTTCAGTTCGTAGCTCTGCCATTCGGTCTGGCGACAACCCCACGGGTGTTCACCAAGGTCATGGCGGCAGTGGTAGCAGTCTTGCACTCACAGGGACACTCTGTGATCCCTTACTTGGACGATCTACTTGTCAAGGCACCCTCTCAAGAGGCATGCCAACTCAGCCTGAATGTTGCGCTGGAGACTCTCCAGACGTTCGGGTGGATCATCGACTTCTCAAAGTCAAACCTGTCACCGACCCAATCACTAACGTATCTTGGCATGGAGTTTCATACCCTCTCAGCGCTAGTGAAGCTTCCGCTGGACAAGCAACGGTCACTACAGACTGGGGTGCAGACTCTCCGTCAAGGTCAGTCGCACTCCTTAAGACGCCTCATGCACTTCCTCGGGAAGATGGTGGCGGCAATGGAGGCGGTTCCGTTTGCGCAGTTTCATCTGCGTCCTCTTATTGGGACATTCTCCGCCAATGGGACGGGAAGTCAACATCCCTGAACAGGAAAGTATCCTTTTCACAGAAGGACTCTCTGCAATGGTGGCTTCTTCCCACCTCATTATCACAGGGAAGATCCTTCCTACCACCGTCTTGGGCGGTAGTCACGACAGACGCGAGTCTGTCAGGGTGGGGAGCAGTTTTTCTCCACCACAGGGCTCAGGGTACGTGGACTCAGCAGGAGTCCACCCTTCAGATCCATGTTCTGGAAATCAGAGCAGTGTATCTTGCCCTACTAGCCTTCCAGCAGTGGCTGGAAGGAAAGCAGATCCGAATTCAGTCGGACAACTCCACAGCGGTGGCATACATCAACCACCAAGGAGGGACACGCAGTCGGCAAGCCTTGCAGGAAGTCCGGCGGATTCTGACGTGGGTGGAAGCCACGGCCTCCACCGTATCCGCAGTTCACATCCCCGGCGTAGAAAACTGGGAAGCAGACTTCCTCAGCCGCCAGGGCATGGACGCAGGGGAATGGTCCCTTCACCCGGACGTGTTTCAGGAAATCTGTAGCCGCTGGGGAAGGCCGGACGTCGACCTAATGGCGTCCAGGCACAACAACAAGGTCCCAACCTTCATAGCACGGTCTCGCGATCACAGAACTCTGGCGGCAGACGCCTTAGTGCAAGATTGGTCGCAGTTCCGGCTCCCTTATGTGTTTCCACCTCTGGCACTCTTGCCCAGAGTGCTACGCAAGATCAGATCCGACTGCAGCCGCATCATACTCGTCGCCCCAGACTGGCCAAGGAGGGCGTGGTATCCGGATCTGTGGCATCTCACGGTCGGCCAACCGTCGGCACTACCAGACCGACCATACTTACTGTCCCAAGGGCCTTTTTTCCATCGGAATTCTGCGGCCCTGAACCTGGCTGTGTGGCCATTGAGTCCTGGATCCTAGGGTCTTCAGGATTATCCCAAGGGGTCGTTGCCACCATGAGACAGGCTAGGAAGCCCACGTCCGCTAAGATCTACCACAGAACGTGGAGGATATTCTTATCCTGGTGCTCTGCTCAGGGAGTGTCTCCCTGGCCTTTTGCATTGCCTACCTTTCTTTCTTTCCTGCAATCTGGGTTAGAAAAAGGTTTGTCGCTCGGCTCCCTTAAAGGGCAAGTCTCGGCGCTATCCGTCTTTGTTCAAAAGCGTCTAGCACGACTTCCTAAGGTGCGCACGTTCCTGCAGGGGGTTTGTCATATTGTACCCCCGTACAAGCGGCCGTTAGAATCCATGGGATCTGAACAGGGTACTAGTTGCCCTCCAGAAGCCGCCCTTCGAGCCTCTGAGGGAGGTTTCACTTTCTAGACTATCACAGAAAGTGGCTTTTCTGGTAGCGATCACATCTCCTCGGAGAGTGTCTGAGCTAGCAGCGCTGTCATCCAAGGCTCCTTTCCTGGTCTTCCACCAGGACAAGGTAGTGCTGCGCCCCATTCAGGAGTTTCTCCCGAAGGTGGTATCCTCTTTTCATCTTAATCAGGATATCTCTTTGCCTTCTTTTTGTCCTCATGCAGTTCATCGGTATGAGAAGAATTTACATTTGTTAGATCTGGTGAGAGCACTCAGAATCTACATTTCCCGCACGGCGCCCCTGCGCCGCTCCGATGCACTCTTTGTCCTTGTCGCTGGTAAGCGCAAAGGGTCGCAGGCTTCCAAAGCCACCCTGGCTCGATGGATCAAAGAACCAATTCTTGAAGCCTACCGTTCTGCTGGGCTTCCGGTTCCATCAGGGCTGAAGGCCCATTCTGCCAGAGCCGTGGGTGCGTCCTGGGCATTGCGACACCAGGCTACGGCTCAACAGGTGTGCCAGGAAGCTACCTGGTCGAGTCTGCACACTTTCACCAAACATTATCAGGTGCATACCTATGCTTCGGCGGACGCCAGCCTAGGTAGAAGAGTCCTGCAGGCGGCAGTTGCCTCCCCGTAGGGGAGGGCTGTCTTCGCAGCTCTAACATAAGGTATTTCTTTACCCACCCAGGGACAGCTTTTGGACGTCCCAATCGTCTGGGTCTCCCAATGGAGCGACGAAGAAGAAGGGAATTTTGTTACTTACCGTAAATTCCTTTTCTTCTAGCTCCTATTGGGAGACCCAGCACCCGCCCTGTTGTCCTTCGGGATTTTTGGGTTTTTTCGGGTACACATGTTGTTCATGTTGAACGGTTTTTCAGTTCTCCGATGTTACTCGGAGTGAATTTGTTTAACCAAGTTATTGGCTTTCCTCCTTCTTGCTTTTGCACTAAAACTGGTGAGCCAGTGATCCCACTGGGGGTGTATAGCCAGAAGGGGAGGGGCCTTACACTTTTTAGTGTAATGCTTTGTGTGGCCTCCGGAGGCAGTAGCTATACACCCAATCGTCTGGGTCTCCCAATAGGAGCTAGAAGAAAAGGAATTTACGGTAAGTAACAAAATTCCCTTCTTTTGAGATATTAAGCGTGTTTTTATTATTTACCGTTCTGGAGTTATGGCTCCATATGTCAGCTTTTTGGGCAAAAATTTGGATTTTTTTCAAACTTTGAGCAACGAGCGGTACGGGTTATCGTCGTTTGATCGAGCTCAAATTTTGGCTATCTCAATATCTGGAAAGGGGAATAGTTTTGTGGGGTCCAGACGAACAAGATTCCGACATTTTTTCCCCCCATATGAGATCCGGTCACCCTACCTCACAGTTAATACACAATCTCTATAGAAAGCCTGGTGAGGGTGAGGTCAGCTCTCTGAGCTCAGCTACATGCGTAAAACTCAATTCTTTGATTATGTAAGAAAAGCTGCAACCAGTAATTTATGTGGTACACCGTTGGATTAAAAATCTCCTTGCCTACATTATGTTTCTGTCAGATAAGCTAGCAAAAACCTGCAGACAGAGTCCCTTTAAGGAGTCTCTGCCTCCCTATGTTGTTTCCCCGCCTAGCATCCACCCCTTTAGCTTGATTGATAGCTCAAAGTCCGTGCAATGCCACGTAAGGAAATAAGACTGTGAGCCATCAATAAATCTATAGAGGCAAGTGCTGGTCAGTGGAACAATCTCTGGAGACAGGGGCTCCATAAATGGCCACTTTCTCTTGTTGGTGCAGCTTTCCTCACAAACTGACCAGCACTGGTGTGTATAAAATGGCTTCTAATAAAGGATTATGTGACCAGACCAGTACTTTTGCAATGGAAGAGGCTAGTAGACTGGTTTAGTCACATTTCCTACATCAACAGCCATCTTATGGACAGAAGTGCTGGTACGTTTGTGAGGAAAGCTGCTCTAACAGGAGAAAATGGTCGACTTTAAGTGCTCTGATACACCCATAACACAATGCCTCATTTTCAGATGAATTGAAATGCTGATCAACAACATTATTAGTTATTTGTAGAGCACCATTGGTTTACTAGTCCTCTAATGATAATCTCCTGCTGATAAAACAGTGATTTTATCAAAGTTTCAGCAAGCAGCAAGTGACATTGGTCCCTGTCTCTACATTATGCTGCTCTCAGATTACATAGCAAAAACCTGGTGATAAATTTAACGTTTTGCAGACTTTTCTTGGAATTCACTGCCAACTTGCTGCACCCCTGAACTCAAACCATGTTACATACAACACGAAAAGGAAATCTGTCACCAGTTTTCTGCTACTGCATCTAAGAGCAACATGATGTAGAAAAACCTAATTCCAGAGATGTATCACTATGTTTACTTGGAGCTGTAGTTATCATACAGTCGTTTTTTTAGATGTAGCATGAAGCAAAGCTGAAAAAGCTAACCCAACCCATCCACAGCTTTCTGTGTACACTGTATATTGACAATAATCTGCTAATCAGTGCTGGGGGTGTGGTTGGACTAGGACTCATGTGGGCACCTAGACCTCTAGTGAGAATCTACTGCTGACAAAACACTCATTGTATTGAAACAATAGAACACAGCCTAAAAAGTGATACATTACTGAAATCAGTGTATCAGCCCCTACCTCATGTTGTACATAGCAAAAACCGGTTGACAGATTCCCTTTAAATGTCGTTGAGTTCTTTATAGCATCATACTAGAAGCACAAGTACAATGCAACATCAACTATGCAATATATTCAGCTGGTTAGTAAAAATTGGTGTATACCCCTTTTGTGGGGCATGTCAGTGGGGCTACACTGAATGCACCCTGACTGCTGAGCCCCGTATATAAAGGGTTAAATCCATCTCCCATGCCCGAATCCGTCCCCCCCTTGCGTTTGTCCAATCCCACTGTTTTTCCCCTCCTACTGTTTCTCCCTATATAATTCCCCTACTTCCTGGCTTCGGTCTCTCCTCAGCCTGAGACCCGGACGCTGCTGTGCTGCTGGATACCCGGACACACTTGCGCTGCTGGTGAGAGATGGCCGACAATTTGGCTGCTGCCATAAGGGACAGAATCAGGAGGGATGGTGACGCCTGGCTTACCACTTTCTTAGATGTGCCAGGTCCCGTCCCTCCTGATGCTCAGGCGGCGATTCCCGGCGGTAGGCGGTCCGCTCGGCGTACCCGTCCGCCGGAGCGCCTGAGTCCTTCACCAATAATGTCGCGGGGCGTGCGCACTTCTCGTGCGCGCGCCTCGCGACTAGCCCCCCAAAACCCACCTCGGTTCCCGACCGCGGGGGCTACACGCCAGTACTGTCCCTCTGGTAGCGTGGACCTGCGGTCGGTAGCTGGGAAGTTGTTGGGCGTGCGCACTTCTCGTGCGCGCGCCTCGCGCCTACTACCTGACATTTCAGCCCGGCTCCCGCCCGCGGCGGCTGTGAGCCGGGCCCCCCCCCCTGGCCGCGTGTATCCGCGGTCGGGGGTTATGGTATCGCGAGGCGTGTGCATTTCTCGTGCGCGCGCCTCGCGCCTAGTGCCTGACACTTCAGCCCGGCTCCCGGCCGCGGCGGCTGTGAGCCGGGACTCACCCCCTGGCCGCGTGTATCCGCGGTCGGGAGTTATGGCATCGCGAGGCGTGCGCACTTCTCGTGCGCGCGCCTCGCGCCTAGTGCCGGACACTTCAGCCCAGCTCCCGACCGCGGCGGCTGTGAGCTGGGACTCCCCCCCTGGCCGCGTGTCTCCGCGGTCGGGAGCTATGGTATCGCGGGGCGTGCGCGCTTCTCGTGCGCGCGCCTCGCGACCAGTACAGCCCACTTCCACCCAGCTCCCGACTGCAGCGTCGGTGCATCGGCGGGACTACCATCCTGGCTGCGTGGATCTGCAGTCGGGAGCTGTTAACCCCCCTGTAACACCAATGCATGTGGATCCCCCCCCCCTCATCCCCTCCTAGCTCCTCACCTCCTCTCAGCTTCCGGCCGTGGCTGATGCACGCAGGCACTGTTCTCCTGTCAGTGTAGAGCCACGGCCGGTAGTAGTTAACCCCTGCCTACCCGAACCACCATTCCTACATCCTCCATCACCACTTATAATGTCGGGTCGCCACGTCTGCGGCCCCTCGTCCATAGAGGGGTCTGCACACATGGTGCACCCCCACGCCCCACCCCAGTCTCCTCAACATGATGCACCCCTGGCTGCTAGGGGCGCTAATAAGCCCTTCTACCCCCCTTTCACAACCCCCACTGCTGGCCTTGCCGCCATTACAGCAGGAAGCTGCAGGTGTGCACCCTGCAGTGCCTGCCCCCACCCCACAACCCCCATCTGCCCCAGGTGCACTTGCCCCAGTCTGTCAACCACCATATCTTTCTGGTCCAACGCAGGTGGTTGCTGGAACACCGGCCCTCGGTCGTAGCCACCGTGGGCGCGGTAACCGCTCCTCCTCGCTTTCCTCGCCGTCACCCCCTCGCACCCCTCGCCGGCACGGACGCTCTGTTGGATCACGTGGCAGACGTAGCTGCCATTCCGCCCGTCGTTCCCAATCCGCTTGGGGAGCCGCCATTCTCGTTCATCGGGGTGGCGTTCTACTTCCACTACACCGGATTCCTCAGTCGTGCCCCATGGGCATCACCGCCGTCGTTACCAACCTTCTCAGGGGGAGATTGTTATTCCCTCAGCACGTCGGCAGCCTGTGGCATTTGTTGATCCTGCACAGGAGCCTTCTGACGCTCCCCTCCCGGATGCTGGTGAGTATCGATACCCGGGGGCCGGGGGGGATAGTGCGGGTATGGCAGCGGCTATTAAAACATTTTTAGATAATTTGCAGCCTGCGGCGGGGGGGGAATATTTTAGTTGGCCCTTCATCTCCTGGTCAACCTCTTATACAATCTAACCCTCCGCCTCGCTCCGATATTCATAGGGACGCTTTCTTTTGCGGCGTTCCTCCTTTGGGATCCCACTTGACTGACGAGACCGTTCGGAAAATTTGGGCGAACGATTATGTTGATATATGGTCTTTAGTTTCGACCGATCAGCATACAATTGATAAAGAGCGGCGTCCATCTGATCATCCTTTTGCGGGGACGCCAAAAGTGGCGAAGTCCATTAACAATTGGCTTCAGGCATTTTTTGTCATGGGTTGTGTCATGGGAAAAAAGCACCCTGAGCGCTGTTCCGAGATGTTTATATATCTCGACACCATATATAATTCTTATAAAGCTCATGGGGGATCAGCCTGGTGGCGCTACGATGAGGATTTTCGTCGTCGTTTAGCCCTTCAACCCCAGTTGGGCTGGGGAGTTAAAGCCACGGACACCTGGCTGCGTTTAATGTTGGCCCAGACGGATGATAACCCCTTTCATTCTGTGCCTCATAGCACCCCTGCCGGCTTCGGCCCAGTGGCCGGTAGTAGACCTGCCACGTGTCGGTTATTCAATGAAGGACACTGCCGCTTCTTTGGCCTTTGTCAATTTAAGCACGAGTGCTCCGCTTGTGGTGGACCGCACGCATCAGCCCAGTGCCCCCAGCCATCTGCAAAACTGCCAGCAACGCCACTTCACAGGCCAAATGACGATGCCAGTGAGCCTTATGACGGCGACATGGCTTGACCGATACTCAATAAAGGAGCAGCTGCTCAGCGGTAATTTTGCTTCACTTTTGTTTTAATTTTCACCCTTTATCCTTCCTAGGGAACCTTCGTTTGCTCCAATCCATAAGCGAATTCGGATTTTTCACCGTGTTCCTTCAAATGCTGTACTTTGAATCGCAATTGGCGGGATCCTGTTTTCTTTTCCTGACACCAAGTCGCTTTTTCGTCTTTTACAAGTTCACCTGTCTGCCATCATTTTTCTTAGTTGTTTTCAACCCCTTTTTTGGATGATTTTCTCTTGTCCGCCCAGTTTTGCCGCCTCATGTACACCCTTGCCCACATGTGCGTAGTTATTGCCATAACATTTATGTATTCACCCCTGGTAATTCAGTCATTTAAAGCATTAGCGCTTAGATGCTTGATCCTCACATCTGTTTTCGCATCTGTTTTCGCACCCGTCATGTTCTCGGTTTGTAATTCTATTGCTGATACTTTGCCCATTTGGTAGTGCGGCGGTTGGGCTTTTCTTATATATTTTGAGTTGGTCAGGGAGCGGTGCAACGGACGAGGCCTCCAGTATGCAATTTTATTGGGCCCTCAGGACGGGGTTGTGCTATCTATCATGGGTGGGGGTCGGAGCGCAGTCTAGCGACTTTTGCTCCTCCGTGGCGGTCAGTGGTCGAAAATGGTGGATGTTAAGCGAAGGCTGATTGCGCCGGGAGTCCGGCCTGGCATTACGCCTCGTTGACATGGTATATTTGGTTGGTTAATTATACCTGTTATTTCAAAAGCTGTGACCGACCCCAACCCAACAAAAGATGAGAGTTTGTACATATTTTGTTATCTCTCCAATAAAGTTCATTTTGGTTTACTACATTGGTGTGTTTTGTTCGGGCATGGGACACTCGATACGGTGGTGGGGTCTCAGCAGTCTGTGGGGCATGTCAGTGGGGCTACACTGAATGCACCCTGACTGCTGAGCCCCGTATATAAAGGGTTAAATCCATCTCCCATGCCCGAATCCGTCCCCCCCTTGCGTTTGTCCAATCCCACTGTTTTTCCCCTCCTACTGTTTCTCCCTATATAATTCCCCTACTTCCTGGCTTCGGTCTCTCCTCAGCCTGAGACCCGGACGCTGCTGTGCTGCTGGATACCCGGACACACTTGCGCTGCTGGCCCACCCCCCCTCCCCTTTTGTGGTATGTTATATTGTTTAAGTCACAGCGGTCAGTGGTCGAAAATGGTGGATGTTAAGCGAAGGCTGATTGCGCCGGGAGTCCGGCCTGGCATTACGCCTCGTTGACATGGTATATTTGGTTGGTTAATTATACCTGTTATTTCAAAAGCTGTGACCGACCCCAACCCAACAAAAGATGAGAGTTTGTACATATTTGGTTATCTCTCCAATAAAGTTCATTTTGGTTTACTACATTGGTGTGTTTTGTTCGGGCATGGGACACTCGATACGGTGGTGGGGTCTCAGCAGTCTTGGGGCTCTGATTACTGTGTACACTTTTTAAGCACATTTTTATTAGTTTTACTGTCTTCTGCAGTCAATAGCATGGTGATTAATATATAAAATATTCTACCATATCAAAAAAATGGTGCCGTTTTAATTGTTTAGATGTTTGATTCCATCACTGTGAGATTTCATGCCACCATAATAGAGTTACTGCAATAAGAGGAAAAGAGTGACTTGTAATTCAATACCTGGCTCCACAGGTCACACGTGCATTGTTTCTAGCCGCAGTATCAGATGTACTTTTCCTTCCGCTGTTGTCTCTCTCTCTGCTCAGCAATTAACAGCCTATTTAAAAGCCATACATAAACTAAAGCGGGCATTTCAGTAAGCAGACATGACTCCTGACTCAGTTGACCTTCTCATTTTTCTTTTTCATATGATACATTTTATTAACCATATTGGAGTGGGGTGTGCTAGACTGGTCTCTAGTACAACATACTTCATTAAAGGGTTATTCTCATTTTTATTCATGGGTATTGTTTGATAGGACTTTTGTAATTTACAATAAGTTGTAATCCCCCACACCACAAACTCTGTTCCCCTCAGTTTTCTTTTTAATGCATGCAGCCAATTGCCAAAGCCACAGCTACAGGGGCAAAAAATTTGCAGGGCTTACAAGCTCGTTTCTATAGAGCAGGTGTTTGGAACTTTTTTTTCTGCCAAGGGCCATTTGAATATTTATAACTTAATTCGCAGGTTGCACAAAATGATCAACTTGATATTTATCTTGCTAAATTTGGTCAAACATTTAAATAAATCCCAACAAATGTGAAAACATTTTGGTGGTATTGATGGTATCGCTACTGTAATGGTGGAATATGGGGGGTTGTGTATAATTTTGTGTAAGTTCGTATTTTAGGCGTGGTGCTCTGTCCATTCTGTGTACATTGTCCTGTTTGCAGGTTAATTACCCCTGCTGGGCTTTTGTCTCTAAGTCTAGGGAAGGGGGGCCAGGGATCCACCAAACTCTCTGCTTACCTGGGAGATTATTCAGTCAGCTTGGGAAGGACAAGAGACAAGCAGGAAGATTCATCCTCTGCGGGATAAGCTGCGGATACAGGCAGCACCCCAGAGAGCTGTTGAGAAACCCCTATTTCCCTTGAAAAGGACTGCTGGAGGATTGTGACTCATCCCCGGTACATTTATACCATTTCTGGATGATTTTACCCTCTGTGTGGTGGATTATTTTATGGACCTTCTGATTTGCTTGGAATAAATGTTCTTTGGATTGTTCAATCATCTCTCGCTCTGTTGATTGTGTGATATGGGAGAAGGACCCCGTGACAGCTACTCACAACTGCTTTTCCAGGTTTGCGTTGGTTTGAAGCACAGTCTACTCTTTGTGATAAGTTTTATAAAGAACGCATAACAGTAAGTTCTGAACACAGATGTATATTACACTGCATGTCTCCTCACAGTTGGAAATTCATCACTGCTCATGTAACGTTTATAGAACTCAAACAGTGGAAGGTCTGCAGTATACATCACATAGGAGACACTGAGTCTGCTGTATATTGATCAAATTATCGACATTGAGATTGCTGTACACATGACATAGGATACACTTAAGGGTGCTTTACACGCTGTGACATCGCTAGCGATTGCTAGCGATGTCGCGAGTGATAGCACCCACCCCCGTCAATCGTGCGACATGTGGTGATCGCTGCCGTAGCGAACAATATCGCTATGGCAGCGTCACACACACATACCTGTTCAGCAACGTCGCTATGACCGCCGAACAATGCCTCCTTCAAGGGGGAGGTGCGTTCGGCGTCACAGCAACGTCACAGCGGCATCACAAAATGGCCGCCCAATAGAAGAGGAGGGCAGGAGTTGAGCGGCCGGAACATGCCGCCCACCTTCTTCCTTCCTCCTTTCCGGTGGACGCAGATAGGATGATGTTCGTCGTTGCTACGGTGTCACACACAGCGATGTGCGGTGCTGCAGGAACAACGAAAACCCTGCGGAATAAAACACCAACGACATTATGATTAGGAGTGACGTGTCAACGATCAACGTTTTTTGCTGTTTTTCCGAACGTTGATCGTTGCTCCTAGCTGTCACACGCTGCGATGTCGCAATGACGCCGGATGTGCGTCACAAACACCGTGACCTCAACGATATATCATTAGCGATGTCGCAGCGTGTAAAGCACCCTTAAGACTGCTGTACATACAGCTCATAGGAGACTGCTGTTTACATAATAAAGGAGACACTGAGACTGGTGTGTATATACATGAGAAATACTGTGACTGCTGCATATACATTATATAGAACACACTAGGGTTAGTACATGTACACTGGAGATCAAAATTAGAGAACATCACACAATTTTCTAAAAGTTAAGGTCATTGTGTAGTCCTATGTGATTATATCCTAACATGAGTAAACCAGCAGTATTTTATGCTTATTTCATAAATTTAATTTATTGTAAAGCACGTAATAAAAATGTAAGTGAGATAAATAAAAAAGAACACTGATTAAAATTAGAGAACACTTTCTGATGCCTGCAAGTTATTGGTGTAAATCTGACACCTGGTGCTATTTTCCTTCATTATCTGACAAACCCTATTTAAAGGGGTTATCCGGCTTATTTTGACTTTTTTTTTATTATTACCCTATTGGGCTACATTGGGGAAGGTAAGTAGATAGAGAGCACTTACCTGCCCTGCTGTCAGCCCCTCTCCCCCGGCTCAGAGTGGTCATGTGACCGCTCCTGCCGCGATTTTGCTGCTTCCGGTGATTTCATGTCAACATGGGCAGGACCATGTTGACATGCAAATCAGGGAACAGCTTGTTGCCGCCCTGCTGGGGGGTACAGTGCGTGAGACCCCGCCCCCTTCCCTGCACCCTCCCACACATTCCCCAGCACCCCGTACTCTCCCCGCCCACGGTGTCACCGCCAGCACCGGGCCCCCTGTTTACAGTGCTTAGGATAGCAGGAGTGCCTGTGCAGTCTGTGTCCCGCTCCCTGCCAGCACCGCGGCTGCTCGCACTGCAGTGTATCAGCAGCTTCTCACAGTGGGTGCAGCCGCGGGGATGACGAGCGCTGCCGTCAGGAGGTTAGATGAGATCATTACCTGCTGTGACGATCTCCTCCTCTGCTGACATCAGCGCTGTGACTGCCGACTATGCCCGTCTCACGGGCGGCCCGAGACTGTCACTAGTGGTGACGTCACTGGCTCTCCCGATACTGCTGAGAACGTGGCGGGCATAGAAGTCAGTGACAACACTGACGTCAGTAGAGCAGGAAATCGTCACAGCAGGTAATGATCTCATCTAACCTCCTGACAGCAGCGCTCGGCTTCCCCTGCAGTGACCTGGGCTATTGATGTTAGCTCAGGTCACTGCACTGGTCTCCCAGACAATTGGGAAGATTCTGTTCTTCATTGACTGGGACATTGACTATGGTATGGATTGTCGTGGGACCCCCTTATTGGATTACGCCGGACCCTGATTTTATTGTTCTTTTCAATAAATTGGTGAAAGAGGGAATGTTTTGGGCAGTGTTTTTCAAATAAAACTTTTTTTGTTGTCTATTTTTTTTTTATTACTGACTGAGTTGGTGATGTCGGGTATCTGATAGACGCGTGATCCAACTGCTGGGCTTGATGCCAGGTGACATTACACATCTGGCATCAACCCCATATATTACCCCGTTTGCCACCGCACCAGGGCAATGGGATGAGTTGGGGCAAAGCGCCAGGATTGGCACATCTAATGGATGCGCCACTTCTGGGGCGGCTGTAGCCTGCTATTTTTAGGCTGGGGAGTGTCCAATAACAGTGGACCTCCCTAGTCTGAGAATACCAGACCACAGCTGTCCGCTTTACCTTGGCTCGTGATCCAATTTGGGGGGGACCCCACGTTTTTGTTTTAAATTATTTATATAATTTAAAAAGCAGCGTGAGGTGCCCTCTGTTTTGGATTACCAGCCAAGGTGAAGCTGCCAGCTGTGGTTTGTAGGCTGCAGCCATCTGCTTTACCCTAGCTGGCTACAAAAGATGGGGGGGACCCCACATGGGTTTTTTTTAATTATTTATTTTTTGGCTAAATACAAGGCTAAGCACCCTTTAGTGCCACATGAAAGTCACTAAAGGGTGCCAGCTTAGAATATGCAGGGGGGTGGGACATTATATAGGTCTTTCTCATCTATTATCTATTTATCTATCTCTCTGTCTCTATATCTATCTATCCATCTCTATATCTACTCATCTATTTATCTTTCTTGCTGCTTCCGTTTTTTTGCGGACCGCAAAAACGGAAAAGTCATGTGAGTGTAGCCTACATGTTTTCCCTATGGGGGTAGGTGTTGGTACAGAACGATTGTGGGGGGTGGTCGGTACAGAGCGCCGTTTGTGTGGGTGTGTGTGTGGGGGGGGGGATTGCAGAGCCCGATGTGTGTGGGGGGCACAGCGCCTGATGTGTGTGTCAGGCGCAGAGCCCGATGTGGGGCTGTTATTTCAAATGCTAGAGTGATAACAGGTCAGGTGCTGGGGCAGAATACTGACAGGGAATGTGTCTGCAGGGGGCGGGCGGGGGGAGAGGCTGGACAGTGAGGGCGGCCAGGGGGTGATCCTGGACACTGAGGGCGGGCAGGGGACGAGCCTGGACACTGAGGCCGGGCGGTGCCAGCTCTGACTGTGAGGTTTAGCACAGGAAGTGGTCAGTTTGTTGGAGCTGAATGTAAACAAGGAGCTACAGAGAATAAAGGGATAATTCAAGAGGAACAAAAGTTAGAAAATAAAAAATAACAATGTAGGGGTGATTTATATGACAATACAGCACAGATAAACTCAAAAATGTTTGGTAAGCTAATGTCGGACAACTCCTTTAACTGAAAGCCTAACTTTCCAGCTTCCACTGACTTTGCAAAAATGGTGTTCTGTTACAAAAGGGGAGGGGAATGTCCGGCCCATGGGCAGTGATGACTTTTTATGCGGCCCCCGGGCAGATTCCCACATGTGCTGCTTGCACGTACCAATGAGCTCTCTCGCTGGCCAGTGCCTGAGTGCTCAGGACTTACCTTGTGGGTGGGTTTAGCGCTATGTGCTTCCGTCCCACAGCAGCTTCACCGCTTCCAGCTTCAGCTTCCAGCACTGTGTGTCCGCTCTCCGGCGCTGTGTGCTCGCTCTCCAGCATTGTGTGCCCTGCGCCCACTCTCCGCCGCTGTTTGCTCGCCCTGTGGTGCTGTGTGCCTTGTGCCCGCTCTCCGGTGCTGTGTGGCCACTCTCCAGTGCTGTGTGCCCCCTCAAGTGCTTTGTGCGACTCCAAGTGCTGTGTAACCCCTAGTGTTGTGTTCCCTCCAATGCTGTGAACCACCCCAGTGCTGTGTGCTCCCTAGTAATGCCTGTGCTTTCCATGCCACCCAGTCTCCCCCCAGTGATGCCTGTGCCCCCTAATGATGCCTGTAGAAGAAAAAGAAGGGAGGTGGAACTCACCATATCGAAATCTTCATTTATTGTGTAATGAGTGAAGTCTGGACCCGACGAAGCGCCCGTGAGCGCGAAACGGCCGCTGTCATCTGATGCCCCCCGCATCCCTCCCTGATTTTTGATGTCTACTTTTACACAATAAATTAAGATTTCTATGTAACGAGTGCCACCTTCTTTCTTCTTCTCTGGAGTTATTACATGTTTGCTGTTGGTTTGTTCAGTCTCCTTAATGACCTGTGTGTTGTAGTGCGTGATTTAAAATGAATGCGGAGCAGTGACTGTGGATCTTAGTGCCGGACTGTTTTCATTTTTTTGGATTCTAGTGATGTCTGTGCCCCCCTAGTGATGTCTGTGCCCCCCTAGTGATGTCTGTGCCCCCTAGTGATGTCTGTGCCCCCCTAGTGATATATCTGCCTCCCTAGTGATGTCTCTGCCCGCCAATAGTGATGTCTGTGCCCTGCTACTGATGCCTGTAGCTGCCCAGTGCTGTTTGTGTCCCTTAGTGATGTCTGTGCTCCCCTGCTGTCTGTGACCCCCTATTGATGTATGTGCCTCCCTAGTGATGCATGTGTCACCCCTAGTGATGCCTGTGCTCCCCTAGTAATGCCTGTGCCCCCCTAGTGATGTCTGTGCCCCCCTAGTGATGTCTGTGCCCAGGGTCGGACTGGGCCACCGGGGCGCGAGGGAATCCCTCGGTAGGCCACGGGTCCTTAACGGCCCACCTCTCCCCGTGCTTCACATAGAGCCCCAGGCTGGTAACCGCTGGCAGTGCTAGGGACCCCAGGCGGCTCTGCCACCGGCAGTGTTGGGTCCCCAGGCAGCTCCGCCAGCGGCAGTGTCCGGGCCCCGGGTGGCTGTGCCAGTGGCAGAATTGGGGCCCCGGGCAGCTGTACCAGGGCCATGGGGCTGCTTGTTTCTATGTCAGCCGAGGTTGCACTGAGCCATCAGTTGTTCGTGTGCCGCACTGGCCATATCACAGTTAATAGACACTGCCGCGTCTGCTAACTTTGACGTCAGACATCGCGCCCAGCACTCAGCACTGCTGCTTCCCCCTGGAGAGGATCAGCAATGGAGCCTGCAGGCAGGACCGGAGACCAGCAGGGGAAGGTAAGAACTCCTCCAATGTGTATAAAAAATGTATGTCTGTTTATATGACTTTTTTGTATAAGAGTATAATCTGTGTGTGTGTGTGTGTGTGTGTGTGTGTGTGTGTGTGTGCGTGCGTGCGTGCGTGTGTATGTATGTGTGTTCATTTATATTAGAGTCTCTAGTTTGAGAAACGGACGCCTCACAGGTCCTGAACTGGCAGCTTCATTAAATAGTACCCGCAAAACGCCAGTGTCAACGTCTATAGTGAAGAGGCAACTCCGGGATACTGGCCTTTAGAGCAGAATGGCAAAGAAAAAGCCAAATCTGTGACTGGCTAATAAAAGGAAAAGATTAATATGGGCAAAAGAACACAGACATTGGACTGAGGAAGATTGGAAATGTGATGGTCTGGGGTTGCTTTGGTGCTGGTAGAGTGGAAGATTTGTACCAGGTAAAAGGGATTTTGAATAAGGAAGGCTATCACTCCATTTTGCAATGCCATGCCATACCCTGTGGACAGCGCTTGATTGGAGCCAATTTCATCCTACAACAGGACAATGACCCAAAGCACACCTCCAAAATATGCATGAACTATTTAAGGAAGAAGCAGGCAGCTAGTCTTCTACCTGTAATGGAGTGGCCAGCCCAGTCACCACATCTCAACCCTATCGATCTGTTGTGGGAGCAGCTTGACCGTATGGTATGCAAAAAGTGCCCATCAAGCCAATCCAACAATGTGATGGGCCCCTGTGCGTTGTCTGGGGCCCCTGTGCAACATCTGGGACCCCGTTCTTAAGTATATCACTCAATGGTTCTCATAAGCGTGAAATATCTGATCTACAGCAGCAGGGGTATATTCTGGCCCGGAGAAGTATAATCTGGCCTAGGCCACTTTATAACCCGGGGTAACGTTTGGCCTAGGCTATAATATAGCCATGATCTATACTCCTCTAGGACAGAATATTAATGTTGTTTTGCTATTGTAGTGCTACAGTATGTATAGATGCACATACACAAACCATATACCATTTCATGTGGCTTTTGTCAGATTTTGATGCGGTCTGCAGCAGATTTCCCTCTTCCATGTGACACTGGGAAATCTGCTGCAATTCTGCACACAAAATCTACATCATTGGGATGTGGATTTTGATGCAGATTGGCTGCTGATTTTTTTTCCCTTTGCTGCAAATTTAGTGCACGTGAACGGGTGGACTAAACTTACAGCATGTGTTGGAGGCATTACATTGAACATAGATGATCATTGTAGTAGATGGTGTAGTAGGCATTGAAGTAGATGGTGCAGTTCCATTAGTGCATAGTTAATGTTATGTGTTGGAACTTGTTATCTATGTTTCTCTCTGTTCGCTATGATATGCACTTTTAATTCTCCAGTGTGAGTTCCTATTCTATCTTGATAAGGTATATAAAGTGAACTTGGAACACCTCCAACAAAAAAATAAGTTTTCCAATTTTGACAACAATGGAAGACCAACTGTATGATCAGCTTTTGAGGTTCTACACTGCAACACAACAAAAGTACCCCCGGTGAATCTACGATCTACCTCCAGAGAAACGTTCAAATGCCAAGTACCAGTTTAGACAAACATCTAAGCCATATCGAGCAGAAAAAGGGATTATTTACTACAGAAAAAGCAGTTTCTCAGTAAAAGCCAACTAACAAATATCCTGAAGGCCGGTCACGACAACCCAATTTCTGGTGGTCATTTTGGCAGAGATACAACATTTGCCAAAATTTCTGACCATTAATACTGGAAGGGAATGAAGAACAATGTTCACCAACATGTCAAAGCCTGTCAAAAATGTTTTGTCACAAGTCGCAAAATCAGCAAAGAAGCTCCACCACTCAACAGTATACCAGTGCCTGGAAAAGTATGGAGCTTAGTTGGGATTCATATCATCAGTCCTCTTCAGGAAACATTAAATGGCAACAAATATATAGTTGCTGTCACTGATCATTTCTCCAAGTGGAGTGAAGCAACAGCTATTCCAAACAAGAGTGCCATGTCAGTAGCAAATTTTTTGTACATCAATATTTGCCGCTTGGGCTGTATGGACATTTTGATTAGCAACCAGGAAAGAGAGTTTGTGAACTTGATCATCGACAACCTGATGGATCATTTTCAAACAGATCACTGCATTTCATCTGCCTACAACCCACAAACAAATGGCCAGCGGGAACATGACAATGGAACACTCAAAGAATCTCTTAGCAAGCTTGTCAATGACCAAGGAACCAACTGGGACCAGTTCATCCCTGGTGTTTTGTTTGCCTATCACACAGCTGTGCATGCCTCAACCAAGTGCATTCCATTTGAGGTAACCTATGGGCGAAAAGCTAAGCTTCCTATTGACCTCAATCCATCAGCAAATGACAGAGTGGATATCATGTCTCTTTAAGATGATGCCAACCCTGATGTGCTTAATACACTCACAGCCATTCATAACAGTATCCACTCAACTGTCAACACCAACATCCACCAAAAGTGTGCCTTTGATCGCCGACACAACAGCAACAAAGAAATCACTGCTAGCACTATTGTTTATATCAAGAAACAATGTTGTATTCATCGCATGGGTTCAAAGATGGAACCACGCTGGATTGGACCCTACTTAGTTGTGGATTCCTTAACCAAGGGACGAGTAAACCTTAAGAACAATAAGACTGGCAAGATACTAAGCAACACCTACTATGCCATCAACCTTAAGATTTACCAGGATGAAGAGACTTCTCTACCACCCCAGTCCCCTGATGACTGTTCCAGTGACTCTGCCTCACAGAAATACAAGCAAACCAATACTTTCAACCCACTACCAAGTTTAGTAAGGAAGTGTCTTACCACCACTCTTGACCTTACGTTTTGAAGGGTTGTGTACTTTGAGTGCACAAGAGATCTTGGACAACCACGGCGTATATATAAAATCAAAGGTGATGGGAACTGCTACTTTTGGGCTATCAGCTATATCCTGACAGGAACAGAGGACACCTACTCCCTTCTCAGAGATAAAGTCATCCACCACATGAAAACTGACTTGTCCAAAAAAATGCAGGGCTACTTTAATCAAGATATGAATGAATATGTGAACACCTCTGGCATCTCTCGCGATGGAATCTGGGCAACTGATGCAGAAATCATGGCCACAGCAAATCTGTTGAGTTGTAACATCGTCATCCACACAAAAGTCGGTAACACCATGGATTGGTTGACCTATCCCGCAAACTTCAATCTGCAGTCAACAACAGAACATGCACTTTATCTTGAAAACAAGCATGATTTTAATTTTGTTATCATTGTTTACCTTTGAACGTTTATATTGTAGAGTCCTGTCACCAGCCATGTGTACGATTATCGGCCAAAAGCGCTCTCTGGAGCCATTAATCGCCCTATGTAAAGGTACCTTTATAAGCTGAAGTTTCACAATGTTATGACATATTATGTCCTGAACAGGCAAGTTTTTTACGAACCATCAAGGTTTTCTGGTTAAAGTAAAAAAAGTCTGTGTGTTTCAAGTTTTAAAAAATAAAATGTTGAAAAATTATGTAATTCTTGAGTATATCATCAATGGGGCTCATAAACGTCAAAAATTTGATCTTTAATATAAATTAATATACTTTAATCTTTAACATGCTCAAGAACACATCACACAGGATCCCCAGACATCGCACAGGGGGTCTCATTCACAGCACAGGGGGTCTGAGACACCACACAGTGGGGTAGAGACAGTGTACAGGGGGACAGAGACAGTGCACAGGGGCCCTGCTTGCTGTATCTTTCCCCCTTGCACGCTGTCTCTGCCCCACTGTGCGCTGCTTGGGGCCCCGTGCGCTGCCTGGGATCCTGTGCGCTGCTTGGGGCCCTGTGCGCTGTCTCTGCTCCCAGAGGGTTATAATCTGGCCTAGGCCACTTTAACACTGGGTATATTCTGGGAGGGGGGTTATTCTGGCCTGTTACACCGCATCTCTGCAGTGAGCTTGGTTTTGACTCTGTATTTATGTAGTAATGTCACACAGTGTTTGGCTCTAAACTCACTGAGTGTCATGATGACACCAGAAGCTGTTCAGACTACAGACTTTAGCACTCCTCAATATGCTTTCTCTGGTGCTTCTGAGTTACACTGGCAGGCTCAGGCGTCAACCAGCTGTGTGCTCATTAGTAATCGGACTACCAGGAGTAATTTCTTCTAGCCTGGGTGGTCAACCTGGGATGAAAGGTACTCTGGATCTCTTATTGTATCGTTTCTGGTGGCCCAAAATTCAGAGGAATGTGATGTCCTATGTGTCTGCATGTGCGTCTTGTGCTTGCTCTAAGCCATTACACTCTTGCCCGTCAGGTTGTCTGAAGCCATTGAGGGTCCTTAGCAAACTTTGAAAGGACATTTCCATACACTTTATTACGGATCTTCCTCCCTCTGCTGGTAATGTAGTCATTTTTGTGGTGATGGATAGGTTTTCCAAAATTACATATTTTATTGCATTACCATCATTACCCAATGCTAGAACCTTAGCTCAGGTATTTCTAAGTTAAATGGTCAGGCTCCATGGAGTGATGTCTGCGCACCCCCCATTGATATCTGTGCCCCAGCCCCCCTTGTGATGTCTGTTTTCCAGTCCCTCTTGTGGTGTCTGTGTCCCAGCCCCTCTTGTGGTGTCTGTGTCCCAGCCCCTCTTGTGGTGTCTGTGCCCTATCCCTTCTTGGGGTGTCTGTGCCCCAGCCCCTCTTGTGGTGTCTGTGCCCCAGCCCCTCTTGTGGTGTCTGTGCCCCAGCCCCTCTTGTGGTGTCTGTGCCCCAGCCCCTCTTGTGGTGTCTGTGCCCCAGCCCCTCTTGTGGTGTCTGTGCCCCAGCCCCCCTTGTGATGTCTGTGCCCCAGCCCCCCTTGTGGTGTCTGTGCCCCAGCCACCCTTGAGGTGTCTGTGCCCCAGCCCCTCTTGTGGTGTCTGTGCCCCAGCCCCTCTTGTGGTGTCTGTGCCCCAGCCCCTCTTGTGGTGTCTGGGCCCCAGCCCCTCTTGTGATGTGCATGCCCCCAGCGCCTCCTGTGATGTGCATGCCACCAGCGCCTCCTGTTATGTGAATGCCCCGATCGCCTCCTGTGATGTGCATGCCCCCAGCGTCTCCTGTGATGTGTATACCCCCAGCGTCTCCTGTGATGTGTATGCTCCCAGCGTCTCCTGTGATGTGTATGCCACCAACATCTCCTGTGATGTGTATGCTCCCAACGTCTCCTGTGACTTACACATCACATTGAAGATGCTGGGGGCATACACATAAGATTGGAGATGCTGGGGGCATATACATCACAGGAGGGGCTGGGACATATACATCACAGGAGGGGCTGGGGGCAGCCCCCCCAGTCCTGTATGCAGCCCCAAGTCCTGTGTGCAGCCCTCCTAGTCCTGTATGCAGCCCCCCAGTCTTGTGTGCAAACCCCCCAGTCCTGTGTGCAACCCTCCAGTCCTGTGTGCAGCCCCTCCAGTCCTGTGTGCAGCCCCCCAGTCTTGTGTGCAGCCCTCCCAATCCTGTGTGCCGCCCCCCCGTGATGTCTGTGCCTCCCCCCAGTGATGTCTGTGCCTCTCCTCCAGTGATGTCTGTGCCTCCCCCCAGTGATGTCTGTGCCTCCCCCCAGTGTGATGTCTGTGCTCCCTCCAGTGATGTCTGTTTATGTCTGCGCTCCCCCCAGTGATGTCTGCGCTCCCCCCAGTGATGTCTGTGCCCCGGCCTCTCTTGTAATGTGTATGTGCCCCAGCCCCTCTTGTAATGTGTATGTACCCCAGCCCCTCTTGTAATTTGTATGTGCCTCAGGCCCTCTTGGGGTGTCTGTGCCCCAGCCCTTCTTGGGGTGTGTGTGCCCCAGACCCTCTTGTGGTGTCTGTGCCCCAGCCCCTGTTGTGGTGTCTGTGCCCCAGCCCCTCTTGGGGTGTCTGTGCCCCAGCCCCTCTTGGGGTGTCTGTGCCCCAGCCCCCCTTGGGATGTCTGTGTCCCAGCCCTCCATTGTGGTGTCTATGCCCCAGCCCCCCATTGTGGTGTCTGTGCCCTAGCCCCCCATTGTGGTGTCTGTGCCCCAGCCCCCCCCCCTTGTGGTGTCTGTGCCCCAGCCCCCCTTGTAGTGTCTGTGCCCCAGCCCCCCTTGTGGTGTCTGTGTCCCAGCACCCCTTGTGGTGTCTGTGCCCCAGCCCCCCTTGTGGTGTCTGTGCTCCAGCCCCCCTTGTGGTGTCTGTGCCCCAGCCCCTCTTGTGGTGTCTGTGTCCCAGCCCCTCTTGTGGTGTGTGTGCCCCAGCCCCACTTGTGGTGTCTGTGCCCCAGCCCCTCTTGTGGTTTGCATGCCCACAGGCTCTCCTGTGATGTGCATGCCCCCAGCGTCTCCTGTGATGTGAATGCCCCAATCGCCTCCTGCGATGTGCATGCCCCCAGCGTTTCCTGTGATGTGCATGCCCCCAGCGTGTCCTGTGATGTGTATGCCCCCAGCATCTCCTGTGATGTGTATGCCCCCAACGTCTCCTGTGACTTACACATCACATTGGAGATGCTGGGGGCATACAGATAAGATTGGAGATGCTGGGGGCATATACATCACAGGAGGGGCTGGGACATATAATCACAGGAGGGGATGTGAGCATTTACCTGTCCCCAGCCCCTTGTGTGATGTATGTGCCCCCAGTGTTACCTGTGATGTATATACAGTAGTCCCAGCGTCTCCTATGTGATGTATATACAGCAGTCCCAGTATCTCCTATGTGATTTATATGCCGCCAGTGTCTCCTGTAATGTATATACAGCAGTTCCAGTGTCTCCTATGTGATATATGTACCTCCAGCATCTCCTGTGTTGTATATATAGCGTCTGTTATGTGATGTATATGATTTACAAATCTTATTATCACAAAGAGTTGGCTGTACTTCAGACCAAGACAAAACCTGAAAAAGCTGCTGTGAGAAGAAACATGATTAGTATCATCAAACATCACAGCCGCACCAAAGAGAAGCTGCAGCGGCCGCCACAGTAGGGGTGAGTTAATTAATTGTTTCACCAAATATAGCAGGGTCATTTAAACATTGATAATTTTGTGCGGCCTCCGAAGGTTGGTAGAAATTTCCAAATTGCAGAAAAAAGGTTCCCCACCCCTGGGTTAGGGTATTTCATCGCCATCATCTGGAGAGACCTGCTCCTGAGGGTCCAGTGGCCCCTTGTAGAGGGAGGGCTACTCTCACATCGTGTTTGGCTTTCAACTCGCCTAGTGTCATGATGGCATCAGATGGTCAGACTAAAGACTCTGAAACTCCTCAATTTATACTGCTCAAAAAAAATAAAGGGAGCACTTAAACAACAAAATGGTATTTTAGTATTCCCATTATTATTTTGAGCAGTATACTTTCTATGGTACTTGCACAGTTGCATAGGCAGGCTCGGGCGTCGACCGGCTGTGTGCTCCTTAGGGATCTGACTAGCAACAGTTAATTTCTGCTAGCCTTCTAGTTACCTTTTGGATCACATAATGTGGGAGACCTATCACAGTTACTCTCTGTCTTTTTAAGATGGAGGAATTTGTCTTCTCATGCCGACTATAGCAATTTGGTAAACCAGTCCGTGTGCTGTTGTTTTTCAGTAACTGGTGATTAACTGCATGTTGCTTGGTGTACTTTAGAATTCCTCCTATCATCAGATTATTTCCTCCCTGCTCTTTGTTTTCCTCCTTATCAATTGTTGTCTGATAAATCTGTGTGAGCATGCTATGTGATAGAGTTTTGGTTTCCCCTGTTTGTCTGTTGGTGTTAACACGCTCCTGTCCCAGCCTCCCACCATGGGATAGGGAGAGGGTATAAGATCAGGGCTGGTCAGGAGTAGGATCAGGCTGGTGGCTCAGTCATCCTCACCATCAGAGGTAACTCTGAGATTATGGATAGCCAGAACCCTCTAGTCTGAGGGCCAATCTAAGAGCCCCAGTCTCCGCTCTCCCCTGATTACTATGACAAGTAAGTTCAGTTCTGGCTCTGTAGTATTTATGTAGTAGGTTCTATTTTGCTCCTGTATTCAAGTATTAAGCTTTGTTCTGTTCCCATATCTATGCATTAGGCTAATATATGGTACTGTTCTATGTAACAAGCTCGGTTGTGTTCCTATATTAATGTAGTAAACTAAATTATGTTCCCATATCTATGTAGTAAGCTCAGTTCAGCTCTTGTATCAATGTAGTATGCTCTGTTCTGTTCCCACATCTAAGTATTAGGCTAATTTCTGATTCTTTATTTATGTAGAAGGCTCGGTTGTGTTCCTGTATTAATGTAGTAGGCTCTGTTCTGTTCCTGTATTCATGTAGTAAACTCGGTTCTGTTCCCATATCTATGTATTAGGCTAATTTATGGGACATTATTTATATTGTAAGCTCGGTTGTGTTCCCGTGTTAATGTAGAAGGCTCTGTTCTGTTCCTGTATTCATGTAGTATGCTCGGTTCTGCTCCCATATCTATGTATTAGGCTAATTTATGGTTCTGTATTTATGTAGTAAGCTCAGTTGTGTTACTGTATTAATTTAATAGGATGATGTAAAGCTACCACTAAGGGGCACTGGGACACAGGTGGAGGAAGAGCTCCTTAGTGCAGGAAGACAGAGGCCAGTCAGCCAAGGTCTGAGCCGGGATGTCCCGTCTGTACCAAAGAGTAAGCAAGCCAAAGTCCAAGAACAAAAACCAAGGTCAGATGCCGGGAGAACAAGTAACCAGAGGGGAGGGAGCGGAGGTTGGGACATGGAACAGGACCAGGGTCAGGAAGACAGACCTGGCAGGAGGGCTGAGGTCAGGGAGAACTGGTACGCAAAGAGGAGGGAGTGAAGGTGAAGACACGGAACGGAAGCAGGGACAGGTGGGCAGGGAGGTCAGGCCGGACAGGATGGACGAAGATCAGACCGGGCAGGAGGGATGGAGGTCAGGGAGAATGGTACTGGGAAGCGGGACTTGATCAGCGTACACTCACAGGAACCAGTTGAATGCTGCAGAACAGGAACTATTACTGGCGGCGTCCCGGAGGTAACAACACCAAAATATGGTGGCACGACCTCCGGAACGAGGCACGATCGAACAGGGCCATCCCCTCGGATCTATCCTCTGAGACAACATACATGCACTGGCTCTGCAGTGAGAACCATGCAAAAATCATGACAGATGAGTTCTGCTCCCATATCTATGTAGTAAGCTCAGTTCAGCTCTTGTATAAATGTAGTAAGCTCTTTTCTGTTCCCACATCTATGTATGTAGGCTAATTACTGGTACTGTATTTCTGTAGTAAACTTGGTTCTATTCCCATACCTACTGTATGTATTAGGTTAATTTCTGGTACTGCATCTATGTAGTAAGCTCAGTTGTGTTCCTGCATTAATGTAGTCAGCTGAATTCTGTTACCATATCTATATAGTAAGCTCAGTTCAGCTCTTGTATCAATGGACACCAACAAATACTGGTGATCCTTGATTATGCAACTCGGTACCCGGAAGCAGTACCCCTGCGACATACTTCCACCAAACTCATTGCCAAAGAATTGATGAAAATATTTTCTCAGGTGGGAATTCCGAAAGGGATTTTGACAGATCAGGGGAATCCGTTTATGTCCAAGATTATGAAGGAACTATGCAGGTTACCAAGTGTAAAGCAGTTGCGCACCTCTGTGTATCATCCCCAAACAAATTGCCCAGTAGAAAGGTTCAATAATACCCTCAAAATATGCTAAAGAAGGCTGTGTCTCAAGATAGGAAAGACCGGGATCTTTTACTGCTTTACCCATTATTCGCAGTGCGTGAGGTGCCACAGACCTCCACAGGGTTCTCACCCTTCGATCTTATGTATGGCAGACATCCCAGGGGTTTGCTGGACATCGCCAAGGAGGCATAGGAACAGCAGCCCACTCCACACTAAAGTGTTATCGAGCACATTGCAAAAATGCAGGAAAGAATGGAAACAGTCCTTCTACTGGTCCGGGAACACATGGAGGTGGCACAGCAGGCTCACAATCGATTCTATAATTGAGACGCATGGGTCAGGACCTTTAGTCCAGGGGACCGGGTATTGGTTCTAGTACGCAGACTAGAAAGCAAGTTTCTCGCCAAATGGCAGGGTCCCAATGAGGTTATAGAAGAAGTAGGGCTGGTGAACAACAAGGTTCATCAACCTGGACGGAGAAAACCTGAGCAGGTATACCATGTGAACTTTCTAAAGCTATGGAAGGATAGGGATCTTACTGATAGTGATAATCCACTGCCAGCATTTCCTGCGGAGATGGCTCCATCATCTTCAAGGGAGCCTCTACCACAGTGAAGATAGCAGATACCCTGTCACCTAAACAGGTTCAGGAAGTTCGGGAGTTTGTTAGTAGAAATACGGACGTGTTTTCTGAACTCCCTGGTCGTACCTCAGTCATCTTCCATGACATTGTCAAGGAGCCGCAGGCCAAAGTCCGACTAAGGCCATATCGGGTGCCTGAGGCTCGGCGACAAGCCATCTCGGACGATGTTAAATATATCCTACAGTTGGGGGTCATTGAGGAATCTCAGAGTGAGTGGGCTAGTCCAATAGTTCTCATAGCAAAGCCTGATGGGTCACTAAGATTTTGTAATGATTTCTGTAAACTGAACGAAGTATCCAAATTTGACGCCCACCCATGCTTCGGGTCGATGAGTTAATAGAACGGTTTGGGTATGCCCGGTACCTTTCCACACTGGATCTCACCAAAGGGTATTGGCAGGTTCCCCTGACAGATAAAAACAGAGAAGAGAAAACAGTCTTTGTGTCCCTCGAGGGACACCGGCGTCATTCCACCGCTTGATGGACATAGTTCTTCGTCCTCATCAGCGATTCACGGCGGCCTATCTCGACGACATTGTTATATACAGTGCGGATTGGGAAAGTCACTTACCGAAGGTGCAGGTGTAGCACCCAGGGATATGGGGTACTCGGTTCCGGGAAGTGTCTCTATGGGGAATGTCACGATGGTGGCCATTACCCGGTTCCGTGCCCTGGGCCCTTTTTGTAATGGGGATATTTACAGGGGATTCGTGAATAAGTTATTCGTGACGCAACTTGCGGTGTTGCGGCTAAGTATAGGGAGCCGCCGCTGCAGTGTCTCTACTGGGGCTGATAATAATAGAGGATAACCTCGGCACACTAAACCTCCCAAACTGAGTCAGAAAGTCACAACGGATAGTAATGCAAAATCACTCTTTATTGGTCCGTTTTTAGAAAAAAAATTTTTATAAGCATATATGTTTGTGTCCAAACAAGTTACAAAATTGACATTTTGGCCTGAGCCTTCGTTAGATTGGACTTATCAAGAACACATATAATTGTGATAGGTACGTCAACCAAGAGAGCTGGATAATGCAAAGCAGTTTATACTGTTGTATGCATCACTGTCGCTTAGAGACCATTATAAGGTAATATGTATCATGAGGCACCTGCCAGGTGCTATAGTACCTCAGCCTAGGAGTGCTGGGGAGGACTGAGTAGTGGCGTCTAATATGAATTACGCTGTATGTTAGCCTTGCTAACTGCAAGTCACTGCACAGGAGCGCGCTAGTACTGAACGCACGTCCACCAGCGGCGAGGACCTTGGCCAGATACCCTTCCGGTGCTACCGGCTGCATTAACCCTTGGCCATCCACTTAGAGGTACCTATATCCCACAGCACGCTTCTCATAAGGCATATTCTGTGGAAAACATCCCAGCAATCTTATACAGCTCCTGTGACAGTGCTATACTAGCAAGGCTAACATACAGCGTAATTCATATTAGACGCCACTACTCAGTCCTCTCCAGCACTCCTAGGCTGAGGTACTATAGCACCTGGCAGGTGCCTCATGATACATATCTATATATATAATTGCCTTATTCTGTCTGTCTGTCTGTCTGTCTGTCATGCTCCAAAATTGTGTCCTTACGGTGACACAAAGCTGATTGGCCGCTGGGCTCGCCATGGCCCCCCCCCCCACACGGATTGGCCTCTCGCCCCGGCTCTCTGCAGGCCCCGCCCCCCTCACGCAATGCACGCTCGCTCTGGCCCCGCCCCCGCACGCATTCCCCCAACTGACACGGAGCCCCAGGTGAGTACACACACACACACATCAGATCACACTCACTCTCACACACACCTCACACACACATCACATCCACACACTCACAACATCCTGGGATATCGCTTGCTTCTCGGCGGCGGTACTGTGCTGTGAGCTTTCAGGACCTGCCGGAGGATCACATGGCCGGAAGCATGTGGTATCTCCGGATGTTGTGAGTATGAGCGCCTATGTGTAATATCGTCAATGTGTGTGTGCGTGAGTGTATGCGATCGGGTGGGTGTGAGTGTATGCGATCGGGTGGGTGTGAGTGTATGCGATCGGGTGGGTGTGAGTGTTTGCGATCGGGTGGGTGGGTGTGAGTGTATGCGATCGGGTGGGTGTGAGTGTGAGTGTATACGATCGGATCTGTGAGTGGCGGCAGAGGAGCACGGCGTGCTGGAGGAGGCTGGAAGGAGAGAGGCTGATCCTGGGGAAGGCTGGGAGGGGGGAGGCTGAGAGAAGAGAGGCTGATGTTGAGGGAGGCTGAGGCTTGGGTAGGCTGTGAGGAGAGAGGCTGTTGCTGCGGGCAGAGAGGCTGATGCTGCGGGCAGAGAGGCTGATGCTGCGGGCACAGAGGCTGATGCTGCGGGCACAGAGGCTGATGCTGCGGGCACAGAGGCTGATGCTGCGGGCAGAGAGGCTGATGCTGCGGGCACAGAGGCTGATGCTGCGGGCACAGAGGCTGATGCTGCGGGCAGAGAGGCTGATGCTGCGGGCAGAGAGGCTGATGCTGCGGGCAGAGAGGCTGATGCTGTGGCCACAGAGGCTGATGCTGCGGGCAGAGAGGCTGATGCTGCGGGCAGAGAGGCTGATGCTGCGGGCAGAGAGGCTGATGCTGCGGGCAGAGAGGCTGATGCTGCGGGCAGAGAGGCTGATCCTGCGGGCACAGAGGCTGATGCTGCGGGCACAGAGGCTGATGCTGCGGGCACAGAGGCTGATGCTGCGGCCAGCATGGGGGATGGAGCACAATAGGGAGTGCGCAGCATGGCGGATGGAGCACGTTTGGGAGTGCGCAGCATGGCGGATGGAGCACGTTTAGGAGTGCGCAGCATGGGAGATGGAGCACGATGGGGAATGCGCAGCATGGGGGATAGAGCACGATGGGGAATGCGCAGCATGGGGAATGGAGCACGATGGGAGGTGCGCAGCATGGGGGATGGAGCACGATGGGGGGTGCGCAGCTTAGGGGATGGAGCACGATGGGGGGTGCGCAGCTGGGGGGATGGAGCACAATGGGGGGTGCGCAGCATGGAGGATGGAGCACGATGGGAGGTGCACACCTCCCCCCAACACACACACACACGCGCACTGCACAACACACACACACTGGGAAACACAAACACCGCCCTACACAGACACCCACACACACAGACAACGCTGCACACACACAACACCCAACACACAAACACCGCGGAATACATAAATATACGCACATACCGCGCAACACACACACTGCACAAAACATACCTCCCCCCAAAACACACTCAAACCACGCAACACACACACAATGCTACAGACACACAGCGCTCCACAAACAACGCAACACACGCAACACACACAATGCAACACACAAACAACACCGCTCTCACACCCCGCCACACCCAGACAACACCCAGAACATGTACAGCGCCCTACACAAACACTTGGTAACTACAGACAACAACATCTATATATATAACAAAAATCATACATGAACTACACAATACGTAAATTCTAGAATACCCGATGCGTAGAATCGGGCCACCTTCTAGTTACCTTATAATGGTCTCTAAGCGACAGTGATGCACACAACAGTATAAACTGCTTTGCATTATCCGACTCTCTTGGTTGACGTACCTATCACAATTATATGTGTTCTTGATAAGTCCAATCTGACGAAGGCTCAGGCCGAAACGTCAATTTGTAACTTGTTTGGACACAAACATATATGCTTATAAATTTTTTTTTCTAAAAACGGACCAATAAAGAGTGATTTTGCATTACTATCCGTTGTGACTTTCTGACTCAGTTTGGGAGGTTTAGTGTGCCGAGGTTATCCTCTATTATTGTCTATTATTTTACCTCTGAGCACCTATACAACAGTGTAGCAGAGCTTCCTCTACAGCAGGGGTGGGCAATTAATTTTCCCATGGGGCCGCATGAGAAATTGGGATTGGTTTAGAGGGCCGGACTAATATAATTAACTCGGTTCTACCCAATATATTACATCACTACACCCCCTCCATATACTACACCTGTAATAAACTACACCACTACACCCCTATATACTACACCCCCCATATACACCTGTATTATACTACACTCCCTCCATATACCTGTAATATACTACACCCCCATATACACCTGTATTATACTACACCACTATACAATACACCTCCGATATACTACATCATTACACCCCTATATACTACACCTGTAATATACTACATCACTACACCCCATATACTACACCTGTAATATAGTACACCCCCATATAGCACACCTGTAATATACTACAACTCCATATAGTACACCTGTAATATACTACATCACTACACCCCTATATACACCTGTAATATACTACATCACTACACCCCATATACTACACCTGTAATATACTACACCTCCATATAGCACACCTGTAATATACTACACCTCCATATAGCACACCTGTAATATACTACACCTCCATATAGCACACCTGTAATATACTACATCACTACACCCCATATACTACACCTGTAATATAGTACACCCCCATATAGCACACCTGTAATATACTACAACTCCATATAGTACACCTGTAATATACTACATCACTACACCCCTATATACACCTGTAATATACTACATCACTACACCCCTATATACACCTGTAATATACACCTCCATATAGCACACCTGTAATATACTGCACCTCCATATAGTACACCTGTAATATACTACCCCTCCATATAGCACACCTGTAATATACTACACCTCCATATAGTACACCTGTAATATACTACCCCTCCATATAGCACACCTGTAATATACTACCCCTCCATATAGCACACCTGTAATATACTACACCTCCATATAGTACACCTGTAATATACTACCCCTCCATATAGCACACCTGTAATATACTACACCTCTATATAGTACACCTGTATTATACTACACCCCCATATGTCACACACCCTGCTCCCCATACAGCCTGCACCCCCATATCACACACACTACACCCCCGTATGTCACACACCCTGCCCACATATTTCACCCTGCCTGTACCCCAACTTACCCCTCTCAAACACTCTGCACCCCTTCACATCCTTCTGTCAGTTTGCAGCTCTCATATGCCACTCACCCTGCAACTCCATCTTCCCTCATATGCCACTCACCCTGCAGCTCCATCTTCCCACATATGCCACTCACCCTGCAGCTCCATCTTCCCACATATGCCACTCACCCTTCAGCTCCATCTTCCCACATATGCCACTCACCCTGCAGCTCCATCTTCCCACATATGCCACTCACCCTGCAGCTCCATCTTCCCACATATGCCACTCACCCTGCAGCTCCATCTTCCCTCATATGCCACTCACCCTGCAACTCCATCTTCCCTCATATGCCACTCACCCTGCAACTCCATCTTCCCTCATATGCCACTCACCCTGCAACTCCATCTTCCCTCATATGCCACTCACCCTGCAACTCCATCTTCCCTCATATGCCACTCACCCTGCAGCTCCATCTTCCCTCATATGCCACTCACCCTGCAGCTCCATCTTCCCACATATGCCACTCACCCTGCAACTCCATCTTCCCACATATGCCACTCACCCTGCAACTCCATCTTCCCACATATGCCACTCACCCTGCAGCTCCATGTTCCCACATATGCACTCACCCTGCAGCTCCATGTTCCCACATATGCCACTCACCCTGCAGCTCCATGTTCCCACATATGCCACTCACCCTGCAACTCCATCTTCCCTCATATGCCACTCACCCTGCAACTCCATCTTCCCTCATATGCCACTCACCCTGCAACTCCATCTTCCCACATATGCCACTCACCCTGCAACTCCATCTTCCCACATATGCCACTCACCCTGCAACTCCATCTTCCCACATATGCCACTCACCCTGCAGCTCCATCTTCCCACATATGCCACTCACCCTGCAACTCCATCTTCCCACATATGCACTCACCCTGCAGCTCCATGTTCCCACATATGCACTCACCCTGCAGCTCCATGTTCCCACATATGCCACTCACCCTGCAACTCCATCTTCCCACATATGCACTCACCCTGCAGCTCCATGTTCCCACATATGCCAATCACCCTGCAGCTCCATGTTCCCACATATGCACTCACCCTGCAGCTCCATGTTCCCACATATGCACTCACCCTGCAGCTCCATGTTCACACATATGCCACTCACCCTGCAGCTCCATGTTCCCACATATGCACTCACCCTGCAGCTCCATCTTCCCACATATGCACTCACCCTGCAGCTCCATGTTCCCACATATGCCAATCACCCTGCAGCTCCATGTTCCCACATATGCTAATCACCCTGCAGCTCCATGTTCCCACATATGCACTCACCCTGCAGCTCCATGTTCCCACATATGCACTCACCCTGCAGCTCCATGTTCCCACATATGCACTCACCCTGCAGCTCCATGTTCCCACATATGCACTCACCCTGCAGCTCCATGTTCCCACATATGCACTCACCCTGCAGCTCCATCTTCCCACATATGCCACTCACCCTGCAACTCCATGTTCCCACATATGCACTCACCCTGCAGCTCCATGTTCACACATATGCACTCACCCTGCAGCTCCATCTTCCCACATATGCACTCACCCTGCAGCTCCATGTTCACACATATGCACTCACCCTGCAGCTCCATCTTCCCACATATGCACTCACCCTGCAGCTCCATGTTCCCACATATGCCACTCACCCTGCAGCTCCATGTTCCCACATATGCACTCACCCTGCAGCTCCATCTTCCCACATATGCACTCACCCTGCAGCTCCATCTTCCCACATATGCACTCACCCTGCAGCTCCATGTTCCCACATATGCACTCACCCTGCAGCTCCATGTTCCCACATATGCACTCACCCTGCAGCTCCATCTTCCCACATATGCCACTCACCCTGCAACTCCATCTTCCCACATATGCACTCACCCTGCAGCTCCATGTTCCCACATATGCACTCACCCTGCAGCTCCATGTTCCCACATATGCACTCACCCTGCAGCTCCATGTTCCCACATATGCACTCACCCTGCAGCTCCATCTTCCCACATATGCACTCACCCTGCAGCTCCATCTTCCCACATATGCACTCACCCTGCAGCTCCATGTTCCCACATATGCACTCACCCTGCAGCTCCATGTTCCCACATATGCACTCACCCTGCAGCTCCATGTTCCCACATATGCACTCACCCTGCAGCTCCATGTTCCCACATATGCACTCACCCTGCAGCTCCATGTTCCCACATATGCACTCACCCTGCAGCTCCATGTTCCCACATATGCACTCACCCTGCAGCTCCATGTTCCCACATATGCACTCACCCTGCAGCTCCATATTCCCACATATGCACTCACCCTGCAGCTCCATGTTCCCACATATGCACTCACCCTGCAGCTCCATGTTCCCACATATGCACTCACCCTGCAGCTCCATGTTCCCACATATGCACTCACCCTGCAGCTCCATGTTCCCACATATGCACTCACCCTGCAGCTCCATGTTCCCACATATGCACTCACCCTGCAGCTCCATGTTCCCACATATGCACTCACCCTGCAGCTCCATGTTCCCACATATGCACTCACCCTGCAGCTCCATGTTCACACATATGCACTCACCCTGCAGCTCCATCTTCCCACATATGCACTCACCCTGCAGCTCCATGTTCCCACATATGCCACTCACCCTGCAGCTCCATGTTCCCACATATGCACTCACCCTGCAGCTCCATCTTCCCACATATGCACTCACCCTGCAGCTCCATGTTCCCACATATGCACTCACCCTGCAGCTCCATGTTCCCACATATGCACTCACCCTGCAGCTCCATGTTCCCACATATGCACTCACCCTGCAGCTCCATGTTCCCACATATGCACTCACCCTGCAGCTCCATCTTCCCACATATGCCACTCACCCTGCAACTCCATCTTCCCACATATGCACTCACCCTGCAGCTCCATGTTCCCACATATGCACTCACCCTGCAGCTCCATGTTCCCACATATGCACTCACCCTGCAGCTCCATGTTCCCACATATGCACTCACCCTGCAGCTCCATCTTCCCACATATGCACTCACCCTGCAGCTCCATGTTCCCACATATGCACTCACCCTGCAGCTCCATGTTCCCACATATGCACTCACCCTGCAGCTCCATGTTCCCACATATGCACTCACCCTGCAGCTCCATGTTCCCACATATGCACTCACCCTGCAGCTCCATGTTCCCACATATGCACTCACCCTGCAGCTCCATGTTCCCACATATGCACTCACCCTGCAGCTCCATGTTCCCACATATGCACTCACCCTGCAGCTCCATCTTCCCACATATGCACTCACCCTGCAGCTCCATGTTCCCACATATGCACTCACCCTGCAGCTCCATGTTCCCACATATGCACTCACCCTGCAGCTCCATGTTCCCACATATGCACTCACCCTGCAGCTCCATGTTCCCACATATGCACTCACCCTGCAGCTCCATGTTCCCACATATGCACTCACCCTGCAGCTCCATGTTCCCACATATGCCACTCACCCTGCAGCTCCATGTTCCCACATATGCACTCACCCTGCAGCTCCATCTTCCCACATATGCACTCACCCTGCAGCTCCATGTTCCCACATATGCACTCACCCTGCAGCTCCATGTTCCCACATATGCACTCACCCTGCAGCTCCATCTTCCCACATATGCCACTCACCCTGCAACTCCATCTTCCCACATATGCACTCACCCTGCAGCTCCATGTTCCCACATATGCACTCACCCTGCAGCTCCATGTTCCCACATATGCACTCACCCTGCAGCTCCATGTTCCCACATATGCACTCACCCTGCAGCTCCATCTTCCCACATATGCACTCACCCTGCAGCTCCATGTTCCCACATATGCACTCACCCTGCAGCTCCATGTTCCCACATATGCACTCACCCTGCAGCTCCATGTTCCCACATATGCACTCACCCTGCAGCTCCATGTTCCCACATATGCACTCACCCTGCAGCTCCATGTTCCCACATATGCACTCACCCTGCAGCTCCATGTTCCCACATATGCACTCACCCTGCAGCTCCATGTTCCCACATATGCACTCACCCTGCAGCTCCATGTTCCCACATATGCACTCACCCTGCAGCTCCATGTTCCCACATATGCACTCACCCTGCAGCTCCATGTTCCCACATATGCACTCACCCTGCAGCTCCATGTTCCCACATATGCACTCACCCTGCAGCTCCATGTTCCCACATATGCACTCACCCTGCAGCTCCATGTTCCCACATATGCACTCACCCTGCAGCTCCATGTTCCCACATATGCACTCACCCTGCAGCTCCATGTTCCCACATATGCACTCACCCTGCAGCTCCATGTTCACACATATGCACTCACCCTGCAGCTCCATCTTCCCACATATGCACTCACCCTGCAGCTCCATGTTCCCACATATGCCACTCACCCTGCAGCTCCATGTTCCCACATATGCACTCACCCTGCAGCTCCATCTTCCCACATATGCACTCACCCTGCAGCTCCATGTTCCCACATATGCACTCACCCTGCAGCTCCATGTTCCCACATATGCACTCACCCTGCAGCTCCATCTTCCCACATATGCACTCACCCTGCAGCTCCATCTTCCCACATATGCCACTCACCCTGCAACTCCATCTTCCCACATATGCACTCACCCTGCAGCTCCATGTTCCCACATATGCACTCACCCTGCAGCTCCATGTTCCCACATATGCACTCACCCTGCAGCTCCATGTTCCCACATATGCACTCACCCTGCAGCTCCATCTTCCCACATATGCACTCACCCTGCAGCTCCATCTTCCCACATATGCACTCACCCTGCAGCTCCATGTTCCCACATATGCACTCACCCTGCAGCTCCATGTTCCCACATATGCACTCACCCTGCAGCTCCATGTTCCCACATATGCACTCACCCTGCAGCTCCATGTTCCCACATATGCACTCACCCTGCAGCTCCATGTTCCCACATATGCACTCACCCTGCAGCTCCATGTTCCCACATATGCACTCACCCTGCAGCTCCATGTTCCCACATATGCACTCACCCTGCAGCTCCATCTTCCCACATATGCACTCACCCTGCAGCTCCATGTTCCCACATATGCACTCACCCTGCAGCTCCATGTTCCCACATATGCACTCACCCTGCAGCTCCATGTTCCCACATATGCACTCACCCTGCAGCTCCATGTTCCCACATATGCACTCACCCTGCAGCTCCATGTTCCCACATATGCACTCACCCTGCAGCTCCATGTTCCCACATATGCACTCACCCTGCAGCTCCATGTTCCCACATATGCACTCACCCTGCAGTTCCATCTTCCCACATATGCACTCACCCTGCAGCTCCATGTTCCCACATATGCACTCACCCTGCAGCTCCATGTTCCCACATATGCACTCACCCTGCAGCTCCATGTTCCCACATATGCACTCACCCTGCAGCTCCATGTTCCCACATATGCACTCACCCTGCAGCTCCATCTTCCCACATATGCACTCACCCTGCAGCTCCATGTTCCCACATATGCACTCACCCTGCAGCTCCATGTTCCCACATATGCACTCACCCTGCAGCTCCATCTTCCCACATATGCCACTCACCCTGCAACTCCATCTTCCCACATATGCACTCACCCTGCAGCTCCATGTTCCCACATATGCACTCACCCTGCAGCTCCATGTTCCCACATATGCACTCACCCTGCAGCTCCATGTTCCCACATATGCACTCACCCTGCAGCTCCATCTTCCCACATATGCACTCACCCTGCAGCTCCATGTTCCCACATATGCACTCACCCTGCAGCTCCATGTTCCCACATATGCACTCACCCTGCAGCTCCATGTTCCCACATATGCACTCACCCTGCAGCTCCATGTTCCCACATATGCACTCACCCTGCAGCTCCATGTTCCCACATATGCACTCACCCTGCAGCTCCATGTTCCCACATATGCACTCACCCTGCAGCTCCATGTTCCCACATATGCACTCACCCTGCAGCTCCATGTTCCCACATATGCACTCACCCTGCAGCTCCATGTTCCCACATATGCACTCACCCTGCAGCTCCATGTTCCCACATATGCACTCACCCTGCAGCTCCATGTTCCCACATATGCACTCACCCTGCAGCTCCATGTTCCCACATATGCACTCACCCTGCAGCTCCATGTTCCCACATATGCACTCACCCTGCAGCTCCATGTTCCCACATATGCACTCACCCTGCAGCTCCATGTTCCCACATATGCACTCACCCTGCAGCTCCATGTTCCCACATATGCACTCACCCTGCAGCTCCATGTTCACACATATGCACTCACCCTGCAGCTCCATCTTCCCACATATGCACTCACCCTGCAGCTCCATGTTCCCACATATGCCACTCACCCTGCAGCTCCATGTTCCCACATATGCACTCACCCTGCAGCTCCATCTTCCCACATATGCACTCACCCTGCAGCTCCATGTTCCCACATATGCACTCACCCTGCAGCTCCATGTTCCCACATATGCACTCACCCTGCAGCTCCATGTTCCCACATATGCACTCACCCTGCAGCTCCATCTTCCCACATATGCACTCACCCTGCAGCTCCATGTTCCCACATATGCACTCACCCTGCAGCTCCATGTTCCCACATATGCACTCACCCTGCAGCTCCATGTTCCCACATATGCACTCACCCTGCAGCTCCATGTTCCCACATATGCACTCACCCTGCAGCTCCATCTTCCCACATATGCCACTCACCCTGCAACTCCATCTTCCCACATATGCACTCACCCTGCAGCTCCATGTTCCCACATATGCACTCACCCTGCAGCTCCATGTTCCCACATATGCACTCACCCTGCAGCTCCATGTTCCCACATATGCACTCACCCTGCAGCTCCATGTTCCCACATATGCACTCACCCTGCAGCTCCATCTTCCCACATATGCACTCACCCTGCAGCTCCATGTTCCCACATATGCACTCACCCTGCAGCTCCATGTTCCCACATATGCACTCACCCTGCAGCTCCATGTTCCCACATATGCACTCACCCTGCAGCTCCATGTTCCCACATATGCACTCACCCTGCAGCTCCATGTTCACACATATGCACTCACCCTGCAGCTCCATGTTCCCACATATGCACTCACCCTGCAGCCCCCCTCCCCCTCATGTCCCCTCTTTTCTTATTACCAGTCATCATGTGTCCACATCTCCTTCAGGATTCAGTATCTTGCTTTCTGCCCGGCATCCTGTGTCTCCTCCCACACAGTCACATGGGCGTGACATCATCGCAGGTCCTACAGTGCAGGATGAATTATTCCGTCTGATGTGCTGCTTCTTCTCCTGCCCGGCGGGAACTTTTGAAATGACACACGCAGCGCAGCACTGACAACGTCAGAGCGCGCGCGTGTGTCACTGACAATTAGTGCCGGCAGGGAACAGAGGAAAGACTCCTGCGTTCCGCTGCCTGCACTGACTGTGCGGAGTGCGGACCTGCACAGGATCTCTCCTTGCTCGGCACGCTGCAGCCCGGCTCCACTGCACCGGCTGAAGACGGGCGGGCCGGTCACAGAGAGCAGGCGGGCCGGATGTGGCCCGCGGGCCGCCCCTTGCCCAGGTCTGCTCTACAGTATCTACTGGGGCTGATGGTATTGCAGCTAGTATGGTAGTCCCTCCCCAAGTACGGTATTGCTCCAGCGGGTGTATGGTGCGGTGAGCGTTGGAAGAAGGAGTCCAGACAGGTATTCACTGCAACTGGTTTACTCCCTTTTCGGAGGTTAACTGGTTGCCCGAGGCTGGCTGGTTTCGCCTCCAGGTCCCCTTCGTCCCAGTGCCAGTCTGGTTCTCTGGTACCTTCTTCCCCTGCACCTGTCTCTGGTAAGTGGGTCCCCGTGGTATGGAACACTGGTGGTCCCCGATTTGTGGTTTGTCCACCTCTGTCCGCCTGACTGTAGCGTGAACCCTGTGGGAATGGAGTCTCTGGTCCTGTCCCCGGCTCTTTCTTTGCTACTGAGTCTTCGGATTCTTTAGGGTCAGCAAGGTCCTTGATGGTCCCCTTGCTGTGCAGGTGTTAACAGGTCGGCTTGAAGCTCTTTCCTATCCTAGGGTCCTGTAGCCCGTCGGTGCGTAGTTCCGGGAGTACACCGTACTCCACCGGCAACCACTTCTCCTGGGTACCAGGTCATCGTTAACACGCGTCAGGGAGTCACTTCACTTCCACCTTTACACCTCTACAGTCACTACAGTTCTCACCTAGACTGCTGATTGCTCTGTCTCACTGCTGTCTCCCTTCTGACTTCTGACTTCCTGTGGTCCCAACTGTTCTCCACAGTCTGCTCCTCCAACCTGGTCAACTAGTGGACTGGATTGGCTCCACCTCTAGGTGGCCATCCATGGTCCCACCCTAGCTAGGCACCATTGTATGGGGATTATTGGGGAAAACTGGGATTACCTGGGTTTTTGGTGTTATTGGCACTGGGGTTCTGGGTACCTAAGGGGGTAGGCCCCGCATCCTGGTCAAGATGCAGAACCTTGTAGCACCCTGATGGTCTCAGGGGCGCTACACAGGCGGTGGTAGACTCCCTCCGATAGGCCGGGTTGACAGCCAACCCAAAGATATGCTCCATAGGGTTAGAGGAGGCCCGGTACCTGAACTGGCCCCATGCCCTCACAACCAAGCAGGTGAGACTATTTCTGGCGTTAGTGGGGTATTATAGGCGGTTCAACCTTAATTTCGCTATGCTGTCAGCCCCATTAACCGACTGTTTAAAGGGAAAGAAGTCCGTGATGGTCCGCTGGGGTGATCAATTAGAGGAAGCTTTTGTGATGTTAAAGAGGGATCAATTAGAGGAAGCTTTTGTGATGTTAAAGAGGGTACTGTCTGAGACGCCAGTTCTTGTTACTCCCAACTTCACCAAGGAGTTTGTGGTGCAGACAGATGCATCAGAGGTGGGTCTGGGGGCTGTCCTGTCACAAGGGGTAAATTGGGAGGACCACCCAGTATGTTATCTGAGCCGTAAACTGTCCCCTGATGAAATCAGGTATAGCATAGTGGAGAGAGAGTGCCTGGCTCTTAAGTGGGCATTGGAGTCGCTCCACTACTATCTCCTGGGGAGAACCTTTTGTTTAGTGCCCGACCATTCCCCTCTCACATGGATAAGCCAAGCAAAGGAGAGGAACGCTCGTGTCACTAGATGGTTTCTGTCATTACAAAACTTTAACTTCACAGTTGAACAACGGGCTGGTAAGCTACAGGGTAATGCCAATGCTCTCTCCAGGGTTTCTTGTCTGTCATGTGTCCACCCCTGCAGGGTTGAACAAAGGGGGGAGGCATGTGGTGCAGTACTAGATGGTAGGTATATTTCTCCTGGCAAAATGCGGTTTTGCTGGAGCTCTGTCTGGAGAAAGCAGAACTCTGGCCTGGAAGCCTTTTGATTACCTGGGTTTTCGGGGCAACACCCAAAAACACAGCTGCAGCAATTTGGGAGGCATAAGGTGCTTGATGTTCAGTGGATAGTGTGTAGAGAGCTGGGGCTGGTAAAACAGCTCAGTGGGTCACCATTAGTTCAAGGAGTAATTACTATCTCACACTGCCGGGCAGTGTCAGTACGTTATTACTGCGGTGTGACTGGCAACCTACCCGGGAAAGAGTTGCACTATACGCCTCTGTGAGCCTCTTTACTGCATGCCGACCTGAGCAAATCGCTACCATGATAATAATGAATATCAGGGCCGCCATTAGGGTATGACAACCATGACTGGTGTATAGGGCTCGATAAAAAGTGGGGGGCCCGGCCAGGGCCCGGGATAATTTCTTAGCTTTATTAAGCCCTGGGCCCGGCCGGCCCTCCTCTTCACCGAGCCCCAGTCAAAGCTGCAGCAGAATGGCCCGACTGTGTCGCTTCGGCCACTACACTGGCTAATTTGCATGCAGGCATCACATGCAAATTAGCCATGTGCTGAAAGCAAGGTCAGTAGAGCAGAGCAGGCACCGCCATCATCCCGCGGCCCAGCTTGCAGCAGCGTGATGAGGTCATCACTCTGTGAGCTCCTCACACTGCTGCAAACAAGCAGAGCTGTGGAGGTGGCGAGTACTCGACAGCTGGTGGGGAAAGGTAAGTGCTCCATGAGCTGAAGTCAAGAGCGAGATGAACGACAGGGGTGGTGGGGGAGCCTGCTGACCCCAGTACCTGCCTTGCTTCAACAGAATGTGCACATCCAGCAGAAATGCATCGCGGTTAAGAGAGGACGCTGTGCGACGTGAGAGCTGGGGTGGTTGTGTAAAATGTTTTTTTTTTTTTTTTTTAATTCTTGCGGCACACAAATATATCAGGAGGAGCACAGGAAGAGGACATAAATACCAGGAGGCCAGGAGGAAGACAAGGGTACAAAAATGAGGATGGGGACATATACAGTATACCAGAATGTGCCCAGTAGGGGGATATATATACCAGGAGGGACCCAGGATGGATCATTGCAACCTCCTGCTCTGTGGCCTCCCTTCTAACAGTGTCGCACCCCTACAATCTATTCTAAACTATGTTGCCCGGCTAATCCACCTGTCCCCCCGCTACTCCCCGACCTCTCCTCTCTGCCAATCCCTTCACTGGCTTCCCATTGCCCAACGACTCCAGTTCAAAACACTAACCATGACATACAAAGCCATGCACAACCTGTCTCCTCCCTACATCTGTGACCTAGTCTCCTGGTACTTACCTACACGTAACCTCCGATCCTCACAAGATCTCCTTCTCTACTCCCCTCTCATCTCCTCTTCCCACCATCGCATCCAAGATTTCGCCCGTGCCTCCCCCATACTCTGGAATGCTCTGCCACAACACATCAGACTCTCACCTACCTTGCCAAGCTTCAAAAGGAACCTGAAGACCCACCTCTTCCGACAAGCCTACAACCTGCCGTAACCCTCAGTCTGATACAGCGCCACACAATCAGCTCTACCCTAACCTACTGTATCCTCATCTATCCCTTGTAGACTGTGAGCCCTCGCGGGCAGGGACATCTCTCCTCCTGTACCTGTCTGTGTCTTGTACTGTTTATGATTATTGTACTTGTCCCTATTATGTATACCCCTTTCACATGTAAAGCGCCATGGAATTGATGGCGCTATAATAATAAATAATAATAATCATATATACCAGGATGAAGACATATATTCCAGTAGGAGACATATATACCAGGAGGTTATTATACAGAGGGGCAGTGTATGTGTGTTGGGGGATTGTATACACAGGGATAGTGTGTGGAAGGCGATATACAGAGGGGCAATGTGTGTGGGAGGATATTATAAAGAGAGGCAGTTTGTATGGGGGATAGTATACAGGGGGGCAATGTATGTGGGGAATATTATACATAGCGGCAGTGGGGGAGAGATATTATGGAGAGGCAGTGTAGAAGGAGTATTATGGTGGGGGGCAGTGTTGAGTGTATATTATGGAGAAAGGCGGTGTAGAAGGTGTATTATGGAGATGTGCCGCCCCCGCGTCAGCAGCCGGGCTGCTCGGAACCAGATCAGCGGTGGCTCGAGGGGCGTCCGGACCCGGGGGTCGTGTGGCCACTGAAATAAAGGGGGTATTTACAGGGGAGAGTATATTTGAAGTTTGTGACGCCACCCGTGGTGCGTGGTAAGGTGGAGTACCACCACTGCGGCTGGGAGTACCCGGGAGCGATGGAGTGGGCAGCTAGGTGTTTAACCCCTCCACGGGTAGGGATAATGCCCCGGGAATCGGTGATGGTGTTGGGGAGTGCAGTTGGGAGTGGAAGGGTCACTTGCATACACACTCAGTCCATAAAGCTGACACCGACAACTTGGTAAACCAGAGTTCTTGACACCGCTGCTGCCGAGGGGAGCACGTTTGGGTCCCGTTTCCTCTGGTGTTGCCTGATAATCTGTGACCGTTCTCTTTGCACTAAATTCTCTTGCTAGTTGGCTCATGTAGTGTAGAACTAGTCGGGTCCCGCTCCCCAGTGTGGCTAACTGAGGGAGCTTGCTCTCAGGGTTCACGCTTGGGATTTTCTGGACCGTTTTAGTGGAAAGCCCTATCCCCCTCGTTGCGCTAGTACCCTGATTTTGGAGCGGGTGGAGAGCGGATCTTGAAGGCTCCGTTCTCGTCGGGTCAATTGTCAGGTTGCCTGAAGCTACTCCCTGACCTAGGGTCCACATACCCCGTAGTGCCCTAGTCCCAGCCCGGTGATGATACAAGGCCACCGGCTGTCCTCCTCGACAGTTCCGTGCCCCTTGTCACGATCCCCTGTGACCGGGGCCCAGCTCTTATTAGGCCCAGACCACCGTCTGCTACCTAGTGACTTCCAAGGAGCCCGGCTCCTGACCACTCTTACACTTCCTCACTCCTACTGACCTACTCCTGACACTCCTGACCTCCCCTTACCAACCCCCCAAGTGGGCAACCCTATTCCACTCAGGCCATCCACTGGTGTGTCTGGTGGGTGCGGTGAATAGTGTTCCTAGGATTTTGATTGGCTGATGTTGGCAACACCATAAGTTGGGGACCCGTAACCAAGGAGGAGGTGGATATTGCACAGAAGGGCAGATTGCACAATACCCTGTGACGATCTGATAGGCCAGGGCGTCACAGAGAGAGGCGGTGTAGAGGATGTATTATGGGGAGAGAGGTGGTGTAGTGGCTGTATTATGAAGAGAGGAGGTGTAGAAGGTATATTGTGGAGAGGAGCAGTTTGTCGGGCATGACATACAGAGAGGCAATATGTGTGGGAGAGATATTATACAGAGGAACAGAATGTGTTGGGGATATTATACATAGGGGCAGTTTTGGGGAGATATTATGGAGAGGGGCAGTGTAGAGGGTGTATTATAGAGAAGGTCAGTGTGTGTGTGGGAGATATTATACAGAGAGGCAGTGTGTGGGGGAGAGATATTATACAGAGGGGCAAAGTGTATTGGGGATATTATACATAGGGGCAGTGCAGGAGAGATATTATGGAGAGGGGCAGTGTAGAGGGTGCATTATGGAGAGGGGCTGTATAGAGGGTGCATTATGGAAAGAGGCGGTGTAGAAGGTGTGTTATGGATGTGGACGGTGTAGAGCGTGTATTAATAATTTTCTGAGAGAAATACTTCATTTTCTGGAACAACTTCAAGGGTGCACTTTTGGCCATGACTTTGTGACCCTATATATATAGATAGATAGATATACAGTTAGGTCCAGAAATATTTGGACAGTGACACAAGTTTTGTTATTTTAGCTGTTTACAAAAACATGTTCAGAAATACAATTATATATATAATATGGGCTGAAAGTGCACACTCCCAGCTGCAATATGAGAGTTTTCACATCCAAATCGGAGAAAGGGTTTAGGAATCATAGCTCTGTAATGCATAGCCTCCTCTTTTTCAAGGGACCAAAAGTAATTGGACAAGGGACTCTAAGGGCTGCAATTAACTCTGAAGGCATCTCCCTCGTTAACCTGTAATCAATGAAATAGTTAAAAGGTCTGGGGTTGATTACAGGTGTGTGGTTTTGCATTTGGAAGCTGTTGCTGTGACCAGACAACATGCGGTCTAAGGAACTCTCAATTGAGGTGAAGCAGAACATCCTGAGGCTGAAAAAAAAAGAAAAAATCCATCAGAGAGATAGCAGACATGCTTGGAGTAGCAAAATCAACAGTCGGGTACATTCTGAGAAAAAAGGAATTGACTGGTGAGCTTGGGAACTCAAAAAGGCCTGGGCGTCCACGGATGACAACAGTGGTGGATGATCGCCGCATACTTTCTTTGGTGAAGAAGAACCCGTTCACAACATCAACTGAAGTCCAGAACACTCTCAGTGAAGTAGGTGTATCTGTCTCTAAGTCAACAGTAAAGAGAAGACTCCATGAAAGTAAATACAAAGGGTTCACATCTAGATGCAAACCATTCATCAATTCCAAAAATAGACAGGCCAGAGTTAAATTTGCTGAAAAACACCTCATGAAGCCAGCTCAGTTCTGGAAAAGTATTCTATGGACAGATGAGGCAAAGATCAACCTGTACCAGAATGATGGGAAGAAAAAAGTTTGGAGAAGAAAGGGAACGGCACATGATCCAAGGCACACCACATCCTCTGTAAAACATGGTGGAGGCAACGTGATGGCATGGGCATGCATGGCTTTCAATGGCACTGGGTCACTTGTGTTTATTGATGACATAACAGCAGACAAGAGTAGCCGGATGAATTCTGAAGTGTACCGGGATATACTTTCAGCCCAGATTCAGCCAAATGACGCAAAGTTGATCGGACGGCGCTTCATAGTACAGATGGACAATGACCCCAAGCATAAAGCCAAACTTACCCAGGAGTTCTTGAGTGCAATAAAGTGGAACATTCTGCAATGGCCAAGTCAATCACCAGATCTTAACCCAATTGAGCATGCATTTCACTTGCTCAAATCCAGACTTAAGACGGAAAGACCCACAAACAAGCAAGACCTGAAGGCTGCGGCTGTAAAGGCCTGGCAAAGCATTAAGAAGGAGGAAACCCAGCGTTTATTGATGTCCATGGGTTCCAGACTTAAGGCAGTGATTGCCTCCAAAGGATTCACAACAAAATATTGAAAATAAAAATATTTTTTTTGGGTTTGGTTTATTTGTCCAATTACTTTTGACCTCCTAAAATGTGGAGTGTTTGTAAAGAAATGTGTACAATTCCTACAATTTCTATCAGATATTTTTGTTCAAACCTTCAAATTAAACGTTACAATCTGTACTTGAATTCTGTTGTAGAGGTTTCATTTCAAATCCAATGTGGTGGCATGCAGAGCCCAACTCGCGAAAATTGTGTCACTGTCCAAATATTTCTGGACCTAACTGTACATATATATGTATATACGTTTTTCCAAGAGTGGTGGCGGGACTGTGGAAGGTTTGAGGGGTGGAGGCGGAGTTGGGGTGGAGCCTGGGTAGAGTCTCAAGGGGACTCAAAAATTTTGCCAGTAGGGGGCCCTGAAATTTCTAGCGGCACCCCTGATGACTTAAAGATTCACATTTTTTGCCTTAACTAAAAACAATATATTTTTTAACTTGTGCTGGCCAGAATGAAATAAATCAAGATGAAGTTAAAAGCATATTTAATAAAATGGCATTGTTGGCATGTGACCATTGTATGCCATATGTATTCTGTTGTGTTAATTGCAAGAAATATTTTTCTGTGTTTACAGTTTTGGGAATCATTATTGTTTCAAATTGTTACTGTGTCAGAGGCTTTTTATTATAGTCAGCAGATAGAGATGCACTTTTACTTTGTCAGCAGATGATGATATTGTTAGCACTTGTCATTTATTCCTGGTTTTTGTTACCCTGGTCCCTTAGTCATCATTGTTAATATGAATACAGCTTTATGGAAACACTCCCCCAAACAATTAAAGGGAACCTGACAGCTGACACATACTGCACGATGTACGGGCAGCATCTATCAGTCAGTGACTGCATTATTTCAGGCATATATGTTTAAGGGGTACTTTGCACGCTGCGACATCGCAAGCCGATGCTGCGATGTCGAGCGCAATAGTCCCCGCCCCCGTCGCAGCAGCGATATCTTGTGATTGCTGGCGTAGCGAACATTATCGCTACGCCAGCTTCACATGCACTCACCTGCCCTGCGACGTCGCTCTGGCTGGCGATCCGCCTGCTTCCTAAGGGGCACAGCGACGTCACACGGCAGGCAGCCAATAGCAGCGGAGGGGCGGAGATGAGCAGGATGTAAACATCCCGCCCACCTCCTTCCTTCCGCTTTGCATCCGGGACGCAGGTAGGAGATGTTCCTCGCTCCTGCGGCTTCATACACAGCGATGTGTGCGGCCGCAGGAACGAGAAACAACATCTGCACCGGCATTATGGAAATGTCGGACCCTACACCGATGATACGATAATGACGCTTTTGCGCTCGTTAATCATATCAAAAAGGATTTGCACACTATGATATTGACTGTGACACTGGATGTGCGTCACTTTCGATTTGACCCCACCGACATCGCACCTGCGATGTCGTAGTGTGCAAAGCCCGCCTAAGTCTAAAACAATGAGAAAAACGTAGTCTATTAGCCACAAGGGACCAAGGTGCATGGTGGATTAATCGGACAAGTGGTTTCCCACCAACTTCTCCCCACCTTCTGCCTGATAGTGACAGGTCTCTCCCTGCATGTGTAAAAGGAAAGACCTTTTAATCATGGGTAGTGGGTAGGGAGAAGGCGGCTATTAAAGTTAAGCAGATTGTTGAAACATGCTGCACAATCCACAGGCAGCTATAACATCTATGTTTAGACTTGCTCCTGCCACGTCAACCATTTTTACTAGCCAGCAAGGCATTCAGGCCACGATTTCTGCTGGGGACCACAGCGTTATTCATTTAAAACTTAGGACTTCTGAGACTTGTGTCCTTTCAGCCATTCTGTTGTTATGTTCTTGCAGTTCATTGGTTAATTTCATTTTGATGTGCTGGAACCAGGGTCAGGGTTCCATCCTATTTAAACCCCCAGAAGTCTGTCCTTGGCTGGTAGCTACAGCTTTGCTTGTGGTTCACTCAACTGTTATTGACCAGACAGTCCTACTACTTTGCAATTGGACACTACTGCCCATTACAGAAGCATGTAACAGACATTGATTGCATAGTGTCAGCGTGGCATTCTTGAGTCTGAAAAGCTGTGGCAATTCAGGGAAAATCTTACTTTAAAAGCCTCATAGGAGAATAGTAGGACTGGCGGGTCCCCAGTGATTTCTCTCCTCCCACTACCCATAAGTGACAGTCCTGTCCCTCCTTGTGTGTTTAGGGAAAGACCTATCATTCCAGTGGCTGGTGAGGAGAAACTGCCATGGACCCACCTGTCAAACTAGTCTCCCATTCAGCTTTTAAAGTATGTATATCTCTGAAATACAGCCACTGCGATTAAGATAAGAGTTAAACATACACAAATAGACACAATTGTGGTTACCCTTCTGTTTAATTAAGAAAAACTCTTCATGGCCACTGAAATAAGTTGAAACTGGAAAAATAATTTTCAGTTTATATTTCCTAAATATCAATTAATCAGACATCACTTTTAAATTGGGGTTATAAATAAATATAAATAAACATAAATGGCTTGGACAAAAATTATAGTACCCCTAGAAAACATTGTAAATAATTTTAACAAATGGACATGAAAAACTAAGGTGTGTCCTGTAACATTACAGGTGTCTACAAACTATAGACCAGTTAGTCTGGCTATTTAAAGAGTAAAAAGTAGTCACTGTGCTGTTTGGTATCATGGTGTGTACCACATTGAAGATGGACCAAAGAAAGCTAAGGTGAAATATTTGTCTCAGGAGAATAAAAGAATTTTCTATCAGTTTCAAATTTTCAGGGTTTTTTCACTACTTTAACAGAATGGTACCAACAATTTTATCCATCACACAGACATATACAGTCATGGCCGAAAGTGTTGGCACTAGTGAAGAGTGAATACTAAAATATTAGGGTTTGGATAATTATTTGTCTTGAATATTTTGTACTATTCGTGTATTCAATATGAATAACGAATCTAATGCAAGTCAATGGGAAACTCAAATTATTTTTTGGTGTACCATCCCAGGATGTCTGTCGGGGCAATAAAAATGCAGAAAGGGAGAGAAAAGTGCATACATTGAATGGTAACAGCAAGGGGGAAGATGCATCTCAGAAACACAGGTCGCCTCTGGGAACAATGTTGTCAGAGTATTATGTCATTTTGATGTACAATTCCCTTCTATTTGTGATAACCAGCACAGGTATAGTAGACAGCTGTAGGCTGCAGCCCCCAGCTGTATGGTTATCAAAATTAGAGGCTCTCCCACAACGTTTTATTTTTAAATTATTTAAATAGATAATAAAAAATGATGTAGGCTCCTGCTCATTTTTGATAACCAGTGCAGATAAAGCACACAGCTGGGGACTGGAATTCTCAGGTTGGAAAGGTCTATAGTTTTGGACCTTTCCCATTTAGCAGCGGGTTCACCAGTTGTGACAATTGGAACTGTTGGAAACAGGCTGTGAACTCCGGTGACATGACTAATATTACCGCTTCTCAAAGCCAGGTCCCCTGCTGCCCTCAGTGTGTCCCAGGAGCTGCAGTGATCGGTCACGGTATACATCACTGCTGCTTCTGGATATATCAGAGCCAGGATCGTTGTGGGACGTCGTGTGGACTACATCAGATTTGCTGGGTGTTTTGGGGGTTAATAAGTTGGTGAAAGAGGGTGTGGTGTTTTTTTCTTATTTAAAATAAAGGATTTTTTGTGTGTTTGCATTTTTTTTTACTTATAGGGTTAGTAATGGGGGAGTCTCATAGTGTCACAGTCGTCACCCTGCTGTTTTGAGACTAGTGACAGCCTTAGGACTGGAGCCTCCCGTCTCTATTTAGACTCTTCATTTAAACAAAGTTTCCTTTCCCTTGGTGTCTCATTAGTTAATGTCAGTTTTTGTTGCCAACAGCTCATAATAGTGCAGGTCAGCTGTAGCTGCTTTGAGCCCATGCTCATGTAGGTATAAATAGTGGAGTTTTCCCAGCAGTCCTTGGTGTTAGAGTTCATTCTACTTTGGCTATCCTGGTGGAAGGAGCTGCTGAGGAAATGTCCTGATCCATCTGCTACTTTGGAGTCTGTCTACTACCGTGAAGTTTGGTCTTTGTATCCTTCTGTTTATTCCCCTGTCTGTCTTTTCTTTCCCTCCATGTTTATTAGTGCAGCGGTGGAACTAGTGTCTCCTACCAGCCATTTTCCTAGCCAGGGTGTTTACAGGGCTAGAGAGGGATTAGGTGTCTGGCTCGGTGACGGGTAGAAACACCCCATAAATGGACACTAGGGTGCTCGGGTAACAGCTTAAGGTGAGTTCAGGTATCCCCACACCCCTCTCCCTGGCCATAGGGCCCATAGTTGTTAAAGTGTCCCCCCTTTATTTGTGGTGTTTTAGTATTGAGTCAGACGCCGTCAGTCTAAACGCGTGTGTCAGGTGGTACATACGGACGTCTCCTATTCCGTGCATGACATTAACAACAGACATTACATTTTTTTCTGAGTCAGTATGGCTCAGGCTGCAGCTTTTGCACACCTGATGTCTTCCCTCTCACAGGAGTTTATGGAACTGTGTTCTCAGGTAGTGCAGCAGCTGCAACAAATTACTTGGTTTTGGGTCTCGGCTCATGCCCACATATAGCCAGAACCGAAGATTGCCCTTCCATATAGGTTTTATGGGGGAGGAATACATTTTTTGTTTTCAGGGTAGCCTGTGAACTATACTTTAAGCTCCTGCTTCCTTTCTCTGGAAGTAAGAAACAGAGAATGGGGTTTGTTGTCTTGCTGTTACGGGGAAATACCCAGTCCTGGGCCTTCACTCTGCCAACCAACTCCCAGTCGTTGTGGTTGGTGGACGAGTTCTTTGCGGCTTTGTACCGTGTTTTTCAAAAAATAAGACACTGTCTTATATTTTTTTGCCCCCCAAAAAAGCACTAGGGCTTATTATTGGAGGAGGTTTTATTCTTGGAGAAACACGATTGGGGGTAAGTTTACCCCCCCAAAAAAAGCAGACCCCCCCACTTCCCAGGAGACTCATACTCACCAGAACAGGACTTCTGCGTGGCTCCCAGGTCCTCCCTGTGATCTCCGGTCGGTGCTGCACGCCGTCCTACCCTTCTGCTAGCTGATATACTGACACACACAGCAGATCACACGCACACACACACACACAGGACACACACACACACACACAGCAGATCACACACACACAGGACACACACACACAGCTGATCACACACACACACAGCAGATCGCAGGCACACACAGCTGATCACAGATACACACAGCCGAACGCAGACTAAAGGGGGCTTTACACGCTACGACATCGCTAATGCGAACTCGTTGGGGTCACGGAATTGGTGACGCACATCCGGCCGCATTAGCGATGCCGTTGCGTGTGACACCTCTGAGCGATTTTGCATCGTTGCAAAAACGTGCAAAATCGCTCATCGGTGACATGGGGGTCCATTCTCAAAAATCGTTACTGCAGCAGTAACGAAGTTGTTCCTCGTTCCTGCGGCAGCACACATCGCTCCATGTGACACCGCAGGAACGAGGAAGCTCTCCTTACCTGCCTCCGGCCGCTATGCGGAAGGAGGTGGGCGGGATGTTTCGTCCCGCTCATCTCCGCCCCTCTGCTTCTATTGGGCGGCGGTTCAGTGACGCAGCTGTGACGTCGCTGTGACACTGAACGAACCGCCCCCTTAGAAAGGAGGCGGTTCGCCAGTCACAGCGACGTCGCCGGGCAGGTAAGTAGTGTGACGGGTCTGGGCGATGTTGTGTGGCACGGGCAGCGATTTGCCCGTGTCGCACAACAGATAGGGGCGGGTACCCACACTAGCGATATCGGTACCGATATCGCAGCGTGTAAAGCGGCCTTTACACAGCCGATCGCAGAAAACACAGCCGATCGCAGACACACACAGCCGATCACAGATACACACAGCCGAACGCAGACACACACAGCCGATAGCAGAAAACACAGCCGATCTCAGAAAACACAGCCGATCGCAGACACACACAGCCGATTGCAGACACACACAGCCGATTGCAGACACACAGCCGAACGCAGACACACAGCCGATCGCAGAAAACACAGCCGATCGCAGAAAACACAGCCGATCGCAGACACACACAGCCGATTGCAGACACACACAGCAGATCACACACACACACAGCCGATCGCCGCGCACACATCACATCCAGCGCTTACGGCCGCAGGGAATGAAGCAAGTCACGTGTCCTGCCGCAGGTCCTGTTCGTCGCGCTGCACCGTACTGCCTCTCAGGATTCTGCTGGCGAGAAGAGATCGGTGTCGCTGGATGAGGTGAGTGTGTATGCGATCCGATGTGTGTGTGTGATTTGATGTTTGCGTGTGATCCGATGTTTGTGGGTGCGATCTGATTGTGTGCGATCCGATGTTTGTGTGTGAGATCTGGTGTGTGTGTGTGATCTGATTGTGTGTGTGTGTGAGAGCTGATGTGTGTGGGTGTGCGATAGCTACAGGTCCTGCCGCTCAGTTTCGTGTGAGTGTAATTGCCGGGTGCCGCTGTCTATAATGAAGTGTCCTGCAGTATCTTTTTAGCTGCACGGACACTTCACTATAGATCCGCGACTAGGGCTTATTTTCGGGGGAGGGCTTATATTTAAGCCTTGCTCCGAAAATGCTGAAAATCCCTGCCAGGGCTTATTTTTGGGGGAGGTCTCATTTTTGGAAAAACACGGTATATTGAGACCCTGACAGCGTCTCACTCGCAGAGTCTAAACTCCGCAAGCTCCAGCAAGGGTCACAGCCAGTGGAGGAGTATTGCTCTGAGTTTCGGAGGTGGGCCACTGACACCCAATGGAATGAACCTGCTCTTAGGAGCCATTTCTGTGTCAGGGTTTGTCAAGTAGGTTTAGGGACTTTCTTGTTCAATATGCCGCTTCTGAGTTCCTGGAGGCCGCCATGGCCCTTCCTATCAGAATGGACAGATGCTTTAGGGAGAGACCCTCTAGGACACTGTCCCCTATTGTTCTCCCCAGGGAGGAGTTCCCACTGGTGCAAGCTGACGAACCCATACAGTTGGGGGGGAGTCTCAGACTGAATCACTTGGGGTTCGTCGTGGGTCTGGGGCTTGTTTTTACTGTGGAGATAAGGTTCATTTAATCAGGGCCTGTCCAGTAAGACTTAAGCAGGGGCCGTCTGGTAATATGCCACGTCCTCCTGGTTACATGGAGGGAAGCGACCTGGCAGTGTATATGTCCTCCATCTACACGTCCTAGTTCACCATTCGGGCTGAGGTGTTTTTTGGTGGAAAGACTGAGACGATCTCTGTTCTGGTGGACAGCTCAGTGGATGCTAATCTACGTAGTGCTAGTGGATTCTGGCTTTGCCTAGTCTCGAGGGCTCACTTGCAGTGCATTAACTAGATCCATCCCCATTCAGACTATTGATTCTGCTCCCCTCAGTCAGAGTGAGTTCACTCATACGGTACCAAATATCAACCTGCGGGTAGGTCCCTTTCATGGTAAACGTCTTTCCTGTTATGTCTTGAAACGGCTGCCCACTTCCATCGTGTTGGGTCTTCCCTGGTTGAAAAGACATAACCCTGTGATTGACTGGCAGTCAGGGGAGGTAATCATTTGGGGCAGTTTTTGCAAAAAAAGTGTCTGGCTGCAACGATTTCTGCGTTTTTTTATTAAAAAAACCTCACCTTGTCTACCAGTAGTATCTACCAAGGTATCTAGGAAAAAAGACGGTGTGCTACCACCACCTCAGTTGAAGAGTAGGCCTCAGTGCGGCCCCCGGTAGAGGTGATCGTGGGACGGTAGTTGTTTCCACTAAGTGTGCGGTACTGAAGCATAAGGTGTCAAATGGACCGATAAATTCATCTGTTGTCAATTTGGTCCAGAGTTTTTCCTGTACTACCTGTGGCATGCATGGAAATAAACATTCAGGTCCAGACCTGGGTAAGAATGACTTTGTGGGTTTCCACTAAAAACACCAGGTGGAAGCATGTGTTTTGGGCTTTAAGGTGGCTTTACACGCTACGACTGTACCGCCCCGCTCTCAGCTGCCGAGCTGCTCGGATCCGGTCCTTCTGTGGGTGGCTCCAGGGTCTCCGGACCTGGGGGTCTCGCGGTCACTTCAAATGAAGAAAAGGGGAGTGATGGGATGGTGGGGATAGGACGTATATGTACGGGCTGAGCCGTGCGGAGTTCGTGACGCCACCCACGGTATGTGGTGTTATTGGACACCACCGCTGCAGTTACGGGGCACCCGGGGGAGATGTTACGCAGCAAGTTGTTAACCTCTCCGTGGGCAGGGATGGAGGCCCCGGGACCTGTTGTGGTTTGGTGGTGCATGGAGATGGGCGACCCCAGGGTGCTGATGTACTCACTATTAGAAAAGCACACGAGTCTCTGGTAAACCAAGGTGATGGTGGTCAGTGCTTGCAGCTGGCTGCATTCGGGTTCCCCCACCCGGCTGGTGGTCTCTGTCTATCTCCTGCACCTGTTTTGGAATGGTGGACTGCCTGTGCTTGCAACTTCAGGAGTCCGCGCCCGACTAGTTGTCGCCAAAGGAGCCCGTTGCCCGCAGACGCTGGCCCGTGGGATCTCTGAGCCGTGGCGGTGGCCTGTTATCCCCCTCAATGGGCTGTTGCCTTCAATCGGGACTTTGGGTGGGACAGGACCTCTAGTCCTGGCCGCAATCAGTTAATTAACTAGTTCTAGTCGCTTCTGGGCCTAGCTTCAGGGTCTGAGTACCCCCCGTGTGCTCCGGTTTCCGAGTCGGTTCCCCGGGTCGGTACCGGTGGGTCACTACCCTGTCCCGGTCCACCTCGGTTCCACCGAGCCGTCTTCCCGGCTCCTGCAGACGGAGACCGCCATCTGCCTCCTAGCCAAAGGCACCAGGGCTCCTACCCTGGTACCTGTCAAATTTGGGGTATTCGCCTCTGCTGGAACTGGACACTGCTCCAGCCCACACTCCTCTCCAACTTGAACTCTCAACACAACCTGACTTTTTCCCCGCCCCGGGCTATATAAAACTCCTAGTACCAACAAAGAAATCCAGATTTTTTTATTTTTATGCATTTTTATGCTAACTCCATACAATTCATATTTAAACAAGTTGTTTAAGTATATAAAACTCCTAGGTGGGCGTCTTCCAACCGCCTGGTTCCGCCCCCTGGTGTGTCTATCAAGTCCTTAGGTGGGTGACTAGGGTTTTAAGGTTGGCTGTGTGTTACCTGTGGGGGAAGGGTGTAATGCGGGGCCCTATTTGTAACTACCTGGCCCTGACAGGGCGTCACACAACATCGCTAAAACGATGTCGTGGGGTCACGGATTTTGTGTCGCACATCCAGCCGCGTTAGCGATGTCGTTGCATGTGACACCTATTTTCGATTTTGAATCGTTGCAAAAATGTTCAAAATCGCTAATCGGTGACATCCCCCTTATCTCAATTATCATTGCTGCTGCAGTAACGATGTTGTTCCTCGTTTCTGCGGCAGCACACATCGCTACATGTGACACCGCAGGAACGAGGAACCTCTCCTTACCTGCGTCCCGCCAGCAATGAGGAAGGAAGGGGTTGGGTCTGATGTTTGTCCCGCTCATCCCCGCCCCTCCGCTTTGATTGGGCGGCCGCTTGGTGACATCGCTGTGACGCCGAATGTACCTCCCACTTGAAGGAGGGATTGTTTGGCGGTCACAGCGACGTCGCAGAGCAGGTATGTGCGTGTGACGCTGCCGTAGCGATAATGTTTGCCACGGCACCAATCACTACATATCGTCACAACGACGGGGGCGGGTGCTATCGCGCTCGACATCGCTAACAATTGCTAGCGATGTCGCAGCGTGTAAAGCCCGCCTTAGGCTCAAGGTTTATCAGTCCTTTTAGAGTTATTGACATTCTTAACCCTATGGCCGTACGGCTAGAGTTAACCTCTGCTGTTAACACTTACTGTATGACGTTGTCCACAAGTCTTTGCTGAACGATAAGGTCTACGTGTTTCAGAGGACACAGCAGGAGGTTGATTTTTCTGAAATAATTGTCCTGAAGAAGGAGGCTGCGTCCTCCGAAATGACCCGGTGTCAGCGCGGCATATCCCGGTTTCCTTCTTCTACGTCTGTAACACGTCTCTCCGGGGATGCAGTAGACCCCTTTTTATGCCTATGTAGGAGTTGTGACTGGCACAACTTCTACAGGTGAGTACCTTACCTGTTTGGCTTGTCAAATCCCACCAGATAAGACCCTATCTGCACTTCTTATCCACAGCATACTTCTACAGTCTTGAGAGTCGGAAGGCCTCTCGTTAAAGGGCGGGCACTGTCATGGTTGTCTCCCTGTTGTGTGGAGACTAGTGACAGCCTTAGGACTAGAGTCTTCCATCTCCATCTAGACTCCTCATTTAAATGGTTTCTTTTCTTTTGGTGTCTCATTAGTTAATGTCAGTTTTTGTTGCTAGCAGCTCATAGCAGTGCAGGTTAGCTGTAGCTGCTTTGAGCCCATGCCCATTTGGGTATAAATAGTAGAGTTCCCAGCAGTCTTTGCTGTTGTTAGAATTCATTCTACTTTGGCCATCCTAGTGGAAGGAGCTGCGGTGGAATTGTCCTGTGCCCATCCATCTGCTACTTTGAAGTCCTAGCCAGGGTGTTTGCAGAGCTAGAGAGTGATTAGGTGTCCGGCTCGGTGATGGGTAGAATTACCCTATATAGGGACGCTAAGCAGCTCAGGTAACAGTTTGAGGTGAGTTCAGGAGGTGTCCCCTCACCCCTTCTCCCTAGCCATAGGGCCCACTGTTGTTAAAATGTCCCCGGTGTCCCCCCTTTGTGGTGTTTTTGTAGTGCGCCAGATGCCCGTCGGTGTGAACGTGTGTGTCACATGTTACATACGGACATCTTCTACTCCATGCGTGACACATAAACACCTCTCGATTACCAGCTAAGGGCTTGATGGCAGCTTAGATTATTGACAACTCAGAGCTGACATTAGACCCTTGTATTTCCCCGATTGCCACTGCACCAGGGCAATTGGGATGAACCGGGTAAACCGCTGTGGCACCCTGGACAAGCCAGGACGTCACAGGTACTGCAACATCACACCCCACACCCCGGCTAGGCACACCGAAGTCAAACACAAATCCTTGTTGCCTTCCTCCAGGGGCTGATGTCCACACCAGGGGGTGGGCCAGGCGGTTGGCCCCGCCCACCGAGGAGTTCACAGTCCTGGAGGCGGGAAAAGGAAGGCAGAGATTAGTTTTGGAGTGGGAAGTGAAGTGGTAGTAGAGGAGCCTGACCGTGTCCGGGTGCGTGGCCCGGGCACTTACAGCAAGGTTGGCAGACGGTGGTGACTGTCTGCAGGAGAGGCTGATTGAAGTAAACCGTAAGGACCGGGGACGGGCGGTGGCCCGCCGGTACCGGATCGGGGAGCGAAGAGAAGCCAGCACCATTCGGCAGGGCCTACGGACCCCGACCAGGCTAGGAGTCGCCGTAAAACTGGTCAAATCCATTAGCGAAGGGAACCTCCGGGGTTTCCCAGCAGTCAAGATCCGATTGAAGGCAACAGCTCACACCGTGAAGGGAAACACAGTCACCGCCAAGGCTACAGTTCCCAGGGCCAGAGCCTGCGGGCAAAAGGGGCTCCCTCAGCATCCATCCAAGCTGGGGAGTGGGTTACCGGTGGGAAGCCATTGGAACCGTGAACACAACACAGGTGCAGGGAAAGGCAGTCACCATCAACCTACCGGGAGAACTACCGCAGCCGTCTGTGGGACCCGTCCATTAAGCCGTTTGTTTTACCGGAGACTTTGCATTCGTCATTGGCTGAGTGAGTACCACCGTGCCGTGCGGCACCACGTTGCCCCCGCGACCCTGCACCTCACCAGGCCCCATAACCCGCCTGCCATCCCTAACCCTCACCGGGACAACCAACCCCCCTACCCACGGAGGGGAGAAACAACATCCAAGCTGCTCCCTGTCACCGCTCCCTGGATCCCCGTCCAGAGCAGTGGTGGTGTCACAACCTCACCACAACCGTGGGTGGCATCACGGACAATATCCCTAAACCAAACTACCCCCCTTTCACTCACGGGCGAGGAGCGCCGCTCGAGTCCCCGGGATCCGGCCCCCCCCTGCTCCAGCCACTGAGCAGCAGCAGCAGCAGCCGGACCCGAGCAGTGGGTGAGCGCAGCGTCCCCTCCCCGCCCACGACACCGCCACAATTGGCGCATCTAATGGATACTTCATGTGGGGCAGCTGCAGGCTGATACTTTTTGGCTGGGGAGGACCCAATAAAGCATTGGTTTTCCCAGCTGTCTGCTTTATCTGAGCTGGTTATCAAAAATGGGAAGGAACATAGTTTGTTTTTTTATTATTTAAATAAGTTAAAAAAACATTGTGGGAGAGCCTCTATTTTTGATAACCAGCCAAGTTAAAGCACACAGTTGGGGACTGGTTATCACAAATAGGCAGGGGACCACAGGTCAATTTTTTTTTTTCACTGCACCTACCAATCACAAAGATGGCTACAGCATTACTGTAATTGGCAGACAATAAAACAAAATGAACAGCTCACAGGTTCATTAAAGATATGCAGTGCTCGGAAATTCTGGACCAGTAACCAGGTGTTGACAATGAAACAAAAAGGAAGGAATCCAGCACCCACCAATTAAAAATTAAAACATGACTTTTAATGAAATTTTTTTGAAAAACAATGGAACAAATCCATGCTACAATGTAAATAGACCAGGTGTGCATCTACGCGTTTCAGGCAAATTTTTTGCCCTTAATTATGACTAAGTCACCTGGTCTACTTACATTGTAGCACAGATTTGTTTCATTGTTTTTAATTTTTTTCATTAAAAGTCATGTTTTAATTTTTATTTGGTGATTGCTGGATTCCTTCATTTTTGTTTAATTGGCAGGCAATCCGTGCATGTTTAGTAGCTGAAAATCAGGCGCCAAAGATGCGGGGAGGGGACTTAAAACTCACGAGGCGAAATACTTGACAAGTAACAAATATCTCGAATAGCTTAATATTCATGTGAGTAACAAATAGTGCTGAATATGTTTGCTCATCACTAGTTGTCACCCTTGAAATTGTTCGAGAAAATTAATTATTTCTCCCCCCAAATTATTGCAGTTACACATGTTTTGTTATACAAGATTATTTACTTTGTGTGTATTGGAACAACACAAAAAAAGAGAAAAAAAGGCATACTGGACATAATTTCACACAAATCTCAAAAAATGGGCAGGACAAAATTGTTGGCCCCCACAACTTAATATTTGGTTGCACACCTTTTGGAATAAATAACTACAATTGCCTCTTATAACAACCAGCTTCTTACACCTCTCATCTGGTAATTGGACCACTTAATTGATAATTGCCACAGGCGACTTTGAAAGAGCACTACATGCTTACAACAAAGTTATTTACCCACAATTTTGGAAAGGTGCACTGCCAACAGTTTTGTCCTGGCCATTTTTGGAGGTTTATGTGAAATTATGTCCAATTAGATTTTTTTCAGGTTTTTGTGTGTGTGTGTGTGTGTGTGTGTGTGTGTGCGTGTGTGTGCGTGTGTGTGTGTTGTTTCAATACATACAAAAGAAATAAACATGTGAATGACAAAACATGTATAATTGCAATAATTTTCTTGGATAAATACTTCATTTTCTGGATCAATTTCAAGGGTGCCAACACTTTCTGCCATGAATGTATAATGTTTGTTGATCGGGCAGCATGTATTAGCTGTCAAGTTTACTTTAAAGTAAGAAATATTAAATAGAAATTTCATAATTCAATGAAACATGTATTATTAGTTCTTTTTTAAAGGAGAGCTGTCATCAGGAATTAGGTTCATTAATGCAAATGAGCATTCAGACAAGACTATATTACATGCTGTAAGAAAATCATCAGAAAAGTTGACGTCAGTGAGTTCACCTGATGTTACAGCTGGGGTTCCCACGGTATCAGAGCTGTGGCCTCAGGTGAACTGACCTGAAGTGAACTCATTGAACTCAGTTTTTTTGCATGGATTGTTTAATTTCTTTTCCTTTGTATTTTTTTTAAAGAAATTGTATAAAGAGGGAATGTGTTGGGGAGTGTTTGTCTTTTTCTAATAAAATACTTCTTGTTATTTTTTTTATTATTGACTGGGTTAGTAATGGCAGGTGTCTGATAGATGCCTCGACATTACTAACACCTGGGCTTGATGCCAGCTGATATTACACAGCTGGCTTTAACCGCAAATACCTTTACCCTGTTTGCCACTGCACCAGGGCAATGGGAAGAGCTGGCGCAAAGCACCGGAATTGGCGCATTTAATTGATGTCACTTCTGGGGTGGCTGCTCCCTGCTATTTTTAGGCTGAGGGGCCTATAACCATGGGCCTCCCCAGCCTGAGAATACCAACCCGAAGCTGTCTGTTTTACCTTGGCTGGTGATCCAATTTGGGGAGGACTGCATTTTATATATATATATATATATATATGTATATATTTATATATATATAAAATATATATATTTATTTATAAATAAATAATCTAAAAGAAAACAGGTTGGGGTTACTTCCATTTTGGATTACCAGCCAAGGTGTGGCTTCCTGAGCTGCAGCATGTCAGTTTATGCTGCTGAGACGCAAATGTTCTCTGCGGGGAGAATAGAGATAAAGTCCGCATTGGTCTGAAACTGGACTATGGGCATGGGAGCTGAGTTCTCTTATGGACAACACTCGTATCTATGTCAGAGGGCTGACAAAGTGTCCTAGACACAGTGTTGCTGGATCATGGACACATAGCCTAAAAGTGAGATATTTTGTGCTACAGCAACATGTTTGTGAAGTATATTTATGTTCAAAATGCTCAATATACCCCTGAATAAAATCCTTGCGGTGTCTAGTTTCCAAAATGGGGTCACTTGTGAGGGGTTTCTGCTGTATAGGTACCCTAGGTGCCCTACAAATGCGACATAGTGCCTGCAATTTATTTCAGCTTTTCCAAAATTTAAATATTGTTCCTTCTGTAAAAACTCTATTCCTCTCAAGCCGTCCACTGGTGTGTCTGGTGGGTGTGGTGCAGGGTGTCTCTAGGATTTTGATTTGCTGTTAGAGGCAACCCCACTTAAGTAGGGACCCAGAACCAAGAGGGAGGTGGAATACTGCATGGAAGGGCAGCCTGTGCAGTACCCTGTGACAACCTGATAGTCCAGGGGCGTCACACATACATCTGAACAAGTTTATGCAAGGTAAAATAATACATTTCATCAGTCATCTTCCACAATTCCCTATGTTTCAAGGTTAATTAATATCTGATCCTATAGCCCTCCTAAACACTATCTTTTGTAAAAACGAATAAATTGAGTCGAAAGCAACATTTTTAGGAAAAATGTAAATTTATTTCTTCATTTCAGGTTGCATTCAGGTTGTGAAGCACCTGAAAGGTTAATAATCTTCTTGGATATGGTTTTGAGCACTTTGAATGGTGCCGTTTTTAGGATGGTGTCACTTAGATTTTTTTCTGTCATCTAGGCCTCTCAAAGTCACTTCAAATGTGATGTGGTCCCTAAAAAAATGGTTTTGTAAATTTTGTTGAGAAATTGGTGCTATGCTTTCAACCCTTCTAACATCCTAACAAAAAAATTAGGTTTCAAAATTTGCGCTGATGTAAAGTAGACATGTGTGAAATGTTATTTATTAACTATTTTGTGTGAGATAATGCTCTAGTTTAAGGGCATAAAAGTTTGAAAACTTTTTGCCAAATTTCTGATTAAACACAAAAGATATCTTCCTAAATTCACCATTATCATGCGTACAATATGTCACAAAAAACTGTCTCAAAATCACCAGGATCCGTTGAAGCGTTCCAGAGTTATTACAGTCAAAATTGCCTTCATTACTAAGGGGTTTATGATTGGACCCAGAAGCAGTGTAATAGCCGCGAGGAAACTCAGTAAATATAATTGTCCTGTTTTTATGACCACAACCCTTTTTTTTTCACTGCGCCTCCTAATAACAGTGATGCAAGTAGCTAGGATGTTTAGTGGCTGAAAATCAGGCGCCAAGCATGCGGGCGAGGAAACTCGAAACTCATGAGGCGAGGAGCAAAATACTTGACAAGTTACAAATATCGCGAATACCTTAATATTTGTGCGAGTAACGAATAGAGCCGAGTATATTCACCCATCACTATTCGTAATCTGCCACACAGAACGACCAGTTGCTAATCTCTTTCTAGGACTCATTCTGTTTCCCTTCGCTTGCAGGGAAATGTTTTAGAGCTCTAAATAGAAGTCAATAGAAATAGCCAATATTATTTGATCTCTTTATTAGTTGTTGTGTGCTTCATATTGGTAATAACAATACAAGGCTTTCTACCAGTATTAACTTTGAGATTTCAACCTGATTTTGCTGAAAGAATCCACTAGAGGGAAGTATTCCCTAATTAATAGTACAGATATCTAGTGATATTGTCTGACATTAGTATTACGAATAATGCTTAGAATTCCCATTTAATTCAATATCAAATATTCTGCAAATACATGTAACAGTGTCCAATCACACCATTTTGTTATTCTTATTCGCTGAATAATGTTGATTAGGGTATATGTAGCAGAATACATTATATATACTGTAATATATATATATATATATATATATATATATATATACAGTGCCTACAAGTAGTATTCAACCCCCTGCAGATTTAGCAGGTTTGATAAGATGCAAATAAGTTAGAGCCTGCAAACTTCAAACAAGAGCAGGATTTATTAACAGATGCATAAATCTTACAAACCAACAAGTTATGTTGCTCAGTTAAATTTTAATAAGTTTTCAACATAAAAGTGTGGGTCAATTATTATTCAACCCCCAGGTTTAATATTTTGTGGAATAACCCTTGTTTGCAATTACAGCTAATAATCGTCTTTTATAAGACCTGATCAGGCCGGCACAGGTCTCTGGAGTTATCTTTTCCCACTCCTCCATGCAGATCTTCTCCAAGTTATCTAGGTTCTTTGGGTGTCTCATGTGGACTTTAATCTTGAGCTCCTTCCACAAGTTTTCAATTGGGTTAAGGTCAGGAGACTGACTAGGCCACTGCAACACCTTGATTTTTTCCCTCTTGAACCAGGCCTTGGTTTTCTTGGCTGTGTGCTTTGGGTCATTGTCTTGTTGGAAGATGAAATGACAACCCATCTTAAGATCCTTGATGGAGGAGCGGAGGTTCTTGGCCAAAATCTCCAGGTAGGCCGTGCTATCCATCTCCCCATGGATGCGGACCAGATGGCCAGGCCCCTTGGCTGAGAAACAGCCCCACAGCATGATGCTGCCACGACCATGCTTGACTGTAGGGATGGTATTCTTGGGGTCGTATGCAGTGCCATCCAGTCTCCAAACGTCACGTGTGTGGTTGGCACCAAAGATCTCGATCTTGGTCTCATCAGACCAGAGAACCTTGAACCAGTCTGTCTCAGAGTCCTCCAAGTGATCATGAGCAAACTGTAGACGAGCCTTGACATGACGCTTTGAAAGTAAAGGTACCTTACGGGCTCATTTGGAACGGAGACCATTGCGGTGGAGTACGTTACTTATGGTATTGACTGAAACCAATGTCCCCACTGCCATGAGATCTTCCCGGAGCTCCTTCCTTGTTGTCCTTGGGTTAGCTTTGACTCTTCGGACAAGTCTGGCTTCGGCACGGGTGGAAACTTTCAAAGGCTGTCCAGGCCGTGGAAGGCTAACAGTAGTTCCATAAGCCTTCCACTTCTGGATGATGCTCCCAACAGTGGAGACAGGTAGGCCCAACTCCTTGGAAAGGGTTTTGTACCCCTTGCCAGCCTTGTGACCCTCCACGATCTTGTCTCTGATGGCCTTGGAATGCTCCTTTGTCTTTCCCATGTTGACCAAGTATGAGTGCTGTTCACAAGTTTGGGGAGGGTCTTAATTAGTCAGAAAAGGCTGGAAAAAGAGATAATTAATCCAAACATGTGAAGCTCATTGTTCTTTGTGCATGAAATACTTCTTAATACTTTAGGGGAACCAAACAGAATTCTGGTGGATTGAGGGGTTGAATAATAAATGACCCTCTGAATAAACTTTTCACAATTTAAAAAAATAAATAAAAAAAGAAATAACATTCTTTTTTGCTGCAGTGCATTTCACACTTCCAGGCTGATCTACAGTCCAAATGTCACAATGCCAAGTTAATTCCGAATGTGTAAACCTGCTAAATCAGGGGGTTGAATACTACTTGTAGGCACTGTATATATATATATATATATATATATATATATATATATACATATACATACACACTACAGTTCAAAAGTTTGGGGTCACCTAGACAATTTTGTCTTTTCCATGAAAAATCATTCTTTTATTTAGAAATAATGATTTTTACTTGAAATAATACTTTTCTCCTTCAAACTTTGCTTTCATCACAGAATGCTCCTTTGCAGCAATTCCAGCTTTGCAGACCTTTGGCATTCTAGCTGTTAATTTGATGAGGTAATCTGGAAATATTTCACCCCATGCTTCCAGAATGGAAATATTTCATCCCATGCGTCCAGAAGCCCCTCCCACAAGTTGGATTGACTTGATGGGCACTTTTTGCGTATCATACAGTCAAGCTGCCCCCTTAACAGCTCAATAGGGTTGAGATCAGGTGACTGGGCTGGCCACTCCAGTACAGATAGAATACCAGCTGCCTGCTTCTTCCCTAAATAGTTCATGCATAATTTGGAAATGTGCTTTGGGTCATTGTCCTGTTGTAGGATGAAATTGGCTCCAATCAAGCGCTGTCCACAGGGTATGGCATGGCGTTGCAATATGGAGTGATAATCTTCCTTATTCAAAATCCCTTTTAGCTTGTACAAATCTCCCATTTTACCAGCACCAAAGCAACCCCAGACCATCACATTACCTCCACTATACTTGACAGATGGCGTCAGGCACTCTTCCAGCATCTTTTCAGTTGTTCTGTGTCTCAGAAACGTTCTTCTGTGTGATCCAAACACCTCAAACTTTGATTCGTCTGTACTTAACATCTTTTTCCAATCTTCCTTTGTCCAATGTTTGCATTCTTTTGCCCATATTAATCTTTTCCTTTTATTAGCCAGTCTCAGATATGGATTTTTCTTTGCACTCTACCTGAAGGCCAGCATCCCGGAGTCACCTCTTCACTTTAGACACTGACACTGGCGTTTTGCGGGTACTATTTAATGAAGCTGCCAGTTGAGGACCTGTGAGGTGTCGATTTCTCAAACTAGAGACTTTAATGTGCTTGTCTTGTTGCTCAGTTGTGCAGCGGGGCCTCCCACTTTTCTTTCTATTCTGGTTAGAGCCTGTTTGTGCTCTCCTCTGAAGGGAGCACTGCACACCGTTGTAGAAAATCTTCAGTTTCTTGCAATGTCTCGCATGGAATATCCTTCATTTCTAAGAACAAGAATAGTCTGTCGAGTTTCACATGAAAGTTCTCTTTTTCTGGCCATTTTGAGAGTTTATTGGAACCAACAAATGTAATGCTCCAGATTCTCAACTAGTTCAAAGGAAGGTCAGTTTTATAGCTTCTCTAATCAGCAAAACTGTTTTTAGCTGTGCTAACATACTTACACAAGGGTTTTCAAGGGATTTCTAAACATCCATTAGCCTTCTTATCCTTTTGCAAAGACTGATGATAGCGATGTGCTCCTCTTCTTGGCTTCTGCTGAGGTGTACAGAAGCCCTCCAATGATAGCCAGTCTGTAATCGGGACTGGCACCACATTAAGGAGATCAGACAGTGCAGGAAGATCGTCCGGTGTATGAAGGTAGAACATGGTGTCTTCTTTTCGGATGATGAGGTAGAATGGATGTCCCCACAGGTATGTCGCTCCAACATCCAATATCTTCATCAAGAGGGGATGAAGAAGACACCTCATGTACAGAGTGAGAGCGGAGACATCTGGAAAGATCTTAATAGTAGAGTCATTGAAAACAATCTGGTCAGACTTTCAAGCCTACAGTAGAGTGTCTTCTTTGTCTGTAAAATAATTGAGTCTACACAAGATGTCTCTCGGCTTAGCAGGATCTAATTGGCCTCTCCTTGTGACACGATGCACTCTATCAAACTGATAGCGGTCTTCTAGAGCTCGACTGGTCACACTTTGGAAAAGTTTCTGCACTTTAGATTGTTAGTTCTCTCTTCCTTCTTCTTCAGGGAGCCCTTTATCCTTATGTTGTTTCTCCTCCCTCTATTTTCTTGGTCATCTAGGAGGAGAGCCATTACTTGCAATCTTGAGCGCATTGTATCTTGTTTTTCGGAGAGAGCGAGGACTTGAACCGAAATGTCTTTAAACGAGACCTCAGTCACTGATGTCCTATTTGCGAGCTCTGCTATGTCTCCCTTAATATTGTCTGTAGCCTGCTGATGGGATGTTTCAATTCTTTCGGCAAGATCAGCGAGGTCTTGTTCAGTGGGGAGAGCCTAAATCAAGTCCTTCAGCGCTTGAAAGTCTAAATTAGCCTGCGTATGAGCTGACCTAGCATATGAAGGCTTCATATCATGGGGAAGCAGTAGTTTTTGTGAAGAGGAATTAGAGGCGTCTTGCGTATGAGAATCCGGTGAGGCGTCTTGAGATGTCGATGGCGGAGAATGCTCCGAGTGAGAGGTGGATGTCAGCCTTTTAGGGGAGTCTTTGGTTTTCTTTGAGCTGCCTTTAGTAACAGGTGTCGAGTTAGGCATTGATGTTTTTGCCTTCAGATGTGAGACAGCCTTTGCTGTAGGCACCGGTATGAAGCCGTGTCCTACTGTTTTGGAGACTTCCCGTGTAATGTGAGGAGAAGAAGGTAGCAAGTCTGCTTTGACAAGCTGATGTTTCCCTGGCATTCCATCCATTAGCCTTCTAACACAGTTAGCAAATACATTTTTGTGGTAAAAATATATTTTTCCATTTTCACGGCTCAATGTTATAAAATTCTGTGAAGCACCTGTAGGTTCAAAGTGCTCATCACACCTCTAGATAAATTCCTTGAAAGGACTAGTTTCCAAAATGGGATGACTTGTGGGGGGTTTCCATTATTTAGGACCATCATGGGCACTGCAAATGCTATATGTTGTTTGCTATCTATTCCAGCCAATCTTGTGCTTTAAAATTCGAAGAGCCCGCTTCCTTTCCTGGTTCTGCTGTGGACCCAAACAGTAGTTTTTCATCACAAGGTATCCTGTACTCAGGAGAAATTGCACAACAAACTGTTTTGTCCATTTTTTAATGGCGCCCTTGCAGAAGTGAAAAAATTTGAGTTTAAAGCAACTTTTTTTGTGGTAAAAATGTATTATTTGTATTTTCATGGCCCAATGTTATAAAATCCTGTGAAGCACCTGTAGGTTCAAGGTGCTCACCACACCTCTAGATAAATTCCTTGAGGTGGTCTAGTTTCCAAAATGTGGTAACTTGTGAGGGATTTCTACTATTTAGGCACATCTGTGATATGCAAAATTCAAATAGCGCTCCTTTCAGGCCCTGCTATGCACCCAAAGAGTCGTTTTCCACCACATATGGGGTATCAAAATACTCAGGTGAACTGTCACAAGTTGTATGATCCATGTTCTCTTGTTATCCTTGTAAAAATTAAAAAAAACCTATATTTTTGTAGGAAACAGTAAAATTTAATTTTTTTCCTTCAACATTGCTTTCGTTCCTGTGAAGCAAGTGAAAGGGGTAATAAACTTTTTGAATGTTGTTTTGAGCACTTCGAGGTGTGTAATTTTTAAATATTTTGTATATTTTCTGTCACATAGGACTTTCAAAGTCACTTCAAATGTTATGTGGTCCCTAAAAAATTATGATGGGTGGACACGGACTGTAAAAGTCCGGATCTGCGCGGGTTCAAAAGTACCTGAGCACCGACCTCGGGCATAGAGTTTTTAGGGCACTCCAGGTAACGATCTGGGCCCAGCAACTCAGGTAGTTAAAAAAAAATAAAGGAAAAATAAAGAGAAAAAGGGAAAAGCAGGCACGTTATACTTACCAAGTCTCTTGCGCGGCTGTACACTGCTTGTAGGTTGCTCATACTACTTCTGAAGCCACTCATTACCTCATGCATATGCACTACTTACCCTGCCCACCATAAGTCCCTGCATTTCCGATTGGTTGCAATCGGATGTGCCCCCGCCCTGTGTGACAGTGTGTCTAACTGCTTTCAATCAGAGAAGCTGTCTGTGTATCTATATTACTGTAAAAATAAATAATTAAATAAAAAAAATTGTTGTAGGGTCTCCTAATATTATGATACCCCGCATAGATTGCAGCTCTCTGCGGTGCGCTTTTCTTGGCTGTGTATCAAAACGTTTTTTTTTTTAATTATTTAAATAAATAATTTTATAAAACAGCATGCAGTCCCCCCCCCCCTATTTTGATAACCTGCCATGATAAATCAAATAGCTGGGGTCTGGTATTCTCAGGCTGGGGAGACCCATACTTATTGGGCCCCCAGTCTAAAAATAGCAGCCTGCAGCCTCCCAGGATTGTTACATCCATAGATGTGACATTCCTATAACATTACCCGTCTCATCCCGATTTCCCTGGTGCAGTGGCTGTTGGGGTAATAGGGAGTTAATAACAGCTCACAGCTACCACTAATTATCAGTAGTAATTTGAGCTGTCTATGAAACCCCTAAATTACGCAGCTGTAAGTGAAAAGAAATAAACACAAACACCGAAAAAAATCCTTTATTTGAAATAAAATACAAAAAACCCTGTCCTCTTTCACCCCTTTATTAACCCTCACAACACCCAGGTCCGATGTAATCCACACAAGATCCCACGGCAATTCTGGCTCTGCTACATTACTGAAAGCATAGCATCTGGGCATAGAACATGACCACACACTGTGGGCTTCAGGCAGAGAATGACGGAACTGCAGCAATGAGCCATGACGTCACTCAAGTTATTTTTGGTCACCGCTGGAGGTTCCCATGGTCCTCCACGTGTGACTGCAGGTAACCCAACCTCAGGTGACCTCATTAAACTGAGTGACCTCATCTCAGGTAAGGTCACTGAGTTCACAGATCTGCATCTCCTAACAGAATTATTCCACTTTTTGTCAAATTTTCTTTATTTTCATAAATAAACACAAATCATATAACAAAATATAAAATAAATGGATTGCTTTCATACCTCAAATAATGCAAAGAAAACAAATTCATAATCATTTAGTACAACAGGACTAATATTTTAACTAAGGAATAGTTCAGAAATCAATATTTTGTGGAATAACCATCGATTTTAATCACAGCTTTCATGCATCTTGGCATGCTTTCCAGCAGTCTTTCACACTGCTTTTGGGTGACCTTACGCCACTCCTGGTGCAAAAATGTAAGCAGTTCTTCTTTGTTTGATGGCTTGTGACTATCCGTCTTCCTCTTGATTACATTCCAGAGATTTTCAATGGGGTTCAAGTCTGGAGATTGGGCTGGCTATGACAGGGTTTTGATGTGGTGGTCCTTCATCCACACATTGATTCACCTAGCTGTGTCGCATGGCATATTGTCCTTCTGGAAAAACCAGTCCTCAGAGTTGGGGAACATAGCCTGAGTAGAAGGAAGGAACTGTTTTCAAGGATAACCTTATATGCGGCTTGATTCATGCGTCCTTCGCAAAGTTTAATCTGCCGAATTCCAGCCTTGCTTAAGCATCCCTAGATCATCACTGGTCCTCCACCAAATATCACAGTGAGTGCAAAACACTGTGGCTTGTATGCCTCTCCAGGTCTCCGTTTAACCATTAGACGACCAGGTGCTGGGTAAAGCTGAAAATTAGACTCATCAGAGAAGATTACCTTACTCCAGTCCTCTATGGTCCAATCCTTATGGTCTTTGGCAAACTTCAACCTGGCTCTCCATTGCTTTTCATTGATGAAAGGATTTTTTTTTAGCTTTACATGACTTGAGCCCTGCCTCTAGGAGCCTGTTACAAACGGTTGCAGAGTGACATTCGAATAAGATGATGGTCATTCCGGTCAGTGGAGAGTCGCTTCCGCCCTCTGCCGGCCTGTACTCTGGTTGGAATTTAATTGACACTGGAATGGAATGGCTGTTAGACATGTAGAGAAGCTGATTTTTATAAAAATGTGCAGAGGTCTCTTCATTTTTGCCAGTGCTGTATATATATATACTAGCTGTTCCCAGCCAGCTAACGCTCGGCACGCCCATTCCTATCTAATTCATTCTGCTAAGTGGTTCGTTGTTGATAAGCTTCCTTACTATAGATGAGCCACCCCCCTGGCGTTCGAGTTTGGTTCGGTTCGTCGAACAGAGGCCCCGTTCGACGAACGTTCGATGAACCGTTCGACGAACCACTCGAACCCCATTGAAAACAATGGGAGGCAAACACAAACACATAAAAACACATTATACATGTACACATGCAGTTAATAAACATTGCCATAACACTTACAGGTCCCCGCGACGAGTCCTCCACTCTGTCTCCCGCCGCTTTTCCTTCCGATAATCAATGCGTCCTCCCGGTAACCAGGACTGATGATAGGACCTATCATGACGTCAAAATAGCATGTGACCAGTCACGTGTCTATTATCTCATTACCTACAGACTGGTCACATGGCTAGACGTCATTGCTAGGTCCTGTCAGTGCATCTCTCCGGTACGCGGTGATCGTTCAAGCATCTCCGTTTACCGGCGAAATGCTCTGGCACATGGTCGACTTCCTGTTCCTGCATGTGGGCGCTCTTTACAGAGTCAGCCCACATGCAGCGACTAGCTGTCACAGCCGGTAAATAGCGGCATCGGGAATCACGTGATCGGAGCACCGTTGCTATGATAACCCGCCTGTCAGCGGTGACGTCACCTCTTTTAAAAAAAAATGACGTATGGTTCCCCCTACTTTTGATAGCCAGCTAGGGTAAAGCAGACGGCTGCAGCCTGCAGACCACAGCTGGCAGCTTCACCTTGGCTGGTAATCCAAAACTGAGGGCACCACACACTGTTATTTTAAATTAAATAAATAATTAAAAAAAAAACAAAAAAACACGTGGGGGTCCCCCCAAAATTGGATCACCAGCCAACGTAAAGCGGACAGCAGGGTCTGATCTTCTCAGACTAGGGAGGTCCATGGTTATTGCACTCTCCCCAGCCTAAAAATAGCAGGCCGCAGCCGCCCCAGAAGTGGCGCATCCATTAGATGCGCCAATCCTGGTGCTTCGCTCCAGCTCATCACGTTGCCCTGATGCGGTGGCAAACGGGGTAATATATGGGGTTAATACCAGATGTGTAATGTCACCTGGCATCAAGCCCTGGGGTTCGTGATGTCAGGCGTCTATCAGATACCTGACATCACCAACCCAGTTTTTTTTTTAAAAAAAAAATAGTCGACAAACACATTTTTATTTGAAAAAACACTCCCAAAACATTCCCTTTTTCACCAATTTATTAGAAAGAAAAACAAATCCAGGTCTGCTGTAATCCAAGGGGTCCCATGACGATCCATACCATAGTCAATGTCACAGTCAATGAAGAACAGAATGTTCCATATTGGCTGGGAGAGCAATGCAGTGACCTGAGCTAACATCAATAGGTCAGCCCAGGTCACTGCAGGGCATGACAAGTGCTGCTGTCAGGAGGATAGCGAGGTACATTACCTGCGGTAATCGCTGGACTCCTGATAGCAGAGCTGTCACTGAGTTCAATGACCGCCGCCTTCACAACCAAGTATCGCGGGTGCCTGTGATGTCACCGCTAGTGACAGTCTCGGGTCGGCAGCGAGAGGAGATGTGACAAGCGGCTTCCATGGAGGACAGTGACAGCGCTGACGTCGGGAGGGCAGGACTTCATCACTGCAGGTAAGGAACTTCCCTAACCTCCTGATGGCAGCGCTTGTCATCCCCGCAGCTGCTGTCACAGTGTGGGCAGCTGTGGACACCGTACAGTGCGAGCAGCTGTGGACACTGCTGAGCGGGGAGCCGTGGGGCTGGGGCTGGGGCTGGAGCGGGACACAGACTGCAGCGGGATCCGACGGAAGTCACACGGAAGTGCTTCTGTGTGGCTTTTGGGGTTTTTTGCACACGTAGCCAGGGTAAACATCGGGTTACTAAGCAAAGCACTTTGCTTGGATACCCGATATGCACCCTGGTTACCAGCTTACCGCAGGCTGCCAGCGATGGCTCCCTGCACACCTAGCTGTAAAAAGCCACGCTTTTGGTGATCGAATCGTTCTCGAACGTAACTCGAACTGCCAAACTTTTAGCAAATTATTCGGGTTCGTCGAACGACTCGAACACCCCCCAAAATCACTCGAACATAAAATTGGCGAACCTCGAACATCGCTCATCTCTATTCCTTACATCTTTGCTTATCCAGCTCTATCTGCTCAAGTGTTCATTCTTGATAAGCAATCCTACGATTTTGTCGATATTGCTGTTGTCGAGCAGCTACTGCACCATTGTCCGTATTTTCCTGCGACCTGTGAGATGGAGCTGGCGATTCTTCTTCGTTCATTTTCTTTGGGAGAATGCGAATGTAATTAAATGTACATTTACCTTACTTGAAGTGGCTGAATTACGTGGAAAGGAAGTTGATAATTGTCGACTGGAACATGAATTCGAATGATACACGGAAAGCAAGACGTTGTAATAGTAGTGACAGTGGAACGAAAACGTGACATGAAAAATCCTGGGAGTTGCAATTTTGCAGTACGTGGCCTTTGTCTGTCATTGGCTGAATCAGCTCAGCTTGAGATGTGTGAGTGTGCAATGTACACAGCAGGATTTGTGCCTGCGCTTACAGGACCTGTGATGATGTCACATGGAGGGGAGGAGTCAGGGGCTACATGATCAGCTCCTCAGTGTATACAATACTCCGCTGTGCTGGTTGTCATGGTGCTGGATGAGGTGAAGTTTATGTGTGGGAAGGATTAGCGAGTAACCACATCGGTATATATATATATATATATATATATATATATATATACACACAGTTCAGACTAAACATTTGGACACCTTCTCATTCAAAGAGTTTTCTTTATTTTCATGACTCTAAAAATTGTAGATTCACATTGAGGGCATCAAAACTATGAATTAACACATGTGGAATGAAATACTTCACAAAAATACTTAGCTGCTTTTTTCTTGCCATAATACAAATTCTAACAGTGTATTCAGTAGGACTATCAGCTGTGTATCCACCAGATTTCTGCACAACACAACTGATGGTCCCAACCCCATTTAGAAGGCAAGAAATCCCACTTATTAAACCTGACAGGGCACACCTGTGAAGTGAAAACCATTTCTGGTGACTACCTCTAGAAATTCATCAAGAGAATGCCAAGAGTGTACAAAGCAGTAATCAAAGCAAAAGGTGGCTACTTTGAAGAACCTAGAATAGAAGACGTATTTCCAGTTGTTTCACACTTTTTTGTTAAGTATTTCATTTCACATTCATAGTTTTGATGCCTTCAATGTGAATCTACAATTTTCAGTCATGAAAATAGAGAAAACTCTTTGAATGAGAAGGTGTGTCCAAACTTTTGGTCTGTACTCTGTGTGTGTGTGTGTGTGTGTGTATATATATATATATATATATATATATATATATATATATATATATATATATATATGTATACAGGGCGGTCCAAAAGTAGGTGGACAGTATGTGTAATGGTTGTGAAGGGGGAGATTTATCAATCATGGTGTAAAGTGAAACGGACTCAGTTGCCCTTAGCAACTAATCAGATTCCGCTTTTCATTCTTCACAGGCTCTTTGGAAAATGAAAGGTGGAATCTGATTGGTTGCTAAGGGCAACTGAGTTAGTTTCACAGATCCAGTTTTCACAGATAAATCTCCCCCGAATCTTTTTTCTTTTCAGACAATTCAGATAACCCATAATGGCAAATAATTTAAATACAGATCAAAGAAAATGGATTTTAAAAGAGTATTGGAAATCTCAAAATGCTGAAACCATTAGAGCAAAATGTGTTGAAACATTTGGTACTCAAGCCCCAAAGAGAAAAACCATTTACCGCATTTGTGACAAATTCGATGCCACTGGCTCAATCCTTAATGCTCCAAAAACTGGTCGACCCTAAACAGCCTGTACAGAAAATAATAAGAACTTGTTGCTGAAACATTTGTTCAGAGTCCAAAAAAGTCCACCACAAGAGACACTTTAGAATTGGGAATTTCACGAGCTTCTATCATGCGAGTTCTGAAATCTATTGGGTGGAAAGCTTATCGTCCACGTCTAATTCATGGTTTATTGGAGGATGATCCAGACAGGCGGCTGCAATTTAGTGAGATTATGCTTAACGAAATTGAAGAAAATCCAGTAATTTTAGATAATTATGTGGAGTGATGTAACGTCTTTCAAATTATCCGGCCATATTAACAGACATAATTGTATTTACTGGTATAACGAGAACATGCATTTATCATTAGAACAACAACTAAATGAGCCTGGTGTCAATGTTTGGGGTGGTATTTCAGGTTTTGGTGTTTTAGGAGCAATATTTTTTGATGGAACAGTCACAGGAGATAAGTATCTTGAAATTCTAATGAATCAAGTTGTTCCCCAGTTACAGCAGCAGCCTAATTCAAATGACCTTTATTTCCAACAAGATGGGGCCCCTCCACATCAAGAGTAGTCGGCGAGTATCTTGATAAAACATTTCCTAATAGATGGATTGGCCGAAGAGGCCCACTTGATTGGCCAGCACGTTCACAAGACTTGACCCCAATGGATTTTTCTTTTGGGTAGTAATCAAGGACAAAGTTTATAGTCGAAAACCAAAAAGTGTCAGTGATTTGAAAAATTACATAATAGATGCATTTCAAGAAATTTATACCCAAAGTGACTTGTGCAAAAATGTTTGTCGAAGCATAAGAGGTAGACTTCAAAGCTGTGCAAATTGTAATGGAAAACAGTTTGAGCACCTGTGTTGATAAAATGTAAGGGCTTTTGTATTATTGTTCAGAATAAAATGTACCGTAATTGTCAATGTTATGTGTGTTAGTAAATACAATCTAATATATAAAGCTGAGTGTATGTGTGTATGTATGTGTGTGTGTATGTCCGCTAAAGGAATCTGCATAGCAATTACAATCACGAAATTTTGCCCAGACACCCCATGTGACTCGTCATAGGAACGTCAGGGAACGTCATAGACTATGTTTTGAAGGGAAAATTTAACCCCGCGCTTTACAGTTACTCTCCAAAAAACCTGCCTCCAAAACCTGCCTCCATTAAAGTCAATGGAGCTGCGAGCTATTAGGTTATTAAAAGGAGCTGTGATTGGTTGCTATAGGAACAAAATAAATTCTTAGTATAAGAAGCTTATGTGTGAGGTAATAAATGTCGGTGGGGAGACAAATAGATAGAGACTAGAGTTGAGCGCGGTTCGTGGTTCGTGGTTCTCCAGTTCGCGGCTCGAGTGATTTTGGGGCATGTTCTAGATCGAACTAGAACTCGAGCTTTTTGCAAAAGCTCGGTAGTTCTAGAAACGTTCGAGAACGGTTCTAGCAGCCAAAAAACAGCTAAATCATAGCTTGGTTTCTGCTGTAATAGTGTAAGTCACTCTGTGAATCAAACTATTATCACATTTCAGTGTATAGTGTGCGTGAACAGCGCCTTCAGATCACTGCTGTTTCTATAATGGCGATCGCCATTTTTTTTTTTTTTTTTTCTTGTCTTCCTTCCCTAAGCGCGCGCGTCTTGTGGGGCGGGCCAGCATGTCAGCCAATCCCAGACACACACACAGCTAAGTGGACTTTGAGCCAGAGAAGCAACGGCATGTGTGATAGGATCTGCATGTCACATGTCCCTGCATTATAAAACCGGACATTTTCTTCACGGACGCCATTATCTGCCTTCTGCGTCTTTGGTGTCAGACATCACTGTCGCAGCTCCGTCTTCCTGAGTCCTATAGCCGATACAGCTGTATGCGCTGCATACACAGCGTTAGACAGCTTAGGGAGAGCACTTTATAGCAGTCCTTTTAAGGGCTCCAACCGGCAGGGTCAGAGAGCCATAGGTGACAGGTCCTGCAAACAGCAACAGCGTCTGTGTAGCCCAGGTCAGGGATTTCCTACCTGCATTTCACCATTAGGAGGGAATAGAAAGGCAGGCTTCCATTCCTCTACCCAGAGCACCACAATCCTGCCACTGTACCCTCTTGTCCTCTGCACACTCCAACTGATAACTAAGCCATTATACTAGCAAACACTCAGTGTACCTAGTGGCATCCTATACGTGGCTATTGGACTTTGCTATAGTCCCACTAGTGCAAAGACATTTGCAGAGCGCGTCTGCCTGCATTGCACACTACAACTCATTCTAACCAAGCCATTATACTAGCAAACACTCAGTGTACCTAGTGGCATCCTATACGTGGCTATTGGACTTTGCTATAGTCCCACTAGTGCAAAGACATTTGCAGAGCGCGTCTGCCTGCATTGCACACTCCAACTCATTAAAACCAAGCCATTATACTAGCAAACACTCAGTGTACCTAGTGGCATCCTATACGTGGCTATTGGACTTTGCTATAGTCCCACTAGTGCAAAGACATTTGCATAGCGCGTCTGCCGGCATTGCACACTCAAACTCATTTTAACTAAGCCATTATACTAGCAAACACTCAGTGTACCTAGTGGCATCCTATACGTGGCTATTGGACTTTGCTATAGTCCCACTAGTGCAAAGACATTAGCAGAGCACATCTGCCTGCATTGCACACTACAACTCATTCTAACCAAGCCATTATACTAGCAAACACTCAGTGTACCTAGTGGCATCCTATACGTGGCTATTGGACTTTGCTATAGTCCCACTAGTGCAAAGACATTTGCATAGCGCGTCTGCCTGCATTGCACACTCAAACTCATTTTAACTAAGCCATTATACTAGCAAACACTCAGTGTACCTAGTGGCATCCTATACGTGGCTATTGGACTTTGCTATAGTCCCACTAGTGCAAAGACATTAGCAGAGCACATCTGCCTGCATTGCACACTACAACTCATTCTAACCAAGCCATTATACTAGCAAACACTCAGTGTACCTAGTGGCATCCTATACGTGGCTATTGGACTTTGCTATAGTCCCACTAGTGCAAAGACATTTGCAGAGCGCGTCTGCCTGCATTGCACACTCCAACTCATTAAAACCAAGCCATTATACTAGCAAACACTCAGTGTACCTAGTGGCATCCTATACGTGGCTATTGGACTTTGCTATAGTCCCACTAGTGCAAAGACATTTGCATAGCGCGTCTGCCTGCATTGCACACTCAAACTCATTTTAACTAAGCCATTATACTAGCAAACACTCAGTGTACCTAGTGGCATCCTATACGTGGCTATTGGACTTTGCTATAGTCCCACTAGTGCAAAGATATTAGCAGAGCACATCTGCCTGCATTGCACACTCCAACTTTTTTAAATTAAGCAATTTTACTAGCAAACACTCAGTGTACCTAGTGGCATCCTAAACGTGGCTATTGGACTTTGCTATAGTCCCACTAGTGCAAAGACATTTGCAGAGCACGTCTGCCTGCATTGCACACTACAACTCATTGTTACTAAGCCATTATACTAGCAAACACTCAGTGTACCTAGTTGTATCCTAAACGTGGCTATTGTACTTTTGTCTATTCACAGTATTGGAACGATATTTGCAGCACGTCTGCCTGCATTGCACACTCTAACTTTTTTAAACTCAGCCATTTATAGTAGCAAACACTCAGTGTACCTAGTTGTATCCTAAACGTGGCTATTGTACTTTTGTCAATTCACAGTATTGGAACGTTATTTGCAGCACGTCTGCCTGCATTGCACACTCAAACTTTTTTAAACTCAGCCATTTATAGTAGCAAACACTCAGTGTACCTAGTTGTATCCTAAACGTGGCTATTGTACTTTGCTATAGTCCCACTAGTGCAAAGACATTAGCAGAGCACATCTGCCTGCATTGCACACTACAACTCATTCTAACCAAGCCATTATACTAGCAAACACTCAGTGTACCTAGTGGCATCCTATACGTGGCTATTGGACTTTGCTATAGTCCCACTAGTGCAAAGACATTTGCAGAGCGCGTCTGCCTGCATTGCACACTCCAACTCATTAAAACCAAGCCATTATACTAGCAAACACTCAGTGTACCTAGTGGCATCCTATACGTGGCTATTGGACTTTGCTATAGTCCCACTAGTGCAAAGACATTTGCATAGCGCGTCTGCCTGCATTGCACACTCAAACTCATTTTAACTAAGCCATTATACTAGCAAACACTCAGTGTACCTAGTGGCATCCTATACGTGGCTATTGGACTTTGCTATAGTCCCACTAGTGCAAAGATATTAGCAGAGCACATCTGCCTGCATTGCACACTCCAACTTTTTTAAACTAAGCAATTTTACTAGCAAACACTCAGTGTACCTAGTGGCATCCTAAACGTGGCTATTGGACTTTGCTATAGTCCCACTAGTGCAAAGACATTTGCAGAGCACGTCTGCCTGCATTGCACACTACAACTCATTGTTACTAAGCCATTATACTAGCAAACACTCAGTGTACCTAGTTGTATCCTAAACGTGGCTATTGTACTTTTGTCTATTCACAGTATTGGAACGATATTTGCAGCACGTCTGCCTGCATTGCACACTCTAACTTTTTTAAACTCAGCCATTTATAGTAGCAAACACTCAGTGTACCTAGTTGTATCCTAAACGTGGCTATTGTACTTTTGTCTATTCACAGTATTGGAACGATATTTGCAGCACGTCTGCCTGCATTGCACACTCTAACTTTTTTAAACTCAGCCATTATACTAGCAAACACTCAGTGTACCTAGTTGTATCCTAAACGTGGCTATTGTACTTTTGTCAATTCACAGTATTGGAACGTTATTTGCAGCACGTCTGCCTGCATTGCACACTCAAACTTTTTTAAACTCAGCCATTTATAGTAGCAAACACTCAGTGTACCTAGTTGTATCCTAAACGTGGCTATTGTACTTTTGTCAATTCACAGTATTGGAACGTTATTTGCAGCACGTCTGCCTGCATTGCACACTCAAACTTTTTTAAACTCAGCCATTTATAGTAGCAAACACTCAGTGTACCTAGTTGTATCCTAAACGTGGCTATTGTACTTTTGTCTATTCACAGTATTGGAACGTTATTTGCAGCACGTCTGCCTGCATTGCACACTCTAACTTTTTTAAACTCAGCCATTATACTAGCAAACACTCAGTGTACCTAGTTGTATCCTAAACGTGGCTATTTTACTTTTGTCTATTCACAGTATTGGAACGATATTTGCAGCACGTCTGCCTGCATTGCACACTCTAACTTTTTTAAACTCAGCCATTATACTAGCAAACACTCACTGTACCTAGTTGTATCCTAAACGTGGCTATTGTACTTTTGTCAATTCACAGTATTGGAACGTTATTTGCAGCACGTCTGCCTGCATTGCACACTCAAACTTTTTTAAACTCAGCCATTATACTAGCAAACACTCACTGTACCTAGTTGTATCCTAAACGTGGCTATTGTACTTTTGTCAATTCACAGTATTGGAACGTTATTTGCAGCACGTCTGCCTGCATTGCACACTCAAACTTTTTTAAACTCAGCCATTATACTAGCAAACACTCACTGTACCTAGTTGTATCCTAAACGTGGCTATTGTACTTTTGTCAATTCACAGTATTGGAACGTTATTTGCAGCACGTCTGCCTGCATTGCACACTCAAACTTTTTTAAACTCAGCCATTTATAGTAGCAAACACTCAGTGTACCTAGTTGTATCCTAAACGTGGCTATTGTACTTTTGTCTATTCACAGTATTGGAACGTTATTTGCAGCACGTCTGCCTGCATTGCACACTCTAACTTTTTTAAACTCAGCCATTATACTAGCAAACACTCAGTGTACCTAGTTGTATCCTAAACGTGGCTATTTTACTTTTGTCTATTCACAGTATTGGAACGATATTTGCAGCACGTCTGCCTGCATTGCACACTCTAACTTTTTTAAACTCAGCCATTATACTAGCAAACACTCACTGTACCTAGTTGTATCCTAAACGTGGCTATTGTACTTTTGTCAATTCACAGTATTGGAACGTTATTTGCAGCACGTCTGCCTGCATTGCACACTCAAACTTTTTTAAACTCAGCCATTTATAGTAGCAAACACTCAGTGTACCTAGTTGTATCCTAAACGTGGCTATTGTACTTTTGTCTATTCACAGTATTGGAACGTTATTTGCAGCACGTCTGCCTGCATTGCACACTCAAACTTTTTTAAACTCAGCCATTATACTAGCAAACACTCACTGTACCTAGTTGTATCCTAAACGTGGCTATTGTACTTTTGTCAATTCACAGTATTGGAACGATATTTGCAGGACATCTGCCTGCATTGCACACTCAAACTTTTTTAAACTCAGCCATTATACTAGCAAACACTCACTGTACCTAGTTGTATCCTAAACGTGGCTATTGTACTTTTGTCTATTCACACTACTGCAAATCTATGTGCAGCACCTCTGCATGACAACCTCGTGCTCTGTTTTTAATAAGCTATAATGATAGCACAAAATACTGCCATTTTGTGGCATCATAGAACTGGCTGTTGTATTCCATTAGTGCCCCACTGGTGACAAGCTATTTCTAGCACCTCTACATCACACCCTCATGCACATTTAGCTACGCTAATGTTATAGCAAACTCATGGAATTCATTGCTGCATTTCATAATTCGGAGGGATAGAAAGTCAGGCTTCCTTTAGCTTTTCCTTCTGTTCATAGACAGCATCTCCAAGACAAATTTCCCCTCCACGTCTAAGTGTGGAGAGGCAGCTAGTGCGCATGCGTGTGCCGATGTACCCCAGCTGCAGCATAATTACAGTGTTTCGCCTAGTGAGTATGCTCAGCCTGACTGTGCCATTCCTGACGCTAAGTCTTCATTTCGGGATACAGCGCATGCTCCCACACTAAGTGTGAAAAGCCTCTTTGCACAGGTGCTTGCATTCTGTGCCGGGTCTAAGTCCTGTTTTGTGCCTAGACACCATGCTAAAGCTGATAGTCTTTTTTCAGAGACTGTATTTCATGCTACTGAGCATGCTCAGGCACTTCCTGCATCAGAGACTAGGTCCGGTAATGAACTCTTTGGCCCTGGCCCTGATGTGGGGGTCCCATATAGACCACAGGGCATCAGGTGTCCTCCCAAATGGCTTGCAGAGGCCCACACCTATGACTTGTCACCGCATTATTGATGGTCAGACGATGACTGGTGAGGTGTTTGGGTCATGGCAGCCATGAGGTCATCATTGAAGTTGCGTTTCCAAATAGGACGCTAGTTATGCCACTCATGACGTGTCACTCTGCTTTTGTCTCCAGGAGGTGCATTGTGGTTCACCCTGGTTTGGGGCGGACCCAGGTTATAAAAGGGGCTGGAGCCAACAAGGAGGTGCGCAGTCTTCTATTATGCTCCGAAAGAGCACACCTCCATGTGTTGAACCCATTGCGGCTTTAGGCCAGAGGTAGGCAGGGATAGGGTGGTGGATGCAGGCCACCACCACAGTTGGTAACGCAGAACGGTTAAGACCAGCTCCTGTCCTAACAGTCCTGCTTGTGCAGCCCAGTGGCATTAACAGGCCTGCTGCTGCTGATGCGCCTGCTGTCCACAGGTGTGGCCCCTACGCACACGGTCAGCGTACTCAATGGCCCCTGTGTTGTTAACAGGGAGTTCCTGGGCTGGGTGGGCATGTGGACCCTGTGACGCTAACAGGGCTCACAGTCTCCAGATCCGAATGGCGTCTAACTCGGTTCAGGCTACTATTAGTTTCATAGCCACACAGCTCTGTATCCTCCACCAAACCTTCAAGTTGCCAACCTCTCCTTTTCCAACTGGGAGCACGGTGGACACTGACTGCTGAAGGTGATATATACCTTTCTCTTTCTTTTCTTATTAATTTTTGTTATATAGCGGTCACAGATTATATACCACTTTATCCAAATCTGCCAGTCCCACTGTAACAGATGTTGTTTCTTCAGCAAATGTTACAGTTGTTTAACCACCAAATCCACGGTCCAAAATTTTTTTCCCCTTTCCAACACACCTGTTCCCCTTTCCAACAGCATCTGTCCTTTTTCAACTCATTTTGGGATATGACCAAAAGTGCAACTGTGCAGGGACACCGTACTCAACGCCATCTCAGCACAGCAGCCATCCCTCGGTCCCTCCGATGTGGACAAGTAAAAGACCATTTCCTCCTATCCATGACAAAGTGTTGAGATTCACTCTGTGCAGCACTGGTGTTTAGTGGAAAAGTAGATCTAAGATTGCGTACCACATTCTGCAGATACTCCTGTATACGTGCGTCTATTTCTATGGCAGGAATTAGTTCGCCAAATTTTGTCTTGTACCGGGGATCTAACAGTGTGGCAACCCAGTATTCAGGATTACTTCAAATTCATACAATCCGAGGGTCATGTAGGTAGTGCAGCAAGAAGGCGCTCATGTGTCTTGTGCATCCAGGAGGACCAAGTCCTTGGTGTGTTGGTGGCAGAGAGGTGAGAATCGTGCATCCTTCCTCTGCCCTCTACCCACAACCTCGCACAACCGAAATGTGAGCAAGCTCTCACTCATCTGCTGAGTCTTCCATGCCCATCGCCAGTTCGTCCTCCATTTCTTCATGGGCTCCTGCACTTTCATCAACACTTTTTGCTGATACTATGCGCCCTTGTTAATCCCTCTCCCTCACCATGACTGCCGCATAGGTGCCGCTGACCATCTGGACCTCGTAGATCTTGTTATCCCTTCCGCATATGACTCCTCCTGTACTTCCTCCCCTTCCTCTTGTCCCAACACCTGACTCCGAATAATAATTACAGTGTGCTCCATCATGTAGATGACCAGAATTGTCACGCTGAGAATGACATTGCCAGTGCTAAACATCTTCGTCGACATTTCAAAACTGTGTAGCAGGGTGCATAGGTCCTTGATCTGACACCACTCCAGCAGCGTGATCTGCACCACCTCTGGATCAACTTATCCCAGGCTATATGTCTTACCGTATTTCAGCAGGGCTCTGCGGTGCTGCCACACACGCTGCAACATGTGCAGATTCCAATTCCTGCGTGTCGGAACATCGCATTTCCGGCGTTTAACTGCCAGACCCTAAGACTTCCGGAGTGATGAAAGTTGTTGAGCTGCTGTGTGCGCACGATGGAAGTGAGCACATAGCGAGCGTGCCCGCTGCACAAGGCCATGTAGGCCGTGATGGTGTTTTAAAAATTGCTGGAGAATTCGGATCAACACGTGAGCCATAAAAGGCACGTGTGTCACATTGCCCTGAGGATGGCCCGCAGCCAGGTTTGCATCATTGCCGCACACGGCTGTTAAGTCACCAACGGAGTCCGCTCCGTCAATTTGTACTCCGGTCGCCAGGTGACAACGTGTTCCTTTCATGAATAGTGCTGATGATGGGAGAGTAGTCGATGCCAGCGGCGCAGGTGGACGCAGGTTATGCTCACCCACTGGGCTGCATTACCTTGACAGATGCAGAATCTCTGGCTGAATGTAGCTGGTGGGTATCTCACAGATGAAATACCATCATTCAGCTACAACCAATGGGAAGACACCACACCCTTTTTTATGCCCATCCTGTCTGCAGACCACTGCCAGACATAGCTATGAACCTCTGGTTAATTTTACCCCCAGTTCAGTTTTATGATTTTGTGTGCTTGTTACCTGACTACTTTTCCTGCTTGCTGTTTATGTACCTTGTTGGCCGATACGCATTTCACCTCTGCTTGTTTTCTGATTAAGTCCTGGCCGTCCCATTCTGTTCCTGTTCCTCAATTAATGTTTTGACCCTGCCTGACTACTATTCTCTGTAATAGCGGTGTGACTCACATTTCCCATACATTTCAAAGTAAAACTTTGACCGCCTGATGGCATTGAGCTCTGCTGCCAGCATAGTAAGGAGGTGTGTGGTAGTCCTTGTGCGCAGTTGCAAGGAAGGGTGGCCTGACCACACAGGGTTTGCGCAAAGGTAGAGGACCCACACGAGGTTGAAGAGGCAGAAGCAGTGTATTAACTTCTACATACAGAACAAGGATTGAAACAACTCGTGGGGACGGCAAGACTTGTACAGCAGACCCTTCTCCATCTCTCACCATAGTTTGCCAGTGCCCAGTCAGTGACATGTAATGACCCTGTCTATGCTTACTGGTCCAAGTATCTGTGTTGAAATGCACCCTGTCGCACACAGATTTTCTCAAGGAAGTGGTGATGTTGTGTGCGACATGCCGGTGTAGCGCGGGCATGCTTTTCTTGGAGAAGCAGTGGTGATTGGGCATCTGGTACTGGGGCACAGCGACAGACATAAGGTCTGTAAAATCCTGTGTGTCCACTACGCGTAAAGGCAGCATTTCGGTAGCCAACAGCTTACAGAGGGATAGAGTCAACCACTTAGCTTTGTCATGGGTCGCAGTAAGTGGCCTTTTATTTGACCACATCTGAGGGACAGAGATCTGGCTGCTGTCTGTAGACGGTGTTGAGTAGGGTGTCCCTGGAAAAATGCAGGTTTGTGAGAAAAGTGCAGGCGGAGACATGATGTTGGCTTCATCTTGCCTTCAGATCTGTTCATCTTGTATCATTTTTAAAAAACACAGCAAGCAAGGGTTACTCCAAGCGGAGTCTCCCTTTTTTTCCAAAAATTGGGCCCCACACAGACACCTTATCAGTGGCAGCACTTGTGCCCTAGTTGCAAACAGGATGTTTTGATTTGCATCAAGCACATTCCAAATCCACAAGCATTTACTCTCCCCAGGATGACACAGGGGTAGTAAATTCCTTCTGGATCCATGACTTGTTCATTTTGATGAACGTCAGTCTGTCCACATTGTCACTGGACAGACGCGTGCGCTTATCTGTCAGCACACACCCAGCAGCACTGAAGACACGTTCAGAGACAACGCTGGCAGCTGGACACGACAAAATCTTCGAGGCGTAACTGGAGAGCTCTTGACATTTTTCTAGATTTGAAGCACAAAAGGAGCAAGGCTCCATTTGCAAAGTCATTGCATCGATGTTCATTTGGAGATACTCCTGTATCATCCTCTCCATCCGTTGACTATGTGTCAGACTTGTTGTCTCTGGTGGCCTTGCAAAGGAGGGTCTAAAAAAATTATGAAAAGATTCCATAAAATTGCTGTTACCAGCACCAGATACGGTCCTACTGGTACGGGTAGACTGTTGAAGATGACGAGGCCGTCCCATGTTTGTCAAGTTACAACTGGGAGAATCACTCCCTTCACCTGCACGGTTGTTTGGTGGAAAAGCCGAGCTAAGATCGAGTAACAGCTTCTGCTGATACTCCTGCATACGTGCGTCCCTTTCTATGGGTGGAATTATGTCACAAAATTTGGACTTGTCCCGGGGATCTAATAGTGTGGCAAGCCAGTAGTCATCATCACTTCTAATTTTGACAATACGAGGGTCATGTTGGAGGTAGTGCAACAAGAAGGCACTCATGTGTCTTGCGCAGCCATGCGCACCAAGTCCACGCTGTGTTTGTGGCATAGAGGTGCTAACCGTTCTTTCTTCCTCTGTCATCTCCCCCCAACCTCTTTCAACTGAAATTTGACCAAGGTCCCCCTCATCTGCTGAGTCTTCCATGTCCATGGACAGTTCGTCCTCCATATCTTCATGTCCTCCTGCACCTTCCTCAACATCTCACCTGCTACCATGCGCCCTTGTTGATCCCTGTCCCCCATGGTCCCATGCCTGCCGCGTTGGTGATGATGAACGTCTGGACCTTGGTGATGTTGTTGTGTCTTGCGCATATGAATCCTCCTGTAGTTCCTCCCCTTCCTGTTGTCCCACCCCCTGACTACGAATAGTGTTTAGCGTGTGCTCCAGCATGTAAATGACTGTAATCGTCATGCTGATAATGGCATTGTCAGCGCTAAACATATTCGTCGCCATGTCGAAACTGTGCAGAAGGGTGCATAGGTCCTTGATCTGAGATCACTCCATCAGGGTGATCTGCCCCACTTCTGCATCTCGTTGGCCCAGGCTATACATCATGACGTATTGCACCAGGGCTCGCCGGTGCTGCCACAGTCGCTGTAACATGTGGAGAGTTGAATTCCAGCGTGTCGCCACATCGCATTTCAGGCGATGAACCGGCAGGCCGAAAGACTTCTGGAGCGATGCAAGTCGCTCAGGTGCGGCGGTTGAACGGCGGAAGTGAGCACTGCAGACAGTTTCCGTGCCCTGGTCAGAAGGCCATCTAGGCCGGGATAGTGTGTTAAAAATTGCTGGACAACAAGGTTAAACACGTGAGCCATACAAGGCACGTGTGTCACCTTGCCCAGGCGAAGGGCCGCACCCAGGTTTGCAGCATTGTCGCACACGGCCTTACCAGGCTGCAGGTTGAGTGGAGACAACCATTTATCAAAATCAGTCTCCAGAGCTGCCCACAACTCAGTCGCTGTGTGACTCCTATTTCAAAGACATGTCAAGCTAAAGACCGCCTGATGCCGTTGCGCTCTGCTACCAGCATAGTAATGAGGGGTGCGTGATTCCTTCTGCGCAGTGAGAACGCTGGTGGCCTGACCAGGCAGGCTTGGGGCGGAGGTGGAGGACCCAGATGAGGTGGAGGATGCAGAAGCAGTGGCGGAACTTGGACAGACAGAGGATTGACACACAAGTCGTGGGGACGGCAAGACTTGTGCAGCAGACCCTTCACCATCTATCACCATAGTTACCCAGTGGCCAGTCAGCGACATGTAACGTCCCTGTCCATGCTTACTGGTCCAAGTATCGGTGGTGAAATGCACCCGTTCACACACAGAGTTTCTCAAGGAAGCGGTGATGTTGTGTGCGACATGCTGGTGTAGCGCGGGCACACCTTTCTTAGAGAAGTAGTGGCGACTAGGCATCTGGTACTGGGGCACAGCGACAGACATAAGGTCTCTAAAATCCTGTGTGTCCACTAGGCGGAAAGGCAGCATTTCTGTAGTCAACAGCTTACAGAGGGATAGAGTCAACCTCTTCGCTTTGTCATGGGTCGCAGGAAGTGGCCTTTTATTTGACCACATCTGAGGGACAGAGATCTGGCTGCTGTGTGTAGACGGTGTTGAGTCGGGTGTCCCTGGAAAAATGCAGCTTTGTGAGGAAAGTGCAGGCGGAGACATGATGTTGCCTTCATCCAAAGTTGGTGCTATCGATGTCTGAGAGAGCTGTACACACTCACTTGTTTCCCCTTCCAAACCAACTGACGACCTACCAAGCAAACTGCCTGTTGCGGTTACAGTGGTGGAAGTTGTGGGTGGAAAAACAGGTGTGACAGCTGTCCCCACAGTCCTAGAAGATGACGAGCGCGCGGATGCACTGGAAGGGGCAGGCGGTGGATGGTTCGCTCCGCTAGGCCGCATTGCAGCACGGTGAGCTTCCCATCGGGCCATATGATATTTATTCATGTGACGATTCATGGAAGAAGTTGTCAAACTGCTGAGGTTTTGACCTCTACTAAGAGAACCATGACAAATTTTACAGATCACATAATTTGGGCGATCTTTTTCTATGTCAAAAAAGGACCTGGCTAGGCAAGGCTTAGAGGCCATGCGACCTGTTGATCCACCCCGAATAATGCTCAGAGGCAGAGTGGTGGCTGAGGATGCAGTTGTAGACGTGCTACCAGTGCTCCGACTGTGTCCAGGAAGGCGCCAGGTTACTTCGACGTCGGTTGCATCCTCCTCCACCGCCTCTGTTGACCTCCTCGAGTGTCTGACTGTGGGTTGACAGTAGGTGTGATCTAGAACTTAATCATCAATTGTTGTGTTTGCACTCCCCTACCCCTCAGACCGAGTTTCTTCTTGCCCTGACCGAATATTTAAGTTGTCATCCCAATCGGGTATCTGCGTCTCATCTTCATCAGTATGTTCCTCATTGCCTATAACCACAGTTGTTGGAAAGGCAGCATTTTGGTAGCCAACAGTTTGCATATGATGAAAGTCAACCTCCAAGCCATTTCATGCCCTTCTAAAAGCATGTAAAACACAGCGAGGGGACTCCAACCACAGTCTCCCTCGTTGCCACTAACTGGGCCACACACACCCCACTTGACTGGCATCGGTTGAGCCCCCTTTTGAAAAAGAAAAAGATGCTTTGCATGAAGCACTCTCAAAAATACGCGTGCCTTTCCCGTCCCCTGGCTGACCCAGGGGAAGAAAAGTCCTCTGAGAGCCATGACTTGTTCATCTTGGTTCTTTTAGAGACACAGCGAGGGGACTCCAACCACAGTCTCCCTCGTTGCCACTAACTGGGCCACACACACCCCACTTGACTGGCATCGGTTGAGCCCCCTTTTGAAAAAGAAAAAGATGCTTTGCATGAAGCACTCTCAAAAATACGCGTGCCTTTCCCGTCCCCTGGCTGACCCAGGGGAAGAAAAGTCCTCTGAGAGCCATGACTTGTTCATCTTGGTTCTTTTAGAGACACAGCGAGGGGACTCCAACCACAGTCTCCCTCGTTGCCACTAACTGGGCCACACACACCCCACTTGACTGGCATCGGTTGACCCCCCCTTTTGACAAAGAAAAAGATGCTTTGCATGAAGCACTCTCAAAAATACGCGTGCCTTTCCCGTCCCCTGGCTGACCCAGGGGAAGAAAAGTCCTCTGAGAGCCATGACTTGTTCATCTTGGTTCTTTTAGAGACACAGCGAGGGGACTCCAACCACAGTCTCCCTCGTTGCCACTAACTGGGCCACACACACCCCACTTGACTGGCATCGGTTGAGCCCCCTTTTGAAAAAGAAAAAGATGCTTTGCATGAAGCACTCTCAAAAATACGCGTGCCTTTCCCGTCCCCTGGCTGACCCAGGGGAAGAAAAGTCCTCTGAGAGCCATGACTTGTTCATCTTGGTTCTTTTAGAGACACAGCGAGGGGACTCCAACCACAGTCTCCCTCGTTGCCACTAACTGGGCCACACACACCCCACTTGACTGGCATCGGTTGACCCCCCCTTTTGACAAAGAAAAAGATGCTTTGCATGAAGCACTCTCAAAAATACGCGTGCCTTTCCCGTCCCCTGGCTGACCCAGGGGAAGAAAAGTCCTCTGAGAGCCATGACTTGTTCATCTTGGTTCTTTTAGAGACACAGCGAGGGGACTCCAACCACAGTCTCCCTCGTTGCCACTAACTGGGCCACACACACCCCACTTGACTGGCATCGGTTGACCCCCCCTTTTGACAAAGAAAAAGATGCTTTGCATGAAGCACTCTCAAAAATACGCGTGCCTTTCCCGTCCCCTGGCTGACCCAGGGGAAGAAAAGTCCTCTGAGAGCCATGACTTGTTCATCTTGGTTCTTTTAGAGACACAGCGAGGGGACTCCAACCACAGTCTCCCTCGTTGCCACTAACTGGGCCACACACACCCCACTTGACTGGCATCGGTTGAGCCCCCTTTTGAAAAAGAAAAAGATGCTTTGCATGAAGCACTCTCAAAAATACGCGTGCCTTTCCCGTCCCCTGGCTGACCCAGGGGAAGAAAAGTCCTCTGAGAGCCATGACTTGTTCATCTTGGTTCTTTTAGAGACACAGCGAGGGGACTCCAACCACAGTCTCCCTCGTTGCCACTAACTGGGCCACACACACCCCACTTGACTGGCATCGGTTGACCCCCCCTTTTGACAAAGAAAAAGATGCTTTGCATGAAGCACTCTCAAAAATACGCGTGCCTTTCCCGTCCCCTGGCTGACCCAGGGGAAGAAAAGTCCTCTGAGAGCCATGACTTGTTCATCTTGGTTCTTTTAGAGACACAGCGAGGGGACTCCAACCACAGTCTCCCTCGTTGCCACTAACTGGGCCACACACACCCCACTTGACTGGCATCGGTTGAGCCCCCTTTTGAAAAAGAAAAAGATGCTTTGCATGAAGCACTCTCAAAAATACGCGTGCCTTTCCCGTCCCCTGGCTGACCCAGGGGAAGAAAAGTCCTCTGAGAGCCATGACTTGTTCATCTTGGTTCTTTTAGAGACACAGCAAGGGGACTCCAACCACAGTCTCCCTCGTTGCCACTAACTGGGCCACACACACCCCACTTGACTGGCATCGGTTGAGCCCCCCTTTTGACAAAGAAAAAGATGCTTTGCATGAAGCACTCTCAAAAATACGCGTGCCTTTCCCGTCCCCTGGCTGACCCAGGGGAAGAAAAGTCCTCTGAGAGCCATGACTTGTTCATCTTGGTTCTTTTAGAGACACAGCGAGGGGACTCCAACCACAGTCTCCCTCGTTGCCACTAACTGGGCCACACACACCCCACTTGACTGGCATCGGTTGACCCCCCCTTTTGACAAAGAAAAAGATGCTTTTCATGAAGCACTCTCAAAAATACGCGTGCCTTTCCCGTCCCCTGGCTGACCCAGGGGAAGAAAAGTCCTCTGAGAGCCATGACTTGTTCATCTTGGTTCTTTTAGAGACACAGCGAGGGGACTCCAACCACAGTCTCCCTCGTTGCCACTAACTGGGCCACACACACCCCACTTGACTGGCATCGGTTGAGCCCCCTTTTGAAAAAGAAAAAGATGCTTTGCATGAAGCACTCTCAAAAATACGCGTGCCTTTCCCGTCCCCTGGCTGACCCAGGGGAAGAAAAGTCCTCTGAGAGCCATGACTTGTTCATCTTGGTTCTTTTAGAGACACAGCGAGGGGACTCCAACCACAGTCTCCCTCGTTGCCACTAACTGGGCCACACACACCCCACTTGACTGGCATCGGTTGACCCCCCCTTTTGACAAAGAAAAAGATGCTTTGCATGAAGCACTCTCAAAAATACGCGTGCCTTTCCCGTCCCCTGGCTGACCCAGGGGAAGAAAAGTCCTCTGAGAGCCATGACTTGTTCATCTTGGTTCTTTTAGAGACACAGCGAGGGGACTCCAACCACAGTCTCCCTCGTTGCCACTAACTGGGCCACACACACCCCACTTGACTGGCATCGGTTGACCCCCCCTTTTGACAAAGAAAAAGATGCTTTGCATGAAGCACTCTCAAAAATACGCGTGCCTTTCCCGTCCCCTGGCTGACCCAGGGGAAGAAAAGTCCTCTGAGAGCCATGACTTGTTCATCTTGGTTCTTTTAGAGACACAGCGAGGGGACTCCAACCACAGTCTCCCTCGTTGCCACTAACTGGGCCACACACACCCCACTTGACTGGCATCGGTTGAGCCCCCTTTTGAAAAAGAAAAAGATGCTTTGCATGAAGCACTCTCAAAAATACGCGTGCCTTTCCCGTCCCCTGGCTGACCCAGGGGAAGAAAAGTCCTCTGAGAGCCATGACTTGTTCATCTTGGTTCTTTTAGAGACACAGCGAGGGGACTCCAACCACAGTCTCCCTCGTTGCCACTAACTGGGCCACACACACCCCACTTGACTGGCATCGGTTGAGCCCCCCTTTTGACAAAGAAAAAGATGCTTTGCATGAAGCACTCTCAAAAATACGCGTGCCTTTCGCCTCCCCTGGCTGACCCAGGGGAAGAAAAGTCCTCTGAGAGCCAGGTCCACATTGTCAGTGGACAGACACGTGTGCTTATCTGCCAGCAGACCCCCAGCAGCACTGAAGACAGGTTCCGAGAGAACGCTGGCTGCAGGACACGACAAGATCCTCAAGGCGTACGTGGCGAGCTCAGGCAATTTATCCAGATTGGAAGCCTAAAATGAGCAGGGCTCAAGTTGCACAATAATGGAATCGATGTTTCTTTGCATATACTCATATATCTGTGTGTCTCCCTCTTTTTCCTTGTCCAGCTGTTTTGTTTTCACATGAGTATATGTCCTTGTCACTTTCCCATGTGTTTGTGTTATGTTGTGAGTTGTTTGTCACCTTTTGGACACCTTTCAGGGTGTTTTCTAGGTGTTTTACTGTGTTTGTGATTGCCTGCCATTGTTTCCTATGGGCTCGAGTTCGGTTCGTCGAACGTTCGACGAGCCGAACTCGAGCCAGACCCCCCGTTCGGCGAACCGCCTCGAGCCGAACCGGGACCGGTTCGCTCATCTCTAATAGAGACAGAAAGAGACAGAGAGAGAGACAGTCAAAGAGACACAAAGGCAGACAGACAGACAGGGAAAGACACAGGCAGACAGGGAAAGAGACAGAGAGACATACAGAGACAGACAGGGAAAGAGACAGGCAGACAGGGAAAGAGGCAGACAGAGACAGACAGTGATATAGACAGACAGACAGGGAAAGAGACAGGGAAAGAGACATAAACAAGAAAAGAGACAGGGAAAGAGACAGAAACAAGGAAAGCGACAGGGAAAAAGACAGAGACAAGTAAAGAAACAGGGAAAGAGACAGAGACAGATGGGGATACAGACAGACAGGGAAAGAGACAGCCGGGGAAAAGACAGACTGGGAAAGAGACAGATGGGGAAAGAGACAGACGGGGAAAGAGACAGTGACAAGGAAAGAGACAGAAACAAGTAAAGAGACAGTGAAAGAGACAGAGACAAGTAAAAAGATAGGTAAAGAGACAGACAAGTAAAGAGACAGGGAAAGAGACAGAGATAAGTAAAGAGACTGGGAAAGAGATAGATGCAAGTAAAGAGATGGACGGGGAAAATACAGATGGGGAAAGAGACAGACAGGGAAAGAGACAGACCTGGAAAGAAACAAACCTGGAAAGAGACAGACTGGGAATGAGACAGACAGGGAACGAGACAGACGGGGAACGAGGCAGATGGGGAACGAGGCAGACGGGGAACGAGGCAGACGGGGAACGAGACAGATGTGGACCAAGACAGATGTGGACCGAGACAGACGTGGACCGAGACAGACGGGGAACGAGGCAGACGGGGAATGAGGCAGACGGGGAACAAGGCAGACGGGGAACGAGGCAGACGGGGAACGAGGCAGACGGGGAACGAGGCAGACGGGGAACGAGGCAGACGGGAAACGAGGCAGACGGGGAACGAGGCAGACGGGAAACGAGGCAGACGGGGAACGAGGCAGACGGGGAACGAGGCAGATGGGGAACGAGGCAGACGGGGAACGAGACAGATGTGGACCAAGACAGATGTGGAATGAGACAGACCTGGAACGAGACAGACCTGGAACGAGACAGACCTGGAACGAGACAGACCTGGAACGAGACAAAGTTTGAACGAGACAGACTGGGAACAAGAGAGATGTGGAACGAGATAGACGTGGAACGAGACAGACGTGGAATGAGACAGACTTTAAAAGAGACTGACAGATAGTTAGAGAGAGTCAGACAGACACAGAGATAGAGACAGAGAGACTGATACAGAGACAGACAAAGACACTGATACAGAGACAGACAGAGACACTGATACAGACAGACAGAGACAGACACACAAAGACAGACAATATAAGAAAAAGGCTGCACATCAAACTTAGATAATAGTATAATGCCTCAAGCATATGGAAAAATATTGGAATATACAATGAAAAATGCTACTTGCTAATTTGAACATGTGAATAATGAATTGCATACCTGCCATGAATATTAGGAAAAAGGAGATATTTAGCAATCGCATTGATCAATGTAACTGAGCCCCAAGACCTCGTCAAGGTATATCTCTATATTGGGGTCCCTAGCTCTGTGACCCTAACTGTGTCATCTCATTGCAATTAAAAACTGCTATGGGTGGAGAGGGATAACTAAGGACTTTCTTATATAGGAGATGGGAAAAACATGGCCGAAAGGGGCGGAGCTGTGTTCACATTCAGAAAAAAACTACATATAACTGAATAGGATAACTGAAGTGAGCACTAATATATATATATGAGTGCAAGCCAAAAAATACATACTATATAAGAAAAAGGCTGCACATCAAACTTAGATAATAGTATAATGCCTCAAGCATATGGAAAAATATTGGAATATACAATGAAAAATGCTACTTGCTAATTTGAACATGTGAATAATGAATTGCATACCTGCCATGAATATTAGGAAAAAGGAGATATTTAGCAATCGCATTGATCAATGTAACTGAGCCCCAAGACCTCGTCAAGGTATATCTCTATATTGGGGTCCCTAGCTCTGTGACCCTATTCAGTTATATGTAGTTTTTTTCTGAATGTGAACACAGCTCCGCCCCTTTCGGCCATGTTTTTTCCATCTCCTATATAAGAAAGTCCTTAGTTACCCCTCTCCACCCATAGCAGTTTTTAATTGCAATGAGATGACACACAGTTAGGGTCACAGAGCTAGGGACCCCAATATAGAGATATACCTTGACGAGGTCTTGGGGCTCAGTTACATTGATCAATGCGATTGCTAAATATCTCCTTTTTCCTAATATTCATGGCAGGTATGCAATTCATTATTCACATGTTCAAATTAGCAAGTAGCATTTTTCATTGTATATTCCAATATTTTTCCATATGCTTGAGGCATTATACTATTATCTAAGTTTGATGTGCAGCCTTATTCTTATATAGTATGTATTTTTTGGCTTGCACTCATATATATATATTAGTGCTCACTTCAGTTATCCTATTCAGTTATATGTAGTTTTTTTCTGAATGTGAACACAGCTCCGCCCCTTTCGGCCATGTTTTTTCCATCTCCTATATAAGAAAGTCCTTAGTTACCCCTCTCCACCCATAGCAGTTTTAATTGCAATGAGATGACACACAGTTAGGGTCACAGAGCTAGGGACCCCAATATAGAGATATACCTTGACGAGGTCTTGGGGCTCAGTTACATTGATCAATGCGATTGCTAAATATCTCCTTTTTCCTAATATTGATGGCAGGTATGCAATTCATTATTCACATGTTCAAATTAGCAAGTAGCATTTTTCATTGTATATTCCAATATTTTTCCATATGCTTGAGGCATTATACTATTATCTAAGTTTGATGTGCAGCCTTATTCTTATATAGTATGTATTTTTTGGCTTGCACTCATATATATATATTAGTGCTCACTTCAGTTATCCTATTCAGTTACACAAAGACAGACAGACAGAGACTGGGAGAAAGACAGAGAGACAGTTACTATCCCGGGCAACGCCTGCTTACTACAGCTAGTTTTATATATAAATCAAATTAAATGTTATTATTTTCTGTCCACTTACTTTTGGACCACCCTGTATATGTGTGTATATATATATATCTAATATATAAAGCTGAATGTGTGTGTGTGTGTGTGTGTGTGTGTGTGTGTATGTATGTGTGTATGTCCAGGATTGGCATCTGCACCGTCACAGCTACAGCCACAAAATTTTGCACACTCACACGTCTGGACCCCGAGAGCGTCATAGGCTATGTTTTGAGGGGAAATGTTAACCCCACGCTTTACAGTTATTCGCCAAAAAACCTGCCTCCATTAAAGTTAATGGAGCTGGGAGCCACAGTGCAGCCAGAACTTCAGAAGAATGCGCAGCCACACCCTTATATGGAATGTTGGCGTGTCACAATGCAGCCAGGGAAAGAGACAGACACAGACAGGGAAAGAGGCAGACACAGACAGGGTAAGAGACAGACACAAAGAGACAGACACAGACAAAGAGACAGACTGACAGGGAAAGAGACAGACACAGACAAAGAGACAGAGAAAGACACAGGGAAACAGACAGACAGGGAAAAAAGGGAAAGAGACAGACAGGGTAAGAGACAGACAAAGAGACAGACACAGGGAAAGAGACAGAGGGAAAGAGACAGACAGGGAAAGAGAGGGAAAGAGACAGACAGGGAAAAAGAGGGAAAGAGACAGACAGAGGAAGAGACAGACGGAAAGTGACAGAGATAGACAGACAGGGAAAGAGATTGAGACAGACGGAGAAAGAGACAGAGACAGTCAGAGACAGACAAGGAAAGAGACAGACAGACAAAGAGAGAGACAGAGAGATATATACAGAGGGGGAGACAGACAGAGAATGGGAGAGAAACAGAGAGACAGTTACTATCCTGGGCGTTAATACACTCTATTTATACATTCTATCTCGGGAATGTTAATACATTAAGAACAGTTATTAACCCGGGCGAAGCCGGGTAGTACAGCTAGTATATATATATATATATATATATATATATATATATATATATATATATATATTAAAAGTGGAAAACTGAGTGTTATCATTTTCCATATAATAGGCTGTGCCCCTGGTATTGTGGTCAATTTACTCATAAGTTTCAAAATAAAGAATTGACAGGCAAATATCATAACTATTACTTCCAGAGACCAGAAAGTGATAAAAGGGATGTATACAAATTTTATGGCCCCGATTTTCTCACCAGTCTTGATGAGGGAGCATGGTGAGTCAGATGCTACTGATTCATGAAAAGATCCATGCCCCTTCATGATCTGGAATGAATGACGAGCGAGTGGCATGTGCCTCCATGAGCTACGCACGAAATCTTACTACAGTCAAGAACCTTTGATGAACTGTGGTGTCATACCCCTGCTGCGCTCCTATCATGCCCCAGCTCCGCTGAAGTGAGGCAAGATAATGGTGGGAAAACTGCAAAAAAGTTACAAAATTTTGATGCAAAATTAGCGACTTTTCAAAGCTTTTACTCCAGCATTCTGGCATTAAAGCCTTGATGACTCGGTTTTTAGCTAGAAAAGTATTTTGTAAATCTCAACTTCATCCAGTCATACTAGGTAGACTCTAATAACCTTATTCTAGTCTATATAGCAATCCCGACAAGTAAGCTGTATAAAACGGCAAAAAAGAGGTGGATTATTTAAATGTGTTTTATTATTAAATATGCTCATAAGCAAAAGCAGATTTTTAAAATATACACAATGTTCTTATTTTTACTGTAATTAATACAATAGATTTTGTTCAGGACGGCTGGCATTCTCTCTCTCTACTTTTTTTTTTTTTTAAATAATATAATAATGTTTAAAAATATGAAATGCCAATAATATTAAGACAGATTTAATGCACGCTTACTTAAATACAGGCAAAGTAATAAAGAATGTAAAGCTTCACTCTTTGAGAAAATTGAAGAAGCATATTTGACTGAGCAGTTGTATTGTAATCCTTCGATTTCCTTCTATCAATGAAGTATCTTAAAATAGTACAATGTGCCAGTAATGGAAGGTTATTGAAAAAAAAAAATTGCAAATGTCTTATACCACATGATTACATGGAAATATTTTTAGTTTATGGTCACATTATATTAAAAATAGTTTTAAGTGGCCTGTCAAAAATGTTTCCAATAAAATTGCCTTTGCTATTTGTGTTTTTTTTTTAGATCCTTTATATATTCTTAGAACTTCATTTTTATAACTTAGTGTCGCATAATGCGTACATAACACAGTGCTTAAAAAAGAATGCTAATACAGTTCATGTACTGTATTGCAGAAGTCAGATACTGTAGCCTGAAAAAAACTGACATAAAAATATTGTCATACAGTATTCAAGTATTACAGCCATATAAAGCCTAAATAAAACTGCAAAACAGTCCTACTCACTAATAAAGTGTTCAAATAATACCGTCATGCAAAAGTAAGATATTACATCCATACAAAGACTGAAAGATGATGATAACTTCTTTACTAGAATTTATATGTTAAGGCTAGGTAAGATTTAAACAGAAAGAATTAGGGTGACACCACAGCTGGAAGAGGACACATAGCATACACTGTATGCTATGTAAAACATAGTAATGAAATATATAATGAGCTAGCTGTAGTACCCAGAGTTGCCCAGGATAGTAACTGTCTCTTTCTCCCTCTCTCCCACTCTCCCCCTCTCCACCTCTCCTGCTATCCACCTCTACCACTCTCCCTCTTTCTCTCTCCCCCACTTTCCCTACCGAAATCATATTAACTGAGAGCTGAGAGATTGGTTGCTATAGGCCACATGCAGACAAGCTGTCAAACCAGCCAATATATTACCCCACACCTCCAAACAGTAAGTGTGGGGGTTTTGGCGACTAACTGTAAAGCGCGGGGTTAAAATTTCCCCTCAAAACATAGTCTATGATTTTCCCTGAGTCAAATGAGGTGCCTGTGCAAAATTTCGTGATTGTACATACACATACATACACTCAGCTTTATATATTAGAAATGGAGTGAGTGTAGCTCTAAGTAATGAGGATCATAGAAATCTAGTAAATCGGTAATACTAACATTACATAGAGTGATATCAATAGTGAATTGAGTCGGTACAAATAGATGTTCATTGATAACTACCTCATGAGTATGGGCACCTTAAAAATTGAGCTTACAATATAAAGACTATGCAGAGTTACACATACTAATTATATAGTTGACAAGGTTAACAAAACATGTCCACTAAATCCAGCATCTGACCCTAAAATAGAAGGCAAAAATATCCCACTGGGTACAGCGAAATACCAAGCGAACTGCGAAAGGGAAGGGAAACCCTGTGTCTAAGGAAGAAGGAGATGGTGACCCCTGACCAAACCTACTGCTGGGCTCTGGCTTCCCTCACCACCCTAGATAGGTTCTGCTTCTGCACCTCTTCGTTGAGCTGGGTACCTGACACTGGCTGACCTTGAAATAGGCCCTAGGTAGGGAAAGGATGGTAGAGTCTACCCCACTAAGCTCTAAAGAACACACAGGGAAAACACATAGGGAAAAAAAAAACTAATAACTTATCTCCAGATGACTCAGGGAGAGGAACAGCAACAAGATGAATACAAGCCGACTGAAGACTTGTTAAGGGTATTAGACCTATCACCAGTACAGAGTAAGGGGTAATGAATGAGGGTATTTAAAGACACAAAGGGAAGTGTTGAAAATTAAAAGTTGAAAAGGTGAGGAAATCCACAGGGTCCTAAGGAGAAAGGGATAAATCCCAAGCAGGGAAAAAGGGAAAGTAAGAGAGCAGCTTGTGTAGCCAAATGCTGCGACTTTCCACAGCCAGAAAATACAGGACTGTCTGTCAAGCGTGACACACCCATGAAAAAAACAAACCTAAAACTTCCTTTTTAACTCCAAATATAGTCATTAGAATAAATCTTTGGATCAACAACTCCAAAAATGTTTTCCCTGTAAGCTGTAAACATTCTATTTTTTCCAAGAAAAGCATACAGGTTTCATGAATCCATCATCATACCATCACGTGGCAGCCAGGATCATAGTCTCAATGCACTTACAGCTTTATTTAATAAGCATATATTTTCCACAAGCATTTACACTTTTCTTATACATAAACTCTGGAGGCCAGTTTATAATCTGCTCTCTAGTCACACACACTGTACATACACCAGACACTCATACACGCGCACCAGTTTCACACACAGTACAACTGCACACATCATACACCTGTAAGAATGCTTTTCTTTTGAAAGCATATCTACACTGTGCACACATTTCAGTCACACAATATACACCTGCACACATGTCAGTCATACACATTCCTGTCACACACACCTTGTACACCTTCGCACACTCCAAATGCAGGTACACACACACACACACACACACTGTATTCCTGTCCCAATTTCAGGGCTCCATCCTGCTGTCCCGGCCAATCAGGGCTTTTGTCTCGACTACCTCTTACGTTCTTTTGCCGGCTCCATAGCTCCTCCTTGGGAAGCAGATCTGCCATCTCACTCAATGAGCATAAATTAAATTAAAAATTCAACCTCTGGTCTCCAGGGGACTCAAACTCACAACTCCATGTCTGTAAGCAGCAGCTAACAATAAGCCACAGCCCACACTGAGAGTGCTAGGAGGATTTGGTAATCTTGACTTTATTGGAGGCAGGATTATACCAGCACATAGAGTTACATCTGTACACAACAGTGTATTTCTATGTACCTGTTTTCTAGAGTTTAAGGCCCCTTTCACACGTCAGTGATTCTGGTACGTTTGTGCTTTTTTTTAAACGTACCAGAATCACTGACATACGCAGACCCATTATAATGAATGGGTCTGCTCACACGTCAGTGATTTTTCACTGCACGTGTCTCCGTGCGGCGTACCCGCGTGTGCGTGATTGCCGCACGGAGACATGTCAATTTTTTTCTGGCATCACTGATGTTCCACGGACCACGCAGTGGTGTGGTCCGTGAAACACGTGCCAGAAAAAAACGTGCTTTTAAAATAATAAACATTTTAACTCACCCGGCGTCCAGTGATGTCCTCTGCAGCCCGTTCTCCCTGCTCCTTCTGTGCCGGCTGATTACTGTCGCGCATATTCATTATGCGCGACACAGCCGACCCGGAAGCAGCTCCTGCAGGGGTCACCGCCGGCCGGATGCTGCGTCGCGGGAGGATTCAGCACCACGGACAGCGGGAGCGGGCGCAGGTGAGTGAATCTCTAAGTGCAATCACGGGCCACGGAGAACGGAGCCCGGATTGCACTTAGACAACCCACGTGTGCCGTGATTTTCGGCACACGCAGGGACATGTGCGTGTTTTACACGCCAGTGAAAAACGTCTGTGTTTTTCACTGACGTGTGAAACGGGCCTAAGAAAAAGTGAGATTTTTTTGTTTCTTGAAAGCTGCTAAAAATAAGGAAAAAACAATTAGAAAAATGTAATTGTTTTGTAGTGTGCCACATAATTTCTGCTTATTCTCTATTCTCTTTCTATTCTTCAAAAGTTGGAAGGTTTTTTTCGTCTATAGTACTTTATCACAGCTACATCATCTTACTGCAAAACCCGCTTGTTGAACCTGATGAAGATCTGTGTCAATGACTAAAGCGTTGTACACTCACTGCAAATAAACTTCCTTATATCTATATGACAGCCTAGTGTTTAGAATGTTATTGAATACATGGGCTGCACCCCTACTAGTGCCCCATCCTGCCTGAAATACGATGATTTAAAGGAGAAAGAATGGTATAAAAAACCCTGATCTGTGTTCATCTAGCCTGGGTTCACTGATGAGTCTATTCATCTACTCCTGGTGTCTGGTAAGGGCTGCATCCCTGACGTCAAGTTGACCTCATGACAGCAAATTTGTTAACTCATCGGTTCAGAATGGATTGTCTTTTGAGAATCAAGTGTTTTTAACATATTAGGGGTTTGAGGTCCATGATTAAATATGACATGAGACGACTGTGATAGCATACAGCTGAGAATAAAACTGGAATCATCAATTAATGGAACATATTGCAGGAGCCTTACTGGAAAAATAAATTCCGCACTATTTCTTTAATATACAGTATATCACAAAAGTAAGTACCCCTAGCATTTTTTAATACATTTTATTATATCTTTTCATGGGACAACATTGAAGATATGACAATTTGATACAATGTAAAGTAGTGAGTGTACGGCTTGTATAACAGTGTAAATTTGGTGTGCCCTCTAAATAACTCAACACACAGCCATTAATGTCTAAACCGCTGTCAACAAAAGTGAGTACACCCCTAAGAGAAAATGGTCAAATTGTTTCCAGTTATCCATTTTACCTCCCCAGTGTCATGTGACTAAAATTGGTGTTATCACTCATGGACTCTCTCATACTGGTCACTGGAAGGTCAACATGGCACCTCATGGCATAGAATTCTCTGAGGATCTGAAAAAAAGAATAGTTGCTCTACATAAAGATGACTTAGGCTATAGGAAGATTGCCAGCACCCTGAAACTGAAGTCGAGCATGGAGGCTAAGATCATACAGCGGTTTTGCGAGACAGTTTCCATTCAGAACAGGCCTTGCCATGGTCAAGCAAAGAGGTTGAGTGCTCAGCATGATATCCAGAGATTGTCCTTGTCAAAAGAGACTTCTGAGTGCTACCAGCTTTTCTACAGAGCTTAAGGGGGTGGGGCGTGTCAGCCTGTCCGTGCTCAGACCATACGCCACACACTGCATCAAATTGGTCTGCATGGCTGTCGTTCCAGAAGGAAGTCTCTTCTAAAAATGATGCACAAGAAAGCCCGCAAACAGTTTGCTGAAGACAGACAGACTAAAGGTGGTGTCACACTAAGCGACGCAGCAGCGATCACGACCAGCGAACTGACCTTATCAGGATCGCTGCTGCGTCGTTACATGGTCGCTGGTGAGCTGTCAAACAGGCAGATCTCACCAGCGACTAGTGACCAGCCCCCAGCTAGCAGCGACGCGTGGAAGCGTAACTAAGGTAAATATCGGGTAACCAAGGAAAGCACTTCTCTTGGTTACCCGATATTTACCTTAGTTACTAGCGTCCGCTGCTCTCACGCTGCCAGTGCCGGCTCCCTGTTCCCTGCACTCCTAGCCAGAGTACACATCGGGTTAATTACCCGATGTGTACTCCAGCTACAAATGCAGGGAGCAGGGAGCCGGCACTGGCAGCGTGAGAGCGGCGGACGCTAATAACTAAGGTAAATATCGGGTAACCAAGGAAAGGGCTTCTTGATTACCCGATCTTTACCGTAGTTACAGCTTACCGCAGGCTGCCAGATACCAGCTCCCTGCTCCCTGCTCGCTTCAGTTCGTCGCTCTCTCACTGTCACACACAGCGATGTGTGCTTCACATCAGGAGAGCAATGTCCAAAAAATGAAGCAGGACTTTCAGCAACGACCGGCGACCTCACAGCAGGGGCCAGGTCGTTGCTGGATGTCACACACAGCGACAACGACGGGATGTCGCTGCTACGTCACAGAATATGGTGACTTAGCAGCAACGTCGTTGTCGTCATCACTATGTGTGACACCACCTTAAGGACATGGATTACTGGAACCATGTCCTTTGGGCTGATGAGACCAAGATAAACCTATTCATTTCAGATAGTGTCAAGTGTGTGTGGTGGAAACCAGGTTAGAAGTACAAAGAAATGTGTGTCTTGACTACAGTCAAGCATGGTGATTGGAGTGTCAAGATTTGGGACAGCATGTGTGCTGCCGGCTGTGGGGATCTACAGTTCATTGAGGAACCATGAATGCCAACATGTGCTGTGACATACTGAAGCAGTGCAGAAACTGTGCAAAAGTACTCTCTCTTCAGAAACTGGGCCAAAGTACTCCAACATGATGACTCCAAACACCTCCAAGAAGACCACTGCCTTGCTAAAGACACTGGGGGTAAAGGTGCTAGACTGGCCAAACATTTCTCCAGACCTAAGGCCTATTGATCATCTGTGGGGCATACAAATGGAAGGTGGAGGAGCTCAAGGTCTCTCACATCCACCCAGGTCTGTGATGTCATGGGGAAGTGGAAGAGTGTAGCGCCTGGTCCCACCAGACCCCGTGGGGGGCGCGCTCCCTCACATGTGCCCAGTCCCAGCATGGCTCCCACTAGCACTCCCAGTCATAGCCCCAGACAGCGACGGCCTTCCTCTTACCAGTCCCATGGCTCTGCAGGCGCTGCTCCTGCTCCCAGGCATGCTGCAGCCTCTTCCTGTTTCCCTTCCTTAAGGCCCCGTCACACTAAGCAACATCGCTAGCAACATCGCTGCTAACGAACAACTTTTGTGACGTTGCTAGCGATGTTGCTGTGTGTGACATCCAGCAACAACCTGGCCCCTGCGGTGAGGTCGTTGGTTGTTGCTGAATGTCCTGGGCCATTTTTTAGTTGTTGCTGTCCTGCTGTGAAGCACAGATCGCTGTGTGTGACAGCGAGACAGCAACAACTAAATGTGCAGGCAGCAGGAGCCGGCTTCTGCGGAGGCTGGTAACCAATGTAAACATCGGGTAACCAAGAAGCCCTGTCCTTGGTTACCCGATATTTACCTTTGTTACCAGCCTCCGCCGCTCTCACTGTCAGTGCCGGCTCCTGCTCTGTGCACATGTAGCTGCAGGACACATCGGGTTAATTAACCCGATGTGTGCTGTAGCTAGGAGAGCAAGGAGCCAGCGCTAAGCATTGTGCGCTGCTCCCTGCTCTGTGCACATGTAGCTGCAGCACACATCGGGTAATTAACCCGATGTGTGCTGTAACTAGGAGAGCAAGGAGCCAGCGCTCAGTGTGCGCTGCTCCCTGCTCTCTGCACGTGTGGCTGGTCACTGGTTGCTGGTGAGCTCACCAGCAACTCGTGTATCGACGCTCCAGCGATCCCTGCCAGGTCAGGTTGCTGGTGGGATCGCTGGAGCGTCGCAGTGTGACATCTCACCAGCAACCTCCTAGCAACTTACCAGCGATCCCTATCGTTGTTGGGATCGCTGGTAAGTTGCTTAGTGTGACTGGACCTTTACACAGAGTTGCAGTAAGTGACTCTAGGCTGCGCGCCCTTTCTTAAAGCGGTATGCCCCGTTTTCTGGAAGTGACCTCAGAGGTCACCTGTTACCTAATGGGTATTTAGGTTCACCTCCCCCAGCAGCAGGCGCCCGAGCAACGCTTCCATTAGAGCCTTGCCAGTGTCCAGACCCCTTGTGCTGTTATCTGTTTTCTGTGCATTGATACCTGTTCTAATCCCTTGTCTCACCGTAGTGCCATCCGTACCATTCCGGCTGGGGACGTCACCGCTCATACCGACAGTGGACGTCACCGTGCCCTACCTACCGTGGACATTATCTGTGCCGTACCTGCTGTGGACGTCACCGCTCATACCGACAGTGGACGTCACCGTGCCCTACCTGCCGTGGACATTATCCGTGCCGTACCTGCGGCGGACGTCACCTGCTGTGAACATCTCCGGTGCAGTTTCCGTGTCCTGCCGGCTGTGGATGTCACAACCTTGCTACACCTGGCCCTACAGAGACTCCTACTACCGGTTCCTGGCTGCCGTGCATTTAGGCCTTCTGGGGAGGCGCCGCACAGTCCCTGTATAGAGGTTCGCTGCAGGTCGCCTTCTCAGGGGAGTCCGGTGCACGGTCCAGTGGGTCCACCTCCAGACGCTCGCCGCTCCTCGGTGAGCGTAACAGTTTGCTCGGGCCATGGACTCCGCCGGGATCAAGGTTAACCCGCTGACTGACCTGCAACAGGAGCTCTCCCGACAACACGAGACCCAAGCAAGATTAGTGGCTCACATGAAGTCTGTGGAATCCCGTCTGGCATCCATGCAAACCTCCGGATCCTCCGACGGCTCCCAGTTAAGTGAACTACAGAAAGAACTGTCCCGCCAGCATGAGGCCCAGAGACGCATGGCCGAATATATGGCGTCCGTGGATTCCCGTCTATACGCCCTGCAGAATCTGGCCTCCTCAACAACCCCCGACTCTGCGGGATTATCGACATGCATGTCTCCTTCCCGCCTGGCCTCCCCACCCATGTATGGAGGGGATCCCCGTTTGTGTCGCGGTTTCTTAAACCAGTGCTCCCTGCACTTTGAGCTGTCACCGCTGCAGCAAGCGACTGATCGCTCGAAAATCGCATTTATCATGTCTCATCTGACTGGTCAGGCTCTGGCTTGGATGAATCCGCTCTGGGAGAGGAATGACCCGACCGTTCAAGTCCTGTCCGTCTTTCTGACCACCTTCCGTAAGGTGTTCGATGAGCCAGGCCATCTCTCGTCTACTGCCTCTTCGCTCATGAGAATCCACCAGGGGAATCTCACCGTGGGACAGTATGCAATCGAATTCCGCACTCTGTCCTCCGAACTCAAGTGGAACAATGACGCCTTGGTAGCTGCCTTCTGGGAAGGGTTATCCGGTAAAATCAAGGATGAACTGGCCGGCCGGGATGTACCTACCACCCTGGAAGAGCTGATCTCTCTGGCTACCCGTATTGATCTCCGTTTCCAAGAGCGTGCCAGAGAAGTCACCCGGGCGAGAAGAACCCCGCGCCTTGCAACCGCCTTCCAAAGGCCGTTGTCACCTCCCTCCACCCGGCCTCCTGCTCCGCACGAGCCCATGGAGGTCGATCGCGTTAGTGAGTCCAGACTGCGACAGAGGAATCGGAGAATGGCAGGAGAGTGCTTCTACTGCGGAAGTGCCAAACATCTGATTCAGGACTGTCCAGTAAAGCCGGGAAACTACAGAGCCTAGGGTCCATCGGAGAGGCCACCCTAGGTCATGCCAAGTCCTCTCCTTTTCTCCATGTACCTGTATCCCTGTCCTGTGGTTCCATCCGGTTGTCAGAGCATGCGTTCCTGGATTCAGGCTCTGCCGGGAACTTTATCCAACAAGCTGTGGTGGACCTACACCATATTCCCGTCCGATGTCTTGCTACCCCCATCAGTCTTTCTTCCGTGGATGGAAAACCGCTATCCGAACCCATCCGGTACATCACGGAGAACTGTACTATGCAAGTGGGGTTGCTACACTCTGAGACCATCGCCTTCTACGTACTCCCTGGCATGACGCATGCCCTATTACTGGGAATACCCTGGCTTCGGTCGCACAAGCCAGTACTGGACTGGGATTCTGGAGACATCCTGCAATGGGGTGCGTCTTGCCACAGCAACTGCTTGAAACCAGTGCATCCTCCGCACCGACCCGTTGAACCGGTCACCCTTCCCGGGTTACCCCCTGCCTATTGGGCCTATGCCGATGTCTTTGACAAGAAGGAGGCTGAGACGTTGCCGCCACACAGACCCTACGATTGTCCCATCGACCTGCTCCCCGGGGCAACCCCTCCGCGTGGACGCATCTACCCTCTGTCCCGAGAAGAGACCCAAGCCATGTCTGATTACATAAAGGAAAATCTAGCACGAGGCTTCATCCAAAAATCCTCCTCTCCTGCCGGAGCGGGCTTCTTCTTTGTGGGGAAAAAGGACGGGGGTCTACGGCCTTGCATTGACTACTGCGGATTGAATAAGATCACGGTGAAGAACAGATACCCGCTACCCCTGATACCAGAACTGTTTGACCACTTTCAAGGTGCCAAGATCTTCTCCAAATTAGATCTCCGGGGTGCGTACAATCTGGTCCGCATTCGGTCGGGAGACGAATGGAAGACTGCGTTCAACACTCGGGATGGGCACTATGAATATCGAGTGATGCCCTTCGGGCTCAGTTACGCTCCAGCGGTCTTCCAGGAGTTCGTGAACGACGTCTTCTGTGACCTTCTATACACCTGTGTGGTTGTGTATTTAGACGACATCCTTATCTTCTCTCCGGACTTGCATATCCACCGAAGACATGTCCGTCTTGTCCTGCGGAGATTGAGAGAGAATCGCCTTTACGCCAAACTCGAGAAATGCCTGTTTGAGCAGACCTCGCTACCCTTCCTTGGCCACATCGTCTCTGATACTGGCCTGAAGATGGACCCCGATAAGGTATCAGCCGTACTGAATTGGTCCCGTCCGGAAGGGTTGAAGGCTATCCAGCGATTCCTGGGATTCGCCAACTATTACCGGCAATTCATTCCACACTTCTCGTCTCTGGTGCGTCCCATACCCTCTCTCACTCGCAAAGGGGAGAACCCTAAGAAATGGACCCTGGAAGCTGAAGAATCGTTCATGTCCCTTAAACGAGCCTTCTCTTTTGCTCCAGCCTTACACAGACCCGACACTAACAAGCCATTTATCCTTGAGGTAGATGCCTCCTCATCCGGAGCCGATGCGGTTCTTACACAGAAAACGTCAGAGGGTAAGACAGTAACCTGTGGCTTCTTTTCTAATGCTTTCTCCCCAGCAGAACGAAACTATTCAATCGGAGACCGTGAGTTGCTGGCAATCAAGCTGGCCCTGGAAGAGTGGCGATACCTGTTGGAAGGGTCATTACATCCAGTTACCATCTATACTGACCACAAGAATCTGGCATATCTCCAGACAGCCCACAGGCTAAACCCCCGACAGGCCCAATGGTCATTATTCTTCGCCCGCTTTGATTTTGTTCTGCATTTCCGTCCAGCCGAGAAGAACCTGAAGGCCGATGCGCTGTCTCGATCATTTCTGTTAGAGGATCAGGAAGATGAACCTCGGCACATCATTGAACCTTCCAAGCTAATGGCGGCACCAGTTGACATGCACCACCTTCCTACCGGTAAGACGTTTGTTGCTGAGGTCGATAGGGAACGTGTACTCCGATGGGGACACTCTTCCCGAATAGCAGGTCATGTGGGTCAAAAGAAATCTCTGCAATTGATATCCCGATATTATTGGTGGCCAGGGCTACGTCAAGACGTCCAGGACTTTGTTTCATCCTGTTCCTCCTGTGCCCGGAACAAGGTCCTGAAGACTCTTCCGGCGGGCCCTTTGCTTCCTTTACCCGTACCATCCGCTCCATGGCAACATATCGGCATGGATTTCATCACGGACCTGCCAAAATCGTCTGGCTACACAGTCTTCTGGGTGGTGGTGGACCGGTTCTCCAAGATGACCCACTTCACACCACTCTCCGGGCTACCGTCCGCTCCAGTTCTTGCTGACTTATTCATTCAACATATCTTCCGGCTTCACGGCTTGCCTCTCCATATCGTGTCCGACAGAGGGGTCCAGTTCACCGCTCAGTTTTGGAGAGCAGTCTGCAAAATGATGGAGGTACAATTGGACTTTTCTTCTGCCTGCCACCCTCAGTCCAATAGGCAAGTGGAGCGCATTAACCAAGTCTTGACTAATTATCTCCGCCACTTCGTGGATGAACACCATAGCAACTGGGTCAACCTGCTTCCATGGGCCGAGTTCTCCTACAACAATCATGACAGTGAGTCCTCTGCTAAATCCCCGTTCCAGGTGGTGTATGGACAGCGACCCAAAGTGCCGTGCCCTGTGACATGTTCTTCCGGCAACCCTGCAGCTGATGACCTTGTGAGGTCCTTCTCCGCCGTCTGGGCTGAGACCAAGTCGGCTCTGGAACATTCCTCTGTCCGCATGAAGAAACACGCTGACAAGAAACGTCTGGATGTTCCTTTCTTTCAACCCGGAGATAAAGTCTGGCTCTCATCCAAGTATGTCCGCCTGAAGATGCCATCCTACAAGCTGGGTCCTCGCTTTATTGGTCCCTTTGAAGTGCTCCGACGGATCAATGAGGTGTCCTACAAGTTGAAGCTGCCATCTACACTTCGCATCCCGAACTCCTTCCATGTGTCCCTCCTCAAGCCGGTGGTCCTGAGCCGTTTCCACAGTGATCCTGGTAATACGCCTCCTTCTGTTGGTGGTGACGACATCTATGAGGTAAAAGCCATCCTTGCGGCTAAGGAGGTCCGAGGTAGAACCTACTATCTGGTAGACTGGAAGGGGTTCGGTCCTGAGGAGAGGACGTGGGTTCCTGCGGAGGACGTGGATGCTCCTCGTCTCCTCCGGAGCTTCCTGAGGATGGGAGGTCTTCACGGGGGGGGTACTGTAGCGCCTGTTCCCACCAGACCCCGTGGGGGGCGCGCTCCCTCACATGTGCCCAGTCCAAGCATGGCTCCCACTAGCACTCCCAGTCATAGCCCCAGGCAGCGACGGCCTTCCTCTTACCGGTCCCATGGCTCTGCAGGCGCTGCTCCTGCTCCCAGGCATGCTGCAGCCTCTTTCTGTCTCCCTTCCTTACACAGAGCTGCAGTAAGTGACTCTAGGCTGCGCGCAAGGCCACGCCCCCTTTCTTAAAGCGGTATGCCCCGTTTTCTGGAAGTGACCTCAGAGGTCACCTGTTACCTAATGAGTATTTAGGTTCACCTCCCCCAGCAGCAGGCGCCCGAGCAACGCTTCCATTAGAGCCTTGCCAGTGTCCAGACCCCTTGTGCTGTTATCTGTTTTCTGTGCATTGATACCTGGTTCTAATCCCTTGTCTCACCGTAGTGCCATCCGTACCATTCTGGCTGGGGACGTCACCGCTCATACCAACAGTGGACGTCACCGTGCCCTACCTACCGTGGACATTATCTGTGCCGTACCTGCTGTGGACGTCACCGCTCATACCGACAGTGGACGTCACCGTGCCCTACCTGCCGTGGACATTATCCGTGCCGTATCTGCGGCGGATGTCACCTGCTGTGAACATCTCAGGTGCAGTTTCCGTGTCCTGCCGGCTGTGGACGTCACAACCTTGCTACACCTGGCCCTACAGAGACTCCTACTACCGGTTCCTGGCTGCCGTGCATTTAGGCCTTCTGGGGAGGCACCGCACAGTCCCTGTATAGGGGTTCGCTGCTGGTCGCCTTCTCAGGGGAGTCCGGTGCACGGTCCAGTGGGTCCACCTCCGGATGCTCGCCGTTCCTCGGTGAGCGTAACAAAGAGGAGTCCAGTGGCTCCTGTGAAGCTCTAGTGAACTCCATGCCCAAAAGTGTTATGGCAGTGCTTGAAAATAATGATGGCCAAACAAAATATTGACCCTTTGGGAACAATTTGGCCATTTTCCCTTTTAGGGGTGTACTCCCTTTGCCAGCGATTTAGACATTAACCCCTTCACCCTCGGGCAATATTCCATTTTTCTTTTTTTACTCCTTTTCTTCCAAGAACCATATTTTTTTATTTTCCCATCAATATAGCCATATGAGGACTTGTTTTTTATGAAACAAGTTTTACTTTTGAACGACTCCATTCATTCTGCCGAATATTGTATTGGAAAACGCATTAAAAATTCCAAGTGTGGTGAAGTTGCAAAAAAAAGTGCAATACCATAATGTTTTTTTTATTCACCATGTTCGCTATTTTGAAAAACTGTTCTGGCTTTATGATTCCCCAGGTCAGTACGAGTTTGTGGATAGCAAACATGTATAGTTTCACTTTTATTTAAGTGGTGAAAAAAAAATTCAGAAGTTTGTAAAAAAAACAAGAATTGCACTTTTGTCGCCATTTTCCGAGACCCATAGGTTTCTCATTTTTCAGGATTTGGGGCTCAGTGATGGCTTATTTTTTGCATCTTGAGGTAGCGTTTTTAATTATCTAATTTTTGGATAGATGCGATGTTTTGATCGTCTGTTATTGCATTTTTATGCAATGTTGCGGCGACCAAAAAAAAAATGTAATTTTGGAGTTTGGATTTTGTTTCTCGCTACGCCGTGTACCAGTCAGATTACTTGATTTTATATTTTACTAGAGAACGCATTTCTGAACTCGGCGATACCAAATATGTGTATTTTTTCTTATTATTGTTGTTTTATTCTCAATGGGGCAAAAGGGGGTGATTTGAACTTTTAGTTTTTTATTTCTTAATATTTTTTAAAACTCCTTTTTTTTACTTTTTTTTAATTGATTTTACTAGTTCCCCTAGGGGACTTTATGGTTATACTATCTGATCACTTCTGCTGATCAGAGCGATGCTTCAGCAATGCTGTGTTCCTGGAGTGGCGGTGCTCACCAGCATTCACAGGAAGTGAATCATGGCAGCGACAGGGGTCATCAGATGACCTCGCACTGCTATGCAAACACATTGGCGCCCCGTGATCACAGTGCTGCTAATGGCGGCGAGGAACTGTGCAATCACCACCACAGCTGTCAGGGTTTGACAGCATGATCTGAGCCTCACATGTCTGCTCATCAGATCAGCCTACATGTGCGGAGATTATTGCGGGCTCTCGGTAACGGGACAGACACGGCCAAGGACGTATTAGTATGTCCTTGGTTGTGAAGGGGTTAATAGCTGAGTGTTGAATTACTTAGAGGTACACCACAGACACACCAAATTTACACTTATACAAGCCGTACATTGACTACTGTACATTGTATCAAAATGTCATATCTTCAATGTTGTCCCATGGAAAGACAATAAAATATTTACAATAATGTGAAAGGTGTACTCACTTATGTGATATACCATATGAGCAGGTATGTAAGCATGTGAAAACTTCCCAAAAATATTAACTCCTGAAAAATTATGCTGAGATATGCTGATCTCTTGGTAGGCAGCACAGCTCTTGCATTATGTATACTGATGTGATGTCCTAACATCCCCTTTATAATTCTTATGCATTATGCATATTATAAAAGGCTTTATATTGTGCAATGAGTATATAATTGTCACATGGAGCATTGCAGACTCTTTGCTGACTATCATGACGGCATTCGACTCTGTTCAGATTGCAGACTCTGACACTCCACCTGATGGTTTCTCTGGTACAGACAGACTCGACCGTCGACCTGCTGTGTGCTGATTTATAGGCAGACTAGCAAGAGTTAATCTCTGCTGGTGTGCTTGTTCCTTTAATCACATGTTGTGGGGAGACCTATCACATCTGCTCCCGTCCTATTTATACTGTTGGAATCTGTGAGGTAAATCCGGAGATATGACGATAAATCATGACATTCAAGTCATGTCAGGAAGCCCTCTCCTGGTGTCACTACCCCCTTCCCTTCACACAACTGGTTTAGCAACAAATCCATGGCCATGTCCTGTGATATGGAAATTAGGTGGCTTTAGGACAATGGACACAGGATGACTCCCTGCCGTGACTCTGTAGTGGGGGCTGCTAGCTAGTTAGCAAGGCTATGGAAATAGCCAGACAGAACGACTCCAGTAAAAAATGGTTCATATCTCGCAAGCCATATTTCCGATAAATATGGCAACCATAAAAATGGTGTCTCCGCATGTGGACGATGCCGGCACCCCCTTTTTATGGGAACAGGACATTGGGAAATGCCCCAGGCGTGATATCAGCCAATGGGGAACTGGCAGACAGGTCATGAGTCCCCTCGTTCTGTAGCTAAATTCATAACTGTCACAATGAGAGCATTGGCGTCCGCCTACGACGCTCCCAGGCAAAGTTATAGCCAAAATCCCCTTTGCTGGATAATTCTGATCCATGCAGGGGGAGTGGCAGTGCTTCCCTGTGAGGTCACTAAGGTAGGAGGGGACCTGGATCTGCCCAGGTTGATAACCCTACTTCGGCCATTTTCCAGGGTTCTTCTCGCTGGGGGCACGTGTAGGAAACATCTGTGGGAGTTCCTGGAAACCTGGTCTACAGCGCCCCCCTGTGGCCAGACGCAACAAGGTAACTGATTGAACTGTGTATGCCTGTTTGTAACCCATGCTTTATCTGTAACTGTACTCTGACATATGTATATTCTGTAGATTCCCTATTGTATATATCGTAGTTCTAGTGTGCTTTAAGCTGATTAAATTATATAATTAATCTTGGGCTGTTCTGTTATCTCGATCTCGAATCCCACGTCTGTGTGTTCGGCTAATAGTTACCGTGAAGCGGTTGGTGGCAGCGAGTTGTGCCAAGGATTATTGTGGGGAGGCCAGTGAGATTCGGGAAGATATTATATATTCCGCCCGCGGAGGTCGGGGGAATATATACCCTACTCTCACCGGGGACCCTTCAATAATCGGCATAAGTAGTATAGCGGCCTCCTTGCTTATTGTCGGGCAATTCCATAATTGGCCTGACTATAAGAGGGGCGCTAGAGAGCGCGTCACGTGCTCTGTCGGTCGGTCGGGAGGTATAAAGGAGGGGTGACCCCCCACTTGTTACCCCCCGATTGTGACGTACTGGTAGCCAGCGCGGGGGATTTCTGAGTGACCCCCCCGGTGGTTTGTGACATATTGGTGGCAAGCGGTGGGATCGAGATAATAGTGTGTGTGAGTGTGAGACCCATACTCCCAGACACTAAAGACTGCCTGCAGCAGCTGTGGCTGCTGGGGTCTTCAGACTAGCTCAACACTAGAGTGTCAGAGTGCAGATACTGTAAGGTGTGTGGAGGCATCAGGTGTCAGTTCTGTGTCAGTGACCAAAGTCTGCAACAATGGCTGATAGCACCAGGAGCAAAGCCAAAGGAATGGCCGATGCTCAGGCCAGAGACGATGAGGAGGTTGTCCACGAGCCCTCCAGGAGCCCGACGCCAGAGAACAGCTCTGCAGAGGACATCGCACAACCTGGGACTGCTGGACAAGATGAGGAGGAGCTCGCCCAAGGTTCCTCAACGAGCCAGATGCCAGCCCTCCGCTCTGCAATGGACAGTGAAGCACCAGGCTCCGCAGCGGGCCGCAGATCACCACGTGCCATTCCACCGAGCCTGGGAGGCTCGGATAGCCTTCTTCAAATGGCTATGGCCCTTCTCCAGGCTGGAGACCGGGATACCTACGAGATACTCATGGCAGAGCGCAGGGCAGAGCGGCAGGCAGCGCGTGAAGAGCGCCAGGCAGAGCGTGACTACCAGCTGCAGCTAGCTCAGCTCCGGCCCTCATCAGCCACACGTGACCTTCAAGACACCAAACTTCCAAAGGTCCGTGTTGAGGACTTCCCAGTGCTGGAGAAGGATGGAGACTTGGACTCTTTCTTGACTGCTTTTGAGCGGACTTGCTTGCAGCACCATCTGAACAAGGACCAGTGGGCCAAATACCTGACCCCCCGTTTAAGGGGTAAGGCCCTGGATATCCTTGGGGACTTGCCTGCTGAGGCAGATCAGGGCTACGACACCATCAAGCGGGCCCTGATCCAACAGTACAACCTCACCCCGGAGTCCTACCGCAAGAAGTTCCGGACGCTGCAGAAGGGACCAAAGGACTCCTGGGCTGACCACAGGCGGGCACTTGCCCGAGCTGCCGACCACTGGACCCAAGGCCTGCAGCTTTCCACCGGACCGGAGATCCTGGACTTGTTCATCACGGAGCAACTCTTGTGGAACTGCCCTGAGGATCTCCGCCAGTTCATCCGAGACCAGAAGCCAAAGGGATCCACGGCTACAGCTGCCCTTGCCGATGACTACACCAACAACCGGGCCCCTGAGGCCAGGAGAGCGGCCACCAGCAGCACCTGGAGAGGGGGTAAGATGAATTCTGCGACTGCCCCACCTGCCCCTAGACTGCAGGGGGTGTCCCCCTCAACTCCCCTCTCCAGGCCCGTGGCGGAACCAAGACGGTGCCACCAGTGCAACCTACCTGGACACTTCAAGGCCATGTGCCCTCAGCGTCCCAAGGCCCCGGCTCCGTCCCCGTCCCAAGGGCCGCCCAAGGTGTATTGTGTGGGTGGGGGTGGTGGTAGGTCCCTGGACAGCTTCCAACCTGTCACCGTCGGCCGGTCTGTGACCATAGGACTGCGAGACAGCGCCTCGGAGGTGACTCTGGTGCGGCCTGAGATGGTGTCCCCCCAAGACTTGATCCCTGGAAAAACCCTCGCTGTCTCCGGGATTGGAGGCATTGACCCGGCGCTGCCTGTTGCTGACATTTATGTGGACTGGGGCGCAGGGCGAGGGGTGAGGGAGGTGGGGGTAACTGATCGGATCCCTGCAAACGTGCTACTTGGGACAGATTTGGGGCAGATAACCTCCCAGTTTGGGCCCCAACCAAGGGCTGAACCTTCAGCCAGTGCTGACATGACTCCTGACAATGTTAATGTGTTATCTATGAATGATGTAAGGGAGGAGGGAGTGAACTCTGATATTTCTGCTTGCACAGACACCATAGACACACACACAGCTGCAGCTGTGACAGGGGAGGGGGTCAGAGAAAGGTGTGACAATGCCTCTACAAGTAACCAGCCTGTGAGCTGGGATCTGTTGCCCTCTGCAGGGATAAGCAGAGAGCAGGGTGCTGCAGGGGGAGGACCAGTGTGTGGGGTGGGGGCTACCACAGCAAATGTGGGGTCCCCAGAGATTTCACAGCGGGGTTCTGTTGCTGCAGGAGGGGAACAGGCAGGTGAGATTGGGGCCGGTCCAGGAGCGGAAGTGCTCCCAGGTAAGATCTCGGTGCATGGTTCCCCCACAACCGGGGTGTCAGGAAGCCAGGTAGGTCTGCCTGAACCGGCGACTTGGTCAGGAACGGAGGAGGAGCAGGCACGACCCACGGTCGCAGCGGCTGTGGCCGCTGTCACCCGCAGTGGGAGTGCTGGAAGCCAAGGGGCCTCCCGGAGGTCCGATAGCTCTTCCCCTTCTGACCAAGTGGCAGCCGAGTCAGGTGGAGGCCAGGACACAGGTCCCGGGGTACTGACTGAAGATGTGACAGTCTCGTCGATTCTGGCCACATCTAGTCAGGAGTTTCAGGCAGCGTTAGAAGCTGACGACAGCCTGAAAGCTCTAAAGGAGCAGGCGGCACAGCCTCCCTCGGACTCGGACCCGGAGCGAGTGGTCTGGGACCAAGGACGGCTGTACCGGGCCACGGTCCAGCAGGGTTCACCGGAGGCGTGGCCCAGGGACCGACAGTTGGTGGTACCCTATCCGTTCCGGACGGAGTTGTTGCGGATCGCCCATGAGATTCCGATGGCCGGACACCTAGGGATCGCTAAGACCAAGGCCAGGTTAAACCAGCATTTCTACTGGCCAAAAATGGGGGCCGATGTGGCTGCCTACTGCCGTTCGTGTGAAACCTGTCAGAGAGTGGGGAAGGCGGGGCCACGCCCCAAAGCCCCACTGGTATCTCTGCCAATCATCGATGAGCCTTTCAGGAGGGTGGCTGTGGATCTGGTCGGCCCGCTGGCCATCCCCAGCAGCTCCGGGAAACGCTTCATACTGACGGTAGTGGACTATGCCACCTGGTACCCAGAAGCAGTGGCCTTGTCGTCCATTCGGGCTGACAAGGTGGCCACCGCATTGCTGGAGATTTTCTCCCGAGTGGGTTTTCCCCAGGAAATGCTCACTGACCGGGGGACCCAATTCATGTCCCAGCTGATGGAGGCCCTCTGTAAGCAAGTCCAGGTGCGACATCTGGTGGCCAGCCCGTACCATCCACAGACTAATGGCCTGTGCGAGCGGTTCAATGGCACCTTAAAGCAGATGCTTAAGATGTTGGTCGACTCCCATGGGCGTGACTGGGAGCGGTATCTCCCACACCTGTTATTTGCTTACCGGGAGGTTCCACAGGCCTCAACAGGATTCTCACCGTTTGAGCTCCTGTACGGGCGACGTGTGCGGGGCCCCCTGGCTCTGGTCAGAGGCTTGGGAAGGGGATTTGGCCACCCCTGGAGTGTCGGTTATCGAGTATGTCATGCGCTTCCGGGACAAAATGCAGGCCTTGACGCAACTGGTACACGACAATATGGCTCAAGCCCAGGCCGATCAGAAGCGTTGGTACGACCAGAACGCTTGTGAGAGGACCTACCAAGTGGGTCAAGAGGTGTGGGTACTGGTCCCCGTACCACAGGACAAGCTTCAGGCAGCCTGGGAAGGCCCATACCTCGTGTACCAGCAGCTCAACCCTGTGACGTACCTGGTCACCCTGGACCCTGCCCGTGGAAGGCGGAAGCCCTTCCATGTGAACATGATGAAGGCACATCATGAGCGGGAGGCATGTGCGCTCCCCGTGTGCAACCTGCCCGAGGAGGGAGAAGCGGAAACCCTCTTGGATATGCTAGCCCAGGTTAGGGCAGGCGGATCCCTTGAGGATGTGGAGGTTGGCCACCAGCTCTTGGAGGACCAACGGTCCCAGCTGTGGGCCACCCTACACCCCTTCCGGGGGTTGTTTACCAACCAGCCCGGAAGGACTGACTTGGCTGTCCATCACGTGGACACTGGGGATCATCCCCCGATCCGGCGTTCAGCATATCGGGTCTCCCTGGAGGTGCAGCAACACATGCGCCAGGAGATTGACGAGATGCTGAACCTGGGGGTGATCCAGGCATCCAACAGCGCTTGGGCCTCGCCGGTAGTCCTCGTCCCTAAGAAGGACCGAACCACTCGGTTCTGCGTGGACTACAGGGGGCTCAATGCGGTCACGGTCGCCGATGCGTACCCAATGCCACGCATCGATGACCTGCTCGATCAGTTGGCCGGGGCTCAGTACCTGACCATCATGGATCTGAGCCGGGGATATTGGCAGATCCCCCTGACTCGCAAGGCCAGGGAACGCTCTGCCTTTATTACCCCATTTGGACTGTACGAGTCCACGGTGATGCCATTCGGGATGAGGAATGCCCCTGCCACTTTCCAGCGGATGGTCAACACCCTGCTCAAGGGACTTGAAGGGTACGCGGCCGCGTACCTGGATGACATTGCCGTCTTCAGTCCCACCTGGGAGGACCACCTAGAGCATCTAGCACAGGTGCTCAGGCGGATCCACCGGGCAGGTTTGACCATCAAGCCGGGAAAGTGTCAGCTGGCCATGAGCGAGGTCCAGTACCTCGGTCACCGGGTAGGTGGGGGAACGCTGAAGCCCGAGCCTGAGAAAGTGGAGGCCATCGCATCCTGGCCCACCCCCAGGACCAAGAAGCAGGTGATGTCCTTCTTGGGGACCGCTGGGTACTATAGGAGGTTTGTTCCACGCTATAGTAGCCTGGCCAAGCCCTTGACGGACCTCACCAAGAAGAAGCTGCCCTCTGCGGTCGATTGGACAATGGACTGCGAGACAGCCTTCCGGGCCCTAAAAGACGCCCTGTCCAGCCCGCCCGTGCTACAGGCAGCCGACTTCACGCGGCCGTTTGTAGTACAGACCGACGCCAGTGACTTCGGCCTCGGTGCGGTGCTCAGCCAGGTGGACTCTGCGAGCCAAGAGCACCCAGTCTTGTACCTGAGCAGGAAGCTGTTACCAAGGGAAGTTGCCTATTCCACGATGGAGAAGGAGTGCCTGGCCATAGTGTGGGCCCTGCAGCGTCTGCAACCCTATCTATACGGGCGCCACTTCATCGTGGAGACGGACCACAATCCCCTCAGCTGGTTGCACACCGTCTCTGGGACGAATGGGCGATTGTTGCGATGGAGCCTTGCGCTCCAGCAATACAACTTCACCATTCGCCACAAAAGGGGCCGTGACCACGGTAACGCAGACGGGCTGTCCCGACAAGGAGAGGTCGCGGACGGGCGCACGGGGGAACACCGGAGTGTGCTGCCCCCTAGCGCCCTCAAAAGGGGGGAGGTGTGAGGTAAATCCGGAGATATGACGATAAATCATGACATTCAAGTCATGTCAGGAAGCCCTCTCCTGGTGTCACTACCCCCTTCCCTTCACACAACTGGTTTAGCAACAAATCCATGGCCATGTCCTGTGATATGGAAATTAGGTGGCTTTAGGACAATGGACACAGGATGACTCCCTGCCGTGACTCTGTAGTGGGGGCTGCTAGCTAGTTAGCAAGGCTATGGAAATAGCCAGACAGAACGACTCCAGTAAAAAATGGTTCATATCTCGCAAGCCATATTTCCGATAAATATGGCAACCATAAAAATGGTGTCTCCGCATGTGGACGATGCCGGCACCCCCTTTTTATGGGAACAGGACATTGGGAAATGCCCCAGGCGTGATATCAGCCAATGGGGAACTGGCAGACAGGTCATGAGTCCCCTCGTTCTGTAGCTAAATTCATAACTGTCACAATGAGAGCATTGGCGTCCGCCTACGACGCTCCCAGGCAAAGTTATAGCCAAAATCCCCTTTGCTGGATAATTCTGATCCATGCAGGGGGAGTGGCAGTGCTTCCCTGTGAGGTCACTAAGGTAGGAGGGGACCTGGATCTGCCCAGGTTGATAACCCTACTTCGGCCATTTTCCAGGGTTCTTCTCGCTGGGGGCACGTGTAGGAAACATCTGTGGGAGTTCCTGGAAACCTGGTCTACAGCGCCCCCCTGTGGCCAGACGCAACAAGGTAACTGATTGAACTGTGTATGCCTGTTTGTAACCCATGCTTTATCTGTAACTGTACTCTGACATATGTATATTCTGTAGATTCCCTATTGTATATATCGTAGTTCTAGTGTGCTTTAAGCTGATTAAATTATATAATTAATCTTGGGCTGTTCTGTTATCTCGATCTCGAATCCCACGTCTGTGTGTTCGGCTAATAGTTACCGTGAAGCGGTTGGTGGCAGCGAGTTGTGCCAAGGATTATTGTGGGGAGGCCAGTGAGATTCGGGAAGATATTATATATTCCGCCCGCGGAGGTCGGGGGAATATATACCCTACTCTCACCGGGGACCCTTCAATAATCGGCATAAGTAGTATAGCGGCCTCCTTGCTTATTGTCGGGCAATTCCATAATTGGCCTGACTATAAGAGGGGCGCTAGAGAGCGCGTCACGTGCTCTGTCGGTCGGTCGGGAGGTATAAAGGAGGGGTGACCCCCCACTTGTTACCCCCCGATTGTGACGTACTGGTAGCCAGCGCGGGGGATTTCTGAGTGACCCCCCCGGTGGTTTGTGACAGAATCCTTTTACCCATGCCAGCTATAGGTTATTCTGTGTTGGCCTGTGATGTGTGGTGTTCCAGACTCTCTCCGGTGAAAGCTGTGCTTAGTTGTACTTTTTGCTTGGTGCAGTTTTGGAGTGCACCCCTGTACTTCCTTTCTGCTCTTGTTTTTCTCCTGAATCTCTTATTGTCTTATCCTGTGTGTTTGAGTGCTGTGTGACAGCCTTTTGTTTTTTCCATTGTCTGTCTTTATCTGTGGTTATAACACACCCCTCTCCCGAGAGGGGGAGGGAAATTAGATCAGGACTGATGAGACACAGGGCCAGGAAGGTGAATCAGGTCTCTCCACCATTAAGTATCCCTGAGGTTAGGGATAGTGTAGGGTCCCCTAGCTTGAGGGACAGTTTAGGAGCCCTGGTTCTCCGCTATCCCAAATTCATTATGACAATAATGGTTGATAAGTTATATGCAAACTATGGTCGAAAACAATAAATTTTCTAACAGTTTTTTCTTTACTGATTATACTTGTCTTAATAGAGTTGTAGTGCTCATTCCCACTTGTCCTCAGAAAAGTACCTACTTTTTGTCCTGTCTTTCATCAGAAATTGAATCCACGCTGGATTATTGCTCCTTCTGCGCCTTTTCCTCCATACTACTTTTTATTCTCTCTGCCCTGTTCTCAGCAAGGAGTTCTATCATCTTATCTTTCCACCTGACATTCCACAGAGCCTTTGCCAGGTTGCATTTAATCCTTGCTGCCCTAGATTATTAATGTGTACAATTGTGGTTTTTTATATTAACTAATTTTCTCCATAAGGCCCCAAACAGTATTAATGTAGAATAATTGGCCCCATACAGTAATAATGTACCTGCAATAGGCCCCATACAGTAATGAAGCCCACCCCTCTGGCTCCATACATGGTAAATTGCTCCTCATTCTTGACCCAATACAGTAATAGTGACTTCCAGCTTGGCTCCCAAACACTAAATTTGGTACCAATATGGTAATAATGAGCCCAGCAATGTAGCAAAGCTGGATATGTAAGGAGGCACGCTATGGCAATGTAGCAGAGCCTAGCAATGTAGTACAGTTGGATATGCCAGGAGGCACACAGTGGTAATGTAGCAGAGCCTAGCAATATAGTAGAGCTGGGTATGTCAAGGGCACAATGAGGCAGAAGTATTGCGTAGTGACATAGACACCAACTACCTGAATACTCAAGCAGCATTCCTCCACATGAACCAGCCTCTGCCTCAGTGATGCGTATCTGGTTACCTCACCTGAGAGCAGCATCATGTAGGCAAAGAGACCGTGAATCCAACTACGTATCTCTTAGATTACTGCGTGCAGCAGTTGTGCCACAATCAGCGTTTTTAGATTTAGCAATGCAGCAGAACTCAGAAAATTATTCCAGCCACACCAGGCTCACGGTATACAATTTCTATAGATACTGAGCTACTAATCAAAGCACAGGGCATGCTGGATTAGCTGACTGCTTGCGAACCTAGTCTAGTCCAGCAATGATAATCTCCTAAATTAAAACAAACATTGCATGTAAACAACACAACAGAGTATGAGAAGAGACACATCCCTAAAATCTCTGTGTAAACAGCTACAGCATGCTGCCTGCAGATTACATAGCAAAAACCTGCTGACATATCCCCTTTAATGAAATTAATTACAAAGTTTCTTACTGTTGCTTTCAAATTTTTTAAAGCAACCGTGACTTTTGAAAGGGGAAATTTTTACATATAGAAGTAGTAAGGCTGTATAGTCATTTGTCCCCAAATTAAAATTATATGTTTTTTATAGTTATCCAATATATCAGTTGTACAAAATCTTGAGTAGAAGCCATATGCAAATCAGGCTCTAAATTCCCTACCGGCATTTCAATGCACTATAGAGAGATGTGATTACTTCAGTTTCTCCCTGCCTCATTCCAGGAAAGTGACACATCTCTCCCATGTGAGTGAATCAACTAAAGTGGAGTGGGAATAAGCTGGCTGAGGACCACACCGGACTAGTCAGGTCTCTCACTACAGTCCCTGTACAATTTTTCAAATTATGTTTTCCTTGAAAGGCCGCACTGTTTCAGAGAAAAACTAGCAGCAGGCTCTAATTTGTGCTGCCCATGGTTCAAGCAGCATGAATCTAAGGGGGGCTTTACACGCTGTGACATTGCAAACAATTGCTAGCGATGTCGAGCGCGATAGCACCCGCCCCCGTCGTACATGTGATATCTGGTGCTTGCTGCCGTAGCGAACATTATCGTTACGGCAGCTTCACATGCACATACCTGGTCGGCGACGTCGCTGTGACCGCCGAACAATCCCTCCTTCAAGGGGGAGGTGCGTTCGGCGTCACAGCGAACTCATCATGACGTCACTAAGTGGCCGGCCAATAGAAGTGGAGGGGCGGAGATTAGCGGGACATAAAATCCCGGCCACCTCCTTCCTTCCGCATTGACGGTGGACGCAGGTAAGGAGATGTTTGTCGCTCCTGCGGTTTCACAAACAGCGATGTGTGGTGCTGCAGGAACGACAAACACCATCGTATCTGCAGCAGTAACAACAGTATGGAAATGAACGACGTGACACAGATCAGCGATTTTTTACGCTTTTGCGCTCGTTCATCGTTGCACCTAGGATTTACACATTGCGATGTCGCTACTGTCGCCAGATGTGCGTCACTAACGATGTGACCCCGACAATATATCGGTAGCAATGTCGCAACGTGTAAAGCCCGCCTAAAGGCCGCTTTACACGCTACGATATCGCTAAAGCGATCTCGTTTGGGTCACGGAATTTGTGATGCACATCCGGCCGCGTTAGCGATGTCGTTGAGTGTGACACCTATGAGCGATTTTGAATCGTCGCAAAAACGTTCAAAAACGCTCATCGGTGACATCAACCCCTCTTCCCAATTATCATTGCTGCTGCTTGTACGATGTAGTTCGTACATTGCTACATGTGACACCACAGGAACAAGGAACCTCACCTTACCTGTGGCCGTCGGCAATGAGGAAGGAAGAAGGTGGGCGGGACGTTACGTCCCGCTCATCTCCACCCCTCCACTTTGATTGGGCGGCCGCTTAGTGACGCAGGCAAATCGCTGCCCGTGGCACACAAAATCGCACGGACCCGTCACACTACTTATCTGCCTAGCGACGTCGCTGTGACCGCCTCCTCTCTAATGGGGCAGTTCGTTCGGCGTCACAGCGACGTCGCTAGGCAGATAAGTAGTGTGACGGGTCCGTGCGATTTTGTGTGCCACGGGCAGCGATTTGCCTGTGTCGCACAAACGATGGGGGTGGGTACGCTCGCTAGCGATATCGGTAACGATATTGCAGCATGTAAAGCGGGCCTTAGGCCGATGTTACACTTGCGATTGCCTCGCGTGTATCTTGCGCGAGTCTCGCGGTGCATCACTCGTTATGGACTCACACTCTCCTCACAGGAGCATCTCAGCTGCATGGAGATGCATGCAACCGACCCGCTCCTGTGAGGGGAGTGTGAGTCCATAACGGGTGATGCACCACGAGAATCGCGAGAGATACACGCGAGGCAATCGCAAGTGTGACACTGGCCTAATGCTAGGTTCCATTTAAAGGATCATAGCATGTGTTCACAATAACACATGTAGTAGCAATGCTGGCTTTATAGGTTTACATGAAATAAGTTAACTTCAGATGCCATAATTTTTAATGTTCTTAGCCATGTTTGAATATTTAACAATTGTTTTATCAATTGAAGCAAAAATTAACAATTCAAATTAAATAATCACTACATTGATTGTTCTCACTTCCAAATTTTCATGGTGTGTAGCATTGAACCCTATTCACTTGAGAAAATGCATACAAGCAATCTTCATGAATGATATTCCTCAGGATGAGAACCCTGGTTTAACTCTCAGAAACAACAGCTTTATGTCTACTGTCTTTGTTGATTAATATTTCATGTTATTGTAGGGGGTGCAGCCCCTGCTAAGGACTTTGTTTTACTGTGACTTTAAGACTTTGTTGTACTTTGGCTTTAAGAGATGGGGCTCTCTCCTCGACAAGTAAAGTGTGCAACACTGTACCGTCGAACCTGAGAGTGGACCGGTCCTGTGTACAGTGCTGTGAGTGTATGCCCAGGTGCAGCGGTTAGGGAATTATATTAGGCCTCCATAGTCAGAGTGCGGTATCCGCACTGTCCCTCTAGGGGAGACCAGGTAGGCTAGAAGACAGAGCAGGACTACTTACCGTCATATATTGTCATATTGCTGGTAAATCTATTGTTGGATATTGTTATAGTTGTGGTGACCTGGGCAGTCGCTTCAGCTAAAGTGCATAATTTCGTACTGTGAGTTTTTTTCCCTTTTCTCCAGCTGCATGGCAGTTGGAATTTGTAATCCCCTGTAAATAAACATTCACCCTCGTTTATCCATCAATTCGTCTGATTCTGTGACTTGCTCTGCATAGCGGTGGGCGCTGGGTCATCGCTTCATTATAAGGGCGCTGTGTAGACAAAAGAGACTGTGGACAACTATTGTCAATAAAATTAAGGGACACAGAGTTTGTGTTGAGAACACCAAGTCTATGGAGGTAGACAGTAAAGGCTACTTTACATGCTGCGACATCGCTAGCGATCTCATTAGCGATGTGAAGTTCTAGATCGCAAGTGCGACCTGTCGAGATCGCACATGCGTAAAATGACCTATGTACGATCTCGAAAGATCGCACTTGCGCTCTAGAATTTCACATCGCTAATGAGATCGCTAGCGATGTCGCAGCATGTAAAGTAGCCTTAAGTCATTGTTCCTCAAAGACTAACGCCCTTGTCAATGGTAGCCCATTTGTCATACCTGGAGTGCAAATTGGGTTGATGACTCATTCCAACTCCACTTTGAACTGTATGTCTTTACTCATCCATTCATATCATTAGGGTTTTCGGTCTGAAGCCCAGAAACATGGGATTCAGACAGAACCCAGACTAAAGGGTGCTTTACACGCTGCGATATCGCTAAGGAGATACCGTCGGGGTCACGGTGGTTGTGACGCACATCTGGCTTCGTTAGCAAGATTGCAGTGTGTGACTCCTCTGAGCGACCGTAAACAATCGCAAAAGAGGGAAAAATCGGTGGTCATGGAGAGGTCGTCCTAAAACAACATATCATTTTCTGCTCAGTCGCGATGTGGTTCGTCGCTTCTGCGGCACCACACATCGCTGTGTGTGACACCGCAGGAGCGACAACCATCACCTAACCTCCGTCCACCGGAAAAGGAGGAAGGAAGGAGGTGGGCGGCATGTTCCGGCCGCTCATCTCCTCCCCTCCTTTTCTATTTAGCGGCGGTTCAGTGACGCTGCTGTGACGTCGCTGTGATGCTGAACGAACCGCCCCCTTAGAAAGGAGGCGGTCACAGCGATGTCACAGAGCAGGTATGTGTGTGTGACGCTGCCGTAGCAACGTATAATGTTCGCTACGGCAGCGATCACCACATATCGGCCGTATGACAGAGGCGGGTGCTATCGCGCTCGACATCGCCAGCAAATGCTAGTGATGTCGCAGTGTGTAAAGTACACCTAAGACGTTGAGTATAATGAGACAAAACGAGCTCAAAACCTCCAAGTTTGGACTCCGCTTAATATTTTTACTGCTGGTGTTCATCTTTTATGCTGGACTCAAAATCACAGCAGACTAGTAAAAGACACGCTGCCGGAAAAGTGTCAAGTTGCAGACTTTGGACTCTGTTTACCTCCATCTACTGAATGGCTCTGTTAGGAATCTGAATTCCATTTTTCTTGGCTTCATATGTAAGCCCCTGATATAGACAGCAAAGTTGGCAGATATGTATTGTGAGATTAGCCTAAGCTGCTCACAAACAAACATAACAAACTGCCTAATAGTTCACCTGAATCCTGCCTGGAAGTTGACGAGTGTTCATAGAGATAAGTTCATTGACCAATTCTACACCTGCCATCTGCGGGGAGTTGAGGCGTGTTGATAGAGATAGGTTCATTGACCAATTCTACACCTGCCATCTGCGGGGAGTTGAGGCGTGTTGATAGAGATAGGTTCATTGACCAATTCTACACCTGCCATCCGCGGGGAGTTGAGGCGTGTTGATAGAAATAGGTTCATTGACCAATTCTACACCTGCCATCCGCGGGGAGTTGAGGCGTGTTGATAGAGATAGGTTCATTGACCAATTCTGGTGAAATTCTGACCAATTCTTATCTCATGTGTATGGGCAAATTTGGTAGCAAAATGTGTTAAAATATTTCCAGCAGACTTATGTACTTAAGGTGTATTGAAACTAATATGCTGACCTACAGGCTTGGCTAGTGGCGTACTCATGTTCAGGAAGTAGTCAGGTGGGTTCTCAGACCAGAGCACTAATATGTACGTGTTATTAGAGGGGAGAGGGTACAGTGTCTGAGCATTTGTGACCTCTGTTGTCCACGTACAGATCAGTTGCTTTCTTCTGCCACTGTATAGACTGAGGCACTGCAGTCTCTGCATCCTTCAGTGCTCGGTACAAGGAATGAGGACCTCTGACCCATGCTCTCATCCTACACTCGGATGCATGAGCTAGGTGTAGGGATAGCTTCAGCCAGACACTTATGATGACAATGCAGGAGCTGATGACATTGATGTGGTGCCAGGAAGATTGTGTGCACAGAGAAGAAGCCTGTGTTCCCTTTACAGGCAGTGCAAGGTAAAGCAGCTTTGATGCTCTGCAGTCACTGGGTTTTTTTCTGGTCCAGCGTCATGCTGACACTGCTCACTTCTTCTTGATTGGATGTTTCCAGGCACTGACTAAGAATACTGATGGTATCTTACAGAGTAGCTTAGCCACATGGATGAGGATTCCTCAATATCATTCTCCCTTCTTCTATCTAATGAGCCATTCTTATAGCACATTCTCCTTCATGCTGGAGGTTCTGGCATAGTAAACTATTGCAGGTGGGCACTTGGGTGAAGATTTGCAGCCTGTGTGTGCCAAGTCACCCTGGATGCTCCTGACATGATTGCAGATGCTATTTGTCCAGGAGAACTAGAGGAGAGATGTCCTATGTGCCTGTGTGTGGATTCTCAGCTCCTATGGTGAGTGCTGGAAGGGGGTGATTTCAGCTCAGCTTTGCTGCAGTACATTATTTCTCTCTCCTCCTTGTCTCTTTGACCTTCATTCATTAGCTCTAGTGGGAAATGTATTGTGATGTAGGATGGGGAGATCAGTCATTATTGTGTGAGATGTATGGAGAATCCCTGAGATGATGCTCCTGAGGTCTACATTTATCATTAATTAAGAACATCATAATGTATCCCATGAAGTACCTTAGTCTTATCTACCTTTTTATATTGTATTGCATTGTATAGTTATATATGTGTTTATCAGAATGTTTCACTGAGTTTGTATTTAGTAAAGTAACAATGTGTATAACATTAGCCACTGACTCATTCTCAGTGATACTTAGTATCAAGTTATTCAGTGATGTAATGTATAAAGGGATGCATCAAATCTGAGAAAAATGTGCTATACAATCCCCATCATGTGTTGGATAGTCATTGACATGAATTCTGCGTATACTGTGGTGTGTCGGGCTTTTTCATGACCTTACTCAGTAGTCGTTACACACATGGAATTGTTTTCATGTGACGCAGACCTAGCAGATTACATCATTGCAGTTTACTGGTGAGATGTGGGAAGCTAGACTAGTACTGATGTTCTCCTTCTTCGCCACACTACAACAATCCTCTATAGATTCTGTCTGTCGGAGATAGATTTAATGGAACAAATCGGGGTAAAATAAACCTGTGCCATTTGTTTTCTCTTATTGGAATTACTATGAGCTCAATATTTCCAGCAATTATGAATGTCACTAGGCTAAACACAAACCCCAATGGAAATTTGCTTAGGTATGCATGAGATTTATCAATCCGGAATCTGGTAAAGTTCAGCGACATCCCCAATAGATGCTGAAATAGCTATCATTAGTAACATTTTGGATTTTTTTTTTTAAAACACTATCAATTTTATTTGGATACAGTTTTTATTTTATTAGTAGTTGCATCAAATTTTAAGTTATTAAGTAATTTTAGAATTATATAAATATTTAGCAATACATAAAGTAAATTATAGATTTAATTATAAAAACTACCACGTTGATTGGGAAGGGGTGCTGAGCCCCCCACTTTTTTGAGCGCTAGTGTCCATTTACAAATAAATTATAGATTTATCAGAAATAATATGTGATATATTAATTACTCTGTAAGTAAGGCCTAAGACACACGGGATGAAAATCGGAGCGAATGCAATGCGATATAACACCGCTTTCCACTCGGACCAATATTAGCCTATGTGCCAGCACCCATGAGCGATTATTTTCTCAGCCCTAACCGGACCGAGAAAACAATCGCAGCATGCTACGACTGTAATGCGATCCTGGTTTCTCTCGCATCCATTCAAGTCTATGGGGAGAGAGAAAAATCGCACTGCAATCGCAGTACACCGGTGTACTGTGAGTGCAGGGCGAGAATGGCAATAGCCGGCTATGGAGGAGAGAGGGAGATAAATCCCTCCCTCTCCTCCTCAGCGCCGACCCTCCCCTCCTCAGTGCCGGCCAAGCCCTCCTCAGCACTGGCCCGCCACCCGCAGCTGTGATCCGATTGCATGATCGGACCTCAGTTGCAGGGACAATCGCATGACACTCGGCTCCCGCTGTGTTGTCAGCATGAGCCGAGTGTCATGCGAAGATTGCATTAGTCCCCCGTGTGGCCCCGGTCTTAAGGTTCAAGTCTAGGTGACATATGGAAATTGCAACTCTGGTTCACGCCATTGTTTCCTTGCTTACCTATAGCCTTTAATGGTGTGTGAGCAGGCATATTTTAATTGGTAATGGTATCCTCAAAGTTGGAGATTCCCCCAGTTAGACTTTAATTTCTTTGTCCGGAGAAGAAGTATATCATGTGATAACCCCTTTGATTATAAGTGCAGCATTGTTTTACGGCACCACCATCTCCAATGCAATATATTGCACACATGGCTACATATGGACATTGAAAACAAAATGAGATCCCATGGGAAGTAATAAGTCTTATCTGGTTTTCCGAAAGTCAAGCTGTCCAGAAATTAACATTTCTCGGACCTTTTATCAAGATCTGCTTGAATGATTTTTAGCAAATGGACATATTGCAGTATACTAGTAGTACTTGAATCAGATTTCACACAATACTGGTTTCCACTAGGATTTATTACTGAACAACCAGAGTGTGAAGGAATGATCTAAAGAGCTCTCTGTTATGATTTTATCACTTTACCAAAGGAACAGTACATGCCCAGGGTGAATAAACTGAATGAAATGATGGCTGTTTCTGACACGATGTGACTGCAGATATCATACTTGGTCATGGGAGGACTCCAGGCGAGCTGAGTGACATAACGGGAACACCAGGGTAGTGTCACACCGGGGAAGGGGTGGACCCTCCCGAGCAGCGCAACGAGGGGGATAGGACTTTCCACTCAAAATGGTCCAGAAAATCCCAAGCGTTAACCCTGAGAGCAAGCTCCCACACTTAGCCATAGTGGGGAGCGGGACCCGGCAGGTTTCATACTACCGGGACCAACAGAGAAGTAAACTTAGTGCAAGGAGGAAGGTCACGGATCACCAGGCGGAGCACCATTGGGGATGGGACCCAAACTACGCTGTCCTCAGCGGCAGCGGTATCCAGAACTTTGGTTTATCCAGTTGTCGGTTTCAGCTTAATGGACTGAGTGAGCATGCAAGTCTCCCCTTTGCATCCAACGGCACTCCCCCTCACCCTCACCGAGTCCCGGGGCATTCCACCCTACCCGTGGAGGGTCACAACACCTGGCTGCCCCATTCCATCACCCCCGGGTACTCCCAACTGCAGCGGTGGTACTCCTAATTACCACATACCACGGGTGGCGTCACAAACTCTATAATACATCCCCTGTAAATACCCCCTTCATTTGAGTGGCTGCAGACACCCGGGTCCGGAGACCCTCGAGCCACCGCGGATCCGGATCCGAGCAGCTCGGCTGCTGGCACGGAGGCGGTACAACAGCTTCCAATAGTGGTTTTTTTTTTTTGGCTATTAGTCTTACTACATAGGGTAATGATTCGTCATGCATTTTTTTGTAAATAAACCCATGTTTTCAGACCCCAGGATCTTTTTTAGGCTACGTCCTACTGTCCATATGGCAGAAAAGCTGTCTCCTTGAATACTTTGGCCCCACCTAGAGTGGAATCTGAGTGGTCCAATGCTCTGGCATCTGTATATGTGACCTGTGATCTAAATCAGCCTGTGTACCCACTGAAGACTTAACATGCCACCCTCAAAGGAACACTATTTCCATCCACACAATTGCATGTATCATACACTACCTGCAATTAAAAAATATTAAACATCACACATTATAGTAAGACCATATGGTCTCAGCTATCAATTTGTATGTTTTTATTGTGCATTACTGAGAGCCTGGTGGTTGGTGGATCCTTAGCTGGTTCTTACTTTATCATGCTGTATAAATATTCTGTATACTGTTAGTTAGCATAGTTCAATAAAAAATGGGAGCAGATTTACAGTGGCAAGCACTTTTAGAAATAGTCCACCCATCTAAAACATGAGAGGTAGTTGAATGATCAGCTTTAGTTGAATTTAACAGCTTTTAAAAAAGGGCTGGATGATTTCCTCAGTACACACAACATTGTTGGTTATAAATGACTTAGTGACCAAATGTAGAACTGGTGGAGGAAGGTTGAACTAGATGGACCTAGGTCTTTTTTCAACCTGAGTAACTATGTAACTATCTAACGGTTAGCTAGGCAATGCCAGATTTCGGTGAGGAAGATTATGTAACCAATTAATAATGTGGACGGGGTTATACACAGATCATTCAGATAACTGCTAGATCTGCAGCAGATAAACCAGGCATTTTATCAAAATGACAGCAAGCAGCCCAGTAAGTCTCTGCTCTTGTATTATGCTGCTCGCAGATGGGCTAGTAGAAACCTGGTCACAGATTCCCTTTAAATGTCGCAAGTCAACCATCCCCCATTGCCCCCCACACAACATGATTGCAGGGAGCCAATACGTTACCTTCAGCAGGTCCTGGTGAATACCATTTTAGTTCACCTGTTAAGCGCAGCCAGTAATCGGGCTTAATAGAGGAACTGCAATTATACTATATACTGCAACTTCAGTAATGCAGTGTATAGTATAGGCCAATAGGCCAGGGGTGCCAAACCTGTTGCTCGGGAGCCACATGTGATTTGCCGGCTTGTGGTATGTGGCTCGCGGCTGTCTGCCAACCTATTACATTAGCACCAGGTCTATCAAGCAGCTATGAAGGGCAGGTCTCCAAATGGAGATTTATGTGAGTAAGCCCACACAGAAGAACAGATCTGGAAGGCCATATAGCGGCCCTGGGGGTTTGAAGATTATTTAAATATGGTAAACTGGAGGAAGGATGATACAACCTGTCAGAGGAGAAGCTTGAAGCTGGATGTGATAATGTGGTGCGAGTGCTTGATGCGAGAATATTGAATGGGAGTATTGTGGGAACCTCTCGATCTTGACATACTACTTCGCTGTGATCTCTGTGTAAAAGCTTTGGCTGTCACTATACCAGTTAAGGCGGCTCTGGCTGACACTACTATGAGGGGGGCTGCAGCTGGATGTGGGTGGCATGCAACCGTCTCTCAGAGCTCAATGTAACTTGTTACCGTCTCTTAGAGCTGAATGTGGCTCACAACATCAGACAGATTGGGGACCAATGGTATACGGTAGGTGATTGAATGACTTCAGGTTCAAGTCTCCAAAGGGGACTAAAACTAGAGATAAAAAAAAATGTTATTTGTTTCTTTTTTAATTTAGAAAAGATTAAATCATATACTTTTCCTCATTCAAAAATGCAGAAATTAAAAAATGTAAAAATAAACATATTTTGTATCATCTTAGAAAAAAACTATAACATTATTTAAACCTTTCATTGAATTCCAGATAGAAAAAAAATCAAAATACCAGAATTTCAGTTTTGCGGTACCCACGCTTGCCTGAAAAAAATGAATTAAAAGTGATATGTGCTTCAAAGCTTATATTAATAAAATCTACAACTTACCATGCAAAAAACAAGCTTTCATCCAGCTTCCTTTTTTTTACCACTAAAATAATTTTAAAAACCTTAAAGGGGTTGTCCACAACTAGGGAAACCCCTTTGCATCCCCTATGTTTCCCCTGTTAAATTAAAAAAGCTTATACTCACCTCTTGTGCTGATTAGTGATGAGCGAGCATGCTTGTAACTACTCGGTACTCGCACGAGTATCGCTGTACTCGGGCTGCTCGGCGGGGACCGAGTAATCTCGCGATACTCGTGCTGTACTCGTGGTCTCCATCCCTGCATGTTGGCGCTCTTTTGAGAGCCAGCCCTCATGCAGGGATTGGCTGGCAGACCACTGCAATGCCACAGCCCTGTTAGTTGTGGAATTGCAGTGATTGGCCGGCCTGCACAGCGTGACCGAGCCTTTATACCGGCCGGCGCGCTGTGCTCTGCTCACAGCTATCCAGACAGTGAGTGCAGGGAGAGTGTCGCTGATTCAGGGAAAGCTTTGCGGCCCTTTATAGTTAGTTCCGGAGCAGGGCTGCAAACAGTGTGACCAGAAGTCCTTCTCAGGACTATTCTAGTTGTATACAGGCAGGCAGGGTATAGCCAGGTCGGAGTACAGTAGCAGAGTCCTTCTCAGGACTATTGTTGCTATATACAGGCAGGGTATAGCCAGGTCGGAATACAGGCTAGTGACCAGAAGAGTCCTTGTCAGGACTATTGTAGCAGTATACAGGCAGGCAGGCAGGGTATATAGCCATTCCTAGTGGTGACCGTATACCAGCCTTCATCATATCTGGGGCTGGTGTACACAGTCTAAAACAGTCCAGATAGTGTCAGACTTCTCAGTAATTGTCGCTCCTAAAAACCAGTTAGGTTCTTATTGCGTCCGTGCTTGCATTTAAAAACAGCACGTGTGTGTCTGTCGGTGGCAGCGTACAGGTGCACGTTTTGCACAAACTATTATATAACGCACAAGTCTAGTGTATAATACACGTCAGTCAGCAGTGTCTGATAGTGTCAGACTTCTCAGTAATTGTCGCTCCTAAAAACCAGTTAGGTTCTTATTGCGTCCGTGCTTGCATTTAAAAACCGCACGTGTGTGCCTGTTGGTGGCAGCGTACAGGTGCACTTGTGTGCGTTTTTCACAAACTATTATATAACGCACAAGTCTAGTGTATAATACACGTCAGTCAGCAGTGTCTGATAGTGTCAGACTTCTCAGTAATTGTCGCTCCTAAAAACCAGTTAGGTTCTTATTGCGTCCGTGCTTGCATTTAAAAACCGCACGTGTGTGCCTGTTGGTGGCAGCGTACAGGTGCACTTGTGTGCGTTTTTCACAAACTATTATATAACGCACAAGTCTAGTGTATAATACACGTCAGTCAGCAGTGTCTGATAGTGTCAGACTTCTCAGTAATTGTCGCTCCTAAAAACCAGTTAGGTTCTTATTGCGTCCGTGCTTGCATTTAAAAACCGCACGTGTGTGCCTGTTGGTGGCAGCGTACAGGTGCACTTGTGTGCGTTTTTCACAAACTATTATATAACGCACAAGTCTAGTGTATAATACACGTCAGTCAGCAGTGTCTGATAGTGTCAGACTTCTCAGTAATTGTCGCTCCTAAAAACCAGTTAGGTTCTTATTGCGTCCGTGCTTGCATTTAAAAACAGCACGTGTGTGTCTGTCGGTGGCAGCGTACAGGTGCACGTTTTGCACAAACTATTATATAACGCACAAGTCTAGTGTATAATACACGTCAGTCAGCAGTGTCTGATAGTGTCAGACTTCTCAGTAATTGTCGCTCCTAAAAACCAGTTAGGTTCTTATTGCGTCCGTGCTTGCATTTAAAAACAGCACGTGTGTGGCAGTCAGTGGCAGCGTCAGGCTCCATATTGTCCCTGGATAGAGACGTGCATGATGGCCTGTAAACATGAAGTGCCCATTGTAAGGAAGTGGGTCTATTGTAGTATAGCCCTTAGGCAGGGCAGCCAAAAATTTGGAGGCTCCACATTGTCCCTGGATAGAGATGTGCATGAGGGCCTCAAAACATTGTTCCCATTGCAAAGGAGCGGGTCTCCTGTCGTTGTAATGCCCATTCAGAAAGAATGGGCGAAAAAATTTACCACTGGGGGTATACCTGAAACAACGGCTTAACTATTGTAACGGTCACCATGATGGCGCATGAGGAGAAGGAGGAGCAGTCCAGCGATTAGCCAAAGTCCAGAAGTGTGTTACCATGGGTGAGTGGAGGTACATGGCAAATTCCCGTTACAAACTTTAAATTCCGCTGTCATTTGCTGGTGGTGTGTGGTGAAGTCTGGCCAAATCCAACCCTTGTTCATCTTGATCAGAGTCAGCCTGTCAGCATTTACAGTTGACAGGCGGGTGCGTTTATCTGTAATGATTCCACCTGCGGCACTAAAAACACGCTCTGACAAAACGCTAGCGGCAGGGCAGGCCAGGACTTCCAAGGCGTAGAGAGCCAATTCATGCCACGTGTCCAGCTTGGATACACATTAATTGTAAGGCACAGAGGAATGTCGGAGTACAGTTGTTTGATCTGCAAGGTACTCCTTGAGCATCTGGCCAAACTTAGGATTTCTTCTGGCACTACCCCTCACCTCAGGGGCTGTGGTATGTGAGGGGCTGAGAAAACTGTCCCACATCTTAAAGACTGTTCCCCTACCTCTGGCGGATTGGACTTGTGCCCCTCTCGGCTGTACGCCTTGGTTGTCCACTGATTCCTGACCTATGCCGCTAGCGTTTTGTGAGGGGAATGCTTTGCCTACTTCCGTGACTATGGCCTTCTGGAACTACTGCATTTTGCCTGACCTCTCCGCCTCGGGAATAAGAGACATAAAGTTCTCCTTTTAGCGTGGGTCTAACAGTGTTACCAACCAGTAATGATTGTCGGCCAAGATGTTCTTAACACGAGGGTCACGAGACAGGCAGCTTACCATAAAGTCAGCCATGTGTGCCAGACTCTTAACAGCCATCACTTCAGTATCCTGACCAACACGATGACTGAACATGCTGTCCTCCTCCTCCTCATCATCTACCCTGTCCTCTGGCCAGCCACGCTGAACCGAGGATATGACTGCATGTCATATCCTCAATTTGGCCAGAGAGTTGCTCCATGTCTTCATCCTCCTCCTCGTCATAGTCCTCCACTGCACGTTGTGATGAGACGAGGCTGGGCTGTGTGTTATCACCCACACCCACTACTGTTTGTTGCTCAAACTCATCGCGCTCCGCCTGAAATGCATCATGGTTGTTTTTTGAGCAGAGACCATTTTAGAAGGCAGAGAAGCGGTATGGTGACGCTAATAATGTCGTCATCGCCGCTCACCATCTTGGTGGAGTCCTCAAAGTTTTGGCAGATGGTGCATAGGTCGGACATCCATCTCCACTCCTCAGGTGTTATGTGTGGAGTTTGACCCATTTCCCGACGGCTTAGGTGATGCAGGTACTCAACAACTGCCCTCTTCTGCTCACATATCCTGACCAACTTGTGCAGAGTTGAATTCCAACGCGTGGGGACATCACACACCAGTCTGTGTGCCGGAAGATGCAAACGGCGTCTTAAGCCGGCAAGGCCGGCTGAAGCAGTAGGTGACTTTCGAAAATGTGCAGACAGGCGGCGAACTTTTACCAGCAGATCAGACAGCTCTGAGTATGACTTTAGAAACCGCTGAACCACGAGGTTGAGCACATGGGCCACGCATGGAACATGTGTCAGCTGGCCTCGCCTCAAAGCCGCCACCAGGTTCCGGCCATTGTCACACACGACCTTTCCTGGCTTTAGGTTCAGAGTTGTGAGCCAGTGATCTGCCTGCTGTTTCAGAGCTGTCCACACCTCTTCTGCATTGTGGGGTTTGTCACCTATGCAGATTAGCTTCAGCACTGCCTGTTGCCGCTTCGCCGAGGCAGTGCTGCAGTGCTTCTGTGTCGCCCTGGACAAGCCAGGGGCCACAGAGCACAACACTTAAACACCCCACACTCCCTGCAGGCATATCATAGTCAAAACACAAAATCCTTGTTGCCTTCCCCAGGGGCTGTTGTCCACACCAGGGTGTGGAGCCAGGCGGTTGGTCTCCACCCAGCGAGGAGGAGGGAAAACACAGGCAGTGAGAGTTAAGCTAAGGAAGTGGAAGGAGGAAAGTAGTAGAGAGGAGAAAAGTGATAGCAAAGAGCCTGAAGTTGGTCCGGGTGTGTGGCCCGGACAGGACAGCAAGGTTGGCAGGATGTGGTGACCGTCTGCAGTGGAGGCCGATTGGAGTCTGCCGTAAGGACCGTGGACGGGTGGTGACCCGGCCGTACCGGACCGGTATACAAAGAGAAGCCAGCACCATTGGCAGAGGACTTTCGGATCCCGGCAAGGCTTGGTGTCGCCGTGAATTTGCCAAATCCGTTAGTGAAGGGGACCTCAGGGTTTCCAAACAGCCAAGTCCAGATAGAAGGCAACCGTCCAACCGTGAAGGGGAGACACCGCCACCGCCAAGGGCAACCGTCTCCCAGGGTCAGCGCCTGTGGGCAAAAGGGGCTCCTCCGGCCCATATCCAGGTCGGGGAGCGGGTTACCGTTGGGAAACCATCACTACCAACACTTAACTTAGGTGCAGGGAGAGACAGTCATCACTAACCTGCAGGGAGGAACAACCGCAGCCGTCCGAGGGACCCGTCCATCCAGCCACTTGTTTTACCGTGAACTGTGTCATCATCATTGGGCTGAGTGAGTACCTCCGTGCTGTGCGGCACAGCGCTGCCCCTGCGACCCTGCACCTCATCAGGCCCCGCAACCCGCCTGTCATCCATCTCTACCCCATCACCAGGCCCCGGGACAACCAACCCCCCTACCCACGGAGGGGAGAAATAACAACAAAGCTGCTCCCTGTCACAGGCTCCCAGGATCCCCGTTCAGAGCAGCGGTGGTGTCCACACAATCACCACAACCGTGGGTGGCGTCACGGACAATATCCCCAAAACCCAAACCACCCCTTTTCACTCACGGGCGAGTAGCGCCGCTCGAGTCCCCGGGATCCGGCCATCGCTCGAGCCAACGAGCAGCAGCAGCCGTAGAGCAGCGTCAGCCGGACCCGAGCAGTGGGAGAGCGCACCGTCCCCTCCTCCGCCCGCGACACTTCCAGCTTGGGACTGGTGTGGAGGGTAAAGTGGATCAGGATGCGCAGGAGGAGGAGGAGGCTGAGGAGCATGACATTCCGGAGCTGTAGAGTGTGTGTGAAACCCTGACTGAGGTAGGGCCTGCAAAACTTGGTGTGTGAAGGACGTGTTCCGTCCCTCGCTCAGACTGGGTCCCAGCTTGCACAATATTAACCCAGTGTGACGTCAACGAGATGTAGCGGCCTTGCCCACATGCACTTGTCCACGTGTCTGTGGTTAGGTGGACTTTGGCTGAAACAGCGTTGTTCAGGGCACGTGTGATGTTTTGTGACACGTGGTTATGCAATGCGGGGACGGCACACCGGGAGAAATAGTGGCGGCTGTGGACCGAGTAACGTGGGACAGCTGCCACCATCAGGTCGTGGATTGCTTCTGTCTCAACCAGCCTAAAAGGCAACATTTCCAGCGCAAGCAGTCGCGAAAAGTTAGCATTTAGAAGTGTGGCATGTGGGGCGTTGGCAGTGTATTTGCACCTGCGTTCAAAGGTTTGCTGAATGGATAACTGAACGCTGCGCTGGGACAAGGACGTGCTTGATGATGGTGTTATTTCTGCGTGGGTAACTGCAGGTGCATGGCCGGAGGAGGCTTGTTCGCAGGCAGCATGGACAGGGGATTGGCTCGCATGCACAACCAGCGAAGACGTAGCAGTGACATCAGCAAGCACTGCTCCTCGACTCTGTTGTACTTCCCACAAAGTCGGGTGCTTGGCTGACATGTGCCTGATCATGCTGGTGGTGGTCAGGCTGCTAGTTTTGGTACCCCTGCTGATGCTGGCATGGCAGGTGTTGCAAATGGCCTTTTTAGAATCATCTGGAGCCAACTTAAAAAACTGCCAGTGTCAGAGTTCCGGGTTTTCCAGTTTTCTTTTGAAAGAGCTTGCCCTTTGTTAACATGGAGTTTTCTGTTCTGTTGCCCTACTTCCTGTCCATCTGTTTAAAAGCCGCCCCAAAAGCTTAGTCCAGTGCCTGAGTATACTGCTTCCTGTGTGCTCCTGCCCTGCTGCTTTTGGTTCCTGATTGTTATTCGGATCCTCTTGGAAAACAACCGACACCGACTCTGGACTTCATCTGGTATCATCTAGCTGTGCCCGGACTCCGTTTGCCGTCTTTGGTCGGCACTTCTGCCCGGTTCCTTCCGTTTAATACCACTCTGGACTCACATCACGTACGGACATTTTTGGACTTACCTATTGCCCTTTTGTGTCCCGGCTGCTGCGCATTTAGGGCTTCTGGGGTGATTGCCAGACAGTCCCTGTATAGGGGTTCGCTCTTGGTGGTCTCCCTGGGGGAGTCCGGTGCGCGGTCCCGGGAATTCCCTTTCGCTCCGTCCCTGGAAGGTATTTCCTGTATTTATGTTCTACTGTGTTTTTGTTCCGTTTATGTACATATTTGCTGGTTGCATATTATAAACGTCTTGCACCAAGAACTCGTCTCTGGTTGTCATTGCCCTAACGCAATCGAAATCCTCAATACATACAATAGTATTACAGCCAGACTCGGGAAGACCTAACATTTGTACAGGCACCTTGTGTCGTGTTGTTCCGGGGAACAGTTGCCTGACGTCTGCCTGGGGCCACCACTCTGCTTTTTACTGCCTGTTGGGATGCTACGCCTCCCTCCCCCTGTGCACTGCTGTCCTCGCTCTGCATATCCTCCTGCCAGGTTGGGTCAGTTACTGGATCATCCACCATGTCGTCTTCCTCTTCCGCACCCTGCTCCTCCTCCTGACTTCCTGACAATTGTGTCTCATCATCGTCCACCCCTTGTTGAGACACGTTGCCAACTTCGTGAGAACGTGGCTGCTCAAATATTTGGGCATCTGTACATACAATCTCGTCATGGCCCACTTCAACAGGAGCTGGCGAGAGGCCAGAATTTGTGAATGGAAACGTGAACGAACAGCTCTTCCGAGTGTCCAAGTGTGGGATCAGTAATGTCCGTGGACGTGTACTCGGCCTGGTGGTAGGAAGGAGGATCAGGTTCTGAAATGTGCGGTGCAGTATCACGGCTACTGACACTTGACCGTGTGGAAGACAGAGTGTTTGTGGTGGTGCCAATCTGACTGGAAGCATTATCCGCTATCCAACTAACAACCTGTTGACACTGGTCTTGGTTCAAGAGCGGTGTACTGCTGCGGTCCCCAAGAATTTGGGACAGGACGTGCGAGCGACTAGATGTGGCCCTTTGTTGTGGCGAAATTAGAGCTTGCACACAACCTCGGTCTCTGCCTGCACCACCATCACGTCCACTTCCTTGTTCGTTGACAACGCCCTTGCGCATTTTGCAGTGCTGTGCTGATGTGTATTCACTAGACTTGTGCGTTATATCCAAGTTTTTGCAAAACTCACACAAATGCAGCGGAAAGCTGCCACCAACAGGCACACACGTGCGGTTTTTAAATGCAAGCACGGAGGCATTAAGAACCTAACAGGTCTCTATCCAGGGACAACGTGGAGCCTCCCAATTTTTGGCTGCCCTGCCTAAGGGCTATACTACAATAGACCCACTTCCTTCCAATGGGCACTTCAGGTTTACAGGCCCTCATGCACGTCTCTATCCAGGGACAATGTGGAGCCTCCCAATTTTTGGCTGCCCTGCCTAAGGGCTATACTATAATACACCCACTTCCTGACAATGGGCACTTCAGGTTTACAGGCCCTCATGCACGTCTCTATCCAGGGACAACGTGGAGCCTCCCAATTTTTGGCGGCCCTGCCTAAGGGCTATACTACAATAGACCCACTTCCTTCCAATGGGCACTTCAGGTTTACAGGCCCTAATGCACGTCTCTATCCAGGGACAACGTGGAGCCTCCCAATTTTTGGCTGCCCTGCCTAAGGGCTATACTACAATAGACCCACTTCCTTCCAATGGGCACTTCAGGTTTACAGGCCCTCATGCACGTCTCTATCCAGGGACAACGTGGAGCCTCCCAATTTTTGGCTGCCCTGCCTAAGGGCTATACTACAATAGACCCACTTCCTTCCAATGGGCACTTCAGGTTTACAGGCCCTCATGCACGTCTCTATCCAGGGACAACGTGGAGCCTCCCAATTTTTGGCTGCCCTGCCTAAGGGCTATACTACAATAGACCCACTTCCTTCCAATGGGCACTTCAGGTTTACAGGCCCTCATGCACGTCTCTATCCAGGGACAATGTGGAGCCTCCCAATTTTTGGCTGCCCTGCCTAAGGGCTATACTATAATACACCCACTTCCTGACAATGGGCACTTCAGGTTTACAGGCCCTCATGCACATCTCTATCCAGGGACAACGTGGAGCCTCCCAATTTTTGGCTGCCCTGCCTAAGGGCTATAATACAATAGACCCACTTCCTTCCAATGGGCACTTCAGGTTTACAGGCCCTCATGCACGTCTCTATCCAGGGACAACGTGGAGCCTCCCAATTTTTGGCTGCCCTGCCTAAGGGCTATACTACAATAGACCCACTTCCTTCCAATGGGCACTTCAGGTTTACAGGCCCTCATGCACGTCTGTATGCAGGGGCATTGGTGAACCTCACAATTTTGGACTGCCCTGGCAAAGGAAAATACTAAAAAGACTCACTTCCTCAAAATGGGCACATTAGACTCAAGAGGCCTTCATGTACGTCTCTTCTCAGGGACATCGGAGTGCCACACAATGTTTTCACGTAAAATCTTTCATGTATTAATCTCAAAAAGTAACATACACCAGCTCTATCTCACTATTGGGTATGTGCCCTTAACATTTCCGCCATGAAAAATCATTTTGGGGTCATTTTGGAAGGTTTTCTGGTGAGTCCGTAAAAATGGCGTAAAACGCGGACAAAATTGTTCACAGCTGTGACTTTTCAGTGATAAATGCTTCAAGGGGTCTTCCCCATGCTGTTGCCATGTCATTTGAGCACTCTTCTGAGACTTTTGTGACATTTTTAGGGTTTCTCCATGCTGCCGGGGGGTCATTTCACAAAAATACTCGGGTCTCCCATAGGATAACATTGGGCTCGTTGCTCGGCCCGAGTACACGAGTATCTTGGGAGGCTCGGCCCGAGCTTCGAGCACCCGAGCTTTTTAGTACTCGCTCATCACTAGTGCTGATGCCATTCCAGCAGTGTCGACATTCGCATTCCCAGGGCTCACCTGAGGTTATTACTTCACGCAAGCTTTGTGCCCAATCAGCGCTAGAGTGATGCCAGCATGGAAGGTGAGTATATTCTTTTTCATTTTAATGGGAGCAAACATGTGGAATGAGGATGATTTGTCCTAGTAGTGGACAACCCCTTTAAGATTGGTATTACGTAATCATACTGACCTGGAGAATTTTGTTATTTTCTTGCTTATATTTCTTATGCTTGCTTGTACAACATATATGGAACCGTATTACCATATAGAACCATAAATACTTATTTGTGAAGTGTGACCATGCTCACCACTGATCGTTACTCAATCGAGTATTGTGGGTGTTAGAGCGCCATTCTCAAGTCCCTGCACTGCATGTTTTGTGGTTTTTTCACAGCCAATCAACATGTGGGGATTGCTTTCCACACACAAGTAATGTTGTAACCATGTTGGCTACTGGCATTACTGTGATTGGCCGGCTGCATTGCATCATTAGGTCTTATATAAGACCCGGTGTGCGATGTTCAGAACACTTCAGTTCAGGGAGAATTGATCTAGGAACAAGAGCTTAGAGTAGAGCAGGCATAAAGGCAGCATTTATTGCAAAACAGTCCTTCTATAATAATACTGCTGCTGAAACCTAAAACCAAAAGTCCTTTTCAGGGCTAAATACTGTCCTTTCTTATGATAAAACCACTGTTTCCTTCATTCACTGTAGGGAAAGCTGCTGGAGGAGGCATAGTTTGACATTAGAACAGGCATTTAGGCAAGGTTTAGTGCAAAACATTGCTTCCATACTTATACTGCTGCTGCAACATGCAATTAAAAGCCCTTTTAAGGGCTAAATACTGTCCTTTCTTGTAGTAAAAACCACTATTATATGAATTCACTGTAAGGATAGCTGCTGGAGGACGGCTAATTTTGTATTAGAGCAGGCATATAGGCAGGGTTTATTGCAAAACAGTCCTTCTATACTTATTCTGCTGCAACCTAAAACTAAAAGTCCTTTTCATGGCTAAATATTGTCTTTTCGTGTAGTAAAACCACTGTTACCTGCATTAACTGTAGGGATAGCCTTTCACCTATTGTTGCACATTGGCATCAAACACCACATCCAGTTCTTTTTCCCTGTGCAGAGTTTAGCTGTTCCTACCGCAGGCCTTGCAACGCAAAAGGAAATATCTAGCCACCCTCCCCAGGCCCAAAAACTAAATGGGCACATTTCCAGACTCCTTGCCCAGGAAACGGTGCAGTTTAGACTTGTGGACACTGAGACTTTCTGCAACCTTATGACGGCAGCCGTATCTCAGTTGCCAGCCACCACAATTTTTCCCAGTTTGGCCTCCCTGCCTTAGACCAGCACGTGTCCCATAACATCACCTGCATCCTGATCTATACAGTTACTGGGAAGGTCCATTTAATGACAGATATGTAGACAAAATGCTTTTGGCCAGGGACACGATGTTTCCCTAAAAGCACACTGGGTGAACTTTGCTGAGGCCGGGACCGAGTCATACCATGAAATGGCACACTAGCCAAGGATTGTGGGCCCTAGTTCCAGCAGGTTTTCCTCCACCTACTACATCAGTTCCTGCACCCTTTCCTCTTCATCCTCCATATCCAAATTGTCATCTCTGGCACGTCTCCTATATCAGTCTCAAGATGGAAGCACTGCCTCGGTAAAGTAGCAACAGACTCTGCTGAAACCCATTTAATTAGGTGACAAACAGCACAACCGCCACATAGTCGTTGAAAGGTGTAACAGACCAGACAAATCTGTGGCTTTCGCAGCTAAATCTATAACCAGGCATGGTCATGTGTGATAATGGCCATAACCTGGTGGTGGCGCTAAAGTTTGGCAAGCTGGCACATGTACCGTGCCCAGCTCATGTGTTCAACTTATTCGTTCAGCGGTTTCTGAAAATTATCCAGAATTGCCAGAGCTACTTGTGAAGGTATGCCGAATGTGCGCCCGTTTCCGCAAGTCATCTACAGCTGCCGCTGATTTGGCAGTACTACAGCATTGCTTGCAAGTGCAACTTCACTAACTGCTTTGAAACCTGAACACATGCTGAAACTCAACATTACATATGTTGGCATGGCTTTGTCAGCAGCAGAGGGCAGAAGTTGAATTCCAGCTACAACGTGTCCATCAGTGTCACGTCCGGATGACCAGACAAGAGGAAAGTGGGTCCACAGGTCCAAGATACCGTTCACTGACTCATAAGAGTGGACTTGAGTGGCTACCAAGACTTCACCACAACACAGGAGGTGGAAGCAGACAGATCGCTTATAGGCAGTTTGCCAGGAGACAACCCAGGGGAATCCTGATACCTCTGCAGCTGGCGCCACTGGACAATGTCCAAGAGCCAGAGTGGATCAGGTGGTAGCCAGTGCGGGCTGGAGCAGACTGGTGTAGGTGGTCACAGGCATGCAGAGGGTGCTTGCGGATCTGGCGAACACAAGATGGACACTGGCGGCTTCACGGGCACTACTAGGCAGAATGGAGACTGAGTTACAGAACATCACGGAATGTGAGCAAGAGCACTGGGACCTGACAACTAGCACGAGCAGACAAGTTGCGGAGTAACGTTGAACAGGCACCTCCCAATGGGGGAGGATGCCTTATATACACTGTGCATAAGGGGTCAGGAAGCACCTCTGGATTTAGGTCGCACTGGCCATTTAAGTAAAGGGAGAGCAGTGTGGCTGTACCCTAAGCGCCCTCCCGAGAGCCCTACTTTGCATGCGTGGACCTCAGGAGCCAGGGGAAGAACGGCGACTCATGGAGCCAGAGGAACGTCGGAGCCTATGACAAATGGGGATCAGGGGTTCCGACGGAGGGACAGAAAAGACCCAAGGACCGCAAAACCAAACTGAGGTTGCCAAGGTAGTAGAGGTGAGCAGTGGAGAGCATCTGCACTCTAGGGCTAGGAGCGCCTTCAATCTGACATTCGGTATTCCAGTCAGCCTACGCACATAAGGACTGACGAATGGGCATGGATGTCTGACATCTGTGAGGTTCTCAAAAACTTTGAGATATTAACCAAGATGGTGAACATCCATAATGCCATGATCAGCTTCTGGGTCTACTCAAATGCTCACTGCTCACAATTAAGAAGATTTGCATGCACCAGGTGGAGAAGGATAAAGAAAGTTCACAGGATGATACTATCCAGCAAAGCCTAATCTTATCTTTTTACCAATGGGTGATAATGAGGAGGAGGAGAAACAAAAGATTGCTGCCAACAGATGATGAGCAGTAGGAGAAGGAAGAGCTGGAGATTCATCCTCTTTGTGGGGACAGGGATGTTTTGCCTGTAGGTAGTCTTGCACACATGGCTGACTTTATGTGACCCTCCCATTATGCACATCCTAATCTTAGCTCCTGAACAACCCTGGTGTGTGGCCCCCAGTCTGTGCAACTCAAAAGCAGCATTGTGTTGAGTGTCCGATTGTGTGAACAATGTCATATGTAGTCCTGACACTCGGCGACTTTTGAGCCAGACACCATGATGTGACAGCACATTGTCCATATCAGTCGCAAGCTGGAAGCACAGCAGCACTGCCTCGGTGAAGCATCAACAGGCTCTGCTGAAACTAATTTGTTTAGATGACAAACATCAAACTACTGCACAGTTGTGGAAAGCTATAACAATGCAACAAATCTGTGGCTCTTGCAGCTGAACCTGCAACCAGGCATGGTCGTGTGTGAAAATTGCCATAACCTGGTAGCGGCTCTGAACCTTGTCAAACTCAACACTCCTCCATGCTTGGTCCTCGTGGTTCAGCGATTTTGGAACACTACTCAGATTTGCCTGATCTACTTGTGAAGGTATGCAGCGTGTGCGCCCATTTCCGCAAGTCAGCAAGGAGGAGAGAAGAGGGAGACATAGCAGGTCCAACAGAGGCAGTAGAACACTATCAAAAGTCTGGGACAGTTTTATTAGACCCTCCCAGCACCCAGGTCCTGATGCACAGGGTAGTCTGACAAGGAGGGAAAGGTTTTGAAAGATGGTAAAGGAGTATCTAGCCGACTGTATTAGCATCCTCCGTGTTTCCTCTGTGCCATACAACTATTGGGTATCCAAGCTGCACATATGGCATGAACTGTCCCTTTACACCTTGGAGGTGCTTGTCTGTCCTGCCACTAGCGTTTTGTCAGAGCGGATTTTTAGTGGCACTGAAAATGCTGACAGGTTGACTACTATCAAAATGAACAAGACCTGGATTGACCCAGATTTCTCAACCCCTCCAGATGACAGCAGCGGAGCTTGAAGCTAATTCAAATGTACCTTTTTTTTCCAGTTGTATGCCTGTGCAACCCTTCCCACCCAAATAAAGGTATACAGTTAATAGTTTCTTCATTTCTATTCATACTCCTTCTCCTCCACCAAAGCAGCAGAGTCATCCTGCGACTATCACTCTTAATTTTTCAGAGTGTGCATGATGCCTTCCTTCATAATGTTTTCAGGATGTGTATGAGGCCTACCTTTTCCAATTGTCTTACATATATAGATGTATACTCCCCAGGGATAAATGTTTTTCAGCCCTTCGACTTAGTGCATAGTATTTCCCAGTCTCCCCAGGAGTTCCACTCATGTCTTCCAGGGTGTATTGCAGTTCCTCTTTCTAATTCTTGGCAGCCTTTGCACTTAGTGCATATGTTTTATAGGTCTAGGAGTCCCACTATCTAATTTTTGGGAGTCTTTGCATTGTCCGCATATGCTTTGTGAGCTTCACAGTCCCTCCTTCATAAATTAAACAGAATGTGTCTGACCATGTCACACACACCACATGCCCAGATAAGGTAGTAAAATGTTAAAATTACACTTACCGATTATTACTGGTGGGTGTAGTTTTATTCCCCCTTTACTATGTCATCTACTGTAGCAATACGTGACAGTGAAATACAGTTAATGAAATAATGTTTCCTCACATTTTTTTCTATAAAATCCATTTAATCTTTGATTTTGTATGTTTTACTGGCAGTCTGCAAAAGTTGAGTATTTTCTGCGCCAAATCTGCAAGTTACAAATCAGCAACGTGTACATGACACTTCAGGATTCTCATTGACTTTGCTGGCATCAGGATTCCCTTGAGGTTTTGTGACAAATCTGCAACTCAAAAACGCAACATGTGCACACAGCCTAATACTCTGATAACATTGATCCCAGCAGCTACCTGAGAGTCAGAGATTAGAGTTGAGTAAGTACCTAACTATTTGTACTCCCTATACTCATAATGAGTACTGTCTAATACTCGCATATTCGTTCCGAATAGCATGTGCAATGCAAGTGTTGTGGAGGGTGGCAGGGGGCTGTAGTCATGGGCAGAGCCGAGCCCCCACTTCCAGGCAGCGTCTCTCTTCTATGCTGGACTCCTGCCACCTACACAGTGCAACAAGGGACACCACAATTCTTCCTCTTTAAGATCAATTCAGACACAAAGTCCAGGATAATATTTAACACTTCTTTACTGAATAACTCATACAGTTTCTGTGGAGCACATCCACTGCGGGCACATAGCTTGAACGTTACATGCATGTTACGGTTTGGATTCATTTTACATTTTCCTGCACACTGCTCCCTCCTATTTATCTCTCCAGCTACTACCGTATTGGACTGTCTATGTCCCCTGGCAACACCAGAGTGGCAGCTAGTAAATTCATGCAGTCCCACATGGATCTAATCACGTCCCCTCCCACAGGGATTTGATATACCACCGGACGGAGTTCCTTCACCACTGTTTCTGTGACGACCCGTTCTCCCAGGTCCATGTTACCTCATGCCTAGGCCGGTCCTATGGGAGTCAGTTGCTACCCGGAAGGTCCACTAAATCATGGCCCACAACTTCAGGTCAGTCTGTGTCTATTTCTGCACCCGGCTACTGAATAGTTTCCTTTGTCCACTTGATACAGTTTGCTGAGGTGACCATGGCGTCTGGCCGAATTACTCTGTACTTCTCTTGCTATACCTCCCACAGCTACAGCTTCTTCTCTCTACTTCATGGTGTCCCTATCTGACTAGAATCAGGAAGTTTTCTTTGCCTTAACCCCTACTATGGGCCAGCCTCCTTCCCCTTTAACTCCTTCAGTCCTATTACACCATCCCAGCCCTAAGCTGTTGCCTATCCTAAAGGACCAGAAAGCAGTGACCCCCTAGTGGTGGCTGAACAACAGTGCACCCGAAAAGTACACACATGTAAACAACATTGCACACATATAAACATACACAAATAAATCATGACGTCTTCAGAGGGGTTGCAGGGCAGGGGTCACCCTCCTACATTCCTCCCCTCTTTAACTATAGCAGTCCCCGATTATGCAACGACTTGCAAAATGTGAAAGCACGTCATGCATTCACTAAAACCTTACACTACTATAAAAATTCTTGTCTTCTCCGGCATCTCGATGTCTTCTTTTCTTCCATGCCGGAGGCACACAACAGTCCTTTTAGTAATAAAACAACAGGTCCGAGGGCCAATGGTAGTGACCCTTCAAGTCCAAGGGCACTGTGTCTTTACCACAAAGTGATACTGTCCATATCTCCCACCGGCTGCAAAGGTGGGGGCACAGTCCTTTAAGAAAAAAAAACCTTATCCACAAAGTTCTGGAGGCACAAACTTGAAAACATCGTCCCGTTTCCTGACCCGGCCAGCACATCAGGTCGTCCGTTCCTCTTTCCCCTCCACCCCGTTGCACAGAATTGGGCACAGAGTCTCAGGAGCCGGTCAGGACAGAGTCCATGGGGGAAAGTCCAGAAACAGGAGAGGACTAAGTCCAGGGGGCAATGACCGTAAACAGGACAGAGAAGCTGTGTTAAGATTAGGCGCAAATAGGGTCTTATCCGGTAAACAGGTAGGGGGTGAATGTCAGAAAAAACACTCACCTGGTCTGGTTGTGCCAGTCACAACCCCTTAATGAGCATGGAAATAGCATGGAAGGCAGCGGTCCCGCAGCGGTAAGACAATTATAAAAGCAGGAGGAAAGCGGGTTTAAATACCGCGCCAAAACCAAAGGAGTCCGGAGGAAGTTAGTGAATCCCTTTTTATTTTCTCAGGTCTACGCGATTCAGGGACATATCCGTCCCCTTTATCAGGACAATAGATAGTATTCTCTGTATATTGTCCTGATGAAGGGGACGGATATGTCCCTGAAACGCGCAGACCTGATAAAATAAAAAGGGATGGTTTTGGCGCGGTATTTAAACCTGCTTTCCTCCTGCTTTTAGAATTGTCATAAACAGGACAGGACATAGTCCATAGGGGCAAAACAGGACAAGTCCAAGAAAGCTGCAAGGGACAAGTTCTTGGCCGAGGGTACAGTCCTCCTCCAGCCCCAAAGACTCGCAGAAACCACCTAATCCAGTAGGGGGAGTGCAACCTGAGCAAAACTTGGAAAGAGAAATCAAACAAAAAGAAAAATCAAACACAAACTCTTGGCCTCTTCCAGCCATGAGGGGCATCACAACATCCCTCCGCACAAGAATCAAACAAAAATCTTGGCCTCATCTGGCCGTGGGGGTTATCACACCATCCCTCGACTCACACAGGGGCAATGTTTCAGCCCAATAGAGGCTCGTGACCTCTAACTTTTTAACAGGAAGGTACTTTGGAACTGGCCTCCCCTGCCTGCAATCAGGAGTCCCTCTTGGTCATCCTCAGCCACTTCCAGCCTTCTTTTTCCCTGCGGCGAACCTCTTTCTCCAAGCCTCAAATGACCTGGGGGACATAGGGCGTGGTCACATCCATGACCAATCTGGATTCTTTATCCGTTCGGCCTTCAGGATCCAGGGATGGTTTTTGCCTCTCCAGAGGCCCTCTCCAGGTAGACTTGGCCGATTATGCTGCTGTTAACCACTGAAGGGGCTGCTGCAGCCGTTGCGCTCTTCAGGTACACTTGGCCGATTCTGCTGCTGTTAACGACCACTTAGGGAGCTGCTGCGGGGGATGGCGGGAGTCCTGCCTGTTCCCACACCGGCTGCTGGGTCATCTGGGGCTCCCTCTGCTCTCCCAGGCCAGTCCCGCCCCTTGTGCCACTAATCTTGGTGATTCAGCAGCTTCTGCTTGCTGCCGTCATTCGCTCTCGTGCACGACTTCCTCTCTCTTCGTCGTTTCACGCAAAATGGCGCCGGCTGGCTTGATCACTCGTGCTTCCTGCATTCCAAGGCCTGCCTCTTCCAACGCCAGTGCCCCGCTGCGTCATTCGTCCATCTTGCCAGCTGCGCCCACAGCCACACCTCTTGATCACGCTGGCGCTCACTCACTTGCATGTGTAGCGCCCCTGAGACTAGTCGCTACAGGGTATATCAATTATATCCTTCCCAAGCAGGTCAAGATGTTAATCTGGTAAGTTTACACACACCTCACACCACCATACAGCAGGGAGAAGCAGTCACTAGGAAAGGGTTAACAATGTTTCTAGAAACAGTCAGTAAGTGACTCAGCCAGTTCCTAGCAGACCTAGGTTGCCATAGCAACTTGCAAAAGTGGGGGCATGAGCAGTTAGGAGTAGAAAACAGTTTCACTTTACCTCAGAACAAGCTTGGACATGAGACAGAGCAGACTTACGGTGTGTAGCTCCCTGAAGGGAGGCTGTCAGGCCCTCAGGGAGGCAGAACAGAGCTGTCAGGATGTAACACCGAACAGACAGCAAAACCAGGCTGGGGCCAGTGACACCTAGAGAGACGGCACCCGGCACTTGTAATTGTGGACTAAAAGGGGAGCAGTCGCCAGAGCACGGGACTGAACACAGAAGAGGTACAGAGCCCTAGTTCGGGTGGCTGCGGTGCGGCAGCAGAGAGGGAGCCTGGGGAGATGGGACAGAGGTCCGACCCACGAGAGGCCCAGGCTGCCGGCCTGTACGGGCCAGGACCGGGGGAGAGAACAGAGTTGTGCATGGAGGAGAAAGGCCACAGATTATCAAACCGGATACAGCCTCTGCCCTGCCTGGGAAGCGACCGGAGTCTCTGATGGCGTGGACTAGCTCCTGGGGTGCGATACCACCTGAGCCAGTAAATAAACTGACTGGAACCCGCACCTGGTGACTCTGTGAGTAATTGCCGCTGCCCTGCACTCCGGTGCTCCTGTGGAATGCCGACCCCATTCTCACCAACCTCCCGGAGTTCCCCGCTCCGCCCGTGGGGAGCGACACCATCCCGGCTGCACATAACACCTTCCCCGGAGAGAGACTGTGCAGCGGCGGCTAATTCCTGGCCACATACCACGGATGGTTCTGCGAAGCATCCCCATTCCCCATCCAGTACTGCCCTTGGGAGAGGACTAGTCACAGAAAGGGTAGACGGCGGAGGAAGCCGAGACCCCAGTCACCACTGCAACCAGTGACACGCTTCCCAGGGGCCCGTCACCCTCATTCCATCCCCATCTGTATTGGACACTTGTCCGTTTGCTGTTTTTGTTTGACATGTAGCTGACGGAGTCACGGAGCCGGGTCAGGCCAGTCACAGCTACCCCACAAAACCACTGGCCCGGTGCCGAGTACCCTAAGGCCCTGTGGTACGCTACACAGGCGTCTCTTCGGCTGCCGCGCCCCTCGCTCACAGGCGCCTCCTTCACTGAGCAAGATCTTCCTCTTCCACCGGACTCTTCTTTGGTGGTATCCTCCCAACCCAGGCCAGACCTCATCTTCAGCGCCTCCTTTCTTCACGACTGCCACTTCTCCAGACTAGGTATATTTTTGCACCCTTGAGCACCGTCTCCATTCACGAAAGGCAGTGTTACTTCTCCGCTGGTCACCCGACACCATCTTGGGGTCAACGCTGCGGTCCGCCATCTTGAGTGGCACTAACATTATTTTTGCACATGGCGCTGCATCTTCTGCACAGAGGTCAGGTTATTCCTATCTTCTCGCATGTTAAGTTCACCCTACTGACTACGCCAAATGCTGAAGGGGGTGGCAGGGGGTCATAGTCGTGGGCAGAGGCGAGCCCCTGCTTCCAGGCAGCGTTTCATTTCTATGTTGCACTCCTGTCACATTCACAGAGCAACATTCTTCACCATTCTTCACCATTCTTCTTCCGAGAGACGTAACTTTTTTATTTTTTAGTCTATCTGGTCATGTGAGGGCTCGTTTTTTGTGGAACAAGCTGTACTTTTGAATTAAACCATGAATTTTACCATATAATGTACTGGAAAATGACAAAAAAAAATCCGAATGCGGAAAAGTTTTTAAAAAAAGTGCGATTGCGCTACTGTTTTTGAGATATTTTATTCACTGTGTTCACTATATTGTAAAACTGATGTGTCAGTGTGATGCCTGAGGTCGGTGCGATTTTGTGGACACCAAACATAAGTAGGTGTTTACTCTTGTCTAAGAGGTTAAAAAAAAATTGAAGTTTGCCCAAAAAAAGTGGCGTACATTTTGCGCCATATTCCGCCACCCACAGCGTTCTCATTTTCCGGGATTTATGGCTCAGTGATGGCTTATTCTTTGTGTCTGGAGGTGACTTTTTTAACGGTACCATTTTTGCGCAGATGCTACATTTTAATCGCCTGTTATTGAATTTTGCACAAAATTTGTGGCAACCAAAAAACATAATATTGGCGTTTGGAATTTTTTTGCCACTACGCCATTTACAGATCAGATTAATTAATTTTATATTTTGATAGAGTGGGCATTTTTGAATGCGGCGATACCAAATGTGTGTATATTTTTTATTTTTTAACCCTTTAATTTTCAATGGGGCAAAAGGGGGTTGATTTGAACTTTTAGGTTTTTTTTTAATTTTTCAAAACTTTTTTTTTTTTACTTTTTTTTTTTTAATAGTCCCCCTAAGGGGCTATAAGGATCAGCTGCCTGATTGCTGGTTCCTTTCTCATGATCAGAGCAGCATCGCTCAGATCAGAAGAAAAGCTCATCTCTTGTAATAAGCAGCACTCGGCTGTGTCTTACAGGATCTTAGTCAGAAGTCATCACATGACCCTGTGCTACCATGACAACCATTGGATCCACGTGATTATGTCACGTGACTTCCAGTGTCGGCATGCAAATTAAGTTTTACAGCGATTTATAATGGCGCTGTCGCATATTGACAGCGCCATTTAAGGGGTTAAAAGGCACAGGCGGAACGTGATTCCACTCGTGCCTGGCAGGCACACATTCAAACTGTACAACTCAGCTGACATGTGCGCTGATCGCCGCAGGCTGCTTGCTGCAGCCCGCGGGGATTAACACTATGACTGCTAGGACGTAATATTACCGATCGTGGTCGTTAAGAGTCTTGTGGTGGCTGAACAACAGTGCACCCGAAAAGGACACAAGTGTAAACAAAATTGCACACATTACATAACTTGGGAGAAGGAGAATATTGGAGAGGACAGCTTGTCCAATTGGAAGGGATCCCGGATCCAGAGTGGAAGGGCCCGTGGATATGCCTACGATGGTAACAAACTGTCTGTTTGGAAAAAACATACACCAGCACAGGTGAGATCGTTCCAAATATTTTTATTATTAATCAGACAATGGTACGGTGGGGTCTGAGTGTGCTATTATCCCTGAAGCATTGTCGATTCTGCTCTGAACCATTGGGCACTTACTGGCTGATTTGACACCCTGTTAGGTGTTTGTGTACCCATCCCCTTCTTTTGACAAACTAGAGGGTGGTATGGTACAATATTATAGGCATTACTATAGTGAAGAGGCTTTGAGGTCTCAAGTGTGGCCTATCTAATTCAACCAGTTGGTGTTATTCCTGGGTCAGTTGTGACACTTGTCAGCATGGCAAAAATAGCCTTTGTGTTATTTTGGTAATGTCACGTGGCAGGGTGTATAGGCCCTCTTTTATTATATAAGGGCTATACAGTACGTCATTCTCTGCGAGACATTGTTTTTAAATAGAAGCAAGGTGTTCCTTTCCTTTTTAGAGGAATTAATAAAAGTTAATTTTTAGGTATTATTGCTGTATTTGAAAATTGCACACATATAAACATAAAAAAAAATAAACAAGAGAACATGAGTAAAGTGCAAATATAAATAATTTTTATTGAGTACACAACAAGAAAAAATAGTAATTAAAATGGTACACTACCAAAAAATCTTAGGGATACATACATATTAGACCCAAGGAAATTCATAGTAGCCTATCCAATTGATCAAGAGTGTTATATGTAAACATCTATGTTAAATAGTGGCTAACAAATGGGAGGGTCTGATATGGATAGTGTGGGTAATTCAAAGAGGGACTGCTTTAGAGTTATAGTACACAAATCAAATCAAACCATGATTCCCCACCATGTATTGGTAGGAAATCATGGTGATCATGCTGGAGGCACCGTGGGGAAATAAATATTAGTACTAGACCGGTAGGAATAGCACCAAATAACCATACAACACGAGTGTGCAGGGTAAAAGGATTCTCTTACCTAAAGTGCTGAAGTGCAGTATAAGTGCAAAAAAGTTATGATGTGACCAGCAAGGAATGAAGCAGTCCCAGTAGAAACAGAGTGGTATCCCTATAGATGGCCAAAGGTCTCCACCACGCGCGTTTCGCGAGGATTCTGTAGCTTTATCAAGGTGGGGAACCAAGGTAGTGATCCCAAGACCTGTATGCCTCTTATATACCCCTCCTAAAATGGAATCAAACAGCTGTGTGGCTGGGAGTGACGTAAAACCGGAAGTGACCTATGTTATGTTACCAACGAGCGTTATTAGCAACATACATCAAAATAGTCAGAATGTATTAAGCATATTTATCGATAGTGCATCTATGCCGATCGCTATTCGGCCGCTAAGTTTTTAAACCCAGATACCACAAACTGGGTAAGCAGGGTTGCTATCAAAGCCACGGCTCGATTTACGTGGTAACTAAGCACGCACTTCCTGATGAAAACAGGAAGTCGTCATAGGTCCCTGAATTAACATCTCCCAATCGCCAAATGAGTGATGTACAATTCAACCAATGGAAATCCAGATTGGAACTCATACAGGTAATCACACCTGACAGAAAGGTCCCACGTGACCGCTGGGGACGCGTCAGCCCCACAGGCACGCCCCACCATTCCCGATCGGCTTAGATATAACCAGAGGACCAAAATGTATCCTATCACATATCAGGCCAAATACAATGGACTAAGTGGACAGGGTTACTATCAAAGCCACGGCCCGATTGGCATGGTAACTAAGGACGCGGTTCCTAAATGAAACCAGAAGTCGTCATAAGACCCAGAATCCACCTCTCCCGATCGTCAGATGAGTGCTATGCAGTTCAACCAATAGTGGTCCAAGTTGGAGCTAATATCGGTCGTCATACCCGACAGGAAGGTCCCACGTGATTACTGGGGGCGCATCAACCCCGTAACCACGCCCCACCATTCCTGATCGGGTTAGACAGAACCAAAAGACCAAGATACGCCCTATCACGTGTTGAGCCCTGTCCACACCAGCCCACCTGATCCGAGGGACGCGTACCCCTGGAAACAGAATGAGCGTGTGTATAAGACAGGCACCGAAAACGTTAGGGAAAGCTAACATGAGCATAGCAATTACGGTAGTCCAAAAAGTACACCACAATAATGTTACCTAAATTATACAATTTAAAAAGTGTAGATCATGAAATATGACAAATTATACACTTGCATTATTAGGGAATTTTTGGACCACTGCTGATCACTCAGGCAGATAATGCCAAATTGAAAGAAAAGTCCAAAACGGGAATGGTACAATTATAATCAGTAGAGGGACCACTTGGGGACGCACAGATAATTCTTCAAGTTTTCTAAATCCACATCGCACAAGAGGCCACAGGAACTTGAAGATCATATAATTCACGCAAGTGAGGGATAGATAGATGATTCTTCAGGTTTCCTAGATGTGACACGTCCGGCAGAGATCCAAATCGTACAGCAAGCCACAAGAACCGGAGAGTCACGCAAACTGCACAAAGGAGGGATAGGTCTAAAAGATAATGTATCAGCAATTAATAGCAGGTCAAGGATCAATACAAAAATGAGCCAAACATTGCTCATAGTAGTGCAAAAAATAATAAAATGAGGATGACAAAACAATTAAAAGACACTCAAAAGTTAACAAACAATTAGGTTAAAAAGGGAATTATGAAAAAGGAGAAGAGAGAAGGGGATTAGGACGAACTGATGGTATCAAATTATAGGAAGGACACAAAGCTGATGTTCTCATTAAGCCCTTTCGGGGCCAGAGTGTCCAAAGTGGAGATCCATCGGGCCTCGACCTGAGCCAATCGCTTTTTCAGATCACCACCACGAGATCCACCACGAACGTGGTCAATACCCCGTATCTTAAGTCCAGACGGGTTACTCTCATGGAATTTATGAAAATGCCTAGGGAGTGTTTTCAGCGTGGTAGGATCAATAGCATCCCTAGCGGCACTAATGTCCCGCACATGCTCCCTCGTGCGTACCCTCAACTCACGTGAGGTGAGGCCGATATACACGAGGGAGCATGGGCACGTGGCATAATAGATAACGTGTGTAGTAGCACACGTAATATGACACCGTATGTTAAACGTCCTAGTGCCATTAGATGACATAAACGAAGAAGTACGAATGATATTCTGGCAGGCCAAACATCGACCACATGGAAAACACCCAACCAAGGGGCCACGGGTACTGAAAGGGTTGGAAATAGGTGGTATATAATGGCTCCTTACCAGAATATCTCGAAGGTTTTTGGAACGGCGAGCCGTCATGAGAGGACCAGAGGGGAGGACATCTGCCAGGACAGGATCCGATCGAAGAACAGGCCAGTGCCTGATTAGAATTTCTTGCATGGTCTGCCAATGGCCGTTGTAGGTGCCTATGAAACGAATAGGAGGGTCAGATTTTTGAGACTTAGGAATATATTGAAGTAATTGCTGACGGGGAGTCCGCTTAGCGTGTAAATACCCCTTCCGAATACAGTGATTGCTGTACCCTCGGTCCCTGAATCGACATCTGAGGTCGGCCGACTGTGACTCAAATGCATCATTGGAGGAACAAATCCGTCTCGTTCTCAAGAACTGGCCAGTCGGGATGGCGCGTATTGTAGAAGGTGTATGGGCAGATGAGGCATGCAGCAGGGCATTGACTGAAGTGGATTTGCGATGGACACTGGTCTGAATCACCGACATAGGGTCCACTTCGATGTTAATATCCAAAAAGTCAATGCACCTGCTGCTATGCTTGTAAGTTAATTTGATATTGAAATTATTAGTATTCAAATGCCCCATGAATTCGTCGAGCTGCTCCACTGTGCCCTGCCAAAAAAACAAAACGTCATCAATATGTCTGAGCCAGCACTGCACATGGGAGCTAAGCACAGTGCCACCCTCGCCAAATACTACCCTCTCCCACATGCCGAGGAAGAGGTTGGCATACGCGGGGGCACAGGCCGCCCCCATGGCAGTGCCGCGCTGCTGCAGATAAAATTAGTCCTTGAAAATAAAAAAATTATGTGTAAAGGCAAAGTGGAGCAGCTCAAGGATAAATTTGTTAAGTTCGCCATCCTGACTGCCCATCTCCAGAAAACGGCGGGTAGCCTCCAACCCATCATGATGGGAGATACAGGTGTACAGGCTCTCCACATCAGCTGTAACAATCAACATGTTGTGATCCATAAAGATGCCATCGATCCGCCGGAGCACATCAGTCGTGTCACGGACATAGGAGGGCAAGGTTTCTACCAGAGGTTTCAGATGGTAATCAATAAATTTACAGATGGGATCACACAGGCCTCCTATGCCGGACACGATGGGGCGCCCCGGGGGGCAGAGGGCATCTTTATGGATTTTAGGCAACAAATAAAAGGTAGGTACCTTAGGATATTTGGTGGAGAGCCCGCATACCATTTTGTTGGTAATTATACCGACCTCAGATGCCGACTCAAGGATTTTGGAAAGGCCAAGCGAGAAGGACTGCACAGGATTATATGATAACTTAGAGTAGGTGTTCCTGTCACGCAACTGCCTAAAGGCCTCCTTCTCATAATTTTCCACTGCCCAGATCACAATGTTGCCCCCCTTGTCTGCTGGTTTTATGACTATATCTGATATGTTGTTTAACTCATTTAGTGCTAGTCTCTGTCTATGAGTGAGGTTATCACACCGTCTTCGCGATGGAATTTGTTTGAGGTCATTAGACACTAGACGGGTGAAAACCTCAATAGCAGGACAAAGGGACAAGGGGGGAAACTTGGTAGATCTGGTCAGTAGTGACCTGGGAAACACACCTGTTGTGGCACTGGACTGTTCCTCAAGCAGGTCCTCTAGAACCTGTAGAGCCTCCCTCTCCGCAGGACTATCCAATCCCGTGTTGTCCCATCTGTGGTGAAGCTTCTTCAGTATCAGCTTACGTGCAAATAGGTGGGTATCCTTTAGGGCTGTGAAAAAATCAAAATTGTTGACAGGGGAGAAGGTTAGACCCCTTGATAATACCTCCAGCTGATCATTAGAGAGTACATGTGTAGAGAGGTTAATCACCTGGAGTCTATTCCTTCCCCCTTGTCTAGTGGCCTGTTGCTTGTTGCGGGTGGTTTTTACTCGGGCACCGATATTTGATTCAACCTCATTGCCACCGCCCGAAGCCTCCGATGAATCTCCAAGCGAGGTGAGGGATGACATAGAAGCAGAGTGACCACGAGAGATAGTTCTACCTCAAGGACCTGTTCTGGATCTGATCTGCCATCTATATGCTGTAGAACTGGCATAATCACCCAAATCTCTGTTAAACTTTTTTAATTTTTGACCGCAGATCTCTTTCTCCAATTTGGACAATTCTTTTTCAATTTCGGCCTCCATCCCAGTAACAACATCAGCTGTGCATTTGCTCTTAATAGTTCTCTCAAGTTCCTCTAATTCAACCTCCATAGTGGAGAGAGTTGTTGTATTGTGATCCCTCAACAGAGACAGGAATCCCAAGGAGCATGTTTGGGCCAGACACTCCCACTTCTCACGGAAGGAAGAATCTTCCACCGAAAAAGATGGGAATATCTGGACCCGTAGGCCCCGAGGGATCATGTCTCTGTCGAGGTATTTAGAGAGCAATGCACGGTTCCAACAAATTCTCAATCTCCTTTTCAATAATTCCTTATATTTAAAAATCAAAGTATCACAGTTAGACGAATTGACATCACTAGTGGTATTCTTGTTGTGATCATTCAGAACACTGTCGAAATGTGCCGACCAGGCCCGATCTCGGGCGCGAAAATCCATGCTCGGATGCGAGTAATCTGTGAGAAGCACAGGAACACATATTAACAACACATAACTCACAAAAAGAGCCATTAAATGTGAGCACCAGGCCTACCGAAGTGAGGCAGGGAAGGTGCCAGCACTACGCATAATGAGGAAAATAAACAAGAGAACATGAGTAAAGTGCAAATATAAATAATTTTTATTGAGTACACAACAAGAAAAAATAGTAATTAAAATGGTACACTACCAAAAAATCTTAGGGATACATACATATTAGACCCAAGGAAATTCATAGTAGCCTATCCAATTGATCAAGAGTGTTATATGTAAACATCTATGTTAAATAGCGGCTAACAAATGGGAGGGTCTGATATGGATAGTGTGGGTAATTCAAAGAGGGACTGATTTAGAGTTATAGTACACAAATCAAATCAAACCATGATTCCCCACCATGTATTGGTAGGAAATCATGGTGATCATGCTGGAGGCACCGTAGGGAAATAAATATTAGTACTAGACCGGTAGGAATAGCACCAAATAACCATACAACACGAGTGTGCAGGGTAAAAGGATTCTCTTACCTAAAGTGCTGAAGTGCAGCATAAGTGCAAAAAAGTTACGATGTGACCAGCAAGGAATGAAGCAGTCCCAGTAGAAATAGAGTGGTATCCCTATAGATGGCCAAAGGTCTTCATCCAATGGAGACTCACCAAACAGGACCCCTAGAACAATGAACCCTTTAACCCCTATAAAGGGATTTGGAATTACACAGGGCCCAAGGTGATCACTACCTGTGGAAGGCTGCAGTCCTTTGAGAGTAGTAGTCAGGCAGGGTCGAACCAGGAAATTCAAAACAGAGACAGAATCACACAGGCAAGAACGTAATTAGAAAACAAAGCAGAGGTCAAATCTGGATCGGGCAGCAAGGTACATAAACAGCAGGCAGGAGGGAGAGTAGTCAGAAAACAAGCAGAAGTCAGAACACCAGAATCACTAAACAGAACAGGGCGGGACACGAATCAGGAATACAGAACTATCTCTGATAGTGGTCAGCAGACAGGAGGGGGAATAAGAAGAGTGTGGTGTCTTGCCATTGGTTGTAGCTGAATGATGGTAACTTCAGCTGGAAGACACACGCCACCTACAGTTAGCCAGTGGTACTGCAGATCTCAAGGAAACCCAGCCCAGTGGATGAGCAGAGCCTGTGCCCACCAGCGCCGCTGGCATCGACTCCTCTCCCATCACCAGCACTTTCCACAGCAGGAACTCGGCATCGCCTGGTGATTGAAGTAGAAGTCGCAGAAGCGGACTCCGGTGGGGACGTAACACATACACAAATAAATCATGACGTCTTCAGTGGGGTTGCATGGCAGGGGTCACCCTCCTACAAAAGTCAATGGGGACGAACTCGGAAAGTAACGAGTAACCTGAATGCCGTTATTTTTGGTGCGAGTAGAGAATAGTGCAGAATTCGGGTTACTCTTTACTTTGCGAGTATTCTCCATTAACTTGCATTGCACACGGTATTCGGAATGAATACGCGAGTATTAGACAGTACTCGTTATGAGTATAGTGGGTACGAATAATTAGGTACTCGCTCAACTCTATCAGAGATGCATCCAGGTGTCTTCCCCATGATGTTCACATTTCATTTGAGCGCTGTTTCCACCCATTTCAGTGATTTTCCTACTTCCCCCCCAACCCTCCTGGCGGGATCTTCCAGAAAAATGCTTGAGTTTCCCATTGTTTTCCATTTTACTCGTCACTTGAATCAAGCCTGTCTGAGCGTCCAATCTGCTTTATTCGAATACTGAGCACTAAAGCTTTTTAGTGCTTTGCTCATCACTAAGCAAAAAGTGTTTTCTTTTCTTTATTACCAAATGGAGGTTCATAATGGCCGTGTCTACACAGGCATGACATTATGAACCTCGGGCTTAGTGCCAGTTTGCAGAAAACTGGCATTAACCCCTTCAGATTACCCAGCCAGCCAAATGCATCAGGGCGGCTGGATGAGCCTCGGTACAGCACCTGAGAATGGCGCTTCACAATGAAGCCGCCATTTTCAGGGGCAGCTGAGGACTGTTTTTCTCAGCGGGAGGGGCAGAGAATGCTTCAGCCTTATCCCGCTGAGAAGCACAGCCCCCAGTTGCTTGCTTGCATCGGGCTGGACAGTGAAAATACAGCGGAGCACATTTTTTTTTTTTTAAATAACAGTGAAAGGGAACATGGGACCACATTTTTTGGCTATAAGCTGCGGCCACCACCACTGGGTTATTATATACAGCCTGTTAGAATGTAAGAGCCCAGTGGTGTTGGCCGCAGCTTTTCTGTATAAGCACACTGTGAGACTGCTAACAAAATGGATAATGGAGAAGAAAGGAGGGTTGGGACAGGAAATGACACAAAGAGACTTTTTTTTGCCTTCAAAACAGTCAAAGCTTTATTCAGAAACACATTAGAGTACAATGGACAAAATCCGCATCAAAATCCGCAACGAAATCCGCGTCAAATCCGCGTCAAATCCGCGTCAAATCCGCGTCAAATCCGCAGCTATGCTAAGGTGCGGATTCTGGGGGAAAGCTGCGGATTTTGAGGCACAAAAATCCGCAGCAACATTCTCTCGTGGACACATAGCCTAATACTTATATATTGCCATATTACCATGTCTTTTGTTTTACCACTGGGCACCGTAATAAGCATCTAATTTATTCCAATGAATATCGTATTTTTTAAAATAAAGTGGACATCTTGAAAACAAAAGCTAAAGGAACAACATTGCTTGGAATTGTTTTTTTTAACCATTCCACCTCATAATTTTCTCCTTTGTTTCGGCACATTAAATGGTAAAATAAATTGTGTCATTCAATACAACAACAAAACAAGCACTTACATAGCTGTTGAATGAAAACTAAAAGCAATTGTAACTCATAGGAAAAAAAACAAAAGCTCAAACACAAAAAAAAAATATGGCCAGGTCCTCAAAGAGAATGCATGATCAAATATCAACCTATTGTTTAAATATTTTTTTTTCTCGCAATTTTTTGCCATATCACAATCATTATTTGAAAAAAAGGAGAAAAAAGAAATTAAATTTAACAATCTTGCAAATTTTACACCGGCAACTCGGCGGTTTTTTAGACTTCAACTTCCTGAGACAGGGAAGGGGTAGAGATTTTTTAATTGAAGTATATTAGAAAAATGTAATATTAGAAAAATGTTATTGTTTGGTAATGATCAAGTATAGTGACATTCCATCATTATTTGGTGGTGTTATGTGATCATAGTGTGATGGTATTAGTCACCCATATACAGTATAGCAGTGTCATTGGTACTATTAGTCTAGTAAATCTTGATTTCCACCAATGTCAGATAGCGTCATAATTGCACAATCTGGGTAAGGAAATTTGGGCAAAGGACTGCTTGGGCTCTTGTTCTTTTAAATAATGAGGCTGAATTTCATTCCCGGTCTGACCCTGTGCAAATGTGTAAACAGCCTTACACATAGGCAGTCATTTAGACCCTTTGATTGTTACATACAAGGGACTAATATAATTACTGTAAATATTGGCATAAAGGGTTTGCAGCAAGGCGGAAAGTTATGTCTTATCCAGAGGATAAGGGATAACCTCCCCATGACGGGGGTCTAACTGCTGGGAGCTGTTACCATCTCTTTAAAGAAGTCAAGTATACATATGCCTGCTGCATTCATTCTTTATGGGACTGCCGGAGAGTCTAGCATTGTATGGAGCATGAATGGAGCTGAGGTGTGTATATATAACCTTTACTTCATTTTGAGAATTGGCTGGAGTCTCAGCTGTCATGAGAGTGCCAGTTTTACACGGGATAACTTCCAAAATTGGAAATTGGTACAACCCCCTTTATGTTTTTATTGTTAGTACTGGAGTAAATGTAGCAGTTGTTGCAATTGAATTGGTATTATGTTGTTTGTTTAAAGGGCATCTGTCATTAGAATCAACTCTCCCTAAGCCATCTATATTGGCATGCAGTTCATAGAAAGTTGGATAAAATGATACCTTGTTATCTGTAATCTGATGTCTTATTCTAGAGAAATCCTTCTATTTCTTAATATGTAAAGGAGCTGCTCCGATCTCTGGACTGGACACAGATCTCACTGAGAATCTAGGGGTTATTTTAGATAAAAAGGTGTGTTACCAGTGTGAGACATATAGTTCAGGAGAGCAGACTGTCAGTCATTACATGACCTACACTGGTAACTCCCCCTTTCATTTCAAATAAGCTATGGAGTCAGATTCTCTATATTCGGCCCAAAGATCTTAACAGCTCATTTGCATATTAAGAAAAACATGAATTTCTCTGGAATAAGATATCAGACTGCAGATATTAAGTTATAATTTTATTCAGCTTCCTACATGCCCAAAATACACAGCTTAGGAGGGTGGATTCTACTGATAGATTCCCGTTAAGAGAACACTGTACATTTTTAGATGTCTTGCAGATTAGGCTGGGATCTTTTATTTTCTATTGTGTAATACATCTTTGAGGCCTCTGAGGAGTATAGTAGGGCAGGCAATTGCTTAAAGTATCTGTTCAGTGAATGTCAGAAAGGAAGCTTCTGGGAATTTGCTGTGAATTGTAGCATGATCCTATCATTTTGATTTTGTTGCGTTTGATAACCAATTTACTCCATTGGTTTCAAAGCTGAAGAACTGCCCTATGAAAACACATAGGAGTAGTTTTTAGCTGGAATTACACATGCAAATTTTGTGGCAGTTTTGATACTTTTTAATTTAAATGACTGACGAGCGAATGTGCTCGCCATTATTCAATACTCAATCGAGCATCAGGGTGCTCAAGCATGCTAGTTACTCGATCAAGTATCACAGGTGCTCGAACGAAAGATCCAGTCTCTGCCCCGGATGTTTCTCGGCTGTTAGCCAATCAACATGCGGGGATTGCCTGCCTTGCACAGTAATGCCAAAGCCATGTTGACTACTGGCATTACTGTGATTGGCCTGCCACATCTTGTCATCAGGTCTTATATGAGATCCGGGGATGTGATGCTCGGCCCACTGTCCTCTGGAAGCAGATTATGGAGTGTTGATGTAGGAGTGATAGCTTAGATTAAAGCAAAGTTTGTACACTTGCAGCCTTTAATGCTTTTCATGTGGCAGTGAAGTATGTTTTTAGCATTGTTTAAATAAAAAAAAAAACATGTGGTCTTCCCTATTTTTGATAACCAGCCAAGGTAAAGCAGACAGTTGCTGGTGATATTACCAGAATTGGAAGGTTCATGGTTATTTGGCCCTTCCCAGCCTAAAAATAGCAGCCTGCAGCCACAGCAGACTTGTTGCATCCATTAGTTGAGTCAATTCTGGCTATACGCTCCAGCTCTTCCCAATTGCCCTGATGCTGTGTCAATCAGGGTAATTATTTTGGGGGGTTGATGTCAGCTGTGTAATATCAGCTGGCATGAAGCCCCGGGCTTAGTACTGTAGATGGGTCTATCAGACTCCGCCATTAATAACCAAGTAAAGGCTACTTTACACACTGCGATATCGGTCCCGATATCGCTAGTGTGGGTACCCGCCCCCATCTGTTGCGCGACACGGGCATATCGCTGCCCGTGCCGCACAACATCGCCCAGAGCCGTCACACATACTTACCTGTCCGGCGACGTCGCTGTGACCGGCGAACCGCCTCCTTTCTAAGGGGGCGGTCCGTGCGGCGTCACAGCGACGTCACTGAAACGTCACTGAACCGCCGCCCAATAGCAGCGGAGGGGCGGAGATGAGCGGGACGTAACATCCCGCCCACCTCCTTCCTTCCGCATAGCGGCCGGGAGGCAGGTAAGGGGAGCTTCCTCGTTCCTGCGGCGTCACACGGAGCGATGTGTGCTGCCGCAGGAACGAGGAACAACTTCGTTACTGCTGCAGTAACAATTTTTGAGAATGGACCCCCGTGTCGCCGATTAGCGATTTTGCACGTTTTTGCAACGATGCAAAATCGCTTATCGGTGTCACACGCAACGGCATCGCTAATGCGGCCGGATGTGCGTCACCAATTTCGTGACCCCAACGACTCCGCATTAGCGATGTCGCAGCTTGTAAAGCCCGCTTTAGTGTAAAGGGAAGAAAACACACACAGGAAAAATTGTTTATTTGAATAAAGACTCTCCCACATTATTCCTCATTCACCAATTTATTATAGGTCACTTTATTATAGGTCACTGTCGGTCAGCACCAGACACGAAACTTCTCAGGCATGGTGACGTCCACTGAGTTACTGACATCACCGCTCGTGAAAAATTCTGGGACTGGCGCTGTGTGGGAGTGACCTATGGAGCTTCATTCTGAGAATAAGGCTTCATAGGTCATTCCCGATCAGTGTCATACTACAAATTTCTTAGGCGTTGTGACATCATTAAGTTACTGATGTCACCCTTTGTGAGAAAGTCTAGGCACTGACCAGGAGTTACCTATGAAGCCTTGTCCTCTGAACGAGGCTCCATAGGTTGGGGGATGTCGTAGGACCAGTACACCATGGAGTATGTCGGAGATTCCTGGTTTTTTAAAAATAATAAATTGGTGAACAAGGGATAGTGTGGGCGAGTCTTTATTCAAATAAACCATTTTTTCTGTGTGTTTTTTTTCACTTTACACTTCCTGGGTTAATGGGTGTGTCTGATAGATGCCTTTCTATTACTAACCGATGGGCTTGATGCCATAAACCATAAACCAATAAAAAGCAGGTAAGGATTGAGAGCAATCACAGAGGGGAGCAGAAAAGGTTTATTCATATGAGGGAATATTGCATCTATGGAAATTCAACACTCCCAATCCTTTTTTACATTGACGTTGATGGAATGTTGGACAATCATTCCATACGAATTGCAAACTTCTGCATTTTTCATCACCAAAATAAAAAGAAAACGGACATGTTTAATATTGCCGCAATCATACTGATGAAGAGATTCTTATTGCAGGGTCATTTTTACCACAAATGTACACCGTAAAACAATTCCCCAAGAACATGTCAGAGATGTGGTATTTTTACAATTTCGCTCCATTTGGAAATTTTTCTCCGTTTTCCAGTACACTATGTGGTAAAATGACTGGGTCATTCAAAAATAGAACTCGTCGCTCAAAAAATAAGTCCTGATATATCAAGGCACATTCTTTACCATATACATAAAATTGATGTGTTCATGATTATTTTTAACTTAAAGAAACTTTTACAGATTATTACTGGAATTATCAGCATATCACCAAATTATGGGCTGTATACATCTATCACTTACTATAGCTTTCTAATGTCTGTAAAAATATTGTCTGACTTTGATTTTTTGATAAGCTGTCCAAAAAAAATAGAAAATCAAGTTGTTGGACTCAATGGGAGCTGAAAACAGCTAATTAGTGATTGTGCTGGCTGTCAGATTCCCACTGATTTGCTAATAAACGGAATTTTTCAGCAGTATTTGACCACCAAACTTTTCATATGTGCATGTAGCTGTTTTAAAGATAAATCCAGCAATCCTATTGCATGGCCAGTCCGTTCCTCCATTATTGAGAAATTGTTTGAAGTGTTATGCAAATGAGGCTGTAGATTTGAAGCATCTGTCACTCCAGCTCTATTCCCCACTCAGCACCGCCTCCTCCTACTTGACTGATAGGAACATCAAGGGAAAACCGTTTTTTCTCGCCGCGCTTGTCACCATTCCAGAGATGGATATTAATACATCCAAGTTTTTTTTAAGAACATTATATACACGTCCTTGATGTTCCTATCTGCCTGATTCTCTGGTTCTGCAGCTATCTCCACTATTAGATGTTCTTCCAGGTGTTATGACCTTTTACAACCCATACAGGTGAGCACATGCCTTCACTTCCTCTCCTCTCATATACCGGGTAAGACCCTATTGCGCCTCTTTGTCCACAGGTTCTCTGTTTTATTCCTCCTACTTCACTAGCAGCTCCCTTGCCTGACGTCACAAAGCACATAAGCTGTCTGTCAAGTAGGAGGAGCCGATGCTGGGCAGAGACTAGAGCTGGAGTGACAGAGGCTTCAGATCTACAGCCTCATTTGCTCATCACTTAAAACGATTTCTCAATAATGGAGGAACGGACATGTAAAGGTATTGCTGGATCTGTCTTTTAAAGGACTATATGCAAATATAAATAGTTTGGGGGTCAAATTCTCTTTATTGACTTTTCCTAAGGATAGGCTAGTATAGAATGTGTAAAGGAAAACTCCAGGAAAACCTTATTCTGTATCATGAATAATTCAGGGCTGGGGCTGTAGTACATGTCTTCTCTCTTTGGTGTTCTTAGATCTAAGTCATCCACCAAATTCTCGGGCTGCACACTAGGCATAATACAGTATTCGAGCTCAAGCATTATATTGAATGTTCCTTTACCCATTGGTGCAGCTAAGGCCTCAACATACTTTTTCAAGTCATTCACTCAATTAACTTTTCATGAGGAATAGACTAAAAACGGCGTAATGTAGCTAAAACAAAAAAATTCTCCTTACTGTAGGACCTTTGTTTTCAGGAAAGAATAGACTTTATAAAAACTGTGCCTATCATGTCTAACATTTCTGTCATCTTTTTACTAGAAAACTTGTATAAGTATCGCTTCAAATGTATTCTCAATAACCTTTTGTTTGATAAGTGGGATAATTATAATTTGTGTGAGAATTTTACACTTCTACATACAGCATGTCATAGAGAAATCATTCTTCCTACATGCTTTTCCTTTGCCACTGCTGTCACTTTGTCATTTTCCATCATTATGATGGCTGCTACCTGTTTTAGTTTTAGCTGTTCACAGCCGATCCAATAATGTTCGCCAGTTTATGATTTAAAAACTAGAGATGATGTAAAAAAATAAAGTATATATTAAATGGAACTTTGACAAATTACTGACTTATTCATAGTCATTACTTATGAGGGAGTCTGTCAGATTGTTCGACTATACTGCTTTGACTACTGGGGAAGACACTGCTGTAATTACTGGGCACAGATAATGCTTTGAATAGTGGGAGATACTGCTAATTCTTCTAGGGAAATTCAAGTGAAAGATTAACTGTGACATTTTTGCTTTGAGCTTTTGGTAATGGCCTATCCTTAGGATAGGTCATCAATGACTGATCAGACAGGGTCCGACACTCGGCACCCCCACCGATCAGCTGTTCTCGGTGTCGGCTGGGCAGCTGGTGGCCGGAAATGCTCAGTTCTGGAGCTGATCCATTCCCAGCTGAGTACTGCACAAGTGTCCCCTATTGATAGGCCATCAATGTAAAAGTAGTCAACAACCTTTGTAACATTGAATCTGGGCCCTGGAACCTAAGTGGTGCAAAATGTCCGTCTGCCTCATATTAAGGGACTATTTCCAAAAAAGACAATGTTCTGGGGCTACTACATTGATTTGATTACTCTTAAGGGTGAAATTTTCACATTTTGTTAGTTTTAATTCATTTAAAAAAGATGTTTCACTAGATTTTATAATGTCAATTTATAATGTCAATTAAGACTCTCCTCCACTGATTTTGGAACAGTGTTTTTTTTTCTTCTGTGTCCCTCTGTTTCAAAGTTATGCCCCTGGTATTAAAGATGCAAATTTTCTCTTCAACCGTCTGGGCATATATTACAGAAAGTCGGTGTGCGAGCCCACATCAAAGGCAAAGACATGACTTTTGAAGTACATATACATCAAAAGTAGAGCTGATCGAACGCCCAAAAAACCGGGGGCGGCGGATCACTGACAGACGTAAAAATAAGTCCGATCCGCTCCGGAATCCGGTGCCCATATAAGTCAATGGGGACCGGAATCCGGAGATTAAAATGTTTGTGGAGGGGATGGGGGGTAGGAGCGGTATACTTACTGACATGGCGGCACACTTCTTCCGGGTCACTTTTTTCTCTTCCGGAGCCGACAATTCAATATTCATTGTTTTGCCCGCCCACCGGCACGTGTCATTGGTTGCATAAGACACGCCCCCACCCTGAGTGGCAGCGTGTCAGCTGACTGCAACGAATCACAGGCGGCAGGACGGCCGGTGGGCGGGGAAAGCAGTGTATTCGTCGCAAGTGTGACTCCGTTTTTTTTTTTTTTATTTATTTAAATAAATAAATAATTAAAAAACCTGACCTGCTGTCCCCCCTAATTTTCATCCCCAGCCATTGTAATGCCGGCTGGGGGTTGGTATTTCAGCCCACAGCCACCCGGTATTGCCGCATGTATTAGAAGTGGCAATCCTGGTACATTACTGGCTCTTCCCGGAGGCGTGATGCGGTGCCAGTAAGGGTAATAGGTTTGTGATCGCATGGGCGTCTGTGAGATACCCGCATCACAAACCTGTAAATGGATGTAAATAAACACACAGAGAAAAAATCCTTTATTTAGAATAATGTACTCCCTCGTTCACCATTTTATTACCCCAACACATTGCAGCTCCGCCGTAATCCACACATCCCACGGAGTCACATCCGGCTCTGCTACATATCACACAGCTAGCAGCCGTAAAGCACGGCTGCCAGCTCTGAGTGTAGACACTGACTGAGCAGAGGCTGTGACAGGCTGGGCTGTGACATTCTCTCCAGCCCCTCCCCTCCTCAGTGCCGGCTCACCCCCCGCAGCAGAGGTCCGCTCTCACTGACCTCTAGCAGGGACACTCGCATGACACTCGGCTCTGCTGTACTGCCAGTGTGCCGCCCCCGTGCCAGCAGCCGGGCTGCTTGGATTCGGATCCACAGGGTGGCTCGAGGGATCTTCCGGACCCGGGGGATCGCGCGAACACTTCAAATCAAAGGGGATGTATTTGTATGGGATTTACCGTAATCACTTTGTGATGCCACCCACGGTGTGTGGTGAGATGGGGCACCACCGCTGCTGTTATGGGGTACCCGGGGGCGATGGGACAGCAGCTGGATATTAAACCCTCCGTTGGTAGAGATGGATTCCCCGGGGCCCAGTGTCTCTGTGCTGAGGGATATTGGTGTACTCACAGTCAATGAATCACACAAGTCCAATCGGTAAACCAAGGTGTCGGTGGCCGGCCAGTGTATTCTGGTCCCTCACTCACCCGGGTGATGGTCTGTGTCACTTTTCTCCGCACTGTTTTTGGTGTTTGTGGACTTCCCGGTATGGAATACGGTAGTCCGCTCCCGGTACTTTTGTTGGTAGCCTTGCCCGCTGATGCTGGCCCTTAGGATCTACCGGGCCCTGGCGGATGCCCTATTCCCCGCGATGGGCTGTTGTCTGCTTTTGGGAGTTTGGTTGGGACAGGACCTAAACTCCTGCCCTCAATTGGTTAATTAGCTAGGCCGTTGGTTCCGGTCCTGGCTTCATGGTCCAAGTACCCCCGCTGTGCACGGTTACTGGTGGGCTCCTACCCTGTCCCAGTCCACCTCGGATCTCCGGCAGCTGTCTTCCCGTCCCCTGACAGACACGGACCACTATCTGCTACCTAGCCAGTACGCCGGGGCTCCAACCCCGATGCTTTTCCTTTCTGTCTTCAACTTCACTTTCTCCTCTCAACTACTCCACTCCACTAGACTCACACCTTTCCACTTGAACTACAACTTTCAACTCTTACTGACTCTTTTCCCACCCCGGGTTTTCCAGACCCCTAGGTGGGCGTTCTCCATCCACCTGGTTCCGCCCACTGGTGTGCCTTTCCTTCCCTGGGGGAGGTGACTAGGGTTTTTGTTGGCATGATGTAACCTTGTTAGGGATGGTGTTATGCAGGGGCCTATTCTATATGTGACCACCTGGTGGTGCCAGGGCGTCACACCAGCATGAGCCATGTGTCATGCGATGGGATCGCACCAGTGTAAAATCGCAGCGGTGCACGCGGAGACAGACAGCGGAGGAGAAGGGGAGAAAGTGCTCCCCCTCTTCTCCGCTCCTGTGATGCGATTGCAAGATCACATCACAGTCGCATGACCCTCGGCTGACACCCGCAGGAGAGGATCATTTGCATATCGCTTCCGATGCTGTCGCATCGGAAGCAGTACGCAAGTTTACAAGAGCCCTCAGAAGTGTGCGGGTGATAATATGTCAGACCCGTGCGAGTCTGAAATGGCATCACCCGACACAGCCTGCCACTGTCCGAACATGAGCGTGCATGTACCTAGAAACACATGCACGCTCCTATCAGAAGTGTGTGCGGGTGATGCAATGTCAGACTCGTGCGGGTCTGACATGACATCACCCATCACAGCCGGCCATTGTCTGAACATGAGCGTGCATGTACCTAGAAACACATGCACGCTCCTGTCAGAAGTGTGTGCAGGTGATGCAATGTCAGACTCGTGCGGGTCTGACATGACATCACCCGTCATAGCCTGCCACTGTCTGAACATGAGCGTGCATGTACCTGGAAACACATGCACACTCCTGTCAGAAGTGTGTGTGACTCTGCTGCGATGTCAGACTTGTGGGGGTCCCTCGCAAGTGTGACTGCTGCCTAAGCTAAACCGCATAATTTTTTTTTTAAATTTAAATAAATAATTAAAAAAAAAAACGACATATGGTCCCCCCCAATTTTCATCCCCAAGCAGCTTGGTGTGATCAAATCAATTGTGGGAGCAATAATTAGAAAATCAAAGACATAAAAGACCACTGATAATCTCTCTCGATCTAGGGCTCCATGGAAAATCTCACCCTGTGTGGTCAAAATGATCACAAGAATGGTGAGCAAAAATTCCAGAACCACACGGGGGGACCTAGTGAATGACCTGCATAGAGCTGAGACCATCGTAACAAAGGTTGACATCAGTAACAATCTACGCCGCCAGGGACTCAAATCCTGCAGTGCTAGATGTGTTCCCCTGCTTAAGCCAAGCCAGTACATGTCCGGGTCCGTCTGAAGTTTGCTAGAGAGCATTTGGATTATCCAGAAGAGTTTTGAAAGAATGTCATATAGTCTGATGAACCCAAAGTAGAACTGTTTGGTAGAAACACAACTCGTCGTCTTTGGAGGAGACAGAATGCTGAGTTGCATCGAAACAACATGACAGTTCCAGGAGGGATTTGTCCGGTCGTTGATTCCTGTATTACTCCCAATTAACCCTACCTTGTATAATTAACACACTGACACTGCTTATGACTTGGTTGAATTGGCCACAGCAGCCCTTTATTGCCTATTGTTTACACACTAACACAAGGGGGCGCCGTCCAACGGGCGTCCCCAACATTTAACAATACGTAACCCTGGGTAGGCCCGGTCCAGGAACCACCTTCCACCACCAAAACATGATCCCTGGCCACAACACACACCGGGCCGGAGATGAGGCATTACTCACCTACGGATCAATACTCCAACCTTGCAGGACCTCATGCCAGCAAGATCCCTGTAACCGGAGCCACTATATCCTACAAGTGACTCTCCAATCAAATAACATTATCCGTTAAACCGCCTCTGGACCAGACCTGCCCCCCCGCCACAGGACAGGCCACGTGACACCTTGCGTGGCCTGGACCCCCCCACACCCAAAGCTTGCTTCTCTAACCTGCAAGCCGAAACTAACCTTTAAACCCTTCCATCCATCAACTTAAGCTCTGAGCCTCCCATATTCACCAGCCAACGTTACCAGCTCACCTTACTACACCGCACTACCATCATCCGTGGTGACCCCACATGCCACCTCAAATCTCTTCGAACCTACCCGTATCCCAATTTATTCATTCTTTTTTTTTTTTTTTTTAAATCGCCCTTCAATACAAGCCACGACACCATGGCCACCCCATAACAAGGCCACCACCATGTATCAATCAACCCTGATACCACAACTCGGTACCCAAAACAACGTACAGGAATCCACCTCATTCCTTTCCACACCATCCTACTTATAAGCCAGTACCACCCCGTAGTACTAAACAACTTTTAAGTAACCCTGTCTCCTCCTCAACAGGGACCCAGCCACATCACTGTCTCCCTCTGACGGCCACTCAGGCACACCCCGACACACCGTGCCACGAGCTCCCAAACCATGCTTGGATCACTGCCATGCCCCACCGGCATCAGTTAAACCAATTAACTGCAACACTGACAGTACCATCGGCCTACCCATTACTGACCAAATAAACTGCCGTACCGTCACCCCGCCCCTCCTCCTGTCTCCAGCTGAATTCAACTGCAACTGGGGTTAATATATTCCAAACAGCATCACACTTACACTGCCTACTTAACTGGGTTACCTCGTACCCTGAACCAGGTCCCCCCCCCCCGGGAAACGGCTAAAGTGCCCCCCACTTGGCAATAATTCCGATCCATAACCTCCAAATTTCCCGAAAAGTCGTCCTAGCAGCCTAACCAAGAGGCAATGGAATAAACTGCCCTTGGCCTTCCCCCAGACTCATAACACATGCATTAGACATACCACTCCCTAGAGCAATAAATCAATACCGGTCTCCCCCGACCGATGTAGCCCGTCATCCAAACCCTCTGAAAACAACAAGGCTCAATCTGCCATACCCAGAAAAGTTCCAAGACCTTCCCACGTACTCAACCACCACACTATTGGACAACCATCATCCGAATTTGGGCCCCTTTAACTTTCCAGGAAGCCCACCCGGCCTAACGGAACCATGTCCACCAAAGTTAACACGCCTACAAAACCACCACACAATCACAACCCTCGCCCTGCACCCATGGCTGAGGCAAAGATGCCGAAGCATTACTTTCAATCCCCAAGGTCCCCAACAACCTCTTCAAACAATAATTTGCGTCCCACTTCCTTCCGCAAACCACACCGACAAGTTGCCTGCACTACGAAGTACACCGTAAATTTGCCCCCCATACCACTATCCTGATTGACTCCATACGCAACTATGGGCATCAGGAGACACAAACTTTCCAAACACCATGTCCAAACATATTGTTCCTAAAGGAAACCTTGTAACACACAACCCCCTGCGAGCTCTCATATCAGAGGTCCAAACCCAACTTGCATCGCCCCCCATCCTCACGGGTATACGAGGAATGTCATCGTTCCATCTGCAGCCCCCCATTGCTGATTACTGAGTTCACCAGCAACCGCCCAAAGCTGCCCACCACCTACAGGAACCCCAATTCAGGGCCGCCGGGCCCTCAGTCCCCCCAGCACCAAACTTCATAATGGGATAATAAGAGAACTAACCACGAAGTAGCCACTAGGCTCTCATCCACCAACTTAATCCATCCAGCTCCCAGGATCAAGCCATACTGCCCTCGAACTAACGATACCCCAAACCGTACCAAACACGCCGCACCCAAGATGCGGTTCCAAACCCACAAGAAAAACCATGACAACAACCAACACCTCACCAGCTCCCACATTTCCACTCTCCTTACTCCACTTATCCACAGCAACCCTAATGCCATACCGGAGCCCTTCCCTCACACTCATCACTCACAAAATCCCCCGAAAACTCCCCGTACACTCCGAACTGCGGGACCCCTTTGACTATTTACCTCGGCCAGCGTACTCCAACCAATATGAACTACCATGCAGAATAAGATTCCTCATAATACCTGACCAATGAACCTTCAAATAAATGCTCCGTCTCCCCTGCTTGCGCAAGCCACGATCATCAGCACCCGTAACCAATCCTCAATGACCTAAAATTGCATCCCTCACCCTGAACTGTGACCACCGGCCTGACGCCACATGCACCCCCATGGCTATACCGCCATGGCACCACCTCGTCCCTAACTCTGCCCCGGCCTCCACTACATGACCCAAACCCCCCGGGGACCATGTCTCTCACCCAACTGCAGCTCAGCGGCCCCCTGGAACCGCCACCTCATTGTCCTCTGCCATCCATCTGTCCGAATGTTATTGACATCCTGATGTCCTTCTCCCTCCCCGCCGTCGTCCACTTCCATCTTGGATCCGTGAGGCAGCTCCGCCGCGCCTCCCCCACCACGGCTACCCATGCGAGCCGCCGCGTGGGCATAGTTGTCTCCCGCTCCGTTGCTTGTCCCACGGTGACAGCCCCAGGAGACCGTCCTGTCCCCCGTGCCGCCACCCCGGGTCTCGACGTCTTGCGACTGTGCCCCTCCCCCTCGTCGATTGCCAGGGGGGGGGCTCCACACCCGAACTCACTGACGCCCGGCTCTGGACCGCAGCTGTCGCCGTCCCCGGCCTTCCAGGGCCACCGCAGGCCTCCTGTCGCCGGGTCCTCTCTCCCCAAGGGAGACCGCTGCTACCGGGGGGCTGCACGATCGATGTACGTGACCGGGCGGTCTCTCAGAGCTCCCGCCGTCAGGCTCACTCACCGCCACCAGGGACCGGCACACCCGACCTCCTGGCACCTGGTCTCCTGACGTCTGCAGCCCCGCGGTCCCCCTGCCTACTGCGAGGGGTTCTGCTGGCCTCACTCTGCGGCCGGACGCGCTCCCAGCCAGGAGCCGCCGCAGTCACTTCTACTCCAGCCGGAGGCCCGAACCAGAAGTAGGCCCCCGTGTTGGCCACTCCCACCTCCCGGCCGTCGCGGCGAGAACACAGATTCCTCCCGAGCAGTGCCAGATGCTGCTACTGCTCAGCCCGCCGCGGAAGGTCCCCGGAGGGGCTCCAACATCACCTCCTCGCCCCCCCGCGCCCGGGGAATACCTGCGGGGGGGCTGTGACGCCGCCCGCTGCTACTTGGGGAGCAAGGGGAAGGCGCCAACGGGTAACCCTGGCAGTCCTGATGTGGAACTGCACTGCCAGGGGTCCGTGCGCCGCTACCGCTGATCACCTGGAGATCCTCTCTGCAATCCCCGTCCTGTTCAAGCTGTCCAAGCTGCAGATCTGCAATGTCCGGATCCATCAGGCTGGATGTCATGATGGAGGTTCCCCAGCCCATCCAAGCTGTCATCCAGGAACTGCAAGAGAAGGTAACTGGCCCCCACCTCCTCCTATATACCCATGCAGCTCCTCCTTTTCCTCCCACCATAATCCCCTCTCTAACCAATCATCATCTTCTTCCACCTTCCAATGATATCACCATTAACCCCATCAACTCCCTACCCTCCAGACTGTCATGTCGCCCCTACACCCTATGGGTTCCATGGCTTTCTTACCTACTGTGAAGCATGGGGGTGGCAACATCACACTTTAGGCTGTTTCTCTGCAAAGGGACCAGGACGATTGATCCGTGTACATTAAACAATGAATGGGGCTATGCATCATGAGATTTTGTTAGGGCCAGGTAGACGGGCAGACCCAGGAGGTGGATCCACTGGGCTGAACACCTCACCGAGGGCAAGGTGCCCGGTAGCCGGAGCACTACAGGTAGCAGGACAGTCCGTTCAGAGGAGTGTAGAAGTCCCTGGAACCACGGAGTCACTGAAGGTAGTCCGGGTGACGGAGCTCAGGTTCGGAGGCCGAGATGACGTCAGGCAGAGTCCGGAACCGACGGAGCGAGAAGACGGGTCACCACAGGGATCGGAGATGGTATGAACTTGACGGGATGGCAGACCGTCACCGTTCGGGGTTCGGGTATCGTCAGAACCGGTTGGCGAGGCAGGAGCGGCTCTAGGAGAGAGATAGGTAAGTATACCACAAAACACAAGGAGACCTGACTCCTAGCTTAGCAAAACACGAAGAACAGGCCCCGCCCACTTGGAAAGGATCTCCCTATATACCCTGTACCTGATTCTTCAATATCCTGTTGGAGGACACTGGCCCTTTAAGAGAGGGTCAATGACCGCGCGCGCGCCCTAATGCGCATGCGCGAGGCCCGGGTGCCAGAAGCCAGAGCAGGGAGCGGTGAACAGGAGGCAGGAGAGCCGGATTGGAGCAGAGTTGCCGACGGGCGCCGGGAGCGGGGACCAGGCTGCCTGGGGACCGCAGGTGATGGGGCATGGAGGCTGTGGAGCAGGGGATGCCTGGCAGAGGAGCCGGGAAGCGAGGCAGGGGAGCCCTCCCCGCAACCGGGACAGGAAGGCACGTATCAGGGGAGTACCCACATTCTCCCGGGGTTCCCAGGACCTATCCTCAGGACCATACCCTGCCCAGTCCACCAGGAAGAACTGTCGGCCCCGCACGGTTTTCATGGCCACGATATCCCTTACCGCATAGATGTCATCAATAGGAGGAGGAGCAGAACTGGCAGCAGCGGAGAAGGGACCAAGAACAACCGGCTTGAGCAGGGAGACGTGGAAGGAGTTGGGTATCCTCATCATGGCCGGGAGCTGCAGCTTGTAGGAGACCTCATTTATTTTGCTGAGGACTTTAAACGGCCTGATGTAGCGAGGACCCAGCTTGTATGATGGTAGCTTCAATCGGACGTACTTGGAAGCAAGCCAGACCAGATCTCCTGGAGAGAAACACGGAGGATCCAGACGCCTCTTGTCTGCGTGTCTCTTCATCCGCAGGGAAGCACGTCCAAGGGACGTCTTGACAGAGTCCCAAATTGTCATAAAGTCACGGACTACAGCATCAGCAGCAGGGACATCCGAGGAAGAGGATACAGGTAAAGGGACGGAAGGCTGAAGTCCGTAAATGACGTGGAAGGGAGAGCTGGAGGAGGACTCACTGACGTGGTGGTTATGGGAGAATTCAGCCCAAGGAAGAAGCGTGGACCAGTCGTCGTGATGGGCGTTAACGTAGTGACGTAAGAAGGAGGTCAAGATCTGATTGACTCGTTCCACTTGGCCATTCGACTGAGGATGGTAGGCTGAAGAAAAGTCCAGAGTCACTCCCAGATGTTTGCAGAGGGCCCTCCAGAAGCGGGAGGTAAACTGAGTTCCTCTGTCGGACACAATGTGTGATGGAAAGCCATGCAACCGGAAGATGTGCTGTATGTAAGCGTCAGCAAGTTCCTGGGTAGAGGGCAGTCCAGCCATAGGGACGAAATGAGCCATTTTGGAGAGCCGATCCACCACGACCCATATGACTGTGTATCCGGAGGACAGGGGCAAGTCCGTAATAAAGTCCATTGCAATGTGTTGCCACGGAACGGAGGGTATAGGCAGAGGCAGAAGACGACCATATGGCAGGTGTTTGGGCGTCTTGTTCCTGGCACAAGAGGAGCAGGCTGAGACAAAAGAAGCGACGTCCGTGCGAAGGGATGGCCACCAGTAGTGACGTACAATTGTACTCCATGTTTTCTTCTGACCAGCATGGCTGGCTATTTTCGAGGCATGGCCCCAGTGCAACACTTTTTGCCTGTCAGTCTCAGAGACATAGGTCTTCCCAGGCGGTATCTGGGCCAGGGTGACAGGGGCCACCGGAATGATTTTACTAGGGCAGATGATGGGCTGGGATGTCTCCTCCTCTTGCTCCATGGGCATGAATGACCTGGACAAGGCATCTGCTCGTACATTCTTGTCCGCGGGTCGAAAATGGAGCTGAAAATCGAACCTGGCAAAGAACAAGGACCACCTGGCTTGCCGTGGGTTCAGTCGCTGAGCGGACCGCAGGTATTCCAGGTTCTTGTGGTCCGTGTAAATGATCACGGGGTACACTGCTCCCTCCAGAAGGTAGCGCCATTCCTCCAGAGCCAGTTTGACTGCCAATAGCTCTCGGTCACCGATGGTGTAGTTGCGTTCAGGCGCTGAGAAGCTCTTGGAGTAGAAACCGCAAGTAACCATCTTCCCGGAGGAGGACTTCTGCATGAGCACTGCTCCGGCTCCCGAGGAGGAGGCATCCACCTCCAAGGTGAACTGTCGGTTTAACTCAGGACGGTGGAGCACAGGGGAAGAAGCAAATGCCTGTTTCAGGGAGCCAAACGCGGCGTCGGCCGCAGGTGACCAGTCCTTTGGATTAGCCCCCTTCTTGGTCAAGGCGGAGAGAGGTGCAGTCAGAGCAGAGAAGTGAGGGATGAACTGACGGTAATAGTTTGCGAATCCCAGAAAGCGTTGGATTGCCTTCAGTCCGGAAGGAGGGGGCCAGTTGAGAATGGAAGAGACCTTCTCCGGGTCCATCTGCAGACCGGTATCGGAGATCACGTAACCCAGGAAGCGAAGAGAAGACTGCTCGAAGACACACTTCTCGTACTTGGCGTACAGGCGATTCTCTCTCAGTCTTTGTAGTACCAGCTGCACGTTCTCTCTGTGGGTCTGGAGGTCCGGAGAGAAGAACAGGATATCATCAAGATACACCACCACACAGACGTAGAGAAGGTCCCGGAACACGTCGTTCACCAATTCCTGAAAGACTGCTGGTGCGTTACACAGGCCGAAGGGCATCACACAGTATTTATAGTGCCCATCGCGAGTATTGAATGCGGTCTTCCATTCGTCCCCAGAGCGGATGCGGACCAGGTTGTAGGCACCCCGAAGATCCAACTTGGTAAACACACGAGCTCCTCTAAGCCGATCAAACAATTCGGGGATGAGCGGCAGGGGGTATTTATTTTTCATGGTGATTTGGTTCAATCCCCGGTAGTCAATGCATGGGCGTAGGTCGCCCTCTTTCTTCTTAACGAAGAAGAAGCCTGCTCCCGCAGGAGAGGAGGGTCTCCGAATGAATCCCCTTGCCAGGTTCTCCGTGATGTAGGCAGACATGGCCCTTGTTTCAGCAGGAGACAGCGGATATATCTGTCCTCGAGGTGGTGTAGTTCCCGGGAGTAGGTCGATGGCACAGTCATAAGGACGATGTGGCGGAAGTACCTCTGACTCCTTTTTATCAAAGACGTCCGCGAAGGACTAATAGGCCGAGGGCAGTCCCGGTAGGGACTCCGGAACCGGAGGTCGTCGGATGGGTTGTATAGTCTTCAGACAGTTCTCGTGGCAAGAGGAGCCCCATCGGGTGATTTCACCAGTACACCAGCTGACTGATGGTTCGTGTGTCCGTAACCAGGGGAAACCCAGCAGGATTTGATGAGACATGTGTGGGAGGACGTAGAGAGCGATGTTCTCGGTGTGCAGGGCACCGATACGTAGTTCCACCGGCTTGGTGATCCACGAGATGGTGTCAGAGAGGGGTCTCCCATCTACAGAGGCAATCACGAGGGGTTTGTCGAGTGGAGTAACAGGCACCTGGTACTTGTCCACCGTGGCCTGCTGGATGAAATTGCCTGCTGCCCCGGAATCGAGGTACGCCTCGGCCGTGAACCGCGTCTCTCCCGTTGTCACTTGAACAGTCCACGTAACCGGGTCTGAGAGAGTCCCAGCACGTAGGGTGGCCTCTCTTACCAACCCTAGGCTTTGGAGTTTCCCGGCCTCTCTGGACAGGAGCGTAGAAGGTGTGTGCCCTCTCCGCAGTAGAAGCAGAGGCCCTTGGCGAGCCGTTCTGCTCGATGTTGTTCGGACTGCCGCAAACGGTCAATCTGCATGGGCTCGTGGACAGAGACACCAGACGACGCTGACTAAAGTACGGCGGGCTTCTGCGGAGGAGAGGAATACCGTATCGGACGTCTCTCACGGGACACCTCTTTGGATCGTTCCTGGAATCTGAGGTCCACGCGGGTGGCTAGTGCGATCAGGGCATCCAGGGTGGAAAGAACATCGCGGCCTGCCAGCTCGTCCTTAATACGGCTGGAGAGTCCTTCCCAGAAGGCGGCGGTGAGGGCTTCATTGTTCCACCCCAATTCTGAGGCCAAAGTGCGGAAGCGGATGGCATACTGCCCCACCGTCATGGTCCCCTGACGTAGCCTGAGGAGTGATGAGGCGGATGCGGCCGGGTTCGTCAAAGGTGTTTCTAAATGCCTGCAGGAAGTCCTGGATGTTAGTGGTCACAGGGTCCTCCTTCTCCCACAAGGGGTTCATCCAGGCCAGTGCCTCACCCTCTAGATGGGACATCACAAACGCCACCTTGGCTTGGTCGGAGGCAAACAAGTGCGGAAGCAGCTTGAAATGGAGGGAGCACTGGTTTAGGAATCCTCTGCAGGTCTTGGGATCTCCGGCATATTGGGGTGGAGAGGCCAAGCGGAGTTTAGAAGCTTCCGAGGTAGCCGCCACGGGAACCGTGGCCGTGGACTGTGCCGTAGTAACCTGAGATGCCAGGGACGTGGCACATGCTTGCAGCGTGTGCAGGCGGGTATCCACCGAGGACATGAAGGCCAGCATGCGGGACTGGGTCTCGCGCTGTTGTACGAGTTCCTGCTGCAGGGTGCCCAGCTGGGCCACTAGTGCTTCGGCGGGATCCATGGCCTGTTCTTACTGTTAGGGCCAGGTGGACGGGCAGACCCAGGAGGTGGATCCACTGGGCTGAACACCTCACCGAGGGCAAGGTGCCCGGTAGCCGGAGCACTACAGGTAGCAGGACAGTCCGTTCAGAGGAGTGTAGAAGTCCCTGGGACCACGGAGTCACTGAAGGTAGTCCGGGTGACGGAGCTCAGGTTCGGAGGCCGAGATGACGTCAGGCAGAGTCCGGAACCGACGGAGCGAGAAGACGGGTCACCACAGGGATCGGAGATGGTATGAACTTGACGGGATGGCAGACCGTCACCGTTCGGGGTTCGGGTATCGTCAGAACCGGTTGGCGAGGCAGGAGCGGCTCTAGGAGAGAGATAGGTAAGTATACCACAAAACACAAGGAGACCTGACTCCTAGCTTAGCAAAACACGAAGAACAGGCCCCGCCCACTTGGAAAGGATCTCCCTATATACCCTGTACCTGATTCTTCAATATCCTGTTGGAGGACACTGGCCCTTTAAGAGAGGGTCAATGACCGCGCGCGCGCCCTAATGCGCATGCGCGAGGCCCGGGTGCCAGAAGCCAGAGCAGGGAGCGGTGAACAGGAGGCAGGAGAGCCGGGCTGGAGCAGAGTTGCCGACGGGCGCCGGGAGCGGGGACCAGGCTGCCTGGGGACCGCAGGTGATGGGGCATGGAGGCTGTGGAGCAGGGGACGCCTGGCAGACTGGCAGAGGAGCCGGGAAGCGAGGCAGGGGAGCCGGGGAGCGTGGCAGGGGAGCCGGGGAGCGTGACAGATTTTTAGTGCAAATCTCCTTCCATCAGCAAGGGCATTGAAGTTGAAATGTGGCTGGGTCTTTCAGCATGATAATGATCCCAAGCACACCACTAGGGCAACGAAGGAGTGGCTTCGTAAGAAGCATATGAAGGTCCTGGCGTGGCATAGCCAGTCTCCAGATCTCAACCTGATAGAAAACCTTTGGAGGGAGTTGAAAGTCCGTGTTGCCCAGCGACAGGCCCAACAAATCAGGAGATCTGCATGGAGGAATGGGCCAACATACCACCAACAGTGTGTGCCAACCTTGTGAAGACTTATAGAAAACGTTTGACCTCTGTCATTGTCAACAAAGAATATATAACAAAATATTGAGATGAACTTTTGTTATTGACTAAATACTTATTTTCCACCATAATTTGCAAAAAAAAATCTTGCCAAATTAGACAAGGTTACATAGTTACATAGTTACTTAGGTTGAAAAAAGACCTAGGTCCATCTAGTTCAACTTTCCTCCACCAGTTCTACATTACTAAGTCAGATATAACCAACAATGTTGTGTGTACTGAGGAAATCATCCAGCCCTTTTTTAAAAGCTGTTATAGTATATCCCATTACTACCTCTTGTGGTAGGGCATTCCACAGTCTGACTGCTCTAACTGTAAAGAACCCTTTCCTACTTAGCTGTCGGAATCGCTTTTCTTCCACTCGCAGTGAGTGCCCCCCGGTCCTTAGTATTGTCTTTGGAAGAAATAAGTCATGTGCCAGTCCTTTATATTGACCACACATGTATTTATACAAATAAATGAGATCTCCTCGGAGATGTCTTTTTTCTAAGCAAAACATATCTAACTTTTTCAACATCTCATCATATGTGAGGCCTTCCATTCCTTGTTCCTTGTAGTAGTCTAGTTGCCCGCCTTTGAACTGACTCTAACTTCTTAATGTCCTTTTTAAAATGTGGAGCCCAAAACTGGATCCCATATTCCAGATTTGATTTATAGAGAGGTAACAATATGTTGGGATCATGGGATCTCATCTCTCTTTTTATACACCCTAAAATCTTGTTTGCTTTAACAGCTGCTTGACATTGAGTGCTGCTGCTACTTAGCTTATTTGTAAAGAGAATACCCAAGTCCTTCTCCTGTTCTGTAGTCCCGAATTTACTTCCATTTAATGTATACGCAGTTATAGGATTACTCCGTGCTAGGTGCATTACTTTAAATTTATCAACATTAAACCTCATTTGCCTAGTATCTGCCCATTCTGACATCGTATCCAGATCTTTTTGTAATAGTGTACTATCAAGGTCAGTTTTTAATATCCTACATAGTTTGGTGTCATCAGCAAAGACTGACACTTTACTATCAATCCCATCCACAAGGTCATTACTAAAGAGATTAAACAGAATCGGTCCTAGGACAGATCCCTACGGCACCCCACTGCTGACTATAGCCCATTTAGAGACTGTATCATTTATGACTACTCTTTGTTTCCTATCTTTTAGCCAATTCCTTACCTAGTTGCATATAGTTTCCCCTAGTCCTTGCTTCTGGAGCTTTAATATAAGGCTATTATGTGGTACAGTATCAAATGCCTTTGCAAAGTCCAAATAAATCACATCAGCTGCATTACCATTATCCAGGTTTGCACTTACCCCCTCATAGAACCCCAACAGGTTGGTTAGACACGACTTATCTTTCATGAATCCATGCTGTTTGTCAGTTATTATATTATTTTTGGCAATATATTTTTGCATGTCATCCCTTAAAATTCCCTAAAAGATTTTGCATACTACTGATGTCAGGCTTACTGGACGGTAGTTGCCTGGATCTACCCTCTTACCTTTCTTAAATATCGGTACCACATCAGCTATCCTCCAATCCTGAGGCACCAACCCTGTTACAAGCGAGTCTAAAAAGATGAAATACAATGGTCTGTCGATTACGGAGCTCAATTCCCTCAATGTTCGTGGATGAATGCTATCTGGCCCTGGGGATTTGTCAATGTTTAATTTACTCAGACGCAAGCGTACTTATTCTTGTGTTAAATTAATTATATCGGGTGGTGGACGTTGATTTTTCACTTGTTGAATGATCCCTGGTACAGTCAGTTCCTTGGTGAACACAGATGAGAAATGCTTATTTAATATCTCAGTCTTTTGTTTGTCCTCTATAACTAACTTGTTATTGTATTTTAAGGGGCCGATACTATCCTTTGTTTTCCTTTTGGCATTAATGTATTTATAAAAGATCTTGGGATTTATTTTAATGTCCTTGACGATTTTTGCTTCAGTAGCTAATTTTGCTTGCTTGATTTCTTTTTTGCATTTACTATTGATATCTTTATACTTCTGAAATGCTATTTCTGTATTCTCAGCCTTTAACATTTTAAATGCCATTTGTTTTTGTTTTATTATACTTTGTACAGTCTTATTTTATCCATAGTGGTTTCTTTTTATTCCTGGACATTTTATTACCAGAGGGTATAAGCTTTTTACTGGACTCTAGCAGTATATCCTTAAACTTACCCCATTTATGTTTGGTATCCCCAGTTACCATGACTTTGTCCCAATCTACACATTTAAGCTCTTCCCTTAATTTGTTGAAATCAACTTTCCTAAAATTCCAGGTTTTAGAATTTCCCCTTTGAAATGTTCTATTGAATATTACGTTGAAGCTTACCATATTATGATCGCTGGTGCCCAAGTGCTCCCGGACCTGTAGATCTGAAATTGTATCCAGTCTATTTGACAGCACCAGATCTAGCAAATTATCTTTCCTTGTTGGTTCATCTACCATCTGAGAGAGGAAATTTTCTTGAATAGTAGATAAGAACTTACAGCTTTTAGCACAACCAGAAGATTCTATGTCCCACTGTATGTCTGGATAGTTAAAATTTCCAATAGTAAGAACGCGATTATTATTATTATTATTAGCTGCCTTTTCAATTTGTTCCAGTATTTCACCCTCTATTTGTTCAAGTATGTTAGGAGGCTTATAGCAAACTCCAATTAGAATTTTTCCATTATTCCACTCCCCATGTACATTTACCCATACTGACTCTACATTTTTGCAGTTCCCCCCAATGTCATCATTCAACACAGGTTTTAGCTTAGATTTGAGAAATATACACACCGCACCACCTTTTTTGTCTTTCCTGTCCTTCCTAAATGTAGTATAACCCTGTATGTTTGTCACCCAGTCATGGCTTTCATCCAGCCAGGTTTCCGTAATGCCCAGCACATCATAATCCATGGTTGACATAAGAGTCTCCAATTCATTCATTTTGTTTGCAAGACTTCTTGCAGTTGCCAGTAGACATTTAATACTATTAACACCTTTATTACTCCTAGCCTCCCTACGTTCCTTGCATGTCCCAATCCCACCAATCCTTCATTGACCCCTACCGTCTCACTGTCTCTACCTACTCTATCTATCCCCTTATTTGCTGCACTACCCTCCCTCCCCCCAGATCCTAGTTTAAAAGCTCCTCCATCGTCTGACCATTTTCTCCCCCAGCACAGCTGCACCCTCCCCATTGAGGTGCACCCCATCCCTACCGTAGAGCCTGTAGCCGACTGAGAAGTCGGCTCAGTTCTCCATGAACCCGAACCCTTCCTTCCTGCACCAGTTTCTAAGCCATGTATTTATCGTCCTAAGTTCCCGCTGTCTTTCTAGTGACGCTCGTGGCACCGGTAGTATTTCTGAAAACACCACCTTGGAGGTCCTTGACTTCAGCTTCTCTCCTAGTTCCCTGTAATCATTTTTAAGGTCCTTCCACCTGCCTCTAACTTTGTCATTAGTACCAATGTGCACCATAACCGCTGGGTTTTCACCATCCCCACCAAGCAATCTCTCTATCCGATCCGCAATATGCCGAACCCGAGCACCCGGCAGACAACACACTGTTCGGCATTCATGGTCTCGGCGACAGATGACCCAGTCTGTCCGCCTAATTATAGAGTCTCCTACCACCAACATTTGTCTGGGCTTTGCTGCACTCCTATTTCCCTCCTTCCTACAGCAGTCATTTTCCTGGTTGCTAGGAGCAATGTCCTGCTGTAGTGACCCTAGTCCTGGCCCTTCATTCCTAATATCAGCCAAACAGGCATATTTACTAGGTTGTGCCAGGTCAAGACTAGGCTCTCTGACACTTTTCCCCCTACCTCTTCTTCTAACTGTTACCCAGCTACCTACCTCTAGTTCCTGATCTTCCCCACCTCCACCCTCCTACATAGCACTGGCCCCAGCCAGAGAAAGATCAGTGAGCTCTAAACTCTTCTCCAGGTTTGCAATGCTCCTGAGTGTTGCAAGCTGCTTATTTAGATCAGTTACCTGGGCTTCTAAATATGCAACATGCTTGTATCGAGTGCAGACATATTCACCCTCGAATGGCTGCTAAAGGCATACATGCATCTGACAAGATACACACCTGGTAGCATTGTCCATGGAGCACCTATTAAATGGGGATAAACAGTAAGGTAGAAAAAGAATACAATGGGAAACATATAAGGATAAATTCAAACTATGTTCTTGTGTCAAACTATGAGATTGTGTTTAAACTATACACTTATCTGCAAAACCCACACTTTGCTGCAGAACCTCGCACGCTCAGGTGATTTTCTGGATTTGTTTTCTCATTTTGTCTCTCATAGTTGTGGTCTACCTATGATGTCAATTACAGGCAAATCTTATCTTTTTAAGTGGGAGAACTTGCACAATTGGTGCCTGACTAAATGCTTTTTTCCCCACTGTAGCTGTGAGAGTGGGGATCTTGCTGTCACACATATAGTGTATTATCGTCTGTGTCTTCTCGATCACTGTATACACAGAGCAAGCGCCATGCTTGCAGTTATAGGAAGCGCTGATGAGCAGTCACTAGTGATGAGCGAGTACTAAAAAGCTCGGGTGCTCGAGGCTCGGGCCGAGCATCCCAAGATACTCGTGTACTCGGCCCGAGCACCGAGCCCAATGTTATCCTATGGGAGACCCGAGTATTTTTATAAAATGACCCCCGGCAGCATGTAGAAACCCTAAAAATGTCACAAAAGTCTCAGAAGAGTGCTCAAATGACATGGCACTAACAACCAGAAAAGGGTGCACTGCCATAATTATTTCGTATTATATTAGAGCCAGTGCTCACCCATGCGGCAAGGAGTGCTTAGAAACAAGAGAAAAAAGTACCGCACATAATAGGGAGCACACCGACAATAGTAATAGTAATAATAAGAACAACCTTTATTTGTAGCAAGATTTAAAAACCATTAAAACCAATTATAAACACACACCTAATAACACGGCATGCACCCGCCGCCCAATCCCACAACAATATTGTGAATATTGTATATCATAAGGCCATATACAGACATAAATAATGTATGACGATTTTATACCAACAAGAAACAATATGTATATATACAGTTATACCAGTCCCAAAGGGGAGGAATTAGTAAGAGAATAATATAATCAAGGGAAACCTACACCCTCAAAAGGCCCAAAAGATCGGGCCTAATAACAGTGGGACATAGTAAGAAATAAGAATTATAGCACTTGCTGGCTAAAATCAAAGAGCCTAGTATAGCAATGTGCCTATACCATACAGACCATAACCCCTCTAGGGGGATGATAATGAAGGTCTATGGGAACCAGGGCAGAGGGTCAGCATGAAATACCGTGAGCTAGGCCCACGCGTATCGCCGCCAAAGGACGGCTTCCTCAGGTATTTCTTACTATGTCCCACTGTTATTAGGCCCGATCTTTTGGGCCTTTTGAGGGTGTAGGTTTCCCTTGATTATATTATTCTCTTACTAATTCCTCCCCTTTGGGACTGGTATAACTGTATATATACATATTGTTTCTTGTTGGTATAAAATCGTCATACATTATTTATGTCTGTATATGGCCTTATGATATACAATATTCACAATATTGTTGTGGGATTGGGCGGCGGGTGCATGCCGTGTTATTAGGTGTGTGTTTATAATTGGTTTTAATGGTTTTTAAATCTTGCTACAAATAAAGGTTGTTCTTATTATTACTATTACTATTGTCGGTGTGCTCCCTATTATGTGCGGTACTTTTTTCTCTTGTTTCTCAAATGACATGGCAACAGCATGGGGAAGACCCCTTGAAGCATTTATCACTCAAAAGTCACAGCTGTGAACAATTTTGTCCGCGTTTTACGCCATTTTTACGGACTCACCAGAAAACCTTCAAAAATGACACCAAAATGAATTTTCATGGCGGAAATGTTAAGGGCACATACCCAATAGTGAGATAGAGCTGGTGTATGTTACTTTTGGAGATTACATGAAAGATTTTACGTGAAAACATTGTGTGGCACTCCGATGTCCCTGAGAAGAGACGTACATGAAGGCCTCTTGAGTCTAATGTGCCCATTTTGAGGAAGTGAGTCTTTGTAGTATTTTCCTTTGCCAGGGAAGTCCAAAATTGTGAGGTTCACCAATGCCCCTGCATACAGACATGCATGATGGCCTGTAAACCTGAAGTGCCCATTGTAAGGAAGTGGGTCTATTGTAGTATAGCCCTTTGGCAGGGCAGCCAAAAATTGGGAGGCTCCAAATTGTCCCTGGATAGAGACGTGCATGAGGGCCTGTAAACCTGAAGTGCCCATTGTAAGGAAGTGGGTCTATTGTAGTATAGCCCTTTGGCAGGGCAGCCAAAAATTGGGAGGCTCCACATTGTCCCTGGATAGAGACGTGCATGAGGGCCTGTAAACCTGAAGTGCCCATTATAAGGAAGTGGGTCTATTGTAGTATAGCCCTTTGGCAGGGCAGCCAAAAATTGGGAGGCTCCACATTGTCCCTGGATAGAGACGTGCATGATGGCCTGTAAACCTGAAGTGCCCATTGTAAGGAAGTGGGTCTATTGTAGTATAGCCCTTTGGCAGGGCAGCCAAAAATTGGGAGGCTCCACATTGTCCCTGGATAGAGACGTGCATGAGGGCCTGTAAACCTGAAGTGCCCATTGTAAGGAAGTGGGTCTATTGTAGTATAGCCTTTTGGCAGGGCAGCCAAAAATTGGGAGGCTCCACATTGTCCCTGGATAGAGATGTGCATGAGGGCCTCAAAACATTGTTCCCATTGCAAAGGAGCGGGTCTCCTGTCGTTGTAATGTCCATTCTGAAAGAATGGGCGAAAAAATTTACCACTGGGGGTATACCTGGAACAACGGCCTAACTATTGTAACGGTCATCATGGTGGCGCATGAGGAGAAGGAGGAGCAGTCCAGCTATTATCCAAAGTCCAGAAGTGTGTACCCATGGGTGAGTGGAGGTACATGGCAAATTCCCGTTACAAACTTTAAATTCCGCTCTCATTTGCTGGTGGTGTGGTGAAGTCTGGCCCAATCCAACCCTTGTTCATCTTGATCAGAGTCAGCCTGTCAGCATTTTCAGTTGACAGGCGGGTGCGTTTATCTGTAATGATTCCACCTGCGGCACTAAAAACACACTCTGACAAAACGCTAGCGGCAGGGCAGGCCAGGACTTCCAAGGCGTAGAGAGCCAATTCATGCCACGTGTCCAGCTTGGATACCCAATAATTGTAAGGCACAGAGGAATGTCGGAGTACAGTTGTTCGATCTGCAAGGTACTCCTTGAGCATCTGGGCAAACTTAGGATTTCTTGTGGCACTACCCCGCACCTCAGGGGCTGTGGTACGTGAGGGGCTGAGAAAACTGTCCCACATCTTAAAGACTGTTCCCCTACCTCTGGCGGATTGGACTTGTGCCCCTCTCGGCTGTACGCCTTGGTTGTCCACTGATTCCTGACCTATGCCGCTAGCGTTTTGTGATGGGAATGCTTTGCCTACTTCCGTGACTATGGCCTTCCGGAACTGCTGCATTTTGGCTGACCTCTCCGCCTCGGGAATAAGAGACATAAAGTTCTCCTTGTAGCGTGGGTCTAACAGTGTTACCAACCAGTAATGATTGTCGGCCAAGATGTTCTTAACGCGAGGGTCACGAGACAGGCAGCTAACCATAAAGTCAGCCATGTGCGTCAGACTCTTAACAGCCAGTACTTCAGTATCCTGGCCAACACGATGACTGAACATGCTGTCCTCCTCCTCCTCCTTCTCCTCCTCATCTACCCTGTCCTCTGGCCAGCCACGCTGAACCGAGGATATGACTGGTGTGCATGTCATATTCTCAATTTGGCCGGAGAGTTGCTCATGTCTTCATCCTCCTCCTCGTCATAGTCCTCCACTGCACGTTGTGATGAGACGAGGCTGGGCTGTGTGTTATCACCCACACCCACTACTGTTTCTTGCTCCAACTCATCGCGCTCCGCCTGCAATGCATCATGTTTCTTTTTGAGCAGAGACCGTTTTAGAAGGCAGAGAAGCGGTATGGTGACGCTAATAATGGCGTCATCACAACTCACCATCTTGGTGGAGTCCTCAAAGTTTTGGAGGATGGTACATAGGTCGGACATCCATCTCCACTCCTCAGGTGTTATGTGTGGAGTTTGACCCATTTCCCTACGGCTTAGGTGATGCAGGTACTCAACAACTGCCCTCTTCTGCTAACATATCCTGACCAACATGTGCAGAGTTGAATTCCAACGCGTGGGGACATCACACACCAGTCTGTGAGCCGGAAGATGCAAACGGCGCTGAAAGCCGGCAAGGCCGGCTGAAGCAGTAGGTGACTTTCAAAAATGTGCACACAGGCGGTGAACTTTTACCAGCAGATCAGACAGCTCTGGGTATGACTTTAGAAACCGCTGAACCACGAGGTCTAGCACATGGGCCACGCATGGAACATGTGTCAGCTGGCCTCGCCTCAAAGCCACCACCAGGTTTCGGCCATTGTCACACATGACCTTTCCTGGCTTTAGGTTCAGAGGTGTGAGCCAGTGATCTGCCTGCTGTTTCAGAGCTGTCCACACCTCTTCTGCATTGTGGGGTTTGTCACCTATGCAGATTAGCTTCAGCACAGCCTGTTGCCGCTTCGCCGAGGCAGTGCTGCAGTGCTTCCAGCTTGGGACTGGTGTGGAGGGTAAAGTGGATGAGGATGCGCAGGAGGAGGAGGAGGCTGAAGAGCATGATATTCCGGAGCTGTAGAGTGTGGGTGAAACCCTGACTGAGGTAGGGCCTGCAAACCTTGGTGTGGGAAGGACGTGTTCCGTCCCTGGCTCAGACTGGGTCCCAGCTTCCACAATATTAACCCAGTGTGCCGTCAACGAGATGTAGCGGCCTTGCCCACAAGCACTTGTCCACGTGTCTGTGGTTAGGTGGACTTTGGCTGAAACAGCGTTGCTCAGGGCACGTGTGATGTTTTGTGACACGTGGTTATGCAATGCGGGGACGGCACACCGGGAGAAATAGTGGCGGCTGGGGACCGAGTAACGTGGGACAGCTGCCGCCATCAGGTCGCGGAATGCTTCTGTCTCCACCAGCCTAAAAGGCAACATTTCCAGCGCAAGCAGTCGCGAAATGTTAGCATTTAGAACTGTGGCATGTGGGGCGTTGGCAGTGTATTTGTGCCTGCGTTCAAAGGTTTGCTGAATGGATAACTGAACGCTGCGCTGGGACAAGGACGTGCTTGATGATGGTGTTATTTCTGCGTAGGCAACTGCAGGTGCAGGGCCGGAGGAGGCTTGTTCGCAGGCAGCATGGACAGGGGATTGGCTCGCATGCACAACAAGCGAAGACGTAGCAGTGACATCAGCAAGCACTGCTCCTCGACTCTGTTGTACATCCCACAAAGTCGGGTGCTTGGCTGACATGTGCCTGATCTTGCTGGTGTTGGTCAGGCTGCTAGTTTTGGTACCCCTGCTGATGCTGGCATGGCAGGTGTTGCAAATGGCCTTTTTAGAATCATCTGGAGCCAACTTAAAAACCTGCCAGACTCGGGAAGACCTAACATTTGTACAGGCACCTTGTGTCGTGTTGTTGTTCCGGGGAACGGTTGCCTGACTTCTGCCTGGGGCCACCACCCTGCTTCTTACTGCCTGTTGGGATGCTACGCCTCCCTCCCCCTGTGCACTGCTGTCCTCGCTCTGCATATCCTCCTGCCAGGTTGGGTCAGTTACTGGATCATCCACCACGTCGTCTTCCTCTTCTGCACCCTGCTCCTCCTCCTGACTTCCTGACAATTGTGTCTCATCATCGTCCACCCCTTGTTGAGACACGTTGCCAACTTCGTGAGAACGTGGCTGCTCAAATATTTGGGCATCTGTACATACGATCTCCTCATGACCCACTTCAACAGGAGCTGGCGAGAGGCCAGAATGTGCAAATGGAAACGTGAACAGCTCTTCCGAGTGTCCAAGTGTGGGATCAGTAATGTCCGTGGACGTGTACTCAGCCTGGTGGTAGGAAGGAGGATCAGGTTCTGAAATGTGCGGTGCAGTATCACGGCTACTGACACTTGACCGTGTGGAAGACAGAGTGTTTGTGGTGGTGCCAATCTGACTGGAAGCATTATCCGCTATCCAACTAACAACCTGTTGACACTGGTCTTGGTTCAAGAGCGGTGTACTGCTGCGTTCCCCAAGAATTTGGGACAGGACGTGCGAGCGAGTAGATGTGGCCCTTTGTTGTGGCGAAATTAGAGCTTGCCCACGACCTCGGCCTCTGCCTGCACCACCATCACGTCCACTTCCTTGTTCGTTGCCAACGCCCTTACGCATTTTGCAATGCTGTGCTGACGTTTATTCACTAGACTTGTGCGTTATATCCAAGTTTGTGCAAAACGCACACAAGTGCACCTGTACGCTGCCACCGACAGGCACACACGTGCGTTTTTTAAATGCAAGCACGGACACACTAAGAACCTAACAGCTTTTTAGGAGCGACAATTACTGAGAAGTTTGACACTATCAGACACTGCTGACTGACGTGTATTATTCACTAGACTTGTGCGTTATATACTAGTTTGTGCAAAACGCACACAAGTGCACCTGTACGCTGCCACCGACAGGCACACACGTGCGGTTTTTAAATGCACGCACGGACACACTAAGAACCTAACAGCTTTTTAGGAGCGACAATTACTGAGAAGTCTGACACTATCAGGACTGTTTGAGACTGTGTACACCAGCCCCAGATATGATGAAGGCTGGTATACGGTCACCACTAGGAATGGCTATATACCCTGCCTGCCTGCCTGTATACAGCTACAATAGTCCTGAGAAGGAATCTTCTGGTCACTAGCCTGTATTCCGACCTGGCTATACACTGCCTGCCCTGCCTGTATACAGCAACAATAGTCCTGAGAAGGACTCTGCTCCTGTACTCTGACCTGGCTATACCCTGCCTGCCTGTATACAACTACAATAGTCCTGAGAAGGACTTCTGGTCACACTGTTTGCAGCCCTGCTACGGAAATAACTATAAAGGGCCGCAAACCTTTCCCTGAAGCAGCAACACTCTCCCTGCACTGACTGTCTGGATGGCTGTGTGCAGAGCACAGCGCGCCCGCCGGTATAAAGGCTCGGTCACGCTGTGCAGGCCGGCCAATCACTGCAATTCCACAACTAACAGGGCTGTGGCATTGCAGTGGTCTGCCAGCCAATCCCTGCATGAGGGCTGGCTCTCAAAAGAGCGCCAACATGTAGGGATGAAGACCACGAGTACAGCACGAGTATCGCGAGATTACTCGGTCCCTGCCGAGTAGCCCGAGTACAGTGATACTCGTGCGAGTACCGAGTAGTGACAAGCATACTCGCTCAACACTAGCAGTCACAGATCACAGTTATGTGATTGCTGTTTATAGTGAGGGAATAGAAACTGATTGGAACAGGATACTGCATTTCCCTTGTAATTGAAGCTAATATATTATCCCCAGTCAGGGCTGTCATCGGGGCATTATTATTCTTACTGGTTTATGAGGTCCCGTGATGAGGGAGATCTGGGCCCCGAGGCAATTATTCTATACTTTATTAAGCCCCGGGCCCGACGCTAGTGACCACCGCGGCAGCATTACTACTATGGCCGCGAAAGCAGAGGGGTTCAGCCAAGTCTGACATCTTTAGTGATGTCAGACGCTGCCGGCCTACCTCTGTTCCTTGTGAGGTTTGTACTACACTAAATAGGCTGCCATGTGCTGTACAAACAGGAAGTCACCACAGAATGCACTAGGATTTGAGCATTGGACCCACTTATGGAGGGGACATTGTGTAAAAGAAATGAAAAATAAATTAATAAAAAAAAAGGAAAAAATAATTAATTAAAAAAGAAAAAAATATGTAAATGCCACTGTCAATCCTAATTGCCATCACTTATTAGTACATGCCAGATTTCCAGTCATATCATCATTCACTGCATGTGATATAATGTGTAGTATAGATGAGCCATAAAATGGTGCAGATCCATTAAACTCAAGACGTCAGACAAAAGTCTTTGAACATCACAACAGCTGTAAGGATCCTCGATCTAACATGTAGTTCTCAAGCTCAGAATTATATTTTTGTTTATATTAATTGGATTATACTTTTAACACAATTTTTTTAAGTCAGAAATAAAATAATGTACGTTGGTTGAAAGCTGAGAAAGCTCTTGAGTAACCAATCTCGGAAACCCATACATTGATGGGAAGCATTGCACTCTGCTTAGTGTTACATACCCAGCTGATTATAGCCATCCGCTTACTCTTAATTCATGATTTACTCTCTTACAACGTGGCACATGCAGTAATTTGCCGCCAGACGTATGGTCTGCAAATAAAAGCAACTTGTTGATTCTTCTGTGTAGTGATCAATAACACTCAGTGTATATTGGAGGGTGAGGTGATCAGCAGCACAGAGTTTGCAGCATCAGTATTTGTGTAATGTAATGTAATGTCCTGTGTGTTTCCCTTTTAATCCATCTGTTGACTCTGTGCCTGCACTGCATTGAATGGTAGCTGATATAGAAAGAGATGTGTAATGTCAGGTACGACACTGAATGAACATATTCTGACTCACAGATATGTAAAACGTGGTGGTGCCTGAACAGGCCACTTTGTCCTGGGCCCTTCGTATTGACCTGTACTCACATTCATATCAGATCCTCAGATAGCTTAACTCGACCACAATCTCATTGCAACAAGATGCCAGGAAAAGATGAATGTTTTTAACTGAAAATCTTGTATTGATGACAATGCGGCAGATACAAAGAGTAAGGCTACTTTCACACATCCGGTTTGAGCACTGCGGCTCAATCCGGCTGTGAAACCTATGCAACGGATGCGGCGAAAACACCGCATCCTTTGCATAGGTTTTTACATGCGGCCCGTCCGTTTTTTTCCGGTTGCGGCACGCTACTGAGCATGCGCAGTGGAAGAAACCACAAGCGGCGGCCGGATGCGTTTTTTGCCGCATCGAGCCGCATCCGGCGTCCATAGGCATGCATTGAAAAATGCGCCGCAGGAACAGGATGTGTCGTTGCTTACCAGTTAATCAGAGAATCAGCAAAGCAAAGGTACTAAAATTGTGGTCACAATTAAAAATTAACTTTTAATATTTAAATTTTTTTAAAAAGAGAATTTATACCACACACCATAAATGGTTGTAAAACCAACCAACTAATTAGAGCTAATGTTCAAGCTCCTATCATTACCCAGTCAAGGACACTGTGTAGCCAGTAGTGATGGTTCTACTGGAATAGCACCAATTGAGACAATTGTCCCATATGTAACATATAGATTAGTAATCCATAGCATAGACTAACATTTAAGCAGGTGTAATCCCACTAGAGACCAAAAGATATTATTGTCTCCCAAATATTATACAAAAGCTACAATCTGCAGCGATCAATAACCAAAAATATGGTCAAATGAAGCATAAACTTATTTTTAGTTGTCCAGTAGCAGGGGGGGCACCAATCCGCCTCACAATACCCCTTAGCTGGCAACAGTCTGACCTGATGTTTTCTTAGACCTCCCAAATATCTTTTGGTCTCTAGTGGGATTACACCTGCTTAAATGTTAGTCTATGCTATGGATTACTAATCTATATGTTACATATGGGACAATTGTCTCAATTGGTGCTATTCCAGTAGAACCATCACTACTGGCTACACAGTGTCCTTGACTGGGTAATGATAGGAGCTTGAACATTAGCTCTAATTAGTTGGTTGGTTTTACAACCATTTATGGTGTGTGGCATAAATTCTCTTTTTAAAAAAATTGAAATATTAAAAGTTAATTTTTAATTGTGACCACAATTTTAGTACCTTTGCTTTGCTGATTCTCTGAAAAATGCGCCGCAGTGGCCGAATGCGGCGCGATACAGTTTTTTTGCCGGAGCAAAAAACGTGCCAGGGAACGTTCCATCCATGCGGCAAAAACCGGACAGAACGCAAGCCCAAGCACAATGCGGCGCCAATGCAAGTCAATGCTGGAAAAAACGAAACCGGCGGCAAAAAAAAACGGTTTCGTTTTTTCAGCAGAGCGCCAGATTGTGCCGCACTGCTACAGCCGGATGTGTGAAAGTAGCCTAATTCTTCTCTGGAGAGCATACAACATGTGCATAAGATAAGTAAAGCGATTCAGCTCACCGTGTAAATCAATCTCTCACTCTCTGGAGCTCGGACAAGGTGCTGCCAAACCTGAAGCAAAATCCAATTGAAAGAAAGTCCAGCTGCAACAGATAGATGGGTTATTTTTATTTTTTTATTTTTATCTTTTCATATGGCACAATATAATGGCACATTGCAGTCAAGATGACATGACCGGCGTCAATGACGCATTTCAAGTGACACAGCACTCTTAAGCATGATCAAGATTAAAGTGGGCTTTACACGCTACAATATATCTAACGAGATGTCGGCGGGGTCACGTCGTAAGTGACGCACATCCGGCATCGTTAGTGTTGTAGTTGCTTGTGACACCTACGTGCGATTCCGATCGTACGCAAAAACGTTGATCGCATACATGTCGTTCATTTTCTAAAAATTGAACGTCTGGCTGTTCAATGTTCCAGAGGCAGCACACATCGCTGTGTGTGACACCCCGGGAATGATGAACACCGCTTACCTGCGTCCCGCTGGAAATGCTGAAGGAAGGAGGTGGGCAGGATGTTTACGTCCCGCTTATCTCTGCCCCTTCGCTTCTATTGGCCGGCTGCTGTGTGACGTCGCTGTGATGCCGAACGTCCCTCCCCCTTCAGGAAGTGGATGTTCGCCGCCCACAGCGAGGTCGTTTGGAAGGTAAGTACGTGTGACGGGGGGTTACAGCATTGTGCGCCACGGGCAACAAATTGCCCGTGCCGCACAAATGATGGGGGCGGGTGTGATCGCAAATGCTATCGCACGTTTAATTGAAACATGTAAAGCAGCCTTAAGAGTGCTGTGTCACTTGAAACATGTCGTTGATGCCGGTTATGTCATATTTGTTGAAGCTGGACTTTTTTGAATTGGATGTGCATAAAATGGCTGATACTAAACACTACATGGAGAAGAAGGGTGGGGAAAACTGACATCACACAGCTACAGTGAGAAAGTAGGGACAAATACAAGGGAAAAGTAAACCTTCTACCCAGCAACAGAAAACACAATACACCGCAATGCCAAATAGTGAACAATTCCCAAGTCTTGGGACATGACAGAACAATAATAATAATACTTATTCTTCCTATTCGAAAAAAAAAGTGACCATTTATTAAATGTAGATTGTTCCACTATATAAACCTTTATTATAAGCAGTGGTGTAACTAGAGTCTGATGTGCCCTAGTGAAAAATTTGAAACCCCGCATGTTGGTCAGATTTATGGCCCTTGTAGTATTTTAAATCCTATAAAGACATAAGTGTTGCCCTCCTCTCTCCCTTCATTATGTACTAATATCCCCTGTGCCGAGCCTCTTCCAGGTATAACTGTCCCCCATCCTGGTAAATATGTCCCCCATCCTAATATATATGTGCCCCATCCTGGGCTCCTTCCAGGTAAATATGACTCCCATCATGGTATATATATCCTCCATCCTGGGCCACTTCCAGTTAAATATGGCCCACATCCTGGTATATATATCCTCCATCCTGGGCCACTGCCTGGTAAATATGATCCCCATCCTGGTATATATATCCTCCATCCTGGGCCACTGCCTGGTAAATATGACCCCCATCCTGGTATATACAGTAGGTCCTCCATCCTGGGCCCCTTCCTAGTATATATAGTCTACATAATAATAATTTAATACACAGGTGATTCTGCAAGTTTCCCCACCTACGAAGAATGGAGAGGTCTGTAATTTTTATCGTAGGTACACTTCAACTGTGACTGACAGAATTACCCCCCCCCCAAAAAAAAAATATCCAGAAAATCACATTGCATGATTTCTATATCATTAATTATAATGATTTAATTTGCATTTTATTGCATAAAATAACATTCCTCTCCATGTGGCTTTTCTCTTATTCTTCATTACACTTGTCATTATAATTGCAATTTCTTTGTTGTTTATTTTTCTGCCAAACTCTTGTTCAAGTAATAAAAGGAGGACTTACAGTTATTTTGTACTAATAAAACATTTTCAATATGTTCAAGCATTATATTGTTAATCTTTGGAACAATTGTGTAGTCAATTTTGGTTTGTAATGAAAGTGAAGTATTTTGAAAAAGTACCAAACTAATCCATCTCCAAGGTTTACTTAGGGGCAGAAACTGATGATTTTCCAAATTGCACAGGAAGAATAGCAGTTTTTTCATTATGTCTGTAGATGTGAAACAATCAACTTCATACAGAAATTTCCCAAGGGAGGAGGCTTTTTCTTCAGTTCTAGAGTTTCACGGAACCTTTAAGGTTATTTGCTATTTATGGTACAATATTGGATCAGCCATAACATTTAAACCACAGATGGATTTTCTTCTTAAAATGACATGAGTCAGTGGTGTGATGTATTAATAGTCTGTTCTTAAGGTTGAAGTTTGAGAAATAGCAAAAATGTAAAAAGGAGAAAAAAGTGACCTTAACAGCTTTAAGGGGTACTTTGCACGTTGCGACATCGCTACTGCGATATCGTCGGGGTCAAATCGAAAGTGATGCACATCCGGCGCCAGTAACGACGTCGCAACGCCTAGGAGAAAAGATGAACGAGCGTGAAACAGTCAGAAATCGCTGATCTGTGTCACGTCATTCATTTTCATAATGTCGGTGCGTCCGCAGGTATGATGTTGTTTGTCGTTCCTGCGGCACCACACTTCGCTGTGTGTGAAGCCGCAGGACCGACAAACATCTCCTTACCTGCGCCCGCCGTCCAACGGCAATGCGGAAGGGAGAAGGTGGGCTGGATGTTTACATCCCGCTCATCTCCGCCCCTCCGCTTCTATTGGCCGCCTGCCGTGTGACGGCGCTGTGACGCCGCATGACCCGCCCCCTTAGGAAGGAGGCGGGTCGCCGGCCAGAGCGACGTCGCAGGACAGGTAAGTGCATGTGAAGCTGCTGTAGCGATAATGTTTGCTATGGCAGTTATCATAAGATATCACATGTGCGACGGGGGCGGGGACTATCGCGCTCGGCATCGCTATCATCAGCTAGCGATGTCGCAGCATGCAAAGTACCCCTAACAATAAAACTGAAATAGTGATTTTATGGTTGTCAGATTTGGGAAAACTATAAGAACAAACTATTTCTATGTATTTAAAGTACAAAATACTTGTTAAAACAAGTAACTTTATAATTTATAACATCTTTGTTCTCAACAACAAAGGGATTTTGAATTGAATAGTTTAATGCTTTTTGCCTAGGTTACTGACCAATTCTACAGTCTAGCAGCAGTGACTAGACTTCTAGACAAGGAGTGCGCATTTGCAGAATGTTTGCTATACAGCTCTAAAGCTGGCCAGATAGCTGGTGGAGCGGAGCGCTGCTGTAGAAAGAAGAGTAGACATCCCCTTTAATGCCTTCACATACAGTAGTGCTAAAGACGTCTATAATTTTAAAATGCTGCCGACTAGAGTAACAATGACCCATTTATATACAAAATATATTAAATATATGATATCTTCATTAAAGAGTTGTCAGACTTATGAAAAAGATTTTGTTTTTTTTCTGAAAAAGTACCTTTTTTGATAGGCTAAATTTGATATTGTAGCGCAAGTAATTAAAGGAAATCTGTCACCACGTTTTGCTCCCCCATATGAGAGCAGCATAATGTAGAGACAGAGACCCTGATTCCAGTGATGTGTCACTTACTGGGCTGCTTGATATCTTTTTAATAAAATTCCTGTTTTAACTGTCTCTGAATGCCGAGCTCTGTATAACCCCGCCCACACCACTGATTGGCAGCTTTCTGTACATGTACATTGTACACAGTAAGCTGCCAGTCAGTGATGGGGATGGGGCTATACAGAGCTCATGAATTTAAAGGACAGCAGCAGGATCAGTAGTGATAATGTCCTACTGATAAAACAGTGATTTTATCAAACTACACAAAACAGACCAGTAAGTGACACATCACTAATCTGAGTATCTGTCTCTTCTTTATACTGCTCTCATATTATGTTAAAAGTAAATTAGAAAAACTGAATCTAAAAACCCAAACTCCAATCTACTAACTTGCGAAGAGAATGACTAAATCCGTCACTCAAAATGAATTAAATAGATATACTTACTGGCTCAGTAAATACATGATTGGTCAACACTAACTGGAAATCTTACATCAGCACGACAATATAGTTTACAAAGCTCGGTAAATCTCTATTAGAACCTTGCTGTAGACTCAGCTCATTGTGCTGCTGTGCAGGCATTAATTGTAACTATGTCTCGGCAATAAATTTGCTTAAAAATGTAAAGAGCTTCAATAAATTGTTACTGAAGAAAGCCATGATGTGATGAAAAATCATGTATTTGATGAATTGGTTACTTTAGCATGCTAGTAAAATATATCTTTGTACCGTGTTAGCCAGTAGAGATAAAAAAATTGTTTAAAAGGTATCAACCACTGAGGACTCTCTGTTCTTTTAAACAATTTTTTTAGCATGCTATTATTTTGGTGCCGCATCTACTGGTGTAACAACATATGGAAGCATAGAATTATGGTAATCACATCCCTGACCCTTCTTTGGATCCCCTGATGAAACTGACATCATTTAAAGAAGGAAATGCATTAAAGGGGTGGTCAAAACTAGAGTTGAGCGCAGTTCGCGGTTCGAGGTTCTTCAGTTCTAAGCTCGAGTGATTTTGGGGCTGTTCGAGATCGAACTAGAACTCGAGCTTTTTGCAAAAACTCGATAGTTCTAGATACGTTCGAGAACGGTTCTAGCAGCAAAAAGCAGGGCTTTTTACAGCTACAGTGTGCAGGAGCCATCGCTGGCAGCCTGCCAGAAGCTGGTAACCAAGATAAACATCGGGTATCCAAGCAAAGCGCTTTGGTTAGTAACCCGATGTTTATCTTAGTTACGTGCAGGAAGCCCACACTTCCCCGCTCAGCTCGCTCCGCCCCCTGCTGCCCGCGGCATGTACACATACATATACACACACACACACACACACACACACTCACACTGTTAGGGCCAGGTGGACGGGCAGACCCAGGAGGTGGATCCACTGGGCCGAACTCCTTGATGATGGTAAGGGGTCCGGTAGCTGGAGTACTATAGGCAGCAGAACAGTCCGTGCACAAGAGTATAACGGAGAAGTCCCTGGGACCACGGAGTCACTGATGGTAGTCCGGGTGACGGAGCTCAGGTTCGGAAGTCGAGAAGATGTCAGGCGGGGTCCGGAACCTTTGGAGCGAGATGACGGGTCACCGCAGGGATCCGAGATGGTACGGACTGTTCAGGATGGCAGATAGGCAGCGTTCGGGGTTCAGGATTCGGCAGGACCGGATGGCGAAGCAGGCTCGGCTCTAGAAGAGAGAGAGGTGAGTATCTCACAGGAACACAAGGAGACCTGACTCCTAGCTTGTGAAACACGAAGATCAGGCCCCGCCCACTTGGACATTAAACCCCTTTATACCCTGTACCTGTGTGCTTCATTTCCTGTTAATGGACGCTGGCCCTTTAAGAAAGGGTCAATGACCGCGCGCGCGCCCTAATGCGCATGCGCGCGGCCCGAGTGCCAGAAGCCAGAGCAGGAAGCTGAGAGGAGGAAACAGCAGAGCCGGGCTGGGGCTGAGAAGCCGACGGGCGCCGGGAGCGGGGACCAGGACGCCGGGGACGCGCCGGTAATGGATGCTGGAGAGCGGGGAGCGGCGGTGACCGGACCGAGGAACCGGGAAGCGAGGCAGGGGAGCCGGGGAGCGTGACAGGTGAGCCGGGGAGCAGCGCAGGGGACCTGGGGAGCGTGACACACACACACACACACACACCCCGCTCGGCTTACCTGCAGTGATGAAGTCCCGCCATCCCGACCTCAGCGCTGTCACTGTCCTCCATGGCCACCGCTTGTCACATCACCTCTCGCTTCCGACCCGAGACTGACTAGCGGTGACGTCACGGGCCTCTCGTGATACTTGGTGTGAAGGCGCCGGTCATTGAACTCAGTGACAGGGGCTGTCAGTGTGCTGGAGATCAGCGCAGGTAATGTACCTCGCTGACAGCAGCACTTGTCATGCCCTGCAGTGACCTAGGCTGACCCATTGATGTTAGCTCAGGTCACTGCATTGCTCTCCCAGCCAATGGGGAACATTCTGCATTTCATTGACAGGGACAGTGTGGATCGTCATGGCAACCCCTTGGATTACACCAGACCTGGATTTGTTTTTCATTCTAATAAATTGGTTAAAGAGGGAATGTTTTGGGGAGTGTTTTTTCAAATAAAAATGTGTTTGTCGTCTATTTTTTTTTATTACTGACTGGGTTGGTGATGTCGGGTATCTGATAGACGCCTGACCTCACCAACCCCAGGGCTTGATGCCAGGTGACATTACACATCTGGTATTAACCCCATATATTACCCCGTTTGCCACCGCACCAGGGCGCGGGATGAGCTGGGGCGAAGCACCAGGATTGGCGCATCTAATGGATGCGCCACTTCTGGGGTGGCTGCGGCCTGCTATTTTTAGGCTGGGGAGAGTCCAATAACCATGGACCTCCCTAGTCTGAGAATATCAGGCCCCAGCTGTCTGCTTTACCTTGGCTGGTGATCCAATTTTGGGGGACCCCTACGTGTTTTTTTTTTAAATTATTTATTTAATTTAAAATAACAGCGTGGGGTGCCCTCAGTTTTGGATTACCAGCCAAGGTGAGGTTGCCAGCTGTGGTCTGCAGGCTGCAGCCGTCTGCTTTACCCTAGCTGGCTACAAAACTAGGGGGAACCCTACGTCATTTTTTTTTCATTTTTCTGGCTAAATACAAAGCTAAGCACCCCTTAGTGCCACATGAAAGGCACCAAAGGGTGCTCCACTTTTTCTCCATTTTTTCTCCACTTTTTCTACATTTTTTCTCCACTTTTTCTACATTTTTTTCTCCACTTTTTCTCCACTTTTTCTCCACTTTTTCTCCACTTATTCTCCACTTATTCTCCACTTTTTCTCCACTTTTTTTCCATTTTTTTCTCCACTTTTTCTCCACTTTTTCTCCACTTTTTCTCCACTTTTTCTCCACTTTTTCTCCACTTTTTCTCCACTTATTCTCCACTTTTTCTCCATTTTTTTCTCCACTTTTTCTCCACTTTTTCTCCACTTTTTCTCCACTTATTCTCCACTTATTCTCCACTTTTTCTCCATTTTTTTCTCCACTTTTTCTTCACTTTTTCTCCACTTTTTCTCCATTTTTTTCTCCACTTTTTCTCCATTTTTTTCTCCACTTTTTCCCCACTTTTTCTCCATTTTTTTCTCCACTTTTTCTCCACTTTTTCTCCACTTTTTCTCCATTTTTTTCCACTTTTTCTCCACTTTTTCTCCACTTATTCTCCACTTTTTCTCCATTTTTTTCTCCACTTATTCTCCACTTATTCTCCACTTATTCTCCACTTTTTCTCCATTTTTTTCTCCACTTTTTCTCCACTTTTTCTCCACTTTTTCTCCACTTTTTCTCCACTTATTCTCCACTTTTTCTCCACTTTTTCTCCACTTTTTCTCCATTTTTTTCTCCACTTTTTCTCCACTTTTTCTCCACTTTTTCTCCACTTTTTCTCCACTTATTCTCCACTTTTTCTCCATTTTTTTCTCCACTTTTTCTCCACTTTTTCTCCACTTTTTCTCCACTTTTTCTCCATTTTTTTCTCCACTTTTTCTCCATTTTTTTCTCCACTTTTTCCCCACTTTTTCTCCATTTTTTTCTCCACTTTTTCTCCACTTTTTCTCCACTTTTTCTCCACTTTTTCTCCACTTTTTCTCCACTTATTCTCCACTTTTTCTCCACTTTTTCTCCACTTTTTCTCCACTTATTCTCCACTTTTTCTCCACTTTTTCTCCACTTTTTCCTCCACTTTTTCTCCACTTTTTCTCCACTTTTTCTCCATTTTTTTCTCCACTTTTTCTCCACTTTTTCTCCACTTTTTCCTCCATTTTTTTCTCCACTTTTTCTCCACTTATTCTCCACTTATTCTCCACTTTTTCTCCATTTTTTTCTCCACTTTTTCTCCACTTATTCTCCACTTTTTCCCCACTTTTTCTCCATTTTTTTCTCCACTTTTTCTCCACTTTTTCTCCACTTATTCTCCACTTATTCTCCACTTTTTCTCCACTTTTTCTCCATTTTTTTCTCCACTTTTTCTCCACTTTTTCTCCACTTTTTCTCCACTTTTTCTCCATTTTTTTCTCCACTTTTTCTCCACTTTTTCTCCACTTTTTCTCCACTTTTTCTCCACTTATTCTCCACTTTTTCTCCATTTTTTTCTCCACTTTTTCTCCACTTATTCTCCCCTTTTTCTCCACTTTTTCTCCATTTTTTTCTCCACTTTTTCTCCACTTTTTCTCCACTTATTCTCCACTTTTTCTCCACTTTTTCTCCACTTTTTCTCCACTTTTTCCCCACTTTTTCTCCACTTTTTCTCCACTTTTTCTCCACTTTTTCTCCACTTTTTCTCCATTTTTTTTCTCCATTTTTTCTCCACTTTTTCTCCACTTTTTCTCCATTCTTTTTCTATGGTCGGTCTACCCATTAGCTCTGCCATGCACACTGTAGCTCTACACCTACTGCACATGTTACTTTATGATTGACATCTCTTTCGTACCAGAGCTGTCTAAGTCTACTCTGACCCCATATTTGTCATTACTATATTGTCCTTGTACTGTATTATGACATTTGTATCATGTGTTTCATTTCTTGCTGTGTTGCAATTTTTTTGCTGCATCCCAATTGTACCTCTACATTGTTCGAGTTTATGTTATTGTTCTCTCACTCTTATGTGATACTGATTATTGTCATTTTTCATAATTACATGCAGATAAGTCCAATCTGACGAAGGCTCAGGCCGAAACGTCATTTGTAACTTGTTTTGGACAAAAACATATATGCTTATGAAAATTTTTTTTTTCTTAATACGGACCAATAAAGAGTGATTTTGCATTACTATCCGTTGTGACTTACTGACTTAGTCTGGGAGATTTAGAGTGCCGAGGTTACTCACTAATTTTATCTATTATTACCTCTGAGCACCTATATACCAGTGAGCAGAGCTTCCTCTACAGTAGTTCTCCTGATTAGGCATGTCCTTACCTCATGAGCAGGGCATTGCAGCTTTGGTAGCAACCATTACGACATGGACTCTGCTGCTGTGGACCCGAAAAGAGTGAGTGCAGATTCATTGCACCCACACTCCTCACATGAAGGGTCCGCACTCCTAGAAAATGGGGGATACGTTCCCTGAGTGTCTCCCCCCCATATTCTAGACGGTCCAGAGTCGTCGTGGGACCCCTTTATTTTTTTTCTTACAATAAATTGGTGAAAGAGGAAATGTTTTGGGGACTGTTTTTTCAAATAAATTTCTTTTGTCGATTTTTTTTTTTTTTTGTTAGTACTGACAGTTTATGATGTTGAGTATCTAATAGACGCCATGACATCACAAACTGCTGGGCTTGATCTCAGGTTACTTTACAGCTAGTATCAACCCGATTTATTACCCCGTCTGCCACTGCAACAGGGCACGGGATGAGCTGGGGTGAAGCGCCAGGATTGGCGCATCTAGTGGATGCCCCACGTCTGGGGTGCCTGCGGCCTGCTATTTTTAGGCTGTGAAGGCCCAATAACTATGGACCTTCCCACCCTGAGAATACCAGACCACAGCTGTCCGCTTTACCTTGGCTGGTGATCCAATTTGGGGGGGACCCTACTTTTATTGTGTAATTATTAATATTTATACAATAATTATAAAAAAGAGCCTGAGGGGACCTCCACATTAGATCCCCAAACACGGTAAAGCTGCCAGCTGTGGTTTTCAGGCTACAGCCGTCTGCTTTACCCTAGCTGGCTATCAAAAATGGGGGGACCCAACGTCATTTTTTTTTAACTATTTTTTAAATAGAAAAAATTAATGGGCTTCCCTGTATTTTGATTGCCAACCAAGGTAACGGCAGGCAGATGGGGGTGGCAACCCATAGCTGTCTGCTTTATCTGCGCTGAGAATCAAAAATACCGCGGAGCGCTACGTCATTTATTTTTACAGCACTGTGATGTCCAGCAATCAAAATACAGGGAAGCCCATTTTATTTTTAGTTATTTAAATAAATAATTAAAAAAAATATATATGAGCTCCCGCTGTATTTTTTGTATTGCTAGCTAAGGGTAATCCAAGCAGCTACTGGCTGCTAACCCCCACTGCTTGGTTTTACCTTCACTGGCAATGGAAAATCCAGGGAAGCATTTTTTATTTTTTTTGCCAAAAAACTACAAAAAAAGGACGTGAGCTTCGCCATATTTTTGTATGCTAGCCAGGTATAGCAGGCAGGTGCTGGAAGAGTTGGATACAGCGCCAGAAGATGGCGCTTCTATGAAAATGCCATTTTCTGAGGTGGCTGCAGACTGCAATTCGCAGCAGTGGGGCCCAGAAAGCTCAGGCCAACCTGTGGTGCGGATTCCAATCCCCAGCTGCCTAGTTGTACCTGGCTGGACACAAAAATGGGGCGAAGCCTACGTCATTTGTTTTCTAATTATTTCATGAAATTCATGAAATAATAAAAAAAGGGCTTCCCTTTATTTTTGGTTCCCAGCCGGGTACAAATAGGCAACTGGGGGTTGGGGGCAGCCGTACCTGCCTAGCATACAAAAATATGGCGAAGCCCACATAATTTTTTCAGGGGGCAAAAAACTTCTGCATACAGTCCTGGATGGAGTATGCTGAGCCTTGTAGTTCTGCAGCTGCTGTCTGTCTGTATGGAGAAGAGCAGACAGCAGCTGCAGAACTACAAGGCTCAGCATACTCCATCCAGGACTGTATGCAGAATTTTTTTGCCCACCAAAAAAAAGACGTGGGCTTCGCCATATTTTTGTATGCTAGCCAGGTACAGCAGGCAGCCACGGGCTGCCTCCAACCCCCAGTTGCCTATTTGTACCCGGCTGGGAACCAAAAATATAGGGAAGCCCGTTTTTTTTTAATTATTTCACTTATTTCATGAAATAATTAAAAAACAAATGACGTGGGCTTCGCCCCATTTTTGTGTCCAGCCGGGTACAACTAGGCAGCTGGGGATTGGAATCCGCAGCACAGGTTAGCCCGAGGTTTCTGGGCGCCTCTGCTGCGGATTTCAGTCCGCAGCCGTCCCAGAATATGGCGCTCTCATAGAAGCGCCATCATCTGGCGCTGTATCCAACTCTTCCAACAGCCCTGGAGCCGGGTGGCTTGTTGGGTAATCATGAGTTAATACTGGCTTTGTTTTACTAGCCAGTATTAAGCCAGAGATTCTTAATGTCAGGCACGTTTGACCCGGCCATTAAGAATCTCCAATAAAGGGTTAAAAAAAACACCACACAGAGAAAAAATACTTTAATAGAAATAAATACACAGACACATTAGAGACTCCATCTTTATTACCCCCTGTCAGCCCTCCACGATCCTGCTCTTCTGTCTTCTTTCTTTCTAGTGTAGTAGTAGTGACGATTGTAGTGAGGATGAGGTTCCCCAGCCCATCATGGGCTGGGGCATCTCATCCTCACTACAATCCTCACTAGTGTAGTAGTAGTGACGATTGTAGTGAGGAGGATGAGGTTCACCAGCTCATCACTTGGGGCTGGGGAACCTCATCCTCACTACAATCCTCACTACAATCGGGAAGCAGCGTGCAGCCTTCACTCCGTGAGTGATCAGTGCTGGCTGTCAGCGGTAACAGCGGTAACGCTGACAGACGCGTTACCATAGCAACGGTGCTCTCGGAGCCGCGGTTAGCGGTGACATCACCGCTAACTGCGTTGCTATGGCAACGGTGATCTCCGTTAATGACCGGCTGTGTCAGCCGGTCCCTAACGGAACGGGGAGTCGACCGTGTGCTAGAGCATGTCGCCGGTACACGACGATACACATATGTGCACCGTGTACCGGAGAGATGCACTCGCAGGTCCTACATGACGCGTCATAGTCATGTGACCAGTCTGTAGCCAATGATATAATAGCCACGTGACTGGTCACATGGCTATTTTGACGTCACGATAGGTCCTGCATCTCTACTGGCAGTGCCGTCACCGGGAGGATTCAGCGATCATCGGATGGAATAGCGGCAGGAGACAGAGTGCAGAAGGGATCGCGAGGACCGGTAAGTGTTATGGCAATGTTTATTAACTGTTTGTGTACATTTATAATGCATTTTTATGTGTTTGTGATTGCCTCCCATTATAGCCTATTGGTTCGAGTTCGGTTCGTCGAACGTTCGACGAACCGAACTCGAACGGGACCTCCGTTCGGCGAGCCGACCTCGAGCCGAACCGGGACCGGTTCGCTCATCTCTAGTCAAAACCTAAAAGTGAAAAAGTGATTTTCGTACTAATCGTCTATTTAATTTAATAATCAAATTGCATTTTTAATGTATTTTAATTAAAAATTCCCTAAAGTTTCAATCTACTCTAAATTCCGATCTGTATTTATTTTACTTCGGATGATGTTTAGTTTGAGAGGCTTTAGTGCATGCTGTGATACTCAACTGGGAAGTCATCAGGGTCGGGGATTCGATCACTGCTGCAGCTCCTGTCTCCATCAAGAGAAGGGCTGGAGCGGGGGCGCAGCCATAGCGGAAGAACGGACATGACAGAGGTTTGTGAGGCCAGGCACGTATGGGGTTAATTGGGATTTTGGAGAAGAAGGGGTTAAGATGGAGATGTTGGGCTGATCAGCCAGATAGGGGAGGATTAGGGATTTGAATAAGTCACGTGGTAAAGGGGGTCTGAGATAGGATTGGAGGGAAGTTTGTGGAAGAGGTGGGGAAGAAGGAAGAGTGGGTACCTTATATGAAGAGGAGGAGCCGTTGTGATATCCTGTTGTGTGGATCCAGGACCGGAGGAAGATGGACCCCGCGATGGCGTCGGCTCTGAGGACGACGATGGAGGAGAGAGGCCGCGAGTGGCTGCAGGAACAACTGAACTCACTGCTGGGACGGAGCGTGGAGTCGGAGCAACCATCCACCCGACGTCGGCGCCCGCCAGAGAGCTTGAGCCCCGAGGTCCCCAGGCAGCAGAGGATGAGGAGCCCGTCGGCGCCGCCTCCAGCAATGAGGAAGCAGCAGCGACGCGTGGCCGGGAGGACGTCCAGGACCCGGACCAGGCCGGTGAGAGATCACAGGCGGGGGCGGAGCCTCCGCTTGTGGTTGCAGGGCATGGGGGGCCAGCGTCTGCAGCGGTGAGGCCCCCGGAGGTGTCCGCAGTAGCGCTTGCAGGGCTTCTGTGCTTGTCGGTGGTCAGGCCCCCTGAGCTGGCTGCAGCTGCGTCCGGGCGACCTCGAAGATCCCTGAGGCCCCCTGAGGTGTCCGGAGCAGTGCCCGCGGGTCCTCCGGTGGGAACGCTGGGGGGCGCCGCCGGTCCACAGAGTGGAGGGGAGGCAGGGGCTGCGAGGCCGCAGGTGCGGCCTAGGAGTAGCAGGCGCGGCCGTGCGGCATCGCAGTCCATGAAGATTGCTCCACCCCCTCCATTCAGCGCTTGATTATCTGGAACCGGCAGCAGTGCTTGCCCTGGGTCGGCATTACATCACCAGGGCAAGGGACATCAACCAGAGACCAGCAGGGGGAGCAGCAGGACAGGTCCCGCAATGGCCGGGGGGATGGAGCCCCCGCAGGCCTCTGGAAAACACAGGCATCGACTACATCGCGAGGAGGATGGATCAGAGGATGAGGGTGACACTACAGAGGGTGAGGACGGACTTCCATATGCGATCCAGTGTCATGGCTTTTCCGGCATCGGTCCAGAGTCAGCCTGGTGAGAATCCCCATCTATGTTTGTCTTTGTCTTGTGTGTCTCCTGTGTCGTCTCTGTTTTTTGGTTTGAATGAGAATAGGCAGGTTGTGGGTAGTGCTGGGAATGCAGGACAGATGCAGAGTTTCAGTGACTTTGTCGGTCAATTTTTAGCAGGTGTGTGTGGTGTTATGGCTCATTTAGCCCCACAGGGGGTTGGTCAGGTGTTGCCAGTTAGTGCATGGACAGGTAATAGGGATAGCACTGCATTGGTTTCGGCGGTACGGCCTCCGATGTTGGGGACGGGGTCCTCGGTGGGGTCTGCGGAATCTGGGGGTGTTTTAGTGGCGCAGGACATGGTTTTAGGGACGGGTTCCCCATCGGGGTTAGCAGACCCGGGTATTAGGCTGGACGATGCAGCAAGGGGAGAAGTGTACATTTGCTTTGATGGCTCCTTGGGGGCTCACCTAAAGCAGGATACGTGCGAGAAAATATGGAAGGATGAGTACGTGGACATCCGTTAGCCAAGTTTAATTTGGATAAGGTAAAGCCGGATGAAAGCAAGAAAGAGGAGGAAGAAAAACGGACGTTTTCCAACTGGCTTCAGGCGTTTGCCATTTTGGCCAGTGTGATCGAGGAAAAAGCGCCGCAGAATTGTTCTGATTGTTCTGTGTTATTCTGCTATATGGATTCTATAGGTGAGGCCTATAGGGTCTATGGTGGCACTGCCTGGTTTCGTTATGACGAGCAGTTTAGGCAAAGAAAAGCTTTTAGACCTGCTCTTCGATGGGACCATAAGGACATGGCATTATGGATGCGCCTTATGGGAGCCCCGCGTTCTAACCCGCAGCCGTTTCGGCCTGGGGCTGGGGGGTCGGCATCCAGTTCGACGTCCTTTGCCCACCTACGACCAGGTTGTTGCTGGCAGTTTAATGACAGTCAATGCAGATACGGTGCAAACTGTCAATTTAAACATGAATGTGCTTTCTGCAGTGGAAATCACGCGCAGTCAAAGTGTTTTAAGAAGGCGAGAGGACGTACCGGAAATGCTAACCAAAAAGAGAGTGACACCAGTGAAAATCGAGGCGATGCTACCTTATCTAAGGGAGTATCCGGATAGGGCTGCAGCAGAGTTGTTAGAAAAGGGTTTTTCCGTCAGTTTTAAAATCCCATATGTGTCAGATGCTAAAGTTTTTCGCCCTGCCAACCTAAAGTCTGCACGGCTCCACCCGAGGTGGTGTCGGAAAAACATCTCAAGAAGGTGACCTTGGGGCGCATGGCGGGACCATTTAGGGAGCCCCCATGGCCCCACCTACGGGTCTCTCCTTTAGGGGTGGTCCCCAAAAAAGAACCAAATAAGTTCAGGCTGATCCATCATTTATCATACCCACCGTGTCAGTCGGTAAATGATGGAATTAGTGATGAGGTGAGTGCAGTTTCATATGTGTCCTTTGATAAAGCTTGATAAAGTTGATAAAGTTGATGAAGTTGATGAAGTTGATAAAGCTTTGGGGTGGCTACGGAGTTGTGGGCAGGGTGCCTTAATGGCAAAAACTGATATAGAAACAGCGTTTCGTTTGCTACCAGTCCACCATGAATGTTTTCATTTGTTACGATGTGAGTGGAACGGCGAATATTTTGTGGATCGCTGTTTGCCAATGGGGTGTTCGATCTCTTGTTCGTTATTCGAGTGCTTCAGTACTTTTGTGGAATGGGTGATTAGGCAGGAGTCTGGTCAGAAAGCAGTGATACACTACTTAGATGACTTTTTCTGTTTGGGTACTGCGGACTCGGATTGTTGTTCTTTGATACTACACACCATTGAGCAGGTAGTGGAAAGGTTTGGAATTCCTTTGGCACCTAACAAGATGGAGGGCCCATCTACGACAATCTGTTTTTTTGGGAATTTAATTGGATTTAATTGCCATACAATGTTGTTTGCCGGAAGCTAAGATTAAAGATTTGAGTTTGGAGGTTCAGTCTGCTTTGTTGAAAACAAAATTGCGTTTGCGTCAGATCAAGTCGCTATTGGGCAAATTGAATTTTGCCTGCCGGATTATGCCTATGGGGTGGATATTTTGTCGGCGGTTGGCAGAGGCCACCGTGGCTGTTTTTCATAAGGTGTTAAGATTTTTGGGATTGAATCATACGGAATTTGCATCCCATTCATTCAGAATCGGGGCGGCAGCAGAAGCAGCTCGGTGGGGGCTGACTGAGAGTGTGGTGAAGCAAATTGGTCACTGGGAATCCAAGAGATATAAATCATATGTGTGTTTGTAGTTTGTCTACGTGTAGGTTTGATGTCTAGTTCAATGTTGTGTGTTGTCATGTTCCGTGGGAATGTCTAATTTACTTTTTTCACAGATACGAGTGCATGCCTTGTGTGGATTTTGGGGCACTCATTCGTGTATTGGGGCGCACGGCGAGCGGACAAAGGCCCGACGGGAGATTGCTGGGTCTCAGGAGAGGAGAGGTGAGCGTCCACTGGATCGGAATCAGGGACATGTCATGGTTAGGGGTCTTACCACAGATCCATCACTATGCGCGGTTGGATCGCTTGCCGGATGTCTTGGTCTTACATGTAGGGGGCAACGATCTAGGTGTCCGTTCATCGAGGGACTTAGTGAGGGATATCAAGTTAGATTTATTGCGAATTTCGGGAATTATGTCCTAAGGTTGTCTTCGTCTTGTCGGAAATAGTGGCGCGACTTACTTGGCGATATGCTCGCTCGGTGGATAAGGTCAACAGGGCCAGGGGGAGAGTCAACAGAGCGGCTTCACGATTTGTGAGAAGACAAGGGGGAGTGGTTGTACGGCATTGGGATTTGGAGGTTCCTGATCCGGATTTCCTACGGGAGGATGGGGTCCACCTAAATGATTTCGGCATGGATTTGTGGAACTTGGATTTGAGGGAAGGCGTGCAAAAAGCGATAAAGGTTTGGCGGGACTCTCGGATGCAAGGTTTTGCTTCCGATAGCTATGGAGGTTAGGTGGTTAGGGATGGCCTTGGTTAATGGTGTAAGGGCTCACATCGGAGGCATGCTGATCCTTCATACTTGGTTATGGTTCAGTTCCGGCCGGGACGGTTCCCGGGGAACAGGTTAAAAGTTGGAAGGGACAGCACTGTGACAATTGGTCAGCCCCGAGTCGGTGTGGTGCGACTGGGGATGGTTTCTGGTGCTGTCTGTAAGTGGTTTAGGCCATCCAGGATCTCCTCAGGGAAAAGTTAGAGTTATGATGGTTAACAGTTTTTAATGTTATTAATTGTTATTAATAAAGGCTGCTGTGGCCGTATATTTCCATTGTCACTCAGCGTTGTGTCGTTATTTTGTGCATAAGGACACTTTACAATACCCTACTCAAGAGAAGGGCTGGAGCGGGGGCGCAGCCATAGCGGAAGAACGGACATGACAGGGGTTTGTAAGGCCAGGCACGTATGGGGTTAATTGGGATTTTGGAGAAGAAGGGGTTAACAAGGAGATGTTGGGCTGATCAACAAGATAGGGGAGGATTAGGGATTTGAATAAGTCACATGGTAAAGGGGGTCTGAGATAGGATTGGAGGGAAGTTGTGGAAGAGGTGGGGAAGAAGGAAGAGCGGGTACCTTATATGAAGAGGAGGAGCCGTTGTGATATCCTGTTGTGTGGAGCCAGGACCGGAGGAAGACCCGCCCACCCGCCCTTTATTTAAGTGTGTAAAGAATTTATTGTTTATTAAAAAAAAAAAAAAAAAAAAAAAAGCGTTAACGTGTTTATACTCATTTGAAAGTCTTGTTTTAGATATATTTATGTCATGGCAGCGGAGGTGAGGAGGTCAGGGATGGCCTTGGTTAATGGTGTAAGGGCTCACATCGGAGGTATGCTGACCCTTCATACTTGGTTATGGTTCAGTTCCGGCCAGGACGGTTCCCGGGTAACAGGTTAAAAGTTGGAAGGGACAGCACTGTGACAATTGGTCAGCCCCGAGTCGGTGTGGTGCGACTGGGGATGGTTTCTGGTGCTGTCTTTAAGTGGTTTAGGCTATCCAGGATCTCCTCAGGGAAAAGTTAGAGTTATGATGGTTAACAGTTTTTAATATGTTATTAATTGTTATTAATAAAGGCTGCTGTGGCCGTATATTTCCATTGTCACTCAGTGTTGTGTCGTTATTTTGTACATGGGGACACTTTACAATACCCTAGTCATGAAAGAAAGCATCATCAATGATGTTCATTTCAGGGGCAGGGCTAATCCCTGCTCTGCTGAGTATGTTCCGATTGTCAATTCTGACACATGCCCAGTAAGTGCTCCCTGCTCTATATTCCTTTGAAGGCGTACTGACATTACACTTTAAACAGAAGTGACAAGCCAGCAATACAGCACACTGTCAGTTCGCATTGAAAAGGAGAGAAGGCAGCAAACAAGGAGAACAGAGGTCCAAGCATCCTGCAAAACAGACATGAAATGTGAGGTCTGTTTTGAGGGCAAGGCTGGTCTTTTTTCGCCCTGCTTACCACATTCTCTCCTTTTTCTATGAGCGCTGACTGTGTGCTCTCTTGCTCACTCATCACTTTTCTTTAGAAAGGTACTAAGATTATTAAATAGACATTTAGTATGAATATCATCTTTGCTTTCTCACCATCCCTTTAAGTTGACATATGAAAGGTGTTTATATGACATATACATCATACTGATTTACTAATATGAGGAGCCAAATTGTCTTATGTGCCAACAAGAACAGTGAGGATAGACTCAACCATTAACCACTTAATTTGCTGCTTCAACACGTCAGATTATCTGCTACACTTCGGAACTTGAAAACTCATCTGTTCAGTAATGCCTATAATATCCAATGACCCCACTGCGTCACCACCGCCTCACCATCGCCCCACCTACTGTCTCCTCCCCAATATCATATAGAATGGAAGCCCGCAAGGGCAGGGCCCTCTTCCCTCTGTACTAGTCTGTCTATTGTAACCTCTACATGTATTCTGTAGGTAACCCCTTCTCATGTACAGCACCATGGAATCAATGCTGCTCTATAAATAAATATTAGTATTATTAATAATAATAATAATAATAACCTGTAATATAATTGTTTCTTTATCTTATATACTATGTGTACTTTTATATGTATATTCTAGGCATACTTAAAGTTCTACATCAAACAGAAAATCCGTATGATAACATTTCTTTAAGTCATATAAGACTCAGATTTGGGAATAGGTTTTTGGCATGGTTATGCTATCTACAGAGCACTTGAGAAATACATGACACTAATGTACTATGTAAGGCTTTTACTTCTAAAATTCATAGTCTAACTTTTTTTTTTGGGGGGGAGGGGCATGGAGTTCACTAGAGCTCGAGTTCTAAACCCTATTATGCATCTGTGGGGCATCCTTAAACGTAAGGTGGAGGTTCACAAGGTCTCTAACATCCACCAGCTCGTGATGTTGTCATGGTGGAGTGGAAGTGGATTCCAGTGGCTCCTGTAAAGCTCTATTGATCTCCATGCCCAAGAGAGTTATGGCAGTGCTGGAAAATAATGGTGGCCACAAAAACACTTTGGGCAGAATTTGGCCATTTTTCACTAAGGAGTGTGTATTCACTTTTGTTGCCATTGGTTTAGACTTAATATGTGTTGGGTTATTTAAAAGGCACACGAAATTTACAGTGTTAGACAAGTTGTACATTTACAAAAATGTGATGGGGTGTACTCACTTTTGTGATATAGATATTTTTTGAACATAGTTTGGTTTTAAATGCAAATCTTTAGTAGACCTAATGAATTTCTAGGTTCTTAAACAGTATAGCAGATGTTGAGTAGAAAGTGCCATTGTGCTTACATAGGATGCAAAACTCTACCGAATTAAGTCGTCTGTGATCTTTTTGAAGCTGATGAAACATATACAGATTATTTTGACTATTATTGTTTTACATTGTATAGTGGATGTAGCTGATGTCTTCATATCAGAATTATGAGCTGTAGACATGTATCACTTATAACCATAACTATTTTTTTGTTTTTCCAATGTGTCCGTAAAAAATATTTTCTGGCTATAATTTTTTGATAATCTGTCCACAAAAAAAAAAATCAAGTTCGCAACTCTGAGGCCAGGTGTGGTGAAGGTCAAGACCAGGAAGGGCCGGGTGTGGTCTACATGGATGCAATAGGCACTGTTTTTTAGAAACTGACCCTGATGGATTGTCTATAGTTTGTGTCATGATTCCTCTGTGCTGGGCTTCTTGCATACTGGTGATGCTCTGCTGCGCCTTCCTGAACTTCAGAGATTTCAGTGACATGTTTCCTTTGTGCAGAGCATTTTGCATTTGGAGATGCTCTGCTGTGTTTCTTTGAGCACTAGCTGACAGGTTGTTTGGCAGCACAAGATTCCATGCAGGTTTTGTGAGGTGCTTTTACTCAGGTGTTCCACCTTTCTGGTTATTGCTCTGTTTCATTGCTGAGCATGATCTCCCAGAACCTTGCCAGTCATACTGTTACGGGGGCTGTCTGATAATAACTGAAAGGAGTATCAGACAGTCAGGGTCCACCGTGCAAAGACTTTGCTGCAGACTATGGCAGAGTGCAATACCTCTGTTAACTCACAGAAGGATATAATAAGTAAGTAAAGCAATTCCTCCCTTACTTGGAGGGTGTGTGGAATGATCTCTGTTAATAATCACAGAGACAAAGGCAATGTGTGCGAAATGGCACCTACCTAGGTCCGCTCTTCTAGTGGTGCAAAAGAGACGAACAGCAGCGTAAGCCGCACAAAGCTCCTACCTGCGTTCGCTCCTCTAGTGTGCGAGGACACGAACCACTAGATATGGCACCTGCCTAGGTCCGCTCTTCTAGTGGTGCAAAAGAGACGAACAGCAGCGTAAGCCGCACAAAGCTCCTACCTCTGTTCGCTCCCCTAGTGTGCGAGGATACGAACAACTGCCAGACGCAGTATAAGGAACGTTACCCTAGCGGCAACGTCCACCTACGAGTAGAATCACAAGGCCCAGCCAGACCATGTGCCTCAGGCACCTGCCTATGTCCGCTCCCCTAAGAGGTAAGGATACGGACAGCAGCCGAAGCTGTAAGGTATAAGAACGCTACCCTGCCGGTAGCGCTCACCTAGCATAGACAGAGGAATGCCTAGAGGAACGCGCACAGAGCGTCTACTCATATGCATGAACCAAGAGGACTGAGCACCATGCGGCGTGTGTCAGGGTCTTATATAGACTCTGTGCCTCATCCAAGATGGAGGACACCAGAGCCAATCCGCTGCCAGAACGACAGGAGTGACGTCATGCTGGCCTATCACCGAGCAAGACGTCACAAGCACATGACCAGCGACCAATCGGCATAGAAGGTGTCAGAGACATGTGACCTCGTGTCAGCGATGATGTCACTCGCACATGTGCAATGGCTCCAAGATTGGACTTAGTCTCTGGCGCTCGCACATGTGCAGTAGCAAGAAATCTGGACTTAGTCTCCAGCGCTCGCACATGTGCAGTAGCAAGAAATCTAGACTTAGTCTCCAGCGCTCGCACATGTGCAGTAGCAAGAAATCTAGACTTAGTCTCCAGCGCTCGCACATGTGCAGTAGCAAGAAATCTGGACTTAGTCTCCAGCGCTCGCACATGTGCAGTAGCAAGAAATCTGGACATAGTCTCCAGTGCTCGCAGCAACCGTAACACATACTCTCTGGTTCTGCAGTTGTGCTCTTGGCTTATTTTGTGCTTGTGTTCTGATCTAAATTTTTTTACCCCGGACCGTCGATTGACTCCTCTCCGCTCGCTCTCTGTTCTTGTCATTATCTCCTGGCTTCTGACCTCAGACTGTTAATTGACCACGTCTCTATCTGTTCCCTGAGTCTAATATGTACTCACCTGGAATTCTGACCCTCAACCTGTGACTTGACAGTGTTTCTGCTACCTCCCTATGTCTTTGTAACGCCTGCCTGGATCAACAGACTCAGGTGGGATGTAATGGACAGACTAGGGGGAAGCCCCTCACCAAGCAGGACCACCAGAACCCTGAAACCCTTTAACCCCTCTACAGGGATTTGGAATTACACAGGGCACTGGAGATTTCTACCTGTGGAAGGCTGCAGTCCGATGAGAGTAGTCGTCAGGCAGGGTCAAACCAGGAATAGCAGAGCAGGGACAGAATCGGAAGGCAAAGACGTAAGCAGAAAACGTAGCAGTGGTCAGATCCGGGTCGGGCAGCGAGATACAAAAGCAGCAGGCAGAAGGGTAGTCAAAAAACACACAGACGTCAGCACACAGGAATCAAAATACAAACAGCACATGAGCCAGGAGTACAGAACTATCTCTGGCAGTGGTCATGTAACAGGAGGGGGAATAAGAAGGGTGTGGTGTCTTCCCATTGGCTGTAGCTGAACGCTGGCAACTTCAGCTGGAAGACACATGCCACCCACAGTCAGCCAGCGGTACTGCAGATCCCAAGATAACCCAGCCCAGTGGATGATCGGAGCCTGCGCCCACCGCTGCCGCTGGCATAGACTCCTCTCCCATCACCAGCACCATCCACGGCAGGAACACGGCGTCGCCTGGCGATCGGAGCAGAAGTCGCTGGAGCAGACTCCGGCAGTGACGTAACAGTCTTGTCATGCCTCCTCTTTCCTGATCCCGACTTGCTATCCTTCTGTCTATACTATCTATAAGTAGTAACTAGCATCACAGTTTGTTTCTTCATGTTAAAAGTACTCCGCCGTACCTTAGGCTAACTATATAGGACACGATAAAGTATTGTGATTGTGTTTTGTGTGTAGGGGTGCACTCTTTTTTAAAGCAAGCCCTAGGAAAGATTTATTTTATTAATACAGATATATCTTACTATCAATACTTGTGAACCTGTCTTTTTATTCTCACACACACTATATATATATATATATATATATATATATATATATATATACAGGGTGGGCCATATGTATGGAGACACCCTGGGTGGGCCATATGTATGGATACACCCTGATAAAAAAGATGGCCGCCTTGAGCGTCTCCCATCCTGAAATGTTTTGCCCCTCCCATGTACTAATATGCCACAAATGGTAAAGTGATATCAGCAACCACTTCTATTTTATCAGGGTGTATCCATACTAATGGCCCACCCAGGGTGTATCCTTACTTATGGCCCACCCTGTATATATATATATAGTGCTTGTAAGAACATAAGTCATCGCTAGCATAAAGAAACCAAAGTAAAAATGAAATGTATACTTAATAGGTGTACACAATTGTGTCGCCCATGGCTAGGGAGTACTCAGATCTGGGCCAAGGGGGTCACTTCTAGAGGTATCACGGTGGCGTGACCCGGTCTGTGATCCCAGGCTCCACAACAAAAGGGGAACATGTAAAGGGGGATTGTCTGTGACGTCCCCCGTGGGTTGCGGTGATGAGATGGTGGCACCGCCGCTGCCTCTGGGGACTGATGGTGTGGGGCAGCAAGGTGGGATCCCCTCCGCGGGTAGGGGAGTTGTAGTCCCGGGGCCCAATTGGGAGTTGTGGTGGTGGCAGGGATTGCAGGGAGCAGGAAACTCACAGTTCGGTTGTCTTGGTGTTGGATGAAGCTAGGCTGATGTGTGTGGTCAGAAAACACAGAGTCCTTTGTAAACCAACTTGCCAAATGGCCGGTCACCGTTAGCGGGTGTCTTCGGGTCCCACACCCAGATGTACAGCCGGGGATCCATCCTTCCACACTCTCTGTCTGTCTCTCTCTTGTCTGGACTAGTCCGTTTGAACGGCCTCCGGATTAGGTCCCTCTCCCGGCACCGGCGGGCTGCAACCCTGTCCCGGTCGCCTCAGGTTCCCCGCTGCCGGATCTCCGTCGCCTGTGGCCCTCACAGCCACCTAGTCCGGTAGTCCAGGGCTCCAACCCCGGCTACCACTTTCTCCGGGGAGTTGCAAGCCTCCCCTGTCAGCTTTCCCCTGACTACAGTACAACTGAACTAAATTCTGCTCTGTCACTTCCTTAACTCCTCTCGCCCCCTCCCTTTTCCTGGGGAGGGGGTGAGTAGGGCCTGATTGGCTGCTGTATATCTGTGTGGGGATTGTGTAGCTGCCAAGGAGGATTAACTGTTTCTGTGACTACCTGGTTTTACCAGGGCGTCACACTCCCCCTTGGTTGATTACAGCCCGTCCGCGGGCTGTCCGGCCACTGACGTTTATTTTAGCGGGAAAAGAAAAAAATTAACACATTACAACCATACATCTTCCCACATCGGGAGGTACGTTTTCTTAAACCTTTAACTATCCTGCCACCCCCTACCTGCCGGGCAGATGGCCTCCTCCGGGAACTTGAGGACGTTCAACAGGGGTGACAGTCCATGAAACAGTCATTCTTTAAACTTGTGGGTAGACGTCCATGTTCCACTACCACTGCTGCTGCCGCCACTCCCATTACGGGGCATGGGTTCCGTGCTCTGCATCCTGCTCAGGAGCCAAGACACACGGATGCCCTCGGCGCCGGCTACAACTGGCCTTGCTAACTGCCGAGGGCCCCATCGCTCAGTGGCCTGCTCCTCCTCTCTGCAGGTGCAGTCCGGCTACTCCACAGCTGGGACGGGGTACCTGGGAGTGGCTGGCGCTGAAGTTGGGGGCGATTTCAGGATGGGTGCTGCCGTCGTTGCGGCCGGGCAGACTGCCGGAGCCGACGTCATCACCGTTGCTGCCGGGCGGACTGCCAGAGCCGACGTAATCACCGCTGCGGCCATGCTAAGGGCCGGGTGAGATGTCATCGGGGTTACAGCCTGGCTCGGGGCTGGACGGGATGTCATCGGGGTTGCAGCCTGCTGTGACATCTTGCCACTCTTGTGTCCAGGAATGGAATTTTGCAGAGTCCTGGCGTCCCTGTACTTTACAGTTCCGGTTACATGCCACCGCTTCTCTGCCCGCCCCCTTGGTCTTTTGCGAGCACTCCTTACGGACGTGTTTCCAGGGGGCGGGGCTTCAACTTCGCGGGGGAGAAGAAGATGGTGCCATTGTTTTGGCACCAAAAATGGCGGGCAAGATGGTGGCAGGTCAAAATTTTTCAAACAGTTCATGGACTACAAGGTGCACGTCATCCAGGTCACGGATGGGGTAAGAATCCTGTTCGTGATGCCAAATTGTGTCACCCAGGGATAGGGGGTACTCAGATCCGGGCCAAGGGGGTCGCTTCTAGAGGTATCACGGTGGCGTGAGCCGGTTTGTGATCCCAGACTCCACAACAAAAGGGGAATATGTAAAGGGGGATTGTCTGTCTGTGACGCCACCCGTGGGTTGCGGTGATGAGATGGTGGCACCACCGCTGCCTCTGGGGACCATGCCCGGGACTGATGGTGTGGGGCAGCAAGGTGGGATCCCCTCCACGGGTAGGGGAGTTGTAGTCCCGGGGCCCAATTGGGAGTTGTGGTGGTGACAGGGATTACAGGGAGCAGGAAACTCACAGTTCGGTTGTCTTGGTGTTGGATGAAGCTAGGCTAATGTGTGTGGTCAGAAAACACAGAGTCCTTTGTAAACCAACCTGCCAAATGGCCGATCACTGTTGGCGGGTGTCTTCGGGTCCCACACCCAGATGTACAGCCGGGGACCCATCCTTCCACACTCTCTGTTTGTCTTTCTCTTGTCTGGACTAGTCCGTTTGAACGGCCTCTGGATTGGGTCCCTCTCCCAGCACCGGCGGTCTACAACCCTGTCCCGGTCGCCTCAGGTTCCTTGCTGCCAGATCTCCATTGTCTGTGGCCCTCACAGCCACCTAGTCTGGTAGTCCAGGGCTCCAACCCCGGCTACCACTTTCTCCGGGGAGCTGCAAGCCTCCCCTGTCAGTTTTCCACTGACTACTGCACAACTGAACTAAATTCTGCTCTGTCACTTCCTTAACTCCTCTCGCCCCCTCCCTTTTCCTGGGGAGGGGGTGAGTAGGACCTGATTGGCTGCTGTACATCTGTGTGGGGATTGTGTAGCTGCCAAGGAGGATTAACTCTTTCTGTGACTACCTGGTTTTACCAAGGCGTCACACAATATATCAAATATATCTTATTAATGAGTTAAGCTGTTTCTGTACATTCATTGCTAGCAGATACATAAATTTATCACTAGCCATACAATCTCTATAAGCTAACATGGTTAGTAGAATGATTATGATTGTACTGAAGACCTCAGTGACTTTAAATGAAGAGCTGTCATTGAAGGCCACTTTTTTCACACGTCAGTTTGTGAAATTTCAGTCAATTGTAAGTGCTAGTATAGAAAAGCGAAAGTGGAATAAATATGTTGACATGTGCTGGGTTACTGTAACACTTTTACAAATATATATTTTTATTTTCAGGAATAAGTATATCCATTCATGGGTCTAAAAATCAACTACAGATTCATCAAAGGAAAAGTGTGGCAAATAATTCTGTGCCGAACGATCACATAGTGGTTAGACATTCCTCTCTGCCTCCCCTCAGAAGGGCAGTAAGGATGGAGGCTTCATCTTCTGGCAAGTGTGCGCTCTCAAATGGAAACACAGAGATTCATTATCCAGGTAGGCATTCTTCTCTTTCTAAATCTTGAAAATATGTTGACTGATGCTTAGTAAGCTTGGTAAAAAGTCATTGGATAAACATTGTACAGGGGTTGTTTCTTACAATAAATGTGCAAAGGAGCCGAAAACACGATTTCCATGTGGAGATGGTGGTTCCTCGTTATTTTAGGAAAGCGTTATTCACAATTCACTTATTCAGTCTTTGGGATGGCAATGAGGAGGCAAAACAATGGCAGAATTTAATAAAAAATGTTTAAAATCATAGGCCACATGCACAGGATGAGTATTTGGTCAGTTGCAGTATTTGTGAGCCAAAAAGGAAGTGGGTAATAAAAGCAGAAGTGGTGCCCGTGTTTCTATTATACTTTACCTCTGATTGCTCCCCTACTGGTTTTGACTAACAAATTGTAATGCTCGAGAGTGAATATGGAGAGTGGAAATATTGGGCCACAGCACACAGAAAATCTGAAGGGGCATGACTATGGTTTCTCACCAGATTTACACCAGAGCCTGTAAAGGTGAGGGTGTTGCAGGTAGTAACCAGGTGCCATTCAGGAAGACTGGTGCTGCGACATCTGGCCCAGGGGTATGGACACAGTCACTGATATGAGAGGTGCAGCAAGGACGGTTAATGCAGCAGGCTCTGCTGATATGGAATGGTAGCGTAAGTACAGTAGCATAAGGTACAGCAGGCTTGACCTATAGGGTACGATGCAACATCGACCAGTATTGCAGACTTGACCGACAGGTTGCAATGCAGCAGCAGCCGGTATAGCAGACTTGGCTGACCGGGGACGATGCAGCAGCAGATGCGCCAGGTACTGGAACACAGAACGGAATTAGCAATGTGGAACACAGCACAAAACAGCAGCAGCACTTAGGGAGCTGAAAACTAGTAACATAAAGACCAAGTTGCCCAGGTACCTCCCTTAACGGGAACGTGCTTTAAATACCTGATGCCTCTCAGCCATAGCCTGAGATGCACTTCCAGGTTAGGGCGCACTGACTCCTTAAGACAAGGTGCCCTAAGAATTCTAACAGAAAGCCTGTGCGGTGTGCACAAGCCATGGGAGGCGGCAGCAGGGATCGGGGAGGGAGCAAAAACTGCTGAGCGGCCAGGAAAGCAAGAGTGCCGGCGTCCCCACTGGGGGAGGAGAGCAAGACAGTGCGGTGACGCGAGTAAGGGCATTACAAAAATACTGATATATAAAAAAACTCACCAAATGTTCTTGTGCAGTTGGCCTAATAAGCTGAATAATTAATATTTAAGGGAAAATATATCTGAGAAAATTAGCAAATTGACACTGGTCAGGGGAGGAGTAAAGTGTTTTCCCTCAATGGTCTCATGGAGGTTTGAGCCACCCTTCTCTGCATCAGTTAGGTATAAAGAAAGTTGAACTTGCGGTATACTGCATAACCTGAGTCCCTATAGAAAATCTATTTGACAGGGCGATAAAGGCAGAACAGCAGTACAATTTTCTCTGATTTACTTTGACAATTTTTATGTTATGATGCCTTGGAGATGATGTTGTACTTGTTACCAGTAGCTATTAACTAGATCAATTAAACCTATAAACCTGGAAAGGTACTGCTGAAGATTAATGAGATTGTGATCTTACTAAATTGATGATGAAGGTTAAAACCTGGAAAATAAACTCTACAAATAAATACAGTTCATTAGTGAAAGAGCAGTATTGATTTACTAGACCCAGCTCATACTCTATGAGAAGGTACCTACTAAAATGATTTAGAGACCTGCAGTCTGACCAGAGTACAGGAGCTAATATTGGGAGAGTGTAGGGATCACAATGGACCTTTAATGATGTGTATTTACTATAATAAAATAGATGTGAATTTCTTTCTAGGTGTTAAAGACATAAATATATTCTTTGATGACTTGGAAGCTGCAAACAGTCCCTCCAAAGACGATGACTCTCTGCTGCACGCTGGTAATTTGACAAGTATGTCAGATGAAGTCAGCAGATTAGATGCAGAAGGAGAGGTAAGAAGTTCAGTTTACTTAGGCTATTTCAATAGTAAGAGACAGCAATGGAAATGAAGACAGTAAAATGTGTAGATATTGTATAAATTCCATTGGATATAAAAAGTCTACATACCCTTGTTAAAATATCAGGTTTTTGTCATGGTTTTTGTCATGTACAGTCAGGTAGACTGCAGCGCATCTGGTCGGCCATCATACTGTGGGAGCCAGGCATCGCCTGGCACGTAGGGCAGGGTTATCGGCATTATTGCTGCAACCGCCGTGGGCCCTGGTGCTACCCCTCCTGTGGCCGGAGCAGTGTCCGCCGCTCCATCATTACCCTGGTCGGGTGGAGGCAGTGCCGCCACACTTCCATCGTCTGGAGCTGAAATTCTCGCGCCCCCCCCCCCAGTTTTCACTCAGCACTCCTCTTGATGCTGTGGCCCTCTGGGAACTTCCGGTTCCTGCCTCACACGCAGGACGAAGGGCGGGGCTTCTGCTTTGCGTGCTTTTGCTTTCGTGGGGAAGATGGCGTTTTTGGCGCGAAAAGATGGCGGAAGATGGAAGAATTGGCGGGAACAGGATTTTGACTCGCAGATTTCGGTCTTCAAGGCGCACGTCACCCAGGTAAGTGGGTCCTGCTCGTATCCTGTTCGTGACGACAGGTTTTTCGAGGTATGCCGCCCCCACGTCAGCAGCTGAGCTGCTCGGATCCGGATCCGCGGTGGCTCGAGGGGCGTCCGGATCCGGGGGTCGTACGGCCACTCAAATGAAGGGGGGATATTTACAGGGGATTTTATATTTACAGTATGTGACGCCACCCGTGGTGTGTGGTAAGGTTGGAGTACTACCGCTGCCGTTGGGGAGTACCCGGGGTGATGACAGGGGCAGCCAGGTGTTGCGACCCTCCACGGATAGGGGGATGCCCCGGGCCTCGGTGGTGGAGTTGGGAAGTGCCATTGGGGTGAAAGGGTCAATTGCGTATTCACTCAGTCCATAAAGCTGACACCGACAACTTGGTAAACCAAAGTTCTGGACACCGCTGCCACTGAGGGGAGCTAGTTTGGGTCCCGTCCCTGGTGATGTTGCCTGATGATCTGTGATCTTTTCCCTGGCACTTAGTCTGCTTCTTAGTTGGCCCCGGTAGCTTGAAACTAGTCGGGTCCTGCTCCCCAGTATCGCTAACTGAGGGAGCTTGCTCTCAGGGTTCACGCTTGGGATTTTCTGGACCGTTTTTGTGGAAAGTCCTATCCCCCTCGTTGTGCTAGTACCCCGATTTTGGAGCGGGTGGAGAGCAGAACTTGAAGGCTCCGTTCTCGTCGGGTGAATTGTCAGGTTGCCTGAAGTTACTCCCTGACCTAGGGTCCACGTACCCCGTCATGCCCTGGTCCCAGCCAGGTGATGGTACAAGGCCGCCAGCTGTCTTCCACGACAATACCGTGCCCCTTGTCATGATCCCCTGCGACCGAGGGTCCAGCTCCTATAAGGCCCAGACCACCGTCTGCCACCTAGTTACTTCCAAAGAGCCCGTCTCCTGACCTCCTCTCTCCTTCACTTCTAACACTACACTCCTTTCTCTGACTTTGACTCTCACTGACTGACTCCTGACACTCCTCACCTCCCCTTAACCAACCCCCCACGTGGGCGACCCTATTCCACTCAGGCCGTCCACTGGTGTGTCTGGTAGGGGTGGTGCAGAGTGTTCCTAGGATTTTGATTAGCTGGTTTTGGCAACACCATTTGCTAGGGACCTGTTACCAAGGAGGAGGTGGATATTGCACAGAAGGGCAGATTGCACAATACCCTGTGATGACCTGATAGGTCGGGGCGTCACACATAAGTGAATATCCTCTTATAATTGAGGATGTGGTTCTGTTCAGAATTAGCCAATCACATTTAAACTCTTGATAAATACCCTTTTTACCCAAAAATGAGACACTGTCTTATGTTTTTTTTTGCCCCGAAAAAAGCAATAGGTCTTCTTTTCAGGGGAGGGCTTATTCTCGGGGAAAATGGTTGGGGGAAAGTTTACTCCCCAAAAAAGGCAGACACCCCTTCCCAGGATCATCATACTTACCAGGCGTCTGCGTGTCACTCAGGCCCTTCTGCGATCCTCGGCAGGTGCTCCCAGCAGGTATGCTGCACGCCGTCCTCCCCTGCTTCTGGCCGACACTCACACATCAGATCGCACACACACTCATACATACATACATACGCATACACTCATACATACACATACACACACACACAAACACATCTGCTACATACACAGTTACACTTACATACACAGCTGTGCTACATGTACAGTTACACTTACATGCACAGCTCTTCTATGTGCATGTACACACACACACACAGCTCTGCTTCATAGTTACACTTCTTCACACACACACACACACACACACACGATCGCACATACTATCACGCGCACACACTCACCACATCCGGTGCTACCATTTGCTTGCTTCCAGCCAGCAGGGGACTCTCTGCTCTCTTGTCTCTATGAGGCGTACCACCGCCTGGTCCTCCATGCGTTCATCCTGAAGGTCCTGGCACTGCACTGCAGAGCTTTCCAGGTCCTTACTGAGTGCCGGCCAGACGCAATCGATATCGCTGGATGTGGTGAGTGTGTGTGTGCAATCTGATGTGTGATTGTGTTTATGTGCGATCTCGTGTGTGTGTGATCTGATATGTGTGGGTGTGCGTTCCACTACTACTGGTTGGCGTCTGGTGAGTATGATCACGGGGTCTTCTCTCTTTTCTCTTTTTTCGTCTTTCTTTTGGGGGTGGCCGCTGTTTATAATGAAGTGTCCTGCAGTATTCTTTATGTGAAGCTAGCCACTACTTACGGGCAGTATGTACGGAGGAGTAGTCAGGAAAGCCGGGGTCTGGTAACGGGAGGATGCGTATGAGCACAAGGAAAAAACAGGGGCATACTGAAGTCAATATGCGAGAGTCAGAAATCCAGAAGAGCACATAATAGATTCATGGGAGAAGCAGAGATGTGGTCAAGTAACGGTCCAAGGTAAAAAAGGCAGGAGGTCATGACAGGAACAAGGGACAGGCAGAGAGGAGTCAACTAACAGTCCAAGGTCAGAAAGCAAAGATCAGAACACTATTAGAAACACAAGCCAGCAGCAAAACTGCAGAACCAGAAAATACAACTGGTGAGGTCCTGGGCAAACATGTTCAGTAAAGAAGCCTGACCAATTACCAGGTAGGTGGAACAAATGCGTAAAAAGCACCAACATGGAATCCTTGAGCTGTCAAACACATTGCTAGCTTAGTAACACAGGAAAGTGCAGCAGAACATCTCCAAAGGCAAGATGTTCTGCACAGAGGAATTGTCACAGTACTCCCTCTTTAAAGGGGGTCACTGGTCCCCCAGGTTTCCCAGGAAAGCTTCGAAGGAAGGGCCTGACCAACCGACTGGCACTCACCGAGCAAGCCGGAACCCAGGATCACTCTTCGGGTCCGTATCCCTTCCAATGAATCAAGTCATGGGACCGGTGCGGACTTAAAACATTTTTTCAGTTTATGAAAGGCTCCAACTGCCTCAGACGACCAAGCCCTCAAATCCGCCCTCTTAGGTGTGAGATCAGTCTGAGGTTTAACGATCTGAGAAAACCCCTTAACAAACTTCCTATAGTAATTGGCGAACCCCAGAAAATGTTGCAAGGCATTAAGGTCACTAGGTTGAACCAAGTCAATTATAGCTTGCACCTTCTTAGAGTCCATCTTAAACCCAAGTGCTGACACAATGAACCCAAGGAAAGATATTGCTCAGACAGCAAATGTACATTTTTCTAATTTAGCAAACAATGAATTCTCTCTAATCTCTTATTTTCTACATTTGTCTTTGGCCCGGTAGGATGATAAGACTATATCAAGAATACCAAAAGCATTAAGGAAAACGTGTTATTGTTTGATGAGTCCAAGGTTGATCTTTTTGGCCATAATTACAAAAGGTATGTTTGGTGCAAAGCCAACACTGCCCATCACCAAAAGAACACTATACTCTCAGTGAAGTATGACGGAGGCAGCATTATGCTATCTTTCAACAGCTGTAACTGGGGCTTCATTTAATGTGCAGAGAATTATGAACAGTTCCAAATATCAGTCAGTTTTTCAGCAAATCAGCTGGCCTCTGCTAAAAAGCTGAGGATGAAGAGGAATTTCCCATTTTAACACGACAACAGCCAGTAAAGGATCAAAGTTTTGGAATGGCCCAGGCAGAACCCAGATCTGAATCCAATTGAATATCTGTGGGAGACCTGAAGAAGGTGCTGTACATAGGAGATCCCTTCATAATGTGACAGATTTAGAACTCTACTGCAAGGAAGAGTAGGTAAAAATTGATCATTTTAGATGTGTCAAGCTGATAAATAGTAGTCAGTATACAGCTGCCATCATTTACAGTTATTCTGATTAACCCCATATAAAGTTTAGCTGTTCCAGTAGGATTTTACTGAACATTTTTAGTTGCATTTTATAGAAAAACCCATGGTCCATAAACAGCTTACACAGTAGAAAAGTACAAAAAAATGAAAGGTGTTAGCTACACCATGGAATACTGTTAAGTCGGTCATTAAGAAGTGGCTTAAATTTGTCACAACAGTGACATTATCTAGAAGTGAACAACCATTAAAAATTGAAGAAAAGCTAAGTAAAAGCCTACAGCAACGTTAAAGGAGCTGCAGGAATTGATAGCAAACACTAGCTGTATACTACATGTGACAACAATCTCTTATTCCTACCGAAAGAGACTGAATGCTGTCTTAAATTCAAAGGGTATTTCAGCAAAGTATTAGTTCAAAGAGATTGTCTAGCTTTTGGCTACAAGTCTGCAGCTGTTCTGTGTGAGTGCAGACTTGTGAATCCTCACATTGCATGCAGTGCGCACTGTGAAGATTCTCTATTGTGGTGCATACATATGGTCACGCGCTGACTAGATGGGCGTGGCCTTGCTCAATTCAAGTGTATGGAGCGAAGACAGATGTAGTCTAGACAGAATGTGACCGGGAGTGTGCAAATCACATACTTGCGGTCAAATGATCACCTGCTCCCAGTGCCGATTCACATAACCACAATGTTGCAAATTGCTACATGCAGTCTCATAACTGGCCACAAATCCAGGGAATACAGTGTAATCGTGACAGTGTCCATATCACACACCATCATGATTTGGTAGTCTGCAGTCACTCTCTGTAATTAGAGTGACTATAGACTTTTCGTCTCAGCCCAAAAAAAACTTTAATATTCCGTGATATCTGTATTTCAGTGATGAAACGCCAAAGTAATAGTGCTCAAGTACAAAGGCGCTCCATCACTGACATACAAATATCACATTTATTTTGGGAGTCTTCTGATGAACCAGTATATGGAGAAACGCATCGATTCTAAGCATTAGTGAGCATAGTCCAGAACTGATGCGAAACGTGTTGATATTACCTATACTTCACCTTTCTTGAGATCCAAGATGGATACACTGGACTTGGTCATTGCTGTTGACAGAAAAGAGAAAATGCCTAGAAGCTAAGTAACTTCATTGTTACTATTGGATACTTGAGGGACATGATCATTTATATACTTTCTATTCCGCACCTCTGAACCTTGCCGTCATTTCCCTCCTGTTTTTTCCTTTATAGAGAGCTAGCTGTAGTGATAGTGACTAAGTGTCTCTTTGTCTCTCTCACTCTTCCACTCTCTCACCCTTCCTCTCTGTCTCCCTGTCTCCCTCTCTGTCTGCCTCTCTGTCTGTCTGTCTCTGTCTTTCACTGTTTGTCTCTGTCTGTCTTTCTCTATCTGTTTTTTTCTTTCTCTGTTTGTCTCTGTCTGTCTGTCTCTGTCTTTCTTCATCTGTCTCTTTCTGTGTCTGTCTGTCTGTGTCGGGTTTTTTTCTGTCTATTTGTCTGTCTTTGTATTTCTGTCTGTCTCTGTCTTTCATCGTCTGTCTCTGTCTGTGTCTGTCTCTGTTTTTCTCCGTCTGTCTCTGTGTCTGTGTCTGTCTCTGTCTTTCTGTCTGTCTCTGTCTTTCTCTGTCTCTGTCTTTGTCTGTCTCTTTCTCTGTCTGTCTCCCTCTCTGTCTGCCTCTCTGTCATTCTCTGTCTCTCTCTGTCTGTCTGTCTTTCGCTGTTTGTCTCTGTCTGTCTATGTCTGTCTGTCTCTCTCTGTCTGTCTTTCTCTGTCTTTCTCTGCTTGTCTATGTCTGTGTTTGTCTGTTTCTGTTTGTCTCTGTCTGTCTCTGTCTGTTTATCTCTGTCTGTCTGTCTCTGTCTGGCTTTGTCTGTCTGTCTTTTTTCGTCTGTCTCTGTGTCTGTTTCTGTCTGTCTGTCTCTATTTTTCTCAGTCTCACTGTCTGTGTCTGTCAGTCTTTGTCTTTCTCTATCCGTCTGTCTCTGTCTTTCTCCATCTGTCTCTGTCTGTTTCTGTCTGTCTGTCTCTGTCAGTCTGTCTCTGTTTTTCTCTGTCTGTCTTCCTCTGTCTGTCTCTGTCTTTCTCCACCTGTCTCTCTCTGTGTCTGTCTCTGTCTGTCTCTGTTTGTCTCGGTCTCCTTTTCTGTCTCTCTGTCTGTCTCTGTCTTTTTCTTTCTCTGTCTATTTGTCTCTATCTCTTTCTCTGTCTGTCTCTTTCTCTGTCTGTCTGTCTCTGTCTCTCTGCCTGTCTCTGTCTCTCTATTTGTCAGTCTCTCTCTGTCTCTGTCTGTCTCTCTCTGTCTGTCTCTCTGTTTCTCTCTCTGTCTGACTCTCTATTTCTCTGTCTCTGTCTATCTCTCTCTCTGTCTGTCCTTCTGTCTGTTCGATTCTGTCTCCTTCTGTCTCTCTCCCTGTCTTTCTCTGTCTGTCTCTCTCTGTCTCTCGCTATCCATCTCTCCTCCAATATTAACAGACACATAAGCTTCTTATACTATGAATGTCCTTCGTTGCCTATAGCAACCAGTCAGAGCTGCTATTAATGACCTGTAGCTGCCAACTCCATTGACTTTAATGTAAGCAGGTTTTTTGTCAAATAACTATAAGCGCACGGTTAAATTATCCCCTCAAAACATAGTCTATGATGTTCCCTGAGTCACATGAGGCGTCTGTACAAAATTTCGTGATTGTAAATGTGACGGTGCAGATTCCTTTAGCGGACATACACACACATACACACACATGCATACACTCAGCTTTATATATTAGATTTACAGATTGAGGGAGGGTTATTTGTGCCGCCCCCGTGTCAGCAGCCGGGCTGCTCGGATCCAGATCCGCGGTGGCTCGAGGGGCGTCCGTACCCGGGGCTCATGCGGCCACTCAAATGAAGGGGGTATTTACAGGGGATTGTATATTTAGAGTTCGTGACGCCACTCGTGGTGTGTGGTAATATGAAGTACCACCGCTGCAGTTGGGAGTACCCGGGGGCGATGGAGTGGGGCAGCTAGGTGTTGGAACCCTGCACGGGTAGGGGGGATGCCCCAGGACTCGGTGATGGTGTTTGGGGAGTGCCATTGGGAGTGAAGGGGTCACTTGCGTACTCACTCAATCCATAAAGCTGACACCGACAACTGGAAAAAACAAAGTTCTGGACACCGCTGCCGCTGAGGGGAGCAAGTTTGGGTTCCGTCCCCACTGGTGTTACCTGGTGATCCATGACCTTTCTCCTGGCACTAAGTTCATTTGTCAGTTGGTCCCGGTAGTGTAGAACTAGTCAGTCCCACTCCCCAGTGTGGCTAACTGTGGGAGCTTGCTCTCAGGGTTCATGCTTGGGATTTTCTGGACCGTTTAAGTGGAAAGTCTTATCACCCTCATTGCGCTAGTACCCCGATTTTGGAGCGGGTGGAGAGCGGATCTTGAAGGCTCCATTCTCATCTGATGAATTGTCAGGTTAATCAACAAAACACCTGACCATATGTTCATGCCACTAAATTCAACTGGACCAACACAAGCAATTGTCCCCAATCAGGAAACAAATCAGTGGTTCATGGTTAAAACATTAATTTTATTACATAATTAAATAACACACATTAAAAAAACAGAAAAAATCCCGTAGGGACACTATTCAAATTGTCTCTCCAGTAAAGGAGACAAACTCTAGCACAGCGCCACCTATTGGAAGTAGCGATCCTAAAAGTCACAAGTGGATTTTTGACAATCCTTTGCAATATGACTCAGGATATATAAGCCAGATCAGAATCCCAATTTGCAGACACGGTGTTTCGGGGTGCTTGCCCCTCGTCAGTGCAAAGTATGGGGGTGTCTATTAATTCCCAGAAACCATGTTACATCCAGACATGAGTGGAGCTATATAACAGGTGCTTCCATAAATATGGCAGCATACCATCACAACAGTGCTGCTAGTAAAACCATACATGCACTAGTACACATATTATATCCATAAGGCTGCCCATAAGTATAGAAGAAGTCTAGTAAAACCATACACGCACTAAAACTAACGTTCTGTTCATAAACTGCCTATATATACAAGTCTGAAAAAAATACTGCCCTGCTATAACAGACACAGATAAAGCTATGTGCTCTAATGACAGGTTCTATCATAGGTGGAATAAAATAGCATAAATCAGTGCTGCTAGTGAGACCATACATGCACTCATATTAAATCCACAATACCACCCATATATAGAAGGAACCTGATAGATGCAAAGTATACAGTGCCCTGGATCTGGGTAAAGCGTCCCTGCACCCCAACGCCGTTTCGCCCTTGCTTGCTTCTTTTCGCCCCCGGAAGAAGCAAGGGCGAAACGGCGTTGGGGTGCAGGGACGCTTTACCCAGATCCAGGCTTATCAGGTAGCTATTGTGGCTTCAGCCTTGGGATGACCTTTTGTTACAATGTGACAGTGAATACTCTTTAGCTATCAGTCTTTCATGGTTAAACAGGGCACTGTATACTTTGCATCTATCAGGTTCCTTCTATATATGGGTGGTATTGTGGATTTAATATGAGTGCATGTATGGTCTCACTAGCAGCACTGATTTATGCTATTTTATTCCACCTATGATAGAACCTGTCATTAGAGCACATAGCTTTATCTGTGTCTGTTATAGCAGGGCAGTATTTTTTTCAGACTTGTATATATATATAGGCAGTTTATGAACAGAACGTTAGTTTTAGTGCGTGTATGGTTTTACTAGCAGCACTATTAGCCTGATCTGTGTCTGTCTGTGTTTGCTATAACAGGGCATTGTATACTTTGTAGCTTTCAGACTTCTTCTATACTTATGGGCAGCCTTATGGATATAATATGTGTACTAGTGCATGTATGGTTTTACTAGCAGCACTGTTGTGATGGTATGCTGCCATATTTATGGAAGCACCTGTTATATAGCTCCACTCATGTCTGGATGTAACATGGTTTCTGGGAATTAATAGTGTCCCTACGGGATTTTTTCTGTTTTTTTAATGTGTGTTATTTAATTATGTAATAAAATTAATGTTTTAACCATGAACCACTGATTTGTTTCCTGATTGGGGACAATTGCTTGTGTTGAATTGTCAGGTTGCCTGAAGCTACTCCCTGACCTAGGGTCCACGTACCCCGTCGTGGCCTGGTCCCAGCCCGTTGATGGTACAAGGCCGCCGGCTGTCCTCCTCGACAGTTCCGTGCCCCTTGTCACGATCACCTGCGATCGGGGGTCCAGCTTCAACTAGGCCCAGACCACCGTCTGCTACCTAGTTGTTTCCAAGGAGCCCGGCTCCTGACCTCCTCACTTCATTCTCTATTGCTAACACACTGACTGACTCCTGACACTCCTGACCTCCCCTTACCAACCCCCCAAGTGGGTGACCCTATTCCACTCAGGCCGTCCACTGGTGTGTCTGGTGGGTGTGGTGCAGAGTGTACCTAGGACTTTACTAGCTGTTGTAGGCAACACCATATAGCTGGGGACCCATAACCAAGGAGGAGGTGGATATTGCACAGAAGGGCAGATTGCACAATACCCTGAGATGACCTGATAGTCCAGGGCGTAATATATTCATCGAGGACAGGGGGGGGCCCCACTAAAACCCGGGATGCTTCACCCACGCTGGCAGGTAGCGATGGATAATTAGGGTCGTCCTAGGCTACTTTAGGCCCCCCTTTCCTCTGAGCCCCCTTTCTTTATATATTCATATTTTTATCTTTTTTATCTGCTTGGATATCTATTGAATTATTTAATTTTATGTCACATGTATTACCGTATATCACTGGGATTACGGTGTGATTTTAACATGCTATAATAAACATATTTTACTGGGAATTATATGTTGTACATATGTAATTTCTTCCCATAGACATTAAATTTAATTGTAGACCATGTCTGTTATGTAGCGTACCAGGGCGTCTGGAGTCAATCCCTTGCCCACGACTACCGTCCTGCACCACTTTCCCCTGTGACATCACCTTTTGTGATTGGTGGATCTCGTGTTATCAGCTGTCCGTGTAATCCTGCCTCTGATGATTAGGATCCTGCTAAAAACTTCCTGAAATCACATGAAGAATGAGTCTAAAGGCCCCGTCACACTAAGCAACATCGCTAGCAACATCGCTGCTAACGAACAACTTTTGTGACGTTGCTAGCGATGTTGCTGTGTGTGACATCCAGCAACAACCTGGCCCCTGCTGTGAGGTCGCTGGTTGTTGCTGAATGTCCTGGGCCATTTTTTAGTTGTTGCTGTCCCGCTGTGAAGCGCAGATCGCTGTGTGTGACAGCGAGACAGCAACAACTAAATGTGCAGGCAGCAGGAGCCGGCTTCTGCGGAGGCTGGTAACCACAGTAAACATCGGGTAACCAAGAAGCCCTGTCCTTGGTTACCCGATATTTACCTTCGTTACCAGCCTCCGCCGCTCTCACTGTCAGTGCCGGCTCCCTGCTCTCTAAACATGTAGCTGCAGGACACATCGGGTTAATTAACCCGATGTGTGCTCTAGCTAGGAGAGCAGGGAGCCAGCGCTAAGCATTGTGCGCTGCTCCCTGCACATTTAGCTGCAGTACACATCGGGTAATTAACCCGATGTGTGCTGTAACTAGGAGAGCAGGGAGCCAGCGCTCAGTGTGCGCTGCTCCCTGCTCTCTGCACGTGTAGCTCCGTGCGGTGGTAACCAAGGTAAATATCGGGTTGGTTACCCGATATTTACCTTAGTTACCAAGCGCAGCATCTTCCACGCGGCGCTGGGGGCTTGTCACTGGTTGCTGGTGAGCTCACCAGCAACTTGTGTAGCCACGCTCCAGCGATCCCTGCCAGGTCAGGTTGCTGGTGGGATCGCTGGAGCGTCGCAGTGTGACATCTCACCAGCAACCTCCTAGCAACTTACCAGCGATCCCTATCGTTGTTGGGATCGCTGGTAAGTTGCTTAGTGTGACTGGACCTTTACACAATCCGATTGACACTGTGAAACTGATGGATTACTATTTTATTTCTTTTTTATGAAAGATTGTGATATGGAAATAAATTTGCAATAATACTTAAAAAGACGTCACACAAAAAAGACCAGTTTTATCCTGTAGGTCATTTTCCGATGATAGTTTCCCTGTAAAATGTCTGTGACGTGCAGTTAGGGGTACTTTGCACACTACGACATCGCAACTGTGATGTGGTGGGATCAAATCGAAAGTGACGCACATCCGGCATCGCTGTCGATGTCGTAGAGTGCAAAGTACCCCTTAGTCTACATTCATACACTTAGGCAGCACCCAGCTGACTGATTGGACCGGGCATAGCTCACACTGTTCTTGTCATGTCTCTATACAGTAATACTCTTCAGTTGGAGCCTTCCAATGTTTTCTAGGCAGCTTACAAGTTACCCTAAGGCTGTACTAAGTATACATTGTCAGGAATGAGAAGCACGGAATCCTCAGAACTGTTCCATCTTATCTCCTCATGCTTTACCATGGGTTAAGTGAACCTTCTACAAGGTGATCCTTTCTTTGTCATCCATTTGGCTTCTAATCCACAACCGTGATACAGAAACCTGAGAAGAACGGAGATCTTTTTGCTGTTTTTTTATGACTCTGCTCATTATATTCACATTACTTTGAGCTGCTGCGTATTTTCTCGTGAGAGCACAGAGTGCAGACATTTTAAGGAATCCGCCAGCTTAAACCTATTGTTGAGCAGTGTAAAGGGTATTGAATAATGAAAAGGCAGACATAATTTTAGAAAAGCGAATTTCAAAGCACTTTGAAAACCCGATATAGAATAAGCTTGGTTATGTGAAGGGTCTAACAAGATTCTCGGTTGTTTTTTTGTGATACATTTACATACATGTCTACGGCTGCTGTTTCAGATATTTATTTCTAGGACAGATAATGAAGTGAATTTTCTCTTGAAAAACCATACAACATTAGGCTAAACACATATACATGTTCTTGTGTATTAGAAAAGGCCTTTTAAAAAGCCATATTTGTGAGCACAGTTTCTATGTAATATACTGGTGTGGATCATTGCTGTGAGTCAATAAACCTTAATCCCCATTCAGACGTCCATTTTTCATGTACATGTTCTATCTTTGTTTTTCACTGATAAAACACATACACATTATTCTCTATGGTGCTGTTCATATGTCCATGGTTTTTTGGACACCAAAATAATCAAAAAGACATATTTGTTTTTTAAGTCTTGTATCAAAATAACAAGTACACGTCTATGTGTACAAGAAAATCGGGAACAGCAGACAGAAACAAGCAGTGTGCTATTCATTTTTAAATACCTGGCACACTACGAGGTCATTGTTTGACATCGGAGTTCATTCCCAACCATGGTTTTGTTTCAGGGGTGCCGATGGAGGTGAGAGAAGGAGCCCCATGCCTCTCATAACCTTCTAAATGCTGCAATTGCTATCAATCATGGCATCTAGAGGGTGAATCAACCAGGGGCGGCATGCGTACTTGCCTTGGCTGTTACTGGAGGAGCTTGGCTGTCAACTAAGCCAAGCTCCTGCGGTAATAGAGCGGGAAGTGCTAATATTTCAGCACCCCCCGAATCATCATGCTGTGATCAGTCAGTCAGATTGACTTACCGATCACAGCTATTAGAGAATGGAGACCACTAAAGTGGGTCCCCGCAACTCTGGCCCTACCGTTCAGCTGTCAGTAACCGCTGACTGCACGAAGCTGTCACTGTGTATTTTCACACACTGAATATTTTAATCCATGACGTACATAGCACATCATGATGCAAGAACGGACACCTGCACATAACGTGCTATGCACGTCATTGGTCATTAAGGGGTTAATGGTTGAGTCTGATCCGAAAAACAGATCGGAGATGCGGATCCATTTTTAAAATTGATGTGTTTATGAATCAATGAAACTCTAAAACTGTATGGGTCAGTGTCAGTGTGCTGTCTAGGCTCACCTCACATCAGCGGTATTTTGCCGCAAAACCGGATGCGTTACAAATGCGTTTCAGTTCCATTCATTTCCAATGGAATCGCGTCAAGATGTGGTCACATGTGGTTGTGTATGATGCACGCAACCGCATGTGACCGCATCTTGCCGCAATTTGTAACGGTTTTGCGGCAAAATACCGCTGATGTGAGGTGAGCCTAAGAAAAAAAGGGAGAATCTAGCCTAAATGGCAATCCCACGTGATTTTTCAGAGATAAACTTTATGTGGCATCTTTGAGCTGAGGTTATGGTGCAGATTTCACTCACCAGTTATCTTTATTAGGCCTAAAACACACTTCCGCAAAAAAAACATACGTGTCTCACGGTCCGTTTTTCGGGTCCCTGTTCCGTTTTTTAGGGGTGTTTCTCTGGTACGTATGGCATCCGTGTGATGGCGTATGCGAGCCGTGTGTGCGTGTGGAATATACCGTATTGACATAAAATACGTACGTGTGCAGTCCGTGTGTTGTCCATTTTTAAAGGCCCACATTCTTACCCAATTAACGTTGTTAATCATTCATCATGAGGTCCTGGTGTTGTTGTTTGCCATCAATTGACCTGATAGATTGGTAACAAGTGTTTCAGATTTTGTGATGAAAAACGGACACGGACGATACGTGCTGAACACGGACATACTCCGTGTGCGGTCCGTGCAGGCACGGACCCATAGACTAAAGCGGGTCCGTGCCTGCGTGCTGCCGGCCAAAAACGGACATGTTGTCCGTGTAGAAAAGCGCACACACGTACTTACCACATGGACACACGTTCCGTGTGATTTTACGTGTGTGTACCATCTACCATTGAATAACATGGGTCTCCGTGTCTCCGGTACGTGCAAATACGTACCGCACACGTACAAAAAAAAACGGATGTGTGTTGCGGGTCTTAATCAGTATATACTAACCTTAAATTTGCAATAGACAAGATAAATAAATCAGCCTTCTGATCATTCATTAGGACTCTTTTTCAGATTCCCAGTATGCCAGAAAAAAACAGAACAAATGGACTGTTTTTCAATGATGGGAAGTGTCGTATTGACTACATACTGGTCTACAGAAAATCAAGCCCCCACTCAGAGAAGAGAGAGATTTATGAGAGGAATATAAGGGCAGAAGGATTGCAGATGGAGAAAGAGGTAACTTGGGTTAATTATTTATAACTATATTTTATTGTGCAATGACAACAAAATTCCAGATTATTTCTAATATGTCCATTATAGTAGATGGCAAAGGCATAATGTAATTATAATGGAGGCAGAGATTGTGGTCACTCCTGGATCCTAAATCTTGAGGAGATCCAAAAGATCTCTGCCCTGTGTGAGGGGACTTGGCTGTAAAATAGAGACCGGTTGCACATTTTCCTTTGGAGCCCAGGAGTTTCAAGCTTTGTGTCTGCTGAATCATCCGTTTTATAATAAATATCATTATTGTTGCATTGTAATAAAAAATTGGATTTTTTTTTCTCATGGGCTCCGAAAACCATTCAAATTAAGGACTTTTAATGTATACTTCTAGAATATGTCTTCAACATTAGGGGGGTTTCCAGGAGTTTAACACTCATGACCTATCCTTGGGATAGGTTATCAATATCTGATCAGTGGCATAATTCCGCCGCAGGCCGGAACTATTCAGTTACGGAGATGCATAGCATAGCTCCCATGACTGTATAGTGACCATACCTGGGTACTGCATATCCGCCTCCTATTCGAATCTATAGAGTGTGCAGTACCCGGCCGGCAGCGGACAACTGAGTAGCTTGGGACAGCGGCACCAGGAACAGCTGATCAGCAGATATACCGGGTGTCACCCCCGCACCACACTGACCAGACATTGATGACTTATCCCAAGGATAGGTCATCAATTCTAAAGTCCCAGACAACCCCTTTAATACTACAGTATATCTGCTTCTACTATATAATCATTTTTATTTATGTTCTCTTTTGTGACCAGCTATGTATCCGATTTTTCACTTATCTGATAGAAATGGCAATCAGAATTTGTGTCTTATGCATTCTATGTCATGATTTTCATATGCAGATATTTTTTAAGAAGATTTTATTAAGGGAGGCGTTTTAACTACTTACAAGATAAAGCTTAAAAAGGATGGCTTTATATTTTCAAATAAACTGAAAATGTCATCTATAAAATACATGGCTTTAAAGTGGGATATTATAAAAACATGTTGGCGTTTAATAGGAGTGTATGGACAAAGTTGTTTGGAAATCGCTTTTAAAGGGAATCTGTCATCAGGTTTTTGCTAACCCATTTGAGAACTGCATAATGTATGGAGAGACACTAAATCCAGTCATGTGTTACTTAGGCTAATTTCACACTTGCGCTATTTTGACGCAAACGGAATCCGTCACTAATGTAGTACAGTTCATTTATTTACAGTGGAAGCGCGTTACTATGGTGCGTGTGTGTGTCATGCAGTACCCGCTTGTGTCCACATGATGTCGCGCTTCCACTGTAAATAAATGAACTGTACTACATTAGTGACGGATTCCGTTTGCGTCAAAATAGCGCAAGTGTGAAACTAGCCTTACCGGGTGCTGCAGTTTTACTTGAAAATGGTCTGTCTGTTGCAGTTTTAACAGTTCTCTTAATGCTGAGCTCTGAATAATACGGCCCATTGATTGATTGATTGACAGCTTTCTGTGTACACTGTCTGTAGGCAGAAAGCAGCTAATCAGTGATGTAGCGATGGGGGTTTGTAGAGTTTATGAGTATGGAAAACAACCTAGTTTGACTAGTCCATAAGTGATAATGTCCTGCAGATAAAACAGTGTCATGGCATAGAACGCAGGTAACGGGAATACTGATTCTCAGGCTAGGGGGCCCTAGCTATCCCTAATCCCAGAATTACCTTGGATGGTAAGGTCGTCTGGGCCTCCACCCTGGCCCTGCTCCTAACCAGCCATGATCTAGCATGCCCTCTCCCTCACCCCAAGGGAGGACCGGGATCGGAGTGGTAGACCCATAGACAAATAGTGGGGGAAACTAAAACTCAATCGCACTGCACCCAAACATAGAAGTAAAAGACAGCAAATGGTAAAGAGGAAAAACTAAAGCAGGGAAGAAACTACAAGACAAAGGGTGGGTCCACAACAATAGCAAGCATACAGCAAGATTTGCACCAGCAGCTGCAAGCGACTCCCTCTCTCTATGGCAGAACTTAGTAGAATGAGATTCTATCAACTGCAACTGCTGATGGGCCTTTTAAGTAGGAGAGGAATGGCCACATCAGAGCTCCAATTAAGCTACTTGCAGCAAGAGAAAACTGACATTACCCTTACTGCACCAGCAGAAAGCAAAGTACATTTAATATAGTCTCCAGAGTAGGGAGAAAGCTCAGCTGAACCGTCACAAATCTCTCCACGGCGAGAGATAATGGTGACAAACAGTGATTTTATCAAAACAACAGCAATCAGCACAGTACGTGGCATATTATTGGAATCGAGGTCTCAGCCTCTACATTATGCTGCTCTTAGGTGGCAAAAACCTGGTGACAGGATCACTTTAATCATGAATACAGATTTTTCAGTCAGTCCCATTGTCACAGGTATATAAAATCCAGCACCTATCCTTGCAGTCTGCCTGTCTAACCTTGTGTGAAAGAAGGGGTTGTTCTAAAGAGCTCACTGACTTTGAGCATGGTCCTGTAATAGGACGTTCCAATTGGCAACAAGTCAGTGCTTTAAAAATCCCCCCCTTAATATTTCATGATCAACTGTGACTTGTAGTATTGAAAGTGGTTGCGTTTAGGAACCGCAGCTCAGCCATAAAGTGGCAGACCACGTAACGTTAATGGGTTCTCCAGATGCTAAAGCTCATATGGTGCATAAAAGTAACTTATTCTCTTCTGATTAAGTTCAAAACCTCCTCTGCCATTAACATTGGCATAATAAATTGTGGGCCAGGAGCTTCATGTCATAGGCTTCCATGAATGATCAGCTGCATGCAAACTTCACATCAAGAAGAGAAATTTTAATGCTTGAGCATATCAAGACATTTTGTACAATTGCTTGCCTCAACTTTGTGGGAACAGTTTGGGAAAAACTTCCAGTAAGACTATTTCCAGTAAGACTGCGCCCCAGTGCACAAAGGCATGGTTGGTTGAGTTTGATGTAAAAAAAGCTTGACTGGCACTCTCAATGAATGACTTCAGGCCAACACCTTTGGGTTAAACTAGAGTGGAGGGGATGAAAAAGGCACTAAAAGGATCAAAATGTAATAATACGATAGGACAAAGGGCCCCAAATCCGTACACTATCAAAAAGAAGAAAATTAAATAAAATACCTTATTATTTATCCAATAAAAGTTAAAAATGTTCAATGGCATCCTCATATTACACATTACATAGATAAAAGAGAGAAAGCTGACTAAATAGACAATGGTAAGAAAGTGAACTATCAGTATAGATAAGAATTAATACAATTTAGTAATATCTAAATCAATAAAAACAAAGTAGATACTCAAAGAAATAAAGTATATACTCTGTTTTTTAATGTATTTTAGCTTAAGATTGATAACGAATGAAGTATGTTAGGCTTTTTGTTGTTCTTTTTGATATCGTATAGATTGCTGTTGTTTAACATCCGTGTTTGACCTCACAAATGCTCTTCTGGATGAATTGGCAAACATTATTACAGACACTCCCAAATCTTTTTGAAAAACTCGGAAGAGTGGAAGTTTTACGAGTGGGACCAACTCCATATTAATGTCTGTGCATTTAGAATGTGATGTCATAAAAGATCCTGTAGGTTTAATTAGTAAATTTCCAACACGTGTGTCCATATGGTAAAGCAGAAGTATGGATTTAGCAGAAAAATATAGTATAGCTATATACAGTTGTAACCAGAAGTTTACATACACTATCTAAAGCAACACATATCCATGTTTTTCTCACTAACTGACATGAAATCAGAATAAACCTTTCCCATTTTAGGTCAATTAAGAACCAAAATTATTTATATTTTCCAAATACCACAGAATAATGAGAGAGAGAATGTTTTAAGGAATTTTTAATATTTTCAGCAATGTCAAAAGTTTACATGCATTTCATTAAGATTTGGTACCATTGCCCTTAAACTGTATGACTTTGGTCAAATGTTTTGGATATCCTTCCACAAGCTTCTCACAATAGCTGGTAGGAATTTGTGGTCGTTCCTCCTGACAGAACTGGTGCAACTTGGCCATGTTAGTAGGTTGCCTTGCTTGCACCTGCATTTACAGCTTTGCCCATACATTTTCAATGGGATTGAGATCAGGGCATTATGATGGCCACTCCAAAACATTGACTTTGTTATCCTTAAGCCACTTTGTAACCAGTTTGGCAGTATGCTTCGGGCATTGTCCATTTGGAAGACCCATTTGTGCCTAGGCTTTAAGTTCCTCGGTGATGTCTTGAGATGTTGCTTCAGTATTGCCACATCATCTTCTTTCTTCATGATGCCATCAATTTTGTGAAGTGCACCAGTCCATCCTGCAGCCAAACAACCCCACAACATGATGCTGCCATCCTAGTGTTTCACAGTTGGAATGGTGTTCTTAGGCTTCAAAGCTTCTCCCTTTTTCCTCCAAATGTAATGGTGGTCATTATGGCCAAACAGTTCAATTTTAGCTTTGTTAGACCATAGTACATGTCTCCAAATATTAAGGTCTTTGTTCCAGTATGCATTTGCAAACATTAATCTGTCTTTTTATGTTTCTTTTGGAGTAATGTTTTCTTCCTGGCAGAGTGGGTTTTCAACCCATGTTGGCACAGTACTCATTTCACTGTGGATAATAACACGTTCATCTCTGGTACACAGAACCCATCTCCTTCCTGAGCCATATGATGACTGGACATACCCATCTTGTTTGTACTTGCATAGAATTGTTTGTACAGAGTAGAGTTGAGCGCGGTTCGTGGTTCGTGGTTCTCCAGTTCGCGGCTCGAGTGATTTTGGGGCATGTTCTAGATCGAACTAGAACTCGAGCTTTTTGCAAAAGCTCGATAGTTCTAGAAACGTTCGAGAACGGTTCTAGCAGCCAAAAAACAGCTAAATCCTAGCTTGGTTTCTGCTGTAATAGTGTAAGTCACTCTGTGAATCAAACTATTATCACATTTCAGTGTATAGTGTGCGTGAACAGCGCCTTCAGATCACTGCTGTTTCTATAATGGCGATCGCCATTTTTTTTTTTTTTTTTCTTGTCTTCCTTCCCTAAGCGCGCGCGTCTTGTGGGGCGGGCCAGCATGTCAGCCAATCACAGACACACACACACCTAAGTGGACTTTGAGCCAGAGAAGCAACGGCATGTGTGATAGGATCTGCATGTCACATGTCCCTGCATTATAAAACCGGACATTTTCTTCACGAACGCCATTATCTGCCTTCTGCGTCTTTGGTGTCAGACATCAGTGTCGCAGCTCCGTCCTCCTGAGTCCTATAGCCGATACAGCTGTATGCGCTGCATACACAGCGTTAGACAGCTTAGGGAGAGCACATTCTAGCAGTCCTTTTAAGGGCTCAAAGCGGCAGGGTCAGAGAGCCATAAGTGACAGGTCCTGCAAACAGCAACAGCGTATGTGTAGCCCAGGTCAGGGATTTCCTCCCTGCATTTCACCATTAGGAGGGAATAGAAAGGCAGGCTTCCATTCCTCTACCCAGAGCACCACAATCCTGCCACTGTACCCTCTTGTCCTCTGCACACTCCAACTCATTCTAAGTAAGCCATTATACTAGCAAACACTCAGTGTACCTAGTGGCATTGTGAAGCCCCTCAAGTGCAGTGTCGGTGCATTACCTTCAGGGACTCCACTCAGCTGGATCTCCGTCACTGGTAGGAAATCTTCTGTTTGATCGTGACGCCACTCTCAGTATTGCGGTCAGTGGGGACCGCCACTGCAGGTTAGGGGTGCCTGGGGCTGATGATATGTGCAGTCAGATGTAGTAGCCTCCTGAGAGTGAGGCATGCCCCAGGGTCCAGTGTAGATGCGTAGTACTACAAGTCGCAGAATAACTCCACACAAGCAGGATGTCTTTCAGGGTTTTTACTCACAGTTGATGGCAGGGTGAGTGACCCGGGCGTAGCTGGGATGAACCAAGTGGGAACCAGGTGTCCTTCAGGCTGACTTGTGAGGGTGACTACTAACTCGCCTTCCTTAGCCCTTGGTGGTTTGGGGTAACCCCGACTTTGAGTCCCTATGGGGGTCACCCAGGGAAGATGCTGAAGCCTCTCTCCCCTTCGTTTGCCGTGTGCTTGTCGCCTGGGCCAGATCACTCCAGCTTCTTGCCTCCTGTGAGCTATGGGCCCTAACTGTGGCTACGTGGCTGCGGCTTTTTGTGGTGTTGTGGCGTGGGCTTTGAGAGCCCCACACCGGCAGGTTTAGCAAGGAAAGGTGGATCTATCCCCGCATCGGGATCTGCCGCCCGTTTGGGCCTGGTACTCTCTAGCAGTCTCCTTACTTCCCACTCCGTGCCCTTTCTTTAGCTGAAGATGGATTTCGGGTAGCACTCCTAGTTGACCGTTCTCCCCCGTCAGTAGCCACTGCGCGGGCGCTGTTAGACAGCAACAGCCCCACAGGTCTGCTCCTCACTGAGCCCTATGGAGTTCTGCTCTAACTGACTCACTGCCCCTCCTCTCCTGTTCTTGCCTACGCCACCTAGCAACCAGACTCTCTTACCACACCCCTTGAGAGGAGATGGAGGCTTTTGGCCCCCTCCACTATTCCAGTGAAGGTCAAGGCTTTTCCCCCTCCTGGGATCCCCAGGGGTCCTCTCATGGGTACATGTGTGAGAGCTGATTACTATGCGCCTGTGTTCCACACCCCGGTCAGCCTTCTGGATTACCTGTATTGTACTGTCCCCAGCATGGGTGCAGTACTCAGTGGTGCCTGACCAGGTCAGGGGCGCCACATTCCCCCTTAGTTATCACCAGCACGTCCTCGGGCTGCAAGACAACATTTTAAAATGCATAAAACATTAAAACATGTAAAACATTTAAAAGCACCAGGTACCATACATCACCACCCTCCACCCACAAGTCCGTTAACCCACCCAAAACCCTCTCACGTTGGCCGCGGCTTCAGCCACTTCTGGCAGGATGTAGAGGCGGCTTACATGGGCTGGTGGTTTCAGGGTATACCTGGCCTGGTGGATCCGCGCCTTCAGCCTCTTCTGGCAGGATGCAGAGGCGGCCTCCACAGTTGGTGCTGACCAGGTACCCTCTTTGTGGTGGAGAGCCAGGCACCATAAACAGGCATGCTCTCTGGTCGCAGGTGAGCCAAGGCCCTATATACGGACGGGCTCCTCCTGGTTGCAGACGAGCCAAGCCCCTAAACAGGCTGACTCTGGTGGTGGTGGTGCCCTCTGGTGTAACTATTTACACTGCGAGAGTTTGTGGCTATAGCCAGTTCATAGCCTTAAGGTTTATGGTTTTTCTCACAATAGTTTTTGTGGGCACATGCTTAAACGTGAACGTTGCAAAACAAAACTTTTCAAAACTTCAACTGGTAACTTCTTTCTTTACTTTACTTTTACTCCTCCATACCAGGGCTTGGGCCTGTTGGGCTGCGGCACCTGCTGCTTTCTTGCTCTTTGTCGTCATCTGAGGTAGTTTCATCTGTAGGTTCCTTGTCTTTTCTTTCTTGATCTTCATCTGTTTCCTTTGCTGCATCTGTTTCTTTATCTCTGTCTTTTCTTTCTTCTTTGGGACATGGTGCTACATCAAGCGCATACAATCCTCTTTCGCCTTCATGCATAGTGAATTGCACTGTATTTCCCATCTTTAAGTTTCTGCCAGGGTGTCCTCTAGGCAGATGAGCGTTCACATCTCTTCTGTTGACAAATATCCCTTCTTTGATACCAGGGGCTACAATGAATCCATATCCACTTCTCAAATTGAAATCCTCCACTACTCCTCTGCAAAGGGGTCCTCTGACCTGGGCTTTGGCTCTTCTCAGGAACCTTTTCTCCTGTAGGTCTCTGGCTGTGACTTCTCTCTGCTCTGGAGACTGTGGTGCAAGGGACAGCGTTGTTCTGTTGCGACGCCTGGTCTTGCGGGCTGGGTTCTGCTGGGCTGTTACCTCAATGCCTGCAGGGCCCCAGGTGAGGTTTCTGGGCTGGTCTTCGTCAGCAGACGGTGTCAAGTCCTCCTCATCCCAACGGGAATAGGGTAACATCTCCGGCTCTGAGTATTGCTCCACTGCCGGTGGCTCCGGAGTCAGCTCCTCAGCTTCCTGGCCTCCTCTCCCCCTTAGTTCTTCGCTGCACTCTGGTTGTGGCAGCGCTGGGGATGAGTGGTCCTCAGCTGGTCTGGGCGGTGGACTCTCTGGCGCGGCTGCAGGGGTTGCCTGAATCTCCTTGGGGGTATGCGGAGGGAGCAGATACCGATCCACCATTTCTTGTGGGAACTGGGCCTCTAGGTCAGCCTTCAGCTTCCAGTATTCGGGGTCCTCTCCTATCAGGGACTTCCTAACAGGGACCTCTTTGGACTGGGGAGCGGTGTCTGCTCTGGCCTTGCAGGCCGGGGAAAATGGTGATGCAATCTCTTGGCGGGCCGCGCCTGGCATGGCGGCGGCCTGGTCTTGGCGGGCCGCGCCCGGCATGGCGGCGGCCTGGTCTTGGCGGGCCGCGCCCGGCATGGCGGCGGCCTGGTCTTGGCGGGCCGCGCCCTGTTTGGCGGCGGCCTGGTCTTGGCGGGCCGCGCCCTGGATGGCGGCGGCCTGGATCGGCGTCGCAGCTGCGATGGGATCTGTGCAGGCTGGGCTGGACGTCGCTGCAGCAGTCTGGGCTTGGCGGGCCGCGCCTGGCATGGCTGCGGCCTGGTTCAGCACCTCACTTGCGGCGCGGACGAGCGTTGCTGCGGCGGTGGGGTCTCGGCGGGCCGGGCCTAGCAGGGCGGCGGCCTGGGTCAGCGTTACGCCTGCGACGCGGATGAGGGTCGCGGTGGCAGCCGGTTCTTTGCGGGCCGGACTGGGCGTTGCTGCAGGGACCGGGTCTTGGTGGGCCGAGCAGGGCATCGCTGCGGCCGCTGGGGCTTGGAAGGCCGCACCTGGCGTGGCTGCGGCCTGCTTCAGCGTCGCCGCACCGGACGCCTCTTCGGGGACCGCGGGCGTGGCAGCAGGGGTCGGGGCACTTGCGCTGGCCGGGGCATCACTCGACTCACCCATCTGTGGCAGCATCGGGGTCTGCGTCGTCGCCGTCCTGTCTGGCACTCGGCGCGCGGCTCTCCTTTCATAGGCCCGAACCGCCGCGGTCATCTCCAGCAGTTCCATTCGTTCTTCTCTGATCTGCTCCACGACCCGGGTCTCCAGTCGGTCGCAGAACTGGGCCAGCTCCCGGTACCACCAGGCAGCGGAGCCCGGTTCTGGATTTCTGCGGTCAGACGCCATTTCTTCTGCGCCCTCTTCTGCACGACTCTCCAGCTGTGGACTCGCCGTTGCCTCTGATAGCAAGCTGTTCAGTTTCTGCTCTGCCTCTTTCAGCAGCTCCTCTCCCAGCAGCAGGCTTGTGGCTTCCTTTCTGTCCCGACGTCTCTGGACGCTTCCGCTCTCTTCACAAGCGAGGTCAGAACTCTGCAGGGGATCTCTGGGTAGCCACACCTCTTCGTGGGCGGTAACTTCTTCCAGCGCGGGCTGCTGTTGTTTTTCAGCGCGCTTTTCATGGTGGCAATATGGCGGCGCTTCCAATTTTTCAAGCGGACCGCCCAGGCACATGGTCACCTGTCTGAACAGGTCTAGTCCTTATCCTGTTCGTGACGCCAGATGTGAAGCCCCTCAAGTGCAGTGTCGGTGCATTACCTTCAGGGACTCCACTCAGCTGGATCTCCGTCACTGGTAGGAAATCTTCTGTTTGATCGTGACGCCACTCTCAGTATTGCGGTCAGTGGGGACCGCCACTGCAGGTTAGGGGTGCCTGGGGCTGATGATATGTGCAGTCAGATGTAGTAGCCTCCTGAGAGTGAGGCATGCCCCAGGGTCCAGTGTAGATGCGTAGTACTACAAGTCGCAGAATAACTCCACACAAGCAGGATGTCTTTCAGGGTTTTTACTCACAGTTGATGGCAGGGTGAGTGACCCGGGCGTAGCTGGGATGAACCAAGTGGGAACCAGGTGTCCTTCAGGCTGACTTGTGAGGGTGACTACTAACTCGCCTTCCTTAGCCCTTGGTGGTTTGGGGTAACCCCGACTTTGAGTCCCTATGGGGGTCACCCAGGGAAGATGCTGAAGCCTCTCTCCCCTTCGTTTGCCGTGTGCTTGTCGCCTGGGCCAGATCACTCCAGCTTCTTGCCTCCTGTGAGCTATGGGCCCTAACTGTGGCTACGTGGCTGCGGCTTTTTGTGGTGTTGTGGCGTGGGCTTTGAGAGCCCCACACCGGCAGGTTTAGCAAGGAAAGGTGGATCTATCCCCGCATCGGGATCTGCCGCCCGTTTGGGCCTGGTACTCTCTAGCAGTCTCCTTACTTCCCACTCCGTGCCCTTTCTTTAGCTGAAGATGGATTTCGGGTAGCACTCCTAGTTGACCGTTCTCCCCCGTCAGTAGCCACTGCGCGGGCGCTGTTAGACAGCAACAGCCCCACAGGTCTGCTCCTCACTGAGCCCTATGGAGTTCTGCTCTAACTGACTCACTGCCCCTCCTCTCCTGTTCTTGCCTACGCCACCTAGCAACCAGACTCTCTTACCACACCCCTTGAGAGGAGATGGAGGCTTTTGGCCCCCTCCACTATTCCAGTGAAGGTCAAGGCTTTTCCCCCTCCTGGGATCCCCAGGGGTCCTCTCATGGGTACATGTGTGAGAGCTGATTACTATGCGCCTGTGTTCCACACCCCGGTCAGCCTTCTGGATTACCTGTATTGTACTGTCCCCAGCATGGGTGCAGTACTCAGTGGTGCCTGACCAGGTCAGGGGCGCCACAGCATCCTAAACGTGGCTATTGGACTTTGCTATAGTCCCACTAGTGCAAAGACATTAGCAGAGCACATCTGCCTGCATTGCACACTCCAAGTTTTTTAAACTAAGCAATTTTACTAGCAAACACTCAGTGTACCTAGTGGCATCCTATACGTGGCTATTGGACTTTGCTATAGTCCCACTAGTGCAAAGACATTTGCAGAGCACGTCTGCCTGCATTGCACACTACAACTTTTTTAAACTAAGCAATTTTACTAGCAAACACTCAGTGTACCTAGTGGCATCCTATACGTGGCTATTGGACTTTGCTATAGTCCCACTAGTGCAAAGACATTTGCAGAGCACGTCTGCCTGCATTGCACACTACAACTTTTTTAAACTAAGCAATTTTACTAGCAAACACTCAGTGTACCTAGTGGCATCCTATACGTGGCTATTGGACTTTGCTATAGTCCCACTAGTGCCAAGACATTTGCAGAGCGCATCTGCCTGCGTTGCACACTCCAACTAATTATAACGAAGCCATTATACTAGCAAACACTCAGTGTACCTAGTGGCATCCTATACGTGGCTATTGGACTTTTGTCAATTCACAGTATTGGAACGTTATTTGCATGACATCTGCCTGCATTGCACACTCTAACTTTTTTAAACTCAGCCATTATACTAGCAAACACTCACTGTACCTAGTTGTATCCTAAACGTGGCTATTGTACTTTTGTCAATTCACAGTATTGGAACGTTATTTGCAGGACATCTGCCTGCATTGCACACTCAAACTTTTTTAAACTCAGCCATTATACTAGCAAACACTCACTGTACCTAGTTGTATCCTAAACGTGGCTATTGTACTTTTGTCAATTCACAGTATTGGAACGTTATTTGCAGGACATCTGCCTGCCTTGCACACTCAAACTTTTTTAAACTCAGCCATTATACTAGCAAACACTCACTGTACCTAGTTGTATCCTAAACGTGGCTATTGTACTTTTGTCAATTCACAGTATTGGAACGTTATTTGCAGGACATCTGCCTGCATTGCACACTCAAACTTTTTTAAACTCAGCCATTATACTAGCAAACACTCACTGTACCTAGTTGTATCCTAAACGTGGCTATTGTACTTTTGTCAATTCACAGTATTGGAACGTTATTTGCAGCACGTCTGCCTGCATTGCACACTCAAACTTTTTTAAACTCAGCCATTATACTAGAAAACACTCACTGTACCTAGTTGTATCCTAAACGTGGCTATTGTACTTTTGTCAATTCACAGTATTGGAACGTTATTTGCAGGACATCTGCCTGCCTTGCACACTCAAACTTTTTTAAACTCAGCCATTATACTAGCAAACACTCACTGTACCTAGTTGTATCCTAAACGTGGCTATTGTACTTTTGTCAATTCACAGTATTGGAACGTTATTTGCAGGACATCTGCCTGCATTGCACACTCAAACTTTTTTAAACTCAGCCATTATACTAGCAAACACTCACTGTACCTAGTTGTATCCTAAACGTGGCTATTGTACTTTTGTCAATTCACAGTATTGGAACGTTATTTGCAGGACATCTGCCTGCCTTGCACACTCAAACTTTTTTAAACTCAGCCATTATACTAGCAAACACTCACTGTACCTAGTTGTATCCTAAACGTGGCTATTGTACTTTTGTCAATTCACAGTATTGGAACGTTATTTGCAGGACATCTGCCTGCATTGCACACTCAAACTTTTTTAAACTCAGCCATTATACTAGCAAACACTCAGTGTACCTAGTTGTATCCTAAACGTGGCTATTGTACTTTTGTCAATTCACAGTATTGGAACGTTATTTGCAGCGCGTCTGCCTGCATTGCACACTCAAACTTTTTTAAACTCAGCCATTATACTAGCAAACACTCACTGTACCTAGTTGTATCCTAAACGTGGCTATTGTACTTTTGTCAATTCACAGTATTGGAACGTTATTTGCAGCACGTCTGCCTGCATTGCACACTCAAACTTTTTTAAACTCAGCCATTATACTAGCAAACACTCACTGTACCTAGTTGTATCCTAAACGTGGCTATTGTACTTTTGTCAATTCACAGTATTGGAACGTTATTTGCAGGACATCTGCCTGCCTTGCACACTCAAACTTTTTTAAACTCAGCCATTATACTAGCAAACACTCACTGTACCTAGTTGTATCCTAAACGTGGCTATTGTACTTTTGTCAATTCACAGTATTGGAACGTTATTTGCAGGACGTCTGCCTGCATTGCACACTCAAACTTTTTTAAACTCAGCCATTATACTAGCAAACACTCACTGTACCTAGTTGTATCCTAAACGTGGCTATTGTACTTTTGTCAATTCACAGTATTGGAACGTTATTTGCAGCACGTCTGCCTGCATTGCACACTCAAACTTTTTTAAACTCAGCCATTATACTAGCAAACACTCACTGTACCTAGTTGTATCCTAAACGTGGCTATTGTACTTTTGTCAATTCACAGTATTGGAACGTTATTTGCAGGACATCTGCCTGCCTTGCACACTCAAACTTTTTTAAACTCAGCCATTATACTAGCAAACACTCACTGTACCTAGTTGTATCCTAAACGTGGCTATTGTACTTTTGTCAATTCACAGTATTGGAACGTTATTTGCAGGACGTCTGCCTGCATTGCACACTCAAACTTTTTTAAACTCAGCCATTATACTAGCAAACACTCACTGTACCTAGTTGTATCCTAAACGTGGCTATTGTACTTTTGTCAATTCACAGTATTGGAACGTTATTTGCAGCACGTCTGCCTGCATTGCACACTCAAACTTTTTTAAACTCAGCCATTATACTAGCAAACACTCACTGTACCTAGTTGTATCCTAAACGTGGCTATTGTACTTTTGTCAATTCACAGTATTGGAACGTTATTTGCAGGACATCTGCCTGCCTTGCACACTCAAACTTTTTTAAACTCAGCCATTATACTAGCAAACACTCACTGTACCTAGTTGTATCCTAAACGTGGCTATTGTACTTTTGTCAATTCACAGTATTGGAACGTTATTAGCAGCACGTCTGCCTGCATTGCACACTCAAACTTTTTTAAACTCAGCCATTATACTAGCAAACACTCACTGTACCTAGTTGTATCCTAAACGTGGCTATTGTACTTTTGTCAATTCACAGTATTGGAACGTTATTTGCAGGACATCTGCCTGCCTTGCACACTCAAACTTTTTTAAACTCAGCCATTATACTAGCAAACACTCACTGTACCTAGTTGTATCCTAAACGTGGCTATTGTACTTTTGTCAATTCACAGTATTGGAACGTTATTTGCAGCACGTCTGCCTGCATTGCACACTCAAACTTTTTTAAACTCAGCCATTATACTAGCAAACACTCACTGTACCTAGTTGTATCCTAAACGTGGCTATTGTACTTTTGTCAATTCACAGTATTGGAACGTTATTTGCAGGACATCTGCCTGCCTTGCACACTCAAACTTTTTTAAACTCAGCCATTATACTAGCAAACACTCACTGTACCTAGTTGTATCCTAAACGTGGCTATTGTACTTTTGTCAATTCACAGTATTGGAACGTTATTTGCAGCACGTCTGCCTGCATTGCACACTCAAACTTTTTTAAACTCAGCCATTATACTAGCAAACACTCACTGTACCTAGTTGTATCCTAAACGTGGCTATTGTACTTTTGTCAATTCACAGTATTGGAACGTTATTTGCAGGACATCTGCCTGCCTTGCACACTCAAACTTTTTTAAACTCAGCCATTATACTAGCAAACACTCACTGTACCTAGTTGTATCCTAAACGTGGCTATTGTACTTTTGTCAATTCACAGTATTGGAACGTTATTTGCAGGACGTCTGCCTGCATTGCACACTCAAACTTTTTTAAACTCAGCCATTATACTAGCAAACACTCACTGTACCTAGTTGTATCCTAAACGTGGCTATTGTACTTTTGTCAATTCACAGTATTGGAACGTTATTTGCAGCACGTCTGCCTGCATTGCACACTCAAACTTTTTTAAACTCAGCCATTATACTAGCAAACACTCACTGTACCTAGTTGTATCGTAAACGTGGCTATTGTACTTTTGTCAATTCACAGTATTGGAACGTTATTTGCAGGACATCTGCCTGCCTTGCACACTCAAACTTTTTTAAACTCAGCCATTATACTAGCAAACACTCACTGTACCTAGTTGTATCCTAAACGTGGCTATTGTACTTTTGTCAATTCACAGTATTGGAACGTTATTTGCAGGACGTCTGCCTGCATTGCACACTCAAACTTTTTTAAACTCAGCCATTATACTAGCAAACACTCACTGTACCTAGTTGTATCCTAAACGTGGCTATTGTACTTTTGTCAATTCACAGTATTGGAACGTTATTTGCAGGACATCTGCCTGCATTGCACACTCAAACTTTTTTAAACTCAGCCATTATACTAGCAAACACTCACTGTACCTAGTTGTATCCTAAACGTGGCTATTGTACTTTTGTCAATTCACACTACTGCAAATCTATGTGCAGCACCTCTGCATGACAACCTCGTGCTCTGTTTTTAATAAGCTATAATGATAGCACAAAATACTGCCATTTTGTGGCATCATAGAACTGGCTGTTGTATTCCATTAGTGCCCCACTGGTGACAAGCTATTTCTAGCACCTCTACATCACACCCTCATGCACATTTTGCTACGCTAATGTTATAGCAAACTCATGGAATTCATTGCTGCATTTCATAATTCGGAGGGATAGAAAGTCAGGCTTCCTTTAGCTTTTCCTTCTGTTCATAGACAGCATCTCCAAGACAAATTTCCCCTCCACGTCTAAGTGTGGAGAGGCAGCTAGTGCGCATGCGTGTGCCGATGTACCCCAGCTGCAGCATAATTACAGTGTTTCGCCTAGTGAGTATGCTCAGCCTGACTGTGCCATTCCTGACGCTAAGTTTTCATTTCGGGATACAGCGCATGCTCCCACACTAAGTGTGAAAAGCCTCTTTGCACAGGTGCTTGCATTCCGTGCCGGGTATAAGTCCTGTTTTGGGCATAGACACCATGCTAAAGCTGATAGTCTTTTTTCAGAGACTGTATTTCATGCTACTGAGCATGCTCAGGCACTTCCTGCATCAGAGACTAGGTCCGGTAATGAACTCTTTGGCCCTGGCCCTGATGTGGGGGTCCCATATAGACCACAGGGCATCAGGTGTCCTCCCAAATGGCTTGCAGAGGCCCACACCTATGACTTGTCACCGCATTATTGATGCTCAGACGATGACTGGTGAGGTGTTTGGGTCATGGCAGCCATGAGGTCATCATTGAAGTTGCGTTTCCAAATAGGACGCTAGTTATGCCACTCATGACGTGTCACTCTACTTTTGTCTCCAGGAGGTGCATTGTGGTTCACCCTGGTTTGGGGCGGACCCAGGTTATAAAAGGGGCTGGAGCCAACAAGGAGGTGCGCAGTCTTCTATAATGCTCCGAAAGAGCACACCTCCATGTGTTGAACCCATTGCGGCTTTAGGCCAGAGGTAGGCAGGGATCGGGTGGTGGATGCAGGCCACCACCACAGTTGGTAACGCAGAACGGTTAAGACCAGCTCCTGTCCTAACAGTCCTGCTTGTGCAGCCCAGTGGCATTAACAGGCCTGCTGCTGCTGATGCGCCTGCTGTCCACAGGTGTGGCCCCTACGCACACGGTCAGCGTACTCAATGGCCCCTGTGTTGTTAACAGGGAGTTCCTGGGCTGGGTGGGCATGTGGACCCTGTGACGCTAACAGGGCTCACAGTCTCCAGATCCGAATGGCGTCTAACTCGGTTCAGGCTACTATTAGTTTCATAGCCACACAGCTCTGTATCCTCCACCAAACCTTCAAGTTGCCAACCTCTCCTTTTCCAACTGGGAGCACGGTGGACACTGACTGCTGATGGGGATATATACCTTTCTCTTTCTTTTCTTATTAATTTTCGTTATATAGCGGTCACAGATTATATACCACTTTATCCAAATCTGCCAGTCCCACTGTAACAGATGTTGTTTCTTCAGCAAATGTTACAGTTGCTTAACCACCAAATCCACGGACCAAAACTTTTTTCCCCTTTCCAACACACCTGTTCCCCTTTCCAACAGCATCTGTCCTTTTTCAACTCATTTTGGGATATGACCAAAAGTGCAACTGTGCAGGGACACCGTACTCAACGCCATCTCAGCACAGCAGCCATCCCTCGGTCCCTCCGATGTGGACAAGTAAAAGACCATTTCCTCCTATCCATGACAAAGCGTTGAGATTCACTCTGTGCAGCACTGGTGTTTAGTGGACAAGTAGATCTAAGATTGCGCACCACATTCTGCAGATACTCCTGTATACGTGCGTCTATTTCTATGGCAGGAATTAGTTCGCCAAATTTTGTCTTGTACCGGGGATCTAACAGTGTGGCAACCCAGTATTCAGGATTAGTTCAAATTCATACAATCCGAGGGTCATGTAGGTAGTGCAGCAAGAAGGCGCTCATGTGTCTTGTGCATCCAGGAGGACCAAGTCCTTGGTGTGTTGGTGGCAGAGAGGTGAGAATCGTGCATCCTTCCTCTGCCCTCTCCCACCAACCTCGCACAACCGAAATGTGAGCAAGCTCTCACTCATCTGCTGAGTCTTCCATGCCCATCGCCAGTTCGTCCTCCATTTCTTCATGGGCTCCTGCACTTTCATCAACACTTTTTGCTGATACTATGCGCCCTTGTTAATCCCTCTCCCTCACCATGACTGCCGCATAGGTGCCGCTGACCATCTGGACCTCGTAGATCTTGTTATCCCTTCCGCATATGACTCCTCCTGTACTTCCTCCCCTTCCTCTTGTCCCAACACCTGACTCCGAATAATAATTACAGTGTGCTCCATCATGTAGATGACCAGAATTGTCACGCTGAGAATGACATTGCCAGTGCTAAACATCTTCGTCGACATTTCAAAACTGTGTAGCAGGGTGCATAGGTCCTTGATCTGACACCACTCCAGCAGCGTGATCTGCACCACCTCTGGATCAAGTTATCCCAGGCTATATGTCTTACCGTATTTCAGCAGGGCTCTGCGGTGCTGCCACACACGCTGCAACATGTGCAGATTCAAATTCCTGCGTGTCGAAACATCGCATTTACGGCGTTTAACTGCCAGACCCTAAGACTTCCGGAGTGATGAAAGTTGTTGAGCTGCTGTGTGCGCACGATGGAAGTGAGCACATAGCGAGCGTGCCCACTGCACAAGGCCATGTAGGCCGTGATGGTGTTTTAAAAATTGCTGGCGAATTCGGTTCAACACGTGAGCCCTAAAAGGCACGTGTGTCACATTGCCCTGAGGATGGCCCGCAGCCAGGTTTGCATCATTGCCGCACACGGCTGTTAAGTCACCAACGGAGTCCGCTCCGTCAATTTGTACTCCGGTCGCCAGGTGACAACGTGTTCCTTTCATGAATAGTGCTGATGATGGGAGAGTAGTCGATGCCAGCGGCGCAGGTGGACGCAGGTTATGCTCACCCACTGGGCTGCATTACCTTGACAGATGCAGAATCTCTGGCTGAATGTAGCTGGTGGGTATCTCACAGATGAAATACCATCATTCAGCTACAACCAATGGGAAGACACCACACCCTTTTTTATGCCCATCCTGTCTGCAGACCACTGCCAGACATAGCTATGAACCTCTGGTTAATTTTACCCCCAGTTCAGTTTTATGATTTTGTGTGCTTGTTACCTGACTACTTTTCCTGCTTGCTGTTTATGTACCTTGTTGGCCGATACGCATTTCACCTCTGCTTGTTTTCTGATTCTTTCCTGGCCGTCCCATTCTGTTCCTGTTCCTCAATTAATGTTTTGACCCTGCCTGACTACTATTCTCTGTAATAGCGGTGTGACTCACATTTCCCATACATTTCAAAGTAAAACTTTGACCGCCTGATGGCATTGAGCTCTGCTGCCAGCATAGTAAGGAGGTGTGTGGTAGTCCTTGTGCGCAGTTGCAAGGAAGGGTGGCCTGACCACACAGGGTTTGCGCCAAGGTAGAGGACCCACACGAGGTTGAAGAGGCAGAAGCAGTGTATTAACTTCTACATACAGAACAAGGATTGAAACAACTCGTGGGGACGGCAAGACTTGTACAGCAGACCCTTCTCCATCTCTCACCATAGTTTGCCAGTGCCCAGTCAGTGACATGTAATGACCCTGTCTATGCTTACTGGTCCAAGTATCTGTGTTGAAATGCACCCTGTCGCACACAGATTTTCTCAAGGAAGTGGTGATGTTGTGTGCGACATGCTGGTGTAGCGCGGGCATGCTTTTCTTGGAGAAGCAGTGGTGATTGGGCATCTGGTACTGGGGCACAGCGACAGACATAAGGTCTGTAAAATCCTGTGTGTCCACTACGCGTAAAGGCAGCATTTCGGTAGCCAACAGCTTACAGAGGGATAGAGTCAACCACTTAGCTTTGTCATGGGTCGCAGTAAGTGGCCTTTTATTTGACCACATCTGAGGGACAGAGATCTGGCTGCTGTCTGTAGACGGTGTTGAGTAGGGTGTCCCTGGAAAAATGCAGGTTTGTGAGAAAAGTGCAGGCGGAGACATGATGTTGCCTTCATCTTGCCTTCAGATCTGTTCATCTTGTATCATTTTTAAAAAACACAGCAAGCAAGGGTTACTCCAAGCGGAGTCTACCTTTTTTCCCCAAATTGGGCACACAGACACCCCATCAGTGGCAGGACTTGTGCCCTAGTTGCAAACAGGATGTTTTGATTTGCATCAAGCACATTCCAAATCCACAAGCATTTACTCTCCCCAGGATGACACAGGGGTAGTAAATTCCTTCTGGATTCATGACTTGTTCATTTTGATGAACGTCAGTCTGTCCACATTGTCACTGGACAGACGCGTGCGCTTATCTGTCAGCACACACCCAGCAGCACTGAAGACACGTTCAGAGACAACGCTGGCAGCTGGACACGACAAAATCTTCAAGGCGTAACTGGAGAGCTCTTGACATTTTTCTAGATTTGAAGCACAAAAGGAGCAAGGCTCCATTTGCAAAGTCATTGCATCGATGTTCATTTGGAGATACTCCTGTATCATCCTCTCCATCCGTTGACTATGTGACACACTTGATGTCTCTGGTGGCCTTGCAAAGGAGGGTCTAAAAAAATTATGAAAAGATTCCATAAAATTGCTGTTACCAGCACCAGATACGGTCCTACTGGTACGGGTAGACTGTTGAAGATGACGAGGCCGTCCCATGTTTGTCAAGTTACAACTGGGAGAATCACTCCCTTCACCTGCACGGTTGTTTGGTGGAAAAGCCGAGCTAAGATCGAGTAACAGCTTCTGCTGATACTCCTGCATACGTGCGTCCCTTTCTATGGGTGGAATTATGTCACAAAATTTGGACTTGTCCCGGGGATCTAATAGTGTGGCAAGCCAGTAGTCATCATCACTTCTAATTTTGACAATACGAGGGTCATGTTGGAGGTAGTGCAACAAGAAGGCACTCATGTGTCTTGCGCAGCCATGCGGACCAAGTCCACGCTGTGTTTGTGGCATAGAGGTGCTAACCGTTCTTTCTTCCTCTGTCATCTCCCCCCAACCTCTTTCAACTTAAATTTGACCAAGGTCCCCCTCATCAGCTGAGTCTTCCATGTCCATGGACAGTTCGTCCTCCATATCTTCATGTCCTCCTGCACCTTCCTCAACATCTCGCCTGCTACCATGCGCCCTTGTTGATCCCTGTCCCCCATGGTCCCATGCCTGCCGCGTTGGTGATGATGAACGTCTGGACCTTGGTGATGTTGTTGTGTCTTGCGCATATGAATCCTCCTCTAGTTCCTCCCCTTCCTGTTGTCCCACCCCCTGACTCCGAATAGTGTTTAGCGTGTGCTCCAGCATGTAAATGACTGTAATCGTCATGCTGATAATGGCATTGTCAGCGCTAAACATATTCGTCGCCATGTCGAAACTGTGCAGAAGGGTGCATAGGTCCGTGATCTGAGATCACTCCATCAGGGTGATCTGCCCCACCTCTGCATCTCGTTGGCCCAGGCTATACGTCATGACGTATTGCACCAGGGCTCTGCGGTGCTGCCACAGTCGCTGTAACATGTGGAGAGTTGAATTCCAGCGTGTCGCCACATCGCATTTCAGGCGATGAACCGGCAGGCCGAAAGACTTCTGGAGCGATGCAAGTCGCTCAGCTGCGGCGCTTGAACGGCGGAAGTGAGCACTGCAGACAGTTTCCGTGCCCTGGTCAGAAGGCCATCTAGGCCGGGATAGTGTGTTAAAAATTGCTGGACAACAAGGTTCAACACGTGAGCCATACAAGGCACGTGTGTCACCTTGCCCAGGCGAAGGGCCGCACCCAGGTTTGCAGCATTGTCGCACACGGCCTTACCAGGCTGCAGGTTGAGTGGAGACAACCATTTATTAAACTCGGACCGCAGAGCTGACCACAACTCCTCAGCTGTGTGACTCTTATTCCCAAGACATGTCAAGCTAAAGACCGCCTGATGCCGTTGCGCTCTGCTGCCAGCATAGTAATGAGGGGTGCGTGATTCCTTCTGCGCAGTGAGAACGCTGGTGGCCTGACCAGGCAGGCTTGGGGCGGAGGTGGAGGACCCAGATGAGGTGGAGGATGCAGAAGCAGTGGCGGAACTTGGACAGACAGAGGATTGACACACAAGTCGTGGGGACGGCAAGACTTGTGCAGCAGACCCTTCACCATCTATCACCATAGTTACCCAGTGCCCAGTCAGCGACATGTAACGTCCCTGTCCATGCTTACTGGTCCAAGTATCGGTGCTGAAATTCACCCGTTCACACACAGAGTTTCTCAAGGAAGCGGTGATATTGTGTGCGACATGCTGGTGTAGCGCGGGCACACCTTTCTTAGAGAAGTAGTGGCGACTAGGCATCTGGTACTGGGGCACAGCGACAGATATAAGGTCTCTAAAATCCTGTGTGTCCACTAGGCGGAAAGGCAGCATTTCTGTAGCCAACAGCTTACAGAGGGATAGAGTCAACCTCTTCGCTTTGTCATGGGTCGAAGGAAGTGGCCTTTTATTTGACCACATCTGAGGGACAGAGATCTGGCTGCTGTGTGTAGACGGTGTTGAGTAGGGTGTCCCTGGAAAAATGCAGCTTTGGGAGGAAAGTGCAGGCGGAGACATGATGTTGCCTTCATCCAAAGTTGGTGCTATCGATGTCTGAGAGAGCTGTACACACTCACTTGTTTCCCCTTCCAAACCAACTGACGACCTACCAAGCAAACTGCCTGTTGCGGTTACAGTGGTGGAAGTTGTGGGTGGAAAAACAGGTGTGACAGCTGTCCCCACAGTCCTAGAAGATGACGAGCGCGCGGATGCCCTGGAAGGGGCAGGCGGTGGATGGTTGGCTCCACTAGGCCGCATTGCAGCACGGTGAGCTTCCCACCAGGCCATATGATATTTATTCATGTGACGATTCATGGAAGAAGTTGTCAAACTGCTGAGGTTTTGACCTCTACTAAGATAACCATGGCAAATGTTACAGATCACATAATTTGGCCGATCTTTTTTTATGTCAATAAAGGACCAGGCTAGGCAAGGCTTAGAGGCCATGCGACCTGTTGATCCACCCCGAATAATGCTCAGAGGCAGAGTGGTGGCTGAGGATGCAGTTGTAGACGTGCTACCAGTGCTCCGACTGTGTCCAGGAAGGCGCCAGGTTACTTCGACGTCGGTTGCATCCTCCTCCACCGCCTCTATTGACCTCCTCGAGTGTCTGACTGTGGGTTGACAGTAGGTGGGATCTAGAACTTCATCATCAATTGTTGTGTTTGCACTCCCCTCCCCCTCAGACCGAGTTTCTTTTTGCCCTGACCGAATATTTAAGTTGTCATCCCAATCGGGTATCTGCGTCTCATCTTCATCAGTATGTTCCTCATTGCCTATTACCACAGTTGTTGGAAAGGCAGCATTTTGGTAGCCAACAGTTTGCATTTTATGAAAGTCAACCTCCAAGCCATGTCATGCCCTTCTAAAAGCATGTATAACACAGCGAGGGGACTCCAACCACAGTCTCCCTCGTTGCCACTCACTGGGCCACACACACCCCACTTGACTGGCATCGGTTGAGCCCCCTTTTGAAAAAGAAAAAGATGCTTTGCATGAAGCACTCTCAAAAATACGCGTGCCTTTCCCGTCCCCTGGCTGACCCCGGGGAAGAAAAGTCCTCTGAGAGCCATGACTTGTTCATCTTGGTTCTTTTAGAAACACAGCGAGGGGACTCCAACCACAGTCTCCCTCGTTGCCACTCACTGGGCCACACACACCCCACTTGACTGGCATCGGTTGAGCCCCCTTTTGAAAAAGAAAAAGATGCTTTGCATGAAGCACTCTCAAAAATACGCGTGCCTTTCCCGTCCCCTGGCTGACCCCGGGGAAGAAAAGTCCTCTGAGAGCCATGACTTGTTCATCTTGGTTCTTTTAGAAACACAGCGAGGGGACTCCAACCACAGTCTCCCTCGTTGCCACTCACTGGGCCACACACACCCCACTTGACTGGCATCGGTTGAGCCCCCTTTTGAAAAAGAAAAAGATGCTTTGCATGAAGCACTCTCAAAAATACGCGTGCCTTTCCCGTCCCCTGGCTGACCCCGGGGAAGAAAAGTCCTCTGAGAGCCATGACTTGTTCATCTTGGTTCTTTTAGAAACACAGCGAGGGGACTCCAACCACAGTCTCCCTCGTTGCCACTCACTGGGCCACACACACCCCACTTGACTGGCATCGGTTGAGCCCCCTTTTGAAAAAGAAAAAGATGCTTTGCATGAAGCACTCTCAAAAATACGCGTGCCTTTCCCGTCCCCTGGCTGACCCCGGGGAAGAAAAGTCCTCTGAGAGCCATGACTTGTTCATCTTGGTTCTTTTAGAAACACAGCGAGGGGACTCCAACCACAGTCTCCCTCGTTGCCACTCACTGGGCCACACACACCCCACTTGACTGGCATCGGTTGAGCCCCCTTTTGAAAAAGAAAAAGATGCTTTGCATGAAGCACTCTCAAAAATACGCGTGCCTTTCCCGTCCCCTGGCTGACCCCGGGGAAGAAAAGTCCTCTGAGAGCCATGACTTGTTCATCTTGGTTCTTTTAGAAACACAGCGAGGGGACTCCAACCACAGTCTCCCTCGTTGCCACTCACTGGGCCACACACACCCCACTTGACTGGCATCGGTTGAGCCCCCTTTTGAAAAAGAAAAAGATGCTTTGCATGAAGCACTCTCAAAAATACGCGTGCCTTTCCCGTCCCCTGGCTGACCCCGGGGAAGAAAAGTCCTCTGAGAGCCATGACTTGTTCATCTTGGTTCTTTTAGAAACACAGCGAGGGGACTCCAACCACAGTCTCCCTCGTTGCCACTCACTGGGCCACACACACCCCACTTGACTGGCATCGGTTGAGCCCCCTTTTGAAAAAGAAAAAGATGCTTTGCATGAAGCACTCTCAAAAATACGCGTGCCTTTCCCGTCCCCTGGCTGACCCCGGGGAAGAAAAGTCCTCTGAGAGCCATGACTTGTTCATCTTGGTTCTTTTAGAAACACAGCGAGGGGACTCCAACCACAGTCTCCCTCGTTGCCACTCACTGGGCCACACACACCCCACTTGACTGGCATCGGTTGAGCCCCCTTTTGAAAAAGAAAAAGATGCTTTGCATGAAGCACTCTCAAAAATACGCGTGCCTTTCCCGTCCCCTGGCTGACCCCGGGGAAGAAAAGTCCTCTGAGAGCCATGACTTGTTCATCTTGGTTCTTTTAGAAACACAGCGAGGGGACTCCAACCACAGTCTCCCTCGTTGCCACTCACTGGGCCACACACACCCCACTTGACTGGCATCGGTTGAGCCCCCTTTTGAAAAAGAAAAAGATGCTTTGCATGAAGCACTCTCAAAAATACGCGTGCCTTTCCCGTCCCCTGGCTGACCCCGGGGAAGAAAAGTCCTCTGAGAGCCATGACTTGTTCATCTTGGTTCTTTTAGAAACACAGCGAGGGGACTCCAACCACAGTCTCCCTCGTTGCCACTCACTGGGCCACACACACCCCACTTGACTGGCATCGGTTGAGCCCCCTTTTGAAAAAGAAAAAGATGCTTTGCATGAAGCACTCTCAAAAATACGCGTGCCTTTCCCGTCCCCTGGCTGACCCCGGGGAAGAAAAGTCCTCTGAGAGCCATGACTTGTTCATCTTGGTTCTTTTAGAAACACAGCGAGGGGACTCCAACCACAGTCTCCCTCGTTGCCACTCACTGGGCCACACACACCCCACTTGACTGGCATCGGTTGAGCCCCCTTTTGAAAAAGAAAAAGATGCTTTGCATGAAGCACTCTCAAAAATACGCATGCCTTTCCCGTCCCCTGGCTGACCCCGGGGAAGAAAAGTCCTCTGAGAGCCATGACTTGTTCATCTTGGTTCTTTTAGAAACACAGCGAGGGGACTCCAACCACAGTCTCCCTCGTTGCCACTCACTGGGCCACACACACCCCACTTGACTGGCATCGGTTGAGCCCCCTTTTGAAAAAGAAAAAGATGCTTTGCATGAAGCACTCTCAAAAATACGCGTGCCTTTCCCGTCCCCTGGCTGACCCCGGGGAAGAAAAGTCCTCTGAGAGCCATGACTTGTTCATCTTGGTTCTTTTAGAAACACAGCGAGGGGACTCCAACCACAGTCTCCCTCGTTGCCACTCACTGGGCCACACACACCCCACTTGACTGGCATCGGTTGAGCCCCCTTTTGAAAAAGAAAAAGATGCTTTGCATGAAGCACTCTCAAAAATACGCGTGCCTTTCCCGTCCCCTGGCTGACCCCGGGGAAGAAAAGTCCTCTGAGAGCCATGACTTGTTCATCTTGGTTCTTTTAGAAACACAGCGAGGGGACTCCAACCACAGTCTCCCTCGTTGCCACTCACTGGGCCACACACACCCCACTTGACTGGCATCGGTTGAGCCCCCTTTTGAAAAAGAAAAAGATGCTTTGCATGAAGCACTCTCAAAAATACGCGTGCCTTTCCCGTCCCCTGGCTGACCCCGGGGAAGAAAAGTCCTCTGAGAGCCATGTCCACATTGTCAGTGGACAGACACGTGTGCTTATCTGCCAGCAGACCCACAGCAGCACTGAAGACAGGTTCCGAGAGAACGCTGGCTGCAGGACACGACAAGATCCCCAAGACGTACGTGGCGAGCTCAGGCAATTTATCAAGATTGGAAGCCAAGAATGAGCAGGGCTCAAGTTGCACAATAATGGCATGTTTCCTTGCATATACTCATATATCTGTGTGTCCTCCTCTTTTTCCTTGTCCAGCTCTTTTGTTTTCGCATGAGTATATGTCCTTGTCACTTTCCCATGTGTTGTGAGTTGTTTGTGACCTTTTGGACACCTTTGAGGGTGTTTTCTAGGTGTTTTTCTGTGTTTGTGATTGCCTGCCATTGTTTCCTATGCAGTTCGAGTTCGGTTCGTCGAACGTTCGACGAACCGAACTCGAACGGGAGGTCCGTTCGGCGAACCAACCTCGAGCCGAACCGCGACCGGTTCGCTCATCTCTAGTACAGAGGAATGAGGCACCTTCAGGTATCTGGAAAGTGCACCCAAGAATGAACCAGATTTTGGCTGATTTCATTTGACTTTCCCATGATGCTACACAAATAAGCAGTGTGTTTCAGGTTTGCATTAAAATACATCCACAGGTGTGTCTCTAATTAACTCAGATGTTGCCAATAAACCTATCAGAGACTTCCAAAGACATGACATCATCATATGGGCTGTCCCATATTGTTTAAACGCATAGAGCTCTTAGTGTATGTAAAATTTTGACTTTGCAGAAAGTAATAAAAATTTCTTAAAATATTCTCTCTCTTATTATTCTCACATTTGGCAGATAGAAATAATTTTAGTAATCCTAATTGACCTAAAACGGGAATGATGCATTCTGATTTCATGTCAGATAGTGAGGAAAAACATGCAGATGTGTCTTTTTTAGTTAGTGCATGTAAATTTCTGGTTTCAACTGTAGCTGTATTAAGTGTCAGCTAGGCACAACAATGACTAATGTAGCAGATATAATCATTACTGTGTACTCTGGGGACTCTGCACATTCATAGTTCCTGCTGTTGTCTCATTGCAGTCATCTATCACCAACAGCGACATCATGTTTGTAAAACTGCACGCACCCTGGGAGGTTCTAGGAAGATATGCAGAGCTTATGAATGTTAGGATGCCATTCAGGTAGGTTCACACAGTACATGATGTGATTTTTGACTCAATGACCTTCTTACTAGTTGGAAATTGTCAAACATGGAAGACTTTAGACAGCTCGTCTGTTTACAAACAGGCAGAAATTCACCAATTCAGCAAGTTTCGCTTTGGGTAAATATATCTAACTTGTGCATACAAGATGCATTCCCTCATTACATTTCTGGATGTATTCCCAGAACAGCATTTTCTGTCTACTTTTGGAAAATTGCAAGTGTAGCAGAAAAAGCTCACTATGAAAGGAAATTTGCTACATCATTGTCCAGTCTACTCTTGCTTTCCTATGGCCTGTTTTATTAATTAATGTTAATATTCAGAATAATCTCCTCCATATGTTCAACATATGGTAGAATCCTGCATAATAAATCATTTTTGTCTGTACATTATATAATGAAAAGTTATACCACTCTTTGCAGAGACTGAAATATATATATTGTGGGATTACAGCTCACTCGGGTGCGTGTTGAGGTAGACACAGGAGCCGTTTCTATTAAAATGTCAGTTGGTTTATTCCATCTTTATAAAACGCGCCACAGGGTAACATAAAAGTCCTTTTTCCAGGTACAGAGTAAAGGTCCAGTCACACACAGCAACATCGCTAGCAACATCGCTGCTAACGAACAACTTTTGTGATGTTGCTAGCGATGTTGCTGTGTGTGACATCCAGCAACAACCTGGCCCCTGCTGTGAGGTCGTTGGTTGTTGCTGAATGTCCTGGGCCATTTTTTAGTTGTTGCTGTCCCGCTGTGAAGCACAGATCGCTGTGTGTGACAGCGAGACAGCAACAACTAAATGTGCAGACAGCAGGAGCCGGCTTCTGCGGAGGCTGGTAACCAATGTAAACATCGGGTAACCAAGAAGCCCTGTCCTTGGTTACCCGATATTTACCTTTGTTACCAGCCTCCCCTCTTGCTGTCAGTGCCGGCTCCTGCTCTGTGCACATGTAGCTACAGCACACATCGGGTTAATTAACCCGATCTGTGCTGTAGCTAGGAGAGCAAGGAGCCAGCGCTAAGCAGTGTGCGCTGCTCCCTGCTCTGTGCACATTTAGCTGCAGCACACATCGGGTAATTAACCCGATGTGTGCTGTAACTAGGAGAGCAGGGAGCCAGCGCTCAGTGTGCGCTGCTCCCTGTTCTCTGCACGTGTAGCTCCGTGCACTGGTAACCAAGGTAAATATCGGGTTGGTTACCCGATATTTACCTTAGTTACCAAGCGCAGCATCTTCCACGCGGCGCTGGGGGCTGGTCACTGGTTGCTGGTGAGCTCACCAGTAACTCGTGTAGCCACGCTCCAGCGATCCCTGCCAGGTCAGGTTGCTGGTGGGATCGCTGGAGCGTCGCAGTGTGACATCTCACCAGCAACCTCCTAGCAACTTACCAGCGATCCCTATCGTTGTTGGGATCGCTGGTAAGTTGCTTAATGTGACTGGACCTTAATGTACAGAAAAATAAAATAAACAGTTCATAGATAATGTGGGGTCCACTTGCTCAGGATAGTGTCTGATTTTTTAACAGGAGTCATACCGCTGGAGGCCTGCACACCTCCACATACAGACATAGACTTAAGGTGGCTTTACACACTGCAACATCGCAAACGACATCGCTGGAACGTCACCGGTTTTGTGACGTTACAGCGACCTCCCCAGCGACATTGCAGTGTGTGAAACACATCAGCGACCTGGCCCCTGCTGTGAAGTTGCTGATCGCTACAAATCATTCAGGACCATTCTTTGGTCCTTTGTTTCCCACTGTGCAGCAAAGTTTCAGTGTGTAAAGGGGACTTAAAACACTGGAAACGAGTGATGTGTCACAATATCTGTCAATCACTATTCTCTGTCAGTCGGTCTCTCCCTCTCGGTCTCTATTCTCTCTCTGTCGGTCCGTCACTATCTCTGTCCCTCTCTCACAGTCTGTCGGTCATGTTCCCCTCCTCTCTCATACTCACCGATCCCCGGCGCGGCGCTGCACGGCATTCACACTGCTGCGGAGGCTTTTACTATTTTGAAAAAGCCGGCCGCTCATTAAACAATTTCGTATTCCCTACTTTCCCCGCCCACAGGCGCCTATGATTGGTTGCAGTGAGACACACCCCCACGCTGAGTGACAGGTGTCTCACTGCACCCAATCACAGCAGCCGGTGGGCGTGTCCCTATGGAGTATAGAAATAAATAAATAAATAATTAAAAAAACCAGCGTGCGGTTCCCCCCAAATTTAATACCAACCAGATAAAGCCATACGGCTGAAGGCTGGTATTCTCAGGATGGGGAGCTCCACGTTATGGGGAGCCCCCCAGCCTAACAATATCAGTCAGCAGCCGCCTAGAATGGCCGCATACATTATATGCGACAGTTCTGGGACAGTACCCGGCTCTTCCCGATTTGCCCTGGTGCGTTGGCAAATCGGGGTAATAAGGAGTTATTGGCAGCCCATAGCTGACAATAAATCCTAGATTAATCATGTCAGGCGTCTCCCCGAGATACCTTCCATGATTAATCTGTAAATTACAGTAAATAAACACACACACACGAAAAAATCATTTATTAGAAATAAAAAACACAAACAAGTTCCCTCATCACCAATTTAATCAGCCCCAAAAAGCCCTCCATGTCCGGCATAATCCACGGACCTCCAGCGTCGCTTCCAGCTCTGCTGCATGCAGGTGACAGGAGTTACAGAAGAAACCGCCGCTCCTGTCACCTCCACGCAGCTAATGAAGACAGCCGCGCGATCGGCTGAGCTGTTACTGAGGTTACACGCTGTCACTGGATCCAGCGGTGGATGCAGCGGTGGCCGCGGGTAACCTCAGTGACAGCTCAGCTGATCACGCTACTCACCGCCGCTCCGGTCAGCTCCACGCAGCAACTGAGGTGAGTAGCGCGATCAGCTGAGCTGTCACTGAGGTTACCCGCGGCCACCGCTGCATCCACCGCTGGATCCAGTGACAGCGGGTAACCTCAGTGACAGCTCAGCCGATCGCGCGGCTGTCTTCATTAGCTGCGTGGAGGTGACCGGAGCGGCGGTGTCTTCTGTAGCTCCTGTCACCTGCATGCAGCAGAGCTGGAAGCGACGCTGGAGGTCCGTGGATTACACCGGACATGGAGGGCTTTTTGGGGCTGATTAAATTGGTGATGAGGGAATTTGTTTGTGTTTTTTATTTCTAATAAAGGATTTTTTCAGTTGTGTGTGTTTATTTACTGTAATTTACAGATTAATCATGAAAGGTATCTCTGGGAGACGCCTGACATGATTAATCTAGGACTTATTGGCAGCTATGGGCTGCCAATAACTCCTTATTACCCCGATTTGCCAACGCACCAGGGCAAATCGGGAAGAGCTGGGTACAGTCCCAGAACTGTTGCATATAATGTATGCGGCAATTCTGGGCGGCTGCTGACTGATATTGTTAGGCTGGGGGGCTCCCCATAATGTGGCGCTCCACATCCTGAGAATACCAGCCTTCAGCCGTATGGCTTCATCTGGCTGGTATTAAATTTGGGGGGAACCGCACACCGTTTTTTTTAATTATTTATTTATTTATTTCTATACTCCATAGTGACACGCCCACCGGCTGCTGTGATTGGGTGCAGTGAGACACCTGTCACTCAGCGTGGGGGCGTGTCTCACTGCAACCAATCATAGGCGCCTGTGGGTGGGGAAAGTAGGGAATGCGAAATTGTTTAATGAGCGGCCGGCTTTTTCAAAATAGTAAAAGCCGCCGCAGCAGTGTGAATGCCGTGCAGCGCCGCGCCGGGGATCGGGGATCGGTGAGTATGAGAGAGGAGGGGAAAATGACCGACAGACTGTGAGAGGGGGACAGAGATAGTGACGGACCGACAGAGAGAGAATAGAGACCGAGAGGGAGAGACCGACCGACAGAGAATAGTGATTGACAGATATTGTGACACATCACTCGTTTCCAGTGTTTGACTAGCTAGGTCGTTCTTCAGGTCCGGATCGCTGTTGCGTCGTTGGCCAGGTTTGCCTGTTTGACAGCTCACCAGAGACTCACCAGAGACTTTGTAGCGATCCCGGCCAGGTTGGGATCGCTGGTGGGATCGCTGAAAGTCTCACTGTGTAAAGGGGCCATTAGACTGCAGATCTCCATTTTACTTGAAGTGCCACACCCCATGGTGGGAAAATGTGAGCAGTCATTTCCACCCATCTTCCTTACTGCTTGTAAACCCAGCCCTGTCACAGCCTATTAACCTTCTAACAATCTAACATGCTGGAGCCAGCATCCATGCTTACATCACTGAGGTAATAAACCTCAATGATACATATCTCCCTTTTTGGACTCTCTGGGCGACCTTCTTACAATGTGTATGTATATATATATATATATATATATATATATATATACACACATTCATATATATATACAGTTAGTGAAATAAGTATTAAACACATCACCAATTTTCTATGTAAATATATTTCTAAAAGTGCTATTGACATGAATTCTCCCCAGCTGTTGGTAACAACCCGACCAGTCTACACAGGCAAACAAATCAAACCTTAGATGTCCATACATTTTTAGTGATGCGTAATAATGAGAAAGGACACGGGGAAAAAGTAAAAAAGAAAAAAGAAGATGCTAGCACGTTGTATATAATAAGTTTATGTCCATAATGAAGCGGCGGGTGCTTTTGTGTAACAGCAAGTTACAATGAAGAAAATGGAAAATCTCAGCTCAATCACTCCAGATGATGATAAACTTTTTTTTCAATATGACTAAGGGCATCTGTGTTTGCCATAAACACATAAGGGCTGATATGTGTGAATTTTAAAATGTTTTGAATAAACTACTCACCTTTTTTCATCATCTGGAGTGATTGTGACGAGATTTTTCCATTTTCTTCATTGTAACAGTGAAAAAGTATTGAACAAGTTTACCAAAATGTATTTAATGCTTTGTACAAAAGCCTTTGTTGGTAATGATAACTTCAAGAGCCTCATGTATTCAGAAACTTGTCGCATGTATTGCTCAGGTTTGATTTTGACCCATTCTTCCACACAAACACTCTTCAAATCCTGAAGGTTCTGTGGGCTTCTTCTATGAACGCTTGAGCTTTAGTTCATTACATAAATTTTCTATTGGATTCAAAGTCAGGTGATTGGCTGGGCCATTGTAGTAGCTTTATTTTCATTGCTGTGTGTTTTGGATCATTGTCTTGCTGAAATGTCCTGCCTCGTTTCATCTTAATCATCCTAGTAAATGGCATCAGATTTTTATCAAGAATGTCTCTGTACATTTGTACATTTATCGTTCCATTACATGGAGTTTAACAGTCCTGTATGCTGAAAAACAGCCTCAGACCATTATATTCCTACTTCCAAACTTCACTGTTGGTATGGTGTTTTAGGGTGATTTGCATGTACCAGACTATATTCTCCCAGTATTTCACAGTCTTATCTACCTGCCATTGAGCAAATGTTAAATGCACTTGAACATGTTTTTTGTTCAGCAATTAAGTTTTGCATGGTGAGCATGCATACATGCCATGGAAAGTTGTACCTGCTAATTCCAGGTCTTTCTGTACCTCCCCACAGGTGGTCCTTAGCTCTTGGACAACTCTTCTGATAATAATTTTCCCTCCTCAGTCTGATATCTTGCAGGGAGCACCTAATCTTGGCTGGTTTATGATGAATTGATGTTCTTTCCTCTTCCAGGTTATGGCCCCAACAGTGCTCACTGGGACTTTCAGTAATTTAGAAATTCTAATGTAACTAATACAATCATTATGTTTTGCAACAATAAGGTTGCAAAGCTCTTGAGAACATGCATTGGTTTTACCTTTCAAGAGATGTTTCTTGTCTGGGACCTTGTTAATGAGACACCTTTATATAAAGACCATTAGTTGAACCAGCTGATATTATTTTTCACTAGGGCTTGCTTTCTAATTACTGATTTCAGCTGGTGTCATGACTTTCCATTGCTTTTTACACCTCTTTCTTCATGTTTTCAATACTTCTTCCCTGTTCCATTTCTCATTATTACACATCACTAAATTTATTCTATTGTTTCATTTCTTGCCTGTGAGGAATAAAATGGTTGTTACCGACATCTGGTGAGACATTCATGTCAATAGCACATTTAAATAGGTATTTACGTAGAAAATTGGTGACTTGTTCAATAATTTCACTATATATATATATATATATATATATATACACACACGGTACAAACCAAAAGTTTGGACACACCTTCTCATTCAAAGAGTTTTCTTTATTTTCATGACTCTGAAAATTGTAGATTCACATTGCAGGCATCAAAATTATGAATTAGCACATGTGGAATGAAATGCTTAACAAAAAAGTGTGAAACAACTGAAAATATGTCTTATATTCTAGGTTCTTCAAAGTAGCCACCTTTTGCTGTGATTACTGCTTTGCACACGCTTGGCATTCTCTTGATGAACTTCAAGAGGTAGTCACCGGAAATGGTTTTCACTTCACAGGTATGCCCTATCAGGTTTAATAACTGGGATTTCTTGCCTTATAAATCGGGTTGGGACCATCAGTTGTGTTGAGCAGAAGTCTGGTGGATACACAGCTGATAGTCCTACTGAATAGACTGTTAGAATTTGTATTATGGCAAGAAAAAAACAGCTAAGTAAAGAAAAACGAGTGGCCATCATTACTTTACGAAATGATGGTCAGTCAGTCCGAAAAATTGGAAAAACTTTGAAAGTGTCTCCAAGTGCAGTGTCAAAAACCTCAAACACTACAAAAAAACTGGCTCACATGAGGACCACCCCAGGAAAGGAAGACCAAGAGTCACCTCTGCTGCGGAGGATAAGTTTATCCGAGTCACCAGCTTCAGAAATCGCAAGTTAATAACAGCTCAGATTAGAGACTAGGTCAATGCCACACAGAGTTCTAGCAGAAGACACATCTCTAGAACAACTGTTAAGAGGAGACTTTGTGCAGCAGGCCTTCATGGTAAAATAGCTGCTAGGAAACCACTGCTAAGGACAGGCAAGAAGCAGAAGAGACTTGTTTGGGCTAAAGAACACAAGGAATGGACATTAGACCAAGTGGAAATCTGTGCTTTGGTCTGATAGGTCCAAATTTGAGATCTTTGGCTCCAACTACCGAGTCTTTGTGCGACGCAGAAAAGGTGAACAGATGGACTCTACATGTCTGGTTCCCACCGTGAAGCATGGAGGAGGAGGTGTGATGGTGGGGGGGCACTTTGCTGGGGATACTGTTGGGGATTTATTCAAAATTGAAGGCATACTGAACCAGCATGCCTACCACAGCATCTTGCAGCGGCATGCTATTCCATCTGGTTTGCTTTTAGTTGGACCATCATTTATTTTCAACAGGACAATGACCCCAAACATACCTCCAGGCTGTGTAAGGGCTATTTGACTAAGAAGGAGAGTGATGGGTTGCTACGCCAGATGACCTGGCCTCCACAGTCACCACACCTGAACCCAATCGAGATGGTTTGGGTTGAGCTGGACCGCAGAGTGAAGGCAAAAAAGCCAACAAGAGCTAAGCATTTCTGGGAACGCCCTTAAGACTGTTGGAAGACCATTTCCGGTGACTACCTCTTGAAGCCCATCCAGAGAATGCCAAGAGTGTGCAAAGCAGTAATCAAAGTAAAAGGTGGCTACTTTGAAGAACCTAGAATATAAGACATATTTTCAGTTGTTTCACACTTTTTTGTTAAGTATTTCATTCCACATGTGTTAATTCATAGTTTTGATGCCTTCAATGTGAATCTACAATTTTCATAGTCATGGAAATAAAGAAAACTCTTTGAATGAGAAGGTGTGTCCAAACTTTTGGTCTGTACCGTATATATAATACAAAAAAATATTACAAATAGACTTTTGTCTAAGCAGTTGCAACTAAATCAGACCTCTCTCATCTCTATTGCTGAGTCTCAAACAACTTAAAGGGAACCTGTCACCAGTTTTTTAACGTATGAGCTAATCTCACCACCTTCCTTAGCACCTATTCTAAAAAGCAGTATATTATACCCTGACCCCCTGCATATCCCCAAAAAAACCTTTTGAATAACTTCCACGCTGTATGCAAATGCAACTGGTCTGGGGTGATGGATGTCTTTGCAGCGGTTCCGGTCCTTCCTCTCCGCTGGTAATCACCATCCTCCTGATGTGATTGATATGGATGACGCGTCCTGCATCATCCACATATAATCTCACGCCTGTGCAGGGAGATCACGGTTTGTGCAGGCACACTTCGTTTTCCCTGCTGCAGGCAGAGCCTGAAACTAACTGCGCATATGTCGGCAGAAGCCTGCAGCAGTGGTGAGCAAGGTGCTCCTGCACAAACTGCAATTTCCCTGCGCAGGCGTGAGATAATCTCCAGTTATGTGGATGACGCAGGACACATCATCTAAATAAATCACATCGGGAGGACAGCGATTTCCAGTTGAAAGGAGGGACAGGAGCCCCTGTAAAGACACCTATCAAACCGGACCAGTCGTATTTGCATACAGCGCAACAGTTATTCAAAAGGGTTTTTTTGGGGATATGTAGGGGGTCAGGACACAATATGCCACTTTTTACAATGCAGCATTGGTGCTAAGGAAGGTGGTGGGATTAGCTCATATACTAAAAACCTGGTCACAGGCTCCCTTTAACAAGCAAAGCTGCAGAAGAAAGAATGTAGGAAACAAATAGTAGTGGCAACAGCCTTGAGGACCCTATGCATTGTCATTCATTCTGCACCAGACAGGGGGAAATAGACACAAAAAGGAAAACATTCCAAGCAACTCCAATGCAGCTAACACCACAGCTGCAAATGTCACAAAACTTCAGCTTATTCCAAATACAGGCTCCTTCCAAAGTGGTCAGCATAAGAATGATGAGATTCTATAACTGGCATCAGAGGGTAAGACACGTGACTATTTATAGTGAAGGGGAGTGGGCACGAAGAGCTGCACCTGAGATTAAGGCTCCAAAGGATAACCAGATAGGAAATAGTCCTTAACCCCTACAGCTCCTAGACTCTGGTCATAGACTTGCCAGATATCCCCCCAGAGCAGGGCTCACCCTGACATTGGGGAATACCAGTTTTTACTAAAATAGGTGACAGCAAAGCTAAACTTCAGTAAATGGCCCACATTTTTTGTAACCTATTTACTCCAGTTTTGCATAACTTTTTAAAAACACATTGAATGTGAATATGATTTTTTTTTCACATCAAATCTGAAAAATTCTGAGAAAGTTTGGAGTAGCCTTGTAGAAGATACTACAATACATTTATCAAATTAATGACAGAAAAAGTGCATCATTTAGGCACAAATACAGACCTGTTCACAGTAGGTATAAAAATATTTTCAGAAAGTAGATATTTCCAAATGTTTTAGGAAATGTGTGGCTTTTAATTTTGGTGAAATGTTGACCATTTCCCATATCTAAAAACACTAATGCAAAATACGGCATTATTGAGAAATGCTGACCAGTGGATTTTTATATGAACGACATTGCAGACGCTGATTATAATGTTCATTTTTAATAAGAATTGAATTTTCTGTCCTTGAAGTTTGCTATAAATAACAAAAATACAATAAGAAATTATCTGCATAGTAGGCGTCAGCAAACAAAATAATGGAGCCATGCGGCATTATGCTGAAGATAGTCTATTTTATATCAGATCGTGAACACAAAACCAATGTGTAGTTCTCTACTTACGAAGGTGAATCTAGGGTTAAGGACTGTTTGAGAGTTTTTTGGCTCTAGGGGTGTCAATTGCTTAATTGTTGCAGTTGTCGTCACTTTAAAGCCAGATAATGAACTAGCATGCAGACAATCAGCGGCAGGCTCCACGTCTCAGCCACATACACATAGTCATGCTTCTAGTGAAATTAATCTTTTAATGGCTCACTAGAGGTTATTGGGGACACGTACATATAAATTATGTATACATAATTTATAATTCATGCCCTAGTTTATTGCAAAGCTTCAGTACATAAGCAGTTTCACCCGATCTACATGAGTGGTACAATGCAATTAATAAAAGCATTGCAGTATTGAATGAATCTTATTTGTTACATGGGGCATAATATTATACTATGGGATAGATTATAAAGGTGAATTGAGACTGTGGGCATTTGAAAAATACTAAAAATGACCTGAATAAAAGACTTTTATTGAGCTGTGAAGATAATATTTGGATGTGCGCACTAAAGGGCTAAACACACAGACAAGGGCTCTGACTCAGTTAGTGTCATGGATACAATAAAAATGCTTGAAGTACTTATATGCTACTGTGCCGCCCCCGTGCCAGCAGCCGGCGCTGCTGGGGCCGGGCCTTCAGGGGTGGTCGCTCGAGGGACTCCGGTCCCAGGGGGTCTCATGGACACGCTGAATAAATGGGGAGACGTAGATGTACGGGCTAGGCCGTAATAAGTTCGTGACGCCACACACGGTGTGTGGTGAGGTGGGACACCACCGCTGCTGTTATGGGGCACCCGGGGGAGATGTTGTGCAGCAAGTTGTTAACCCCTCCGTGGGTAGGGATGGTGGCCCCGGGACTCGGTGGCTCAGGGCAGGGGATGGCGACCGCAGGGGTGCTGGTATACTCACTGTTAGAAAAACACACAAGTGTCTGGTAAACCAAGGTGATGGTGGCCGGTGCCGCGGCCGGTTGCGATCTGGACCCCCACCCGGCTGGTGGTCTCTATCCTTTTCCTGCACTGCTTTGTGTATCGTGGACTTTCCTAGTGTGAAACTCAGGAGTCCACTCCCGGCTGGATGTGGCCTTAGCAGACGCTGGCCTGTGGGATCTATGGGCCCTGGCGGTGACCTCTTATCCCTAATCGGTGGGCTGTTGTCTTCTATGAGGGACTTTGGGTGGGACAGGACCTCTAGTCCTGGCCTCAATCGGTTAATTAACCAGCTCCAGTTGGTTCTGGTCCTGGCTTCAGGGGCCGAGTACCCCCCCTTTGTGCTACGGTTTCCGAGTCGGTTCCCCGTGTCGATACCGGCGGGCTACAACCCAGTCCACCTCGGTTCCACCAAGCTGTCTTCCTGTCTCCTGCTGACGGAGACCACCGTCTGCCTCCTAGCCAGTGGCACCAGGGCTCCTACCATGGTACCGTTCAACTTGAACTCTCCTGCTGGAGCTACACTTAGCTCCAGCCCACACTCCTCTCCAAACTGAACTCTAAAGCTTGTCTGTTGTTTTTCCCGCCCCGGGCTGTCTGGACCCCTGGGTGGGCGTGTCCCAACCGCCTAGTCATGCCCACTGGTGTGTCTATCTTTCCCTAAGGGGGGTGACTATTGTTTTCTGGTTGGCTGTATGTTTCCTAATGAGGGAAGATGTTGTGCAGGGGCCTAACTGTGACTACCTGGTTTTGCCAGGGTGTCACACTACCCATATGAAAGTTGCCCGTGGATCCTATGCACAAATCTGTCAACTTCCATTGGCTTCTGTGAGGAAAACTTGCTATGACAGTTTATAAACTGTATATAAAGAGGCCTCTCTGTATATCTGACATGATTACTATGGGATAGCAAGGAACCAGGGCCCCTAAGCTGTCCCTCAAGCTACCGGGCCTTATGCTATCCCTATTCTCAGGGATACCCCTAATGGTGGGGGTGCCCGAGTCTCCTGCCTGGCCCTGCTCCTGACCAGTCCTAATCTGTTTCCCCTCCCTCTCCCCCCAGGGAGCGACAGAGTGTAATGAAAGTCACAGATATAGACAGACAAGGGAAAAACAAAACTCTGTCACACAGCACACATACAGATAGGTAAAGACAATAAGAGATTCAGGAGGAAACAGAAGAAGGAAGCTACAAAAAAGAGGGGTAAACTCCACAACTGCAACAAGTAAATAGCACAATTTTCACCAGAGAATCTTGTACAGCACACCTCACAGACCAACATAGAAACTATAGCTGGCATGTGTAGAAGATTTCATCCAGCTTAAATAGAAAGGAAGCAGATGTGATTGGCTTCCCCACCACATGTAATCAAAAAAGCCTAACAAGCAGGCTAGCAGAGATTAAATCTTGCTAGCCTGCCTATGAATCAGCACACAGCAGGTCAACGCTCAAGACTGCCTTTGTTGATCCCAGACACCAGAGAAACCATTGGACGTCAGAATCTGCAATGTGAACAGACCCCGACACCGCCATGACAGTCAGCAAAGTTTGTGCAAAACTCTGTGTGACAATATCTCTGTATGTCTATTTTTACATTTTAAGGCCTCCTTCACACGTCTGTGCAAAAGCACTGACATTTTGCTCAGACCGTATGACCATCCGTGTGCCATGATTTTGGCACACTAGTGTTCACCGTGTTCTATACGTGATAGCACACGTAGAGCAGGAACTTTTTACTCACCTGTCCCTGGCGCTGCTGTCTCTGGCGCTGCTACTTCCGGGTCCGCGGTGCAGGGAATATGCATGAGATTAATGAGAGGGCCTGGAAGCAAGTGACAGCCAGCAGCACTGAAGATAGCAGCGCTAGAGACAGGTGAGTATAGAAAATAATTTTATTTCAAAGACACGTGTTTTCTCACACTGATGTCAAACAGATCCCAGCAGTGTGTGATCCGTGTGACATCAGTGCTGCCGGAGAAAAACGGACATGTGAGAAAACATGGATGTGTGCGCAGAAGCATTGATTTACGTATGAAAACAGACATCATACATACCGGAATTACGGACATGTGAAGGGGGCCTAATAGAGGGGATGTCCCACTATTATAGATTCAAATTGTCCCTTAAACAAGCCTTTTCATAAAACTAAGGCGGGCTTTACACACTGCGACATCGCTAGCATTTGCTAGCGATGTCGAGCGCGATTGCACCCTCCCCCGTCGCACGGCCGATATGTGGTGATCGCTGCTGTAGCGAACATTATTGCTGCGGCAGCATCACACGCACATACTTACTCTGCGACATCGCTGTGACCGGCGAACCGCCTCCTTTCTAAGGGGGCGGTTAGTTCAACGTCACAGCGACGTCACAGCAGCGTCACTGAACCGCCGCCGAATACAAAAGTGGTGGAGGAGATGAGCGGCAGGAACATGCCACCCACCTCCTTCTTTCCTCCTTTTCGGACGGAGGTAAGGAGATGTTTGTCGTTCCAGCGGAGTCACACATAGCGATGTATGCTGCCGCAGGAACGACAAACAACATCGTACCTGCAGCAGCACCGATATTATGGAAATGAACGACGTGTCAACGAGCAACGATTTTGCACATTTTTGCGCTCGTTGATCGTCACTCATTTGTGTTACATGCTGCGTTGTCGATACCGGCGCCGGATGTGCGTCACTAACGACGTGACCCCGACGATATATCGGCAGCGATGTCGCAGCGTGTAAAGTACCCCTTAGGATTTAATGCCAGATCAGAATCCCAATTTGCAGACACGGTGTTTCGGGGTGATTGCCCCTCATCAGTGCAAAGTATGGGGTATCTGATCTGGCTTATAAGAAGCTATTACAGATTAAGATACTGTAGATGATCGCTGTGTCCCCAATTTGAATACAACCACAATAATGCCTGTGCTACATTTGATTCCATAGAGACTGATAGCAATAACCAAGTACATATCCACCACCCCACTGAGGCTGCTTTCACACATCCGATTTTTCCTGTGCGGCACAATCCAGCGCTTTGCAGAAAAAACGCAACCTTTTTTTTGCCGCCGGTTGTGTTTTTTTTGCATAGACTTTCATTAGTGCTGGATTGTGCCGCATGGGCTTGCATTCGGTCCGGTTTTTGCCGCATGTGGCAGATTTAGCCGATGCGGCGACCGGATGGAATGTTGCCTGGCACGTTTTTTTGTCCGGCAAAAAAAACCGCTTTGCGCTGAATCCGGCCGATGCGGCGCGATTTGCAATGCGTGCCTATGGACGCCGCATGCGGCGTCCTGCGGCAAACACCGCATCCGGCCGCCGCATGCAGTTTTTTCCACTGCGCATGCTCAGTAGCTTGCCGCAAGCGGCAAAAACCGAACGGGCCGCATGTCAAAAACTTATGCAAAGGATGCGGTTTTGTCGCCGCATCCATTGCATAGGTTTTAGAGCCGGATTGGCCGGCTCTGCTAAAACCGGAGGTGTGAAAGCAGCCTGAGTAGACACATCACTCTGTTCTCATAATAGCTGGTCTGACACGACTTCCTATAGATAGGTGATAAATTGTGATTGTGGAACTACTCCTTTATATGCTTCCAAGCACATTACACTAACATTGGCCGAACTTGCGAATATCTACGAATTTGGCTAACAGTCACTTATACAGTGCCTACAAGTAGTATTAAACCCCCTGCAGATTTAGCAGGTTTGATAAGATGCAAATAAGTTAGAGCCTGCAAACTTCAAACAAGAGCAGGATTTATAAACAGATGCATAAATCTTACAAACCAACAAGTTATGTTGCTCAGTTAAATTTTAATATATTTTCAACCTAAAAGTGTGGGTCAATTATTATTCAACCCCTAGGTTTAATATTTTGTGAAATAACCCTTGTTTGCAATTACAGCTAATAATCGTGATTTACAAGACCTGATCAGGCCGGCACAGGTCTCTGGAGTTATCTTGGCCCACTCCTCCATGCAGATCTTCTCCAAGTTATCTAGGTTCTTTGGGTGTCTCATGTGGACTTTAATCTTGAGCTCCTTCCACAAGTTTTCAATTGGGTTAAGGTCAGGAGACTGACTAGACCACTGCAACACCTTGATTTTTTCCCTCTTGAACCAGGCCTTGGTTTTCTTGGCTGTGTGCTTTGGGTCGTTGTCTTGTTGGAAGATGAAATGACGACCCATCTTAAGATCCTTGATGGAGGAGTAGAGGTTCTTGGCCAAAATCTCCAGGTAGGCCGTGCTATCCATCTTCCCATGGATGCGGACCAGATGGCCAGGCCCCTTGGCTGAGAAACAGCCCCACAGCATGATGCTGCCACCACCATGCTTGACTGTAGGGATGGTATTCTTGGGGTCGTATGCAGTGCCATCTAGTCTCCAAACGTCACGTGTGTGGTTGGCACCAAAGATCTCGATCTTGGTCTCATCAGACCAGAGAACCTTGAACCAGTCTGTCTCAGAGTCCTCCAAGTGATCATGAGCAAACTGTAGACGAGCCTTGACATAACGCTTTGAAAGTAAAGGTACCTTATGGGCTCGTCTGGAACGGAGACCATTGCGGTGGAGTACGTTACTTATGGTATTGACTGAAACCAATGTCCCCACTGCCATGAGATCTTCCCGGAGCTCCTTCCTTGTTGTCCTTGGGTTAGCCTTGACTCTTCGGACAAGCCTGGCCTCGGCACGGGTGGAAACTTTCAAAGGCTGTCCAGGCCGTGGAAGGCTAACAGTAGTTCCATAAGCCTTCTACTTCCGGATGATGCTCCCAACAGTGGAGACAGGTAGGCCCAACTCCTTGGAAAGGGTTTTGTACCCCTTGCCAGCCTTGTGATTTTCCACGATTTTGTCTCTGATGGCCTTGGAATGCTCCTTTGTCTTTCCCATGTTGACCAAGTATGAGTGCTGTTCACAAGTTTGGGGAGGGTCTTAATTAGTCAGAAAAGGCTGGAAAAAGAGATAATTAATCCAAACATGTGAAGCTCATTGTTCTTTGTGCCTGAAATACTTCTTAATACTTTAGGGGAACCAAACAGAACTCTGGTGGTTTGAGGGGTTGAATAATAAATGACCCTCTGAATAAACTTTTCACAATTTAAAAAAAAAAAAGAAATAACATTCTTTTTTGCTGCAGTGCATTTCACAATTCCAGGCTGATCTACAGTCCAAATGTCACAATGCCAAGTTAATTCCGAATGTGTAAACCTGCTAAATCTGCAGGGGATTGAATACTACTTGTAGGCACTGTATATGCTGACACCGACAGATTATGTTGGTGAGGGATAAAAATCCAACATGACTAATTTTGGACCTCCGATCCTTTTGTTTTTTTAAGAGATAAGCCACCACCAAAGGAGTCTGATGTCAACTCTCTGTATTGAACACAGGAGTGGTCAGCAAAGCAAGCACTCTTGTGTTTGGGAGAGTCCAGAAAGATAGCTGCTGAACAAATGAACCATTATTTGCTGGACAGCTATATAAAGGGTATGGGGGGACTTAAGTCAGAGCCCCCAATATGTCTTTATTCCAATCTAGAAAGCCCTAATTTGCTGATCTACATATGCCTTTATATACCACCTGCCTTGGAACCTGCACCTTTATGTATTAATTTCTACACATGTACAAATTGTCTCTCCAGTAAAGGAGACAAACTCTAGCACAGCGCCACCTATTGGAAGTAGCGATCCTAAAAGTCACAAGTGGATTTTTGACAATCCTTTGCAATATGACTCAGGATATATAAGCCAGATCAGAATCCCAATTTGCAGACACGGTGTTTCGGGGTGCTTGCCCCTCGTCAGTGCAAAGTATGGGGGTGTCTGATCTGGCTCATGAGAAAGCTATGTGGGGACCACGGGGGAACACTATTCTCCTTAAGGAGACTTTGCAAGCCAGTCTGGCTGCCAGGTAAGGGGACTTATAGCTGCAATGCCCCTAAAATTCCACGGGGGAACACTATTCTCCTTAAGGAGACTTTGCAAGCCAGTCTGGCTGCCAGGTAAGGGGACTTATAGCTGCAATGCCCCTCTGGGAAATATTCAAATTGTCTCTCCAGTAAAGGAGACAAACTCTAGCACAGCGCCACCTATTGGAAGTAGCGATCCTAAAAGTCACAAGTGGATTTTTGACAATCCTTTGCAATATGACTCAGGATATATAAGCCAGATCAGAATCCCAATTTGCAGACACGGTGTTTCGGGGTGCTTGCCCCTCGTCAGTGCAAAGTATGGGGGTGTCTGATCTGGCTCATGAGAAAGCTATGTGGGGACCACGGGGGAACACTATTCTCCTTAAGGAGACTTTGCAAGCCAGTCTGGCTGCCAGGTAAGGGGACTTATAGCTGCAATGCCCCTAAAATTCCACGGGGGAACACTATTCTCCTTAAGGAGACTTTGCAAGCCAGTCTGGCTGCCAGGTAAGGGGACTTATAGCTGCAATGCCCCTCTGGGAAATATTCAAATTGTCTCTCCAGTAAAGGAGACAAACTCTAGCACAGCGCCACCTATTGGAAGTAGCGATCCTAAAAGTCACAAGTGGATTTTTGACAATCCTTTGCAATATGACTCAGGATATATAAGCCAGATCAGAATCCCAATTTGCAGACACGGTGTTTCGGGGTGCTTGCCCCTCGTCAGTGCAAAGTATGGGGGTGTCTGATCTGGCTCATGAGAAAGCTATGTGGGGACCACGGGGGAACACTATTCTCCTTAAGGAGACTTTGCAAGCCAGTCTGGCTGCCAGGTAAGGGGACTTATAGCTGCAATGCCCCTAAAATTCCACGGGGGAACACTATTCTCCTTAAGGAGACTTTGCAAGCCAGTCTGGCTGCCAGGTAAGGGGACTTATAGCTGCAATGCCCCTCTGGGAAATATTCAAATTGTCTCTCCAGTAAAGGAGACAAACTCTAGCACAGCGCCACCTATTGGAAGTAGCGATCCTAAAAGTCACAAGTGGATTTTTGACAATCCTTTGCAATATGACTCAGGATATATAAGCCAGATCAGAATCCCAATTTGCAGACACGGTGTTTCGGGGTGCTTGCCCCTCGTCAGTGCAAAGTATGGGGGTGTCTGATCTGGCTCATGAGAAAGCTATGTGGGGACCACGGGGGAACACTATTCTCCTTAAGGAGACTTTGCAAGCCAGTCTGGCTGCCAGGTAAGGGGACTTATAGCTGCAATGCCCCTAAAATTCCACGGGGGAACACTATTCTCCTTAAGGAGACTTTGCAAGCCAGTCTGGCTGCCAGGTAAGGGGACTTATAGCTGCAATGCCCCTCTGGGAAATATTCAAATTGTCTCTCCAGTAAAGGAGACAAACTCTAGCACAGCGCCACCTATTGGAAGTAGCGATCCTAAAAGTCACAAGTGGATTTTTGACAATCCTTTGCAATATGACTCAGGATATATAAGCCAGATCAGAATCCCAATTTGCAGACACGGTGTTTCGGGGTGCTTGCCCCTCGTCAGTGCAAAGTATGGGGGTGTCTGATCTGGCTCATGAGAAAGCTATGTGGGGACCACGGGGGAACACTATTCTCCTTAAGGAGACTTTGCAAGCCAGTCTGGCTGCCAGGTAAGGGGACTTATAGCTGCAATGCCCCTAAAATTCCACGGGGGAACACTATTCTCCTTAAGGAGACTTTGCAAGCCAGTCTGGCTGCCAGGTAAGGGGACTTATAGCTGCAATGCCCCTCTGGGAAATATTCAAATTGTCTCTCCAGTAAAGGAGACAAACTCTAGCACAGCGCCACCTATTGGAAGTAGCGATCCTAAAAGTCACAAGTGGATTTTTGACAATCCTTTGCAATATGACTCAGGATATATAAGCCAGATCAGAATCCCAATTTGCAGACACGGTGTTTCGGGGTGCTTGCCCCTCGTCAGTGCAAAGTATGGGGGTGTCTGATCTGGCTCATGAGAAAGCTATGTGGGGACCACGGGGGAACACTATTCTCCTTAAGGAGACTTTGCAAGCCAGTCTGGCTGCCAGGTAAGGGGACTTATAGCTGCAATGCCCCTAAAATTCCACGGGGGAACACTATTCTCCTTAAGGAGACTTTGCAAGCCAGTCTGGCTGCCAGGTAAGGGGACTTATAGCTGCAATGCCCCTCTGGGAAATATTCAAATTGTCTCTCCAGTAAAGGAGACAAACTCTAGCACAGCGCCACCTATTGGAAGTAGCGATCCTAAAAGTCACAAGTGGATTTTTGACAATCCTTTGCAATATGACTCAGGATATATAAGCCAGATCAGAATCCCAATTTGCAGACACGGTGTTTCGGGGTGCTTGCCCCTCGTCAGTGCAAAGTATGGGGGTGTCTGATCTGGCTCATGAGAAAGCTATGTGGGGACCACGGGGGAACACTATTCTCCTTAAGGAGACTTTGCAAGCCAGTCTGGCTGCCAGGTAAGGGGACTTATAGCTGCAATGCCCCTAAAATTCCACGGGGGAACACTATTCTCCTTAAGGAGACTTTGCAAGCCAGTCTGGCTGCCAGGTAAGGGGACTTATAGCTGCAATGCCCCTCTGGGAAATATTCAAATTGTCTCTCCAGTAAAGGAGACAAACTCTAGCACAGCGCCACCTATTGGAAGTAGCGATCCTAAAAGTCACAAGTGGATTTTTGACAATCCTTTGCAATATGACTCAGGATATATAAGCCAGATCAGAATCCCAATTTGCAGACACGGTGTTTCGGGGTGCTTGCCCCTCGTCAGTGCAAAGTATGGGGGTGTCTGATCTGGCTCATGAGAAAGCTATGTGGGGACCACGGGGGAACACTATTCTCCTTAAGGAGACTTTGCAAGCCAGTCTGGCTGCCAGGTAAGGGGACTTATAGCTGCAATGCCCCTAAAATTCCACGGGGGAACACTATTCTCCTTAAGGAGACTTTGCAAGCCAGTCTGGCTGCCAGGTAAGGGGACTTATAGCTGCAATGCCCCTCTGGGAAATATTCAAATTGTCTCTCCAGTAAAGGAGACAAACTCTAGCACAGCGCCACCTATTGGAAGTAGCGATCCTAAAAGTCACAAGTGGATTTTTGACAATCCTTTGCAATATGACTCAGGATATATAAGCCAGATCAGAATCCCAATTTGCAGACACGGTGTTTCGGGGTGCTTGCCCCTCGTCAGTGCAAAGTATGGGGGTGTCTGATCTGGCTCATGAGAAAGCTATGTGGGGACCACGGGGGAACACTATTCTCCTTAAGGAGACTTTGCAAGCCAGTCTGGCTGCCAGGTAAGGGGACTTATAGCTGCAATGCCCCTAAAATTCCACGGGGGAACACTATTCTCCTTAAGGAGACTTTGCAAGCCAGTCTGGCTGCCAGGTAAGGGGACTTATAGCTGCAATGCCCCTCTGGGAAATATTCAAATTGTCTCTCCAGTAAAGGAGACAAACTCTAGCACAGCGCCACCTATTGGAAGTAGCGATCCTAAAAGTCACAAGTGGATTTTTGACAATCCTTTGCAATATGACTCAGGATATATAAGCCAGATCAGAATCCCAATTTGCAGACACGGTGTTTCGGGGTGCTTGCCCCTCGTCAGTGCAAAGTATGGGGGTGTCTGATCTGGCTCATGAGAAAGCTATGTGGGGACCACGGGGGAACACTATTCTCCTTAAGGAGACTTTGCAAGCCAGTCTGGCTGCCAGGTAAGGGAACTTATAGCTGCAATGCCCCTAAAATTCCACGGGGGAACACTATTCAGTCTTTCATGTGTTGATAGAGGAGTAATCTATATTATCAGTATGACCCTCTTTTGAAGTTTGTTTCATCAACCACAAGTAATCCAAAGCCTTTTCCAGGTCTGCTTTGCCCAGTGTTTTGCTATGACCAGTGGTTATAAAATCTATTCTCTGATTCTAGCTGGATGACCCGTAATAATGGCTGCCAGGTATATATATTGCATGTGTAAATACGATATTTCGTACATAGTTTCTTTGGAGTATGAGGAATTTTTCCTTCTCTTTTTATAAAAGTCATTAAAATATTTTCTTGTGTTTACATATTCTGTATCTGAAGTATAGGTGCCTTAAAGGGAGCGGGAATGATTGACGCAGCAGTCTCCTTTGACTGTTGTGTATGTTAATCTCTCTAGTCTCTTCCTCCACCTCTTACAGGCTTCTGTCTTCAATCTCCTTTGCTTTCTTGGTAGTTGATACTGTAACTGACGATGGGTTTTCTTCTCGACTGGCTTCATTTTTGCTGTTCTTCCAGGAGAAAAATCTATTACCTGCACCGACGATACAAGTTCATGAGCAGGTCAGTGAAATTACCATTCATCCTCTCCTTTGTTTCTTGTATGTGTATTAGCATATCTAAACCAATGGTATACTGTATGTATAATAGGGTTCCTAGCTATACCCCATGGTTAAAGGGGTTGTCCACTACTGAACATCCAATTGGGCACTAGGAGGGGAAAAAAATATGTTAAAAAAATTATACTCACCACTTAGACCAGTCACTCAGGTCTACTGGGATCAACCATCCAGGGGGGATTTCACATGAATGTTTCAGTCAATCAGCAGCCTCTCATCTGCTCAACTTCTGAGGCTTTCAAATTGTGTCCAAGCAGCAAAGAACAGTCCAGAAGATATAATTTTGTTTCCACTTTTTTCCTATTCCCACTAATAAATGTCCTTTTAAAATTGGTAAACAGCAGTTAAAACTGCTAATTGGTTAATTATCAAGACTTAGGGGTACTTTAGACGCTGCAACATTGCTAGCGATAGCTAGCGATGTCGAGCGCGATAGCACTCGCCCCTGTCGCTTGTGTGACATTTGGTGCTCGCTGCCGTAGTGAACATTATCGCTACGGCAGCGTCACATGCACATACCTGGTCAGCGACGTCGCTTTGACCGCCGAACAATCCCTCCCTCAAGGGGGAGGTGCGTTCGCCGTCATAGCGATGTCACTGCGGCGTCACTAAGCGGAGAGGCGGAGATGAGTGGGACGTAACATGCCGCCTACCTCCTTCCTTCCTCATTGCCGGTGGACGCAGGTAAGGAGATGTTCGTCGCTCCCGCAGTGTCACACATAGCGATGTGTGCTGCCGCAGGAATGGCGAACAATATCGTACTGGTGGCTGCAGCGATATTAATAAAATGAACGACGTGTCAACGATCACCGTTTTGGATCGATTTTGCGATCATTGATCATCGCTCATTAGTGTTACACGCTGCGATATCGCTACCGCCGCCGGATGTGCGTCACTAACGACGTGACCCCCGACAATATATTGGTAGCGATGTCGTGTAAAGTACCCTTTAGTGATGTCCCCAGCATTGTAATTGATTACATCACAGGTCCTTCAGCATCACTTCTCTGCTGAGCTCCACTCATTACGATCACATTACGGTGACATCAGAATAGGTCCTTCACCACCACTTCTCCAGTGCTGAGCTCCGGAGTTTTTCTTAGATTTACAAGGCGTTGTCCAATAGTAAATATCCCCATTAACCATGGAGGATGGCTAGACTACATTGTCAATTAACAGGGATTTGCTGAGAGTTTTATCCACTTTAAAAGTGTTCATTATGTCTTACATTATACCCAACTCTCCCGACAATCTATTCTGATATTTGTATTTGTGGGAAATTTGATTATGATTATAAATTGACATTAAAAATTTAATTGTAAGGGCTTTAATAGTTCTTCAATAACAGATGTAAGCCAGAACTGCTATGTGCATTAATAAGATATCATTAGCACCTTTATTCTAATCAGTGGTAAAGGACTCTGTTATAGGGCACCATTTTGCTAAAGGGGAACTCCTCCAACAACTGTTGAAGGGGAGTTCCATATATTAATTATTAATAATTAATATACAATATTAAATACACCTTAACACTTTCTGTTACTTTGCTAAATATATATATTTATGAACATTTACTAATTGAGAAGAGTCCGTGTACTAATACATAATATATTACACACACCACAAGTCTACAGTTATTATTCTACTAGCTAAAAATACTTATAACACAACAATAGCATACAATTTAACCCCCAATTACCTAATAATATTACTACCCGCGTTATCTGAACACACACTCGATTACAGCCCACTCACCTAACACTCTATATGGTAATCAAGGGGTTAATATCAGTGATATGGCAACAAGGGGTTAATGTAGTGGTAGAGGGAGTTCTGTCAAGGTTAATGCAGGAAACCCACTATGCAGGGTGTTCAGTATGCAGGGGGTTAATATGAGGGGTTGTTAACTTATGCCGGCGTCACACGGTACGATATATCGTGCGATATGTCGGCGGGGTCACGGAATTCATGACGCACATCCGGCATCGTTAGAGATGTCGTACCGTGTGACACCTCCGAACGACTGTGAACGAGCAAAAATACTCACCTTATCATTGCTTGTTGACACGTCGTTCATTTTCAAAATGTCGGTCCTCCTTCTGTGCTCCGGTTGTTCATCGTTCCTGAGGCAGCACACATCGCTCCGTGTGACACCCCAGGAACGATGAACACAGCTTACCTGCGTCCCGCCGGCAATGAGGAAGGAAGTAGATGGGCGGGATGTTACGTCCCACTCATCTCCGCCCCTTTGCTTCTATTAGCCGGCGGCTGTGTGACGTCGCTGTGACGCCAAACGTCCCTCCCCCTTCAGGAAGAGGATGTTCGTCGCCCACAGCGACGTCGTGAGGGAGGTAAGTCTGTGTGACGGCAGTTACTGACTTTGTGCACCACGGACAAAGAATTGCCCGTGATGCACAAACGACGGGGGCAGGTGCGATCACTCATGCGATCGCATGATAAATCGTCCTGTGTGACGCCGGCATAAGTGGAGTCCTAGTATACAGGGGTTTGGAAGATGCAGGGGGAAAGAATGCATACAGTTTAGCCCATTATGTTCGTCATCCTCACCTGGTGGTCTGCTAGTCAGAAAAGACAGAGTGTGTGTGGGCTATTTGGCTTATAAATCAACAAAAACTGGGACATACAGTGAAGGAAATAAGTATCTGATCCCTTGCTGATTTTGTAAGTTTGCCCACTGACTTAGACTTGAACAGTCTATCATTTTAAGGGTAGGTTAATTTTAACAGTGAGAGATAGAATATCCAAAATAAAATCCAGAAAATCACATTGTATAAATTATATAAATTTATTTTCATTTTGTGGAGAGAAATAAGTATTTGATCCGTCTAGCAAACAAGACTTAATACTTGGTAGCAAAACCCTTGTTGGCAAGAACAGCTGTCAGGTGTGTTTTGTAGTTGATGATGAGGTTTGTGCACATGTCAGGAGGAATTATGGTCCACTCCTCCTTGCAGATCATCTCTAAATCATTAAGATTTTGAGGCTGTCACTTGGCAACTCGGAGCTTGCCTTGGCTGTATGTTTTGGTTCATTGTCGTTCTGGAAGACCCAGTGATGACCCATTTTTAATGTCCTGCCGGAGGGAAGGAGGTTGTCATTCAGGAGTTTACAGTACATGGCTCCATCCATTCTCCCATTGATGTGGTGAAGTAGTCTGGTGCAGAGAAACACCCCCAAAACATAATGTTTCTACCTCTATGCTTTACAGTGTGGACAGTGTTCTTTGGGTCATAGGCAGCATTTCTCTTCCTCCAAACATGGCAACTTGAGTTAAGGCCAAAGAGCTGAATTTTTTTTTTTTTTTCAAATTCTCTTTATTAGTTTTAATAACAATACCATGTAGACTCTCAATACAATACAACTGAGTTATAACACTAAATTACAGGTATTAAATCCTCAGACTCCCAACCCCCCCTCATCTTCCCCCCCACCCTTCCTCTGCGTGTGCTCTCTCCATGCCTAAACCTTTACGGTATTAGGGTGTGTCCTCCGATAACCTCCAGTAGATACCATGAGGTATTCTTTCTCAAATTGAGATCTGAGACTGATTTTAGTGTCTTGAAGCATTTGTATGTAGGGGCGCCATGTTTCGAAAACATTTTTAGTCAATTTTTCCTTGTTTGTCAACGTTTTTAATCTCTCCTTTTTAAACAAGAACTTAATTTTTGTATCGACCAAAGCTAGATTGGGGGAGGTTCGGGCTTAGCCATTGATGCAGGATGCTGTTTCTAGTGGCCCCTGCCCAGATAGAGAGTGCCGCCTTTGATCCTCTGGGGATACTTTGTTGGGCTTCATCTAGGATATTAAAAATAGCCCATTGAGGAGTTAACGGAAACTTGATCATATAATTGTTCTGTAAACCCAAATGTACTAATTTCCACAGGTCATATATTTGTGTACATTACCAAAAGTGATCATATAACGTAGCCCTTGTCAGCCCGCACTTAGCAAATGAGTATTTTGTGAATGACATTTTGGACTGGACCAGAGGTGATATGTACGCCCTATGAAAGATTAGTATGCCATGTCCGTGTAGCTGGCATATGGCACGGTCTTTACTAGGGTTAGGGTAGCCCTCAACAGGTCTGCTATCTCATACTCCAGAAACTCCATTTTCCACTTTGCCGGTCCCGCCACTTCCCCCTCCCAATTCCAGTGAGGACGCAATAAAGAGTAGATGTGGCTCATGGAGGTGACCTGCAACCTGGCGTTGCGAATAAAGGTATCTAACTTTCTTCCTGGGCCTTCCAGTGGTCCTTGAGCAATGTTTTTTTGTGCCAAACTACAAGCTTGAAGGAATAGGAATGGCCTGTGTGTGAATGCTGGAAAACGGCTAGTCGCCTCCTCAAAAGTGAGTAAGGAGAAAACCGGATCCAGTAGATCCACTGCCAGCTGGCACTTCTGCATGGCCAGAACCTCATACTCCTGTGTGGGCCTGCCCTCAAGAAAATGTTGGGTCCCCCAAATGGTTGGAATGGGGATACATAGCAGCTAACTTTGCATAACATTCTTACCCTCCTCCATGTTTTTATCATTGCCCAAAGTGTGGGGTGTACTATAATGTCACTTGGAAATTCGTCCTTTCTCAAGTGTAGCATGGCCATCAAAAATAAGTGTGGGTATATTGGTCTTTCAAGTTGAACATTGGCAAAATGGGAGGTTCCGCGCACCTAATCCATGGTATATATAAAATTCGTTGCTAGGTTGTATCTATTAATATTCGGCAAGTTAATTCCCCCATCCCTTATGGAAAGGTTGAGTTTAGTTAGGCTTATTCTGGTAAGCCCCATATGTCCCCAGATAAACTGCCTGAATGCCGCATTCAACGTCTTTATATCCGAGTTGGTTAGCAATAGTGGAAGGGATTGAAAAAGATACATCAATTTAGGAAATGCCACCATTTTTATGACGTGACATCGAACCGAGATTATGTTTATGGATAGATTGGAGCTTGGGTCTTTGTATATCATTTTAATTGCCTCCCTGAACCAGGGACTGAATTTATGCATGCTAAGAAGGCCATGCAGGTAGCTCCATGAGACCCTATCGAAGGCCTTGTCCGCATCTAATCCTACTATAATGTTCCTGGTGCAGTGGTGCAACCTGCTGTATGAAATAGCCCTATTGCCGTCCTAATATTGTAGGTGATCGACATTCCATGAATGAACCCGATTTGGCAGGGTAATATTAAGTCAGGAATTATTTGTTGTAGTCTATTTGCTAGAATTTTAGTGGAGATTTTGAAAGAGCTCAATTTTTGTCTCATCTGACCACAGCACCTTCTCCCAATCACTCTCAGAATCATCCAGGTGTTCATTGGCAAACTTCAGATGGGCCTGCATATGTGCCTTTTTGAGCAGTGTGACTTTGTGGGCACTGCAGGATTTTAAGCTATTACGGCATAATGTGTTACCAATGGTTTCCTTGGTGACAGTAGTCCCAGCTGCCTTGAGATCATTACCAAGTTCCCCCCGTGTAGTTTTAGGCTGATCTCTCACCTTCCTCATGATCCTGGATACCCCACGAGGTGAGAATTTTCATGGTGCCCCAGATCAATGTCGATTTTGTATTTCTTCCATCTTCTTACTATTGCACCAACAGTTGTCACCTTCTCACCCAGCATCTTTCTTATGGTTTTGTAGCCCATTCAAGCCTTGTGCCCGGTCTATGATCTTGTCCCTGACATCCTTAGAAAGCTCTTTGCTTTACCCCATGTTGTAGAGGTTAGAGTCTGACTGATTAAGTCTGTGGACAGGACTCTTTTATACAGGTGATAATTTAAGACAGCTGTCTTTAATGCAGGTAACGAGTTGATTAGGAGCATCTAAGTGGTCTGTAGGAGCCAGGACTCTTAATGGTTGGTAGGGGATCAAATACTTATTTCTCTCTGCAAAATGCAAATATATTTTTATAATTTATACAATGTGATTTTCTGTATTTTTTTATATTCTATCTCTCACTGTTAAAATTAACCTACTCTTAAAATTATAGACTGTTCATGTCTTCGTCAGTGGGCACACTTATAACAACAGCAAGGGATCAAATAATTATTTCCTTCACTGTATGCTAAGATTCTTTTCTCCTATCCCTGGCTGAGAGCTATGATGTAACTTTTTTTTTTCCCCCACCCACTGACCAAGACACTTACCCCATCCTGGCAGAAGGCTAAAATGGCTATTTCCCCCCCAGCAGACATATGGTGTTCATACCTGGGGGGGAAGGAGCTTCTTCTGATAGTGTGATATATATATCTTTTTTTTTTCTTTTTAAAGAATTGGCTCTTTTAAATATGAATACTATAATTTACGAATGCATGGTACATTACCGATATGCATAGTTGTATTTGAAAATATTTTTCTCAGAATGTAAGAATGGATAAATCTAATTTGGTAAGGTAAATATCGTGAGAAAAAAGAAATATTAATTCCCTGGTAATTCCGCATCTTTTTGGTCATTTACTTTCATTGACTTTATTTGCAGGATGGAGAAGCAGCTAAGCAGGTTTCGTGGATGGTTACCTAAAAAGCCTATGAGACTGGACAAGGAGACTATACCAGACTTGGAGGAGAATGACTGTTACACCGCTCCCTTCAGCCAGCAAAGGATTCACCAGTAAGTAAGGTTAACACATGCATTAAATTTGAGAAGACACAGGAATTGTGATAGTTTTTCCAATATAAGGAACTACTTGCTCAGTTGCCTGGGGTTAAACAGGTTTTCTTCCAAACATCTTTATTGCATGTCAGCTGTGAATTGAAATCCTTCGTGAGGGAAATACTTTCTGATTTAACACTGATTTGTAGACACTTTGTATACTGTAGTAGAGAACTGCATAATAAAATTTTACTGTTCACAATAGAATGGATAGAGCATAGCACAGTAGTCAAGGTCATGTCACAATCGTATACTATCCTACTTTTGTTCACTGTTAGGGCAGAATAAAGGGTATATACACATTCATCGCTTATATTTTGTTATTCTGGGTTACGTCTGTATACACTTCATTGCTGCATTTGTGATTCTACCGGCTTTAGAGTTGAAATCTCTAAAGGCCGCTTTAGACGCTGCGATATCGTTACTAGAGATGAGCGAACCGGTCGTGGTACGGCTCGAGTTCGGTTCGCCGAACGGAGGTCCCGTTCGAGTTCGGTTCGTCGAACGCTCGACGAACCGAACCCGAACTGCATAGGAAACAATAGCAGGCATTCACAAACACATAAAAACACCTAGAAAACACCCTCAAAGGTGTCCAAAAGGTGACAAACAACTCACAACACAACACAAACACATGGGAAAGTGACAAGGACATATACTCATGCGAAAACAAAAGAGCTAGACAAGGAAAAAGAGGAGGACACATAGATATATGAGTATATGCAAGGAAACGTCGATGCCATTACTGTGCAACTTGAGCCCTGCTCATTTTAGGCTTCCAATCTGGATAAATTGACTGAGCTTGCCACGTACGCCTTGGGGATCTTGTCGTGTCCTGCAGCCCGCGTTCTCTCGGAACCTGTCTTCAGTGCTGCTGGGGGTCTGCTGGCAGATAAGCACACGTGTCTGTCCACTGACAATGTGGACATGGCTCTCAGAGGACTTTTCTTCCCCCGGGTCAGCCAGGGGATGCGAAAGGCACGCCTATTTTTGAGAGTGCTTCATGCAAAGCATCTTTTTCTTTTTCAAAAGGGGGGTCAACTGATGCCAGTCAAGTGGGGTGTGTGTGGCCCAATTAGTGGAAACGAGGGAGACTGTGGTTGGAGTCCCCTCGCTTTTGAAAAAAGAACCAAGATGAACAAGTCATGGCTCTCAGAGGACATTTCTTCCCCTGGGTCATCCAGGGGACGTGAAAGGCACGCGTATTTTTGAGAGTGCTTCATGCAAAGCATCTTTTTCATCTTGAAAATGGGATCAACTGATGCCAGTCAAGTGGGGTGTGTGTGGCCCAATTAGTGGAAACGAGGGAGACTGTGGTTGGAGTCCCCTCGCTTTTGAAAAAAGAACCAAGATGAACAAGTCATGGCTCTCAGAGGACTTTTCTTCCCCTGGGTCATCCAGGGGACGTGAAAGGCACGCGTATTTTTGAGAGTGCTTCATGCAAAGCATCTTTTTCATTTTGAAAAGGGGGGTCAAGTGATGCCAGTCAAGTGGGGTGTGTGTGGCCCAATTAGTGGAAACGAGGGAGACTGTGGTTGGAGTCCCCTTGCTTTTGAAAAAAGAACCAAGATGAACAAGTCATGGCTCTCAGAGGACTTTTCTTCCCCTGGGTCATCCAGGGGACGTGAAAGGCACGCGTATTTTTGAGAGTGCTTCATGCAAAGCATCTTTTTCATTTTGAAAAGGGGGGTCAAGTGATGCCAGTCAAGTGGGATGTGTGTGGCCCAATTAGTGGAAACGAGGGAGACTGTGGTTGGAGTCCCCTCGCTGTGTTTTACATGATTTTCGAGGGGCATGACATGACTAAGAGGTTGAGTTTCATCATCTGCAACTTGTTGGCAACAGAAAGGCTGCCTTTACACCCTTTTGAGACCGAGGATTTTCGAGACCTTATGCCCATTGCAGTGCCCCAAGAGCCGATGGCCAGTCGTCACTCCTTCTCCAAGAAAGGCATGCCCGTGCTACCACAGCAGGTTGCACACAACCTCACCGATTCCTTGAGAAACTCTGTGTGTGACAGGGTGCATTTCACCACAGATACTTGGACCAGTAAGCATGGACAGGGGAGTTACATGTTGCTGACTGGGCACTGGGTAACTATGGTGAGAGATGGAGAAGGGTTTGCTGTACAAGTCTTGCCATCCCCACGACTTGTGTCAATCCTTCCTCTGTATGTACAAGTTCCTCCACTGCTTCTGCCTCCTCAACCTCGTGTGGGTCCTCCACCTCGGCCCAAACCCTGTGTGGTCAGTCCAACCTTCATTGTAACTGCGCCCAAGGAATCCCACACACCTCCTTACTATGCTGGCAGCAGAGCTCAAGGCCATCAGGCGGTCAAATGTTTACTTTGAAATGTAGGGAAAATGTGAGACACCGCTGAGGAATTGTGGACGGTTAGCTCTGGAGAGTGAGACCGAGTTTCATCAATGGTTGTCTCCACTCAACCAGCAGCCAGGGAAGGTCAGGTGCGACAATGATGCAAACCAGTCTGCGACCCTTCTTCAGGGCAATGTGACACACGTGCCTTGTATGGCTCACGTGTTGAACCTGGTTGTCCAGGAATTTTTAAAACACTATCCCGGCCTACATGGCCTTCTGACCAGGGCACGGTGTAACGCCTGCCTGGATCGACACACTCAGATGGGCTGTAAAGGATAGGCTAGAGGGAAGCCACTCACCAAGCTGGACACCCAGAACCCTGAAACCCTTTAACCCCTATACAGTGATTTGGAATTACACAGGGCCCAAGTGGATCAATACCTGTGGAAGGCTGCAGTTCCAGAGAATAGTAGTCATGCAGGGTCAAAACATTAATTGAGGAAGAGGAACAGAATGGGATGGCCAGGACTTAATCAGAAAACAAGCAGAGGTGAAATGCGGATCGGCCAACGAGGTACATAAACAGCAAGCAGGAAAAGTAGTCACAGGTAACAAGCACACAAAATCATAAAACTGAACTGGGGGTAACAGTAACAAGAGGTTCATAGCTTTGTCTGGCAGTGGTCTGCAGACAGGAGGGGCCTAAAAAAGGGTGCGGTGTATTCCCATTGGTTGTAGCCGAATGATGGTACTTCATCTGTGAGATACCCACCACCTACATTCAGCCTGTGGTTCTGCATCTGTCAAGGTAACACAGCCCAGTTGGTTAACATAACCTGCGTCCACCTGCGCCGCTGGCATCGACTCCTTTCCCATCATCAGCACTATGCACGAAAGGAACACGTTGTCACCTGGCGACCGGAGTACAAATTGATTGAGTGGACTACGTTGGTGACTTAACAGCCGTGTGCGGCAATGATGCAAACCTGTCTGCGGCCCTTCGTCAGGGCAATGTGACACACGTGCCTTGTATGGCTCACTGGTTGAATATGATTCTCCAGCAATTTTTAAAATACCATCTCGGCCTACATGGCCTTGTGCAGCGAGCACGCTGCTATGTGCTCACTTTCATCCTTTGCACCCAGCAGCTCAACAACTTTCATCGCTCCTGAAGTCTTAGGGTCTGGCGGTTAAACGCCTGAAATGCGATGTTCCGACACGCAGGAATTTGAATCTGCACATGTTGCAGCGTCTGTGGCAGCACCGCAGAGCCCTGCTGAAATACGGTATGACGTATACCCTGGGCTAACTTGATCCAGAGGTGGTGCAGATCACGCTGCTGGAGTGGTGTCAGATCAAGGACCTATGCACCCTTCTACACAGTTTACAAATGTCGACGAAGATGTTTAACACTGGCGATGACATTCTCAGCGTGACAATTCTGGTCATCTACAAGATGGAGCACACTGTATGCATTATTCGGAGTCAGGTGTTGGTCCAAGAGGAAGGGGAGGAAGTACAGGAGGAGTCATATGCAGAAGGGATAATAAGATCTACAAGTTCCAGACGGTGAGCGGCACCTAGGCGGAAGTCAAGGGACGGTGGGGGAGAGGGATTAACAAGGGCGCATAGTATCTGCAAAAATTGTTGAGGAAGGTGCAGGAGCCCATGAAGAAATGGAGGACGAACTGGCGATGGGCATGGATGACTCAGCAGATGAGTGAGAGCTTGCTCACATTTAGGTTGTGCGAGGTTGGGGGGAGAGGGCAGAGGAAGGAGGCACGATTCTCACCTCTCTGTCACCAACACACCAAGGACTTGGTCCTCCTGGATGCACAAGACACATGAGCGCCTTCTTGCTGCACTACCTACAACATGACCCTCGGATTGTACGAATTCGAAGTAATGCTAACTACTGGGTTGCCACACTGTTAGATCCCCGGTACAAGACAAAATTTGGCGAAATAATTCCTGCCATAGAAAGGGACGCACGTATACAGGAGTATCTGCAGAAGGTGGTACGGATTCTTAGATCTGCTTTTCCAGTAAACACCAGTGCTGCACAGAGTGAATCTCAACGCTTTGTCATGGATAGGAGGAAATGGTCTTTTACTTGTCCACATCTGAGGGACCGAGGGCTGGCTGCTGTGCTGAGATGGCATTGAGTATGGTGTCCCTGCAGAGTTGCACTTTTGGTCATATATCAAAAAGGACAGATGCTGGTGGAAAGGGGAACAGGTGTGTTGGAAAGGGGAAAAAAGTTTTTGTCCGTGGGTTTGTTGGTTAAGCAAAAGTAACATTTGATGAAGAATCACCATCTGTTACGGTGGGACTGGCAGATTTGGATAAGGTGGTATATACTATGTTACCGCTATATAACGAAAATTAATAAGAAAAGAAAGAGAAAGGTATATATCCCCATCAGCAGTCAATGTCCACCGTGCTCCCAGATGGAAAAGGAGAGGTTGGCAACTGGAAGGTTAGGTGGAGGATACAGAGCTGTGTGGCTATGAAACTAATAGTTGCCTGAACCGAGTTAGACGCCACTCGGATCTGGAGACTGGGAGCCCTGTTAGCGTCACAGGGTCCACACGCCCACCCAGCCCAGGAACTCCCTGTTAACATCACAGGGGCCATTCAGTACGCTGACCGTGTGCATTAGGGCCACACCTGTGGACAGCAGGCGCATCAGCAGCAGCAGGCCTGTTAATGCCACTGGGCTGCACAAGCAGGACTTGTAGGACAGGAGCTGGTCTTAACCGTTCTGCGCTACCAACTGTGGTGGCGGCCTGCATCGACGCCCTATCCCTGCCTACCTCTGGCCTAAAGCCGCAATGGGTTCAATACATGGAGGTGTGCTCTTTCGGAGCATATTAGAAGACTGCACACCTCCTTGTTGGCTCCAGCCAGTTTTATAACCTTGGTCCGCCCCAAACCAGGGTGGACCACAATGCACCTCCTGGAGACAAAAGCAGAGTGACACGTCATGAGTGGCATAACTAGCGTGCTATTTGGAACCGAAACTTCAATAATGACCTCATGGCTGCCACGACATAAACACCTCACCAGTTGTCATCTGACCATCAATAATGAGGTGACAAGTCATAGGGGCGGGCCTCTGCAAGCCATTTGGGAGTGGCCTAGCCACATCGTCAGGACACCTGATGCCCTGTGGTCTATATGGGCCCCCCACATCAGGGGCAGGGCCAAAGAGTTCATTACCAGACCTAGTCTCTGATGCAGTAAGTGCCTGAGCATGCTCAGTTGCATGAAATACAGTCTCTGAAAAAAGACTATCAGCTTTAGCATGGTGTCTAGGCACAAAACAGGATTTAGACCCGGCACGGAATGCAAGCACCTGTGCAAAGAGGCTTTTCACACTTAGTGTGGGAGCATGCGCTGTATCCCGAAATGAAGACTTAGCGTCAGGAATGGCACAGTCAGGCTGAGCATACTCACTAGGCGAAACACTGGAGTTAGGCTGCGGCTGGGGTAAATCGGCACACGCATGCGCACTAGCTGCCTCTCCACACTTAGACGTGGAGGAGAAATTGTCTTCGGGTGTGGACTTGGAGATGCTATCTATGAACAGAAGGAAAAGCTAAAGGAAGCCTCACTTTCTATCCCTCCGAATTATCAAATGCAGCAAGGAATTCCCTGAGTTTGCTATAACATTAGCGTAGCAAAATGTGCATGAGGGTGTCATGCAGAGGTGCTGCAAATAGATTTGCACCAGTGGGACACTAATGGAAGTCCAACAGCCAGTTCTATGATGCCACTAAATGGCAGTATTTTTTGCTATCATTATAGCTTATTAAAAACAGAGCTGGAGGGTGTCATGCAGAGGTGCTGCACATAGATTTGCACCAGTGGGGCACTAATGGAGTACAACAGCCACTTCTTGTATGCCACTAAGTTTACTCAATTTTTGGTATTATAATGTCTTAGTAAGTAACAATGAGTTTGAGTGTGCAATGCAGGCAGACGTGCTGCAAATATCTTTGCACTAGTGGGACAATACAGAAGTCCAACAGCAACTTTTTGTATGCCACTAAGTTGCAGCAGTTTTTGCTATTATTATAGCTTTTAAAAACAGAGCAGGAGGGTGTCATGCAGAGGTGCTGTAAATAGCTTGGCACCTGTGGGGCACAAATGGAGTACAACAGCCACTTTTTGTATGCCACTAGGTTGCAGCAGTTTTTGCTAGTATAATGGCTTAGTAACAATGAGTTTGAGTGTGCAATGCAGGCAGACGTGCTGCAAATATCTTTGCACTGCTGGGACTATACAGAAGTCCAATAGCCACGTTTAGGATGCCACTAAGTTCACTCAGTGTTTGCTAGTATAATGGCTTAGTAACAATGAGTTTGAGTGTGCAAAGGGCAGGAGGGTACAGTGGCAGGGTTGTGGGTCTCTGGGTAGAGGAAAGGAAGCCTGCCTTTCTATCCCTCCTAATGGGAAATGCAGCGAGGAAATCCCTGACCTTAGCTACACAGACGCTGTCATCTTGTGTAGCTGTTAAAATCTGTTTTCACAGACCTGTCACCTATGGCTCTGACCCTGCCGGTATTAGCCTTTAAAAGGACTGATAGAAAGTGCTATCCCTATGCTGTACAGTGCTGTGTATAGAGCGTACACAGCAGTATCAGCGATAGGAGCTGCGCCAGTGATGACTGACACCAAGGACGCAGAAGGCAGATAATGGCGTGCTGGAGGAAAATGTCCGGTTTTATAATGCAGGGACATGTGACATGGACATCCTATCACACATGCCGTTGCTTCTATGGCTAAAAGTTTACTTAGCTATGTGTGTGTCTGGGATTGGCTGACATGCTGGCCCGCCCCACTACACGCGCGCGCTTAGGGATGGAAGACAAGGAAAAAAAAAAAAAATGGCGATCGCCATTATCCATACAGCAGTGATCTGAATGCGCTGTTCCCGCACACTATACACTGAAATTTCATAATAGTGTGAGTCACAGAGTGACTTACACTATTACAGCGGAAAAGCCAGCTAGTAATTAGCTGGTCTTTTTGCTGCTAGAACCGTTCTCGAACGTATCTAGAACTATCGAGCTTTAGCAAAAAGCTCGAGTTCTAGTTCGATCTAGAACAGCCCCCAAAAATCACTCGAGCTGCGAACTGGAGAACCTCGAACCGACAACCGCGCTTAACTCTAATCGTTACCGATATCTCTAGCATGCGTACCCGCCCCCATCGGTTGTGCGACACGGGCAAATTGCTGCTTGTGGCGCACAACATCGCTCGGACCCGTCTGTTACGAATCGGCGCCTCCATAGCTGCAAGCAGCCTGCTGCGGTTCCTGTTGCGCCCAGGCGCCGGCTGCCGTTCTTGCCTCGGTTCGTCCAGTTGGGTGCTCCTTCCACCACGTCTAAGTGTGGAGAGGCGGATAGTGCGCATGCATGCGCCGATTTACCCCAGTCAGAGTCTAAGCCCGGTGTTTTGCCTAGTGCCTACTCAGCCTGATTGTGTCATTTCTGAGACTAAGGCGGGCTTTGCACGTTGCGACATCGCAAGCCGATGCTGCGATGTCGCACGCGATAGTCCCCGCCCCCGTCGCAGGTACGATATCTTGTGATAGCTGGCGTAGCGAAAATTATCACTACGCCAGCTTCACATGCACTCACCTGCCCTGCGCCCGTCGCTCTGGCCGGCGACCCGGCTCCTTCCTGCGGCGTAATAGCGTCATCACACGGCAGGCGGCCAATAGCGGCGGAGGGACGGAGATGAGCAGGATGTAAACATCCCGCCCACCTCCTTCCTTCCGTATAGATGCTGGCGGCAGGTAAGGAGATGTTCCTCGCTCCTGCGGCTTTACACACAGCGATGTGTGCTGCCGCAGGAATGAGGAACTACATCGTACCTGTCGTGGCACCGGCATTATGGAAATGTCGGAGCCTGCACCGATGATACGATAACGACGCTTTTGTGCTCGTTCATTGTATCATCTAGGATTTACACATTACGACATCGCAAGTGACGCCGAATGTGCGTCACTTTCGATTTGACCCCACCGACATCGCACCTGCGATGTCGTAGTGTGCAAAGCCGCCCTAAGTCCTCAGTTCAGGCTACTGAGCATGCTCCCACAATTAATCCGAACAGCCTCTTTGCACAGGTACTTGGACTTTGTGCTGTGTCTAGGTCTGGGATGTGCCTACTGAGCATGCTCAGGCACTTGGTGCATCAGAGGCTAGGTCCGGTAAGGACCTCACTGAGCATGTCCGTGAGGTGGCAGGCCCTGATAGGGCAGAGGGTGTCAGGTGTCCTGATGACATGGCCACTCCGGACTGGCTCTCAGAGGCCCGCCCCTATGATCTGGCACCTCACCATTGGTCGTCAGACGATGACTGGTGAAGTGTTTGGGGCGTGGCTGCCATGAGGTCATCAGTGACTTGGCGGTTCCGGATAGGCCGCTGGTGACATCGCTGATGATATGGCACTCTGCTATTGGACCTTGGTGGTTCCACTCTGGGTTTGGGGCGGATCTAGGTTATAAAAGACAACCTGGAGACAACATGGAGGGATGCAGTCTTCACTCATATTCACTTAGAATTCATGGTGGCATAAGCCTTGTTGGAAGCGGTAGGTAGGGCTAGGCGAATGGTGCCTGTCACGCCAAGATTCGTGGCTCAGCACATGAGGGTCAGGCGCCATGCTTCCTTGCTACCATTCCTGTTGTGCTATAGCAGTCCAGTGGTGTTAACTGGGCTGCGGCTGCTGCGTCACCTGTCCAGTTGTGCCTCCTATCCACACGGACAGCATACCTGCTGCGTCACCTGTCCGAGAGTGCCCTCTACGCACACGGACAACGCACCTGTTGCGCCACCTGTCTGGTTGTGCCTCCTACATGCACGGCCAGCATACCCCAGGACCCCTGTGGAATTAACAGGGTGTTCCAGGATTGGGTGTGTGAACCTATTATCCTCCTTGGCTTCCCAGTCTATGCTACTGGTGTGATCCCTCTACACACGTGGCCATTCGAGTAGGGACCAGAAATGGTAATCGAAGGACCGCTCGGCCTGTCATGTCTGACACATGTGGCTGACAGGGCGCTGTCGCAGCGGTCTTCTTGGTCAACGCTACCTGGTCACCATCCGGTCTGACGTGTTCCCTGCACACGTGGTCGGGGTTGCGCCAATTTCACCGACACGCTAACTGGGTTGTCATCCGGTCTGACATGTCACTACACACGTGACCGGTTCCCAGGTCTCCTGGGTTATCTCTGAGTCATCAGCTTTATAGTCTCCGCCTAACCCACAGGGTGCCAGCAGCTCTATTACCATCTGGAGCATGGTGGGCCCCGACTGGCGATTGGGATATATACCCCCTGGTCCTAATCTGCCAGTTCCCCCGTAACTCCGTCACACTACTTACCTGCATTGTGACGTCGCTGTGACCGGCGAACCGCCTCCTTTCTAAGGGGGCGGTTCATTCGGCGTCACAGTGACGCTCAATCAAAGCGGAGGGGCGGACATGAGCAGGATGAACATCCCACCCACCTCCTTCCTTCCTCATTGCTGGCGGCCGCAGGTAAGGTGAGGTTCTTCGTTCCTGCGGTGTCACAAGTAGCGATGTGTGCTGCTGCAGGAACAACAAACAACCTGCGTCCTGCAACAGCAACGATAATTGAGATTAGGGGGCGATGTCACCGATTAGCGATTTTGAACGTTTTTGCAACGATTCAAAATCGCTAATAGGTGTCACACGCAACGACATCGCTAACGCGGCCGGATGTGCGTCACAAATTCCGTGACCCCAACAAGATCGCTTTTGCGATGTCGTAGCGTGTAAAGCCACCTTTAGTTATAGGCTAGGACTTACAGTAGACAAGTAAAAAAAAAAACTCACCAGAAACAGCCATTAACCAACAAGGGTCAAATTGCAAATGCACTAGCAGGATGCAGCAGGTCGCCCATGAAAAAGGTTGGGGGTAACACAGGTAAAGAATACCTATGAGACAACCACTCTCAGATTACCATTTAAGTTCACCTGAGTTGGGGTCACTGAGTTCAATGTGGTTACCTGAAGTCAGTTTACCTGCGGTCACAGGTGGGGTACCATTGGAGCCTCCAGCTGTGACTGCAGATAAACTGAGTGATGTCACCACTCACAGCTGTGGCTCAGTCAGCCTCTGTCTGAACCCACAGCTTGCGGTCATGTTTTCTAATATTCCCACGCGCTGTGACTTGAGTATGAAGCAAAACAGGGATTGTCGTGGGGCCTCGTGTGAATTACGTTGGATGAGACCTTGTGTGGATTATGTCGTGACCTTGATGTTTGGGGTTAATAAATTGGAGAAAGCGGATGGGTTTTTGCATTTTATTTCAAATAAAGGAATTTTTCGGTGTTTGTGTTTATTTTCATTAACAGATTAGTCATGGGGGTCTCATAGATGCCTCTTATTAGTAATCTAGGGGTTAGTGTCAGCTGTGAGCTGTTATTAATTCTTTAAATTACTCCATTTGCCACTGCATCAGGGGATGAGCAGGGTAAATTGGCGTGATTGTCGCATCTAATTGATGCACCAATTCTGGGCCGCTGCAGGTTGCTATTTTTAGACTGAGGGATCAAGAACCATTGGACTCCCCAGCCTGAGAATACCAGCCTCCATCTGTCAACTTTATCTTGGCTTGGTATCAAAATTAGGGGGGGAGGGGGTGCATGCTGTTTTTTAAAATTATTTATTAAAATCATTTTTAAAAAGCCACATGGTGGCCCTCTTATTTTGATACACAGCCAAGATAAGTACATGACTGGAGGCCAATTTTTTTTATTTATTTATTTTTACACCACTATAGGGACACAGACAGTGAGTGTTATTCTAAACAGTCAGAAATGCTGTCACACAGGGTGAGGGCATGGCCTGACCGCAACTAATCAGAGATGCCAGGACTGCTGGTGGGTAGGGAAAGCAGTGAATATGTATGAGGGTTAATGAGTGGCCCCAGAAGTAGTGTTACAGTAGCACGGGAGACTTGTTAAGCATAATGCTAGTGCTTTATTCCTATTTTGTTTCTGTCTCCTTTTTTTTTTTTAATTACCCGGGTGACCGGATCCTGATAGTTACCCGAAGTTCCCTGAGAACTCCGGGCCCGAGGTCAGTGCACGGATACTAGGTATCCCGCTCGGATCCAGACTTTTACAGTCCGGGTTTGCCAATCACTACTTGACACATCATTAAATAGTGGTTGTAGAGCTGAGTAAAATGTAGGTTTCATTTTTTAATTTCTCTTATCAATTGTGACGATATTAGCTTGTAAAGTTTAAGTTATAATTTGTCACGCATGTGGGTGTGGACCCACTGTGCCACGTGCTTGGCTTACCCTGGACGGATGTAGTTAAGTGCCTACCGGGCATTCACCAAAGCCTATTATGGTGCGGTTGGGCTTGGATGCCAGTAAACACTAGGTACTGGTGTGGCGCCCTGGACAAGCCAGGGGCCACAGGTAACTACACCACCACACCCTACACCCCGATTAGGCACATCTAAGCCAGACACAAAACCCTTGTTGCCTTCCCCAGGGGCTGATGTCCACACCAGGGGGTGGAGCCAGGCGGTTGGTCTCCACCCACCAAGGAGTTCACAGTCCTGGAGGAGGGAAAAGCGGCAGTTAAGCTAGGAAAGTGAAGGAGAGAGGAGATTAGCTTGGACAGTGAAAGTGGAAGGAGGAAAAGTGAGGAGTAGTGAAGTGGCAAGAGAGCAGACTGAAGTGAGTCCGGGTGTGTGGCCCGGACGGAACAGCAAGGTTGGCAGACGGTGGTGACCGTCTGCAGGAGTGGCCTATCGGAGTTTGCCGTAAGGACCGTGGACGGGCGGTGGCCCGGCGGTACCGGACCGGTACACAAGAGAAGCCAGCACCATTGGCAGGGGCTTTTCGGACCCCGGCAAGGCTAGGAGTCGCCGTGAATTTGCCAAATCCGTTAGTGAAGGGGACCTCCTGGGTTTCCAAGCAGTCAAGTCCCAACAGAAGGCAACCGTTCAACCGTGAAGGGGAGACACCGCCACCGCCAAGGGCAACCGTCTCCCAGGGCCAGTGCCTGCGGGCAAAAGGGGCTCCTCTGGCCGATATCCAAGTCGGGGAGCGGGTTACCGGTGGCAACCCATCGCTACCAACATTGAACTTAGGTGCAGGGAGAGACAGTCATCACCAACCTACGGGGAAGAAGCAACCGCAGCCGTCTGGGGGACCCGTCCATCCAGCCGTGTGTTTTACCGAGAACTGTGTCATCGTCTCAGGCTGAGTGAGTACCCCCCGTGCTGTACGGCACAGCGCTGCCCCTGCGACCCTGCACCTCACCAGGCCCCGCAACCCGCCTGCCATCATCATTACCTACCCCATCACTGGGCCCCGGGACAACCAACCCCCTACCCACAGAGGGGAGAAATAACAACTCAGCTGCTCCCTGTCACCGCTCCCGGGATCCCCGTTCAGAGCAGCGGTGGTGTCACCAAAATCACCACAACCGTGGGTGGCGTCACGGACAATATCCCTAAAACCAAAACCACCCCTTTTCACTCACGGGCGAGGAGCGCCGCTCGAGTCCCCGGGATCCGGCCCATCGCTCGAGCCACCGAGCAGCAGCAGCCGCAGAGCAGCGGCAGCCGGACCCGAGCAGTGGGAGAGCGTAGCGTCCCCTCCTCCGCCCGCGACACTGGGACTGCAGTAGCCGACTCCTGGGGTCAGGGATGCAAATACAGACATGGAGTATGAGGCAGCAAAGGATCAGGATCACAGGCAGGGTGGATACTGGTACTGGTTCAGACAGGATGACTGGTTCAGTCAGGATTGGTCAGATCTACCAAGATATCATTTACATTCTCTTGGAAGGCAGCCGGAACATTACTGAGCTCAGACAGAAGAGCATGTACTCCTAATGGCTGCCCCGGGTGTTGAAGGCAGTTCTCCACTCATCTCCTTGGCATATGTGGATTAGGTTGTACAGTCCTCGTAGATTGAGCTTGGTGAAGATCCTGTCACATCTGAGATGATCAAACAATTCTGTAATTAGTGGCAATGGATCTTTGTTTTTGATTGTCATCTGGTTGAGTCCTCTATAGTCTATACAAGGACAGAGTGTTCCATGCTTTTTCTTAACAAAGAATAAATTAGCTCCTGCCAGTGAGGAAGACTTCTGGATGAATGCCCTTGACAGATTCTCCTTGATGTAATTAGCCATGGCTTGGGTCTCCACCCGAGGCCCCCTTCACATGTCCATGAAAATCACGCACATGTTTCACGGACGTGTCAAAGGTACGTTTTCCCCTCCGTGTTCCGTGTTTATGGCACTACGTGTGTTCTCCGTGTGTTATCTGTGATAACACACGGAGAACGAGAACATTCAACTCACCTGTCCCTGGCGTCGCTGTCCGTGGTGCTGATTTTCGGTCTCTGGTCCTGCCGACGCCCCGCTGCTGCTGCTTCCGGCTGCAGTGAAGTGAATATTAAATGAGCATAATGAGCGGCGGTCGGCAGCAAGTGACAGCAGCGGCAGAGACAGCAGCGCTGGAGAAGGTGAGTAAAGATTTGTTATTTTTTTCTCTGACACGTGAGTTTTCTCCGGCGCGTGTCACATGGGACCGCATCCACACTACATCCGTGTGGTCCCTATGCGGGCCGTGTGACACCCGTGCTGCTGGAGAAAAACGGACATGCATCCGTGTGGAGCGCACGGGCTTACGTCTGCTCCACACAAAGGCACGGGCCAATGGCTGCACACGTGCGTGCACATAAACCCATTGATTTTAATGGGTTTACGTGTGTCCGTGTCTCCGGTACATGCGGGCACGGACCTAGCAAGTACCGGAGACACGTGCGTATGAAGGGTGCCTGAGACAGGGTGTAGATACAACCTCAAGAGGCTGAAGATCCCTGAAGCAGGTCAATGGCCAGTAATGTCTCTGCTTCCTTCTTATCAAAGACATCAGCATTCAACTGGTAAGCGGATGACAAACCTGGCAAATGAGATGGTGTCCCCGGTGGCCGAACCTGACAGCCGAGCCTGACATATAGGAGCAAGACACCTCTCATGGCAAGACTGTTCCCAATGAAGCACCTCCCAAGATCTCCAGTCTAAAGGCCACGTCACACTAAGCAACATCGCTAGCAACATCGCTGCTAAGGAACAACTTTTGTGACGTTGCTAGCGATGTTGCTGTGTGTGACATCCAGCAACAACCTGGCCCCTGCTGTGAGGTCGTTGGTTGTTGCTGAATGTCCTGGACCATTTTTTAGTTGTTGCTCTCCCGCTGTGAAGCACACATCGCTGTGTGTGACAGCGACAGAGCAACAACTAAATGTGCAGGCAGCAGGAGCCGGCTTCTGCGGACGCAGGTAACCACGGTAAACATCGGGTAACCAAGAAGCCCTTACCTTGGTTACCCGATGTTTACCTTCGTTACCAGCGTCCGCCGCTCTCAGCTGTCAGTGCCGGCTCCCTGTTCTCTGCACACGTAGCTGGAGTACACATCGGGTAATTAACCCGATGTGTACTGTGGCTAGGAGTGCAGGGATCGCGTAGCTAAGGGTGTAGCTAAGTGCCTGCTGGGTATTCACCAGAGCCTCTGATAATGAGGTTGTGCTTCACTGCCAGTAGACAGTCCCCAGACTGCAGCAGCTAACCCCGGGGGTCAGGGACACAGGTACTGAGATGGAGTATCAAGCGCGACAGGATCAGCATCACAGGCAGGGTGGATACTGGTACTCATTCAGGTGAAAAGGCTGGTTCAGTCAGGACAAAGACAGGTTCTGGTTCAGGTGCAGGCAAGGCTAATGGTACAGATGTGACAGAATGAGGTTCAGGGTCAAGTACAGACAGGATGGCTAGTACAGATGGAACAGGTTCAGATACAATTTCGGGTACAGATATCCAAAACAGATTCTGGATCACACACAAGTACTGAGTCGCAGAAACCTGACAACAAACTATAAGGATCAAGACACACAGATACTGAAGTTGCACAAGCACCTCCCTATATTGGAGGATGCCTTAAATACCTAGCAAAAGGCTGGGAACACTTCCAGAGTGCACAATGCCCCTTTAAGAAGTGCAGGAGCTTGCGCATACCATAAGTACACGATGTGTATAAGCCCCGGGAGCTGGACGCCGCAGATGGTGACAGAGCAGGAGAAACAGCTGTACGGCTGGAGTGGTGAGTATGTCGGCATCCCTGCCGGGTTGAGGAAGTTGAACCATGCAGGGACACCAGTATGACATAATTTATGCTATAGTTCAACTGAGTGTTACCAGAGATTTGTCTCTTGGGTGTGTACTTATTCCCCTACATTAGGTTGACCAACCATAAGCAGGTCATGTCATGCAGGAGAGAAAGAAACATGCTGTCTTTTTCTCAGTAATCACTGCAGCTATTTTATAGATACAAATCTGAGCTGAGCTATATATCATTACAAATACTTACAAATCTCATCTCACAGCAGTCAGTGTGGGTAGAGGGTGAGAGCCGACAACATTGTGAGATGAGATCTAAAAGTATGTGTAATGATACATAACTCTGCAGCTACTGTAAAGAGATGCAGTACAGTCATGGCCAAAAGTTTTGAGAATGACACCAAAATGATATTTTCACATGATCTGTTGCCCTCTGGTTTTTAATTGTGTTTGTCTGATGTTTACATCACATACAGAAATACAATTGCAATCATATTATTAGTACCAAAAGGTTATATTGACAGTTAGAATGAGTTAATGCAGAAAGTCAATATTTGCAGTGTTGACCCTTCTTCTTTAGGACCTCTGCAATTCTCCCTGGCATGCTCTCAATCAACTTCTGGATCAAATCCTGACTGATAGCTGTCCATTCTTGCATAAGCAATGCTTGCATTTTGCCAGAATTTGTTGGTTTTTGTTTGTCTACCCGTCTCTTGATGATTGCCCACAAGTTCTCAATGGGATTAAGATCTGGGGAGTTTCCAAGCCATGGACCCAAAATCTCTATGTTCTGTTCCATGAGCCATTTAGTGATCACATTTGCTTTATGGCAAGGTGCTCCATCATGCTGGAAAAGGCATTGTTGGGCGCCAAACTGCTCTTGGACAGTTGGGAGAAGTTGCTCTTGGAGGACATTCTGGTACCATTCTTTATTCATGACTGTGTTTTTAGGCAAGACTGTGAGTGAGCCGATTCCCTTGGCTGAGAAGCAACCGCACACATGAATCGTTTCAGGATGCTTAACAGTTGGCATGAGACAAGACTGGTGGTAGCGCTCACCTCTTCTTCTCCTAATAAGCTGTTTTCCAGATGTCCCAAATAATCGAAAAGGGGATTCATCTGAGAAAATGACTTTACCACAGTCCTCAACAGTCCACTCCCTGTACCTTTTGCAGAATATCAGTCGGTCCCTGATGTTTTTTCTGTAGAGAAGTGGCTTCTTTGCTGCCCTCCTTGAAACCAGGCCTTGCTCAAGCAGTCTCCGCCTCACAGTGCGTGCAGAAGCACTCACACCAGCCTGCTGCCATTGCTGAGCTGGCTCGGCACTGCTGGTAGTCCGATCCCGCAGCTGAAACAGTTTTAAGATACGGTCCTGACGTTTGCTGGTCCTTCTTGGGCGCCCTGGAGCCTTTTTGGCAACAATGGAAGCTCTCTCCTTGAAGTTCTTGATGATGCGATAGATTGTTGACTGAGGTGCAATCTTTGTAGCTGCGATACTTTTCCCTGTTGGGCCATTTTTGTGCAGAGCAATGATGGCTGCACGTGTGTCTTTAGAGATAACCATGGTTAACTGAAGAGAAACAATGATACCAAGCACCAGCCTCCTTTTAAAGTGTCCAGTGGTGTTATTCTTACTTAATCATGACTGATTGATCGCCAGCCCTGTCCTTATCAACACCCACACCTGTGTTAATGGAACAATCACTTAAACAATGTTAGCTGCTCCTTTTAAGGCAGGAATGCAATGATGTTGAAATGTGTTTTGGGGGGTTAAAGTTCATTTTCTTAGCCAATATTGACTTTGCAAGTAATTACTGTTAAGCTGATCACTCTTTATGACATTCTGGAGTATATGCAAATTGCCATTAGAAAAACTTAAGCAGTAGACTTTGTAAAAATTAATATTTGTAGCATGCTCAAAACTTTTGGCCATGACTGTAGAGTTGAGATATGTATCATAACAAGCACTTGCAGATCTCATCGGAAAGCAATAGTGTGGTGGAACGGTTTAGAGCTGACAGCACTGTGAGTTGAGATCTGGAAGTGTGTGTAATGATATATAACTATACAGTTACAAAGTAGATGAGCTGAGTTATATTCTCATCTCTCAGTATTGTCAGCTGTCACCCTTCCTCCATACAGGCTGCTTTGTGATGAGATCGGTTGTAATGATATATAACTCATCTTTTGAATCAGGCAGCATGTATCAACTTTAATTTCCATTTAAGATAATATAAAACATTTTGTAGTATGCAGAACATGTGATGCCAGTATTGTATATGAGCTTTTCTGCGGTGCTTACATTTGTCATGCTTGAAAGAGACAGCTGATAGTGGGTAGTAAAAGTATCTGCCTGTTTAAAATTTTCTTTGTCAGAATGCATTTCTATAAGGCAATATAATGAGCTACTTTTAAAATAATGAGTTTTTAGCAATAGAAAATAATAATCACAAATGATGTAAAATGACATGTTTTGCTTCACTAGTGCTTGTTACATGGTTTCAAAGCCCACTCTGTAATGCTATGTGAAATGTTACACTATATATACAGAGAAAAAAGGAAAATTGTACATAATTTCATGCAAAGCCCCAAAAATAGGTAGGACAGAATTGTTGACACCTTTCCAAAATTGTGGGTAAACAACTTTATTTTAAGCATGTGATGCTCATTGAAACTCACCTGTGGCAAGTAACAGGTGAGGGCAATATGAAAATCACACCTGAAACCAGATAAAAAGGGGAGAATTGACTCAATCTTAATATTGTGTAACACTAAGCATGTAGTATAGAAAGAGGGGGGGACTGTCTGAGGACTTGAGAACAAAAATTGTTGAAAAATATGAACAGTCTCAAGGTGTCCAAGTCCATCTCCAGAAATCTTGATGTTAATTTGCACCACATAATCAAGAAGTTTAAACCTATGGCATTGTAGCTAATCTCCATAGACGTGGATAGCAGAGAAAAATTGATGAAAGGTTGCAATGCAGGATAGTCCGGATGGTGCATAAGCAGCCCCAACCAAGTTCCAAAGAAATTCAAGCTATCCTGCAGGCTCAGGGTACATCAGTGTCAAAGGCAACTATCTGTCAACATTTGAATGAAATGAGTCGCTATGACAAGAGAACCAGGTGTCACATCTCCAACAGAGTCTGCTCCTGCAACCTCTGCTCCAGTCACCAGGCACCACCATATTCCCTATGCAGGCAGTGCTGTTGATAGGGGAGTAGTCAGTACCAGTAGCTCTGGTAGGTGCAGTCGCCGCCTATAGGTACCTTCACACATAGCGAGATCGCTAGTGAGATCGCTGCTGAGTCACAGATTCTGTGATGCAACAATGACCTCGCCAGCGATCTCGCTACATTTGACATAGCAGCGACCAGGCTCCTGCTGTGAGATCGCTGGTTGTGTCGGAATGGCCTGGACTATTTTTTGATCGTCGAGGTTCTGCTGGGCAGGATGAATCGGTATGTTTGACGCCTTACTAACGACCTCATTGACGACTCAGAGCTCAGACACATACCACCGAGATCGTTATACAGGTAGCTATGGTCGCTGTATCGTTGCTGCGTCGTTGGGAAGATATGACTGTTTGACATCTCACCAGCGACCACATAGTGACTTACCAGCGATCGTTATCAGGTCGTATCATTTTCGGGATCGCTGGAAAGTCGTTAAATGTGACAGGGGCTTATCCTCCAAGCTTGGTTTGACAGGGACAAGCAGTACCACTGGCTGACTGTAGGGGTGTGTGCCTTCCAGCTGAAGTTATCAACCCCCACTCCATCTAATTGGAAGGCACCACACCCTTTTTATATCTTCAGTGGTCTGCTGTATTTTGCCAAAGATAGCCCTGTGTTTTTCTAGAGCGACACCCTTTACCGGTATTGTGCACACATTGCTGTTTTGTCCCCTGCTTGACTTCAGCCTGTTTTCCTGACATTCCTCCTGACTGCTGATTCTGCACTTCGCCTGACATCTTGGTTTACACCTCGGCCTCTTTTCTGGACATTCCTCCTCCCTTCCGATTTTGTACCTTGCTGACTTCCTGGTTTTGACCCTGCCTGGCGTTTGTGGACTGCAGCATTTCCATAGGCAGCAAACTCCTGGACCTTGCAGTAAATCCATATTCCTGTATAGGGGTTAAAGTGTTTCAGGGTACCTCGGAATCCTGCTTAGTGTGTATTGGAACACCACAAAAGAAAAAAGAGAAAAAAAGCTAATTGGACATAATTTCAAACAAAACTGCAAAACTGGGGCTGACAAAATTATTTGCACCCAACGTAATATTTGGTTGCACACCCTTTGAAATTAATAACTGCAATCAGTCACTTCCTATAACCATCAACAAGCTTTTTACACCTCTCAACTGGAATTATGGACCACTCTTCTTTTGCAAACTGCTCCAAGTCTCTTATATTTGAAGGGTGCCTTCTCCCAACAGCAATTTTAACCCCTTGTCGACCTTGGATGTACTGGTATGTCCTATTTTTTAAGTACCTTTCCACAAATGGACATACCAGTATGTTCTGGGGATTGTGTGGGCAAAAAATCTAAGCACGCGTGGTCACCTCCGGGAGCTTGGTTTAAGTGATAGCCGAGCTTCATCTGTTACAGCCAGGGCCGGTGCCCGCATCAGCCCTGGCTGTTTAACCCCATAAATGTTGCGATCAATAATGATTGCAGCATTTAAGGAGCTGTGAGAGGGAGTGCGCTCCCTCTACCCCTAATAATGGCCCCCATGACATGATCACGGTGTTACGGAGGGGACAATTGAAATAAAAAATAAAAAATAATATAATACCAATCGTTGCCCGATGTCCGTCGGGCAGGTGTTAAAGCCACTAAGGACAGAAAGACGAATTACATCAACTCAGGAGACCACAACGGAAATGAAGGAGATGTTATAAAGGCACACTCCTACATGTAGCGTGTCCCTGTTAACCTCACAGGTGCACAAGTAATGGTCACGTGTGTAGGAACACATCAAAACCAACGAAAATGCAACAGAGAACGGTCACGTGTGTAGGAACACGTCAAAACCGAAAGGTAACCCAGTTAGCGTCACTGGAAAACCTGGAACGTAACCACTGAACCAGTCACGTGCATTCAGGGGCACGTCAGACCGTGAAGGCTACCTAGTTAGTGTCACTGACAACCTGGAACGTAAACACAGAGCCGGTCAAGTGCGTACAGGGGCACGTCAGACCGTGAAGGTCACCCAGTCAGCATCACTGGGTACCCAAAGCTGGAACACACATACACACAAGTCTGCCACTACACACGGGGTGTGTGCGTAGGGGGCCCGTCTTGTCCGGAAGGAGCCTAATCGCTCACTGTGCCGAGACACAGTTTGTACTCAGATACGAGTACCTGGTACCGGCGCCTGACCTAAACACAGAATCACAATGCACATATACACGGGTCTGCCACAAGCACTGCAGACTTACAATGGCGCTGGAACCCACTCACTCTGACAGCTGGGAATACAGCCTTTGCTGTCAGCATACAAAATGACGCTCGCATCCTGATGGGCGGAGCTACAGACCTTTTATAGCCGCCACCCCGGCCCAGACCACATGGCATGTGGTAATGGCGTTGGCTGCAGCCATACAGGGGCTGCCACGTCATTGTTGAAGTCATGATGACCAATCAGCGGCTGCCACTTCATCGCTGATGTCACTGACGACCAATCAGTAGCCGCTTTGTCATCGATGACATCACGCACATGCTCAGTCTGGCTGCATGAGCACTTAGGCTCAGGATGGTACAAAACTCTAGCCACCTGATGCCTCAAGCGACGGCAAGTTAACCGACCCCAATGTGGGAGTCAATGACGGAACTAGGCCGGTTCGAGGCACAACCGTAACACACGGAGTCCCTATCATTCCCATAGCAACCCGTGGTCAAATGATTACCTCCGGGTTACCTGACTGTGGTGACTTGTTAAACCATCTGAAGAGCATGGTCTAAGTGGCATTCTGTCAGTGTAATACTGACAGGTGTAATGAATTTCCATGCTTGTGCATGGCAATGCATTACACCAGCGATCAGACAAATAAAAATTAATGTCCCTTAGGCCGGTTTCACACATCTGGCTTTTCGCCGGTTTGCTGGATCCGGCGCTCTCCCATACAGTGACTACATTACAGTGACAGCGCAACAAGCGCCGCTCACATGCTGTCATGTGACCGGCGCATGTGACCCGGAAGTTACAGCGCTGTCACTGTACTGTATTGTCTGTACGGGAGAGCGCCGGATCCGGCAAACCGGCGAAAAGCCGGATGTGTGAAACCGGCCTTAGAGGGATTAAGTAAAAAAGTTTAAAAAATGTAAAAATATTTTTTAAAAATCCCCAAATAAATAACAAAAAAACAAAAAATATAATACCAATAAACACATATTTACTATATTTTTCGGACTATAAGACGTACCTGAATATAAGATGCACCCAGATTTGGACAAAAAATAGGAAAAAAATCTTAATATCAAAATTACCCTGGTGATATAAAGATATGGAGGCAGTAATGAAGGATTAATATTGGTTTTCTTCAGTTGTGCTTCTTACTTGGTGCTCTGGGGTAGAAGAGGGGGTATGGAATTATTCTAAAATAGTAGAAGTTCATTATGAGGGTTGTACGAAAAATAAAGGGCATTATATATTGTCCCCAACAATGAAATAAGTTCCCAATACAGTTTATATTGGTTTTCTTGCTCCACAGTTCATAAGATGCATAAATCCATTTATTGTGGATTCCGCTATGAGTCTGGGGTCTCACATGTGTAATATCTTTCATTTATGCCTCTTAAACTCCTTATACACAGTTAGCTGTACACTTTAGTAGAAGTTATTCTAATATCCACACTATGAGGGATGCCTGTGATAGATTTTATACAAAGCTGTGCTGCGCTTATTTTCTGTGCTGTTCATGACCACACACAAATGTGGGCAAACAAGGACAGCATCACATATTTGGTGCCCTGACAGAGCCACATGTGGAAATGCAGGAGATCGGCCTTTATCTGGGACACGGAGACTATTCTGCTAAGTGTAAAGCAACTTGTTATATATGAGTGACTGTTATATTTTTCTTCAGATCCATTCTATTAACCCTAGCAAGCTCAGCTCAGTCTCTCCTGATCAGCAATAAGTACATAGATCGAGAAATACAGTGCCTACAAGTAGTATTCAACCCCCTGCAGATTTAGCAGGTTTACACATTCGGAATTAACTTGGCATTGTGACATTTGGACTGTAGATCAGCCTGGAAGTGTGAAATGCACTGCAGCAAAAAAGAATGTTATTTCTTTTTTTATTTTTTTTTTTAAATTGTGATAAGTTTATTCAGAGGGTCATTTATTATTCAACCCCTCAAACCACAAGAATTCTGTTTGGTTCCCCTAAAGTATTAAGAAGTATTTCAGGCACAAAGAACAATGAGCTTCACATGTTTGGATTAATTATCTCTTTTTCCAGCCTTCTCTGACTAATTAAGACCCTCCCCAAACTTGTGAACAGCACTCATACTTGGTCAACATGGGAAAGACATAGGAGCATTCCAAGGCCATCAGAGACAAGATCGTGGAGAGTCACAAGGCTGGCAAGGGGTACAAAACCCTTTCCAAGGAGTTGGGCCTACCTGTCTCCACTGATGGGAGCATCATCCGGAAGTGGAAGGCTTATGAAACTACTGTTAGCCTTCCACGGCCTGGACAGCCTTTGAAAGTTTCCACCCGTGCCGAGGCCAGGCTTGTCCGAAGACTCAAGGCTAACCCAAGGACAACAAGGAAGGAGCTCCGGGAAGATCTCATGACAGTGGGGACATTGATTTCAGTCAATACCATAAGTAACGTACTCCACCGCAATGGTCTCCGTTCCAGACGAGCCCGTAAGGTACCTTTACTTTCAAAGCGTCATGTCAAGGCTCGTCTACAGTTTGCTCATGATCACTTGGAGGACTCTGAGACAGACTGGTTCAAGGTTCTCTGGTCTGATGAGACCAAGATCGAGATCTTTGGTGCCAACCACACACGTGACGTTTGGAGACTGGATGGCACTGCATACGACCCCAAGAATACCATCCCTACAGTCAAGCATGGTGGTGGCAGCATCATGCTGTGGGGCTGTTTCTCAGCCAAGGGGCCTGGCCATCTGGTCCGCATCCATGGGAAGATAGATAGCACGGCCTACCTGGAGATTTTGGCAAAGAACCTCCGCTCCTCCATCAAGGATCTTAAGATGGGTCATCATTTCATCTTCCAACAAGACAACGACCCAAAGCACACAGCCAAGAAAACCAAGGCCTGGTTCAAGAGGGAATAAATCAAGGTGTTGCAGTGGCCTAGTCAGTCTCCTGACCTTAACCCAATTGAAAACTTGTGGAAGGAGCTCAAGATTAAAGTCCACATGAGACACCCAAAGAACCTAGATAACTTGGAGAAGATCTGCATGGAGGAGTGGGCCAAGATAACTCCAGAGACCTGTGCCGGCCTGATCAGGTCTTATAAAAGACGATTATTAGCTGTAACTGCAAACAAGGGTTATTCCACAAAATATTAAACCTAGGGGTTGAATAATAATTGACCCACACTTTTACGTTGAAAATTTATTAAAATTTAACTGAGCAACATAAACTTATTGGTTTGTAAGATTTATGCATCTGTTAATAAATCCTGCTCTTGTTTGAAGTTTGCAGGCTCTAACTTATTTGCATCTTATCAAACCTGCTAAATCTGCAGGGGGTTGAATGCTACTTGTAGGCACTGTAACTATGCAGCTGCTTAGTTATCTCAGCGATAGGGTAGAGCAGGGGTCTCAAACTCAGCTGGGTGTATGGGCCGCAAAGAGGAAAAAAATAATTTGGGGGGGCCGCGTTCTTTGCAGGACAAAGTGACATTTTTATTGGTACCATATATAATATATATATATATATATATATATATACATATATATATGTATATATATATATATACATATATATATATTTTTTATTTATTTTTTTTTTACACACCTTGGGATCACTGATTTTCAACATTTTCACTTGTTCATTATAGCAAACGTGCACATTCTTTGTTTAAATATAAACCTTTTTTTTTTTTTTTTTTTTACATTTTATCCCTTTCTTGTAACTAATAGTCTTACAATTGGCACTATATAGAAATTTTGACCAACATCTTTTAGTAACGTTCCCCATATTGTTGTAACGTGCCCATCCTTGTCCCCTTGTAGTATTGTGCCCCATCCCACAGTAATGTGCTCATCCTTGTCCCCTTGTAGTTATGTGTCCCATCCTAGTCCCCATCCCACAGTAATGTGCTCATCCTTGTCCCCATCCTAAAGTAATGTTCCCCATCCTTGTCCCCATTTTGCAGTAATGTGTTCATCCTTGTCCCCATGTTATAGTAATGTGTTCATCCTTGTCCCCATCCTATAGTAATGTCCCCCATCTTATAGTAATGTTCCCCATCCTTGTCCCCTTGTAGCAATGTCCCCATCCTATAGTACTGTCCCCATTCTATAGTAATGTGCCCATCCTTTAGTAATGTGCCAACCTTGTCCCCACCCTATAGTAATGTCCCCAACATTATCCCTATTCTATAGTAATGTTTCCCATCCTTGTCCCCTTGTAGTAATATCCCTATCCTACAGTAATGTGCCCACCTTGTCCCCATCCTGTAGTAATGTCCCCATTCTATAGTACTGTGCCCATCCTAGTCCCCATCCTATAGTACTGTGCCCACCTTGTCCCCATCCTATAGTAATGTCCCCAGCCTTGTCCCCATCCTATAGTCATGTGCCCATCCTAGTCCCTATCCTATAGTAATGTGCCCATCCTAGTCCCTATCCTATAGTAATGTGCCCATCCTAGTCCCTATCCTTTAGTAATGCGCCCATCCTAGTCCCTATCCTTTAGTAATGTGCCCATCCTAGTCCCTATCCTATAGTAATGTGCCCATCCTAGTCCCTATCTTAATGTCCCCATACTATAGTAATAATGTCCCCATCCAATAGTATTGTGCCCATCCTTGTAATGTCCCAATCCTATAGTAATGTCCCCAGCCTTATCCCCATCTCATAGTAATGTGCCCACATTGTCCCCATCCTATAGTAATGTCCCCATACTATAGTAATAATGTCCCCATCCAATAGTACTGTACCCATCCTTGTAATGTGCCAATCCTATAGTAATGTCCCCAGCCTTATCCCCATCTCATAGTAATGTGCGCACTTTGTCCCCATCCTGTAGTAATGGGTCAGCAGCTCCACTCACCTTCCACAGACGCTGCAGTGAAGCTGAGGGGGAGTGGTCTCCGGCCCCAGATCCACAGTGATTGGAGAGATCGGTCACAAGGCCGGTCTCTCCAATCAGAGCTGGGGGCGGATGAAACACAGGTCACCCAGCTCCAGCCAATGATCAGGGCTACAGCTGCACTGATCTTGGCTGGATTTCAATGTTTCAGCGATTTTCAATGGCTGAAACATTAGTTACTGTGATTGGCTGAGCGGCATTCGTCAGCCAATCACAGCCTCCGTAGGTCCGAGGAGGAGACAACACCCCTCCTGAGGTCCCCTCCTCCCTGAATCTAAGGTATTTGCAGCCATCGCAGCCACCGGGGCCGCGATTTCACCATGACGTACTGGGTATGTCATGGGTCCTTAAGTACCAGGGAGCCATAACGTACCCAGTACGTCATAGGTTGCTAAGGGATTAACGTGCAACACACACGCACACGCACTCTTACACACACACACACACACACACACTCACACACACACACTCTTATACACACACACACACACACACACACACAAACCATTCTTCTCACCTGTCCCGCGCCCCCTCCGCTGCCTCATCTCTGCTTCGTGCGGCCCCGGGGCCCGTGCCCCTGGTCACTATCGCCGCAGCTGCAGTGTCACTGTCAGTGATTTATGTGAGATGATTGTATTGCCGGCGCGAGAGCAGATCGCCAGCAACACATTCATCTGACATAAAGCGCAGACAGTGGCTGCAGCCCATGCACCTGCCGCGATAGTGACCAGGGGCACGGGCCTGGGGGCCGCACGAACTACCCTGAGGGGCCGCATGCGGCCTGCGGGCCACGTGTTTGAGACCCCTGGGGTAGAGCATTCATAAGCGCTGTTCTCCTATGACTTACTGATTGCAGACTATAAGGGGTACTTTGCACGCTGCAACATCGCTACTGCGATATCGTCGGGGTCAAAACGAAAGTGACGCACATCCGGCGCCGGTAACAACGGCGCAACGTGTAAAGCCTAGATGCGCCGATAAATGATAGCAAAAGCGTCGAAAATGGTGATCTGTGTAGCATCGGTCATTTTCATAATGTCGCACCAATAGGAGATACGATGTTGTTCCTCGTTCATGCGGCAGCACACATCGCTGTGTGTGAAGCCGCAGGAGCGAGGAACATCTCCTTACCTGCCTCCACCGGCTATGCGGAAGGAAGGAGGTAGGTGGGATGTTTACGTCCCGCTCATCTCCGCCCCTCCGCTTCTATTGGCCGCCTGCCGTGGGACATCGCTGTGACGCTGCACGACCCGTCCCCTTAGGAAGGAGGTGGGTCGCCGGCCAGAGCGACGTCGCAGGGCAGGTAAGTGCGTGTGAAGCTGCCGTAGCGATAATGTTCCTAACGGCAGCTATCACAAGATATCGCATGTGCGACGGGGGTGGGTACTATCGCGCTCGGCATCGCTAGCCGATGCTAGCGATGTCACAATGTGCAAAGTACCCCTAAGATGCACACAAATTTTAACAACATGTTGTTTTGACAAAAACTGTGTCTTATACTCAGAAAACTACTGTATGTAAAAACAAAAATAACCAAACAGTCCACATATTTGGTATCGCCATGTCCTGAATAACCCGATCTATAAATACAGCATACTAGTTAAACTCTGTACTGAACACTATAAAACAAAACTTGCCAAAAATTAGGCTTTTACATCAAAGTGCAGGAAAACAGTAGAATAAAAGAAGATCAAAAAGTCAACTATGGTATCCTTGAAAAGATCATATCGTCACGAAAAAAACAAGCCACCATACAGCTTTGTCAACAAAAAAATAAAAAAGCTATAGCTGTCAGAATATAGTGATGCAAAATCCATTTTTTTTTTATAAATTTTTTTCTATTTTGGGAAGGAACCAAAACATAAAAAATCATATAAATATTATATCACTGTAATCGTACTGACTCGAGGAACAAAGCCATGTTATCATTTTTACCCAACAGTAGACGTAAAAAATAAAAAGCAAAAATTTCTGAATTGCTGGTTTTTGTTCATTCTGAGTCCCAAAAATTGGAATAAAAAACAATCAAAAAATGTTATGTGCCTGAAAATGATACCAATAAAAACGTTAACTCATCCCAGAAGAAAACAAGCCCTCATATGACTCTGTCAGCAGAAAAATGAAAAAAAAAAAAATTCTCAAATATGGTGATGCAAAAACTTACTTTCCTAAAGCATTGTTTTAGTCTGTGATAGTAGCTAAACATAAAAACCCGAAATAAACTTGGTATCGCTGTAATGGCACCGAACAAAGAATAAAACCTTCTGGTCACTTATACTGCACAGTGAATGGCATAAAAAAATAATAAAAATAAATTCTTGACCCGTTGTCAATTTGTTTATTCTGGTTCCCAAAAATCGGAGCAAGGCATTTAGCCTGCGCCATACGCTGAATGCTTACAGTACATCGGGGTTTATGTGTAAGTCTCTGAAATATGAGATTCAGAAGGAACACCCAACAGAACATTCACTATAATGAGGCAGATGGAGACACTGTGGACTCTCTCCAGTCTATAATCCAGCGGTATCCATATTTTTAATCATTAATAAAAGTGCAATCGACCAATGTTTTGTGCACTTCTGAAAAGATGGACACCAGTGAACAGAGGCCAGACGGAGTCTAGAGTAACTCTGCTGCCTCAATATAGTGAATGGATCCCTGGGGGATGTCATCTGAATCCTGTCATTCGAAGATTTGGATGTAAACCCCAAAGTAAGTGATAAGCATAGAGCACAGGATAAATGTGATAGAGATTGTCATGTTAAATATTCCCAATAAAAACTTCAACTCAAAAATATTCTTAAAAAAACAAGCCTCTACTTAGATTCGTCATCTGTTAATGGAAATATAGGGGGCTTCAATGTTATTGGTAACACAAAGGCTCTTGAAAAGTGCCATGGCTTCCCCTAAAAAGAAAATCTTGGGGCCAAAGCAACAATGTATTGGAAAAAATGGGACATTGCACAAAGTTATACAATTCCGTGAATCGACTAGGGTAAACAATGCTCACTACATAAAATCCTCAAGAGGTGTAGTTTCAAAAATGTGGTTACCCATGGGGGTTTCTGCTGTTTGGGCATGTTAGGGGCTTTTCAAATGTGACATTGCATCTGCAATCTAATCCAGCCAAAATGGCACTCAAAAATTCAATTAGAGTCTTTCGCTTCTGAATCCTGCCGTGCACCCAAAAAGTAGTTTTCCACCACATATGGGGTATCGATGTACGCAGGAAAAATTTCACAACAAATTGTATGTTCCATTTTCTCCAGTTACCCTTTTAAAAATTAAAACTTTTGGGCCAAATCAACATGTTTGTGAGAAAAATGTATTCCACTTTCACGGCTCAATGGTATAAAATTCTGTGAAGCACCTTTGAGTTTAAGGTGCTCACCACACTACTAAGTAAAATTCTTGAGGGTGTAGTTAGGGGAACTGCCTCTTTTTAGGCACATCAGGGGCTCTGCAAATGCGACTTGGCATCCACTACATATTCACACTCCAAAAGTTGAATAGTGCTCTGAACCATGCCATGCCCCCAAACAGTAGTTTATGAACACATATTGGGTATTGGCGTACTCAGGAGAAATTGCACAACGGACTACATGGTTTATTTTATCCTGTTGCCTTTATAAAAATGCAAAATTTGAGGCTAAAGCAATATTTTTTGTGGGAAAAAGTAAATTTTTCTAGTTCAACATTACTTTAATTGCTGTGAAATAGGTGACAATTTTGTATATTTTCTGTTATATATACAGTACGAACCTCAAAATCATTTTAAATATTATGTGCTCCCTAAAAAAATTGATTTTGTTGGAAAAATGAGAAATTGCTGTTAATATTTTAACCCTTCTAACTTCCTAAGAAAAAAAATGTTTCAAAAATGGTGCTGATGTAAATTAGACTTGTGGTAAATGTTATTTCTTAAATATTTTGTGTGACAAAACTCTTTTGTTTAAGGGCATAAAAATTAAAAGTTTGAAAATTGAGAAATTTTCAAAATTTTCTCAAATTTTCCAATATTTTTTTAAATAAATGTAAAAATTTTAAACCTAAATTTACTACTAACTTGAAGTACAATATGTCATGATAATACAGTTTCAGAGTCACTGGGACCTGTTGAAGCATTCCAGAGTTATTATCATGTAAAGTGACACTGGTCAAAATTGTAAACTTAAGCCTTGCCAGGAAGGTGAAAAAAGACTTTGATTGTAAATAGCTAGGATCTCTCCACAGGTGTTCATTCGGATTTAGATCTTCCCTCATTTCCAGCCACTTCAGAACTCTCCAGCTCTTTGTTTCCATCCATTTCTGGGTGCTTCTTGAAATTTATTTGAGGTCATTGTCATGCTGGAAGACCCATGACCTAGGATGCAATTCTAGCTTTATGACAATGGACCCTACATTGAGACCCGAAATCCTTTGGCAATGTTCAGATTTCTTGTGCCATGCACACAGTCAAGGCACCCAGTTCCAGAGGCAGCAAAACAACCTTAAAACATCTTTGACCCTCCAATGTATTTGACTGTATGTACTGTTTTCTTTTCCTTGTAGGTCTCATTATTTTTTAGGTAAACAGTAAAATGATGTGCGTTCCAAAAAACTCTATCTAAAGCGGGCTTTGCACGCTGCGACATCGGTAACAATGTGTTACCGATGCTCCAACGATAGTCCCCGCCCCCGTCGCAGGTGCGATATCTTGTGATAGCTGCCGCAGCGAACATTATCGCTACGGCAGCTTCACATGCACTTACCTGCCCTGCGACATCGATCTGACCGGCGACCCGCCTCCTTATTAAGGGGGCGGGTCGTGCGGCGTCATAGCTACGTCACACGGAAAGCGGCCAATAGAAGCGGAGGGGTGGAGATGAGCGGGACGTAAACATCCCGCCCACCTCTGTCCTTCCGCATAGCCGGCGTGAGCCGCAGGACGCAGGTAGGAGTTGTTCCTCGCTCCTGCGGCTTTACACACAGCGATGTGTGCTGCCGCAAGAACGAGGAACAATATCGTAACATCGGTCCTTCCGAAATTATGGAAATGACCGACGCTACACCGATGATACGATTTTGACGCTTTCGCACTCGTTAATTGTATCAAAAAGGATTTACACACTACAATATAGAGAGCGACGCCGGATGTGCGTCACTTTCAATTTGACCCCACCGACATCGCACCTGCGATATCGTAGTGTGCAAAGCCCGCCCTCATCTGTGCACAAGATGCTTTCCCAGAAGGATTTTGGCTTACTCATGTACATCTTGGCAAACTGCAGTCTAGTTTTTTGATGTCTCTGTCTCAGCAAAGGAGTCTTCGTGCATCTCCTCCATAGTGTTTCATTTCATTCAAATGTAGGATAGCTTGTGCTGAGACTGATACACTCTGAGCCTGCAGGAGAGCTTGAATTTCTTTGGAACTTGATTGGGGCTGCTTATCCACCATGCGGACTATCCTGCGTTGCAACCATTCACCAATTTGTCTCTGCAGTCCATGTCCTGGGAGATTAGCTACAGTGCCATGGGTTGTAAATTTCTTGATTATGTTGGGCACTGTGGTCAAAAGAATATCAGGATCTCTGGAGATGGCTTTGTAACCTTGAGATTATTGATATTTTTCAACAATTTTGGTTCTCAAGTCCTCAGACAGTTCTCTTCTCCACTTTCTGTTCTCCATGATTAGTGTGGCACACAGACACAGAATGCAACAACTTCTCCACTTTTTATCTTGTTTCAGGTGTAATTTTCATATTGCCCACAACTGTTACTTACCACAAGTGAGTGAATGAGCGTCACATTCTTGAAACAAAGTTGTGTACCCACAATTTTGGAAAGCTGCCAACAATTTTGTCCTACCTATTTTTGGAGTTTTTTGTGAAATTATGTCCAATTTGCCTTTTTTTGTGTTGTTCCAAAAAACACAAAGGAAATAAATGTGTTTAACGTGTATATATATATATATATATATATATATATATATATATATATATACAGTTTACACTTTATGTTTACATTATTTCAGTTTAGGTTAGGTCTACGTCTGCCTAGTTTTGTAAATATTTGCATGGAATAAGGCCAAGGGATGTCGGGCTCTACTGCATGAACAGACTACATATCATAGTACATAACAAATGTAATATGATTTAGAGAGTGGATTTATAAGACATGAAAAAACAGCTAAATATATGATATTGGCAACATTTCTGCTTTCCTGAAAACTGTATGTGGAGATTTGTGTTTGAACTTCAAAGCCCCAAATTTATAAAGTGTTCCAGTTGCTAGACTGAATCAGCTAGTTTGAGCTTTGTAATGTTTTATACCGTGGAGCTATGCAAGGTACTTGGAATAATTGTTCATACTTTTTCACTTAAAATTGGAAATCCTTACATGTACTTTGGAGCAACTGAAGCAAAAAGTCAACTGCAAAGCTGCAGTAAATGGAAGAATTTAGGATAGCGTCTCTCACGCAGTGTTATATGATTTAAAAAATATAATAAAAATCAGCGTTTGCAGAGAATTGTTTATAGTCTTTCTTTAGCTTTTCAAAACGCTTTTCCTTGTAAAATATAAGCAAAAATATAAGTCGATGCTAAATGTTATAAGTTATAATAACTAAGATAATTTTTTTGCTATTTTTGTAGTTTTATAATAAACAACAAAGACACCTTTTTCAACAATGCCACAAGAAGCCGGATTGTACATCATATTTTACAAAGAGTTAAATATGAAGAGGGGAAAAATAAAATAGGTAAGTATACCGTAAGTAATCCTGAGCATCTTCTTTTAAAATGCTCACAATATGAGATTTTATGAGAGCTCCTTACAATGATAATGTAAAATGCAGTCCAGTTGTAGACTAAGTGTGGCCCTGGGAAAAATTAAAAAGTGAGGCCCCAATTGTGAGGGGTGTGTGGTGTCTTAAAAGTTGCGTGCACTTCTGTGCAACACCCTACAAATCTAATTCTGTAAGATACATCACAGCTCATCGTGAATTAGTTGAGCAGGTGTCATCGCACTCTGGCACGCCCCAGCTCTGCCCATTTTGGCCAAACTGTCTTAAACTAGAGTGGAAATATCAACAGTTGCTTGCTAAATTTTTGTGCAACTTCAAGTTGCAACTTTTTATAGTGTTTTACTCTAGATTTCTATCAAAACTTTGATATTTTGATGGCCTTAAGCCTGCTTTACACGAGACGATAGATTGTGTGATATGTCGTTGGAGTCACGGTTTTTGTGACGCACATCCGGCATACCGCACGACGTCGTCTCGTGTGACACCTCCAAGCGATGCAGTATCGCTCACAAATCGTGAGTCGTGTACTCGTCGCTAGGTTTCATATAATTGTTTAATTAAAATGGTGGCGGTAGTTCATCGTTTCCGTGGCATCACACGTTGCTCCGTTTGACACCACGGGAACGATGAACAACAGCTTTACCTGCCTCCGGCGGCATCCGACAGCTTAATGGAAGGAAGGAGGTGGGCGGGATGTTTACATCCCGCTCATCTCCGCCCCTCCGCTTCTATTGGCCGCCTGTCGTGTGACATTACTGTGACGCCGAACGTCCCGCCCACTCCAGGAAGTGGACGTTCGTCGCCCACAGCAAGGTCGTCCGGAAGGTAAGTACGGGTGACGGGGGTTAAACGAGTTTGTGTGCCATGGGCAACTAATATCCCGTGACGCAAAAGTGACGGGGCGGGTACGATCGATTGTGCTATCACACAATCTATCGTCTCATGTACAGCAGGCTTTAGTCTGTACTTCCAAAAGTTAATTTCAGACAACCACCAATTGTGTATATTCAAGTCGTTTAGGATTTATACAAGCAGTTGAAAAATGATGGAGACAGGACATTCATTAATATGATCGTTCTTTCCCTATACAATATAATGTTAACAGCAGCGAAACAATTTTTACGGATGCAGCGGCAGTGACCATTATAATCATGGCTTACCTTGGAAGGGCATGACTAAGCGGCTACCTAATCACCTCTAAAGCCTCTGGTGGTGATGTTAGGTTTGTGCTGTACGTAGCCACCAGGTGCAACTCCAATGCAGTCCCCAGATCTGCAGTAGCAGACCCAAACAGCAGTAGGCGAGAGGGAGGCAAAGCCACAGGCTGGAGTCTGGACTGCTAGTCGGAAAAACTGAGCCTCAGGCCCGGATTCAGGACTGACACCAAGCGAGACAGAGCTAAAGGCCAAAGTCAGGACTGACAGCCGGCGAGACGGAGTTGGAACCAAAGGCTGGAGTCTGGGTTACCAACAGGTGAGATGGAGTCAAAGCCACACGCGGGACAGATTCAGATAGAGATCCAGGTTCAGGCAGGACGGGTTCAGATTCAGGTAAAGACAGGACGACTGATATAGACTGGACAGGTTCTGGTGCAGACTAGAAGGATTTGGTTTCAGGCAAGTCAGCTTTGAGTACAGGCAGGTCAGGTTTGGGTTAAGTCGAATACAGGGTCACAGGGACCTAACAGGTACAATACACACTAAGTACTGACTGTAGTTGCTCAGGCACCTCCTTATGGGGGGAGGGTTCTTTAAATATGTAGTGCCTCTCAGCCATAGGCTGAGGACACTTCGACAGTATGCATGTGGCCCCTTTAAAAAGAGGGGAGCTCAGGACCCAGAGACCTGCAGAATATGGGAGCTTTGATCCAAAATAGGTCCCTAAGCAGGGGCTAGAAGAACACGTAGGCGGCTGCGGTAATGAGTATGTCAGTGTCCTTGCTGAGAGGAGGTAATGTGTCAATGCAGGGATGCCGAAGTTACACCAATCACCCGATGAATGTGCATTTGCTTATTCATTGGGTAATTGCTATCATATTTAGGCTGTGTGCACACATTGTGTTTTTATCTTGTTTTTTTTAACGGTTTTTATTGCAACTATGTCATAAACCTTGAAGAGAATCATAATACCAGCAAAATCAATGAGAATGCTGAAGTGTCATGCACACATTGCTTATTTGTGACTTTCTTTCAGCATTTTTTCAGCGTTGTTTCACCCTTTGACTTCATTGAAGTCATTCAAAAAGGTTAAAAAAATGCCTTGTATAAAAATATTTGTGGATTTAGTATGTACTTGCTGTGTTTTTGTAATGAATTTTGCTTTGACCTTTCTCAGAACAAGGCTCCATAGGTTATTTCCGGTCAGCTGCAGCCCGGAATTTCTCACGAGCAGTGATGTCAGTAATGCAGTGATGTCACTTGTGAATGAGGGAGTGTGGGGGGGGAGACTTTTTTTCCATATGTTTGTGTTTTTTTAAATCTATACTTACAGGGTTAGTAATGGGGGTGTCTGATAGATGCCTCCCCATTACTAACCCCTGAGCTTGATGTCAGTTGTCCATTCCCAGCTGACATCAACCCCACAAGTATTACCCCAGTTGAAAATGCACTAGGGCAATCAGGAAGAGCCAGGCAAAGTGCCAGAATTGGCGCATTTAATGCTTTTTTTTGGCTGGGAGGGACAAAATAATAATGGGCCTACCCACCCTGACAATACCAGCCTCCAGCTGTCTGCTTTACCTTGGCTAGTTATCAAAAATAGAGGGGACCCCATGGTATTTTTTTTTTTAATTATTTAAATACTGTGATTTTTAAAATCAGCTTGGGATCCCCTCTAATTTTGATAGCCATCCAAGGTAAAGGTAATAGCTGAGGGTTGCAGCCCGTAGCTGTTTGTTTTACCTGTGGAGTTTATGAAAAATAGGCGGGATACCACATCATTTTTTTAAAAAAATCTTTATTGTTCACTGCAGCGTACAGTCATCTTCCGCATGCAATAAAATTTGTTGATTTGCTGCACTGCAGCCTTTTAACAAACTTTATTAACATATGAACATTACTCAAACATCTAACTCAGTTATGGCCTTTTTTTTTTAAAGTCTGCATTTGAGTACGAGCCTTAGACACTCAGTGTCTGGGATGAACCTTGAACTTTCCCTATACATGAAAACTTGTGCGTATATTACATCTGCATCAGAGCCCTTAGAAGACAGTCAAGGACGCTTCACCCTTGAACATTGTTTCTCAAAATTAGCGTGACACGCTATTGTGTCACACGCTTTTTCAATACAGTCTTTCTCACTGCATTCTCCACTATGCTAACCCTAGTGGCAAGACTTTTGCTCAGCTACCTTCGAGCACGTCTAGCTGAGACTCTCCACCTGGCTATTGGGAGACGTGGGCTGATTCTGCAGCAGAGTTCTGCTTCCCTGGCCAATCCCCTTGCCAGCAGGTGCCCTATTAGAGCCCCTTGCTCCACTCTGGTGTCTAACCTTTTAATTAGTTAGTTTTTGTTTGCTTGCAAGCTATGTTTGGTTCTGTCTGTCCTCCCATTCTGTATTACATCTTGTCTTGTTATCCTGTTGGACTCTGAATGTCTGGTTAGTTCATTTTTGTCTCCACTTCATCCTGCTTGTTTTCGTCCTGGCTTACCTCCTGTTTGTTCCTGACCTCTCCTCTCTAGTACTCGTCTGTTTCCTATACCTGTGCTGTTTGTCCTGTTCCCAGTCTGCCCGTCTCTCTGGGATCTGCTTTATGTCTCCTGCACCTTGACTCTCCGGTCAGCAGCTGCAGGCACAGGGACTGCCCTGGAGTTGCGCCTGATAACTACTTGCAGCTCAAGCCTAACCTCACCACCAGAGACTCTAGTGAAGATCAGATAGTCACTTGGTTACATCCCTCCACACAGGGTAATACCGGGGTCCATGGTACAGTGGCTCCACCACATTCTGATGGCCATTACAATTAGAGGATCTCTTTTAAGAACCTTAGACCATATTTTCTAAATCCTTTTACTTTTACGATGCAGGAAACATATGAACCTATAAGTAACTTTTAAAAAAATTGCTGACACTTGATGACTTTGGAAACCTTTGAAATAGAAAAAAAGCTATTTTATTGGTTACACCGAAATAAAAACTGTGCGCTAAATTTCAGGCTGAAATCTCCATTCTTGCATCCATTTTAAGCCCCTATGATATTCAGTTTGCAACCTGCTCCTAGTTTTCTTGTGGATGAGGTCTGTGTCCAGGATGCTGCTGACTTCACTAGCTCTTAAGAACTAGGACCTTATCTCTTTATAGTCCTTCTATGGCCTACTGGACCAAATTTCCTACCAAAATTCACCTTTTATCTACTTGCTACAGATTTGGTATTTGATAATGTTTTAATATAATCAAGAGTAGAATCTGTCACCAATATTTAGCCCTCTTCTCAAATCCAATGCTCCTGTGAGTGCAAAAAACAAAAGTATTAATTCATTGAAAAACTGGATCAAGTAAAATATCTCCAATGTCAAGCTCATTTTAGTGTTCAGATTTTTACAACCAAATGCATAATATCTTTCAGGGAACCCTAGAGATTGAGACCCTTTAAAATCACATTTGAATTGTTCTCCAAGCCACATTCTAAACTATAAAATGTATTATGTGCGCATTCTTGAGTCATATAGTACAATCTACTATGTTCATCCTGGCTAGATCCCCTAGTCCTCTCTCTAAATAATAAAAAAAAATTGCTTTCATTTACCATGATTCACTTTTGTATTGTGCTCCTGTTTGATTTAATTTTTTACAAATTGAAGGCATTCCATAGCTGTAAATTTTATTACCCAGCTCTGTTTTATGATATTATATTATAGCACTTGTAAAAAAATATATAAATATGCATGACATAAAAGAAACAGATTAGAAAATCTAATTTTTATAAATGCAACTGTGTGGGAACCGAATCTTTTCTACAAAGAAATTACAGCTAAAGTGGTTATTGCAAGGATTATAGAAAGCAGAATTTGAGTGCATTAATATGCAGAGTCGAAAATTACATTACTGACTCCCAGGTCCCAAGAGAGGAATCCTCCTTGACAGTAATGTAAGCGTCGGGTATCCTGAATGATTATCATCACATACCTAAGGAAAGACTTTACCGTTTGACTTGCATTTTCTTGATCCTTTATAGCTAAACAGATATTTACCTCCTTGAATACCATGTATCCATAATTGTGATATTTACATACAATATGAATGAACATATGCTGTTGTTTTTTTCAAGTTAAACCCAGCTATATTATCTTCCTGTTTATAGGGCAGTGTAGTCCAGTCAAAGTACCCAAGTCCATCGCTGAAGATTAGAGTTGAGCGCGGTTCGCAGCTCGAGTGATTTTGGGGGCTGTTCTAGATCGAACTAGAACTCGAGTTTTTTGCTAAAGCTCGATAGTTCTAGATACGTTCGAGAATGGTTCTAGCAGCAAAAAGCAGGGCTTTTTACAGCTAAAGTGTGCAGGAGCCATCGCTGGCAGCGTGCCAGAAGCTGGTAACCAAGATAAACATCGGGTATCCAAGCAAAGCGCTTTGGTTAGTAACCCGATGTTTATCCTAGTTACGTGCAGGAAGCCCACACTTCCCCGCTCAGCTCACTCCGCCTCCTCCTGCACGCGGCATGTACACACACACACACACACACACCTGTCCCCAGCCAAGCAGTCCACGACACTGACGTCCTCAGCACCACCCACTTCGCACTCCGCCGCCAGCACACATGGCTCCGCCCCCCTTCACTCTGCACACATGGTCCCGCTCGGCTTACCTGCGGTGATGAAGTCCCGACCTCACTGTCCTCCATGGCCGCCGCTTGTCACATCACCTTCTCTCGCTTCCGACCCGGGACTGACTAGCGGTGACGTCACGGGCCGCTCGCGATACTTGGCTGTGAAGGTGGCGGTCATTGAACTCAGTGACAGGTGCTGTCAGCAGTGCAGGAGATCAGCGCAGGTAATGTACCTCGCTGACAGCAGCACTTGTCATCCCCTGCAGTGACCTGGGCTGACCCATTGATGTTAGCTCAGGTCACTGCACTGCTCTCCCAGCCAATGGGGAACATCCTGCTCTTCATTGACTGGGACAGTGTGGATCGTCATGGCAACCCCTTGGATTACACCAGACCTGTATTTGTTTTTCTTTCTAATAAATTGGTTAAAGAGGGATGTATTGGGGAGTGTTTTTTCAAATAAAAATGTGTTTGTCGTCTATTTTTTTTTTATTACTGACTACTGACTGACTGGGTATCTAATAGACGCCATGACATCACAAACTGCTGGGCTTGATCTCAGGTGACTTTACAGCTAGTATCAACCCGATTTATTACCCCGTTTTCCACTGCAACAGGGCACGGGATGAGCTGGGGTGAAGCGCCAGGATTGGCGCATCTAGTGGATGCGCCACGTCTGGGGTGCCTGCGGCCTGCTATTTTTAGGCTGTGAAGGCCCAATAACTATGGACCTTCCCACCCTGAGAATACCAGACCACAGCTGTCCGCTTTACCTTGGCTGGTGATCCAATTTGGGGGGGACCCTACTTTTTTTGTGTAATTATTAATATTTATAAAATAATTATAAAAAAAGAGCCGGGGGGGACCTGCACATTGGCTGAAGACTGCAATTCGCAGCAGTGGGGCCCAGAAAGCTCAGGCCAACCTGTGCTGCGGATTCCAATCTCCAGCTGCCTAGTTGTACCTGGCTGGACACAAAAATGGGGTGAAGCCTACGTCATTTGTTTTCTAATTATTTCATGAAATTCATGAAATAATAAAAAAAGGGCTTCCCTTTATTTTTGGTTCCCAGCCGGGTACAAATAGGCAACTGGGGGTTGGGGGCAGCCGTACCTGCCTGCTGTACCTGGCTAGCATACAAAAATATGGCGAAGCCCACATAATTTTTTCAGGGGGCAAAAAACTCCTGCATACAGTCCTGGATGGAGTATGCTGAGCCTTGTAGTTCTGCAGCTGCTGTCTGTCTGTATGGAGAAGAGCAGACAGCAGCTGCAGAACTACAAGGCTCAGCATACTCCATCCAGGACTGTATGCAGAAGTTTTTTGCCCACCAAAAAAATGACGTGGGCTTTGCCATATTTTTGTATGCTAGCCAGGTACAGCAGGCAGCCACGGGCTGCCTCCAACCCCCAGTTGCCTATTTGTACCCGGCTGGGAACCAAAAATATAGGGAAGCCCGTTTTTTTTAATTATTTCACTTATTTCATGAAATAATTAAAAAACAAATGATGTGGGCTTCGCCCCATTTTTGTGTCCAGCCTGGTACAACTAGGCAGCTGGGGATTGGAATCCGCAGCACAGGTTAGCCCGAGGTTTCTGGGCGCCTCTGCTGCGAATTGCAGTCCGCAGCCGCCCCAGAAAATGGCGCTTTCATAGAAGCGCCATCATCTGGCGCTGTATCCAACTCTTTCAACAGCCCTGAAGCCGGGTGGCTTGCTGGGTAATAATGAGTTAATACTAGCTTTGTTTTACTAGCTAGTATTAAGCCAGAGATTCTTAATGTCAGGCACGTTTGACCTGGCCATTAAGAATCCCAATAAAGGGTTAAAAAAAAGACACCACACAGAGAAAAAATACTTTAATAGAAATAAATACACAGACACATTAAAGACTCCATCTTTATTACCCCTGTCAGCCCTCCACGATCCATGGTCTTCTGTCTTTCTCATTCAACAAATGCAGCTCTGCTCCATCACTGCTGCATGGGGTTAGACGCTGCTTCCTGTGCAGAAATCACTCCGTGAAGGCTGCACGGGAAGCAGCGTGCAGCCTTCACTCCGTGAGTGATCAGTGCTGCTGGCTGTTAGCGGTAACAGCGGTAATGCTGACAGACGCGTTACCATAGCAACGGTGCTCCGATCATGTAATTCCCGGAGCCGCGGTTAGCGGTGACGTCACCGCTAACTGCGTTGCTATGGCAACGGTGATCTCCGTTAATGACTGGCTGTGTCAGCCGTTCCCTAACGGAACGGGGAGTCGACCGTGTGCTAGAGCATGTCGCCGGTACACGGCGATACACAAATGTGCACCGTGTACCGGAGAGTGCAATGACAGGTCCTACATGACGCGTCATAGTCATGTGACCAGTCTGTAGCCAATGAGATAACAGGCACGTGACTGGTCACATGGCTATTTTGACGTCACGATAGGTCCTGCATCACTGCTGGCAGTGCTGGTCACCGGGAGGATTCAGCGATCATCGGATGGAATAGCGGCAGGAGACAGAGTGCAGGAGGGATCGCGGGGACCGGTAAGTGTTATGGCAATGTTTATTAACTGTATGTGTACATTTATAATGCGTTTTTATGTGTTTGTGATTGCCTCCCATTATTTCCTATTGGTTCGAGTTCGGTTTGTCGAACGTTCGCCGAACTGAACTCGAACGAGACCTCTGTTCGACGAACCAAACTCGAGCCGAACCACGGCCGGTTCGCTCATCTCTACTGAAGATGCCTAAAAAGGGCAGTGATTCGGAAATTTATGTGGGTGGATAAGAAGCCGAGAGTACCATTGAACTCTCTATTTTTACCTTTTGATATGGGGGGGTTGGGAGGTCCTGAATCTCAGCATATCATAATGCAGCTATGCAAATTTTTGGCAAGGAGACTGTGATCATAGGTGGTTTCCAATCGAATCTTTTCTTTCTTTGCATTCCACCCCTAACAAATTTTTGGTATCCCTTCTTTTGGAACAAAAGTCTTCTAAGCCCTCTTTAGTTACCTTAGCTACTATTGAGGCCTTTAACCTGTGGTTGTGTTGGGGGAACTCAGTTATATCGAGTCTTTTTAAAAAGTTATCGATGAGATCCTTAGAATTATATATTCCTGATTTAAATTTACCTTGTTGAGAAAGTAAAGGTAAGGTTGTTATAGCAGATCTTTACTCCGGGAATAATATGTATCCATTCACAGAGCTGCCTAAATCTCTTGAGATCCCTTGTCAGTCTTTTTTATCAATTTCTTCAGATGCGCCACCTTCTGATACACAGTCAGATTTGTTCTATGGGGATCATGGATCCATTGTTATTCAATTATTTGCACTCTAAGCTTGCTAAGGTGAAAGGTTTGGCTACGCTTTATAATTATTTTAATCATCCCTTGGAAGATGGCTATTTGCCCTATATGATTAAATGGGAGAAAGAATTTTTCTGCTCCCTCACCTACAGTATGCCATGATGCTGCAAAAAGGATCCAAATCTCATCATCCTATTTAGGTCATCTGGAACAGGTAAAAAAAAGTACACATGAGATGGTATATGACCCCGGTTAAACGATCTAGGTACATTCCCAACTATCTTTCTCTTTGTTGGAAAGGTTATGCCCAAGATGGCTCTATGGGCCATTTGTGGTGGTCATGCCCTAAGGTCACAGCTTTTTGGCAGGAAGTTTTCGGGCTTATTTCTGAAGTTACGAAGATTAAATTGCTCCTTCGGCTCCCCTTGCGGTCCTACATATAGGGGTGGGGGAGCTCCGGGATTCCACATTCGGGTCTATTTCTCATGCACTGATTGCAGCCAGACCGTGCCTGGTAGCAAAATGAAAATTCCAAGATGTTCCCTCTCTGTCTGAATTAATTATATGAACACTCATTACATGTATGAAAACCATTCAGCCTCTACCTTAGGAAAAACCATTAGACTTTAACAACAATGGGAACCTTGGGTGACATCTCATTTTTGACTATCCCTTGTTTGCAACTGAGTGGGATAGTCTCTCCCCCCCCCCTTTTTTTTCTTTTTCTTTCTTTTATGTGTTGTTGTTATTTGTTTGGTGGGTTGTTTGTTATCTGAACTTATTATTATTACTGTTATGTACATATGTAAAATTTAATTAAAATTTTTGTGAAAAAAATGGGCCATGAACATTAGAGCTAGACCATTAACAAATGGAAAATGTTGACCTTTTTTTTACATCGTGTAGATACCTAGTGAGTGCACATGCCACTAAATTTAGGAAGAGATGTCACCAGGAAAAAGGCAAGAATAGAGCCAATTTAAGGCTCTGGACAATGTATTGCGAGTTACTCTTGGATCCAGGCTTTCATTACTTTGGCATGTTTAACTTACGGTACCTAAACATTGTTGTAGACTAAGTATAACAGGAGGAGATAGCAGTATACCAAAAATATAGATCCACAGTAATCAAACAAAATTAGCTGGACCAGAATAGGATATGAAAGAAAGACAAGCTTAAAATATAACTTTTACTGTGTATGCGGATAAAAAGTGAATAGTAGCTCACCAATTTAAAACCAGGGTAGCAAAGATCCAACCATGTGGACCAACAATGGGATGAAACAATATAGGCCCAAATACGGACTGCCTCAGTAGGTGTACAGCAGTGGGAGATAAATCACACAGTACATATATAATAATAGCCCTAACTGAGGCACAAAAGCACACAGTATAATAAATTTGTTTCACAACCCCATTCAGGGGAGAGTACAAACTTGTGTGTCACAGGCAGACACTCCGGTAACCACGTTTTTGAAACGTTGGGAGTGGGTTTTATAACTACATGCCATATATGGGTTTAGGTCTCTAAGGGATTTCGATGTGCTGATGTACAGCCCCCTGCATGAACCTATAACCTGCACCAATGCCCGTGTATGATCTTCGGACCTGGTAAGACCGTTCCCACTTTGTGTGGGGTTTATTATTTGTTACGGTTCCCATGGTTACCGGAGGGTCTGCCTGTGACACACAAGTTTGTACTCTCCCCTGAATGGGGTTGTGAAACGAATTTATTATACTGTGTGCTTTTGTGCCTCAGTTAGGGCTATTATTATATATGTACTGTGTGATTTATCTCCCACTGCTGTACACCTACTGAGGCAGTCCGTATTTGGGCCTATATTGTTTCAGCCCATTGTTGGTCCACATGGTTGGATCTTTGCTACCCTGGTTTTAAATTGGTGAGCTACTATTCACCTTTTATCCGCATACACAGTAAAAGTTATATTTTAAGCTTGTCTTTCTTTCATATCCTATTCTGGTCCAGACTAAGTATAACCCTTCATCTCAATGTGTTCCATATCGGCAAAGGCTTCTTTCAACAAGATGATGCTGCCTGACACACTGCAAAAATAGTTCAGGGATGTTTTCAGGAACGTGACAAACTTAATTGAGTTGGCTGCTGACATACATGAGCAATGTAATCCTAATCATGTTGTTATGATCGATGCCAGGCTCAGACACCGCTGAGCCATTGCATGTATCTGTCACCTAGGTTAGAGGTCATGGGAAGGGCTTATTCCAATCTGCCTCGCCTCGGTGATCAGGCCACTATATCTTTGTGCTCCTGTTACTGGAACACCACCACTAGTAGTTCCTGCTCTGCAGCACGTGAGTCTGGCTCCCGAGAATGTTCCCTGATCCGTCCTACCTTATAGCTGCTGTCCTGATCTGAGCCCTCCCTGTACCATCTATCTGTTCAGCTCTCCTGACTTTCCAGTCCTGTCCTGTGTCTCTCCTATTCCTGCATCTCCCTGTACCGTCTGTCTGCTCAGCTCCTCCTAACTTCATGGTACCGTCCCATGACTTTCCCGTCCCTTTTTAGCTCTAATCTCCTGGCCTCTAACCTTGCTTTGTTGTACTTGACTTTGGCTCCGCTTCTCCCTTCTGACATTGGCGTTACTTCTTAATTCCTGACCTCTGGCTAGCACCTAACCATGATTTGCTTCTCTCCTGGTTTTGACTTGACATCTTGGTACTGACTCGGCCTGCTGACTATTCTATTGTTTTTGCGCCCTCTAGTGGGTAGTCTGCTAACTGCATCTAGAAACAGCTTCGTCAATGTTTCTCAGTGCCCCCACTAGTACAGCATGACACATGTGGTTTCTTTTTCTGTAAAATTGTAAACCTGGTGTCATGGCTTTATGTTGATGACATAAATTGGAAAGTTGAAAAAAGAAGCTTAAGTATCAATGATGTCCTATTTTTTGGCTATGTTAGTAAAATATCATCTGTGCATACAGTATGGATAACCTAACTATAAGAGAGGTCATCATTAGCAGATTGATGGGAGTTAGCCCCACCAATCAGCTGGGGTTGTTTGCTCCAGTATGGGCTAAATATAAACACTTTGAACACAATAGCTCTATTCAAAGTGCCAGCTTCTATCCAAAAGAGCTGGAGCTGTGCTGCAATACCTGGCAACATCCAGCAGCGGTGGCTACATTTTGAAAGTAGACTGCAATTCAGTGAAGAATAGATAACTACTCATCATCTTTCCAATTGATAGATGATAACTTATTAATCAGAGGGTGTCTGACCTCTGCAACTCATAGTGATCAGTAGACCGGGGCACTTTTATTCCCGTTAGAATGCAATGGCAGTGGACACGTTTGATTTGACTGCTTACCTATCGGGTTTCCAAGCACTGCCTACGACTTTTTCCAGCAGCCCATAGAGAAAAAATGTAGTGGTGGTCAGGCGTGTGCGGTTCACTTTCACTCCAATGGGGATAAAAATTCCTTCTTCCGAAGGTGGGTGGGATTCCAGCAGTCATATACCAATGATCAATAAGTTACATGTTATCTGTGGCTAGGTGGATCATGAACTTGTTTTCACCTTATATTTGACCTGACCTGTACAGAAGACCTTTAACAAGTTATAGTACGTTAAACTGGCTACATCATGGAATGGAATAATGACTGCAGAACTGAATAAAATGTCATTCATTTTTTTAATTTTTACTCTACACTACAGAGATATTACCTTGTAAAGTTTAGGTTATAAATTATATTACAGTTCAATTGGGCACTACTCTAAATTTGTCAACCTCATGCAGTGGTAGAATTACACACCTCCAGAGACAATCATCTCACGGTGGTTTCTTTTTAACACCTCCCTCCACACTGACTGCAGTAGGATGAGATCTGGAAGTGTTTATAATGATACATAACTAAGCTCTGCTGTTTCTCTACACAGTAGCTGAGATCAGTGAGAATGGCATATTTGTTTTTCCCCTGCATGATGCTGTTTCCATGTTATTTGTTAACCACATGCAGGAGAAGAAATCCCAGAGACATATTTTTAGTATTGCTCAGTTGAACTATAACATACAGTAAATTCTAACATAATCTTTACAAATGAATATCTCTGCAACAGCGTATATATTACAAAACAAGTTTGTAACCACTATTCCATCATATGGCCAGTTTAACATGTTATAACTAGTGAAAGATCCTCTCTGAAAAGTGCCTACAATTAAAAGTTTATCACTTTTTGCTGGGTCTTTTACTTCTTCTTATGGGAGAGAGGTGACTTTCCCAGTTTTGTGATCTCATTTCAGCAAATGTTTCATTTGTCCTTCTGCACCGCACAAGTGATTATAATGGTCTCTTCTTTCATGCATCTTGATTTTATAATGATAGTTAAGCTGTTGAGCTTGATAAAGTAGTGTTGATGCAGCATGATTTGTGGTCAGGACAATCAATAAGTATTTCTGTTTGACTAAACAGATCTTGCCGACCTAGGATTTCGGTTAAGAAATCATGAGCCATTCGATTTAGTTATTTAGAATTTATTATACTGAAATTAACTTTGAAATCACATGGCAAAGACTAAATTGTGGAAACTAAACTCAGAACCACACTTCAGCTTCTCAACTGATGGCATCATTTACCCACTGGCCAATGTCCAATACGCAAGTATGGTGTATAGACATAGTTGTGGAGGGCTCTAAAATGTCACATACTATCTAGCAGGCTACGGGGCCATGCTGCACCTTCATATGGCTCTGGTCTTATACTGAAGAGTTTTCAAAAAGGTAACAAACTAGTTCTTCATTGCAAAATTGCATTTTCTACTAAAATTTCATTTTTTTCTTTTCTCAGGTCTGAATCGCTTACTTTCTAATTGCACTTATGAAGCTGCATTCCCCCTACACGAGGTATAATCTTACTATAACATGTCATGACAAAATAATATGGTTATCCTGCAATATAAATTAAATTAATTAAATTGTGAGATTTTTGGTAATATTAAATGACCATATACTCTATGTATAATGCATTTATACTGTTTTCATATACAATGAGGATACCATACTGGATAGGACCAGCTTTCATTGTACACAGCTCTCACTATTACATTCTTGTAACTTGTGTTTTTGTCACATTTGTATTACAGGGAGGTTACAGAAGCAAAAATTCAATAAAGACCCACGGAGCAGAAAATCACAGACATCTCCTTTTTGAGTGCTGGGCTTCCTGGGGGGTATGGTACAAATACCAGCCTCTGGATCTTGTACGGTAAATCTAAGTGTCTTATTCTATGGCAGCTGGTGTTTATATCCATTTTTCTTTACTTTTCACTTTAATTGTGATGTTACCTGACAAGCTATTCTGTCACTCTGGTTTTAAGCTGTTATGTGTCTGGAGCATATAAATTTCTCAGTGACTACCTGCCAGAGTGAAGAAATAATGAGGCAAATAAAAACAATCGAAGAGTAAAGTTGTAAAACTTAACTGGAGATTTTAGCAGAAACCTTTAGTGAAGTAGCATATTTGTATCAACTGTCTACTCTACATGCGAAAAACCAACGACAGCAGTCAAAAAAATTAGCAGGTTATCTGTCATTAAAGATTAGGATGAGCAGACCGCAATAGTGCTGCTCAGAGGCACAATTGACTAAAAGCCTTCTTTATGAGCTTTACATCAATGCGTGGCCACTATGCTGTGTAGTGGACCATCTCTTTAATTGGTGTCTTCTATAGAAATAGAAGGCTCTATCCACTATCCTGATTGATAAGTGCCCCTTGTCTTTGCTGCTGCAGAATCTCTGCCCACCAAGCCTGATTGACAGCTGTCACACAAAGTTTGGCATGAACTTTGCCAACTGTCATGGCGGTGATGACTCTGTTCACACTGCAAATTCTAGCATTCTGCCTGTTGGTTTGTCTGGTGTCTCTGATCAACACAGGCAGACAGGGGCGTCTACCTACTGTGTACTCAGTCATAATCAGGCTCGCAAGAGTTAATCCTCTGCAAACCTGCTTGTTAAGGTACTGTCACACATAACGAGATCGCTAGCGAGATCGCAGCTGAGTCACCGTTTGGTGACGCAGTAGCGATCCCATTAGCGATCTCACTATGTGTGACACTTACCAGCGATCAGGCCCCTGCTGTGTGATCGCTAATCGTTGCAGAATGGTCCAGGCCATTTTCTTCAAAGTCGATGTCCTGCTGGGCAGGACACATCGCTGTGTTTGACAATGTGTGACAGGATCACAGTGACTGCTGAGATCGTTATACAGGTCGCTACTGCGACCTGTATTGTTCCTGCATCGTTGGTAAGGTCTGACTGTGTGACATCTCACCTGCGACCTCCCAGCGACTTACCTGCGATCCCTATCAGGTCGCATCGTTTTCGGGATCGTTGTGTGTGACTGGGCCTTTAGTCTCCTTTAATCACATGTTGTGAGGAAGCGAATCACCTCTGCTTATCTCATACTTAAGCTGGATGAAATTGTCTTCCCATGCCAGCTATATGGTGTTGGTCTGTGTGTTTTGCCTGGAGTGGTTGTGGAGTTTACTCGTCATCTTGTTGTTTCCTCTTTGCTCGTGTTTTCCTCTAGGCCTGTTTCACACATCCGGCATTTCGCCGGGTTGCCAGATCAGGTAGACTCCAGTACAGTGTAATACAGTACAATGGCATTACGGCAACCTCCGGTCACATGCTGTCATTTGACCGGAGCATGTGACCGGAGCTTGCCGCGATGCCATTGTACAGTATTTACACTGTACTGGAGTGTGCCGGATCCGGCAATCCGGTAAAATACTGGATGTGTGAAATGGGCCTTATTGTCTTATACCTCTGTGAGTGCCTGCTGTGTGGCACAGTTTTTGTTTTCCCTGTCTGTCTATATTTGTGGGTTTAACCTCACTTCTGTTTCGGTCCTGATAACGTCTGGAGGCAATTGGTGACTCAGGATTTTATTTAGGGGTATTAAACTTACAGGAGGCTTAATACAAATACATTTCACAATTTTCACATTTATATTTGTAAAATATTTAGAATACCATGTATCATTTCCTTTGCACTTCACAAATACTTACTACTTTGTTTTGTTATATTACATAAAATCCTAATAAAATAAATTTAAAATTATGGCTGTAATATGAAAAAATGTGTAAACGTTCATGGGGTATGAATACATTTTCAAGGCACTATATTTCTAGGTATTTTTCTTTTAGTGTTATTGTTAAATAACCAGGAGACAGACTTGCAGGGGGTCTTGTGGGGTTTTTTTAGATTGTGTTTCTTTTAAGGAATTCTAATGTATTATAAGAAATTAAACCTTTGTTTCTTATATTGGTTTTCTTCCAGGAGGTATTTTGGAGAGAAGATTGGTCTGTATTTTGCATGGCTGGGTTGGTATACTGGAATGCTATTCCCAGCGGCATTCATTGGACTATTTGTATTCTTATATGGAATGTTTACATTGGATAGCTGCCAAGTCAGGTAATTCTTTTTAGATAACATCTGAAAGATTAATTTCTTAGTATTTTAAGAACAAAGATTGATTTTACATTGAGTCTACTCAAACACTGAGGCTATATCTTCATGTGGGTTATTTTGGCATTATAGGTTTCCTGCCCATGGTGCTTTTCTGTCTCATCTCATGGGGCACTACGCCTCTCACTATTATTGGAGTACTCTCTCTTTAACCCTTTCATGATGCAGACATTTTCTGTTTTTGCTCTTTCGTTTTTTTCCTCCCCTTCATCCAAGAGCCACAACTTTTTTGTTTTTCCGTCAATATGTGGGATTGTTTTTTGCAGGACGAGTTGTACTTTTAAATGACACCATTCATTCTGCCACATAGTGTACTGGAAAATGGGGAAAAAAAATCGAAGTGCAGTGAAATAGCAAAAAAAGTTCAATTTTCCACAATGTTTTTGGGGCGTTTATTTACCATGTTGACTATATGGTAAAAGTGACCTAGCAGTATCATTCCCTAAATCAGTATGAGTTTGTTGATACCAGACATATATAGGTTTTTTTATTTAAGTATTGAAAAAAAATTCTAAATTTTGTAAAAAAAAAGTGCCTTTAGAGCCATTACGAAGACCCGTAAAGTTCTCATTTGTTGGGATCTGGGGCTGGGGCTGTATGATGACTAATGTTTACACATTTAATGATACCATTTTTGGGTAGATGTGATGGTTTGATCACATTTAATGTATTTTAACATAATGTTGCGGCAACCGAAAAACATTATTCTGGCATTTTTTATTTTTATTCTCATTACGCCCTTTACTGATCAGATTAATTGATTTTATATTTAGATAGATCAGGCATTTCTGAACTTGGTGATACCAAATAAGTGTTTATTGTTACTTTTTTAAATTATTTTATTTTCAATGTGTCAAAAGGGAGGTGATTTGAACTTTTGTGATTTGTTTCATATTTTTTAAATCTTTAAATCTTTTTTTTCCCACTTTTTACTGCATTTATTAGTCTCCTTAGAGGACTTGAAGCTGGCATCATCCGATCGCTTGTGCTATACAGAGCGGTGCATCAGTACTACTCTGTACAGCTTAAATACTGACTTCCTATGAACGCTGGCTAATGATGAATAGTGTGTGCAATGCAAGTCAATCGGGAAAAACTCACAATGTAATGAGTAAACCGAATGCCGTACTTACCAGTAGAGAATAGTACATCATTCGGGTTACTTGTTACTTTGCGAGTGTTTCACCATTGACTTGCATGCACACACTAACCGGAATGCATACGCGAGTATTAGACAGTACTCATTACGATTATCACGAATCCGAGTATTTCAAAACTCGCTCATCATTAATGCTGGCACGTTGCCGGCGTCCACAGGAAGTTTGTTATCACAGTCACAGGGGTCATCAGCTGACCCCCACGGTCATGACAGCCCATTGACACCCCGCGATCACGTCACGGGGTGCCAATGGGGGCGGGGAATGACAGGCCAGCGCGCATTAAATACTGCTGTCAGAGGTTGATAGCGGGATTAAACTGATTAACAGCTGCAGATGGATCTCCAAATGACCCACACCTATTAGAGGCACATGTCCACTGATCAGATTAGCGGACATGTGCAGGAAAATATGCTGGCTCAACGTGTGAGCCTTCATCAAAGTCAGGGAGCAAACATAGGACATAGTGGTACATCCTAAGTCGATAAGAGGTTAATGGAGACAATATAACTGGCTCTTCTCACTTTCAACACCACGCACACAAATAAAATTAAAAAAAAATAAAAAAAAATTAAAAAAATGTATTCTACTCTGTGGGCTCTCTTACATTATATAAGGTATATAAATTACGGCATTTTTGGGTAGTGGTGCGCAAGTAGGATCCCGTCCCATGGAACAGTAAAGTAGAAATTGGCACTCAAATCAGGTGTAAAAGTAGAATTTATTGGGGGTAATCCAAACCAAACAAAATAGGCGTTTCTGTCCAAATAGTGAGCCTTCGTCAGTGTGTTAAAGGTAAGGGCACAAATACATCAGCCGCACTGCCGGATCCGGCATAAGGGCAGTACAGTACAATACAGGTCACAGACAGTGCTGCAAGCCCCGGTCACATGCTGTCACATGCTCCGGTCACATGACCGCATGTGCCTGGAGCTTGCCAGTGAACTGTATTGTACTGTACTGCCCTTGTGCCGTATCTGTGAGTGCGGCAGGAAAACGCTGATGTGAAACCAGCGTAAGGTCTACAACTGCCCCAGGGAGAGTGAGCGCTGTCATCTGCATTCTTCAACGCTCTCTCCCTGGGGCAATTCTAAACCTTACCTTTCGCACACTGATGAAGGTCTATTAATTGGACCAAAACGTTTGTGTTTGTTTGATTTACCCACAATATATTTTACTTTTACACCTGATTTGAGTGCCAAGTTCAACTTTACTATTACATTATGTGTCCATTTAAATATGAACATTTTGGTTCAAGGTCCTCTTTGAGTTATACTACATGTTCAATGTTGGTGATCTTATAAAACACTTGTTTTATCTCAGGGTTTAGAAGTAATAAAGACATAAATGACCCGTGAACCTGTTACAAGGGATCCTTTAGTATGCTCTATTTACCAGCTGGGCAGTCACAATCTCCATTCTTTTCTCTTTACCTTCTAGAAGTAGAAGAATGTCTTTCAGAATCACAGTGTTTTTCTTTTTACATTACTTCACGCTGAATGAGGAGATGTAGGACAATCATTTTACACCAATTAGCTCATTTGACTTTATACTGCGGGGATCACTTTGACATTGCTGTGCAGCGCGACCTCAAATACTTACAGGCCGAGCATTTTAAGGCCATAATTGCTTCAGTCTAATGGGAGAAATACATCTCGGCCAATCTGTGTCTCACTCTTGTGTTTTATAGCAAAGAAATCTGCCAAGCCGCAAATGTAACCATGTGTCCACTGTGTGATAAATACTGCCCCTATATGAGGTTATCAGACAGCTGCGTCTATGCCAAGGTAATCCCATACCCTCTGTGAGAATAGCAATGCTGTTTGCCTGAAATCGAATCTGATTTCTAATCTTGTGAAGTAGACATAAATCAATAATGTCATAGCAACAAGAAGCTAAAATAAATCTGTAATATTAGAAACAATCATTTCAACCAAATTAGGGAAAATATTCACTAAAGTATTCTCCTGTAGAATATTCTAAACAGTCTACAGCTTTTCTCTACGTCTGTAAATCATTTCTTCCGTCACTTGCGGGGACAATTGGAGAAGCAGCGCTGGAGCGGTGAGAAATTTAGGCAGTAAGTAATTTTTATTGTTCTTTTATTTCACATTTTGAGTTCTTAGCGCAATTTTGAAAAATCCCAGGAAACCCCTTTAAGTGTTTGTTCATTGAACGATTTTAACACTGATGTATCTGGCTTAGGCTAAAAATGAAAAGTCAGGTTTTTCTACTTAAGCAAAACCAAAGAAATGAGTCGGAACACGTGTTGGTATATAACATACAAAAGTTAGGGTAAAAACAAAATGAACAAATGTCCTGGAGTAAGTAAATACAAAAATAGTAATATCACATTGAAATAACATATGGTACTTAGCTGACATTGTTTTGATCAAAAGATGATAAAAGCCATCCTACCGTAACAAAGTGTACCTAATCAGGATGGACTGTAACTTTTGTAGTTCACCTCACTATGTGTCCGGAGCACTTGTACACGCAGAGCACATATCTACACACTTACAAAGCTCACAATGTGAAAGGTCACAGCATCGTGACATCATGACCTTTGCGGGCATATGCGAAAAACCTTCCCCCTCCCCAACCCATTGGTGTAATTAAACACGGAGGTCTGGGCCTAACAGGAGTGGCAGCAATCTGAAGGTGTAATGAGGGCTAGATGGGTGGCGTTTAGAAGCAGATGGTCCGGAGAGATGAACTTTAAAATGAGTATATGGTTTCTTCTATTTTTTACACATAATGTTTACTTCATGGAGAATAACTTTTCTGAAAATTTATGCAAACAGACAAACTCAAATTTTACCTGATCCGCTTATCTGTAATACAAATATATGTATATACATAGAGCACATATATACACACATGTATATACGTAGGTAGAGCACATAGACAGATACACATGTATACTTAGAGCTCATACATACAGACACACATGTATATATGTATATATATATACACATAGCATACACTCACGGCAATACACAGAGCACAGACACGTATACACGAAGCACATGCATGCATGCACACATATACACAGGGCACATACACAGTCATACATGTATACACAGTGCACACATATATAGAGACTTACATGTATACACAGAGCACATACATAGACATATATTATAAACAGAGCACATACATACATACATACATACATACATACACATGTATACACAGAGCATATACGTACAGACAGATCCTTACACAGAATAACACAGAACACATACAAACAGATTTATACATATACACAGAGTACTACACACACACATACACACATACATTCACACACACTATACAGTCTAGTCTGTCTCCTATTCAGTTCAAGACTCCTGCAAGGTACAGCATCTTTGGTGATATAACTGTCACCTGACCATGATGTCTCGAAAAATCCTGCTACACTCTCAATATTGGAAACTAAATTGATATTGCAAACTGCTATTATCCATGCTGTTTCTGCTGTAAACACTGAGCGGCACTGAGGGGGGTCCTGAGCAATTGAGAATTTGTCCCTCCTGTCACCGACTTTGGGTATGCATTGCACACACTGTCATGAATCCTATGTGAGTGGAAGGTCATGTGACCACATGTATGTGATTTGTCATATGCCATCTAGACTAGACTCACCCAGCTTCTCTAAATGAAAGAGAATTGAGAGACGTGGGATGAGACTAGTCGCCACATTGAGTGATTGCAGACTTTTCAATTCAGCCAAAATAAACCCCTTTATTCTTTGAGGACTCTGTACAAGGACAAATTTAGTGAAGTTATTGAGCTCCTCCTAGTGATGGCTGCAGTGTAAGGGGGTGGCAGTAGCCCCAAAACCTCCCAACGACCTGGCTTCATGTTACTAGAAAGGTAGGTTGGGGTTGGAGTTCCATAGTTCCCCTATAGAGGGCAGTGTCCCCATAGTTGAGTGCAAGGGGGAAGGGATGAGTTTAGAGGAAATAGGGGAGGGGCAGAAATGAGAAAAGGGAAGGAAGTAGTTTTTCAGGAAAATAGTGAAGAAGACAAGGCAGAGGGAAAGGCTGCAGAGAGATTGGAGTGGAGGCTAATTGGATCCTGATGTGTAGAAGGCCGCCCTGTGGCTTGAAAACTGGTGGATAAAGACACGAATGCAGCAGGCGAGGGACTAAGGGTACCGTCACACTTTAGCGACGCTCCAGCGATCCCACCAGCGACCTGACCTGGTCAGGATCGCTGGTGGGTCGCTACATGGTCGCTGGTGAGCTGTCAATCAGGCAGATCTCACCAGCAACTAGTGACCAGCCCCCAGCGACGCGTGGGAGCGATGCTGCGCTTGGTAACTAAGGTAAATATCGGGTAACCAAGCGCTTGGTTACCCGATATTTACCTTGTTTTACCAACGCACACCGCTTAGCGCTGGCTCCCTGCACTCGTAGCCAGAGTACACATCGGGTTAATAAGCAAACCGCTTTGCTTATTTACCCGATGTGTACTCTCGCTACGTGTGCAGGGAGCAGGGAGCCGACACTGGCAGCCTGAGAGCGGCGTACGCCAGTAACCAAGGTAAATATCGGGTAACCAAGCAAAGCACTTTGCTTGGTTACCCGATATTTACCTTGTTTACAGCTTACCGCAGGCTGCCAGACGCCCGGCTCCCTGCTCCCTGCGCATTCAGATCGTTGCTCTCTCGCTGTCAAACACAGTGATGTGTGCTTCACAGCGGGAGAGCAAGATCCAAAAAATGAACCAGAGCAGTGTGTAACGAGCAGTGATTTCACAGCAGGGGCCAGATCGCTGCTCAGTGTCACACACAGCGAGATCGCTAATGAGGTCACTGGTGCATCACAAAAAACGTGACTGAGCAGCGATCTCGCTATGTGAGAAGTACCCCTAAGTCCTAGGGACCGCCACCATATCGGATTACTGAGAAACCCCGGGAAGAGGGAGATCAGCATGACCAGAGCAGCCGTATCCACAGGGACAAGGGCTGGTAATCCAGGAGGCCAGTGTAACTCTCTGACAGCCAGGGTGATGAGAATAGTGTGGAATGTATATTGCGCCCGGTGAAGAAAGTGTGCCTTTCCTCTGGAAAAGAAGGTGTTTATAAAGCCATTAAAGTACAGATGTTGGATGAAAACCTGAAGTCCGTCTCTTATTTGGTAGGACGGAAGGCTGCCATGAAGGTAACAGAAATACAGCCTGTGGCAGCAGGTCCCACACCAGCACCAACATCCCCAGATCCCCTGTTTCATGGTGTGAGCCGGTCAGGGACAACACGACTACAACCCCCAGCTGTGGCGCCTTCCTGGAGCCACAGACTCAGGATCGGTGAAACAGGTGGATAGAGGCAACCCAAGAGTCAATGAAGAAAAAAAAATCCAGCTCACCACTATTAACTATTAACTATTAACTTGAATGGGAGTGAACTGCAGCAGATCCAGCAAGGATTTCTCCAGCCAGAGAATCAACAAATAGAACAACAAATTTCCAGCGGATCCGCTGGGAATTTGTTGTTCGATACAGGCAACAACCCATAAAGCAAGAACCTGGACCCCACAAGCCTTTAACCTTTAACCCCTTTAACCCCTCTACAGGGATTTGGGATTACGACAGGGCCCAGGTGATCCTGCCCGTGGAAGACTGCAGTCCTGAGAAGAATTGTAACCAGGCAGGGTCAAATCCAGAATGTAGAACAGGACACAAATCGTCAGGCAGGAGAGTGGTCAGATGTCAAGTTAAGGGTCAAAACCGGAGCTAGCAGCGAAGTACAGAAACGGCAGGCAGAAGAGTGGTCAGGTAATCAAGCTAAGGGTTAATACACGGGAATACAAACAAACAGCAAGGAATCAGAGACTAGCAGGGAATTACTGGAGTATAACTGGCACCTGCCAGCAGAAGGGAGAAAGCATGAGAAGGGTGTGGTGCCTTCCTATTGGCCCCAGCTGAAAGGTAGTTACTCCAACCGGAAGGCACACACCACCACAGTCAACCAGTGGTACTGCAGGTCCTGGTGAAACCCAGCTTAATAGATGAGCGGAGCCTGCGCCCAACAGAGCCACTGACTGCTTCCCCATACCCAGCGCCACCACAGTGGTGACGCGGCAGCGTCTAGTGATCAAAGCAGAAAACAACTCCGGTGGAGACGTGACACCAGCCTCGGCAGAGGCCTCGGCCGGTCCTTCAGCAGGAAAATGTTCAGTTTGCATATGCAGAGTTTGTTTATGTGCCAAGTGATATGTATTATAAGATGTGCAAAGCTTATTTCAATTTTAGAAGATATAGGATACAAATAGGTCAAACTTAAAAAATCAGCTATTTGTACCAACCATCGCACACCGTAGTGACATAATGGCATAGGCAGAGGTCTCAGTAATGCCTGTACAAGAGTCATCTGCTATTTTATGTCTCATATATATTACTAAGTATGAGGATTCTGCACTCAGGGACAAGATGGGTCAGGAATCAGGATAGGTTTGCCTCCCAACTGGTAAAACAACAGCTTGAAATTTTGGAACTGGAATGCAAAACAAAACGTTCCTCCGTTGTCTAGTAAAGTGTGTCATGAATATTCATGCTCCGTATATTTTGCTGCTCTCCAGAGATTTGATCCCAGTGATGATTGCAGTCCCTTTTGCTCCAGCAGGCTACAAGCATGAGTTACAGCTCTTTTTTCCTTTACCTTACATAGCATTTGTCTAGCTTTCTATATGAATGTTAATAAGAAACAATAGAAAGAGGAATATCTCTGACATGTCAGTGCAACTCACAGTCATAATAATAACAGCAAAAAGTGAGAAGTATATCAAAACGAAGCTTATACTAAGTACTAATAAAATTAATGGCGCAATACATTTAAAATCAGTGATCCGGTAACCATAAATCGAGTAAGGTTTATCTGTCACATCAAAAGAAAAGACCTTTATATCTATTGGAAAAATACTGAAGATTTGTTCTCCCATGGAACACCATAGTATGATGATATAAATAACAGACAATTGGATATTTCTCTTTAAATGAAATAATAGTCCTGACAGTGGTCAGACCTTAATAGGCAAATATGACCCATGTAATATACTTTAGTATCACACTATATAATAGTGTCATATCAATCAGGTGGCATTCAGAATGGTCAATTATCACCAATTAAAATAACGTCCTTGACTATATTCGTACTATCAAGTGTATAGGCGAAAAATGTATATGGAAAAGCAACATAGCTCTTTGGGCATCACAAGGTGGTGTCAATTCTAATGGTGAATTTAGAGGAACAGCTAGTCTATGAATGAGCATTCTTAAGAATGTGCATTCCCAATTATCCACCAGTCTAAGCACGACAGAGATTACCTGATGAACTAGCAAAACAATTGTTTGTTGGGTGATTGGATCTTTTTTTAAAACTATTTGTTACTGGCTGCATATCACCACATGTAAGTGTAGCGCCCCACGGGGCAGGTGTTTTAACCTACTCGTCGCCGGGCCGGGGGTGCAGATCCTCTGCGTCGTCATGGGGCGGCTTGGCCTGGTTCCGTTCCCCCGAGGCATACAGGAAGGGAAGGATGGGGGTGGACGGGAGGCAGGAATGGCGGATGGGGGTGATAGTGACGGTTAGGAAAGACTTTTTAGGATGATCGTGACGCCACCTGTGGCACATGGCCCGGTATCTCGTCGGGGCAGATGTTGGGGTGCAGCCGGGATGGTCTCACTCCCCATAGGCGGAGCGGGATTACCCCAGGAAGGATGATGGAGGACGGGGATGGTGGTAGTCCTCGTTGGCGCCGCAGGAGAGGCGCCGCAGGAGAGGCAGAGACAAGGGATGCGCTTCCAGGTCTTTTTACTCACAAGTAATTCAGGCGCTGCCCAGGGTACCGTTCTCTGCCACAATGGGCTCCAGCCATTCCCAGATCCCATTGGGCAGGGCAACCCAATGTTACTCTATGTTTGTGTGAGTGGAAACCGGTACCAACCTTCCCTGGACCCAGGATAAGTACTACACCATAATAGGGGTGCTACTGCACCCTGTGGCACTTGAAGCCTTAGGCGCACCACATAAGCAGCTCGTGATTAGTGATGGGCGAACCCAAACTGTAAAGTTTGGGGTCCGTACCGAACACATAGAGAAGCTCATGTTACAGTTCAAGTCCAGTTTAGGTCCAGGGGCTGTAAAAGAAAAAGCACATCAGTAAAAAACAATATGATTATACTTACTGGTCCCGCGACATGTCCTGCAGACCCGCTCAGTCGCTGTCTCCTGGCTGCTTCTGCTTCCGGGTATGATCATTATCTTCCGTGGGTATTCACTGCACTGATTGTCACTCGGCAGTTTTCGTCTTCTTTTCAGCCGTGTTCGCGGTGACCTCAGGGTTCACCCGAGTCCATGAGCCATGGACCCGATTGAACTTTGACTGTCACTGTGCGAGTCTTTCATCGGTATCATCCGGCACGGCGCACACTCTCCTTACAGGAGCGGATCGGCTGCATGTATTTCCACACTCCTGTCAGGTGAGTATGCGCCTTGTCGGGTGATACCGATGCGAGACTCGAAGGAGTGGTACGCAAGCCTCAGCTGTGCACTCGGGTGAAGTCTCTAACAGCTATCAGCTGAGTCTGTGTGAGCAGACCTGTGTTTGTCTTCTCGCATTGTTTCTTAGCGCAATTTCCAGGCGCTTTACCTGCCTCGTCAGCAGCCCTGATGGCGGTGGCATGCTGGGTAATAAAGGGGTTAATACCAGCTTTACATTCTCAGCTGGTACTAAACCCGAAATTCATGGTGTCACGCCAAATTAGACATAGCCACCATCAATTTATAGTAATCAGTAAAAAGAAAAACACAACACATAGAATTTTTTTTCATTAGAAATAAAACAAAAAAACATTTAGAGACTCCATCTTTATTATAAAAAAATTCCTTTGTCCGACGTAGTCCACAGGTAGAGCAATGTCAGCTCTGCCTCATCGCTCTGTACAGACAAACGTCTATACAAATCAGGAAGCAGGCTGATAGTGACAGTCAAAGTTCAATCCATGGCTAAGCCATGGACTCAGGTGAACCCTGACATCACCGCGAACATGGCCGAAAACAGCTGAAGACTACCAAGTGACGAGCAGTGCAGTGAATACCCCCGGAAGTTAATGATCGAACCCGGAAGCAGAAGCGGCCAGGAGACAGCAGCTGAGTGGATCTGCAGGAAGCGTTGCGGGAGTGGTAAGTATAATGACAATGTTTATTATTAACTATATTCTTTAATTTACAGACCCCGGCCCCCGCCCCATCCCATAACTGTAAAGTCCAAGTTCGGGGTTCGGACGCAAGTTCGCGTTATCTCAGAACCCGCACTCGAACTTTACAAAAAGTTCGGGTGAGTCTCCCGAACTCGGACATGGGAGGGTTCGCACATCACTACTCGTGATCCAAATAACACAATGTTGCTTGGAGACAGAAAGATTGTGTTAATGATCATTCTGTCACCATGATTGTTTGTATGTAGACGGAATAGTAAACAAGCATCTTGTAAGTAGTCATACTGTGTTAATTAAGGTGCATTAATGGCAGAAATGCACCATTAGGCCTATAGCAAAGTGCTAGACATAGCATTAGATGTGACCTATGCACTTTATGGAGAACAACATCCTTGATCTTTTGAAAATCACATGGTGGAGTCAAAGCTGACTTTGTAAAGTGATATGTGACTTATAATATTGATGTTCTTTACAAACCCAATCATTCATGTAAGTAATTGAATTTGAAACCACGCCCAAACCATACCCTCATGCTCTTCTTTGGCTAAAAATACTCCTCAAAAATGCTGAGGAGTATTTTTACTTGGTTGTAAAATATGTAGGGTGATCTCTGTACATAATGCGGGCTTTACACGAGACGTGCTATCGTGCGATGCATCATCGGGGTCACGGTTTTCGTGACGCACATCCGGCATCGTTCACGATGTTTCTCCTGTGACACCTCCGAGCGACGCAGAATCGCTCACAAATCGTAAGTCGTGTACTCGTTGCTGAGTTTTAAAAAAATTGTTTATTTAACATGGCGCTGGTTGTTCATCGTATCCGGGGTAGCACACATTGCTCCGTGTGACACCTCGGGGACGATGAACACAGCTTACCTGCGTCCCGCGGCACCCGACGGCTATGCGGAAGGAAGGAGGTGGGCGGGATGTTTACGTCCCACCCATCTCCGCCCCTCGGCTTCTATTGGCCGGTGGCTATGTGACGTCGCTGTGACGCCGAATGTCCCTCCCCCTTCATGAAGAGGATGTTCGCCGCCCACAGCAAGGTCGCTCAGCAGATAAATACGTGTGATGGCGGTTTAATGACTTTGTGCGACACGGGCAGCGATTTGCCCGTGATGCACAAACGATGGGGACGGGTACGATCTCTCGTGCAATCGCACGATAGATCGTAACGTGTAAAGCCCGCAGGAGAGCTTTTGAGCATTTAAGTATCAGAATGGTTTTATCATTAATACATTAATACTCAAGTGAATGAGAGAAAAATGGTACCAGTTTGCACTTTAGACCCTCAACATTTCAACCTTCACATATTGGCCTCTTGACCTGTAAGATGGAATCTGACCCCTCTGTCTAGTCCAACCTTTTAAAGTCCCAGTGATTATACATGTCTGTATTCACAACAATAGAAGACACCTCCATTTATTGTAGAAACTATGAGAACATCTAATTTTGATTACTATCATGTTTAACAAATTTAGTGAGGCTAAGTTCAAAAATGCATGTGTGACAGATTTCTCCCTATGTACATGTAGGGGTCGGTCTCTACAGTCCTCCTCTCTGCTCACTGTGCACTTAGATTGGCCCAAACCACTTTAGTGTCTGTATATGTTGGTTTAGTCAAGGGTAGTAATATATAAGTGCAAAGAGCGGGAGAGGAAAAAGTGTGCGAAAGCATAGGAAACCGGAAAGTGGACGGGGAACCAGAAATTGCCCGTTGGCAAGAGAGCTTGGCAAGGAGGTGGATCATCCCTGGAGAAATCGCTGGGACCAGTGGCCTAGAGACAGAGAGTACCTGTCTCTGAGAGGATCAACAAGCAAGACCATGAGAGAGAACCAGGGGATGCATAGCTGAGCCAAAGTGGCTTGCCCCAAGCACCTGCAGTCTGGAAAGAGAAAGATAGCTTCAACCCAATGGAACCAGTGACCCCTCAGTTTCAGAAGGAGAACAGAATCCCTTGTCTTAAAGTAGAGTGCACACCATCAAGTTGACGCAGCCACCTTGGTATCTCGCTGAAGTTAACGGACTTCCCCACCACAATACCTTGACTGTAATACTGTTGTTCCCGTTACATTAGGGCTTAGTATAGACCTCGGTAGACAATATGCAGTAAGAAGAATCAGATCAGCTCGCCTGTTCAATCTTGACGTGGATCATTGTTCCAGGGCGGTGCACGGAGAGCAAAACTTTTCGTTCAAAAGTAGAAATCCATGAGAGAAAAAAAACCCCAGCAACTTCGTCCCAAAAATTATTTTCTTAAAACTTGTAAGTTTAATTCATAGTATTAAAAACAAACATACATGTTAAAAACATGAACAGCCTACGCCTTTCGAACATAGGAGTTCTAAAGGCCACTTTACACGCAGAGATAAATCTTTGGCAGATCTGTGGTTGCAGGGAAATCATGGACATATTGTTCCATTTGTACACAGCCACAAACCTGACACTGATTGTCCACAATTTCACTGCAACCACAGATCTGCCGCAGATTTATCTCTGTGTGTGACCGGGCCTTTAAACTTGGCTATACATATTTGTCAGTGACCAGATTTTATATCACAAGCAAACAAAGATCATTAACATTCAAGGACACTCTTCCCTCATGTGATTGCTTAGCACTACTCTATTAGTTATATCACTCCATTCCTTTTCTTTTTTAAATCAGATCTTTTTTTATTAAATCATTAGGGATCGATACAGAGAGTATTTCACTTTTCATATAACTGATAACAATAAACAACAGATAAACACATGTGATTTATAAATCAGGTTCTTTCTCTGCATGTTTGTAAATATAATAATAGAGTTCTCAAGTCATAATTATATTATATAGCTTGAGCCTACAAACCTCGTGGCTCTACAAATAAACAAAACTTAAATTATGCAATAATGCCTCAGACTAACAGAAGCACCTCCTCCATTAGCCGTGTCGCTCCACATCATACTGCTATACTCTCCCGCCCCTCCCTCTCCGTGCAGTCATCCATGAAACCGTTCTAGTCCTCTCTCACCTCACTCCATTCCTTTTCTAATATTTCTAAATCCAATATCTATTTGTTGGAAGACTTAGCACAAGTGTATTTATCGTAATTTATTTCTATTCAACATTTTAAGTTATTAGTTCGCTTGCAACTTTGCAGAGAAAAAAAAAACACCAAGAAAAAAAAAAATTAGTATAGGTAGATCAGATCAGTTGTGATGTTCATACCATCTGGAACTCTAGTACCTAGTTTCAGAATTTGCCAAACATCTAAAATATTACCAGCGTTTCATAGACGATGTCTTAATTATTTGGGATGGTTCAGAAGAGACAATTGCAAGGTTTATAGATTATTTAAATCTTAATGAATATAATCTTTTTTTTTCATACCATGTGAATAGAAATCAAATTCCATTTCTGGATTTAAATCTTACAGGGAATATAGCAACACAGAAAGTAGAATGGGAGCTCTACAGGAAAGAAATATCTGGTAACTCAGCCTTATATGCTACTAGTTGCCACCCAAAGTTTGTTGTGGAGACTATCCCCACAGGCGCGTATATCAGAGCCAGATGCTGTTGTACCAATAACTCGAGCTATGAAAAAGAATGTTTGATAATAGACCAAAGTCTGCAGTCTCGGGGATATAATGCACAGCTATTAGTCCAATCTAGGAGAAAAGCAGAACAAAAAACACAACAGGAATATTTGTATCAAAATAAACAGAAAAAGGACCTAAATTCTAAAATTACTATTTTTTCAACTAATTACAGTAAGAGGTATGATAAGATCATTAATATAATACGTTAGAATCTGCCTATCCTCAAATCTGATGAGACTCTAAAAGAAATATTAAAAGATTGATGCAAATTTGTTCCTAAAAGGGCTATAACTGGAAATATTATTTCTTCCAGTGAGCATCTTACTAAAATAAATAAAAGGGAGGGAGATAAATGGCTGGCAGTGAGGGGTTCTTATAAATGTGCCCCAAGAAAATGTACCCTTTGCCCTTACGTGGAAAACAAAAATAAAATATGTATATCATATACTAATGGTAGTAAACACAATATTAAATCATTTTTGAATTGTATTACTTCATTTTGTTTTTATGCCATCCAATGTACAGCATGCAAGCAACAATATGTAGGTTGTACGAGCCGCACATTGAAAAAGCGCATATCAGAGCATATATATGACATATCCAACATTAGTTCACGTAGTCCATCAGGAGCATCTCGTCACTTCATAAATCGGCATTCAGGAGACACCAGTACTTTAAAGGTGACAGCACTGGAACATATACCACCTCCAATGAGAGGTGGAGATAGAATGCGGATGCTGTACAATAAGGAAGCGAGGTGGATTCTGAAAATTCCGAAACTAGGTACTAGAGTTCCAGATGGTATGAACATCAACTTGGTGTTTTTCTCTGCAAAGTTGTAAGCGAACTAATAACTTAAAATGTTGAATAGAAATAAATTACCATGAACACAGTTGTGCTATGTCTTCCCACAAATAGATATTGGATTTAGAAATATTAGAAAAGGAATGGAGTGATATAACTAATAGAGTAGTGCTATGCAATCACATGAGGGAAGGGAGAGTGTCCTTGAATGTTAATGATCTTTGTTTGCTTGTGGTATAAAATCTGGTCACTGACAAATATGTATAGCCAAGTTTAAGAACTCCTGTGTTCGAAATGCGTAGGCTGTTCATGTTTTAACATGTATGTTTGTTTTTAATACTATGGATTAAACTTACAAGTTTTAAGAAAATAATTTTTGGGACGAAGTTGCTGGAATTTTTTTCCAGTCGGTAGACAATACGTAATAGCAGCGTGGACTGGTTAGCGGAGGTCAGTTAGGAACTAGAATAGAATAGCAATAATAATTGTCTTCATTGTTTATATTGAACTCTTTATTGTAATAGTTGGAGCACCGCTTGTTAGACCCAGCTAACCGTTTGTGTGCCTGTTACCACTGTTGCAATATACAGATCATTGATTATATTTCCCTGAACTATTATCTCCTGTCTGTCAATAAAGCCGGTATTTTGTTTCTGGTTCCTCGCCTGCCTGGAGGTTCTTCTCTGGCCCTGCTTCATACACACATAGAAGATACCTGTCAATCACCAAGAGAAGTGCAGGTTCTTCAAACCATATTTTCTTTTAAGCTCAGGGCAATGTCAGAGAAAAACATATACATATACTGCATGAATAAAGTGACAGATTCCCCTTAAAGAAATCTGCATCTCTACAGTTATAGTAGTGGTTGTGGACAGTCATGGAACCTGACAGGCTCCCTATAAATTAGAGTGTCGGAACCATGAAAATGCAACAAAATTTATAGGCATAAGATATAATGTGTATAATTAAGATGTAATAATGATAAATACCCGCACTCCAACAATACCTATAATGAATAATCTAAAATGTAAATCCGTACAACTAGAAGAAAAAAAACAGCAGGTGGATTGTACACACCTGTCAGCAAGTGTACAAACAATAGAGGCTTGGTTTATGACCTATTTAAATGTGTACAATTAGACAAATATTGCTATCATATGTAATGTGTTTTATTTCAGGTTACCCATCTCTTTGACAATGGAGCAACTGTATTCTTTGCTGTTTTCATGGCAGTTTGGGGTAAGAATATTAGGAGAACCTCCAACTAAACTTTCGAATCCAAGGGAATATATTACACTCCTAGAAAAAATATGCTTTGACAATGTAATTGTTAAGTTCCATTTACAAATCTTTCAACTATTTTTAGCTACCGTTTTTCTGGAGTTTTGGAAACGAAGACGAGCTGTGATTGCCTATGACTGGGATTTAATAGACTGGGAAGAAGAGGAGGTAAGAGTAACATGGGTCATTACATAAGTTTAGATACACTCGATACTCAATAATATAGTCTACGTTTTGGTGATACATCAGGAACATGCATAACTGATGCATAATTGATCAAAAGTCTTAGCAAGGCCTGAAAAAAATACTAGTTTATTTTTATCAATAAACAAAATGGAAAATTTATGAAAAAAAAAATATAAATCAAATTAATATTTGTTGTGACACTTACCACTCTTTCCTTGAAAACAGTATCATCCTTCTTGGTACACTTGCACACAATTTTTGAAGGAATTCGGCAGGGAAGTTGTTCCAAACATCTTGGAGAACTGACCACAGATATTCTGTGGAAATAGCCCTGCACAGATCCTTCTATCTCTTCATGTAATCTCAGATAAACTCCATAATGTTAAGATCAGATTTTTTTGGCGGCCATATCATCTCTTCCAGAGATGCTTGTTTTACTATACTTTGAAGATAGTAGCTGAGAAATACAGGTACTTATCCATTATGTAATACCATCAGGGAGGTGTTTGATTGGCTTCACATTGATTGTGCAGTATGGCAATGACCAAAACCAGCCAATATCATAAAGACATATTCTCAGCGTGAATAAAAATAAGGAGATAGTGATATGCTCCCTACAGTGCCCTGATCTTAACATAATCAAAGAAACAGACAGATGGCACTTCCTATCTTTCTAATGTGAACAGGTGCAAACTACGCAAGAAATATAGTAACAAAAAACAGACCATTGCACTGTGTAGTGTTAAGATATGTGTAACAATTAATATAGGAATATAGACATGCAATACCGCTATGGAAAACATGTAAAAAATGAGATAGCGTACAAAAATGGTCAGTTTTATGTTAACCCAACAGCCAATGCCAAGGTGACCTATTATTGTTGGGTCCCTATCAAACTAATGCCTCACTTTGAGTTACATAGTAGTATACATAGTTACATAGTTACTTAGGTTGAAAAAAGACCTAGGTCCATCTAGTTCAACTTTCCTCCACCAGTTCTACATTTAGTCACTAAAAAACATACAATATATGTGCGGATAGGAACCTGCTAATGAAGAAATAAAATCACCTAAGGCTGATTATTGGGTCATACCTTCTGATTGAGCACTCTTGCTCCTCAGCCTCAGGTGATTTTAATTCTTCATTAGCAGGTTGGTATTCACCCATATATTGTAGGGGTTTTTGTAACCCAAAGAGAGGCATGAGTTTGATAGGGAACCATCAATAAGAGGTAGCGTTGGCATTGGCTGTTGGGCTCACAAAAACTGTCAATTTTTATGTACTCAGTATCTCATTTTTTACATGTTTTCCGCATCAGTATTGCATCTCAACACAATGTTGGATAACATGAAGAGACAGAAATATTTGCACACGCCTACATCCACAGATCAGTGGATAGTTCTCCAACATGTTTGGAACATGTTTTTTTTGTTGTTACCAACATCTAGTGAGAATTTCATGTCAATAGCACCCTTAGAAATATATTTACTTAGAAAATTGGTGACATGTTCAATGCTTATTTCACCTACTGTACATACATACCCTTTTCTACATTGAAATTGCGACGCCGAGAAGGGAAAGTCATCGAATTATGGACATCACAGGATCAATATACATGTTAATGATATGTAATTTCTGAATAAAATGAAAACAATATTTTCAAAACATCTCAATTTACTCACTATCGAGAATGAGCAGTGCACACAGAAATACTCACATTCACACACCTTGTCTTAGTATACTTGTGTAATATGTAAGGAACACTATGAAGAGGGAAGTGTCACACAGATCCTTCTCCTGGGATTATGGTGTGGGGCAGCATAATGTAAAATTGAGAGAGCCTTGTATTCTTCATACCTGGTACACTAACAGCTATTAGATTTGATTTGGTTATGGAACAGGTGGTACAGCCATTTCAATAAAGTGTCCCAGTATTTGTTTTTCAGTACATCAATGACAGACCGCATGTTGTTTGTGCTACTATGAGCAGCTTGCATGGCCTAAACATGCTATTATGGCCTGTAGCATCTCTGGACTTGTCTCCTATCAATCACATTTGGAACATCATTGGTCAGCTATTGCAAAGGGAACTGGCAGCTATACATGTAGATTATTTTTGTGTCCAAGTGCATTCAACATGACAAAACATTAATCAGACAACCCTCAATAAACTCACTGATAGCAGCCAAGGAGTGTAAAGCGGGCTTTACATGCTGCGATATCGGTAGCGATATCGCAAGCGATCGTACACGCCCCCGTCGGTTGTGCGACACGGTCAAATCGCTGCCCGTCGCGCACAACCTCGCTTATCCCCGTAACACGGACTTACCTGTCCTGCAACGTCGCTCTGGCTGGCGATCCGCCTCCTTTCTAAGGCGGCGGGTCGTGCGGCGTCACAGCGACGTCACACGGCAGCCGTCCAATAGAAGCGGAGGGGCGGAGATGAGCGGGACTTAAACATCCCGCCCAACTCCTTCCTTCCGCATTGGCGGTGGAGGCAGGTAAGGAGATGTTCCTCGCTCCTGCGGTGTCACACACAGCGATGTATGCTGCCGCAGGAATGATGAACAACATCGCTAATTCGAAGAGAACATTTTTTGTTTTAGGACGACCTCTCCGCGACAAACGATTTTGGCCTCTTTTGCGATCATTTTAGGTCACACGTAAGTGTCACACACTGCGATATCATTAATGACACCGGATGTGCGTCACAAACAACGTGACCCCGACGATAAATCATTAACGATATCGTAGCGTGTAAAGCCCGCTTAAGTGCATATATTTTTATGTGTAGTGCTCATTTTCGATACCGAATAAATCAAAATGTTGTAAAAACTTTGTTTCCATTTTTTCATATTTTTAAAATGTCTATCGATAATGTAATTTTCATAATTCCACGTTTCCTTCTAGGTGTCACAATTTCAATGTTGAGAATAGAATTTACATACATATAAACATCTCTCGAACAACAATTTTTTAAGAAAGCTACCCCTTTATCCAGACCAGATTCATCCTAGGAAATTTAGAATATAAATAATATAATGTAATTTTAGTTAGCATTTGAAAAACATTAGTAAGTAAAAATAAACTATATATGTATATAAATGTTTACATCTTTTTTTCTATATAGGAAGAAATCCGACCTCAATTTGAAGCCAAATACTCAAAAAAAGAACGTATGAACCCAATATCAGGAAAGCCAGAGCCTTACCAAGCCTTTACAGATAAATGCAGCAGACTTATAGTGTCTGCTTCTGGAATATTTTTTATGGTTTGTTATATTTTTATATTGTGGAAGTAAAGCCATAAGCTTTGTAGATTATATAGATAATAGTATATACAGAATATGCTTGCTTACTGTAAAATGAGTGCGTAGAGGAAAAATAACAATAAATATAAGGAATAATCTTCGACAAAAAGAAAACATTTTCAGCTATATGGATGTTCTGCGCAGGAATGATTTGTTGCACGGACAGGCATTGATGCTTAAATATTGATTTAGAAACACAACGTTTTGGCCTATCCAGGCCTTTATCAAATATTTTCTGCATGGTAATAATGAAATTAAGAGCAAATAACAAAATTAATGATATTAATTTCTATCAATGCATATGGGATATACACATAGTACATAATGGTTGTACGGGAAGCATTCGTGTAGTAATATACATACTGTATATGCAGAAGTACAATCACTGCTAGTAGACATACAATATAATTAGAAGACCAGAGATTATATCACGTGAGTCTATTGTATAGTGAGAACATAACAAGAGGTAGAGAAATATGGCGGCAGAAGGAGAAGGAGCATGTAATGAGCACATGTAAGAAACTGGAGATGGCGGTGCTGGGTGCTGTGGTTGGCAGTATCCTTCAGAGATGACACCTGATATAGGCAGGTGGCAGGATTCAGGCATGGGTCAGAATGATGTGTGCGGTCATGTGGGGGGAATCCCTGAGTCCAGGCATGTGCATGTGTCGCCCTGGTGCCGCCAGGTGGACACAGAGGTAACCTGCACCCCACATAACACCTTCCTACACAAGGATTCCATCAGCCACAAATCCTAGCCACCCACCCAGGGTAAGAAGGACACACCAGTGGGCAGGACCAGTCAGATTGGGAGCGCCCACCTAGGGCTCTTGAGGATCCGGGGGCGGGAACCAGTAAGTGAAGTGAAGTGGAGAGGAGTGACAGTGACAGACTGTCAGGAGGAAAGCTGAGCCTAGTGCAGGTAGCCAGGGTAGTGGCCCTGGTCTACTGGCTAGGTGGCAAGCAGTGGACCGTGTCAAAGGCCATGGGATTATGGTCGCGGGAGATCCAAAGTGGACTGGGACAGGGTTGAAGCCCGCCGGTACCGACAGCGGAGATCCGGTCCGGAAACCGTACACAGGCGGGGTACCTGAACCATAGTTAGAAGACGGTTGCAAGCCCCTTCACTAATTCACCAGGTCGGGAGCAGGTTTCAGGCCTAGCTCCAGAAGTTCAGCCCAGATAGAGCGAACCGGCAGCCCACCACGGGGGATAGGGTATCCGAATTCACCCACTGAAATCCCAAGGGTCAGTGTTCGTGGGCAATGGCTCCTCAGGTACACAAAACACCGGGAGCGGATTTCTCCCGTTGCACACGGGTTAAATCAACACAAGAAAATTACAGCGTGCCGGAGGAAGGGACATCGGTACACCAGCCCGGGTGTGGGACCCAAGTACACCCGGACGCGGCAGCCGGCCACTTACACTTTGGTTTACCAACGAACTTGTGTGCAATTATTCCACAGTGAGTACACCAACACTCCCCGGTCCGGCCCGGCGCGCCACCTCCGGCCTACATCATTCTCCGTGTTTTAGACACTGAACCCCGGGGCAGCCATCCCTACCCACGGAGGGGTTAACATCCAGCTGCCATTCCATCACCCCCGGGTGCTCCCCAACTGCAGCGGTGGTGCTACATCTCACCACACAACGTGGGTGGCGTCACAAAGTACTTGCAGCAATCCCGTACATATACGTCCCCTTTTTTTTATTTGAGTGTCCGCGAGACCCCGGGGTCCGAAAATCCCTCGAGCCACTGCGGATCCAAATCCGAGCAGCCCGGCTGCTACTGACGTGGGGGCGGCACACGCATGAGGCTGAATACTCGCCTGGAGAGGCTGAAGATTGCCGCATAAAGGCATGTCATATGTGTTTTGCTAGGAAACAAAGGAGTGCTCTCATAGACACAGCAATGCAAGGAAAGAGAAAGAGACAGGAATGAGCAATAGAATGTCTAGAATGGGTAGAAAAAAAAGGGGAAAAGGAAAATAAATAGACCGGAAAGGAAAAATGAAAGAAAGAAAATGGTGGAGAGAGGAGGCAAAGTAAGAATGAAAGAGAAAAGAGGAGCAGTATGTTAATAAACATGCCTAAAGGTATGTGTAAGATCATAGTCCAAGCTTCCTATTTTATCTAGAGAGTAAGAGTAAGACAATAGTAATAATCATATTATTAGCAAACAACATCAGGGATATGCAAATCAAATAGTAGTACATAATATGACATAGATCATAAAACCAATACAGATAAGGGACAAACAATCTATCTGGATTACAAGAATCTCAAAATATATTAGGACTAACTGTACATAGTGAATATAGGTGAATGAGAACCTTACATTGATAGATACTGTGCTGATATACAACTAATGAAATATTTCATATGCTCTATTGAAACCAATTGGGTTCATAGTTTGTAAGGTATGGATCTGAAAGGCCTCACGTTCCCTTAATTTCTTAATATAGTCCCCATTTCTTTTGCCCATTGGCACATGTTCTAGTATTTGAAATCTCATTTTTGATATGTAATGTCCAAAGACTAATAAATGTGCCTTAATAGGCAGCATAGTCTCTTTACAAATAATGGCTTTGTGTTGTGAGATTCAGTAAGTGACATGTTGGATAAGCTCTCCAACATATTCTTGACCGCAAGGGCACTTGATTAAATAAACGACATATGACCAGTCGCACGTGTAGACATTTTTAATTGTTAAAAAATTTTCTGATCGTGGATGGCAGAAACAATCTGTTTTGGTTACATTCGAGCATTGAGAACAGCCTAGACAAGGGAATGTCCCTTTTCTTTGGGCACTTAGATGTCTTTAGGTTGCTTTAATTTTCTTTGGGCCTATGTCAGCTCTCATCAAGTGTCCCCTAAGGTTAAGTCTCTTATTGCATATTAGAGGAAGATATTGGAATTTCACAATATTTGGGATTGGCAATACTGAGGCGTGACCAATGTTGTTTAATTGATTGGTTAATTTTAAGTATAAATTTATGGTAGGTGCTTATGAAGGCTGGTTTTTAGGACTCTTGATTGGAGAAAGTACCAATTGTGAAAACTGTCAATTTGTTCTGGGTAGCCCCTTACCCTGAGTTTGTTCTCATTTTTTCATGGTGGGTTTCACGTGTGGCTTTGTTAGAGACTATTGTCGATACTACAGAATTGTGACTTAGGTAGTGATTTTTTTATGCGGCTTGAATGGAAGGCATTGTAATGTAGAAAACTGTTGCACTCAGTAGACTTGCTGTAAAAATCAATAAATAATGAGCCTCCCTCGAGATTAACCATAGTGTCCATGAGATGTATTGTCTGTTTGTCATGGTGCATGGTAAATGTCAAATTGGGAATACTTGAATTGATTTCCAGGAAGAATTGAGATAAGCTATCAATGCTACCGTGCCAAATTAGGAAGATATTGTCAATATATCTTTTCTAGAGGAGTGTATATTGTTGAAACAAGGGATGATTGTAAATGTAAATGAAGAAGTCCTCAAACGTAGCAATAAAGACCATAGCCTATGGTGGGGCTATGTTCAAGCCCTTAGCTGTTGCTTTCTTTTGTAGAAAAAATTGATCCTCAAAAAGAAAGAAGTTCTTAGTGAGAATAAGACCCAAAGTGTCAATGCATACATTTTTCTGTCCATGGGTAAAAATTGATATTGGAGTCAAGAAATTTTTGGACGGTCTGAATACCCATTGTGTGGTTAATGCTACTAGATAACTGTCAGAAGGAATATTTCTGACTGAATCCAAGATAGATAAGAATTGTGATGTATCCTTAAGATATAAGTGAATTTTGGGTATGAGAGATGTAATTATTTTTTCAGAAATATTGCTTGTGGAAAAAAATGGAATTAGTGGATGCCACAATTGGACGGCTTGGGGGGTTTGCGGATTCTTTTGGATTTTGGGAAGTGTATTGAAGACTGGAGTAAAAGGGTGTTGATAATGGTTAATAAGTTTTTTATTTTATTGCTACAGTGACCTTATATGTCTGAGGTCACTCCTGATCACACACTATCATTCCGGTATTCTGGATTGGTACAAGTCCTTATTATAAGTACAGACGCTGTTTCTCCTGTCTCTCACACATTTTTTACAGCTTTATTAGACAACTATTAACTCTTCATTGACCTGGACTTTTATGACATCATATATTTCCTCAGCCCTATCCTATCTCCCTATCTGGCCTGATCTTATTAAAGGGGTGGTTCACTAGTTAGCATTACTGGCCACATCAATATAACGTTGAGAAACAAGGCTTCTCTCAAATACCTTGTGTTGCCAATAGTGCCTCTGTGCAGCGCTATTGCGATCCGCTAATCCCCACCGCATGACCCCCTGGCTCCGTGACCTCTGATGTCCGGTGATGTAATTTTAGCTTCCAGTAGACCTGATACCACCGAGGCCGGCCCCAGTCTCCATGAGTGACTGGGCTGTGAGCGACGTTTCACTGCTCATCAAAGCCCGGAGTCACAGCCCAGTCACTCATGGAGACTGTGTCCCACCTCGGTGATGTCAGGTCAACTAAAAGTTGACGTGACATCACTGGATCTCAGAGGTCACGAAGCTCGGGGTCACGCGATGGGGATGAGCGGACTGCAGTAGCGCTGCTCACAGGCAGCATGGACAACACAAGGTATTTGAAAGAAGCCTTGTTTCTCAACGTTATATTGATGTGGCTTGGAAAACTAAGTAGTGAACTAACTCTTTAACTTTACTCAAAGTTTCTCTGCAGATGGCTTTTTCTCCTACATATTACGTTTTTTTCGTACTTATTATTTATTTTCTCATACAGATTATTCTGCTTCTTCACAAGATCATGACCTTATATCCCCTAATTGCATATTTATCTACCTCTTGGTATGTTCCTGCTATGCAATAGAATCACGTGATGTAATCTCTGATATTATAATGATAATGTCTGTCTACTAATTATAGAAAAATAATCTGGCAATAAAGTGAAGTGAAAGCAAAAGATCCCTTTAATTGGGTAATTCAAGTAGCAGTGTTTAGTTTCTGACATTTAGGTCAATCAATGACCTTCCTCATATAAACACTGAAAAAATTGACAAAGATACGTAATATCAATCAAAATTCATAATAACCGTAACATCTTATTGTACATTTAAACACAAAATAAATGGAAAAAACAAAGAAGAAAAAAATCAAAAAACATCAAGCATAATCTGAGTATAATAGTAATGATGATCACATTGTCTGATGTTCAGGTTATATATATATATATATATATATATATATATATATATATATATATATATATATATATATAAATAAATGTATAGTAACAACATTTCAAGCATCATAATTATTTAATCTTCCTGTGTCCCAATATTGACTAACAGATATAAATCTTACAGGGCTCGATATGTCATAAATGAATATAAAAAGCACACCTGAACACAAATAAATCTCATGATTACATAATTTAGTGAAACATCCCAAATTTTCTTTAATTTCATTTTCTTTATCTTAAACTTCATCTCATTTTCTTTAGTTTTCACCCTTCTTTCTTTTTCTTTTTCTTCTATTTTTCTTCCTCTTTTTCCCTTTCCTTCCCTGCCTTCTTTCTCTTCTCTTTTCTTGTTTTTTCTTCTCTATGTCTCGTCCTTCCATCCTCCTCTGATCCTATAATATCCTGTCTTTCTTGTATATAGCATTCCTTTACCTATTTCTAATGCATGGTCCTTAGTGCACTCACGGAGGATATTTCTTTTAGGTATGCACACTAGCGCTACTATTCCGCAATCAGGTATTGCCATTCATTGTCAGCCACAATAGGGTTGTCGGCCGCGTTATAAGATATGACGTTCCTAGTCGGAACCCACGTCACTTCCGGTCTCGCGGCACCAGTCACTGCTCACTAGAAGGTTAAAAAAGCCCGCCCTTGTACACAGTCTGCATGCTGACAAAAAGAGTCACGTCTGATAATAAACACGAAAGCCATGAGCCCCTTAGGTCTGAACGACCACAATGACATGTCCGTATTTTTATAACAACTGGTCATGTTGAGATTCAAATGGATATCCCTGCATGATAGACATGTACTCCTCCAGTTTGGAATAATTCTTAACATAGTTCGCAGACACTCTTACATATCAAACCATCAATTTTGTTATTCATTATACTCCATTCCTATTTTGTCCTGCCCCCCCTTTTTCCTCCAGGTATACTAATCCTGTTTATAGCGAGCAAAATCCTTAAATATCACTGGAATTATAATTGAAAAATTATTTTTGTTGATATGATATCTATAATGTTTAATATCAATAATAGATAAATCTATGTATATAAACGGGCAGCATAATAAGTCGGAACAAACAGGAGTCCTGTATACAAATGTTCTGCCTGGTGATAGATATATTCTTTAAATAATAATTTTAATAATAATTTTTCATAACATGATAGCATATTAGATATCAATTAAACAGAGTTTTATAATCTCTCCCAGGTACACAATAGTCTTTGTTGAAAAAAATATATTTTATACCAGGAGGAAAAGGAGTGGACAAAAGAGAATGTCTTTTCCCTTTAGATGGAATTCTTTTCTCTGATTGCTGATCCCTCCCTTTTTCGTTTGTTGTTACTATTTAGGCTGCGAAAAATTATTTCATTCTGCAGAAATAATAATATAACATATATGAATTTTTCTGATCTGTAACAGAGAGAGCAGAATGAATATTCATGTCCTGTATCTATATTGTATGTTCATGTTGTAGTTTTGTTAATGTTACATACCTAGCAGCATTTTGTTGCTTTTTAACGTCACTACGTCAGCTGTGATGACTAATAAGAACGCTCAGCTGATCGCACAGACTAGGACTTGTCAAAGCGCTATCCACAGCGTGAAACGGCTGTTGTCCGTCTCCCGTCCCTGCACTCTCCTCTCTCCCCCCAACTGTTCCCGTGCTTATTTCTGCTATAGCAGAATAAAGATTTTCCTGCCATCTCCCGAGTGAGCTGCCGCTTCTTTTCTTACACTAGATTTTGGACACACTAATTATGATTGTACTTATGTATATTACTATATATCCCATATGCATTGCTAGAAATTAATATAATTAATATTGTTATTTGCTCAATTTTGTTATTTGTTATTTTCATTATTATCATGCAGAAAATATGTGATAAAGGCCTGGATAGGCCAAAATATCTAAAGAAATTTTCTGCAATTAAAATAAATCTATTAATGCATGTCTGAGCAACAAATCATTTCTGCACGGAACATCCACATAGCTGAACTTTTAGTGTGCCGAAGATTATTTTTTATATTTGTTATATGCATAATAGCAATGTCTTTCAGGGTTGTTTTTATTCTATTCCTGTGAATCTGTTTTCAGGAAAATTTAAAAATCAATAGCACGTAAATAAACTGTCTGGGATCCAAGGACTCGTTATAAACTGACAATAGCTGCTACTTGAGCACTTAAATCAGAACGATATAAGAGTTTTCATGGTTAATGTTAGGTCAGAGGAGTGCATGAAAAATCTCCAGGTTTTTATCCAAAGAAACGCAATGATTTTTCATCTACAGAAAAGAACACTAGACACAACAAACAAAACAACTTTAACAAAGGCTGTATATATATATATATATATATATATATATATATATATATATATATATATATATATATATCTGTGGGAAAGGGCTAACATTCCTCTGCACATTACCCCATGTACTGGAAATAATACTTGTGCCATGATAGGTATATCTCTAGTAGGAAGAGCAGTAGTGGAATTATCTCACCAATACTACGTTTAGAAAAAAATTCTTTACAGTCCAAAAAAAAAGGGTATGGACCTGTTGAAGCACCACAGCTGGTGCAAAATGGCAGCCGTAGTCCAGTTGTGCTCTGCACCCACCCCTTCCCCCGATGCCTGAAGTTTGATTAAAGAATTCAACTGCCACGACGGTGAGTGCCTCCAATCTTTTCTTATTTTGAGTCCTCAAACATAGCCATAAAGGCTTTAGCCTATGGTGAGGCTATGTTCAAGCCCATAGCTGTTCCTTTCTTTTGTAGGAAAAATTGATCCTCAAAAAAAAGAATTTCTTAGTGACAGTTTGGGCAGGCTACTATTAGGGTCAGCAGTGGACTGCCCTTGTTAGGGTGGGATTAATGGTGTTCCTAGGGACATTATAACTTCAGTAGGGTAAAATAGGGCATTTATTTATCTTGATGCCTTCCCCTTGGTTAATATAAAGGAAATGTCAGGAACTACTGTAGGACTCTGCTGAATAATACACCACACTGAAGATGAATTAGATAATTCCAAAACTGCTATTTCAACATACTGTGGCAATTTGGTTATTCCCAGTTTATCTGGTAATGTGCTGCGGAATATTAATCCTTTCATATGTACCGCCCCTGCAGCAGTCGAACTGCTTGTATCCAGGGTTGCTGTGGCTCGAGGGTCTCCGGACCCGGGGGCTTGCGGCCACTTAAAAATGTAAAAGGGGGAATATTTACAAGGGAGAGTTTGTGACACCACCCGTGGTTCGCGATAAGGGGAGTACTGCCGCTGCCGATGGGAGTACCTGGGGAGATGGAGCAGGGCAGCCAGATAATGTTTCCTCCATGGGTAGGGGAGACCCCGGGACTCTAGAGGATAGGTGTGAGGATGGAGTGGTGCGGGCTGTGGGGCAGGCAGAATGCAGAAGCAGCAGTGTACTCACTCAGGCTGTGTGGATATTAGTGCAACCATTAAGTAGACTCTGACACAGAAGTAAACCAAGTCTCTGGGTGCCGCTGCCACTCTGGGGAGCTCATCCGGGAATCCGTCCCCGCTGGTACTGTGTGGTGGACTGGAGCCTGCATCCATGCACATGTAGATAGATGTTTCTGAGTGACCCCTCGGCCTGAAGCTGTCAGGGTCCCGCTCCCTATATTTAGATAGGGGAGCTGTGCTCTCAATGGCTGACACTTGGGATTTTTGTAGGCCGCATCAGCTGGAAAGCCCTATCCCCCTCGTTGTGTTGATACCTTCGATCTCTGAGCTCTTGGGGAAGGTTCATAAAGAGACTATCCTCCACAGGTGAATTATCAGGTTGCGTGAAGCTACTCCCTGATCTAGGGTCTTTTACCCCGCTGTGCTCAGCACCAATCCGGTTACTGGACTTTCCACCGGTGCCGATCGTTTTCCCAAACTAAGTCTGGGCACCCTTCTCCAATACCCTGCGACCGGGTCTCCGACTCCTCCGGTCCCAGACCACCGTCTGCGACCTAACCAAAGTCTCCCAGGGAGCTACAACTCCCTCAGCTCCTCACTCTCTAAGGGCTACTACTCTTCTGACTTCTTCCCTCCCACCAGTCTGCCTGACCCCTAGGCGGGTGGCGCTTTCCCAGCTAGACCAACCCACTGGTGTGCCTGACAGTGTGTGGTGTAAGGTGTGGTCAGGATTTGAGTGCTGATGGTAAACAATACCAAAGTTAGGATCCCAGAACCATGGAGGGTGAGTTCTGCACCAGGGGCGTCACACATACACATATACATATATATATATGTATATATATATATATATATATATATATATATATATATATATACACACACACATCTTTTGTTTAACTTGTGTTTTGTTTGTTGTTTTTTGTTGTCATATTCATTGTGGTAAATTTTTAAACTATAATATTGTCCTTAACCTGTTCACAACTGCCAACTGTAGAAAAACATTGACGCTTGCTGGGCTTTGTACAGCGCCGACATGTGTTTACAGTCTTTCGGCAATCGGAACACCCACATACCTTCAGGTGCAGAACGCTAACTGCTTGGTTCAGGTCCTGATACCGTCAGCATGATACTAGCCAATGACAGCAAACGCTGGGAAAGTTTATTGTAGTGCCAAACTTTCCTGAGTGATTTGCCTCATATTGAACACTGTTTCTCCTCTGATCTTCTGTCTGTAAGGGGTACTTCACACACAGCGAGATCGCTACTGAGATCGCTGCTGAGTCACGTTTTTTGTGACCTCATTAGCGATCTCGCTGTGTGTGACACTGAGCAGCAATCTGGCCCCTGCTGTGAGATCGCTGCTCGTTACATACAGTGCTGGTTCGTTTTTTTATTGTTGCTCTCCCGCTGATAAGCACACATCGCTGTGTGTGACAGCGAGAGAGCAACAATCCTGAATGTGAAGGGAGCAGGAGCCGGCGTCTGACAGCCTGCGGTAAGCTGTAACCAAGGTAAACATCGGGTAACCAAGGTGGTTACCCGATATTTACCTTCGTTACCAGCCTCCGCAGCTCTCACGCTGCCAGTGCCAGCTCCTGCTCCCTGCACACGCTAAGTTAAGCGGTGTGAGCTGGTAACTAAGGTAAACATCGGGTAACCATACCCGATGTTTACCTTAGTTACCAGTGTCCGCAGCTTCCAGACGCCGGCTCCGTGCAAGCGCAGCGTCGCTTGCACGTCGCTGCTGGCTGGGGGCTGGTCACTGGTCGCTGGTGAGATCTGCCTGTTTGACAGCTCACCAGCGACCATGTAGCGAAGCAGCAGCGATCCTGACTAGGTCAGATCGCTGGTCGGATCGCTGCTGCATCGCTAAAGTGTGAAGGTACCCTTAGCCATCAGAGGAGACAATGTGAAAAGAGCTGCTGACCAGAATTTTGTCATTGAGAGATCTTGTCATACTGTGAAAACAAATAACATCAATCATTTCCCCCTTTCCTCATTACTGCCATCAATTCATTAGTCAGCATATAGGGTTAGATAGGCTAGTTATTTAATATAGTATAGTTGATAAGATAAATTAGATTATTGATAATAAATTCATATATTTTTTTTTCTTACCATGAAAATAAATTATTAATTTAGCAATAAATATATTAAACATAAACATTAAAATAAATTGTTCTCAATTGTTTTACCAATCAATTATTAGTAGCTCCATCAATTATTTGATTAGCTAATCAATTAGTTATGTTAATCAATTATTTAGTTGCGTTAATTACATTTTTGTAATAATATACACATATAAATACTATATACAATACTATATACAGTATAGTGTATATATAGTTTGATAAGAGCATATACTATGCTACAATATAACTAAAACCGTAGAGTGTACATATATATATATATATATATATATATATATATATATATATATATATATATATATAAAATAAGTAATAAAATGGCATGTCAGCTTTATACTGCAGAGGAAGAATTTGCCCTTTTATGTTCTGACAGCGAAGAAAAGTAATGTCAAATGACGATGATGATTTTGAGGGCTTTAGTCATAGCGACAGTGATAGCTCAGAAATGAGCAGTCTTTCTGGTCCATCCTAAAAAATGACAAGGGCTAATACAAGAGAGGCAAATGGCGCTACTGGAAAAACGTCTCCAAATCAGGGAACAATGTCTAGTACAAGTGAAGTCCCTGGTACTAGTGAATTGGCGGATTCCAGTGTGCAAAGTGTTTAGCCACTCGATGTAGCATTTGCCAGATGGGAGGATTCGGTTTCGGGTACCTCATTCATGCCTGATTTTACTGCTATCCCTGGTATAAATTGGAGGTGGAAGATTTTGGACCAGTTATTTTTTTAATTTGTGCATGACAGATAGGTTGCTAGAGGTTATTATTATCCTCCAAACAAATTTATACGCTTCCCAATTTTTCAATCAGAATCCGCGATCCTATTATGCTAGATCAAATTTGTGGACACCAACTAATGTTCCTGAAATTAAAAAAAAATTAGGGCTTACATTTTCCATGGGGATTGTTAAAAACACGAGCATTCAGGCTTGCTGGTCCAACCGCCGTGTTTTCTGTTTTTCTTCCTAAGACCCGCTATGAAATGCTCATGAGAATTTGCCATTTTCATGACAATAGTCAATGCCTGCCCAGAAATGTCCCAGAACATGACTATATAAAATCAGATCCATCATGGAAGAGTTGACAGAAATGTTCTTAAGGCTCTATACCACAACACAAAATATTTTAATCAAATAGTCCCTTGTAAAATTCAAAGGGAGACTTACAAAAAATGGGCATTTACGTGTTTCAGGTGGCCATATATAATTATTTTGTGTTATATTCAGATACTTTCCTTGATTGTCAGGAAAAGGTAAATGAAAATTTCGTTTCTGCACATGTTGGGCGCTCATCTGTTAGAATCTGAAAATGTCAAAAGACTCACTGAGACTTTACTGCAGTCATTCCAGCAACAGAAGCAAAAAATAACCTCCAGAGAAGATGTTGTGTATGTACTAAGATAGGAATGATGCATGATACCCTCTATTATTGCCCACAATTGCCCATCATCATTACCAGCCTTATGCCTCACTGACTGCTTTAAAATCTTCCACACAGAACTAAGCTTTTAAACTGCATTACTTTATTCCATTTTGTCATTCAGGCATACGGTTTATTTAGAGAATGACACATTCAAGGAGAGTTGGCATAGCAATTTTCAGGGTTAATGTCTCCAGAGACATAAGCTAGGCACAATATATTGGGCACTACTATGGCATAGTTAACATTTTTGCTCTAAAACATCCACACGGTGCTTGTTTCTGGAAATCATCGATGGAGTGAAAATCATCACTATACCCAAAGATAAATTACCAAGGGTGTGTAATGTTCAAAAAGGATCACTTCAGGTGGATCTCTGCTATTCTTGTAATTATGCAACAAAGGAAAAAGAGGCGATCAGACATTCTTAATGCAAAAGAGTAACATTTATTATACAAGGTGAAAAGGTGGGGGTAATGTAACAACACAATAGTCGAAAAGAAAGACATAAAATTCCCACATAGATGATATATGTATCAAATGTCAAAAATTTACCTGAAAATTAATGCAATATAACAACCATATACAACAGTCAATGAATATGGCAAAAATAGAAGTAATGCGGCAAATACAGTTTAAGATATATATAAACAGCCTATTGTGGCCACAAAGAGGCTGTATGGACAGCAAGGAATGGTGGTGTAATATCAATATTTCAGAAATAAAGACCACATCTCAAGTGTGGTGTATATAGTCAGGGGCTAACTATCAATATTACATGTTATAAGGGCATGTAACTAACATAGATACAAAATGCATATGAAAAAGACTGTGGTAAATAGAGACATCAAATAGCCATAAATAGCCAATGTATTTCTACACAATAGTGCACCACAGTCCAAAGATAATGTATATATAGGATCTGGTGGAAAAGACCGAATAGGAAACAAGAGCGATGTCCCCTGATTCAAAAACAATCAGAATTAGCTTATCACAAAGATTTGAGCAATAGAGGAGTGAACAAAAACCACACTATCCTATGCTGTAGCTGTATTACCTGTATTGATTGGGAATGGTGTCCACCCAATGGCTGTTTCGGCATTAGCCTTCGTTACTTAGTGACATTTGGTATCTATGTTAGTTACATGCCCTTATAACATATAATATTGATAATAAATGTTACTCGTTGTATTAAGGATGTCTGATCGCCTCTTTTTCCTTTGTCGCGTTGTAGTTCTGTGATTTTCCTTTTGTCCATTCTTTCTTTCTAGCAAAATATATCTATTTTGATGATTGGCCATATTTGGCAATATGATGCATTTGCTTTTGTTGAAAATAGTTTTTCATCTTCTTGCACTTAGAGAGAGGGGAGCCAGCACGATCTGAAAATGGCATGCATCATATAAATAGTGCAAATTCACAGATTTATTCCAACTGTACTGTAATATAAATCAGATTTTTAGCAAATAATTGATCAATTCTTTGAGCCACCCCTGCCAACGTCACGGCAAATCTCAATAGGGGGGTCCTACTCTATATTCTGTATTTCATGTGCCATGCGGCCTCCTAGATAAAGTTAAAAGCAGAACCATAATGGAGCACACATACCTGTAACCTGTATATATAACCGCTTCTATGTTGCAAAAGAGGCAATTGTGGATAGAGGCCAGCCCAGGTCCCAGCATGTGGAGCAAGCTCTACACATAACAGGACTATATCAGAACTGACCCTCCCAGTGCCAGACAGCAACCATTGATAAAGGCGGACCAGATCCAAGTATGGTGCTTAATTAGCAATGCCTGTGGAAAGGGTGAGGCAACTGAATGTGTACAGATCGTGCTGGCTCCTTTTTATCTTCTTGCACTTAGCAGCTCTGCACATGGATTCCCCAAACTATTCTAGGAAAATGTGTGCTCTAATTGACAAATAGTGCTCCTTCCCTTCCGAGCCCTGCCATATGACCCAGCAGTAGTTTTCCACCACTTGTGGTACATTCACATGTTGGGAAAAAAATTGCACAACAAATTTTGTGGTCCATTTTCTCTACTTAACCTTGTAAAAATTAAACATTTGGGGCAAAAGCTACATTATTGTGGGAAATTTTCAGTTTTTCATTTTCACAGTTCAACGTTGTAAAATTCTGTGAAGCATCTATGGGCTCAAAGTGCTCAATAATAGTGAGAGGCGGACGCGGAATGTAAAAGTCCGGATCCACAAAGTTTCAAACATACCCAAGTACCGGGCCCGGGTTCACAGTTCACGGGGAACTCCTGATAATGATCCGGATCTGGCAATCTGGGAAAGAAATAAAAAAAAATGAAAAATTAAGAAAATAAGAATAAAGCAAGCGTATTAAACTTACCGGTATCCATGTGGATGTAAATGCTTCCGAGCCACTCATTCTACTTCCAGGGCCACTCATTATTGCTCAATCATACACACTGCTTTAACCGCCCACCGGCAGTCCTGGTGTCTGTGATTGGTTTCAGTCAGATGCACCCCCAGCCTATGTGACAGCATGTCTGACTGCAAGTAAATAAATTGTTGTATCATAATATGATACCCAGCACGGATAAAGCATACTGCTACAGGCTGCAGCCCCCAACCATGTGCTTATCTTGGCTGTGCATCAAAATAAGAGGACCAACATGAGGCTTTTTTAAATCATTTAAATAAATAGTTTTAAAAAATGGTCTGCGGTTCCCCCCAAATTTGATACTCAGCCATGATAAAGCCGACAGCTGGGGGCTGGTATTCTCAGGCTAGGGAGACCCATACTTATTGGGCCCCTGCAGACTAAAAATAGCAGCCTGCAGCTGCCCCGGAATTGTGTCATCCATTAGATGTGACAATTCCAGATTTTCCCAATTGCCCTGATGCAGGTTAATAAAAGGTTAATAACAGCTCACAGCTGCCACTAAGCTCTAGATTAGTAATAGGGAGGGTCTACTAATCTGTAAGTGAAAAGAAATAAACACAAACACCGAAAAACTCCTTTATTTGAAATAAAATACAAAAACAACTCCACCCTCTTTTACCCCTTTATTAACTCCAAAAACACCCAGGTCCGACAAATCTACATAAGGTCAAACAACTATTCCAGCTCTGCTACATCTGAAGTGACAGCGAGCGGCCATAGAACATGCTCGCCCGCTGTGAGCTTCAGGCAGAGACTGTGCTGCATGATGAGCGGTGATGTCCCTCAGGTTATTTGCGGTCAGAGTTGGCTCTCCACCTGCAATCGCAGGTAACCTGACCTAAAGTGACCTCAAAAACTCACAGACCTGCCTCTTCTGGTAGAAAATTAATTTTGTTGGCCAAGAGATGCAGATTTGGTGCTGACATTTCTACAACATATCTTTCAACTATCATATCAATCTACACCTTTAAAAAAAATGCATAACTATCACACGCCTTATGATGCAGTAGTGATGCATTTCTTTGTCAGGAGGTGTAGATTGGTTGCTGGAATATGGTGTAAAAAAAATCAGCACCAAATCTGCATCTCTTCACCCAAAAATACAAAAAAATCTGGTTTTGACGCCATTTCAGCTCAGTTTTCTGCCAGGAGGTGCAAATTTGGTGCTGAAATCTGGTGCAGACATTTCAGTATCAAATTTGCACCTTCTGGCAGAAGACTGCACCGCAATGGCATTTTTTGGGCAAAAGATGCAAATTTGATGCTGAAATTGTTAAACCATATTGCTTAACTAAATCTATACCGCCTGGCAAAATGACTCAGCAAAATTTCAGTTTTCTACAAGGAGATAAAGGTCTAAACTCTGTGACCGCAAGTGAGCTGACATCACTGAGTTTACTGAGGTCACCTGAGGTCAGGCTTCCTGCAATCACAGGTGGAGGACAGTGGAAATCTCCAGCTGGGACTGCAAATATCCTGAATGATGTCACCGCTCATTGCGTTCATTCTCTCCCCAAAGTTCACAGTGGGCAGGCATGTTTTGTGCCCGCTCACTTTCACTTCAATTGTAGCAGACCTGTAATCATCGTGGGACCTCATGTAGGTTATGTTGGTCCTGGTTGTTTTGGGGGTTAATAAAGGGGTGCAAAAGGATGGGGGGTTTTATATGTTCTTTCAAATAAAGGAATTTTTTCTCTGTTTGTGTTTATTTCTTTTCACTTACAGTTTAGTAATAAAGGGGTCTCAGACGTCTCCCATTACAAATCTAGGGCTTAGTGGCAGCTGTGAGCTGTTATTAACCATTATTTCCTCGAGTGCCACCACACCAGGACAATCAGAAAGAAGTGGGTAAAGTTCTGGGATTGTCACATCTAATGGATGCGACAATCCTGGGTGGCTACAGGCTGTTATTTTTAGGCTGGGGGGCTCAATAAGCATGGGTTTCTCCAGCCTGAGAATACCAGCTCCCAGCTGTCAGCTTTATTGTGTCTGGGTAGCAAAAGTAAGGGGACCGCACACAATTTTTAAAATTATTCATTTAAATAACTTTAAAAAAAAAGCCCCATGGGGTTCTTCTTATTTTGGTACACAGTTAAGGTAAGCAATTAATTTGGGGCTGAAGCCTGTAGCCATATGCTTTATCTGTGCTGGGTATTACAATATGGGGGACCATATGGCATTTGTTTTATTAATTTTTTTATTTATTTTTATACCACAATATAGAGCCGCAGACAGGGTCTGTGATTGCACGTAGTAAGACATGCTGTGACACAGGCAGGGGGCGCATCTGACTGCAACCAATCACAGATGCCATGACTGCCAGTGGATGGGGAAAGCAGTGCATGTGGATGAGCGGCCATGGAAGTAGAATGAGCAGCTTTGGAAGCAGGTACAGCTGTGTCGGAGACCGGTAAGTATAACGTGCTTGCTCCAGTCCCCCTATCCCTTCTACTACAATTTTAAAGTGCCAGATTCTGGTGACCATAGAATTAATTGCGTACCAGTGTTCAGCTAGGAACAATTCCGGGCCAGTACTGTTTTTTGGGGGGGTTTAACCTAGTTAGACCCGCTGATCCCAGTTATCTGCGAGTCCACGTATCACTACTCACTACACATCTAAATAAATTCCTTGAGGGGTATATTTTCCAAAATGGAGTCACTGGAGGAGGAGCTCTAATATTTAGGAACATGTGGGGCTTTCCAAAGGCGTCATGGCGTCTGCTATCTATTCCAGCCAATTTTGCACTCCAAAAGTCACGTGGCACTTGTTCCCTTCCGAGTCCTGCCGAGCACCCAAACAGTAGCTTTCACACACATGTGGGATATGAGTGTACTCTTAAGAAATTGCACAGTCCATTTCATCCAGTTACCCTTGTACAAGTAAAATGTTTGATGCTAAAGCATCATTTTTGTGGGTAAAATGTTTGGTTTTTTTTTATTTTCACAGCTCAACGTTATAAAATTCTGAGAAGCTCCTAGGAGTTCAACATGTTCACCACAGTTAAATTGCATGAGGGGTATAGTTTACAAAATGTGATCATATGTGGGGATTTCCACTGTTTAGGTAAATCAGGAGTTCTTCAAATATGACATAGTGTCCACTATCTATTCAAGCCAACTTTGCACTACAAAAGTCAAATGTTGCTCCTTCCCTTCTGAGCCCTGCCGTGTGCCCAAGCAGTAGTTTTCCATTATATATTGGGTATCATTGTACTCAGGAGAAATTGCACAACAAATTCTATGGTCCATTTTCTCCTGTTACCCTTTAAAATATTTGATGCTAAAGCAATATTTTTGTGGGAAAAATGTGTTTTCTTTATTTTCACTGCTCAACGTTATAAAATTTTGTGAAGCACCAGTTGGTTCAAGGTGCTCCCCAAACATCTAGATAAATTCCTTGAGGGGTCTAGTTTCCAAAATGGGGTCACTTGTGGGGGGTTTCCACTGTGTAGGCACCTCAGAGGCTCTGAAAATGAGACATGGCATCCGCTATCTATTCCAGACAATTTTACACTCTAAAAGTCAAATACGGCTCCTTCTCTTCTGAGCCATGCACCCAAAAAGTAGTTTTCCACCACATGTCAAGTATCAACATAGTCAAGACAAATTGCATAACAAATGTTCTGGTCCATATTCTTCTGTTACCCTTGTGAATATGCAGAATTTGGGGCTAAATTAACATTTTTGTTAGAAAAAGAAAAATGTTATTTTTTTTGCTTCCACATTTCTTTAGTTCCTGAGAAGCACCAGAAGGGTTAATAAGGTTGTTAGATGTGGTTTTAAGCACTTTGAGGGGGGTAGTTAATAATGGTGTTACTTTTTTGTATTTTCTGTCACAAAGGCCTCTGAAAGTCTCTTCAAATTTGATGTGGCCCCTAAGAAAATGGTTTTGCAAAATTTGGTGGAAAAAAATGAGCTCTGAAGGGGAAGTTTTCTCTTTATGGAGAGTGACACACCAGGTCTGGCATGCCAATATGAGAAGACTTAAACATCTTGCATAATCCCTTGAAAAACTGAATATGCAAATTGCCTCTTCAGAGAGGAAGAGTACTTGAACTCTAGTGCCACCTATTCGAAGAAGCAATCCTAAAAGTCAATAACAACTTGGAAAAATGAGAAATTGTTGATAAACTTTTAAACTTCTTGACAAAAAATAATTATATTTCAAAAATGTTGCTGCTGTAAAGTAGAAATGTGGTAAATGTTATTTATTAACCATTTTCTGTGATAAAACTCTTTGGTTTAAGGACATAAAAATTCAAAGTTAGAAAATTGCAAAATTTTAGCCAAAGTTCTGATTTCATACCAAATAAACGCAAAAAAATATTGTTCTAAATTTATTACTAACATGAAGTACAATTATTCATGAAAAAACAGTCTCCGAAGCACTGGGATCCATTGACGCGTTCCTGAGTTATTACCTCATAAAGTGTCACAGGTCAGAATTGAAAAAATTGGCCCGGGTCAAGATGGCAAAAATTTGGCTCTCGTATAAAAGGGTTAATTGCCTAATCCTGCTATAATCAATAATTACTCTGTATTTGTGCTTTTAGTTTTCAGTCTTTGGATACGAATTTTTGTTTGCTTGAATATGGCAACAAGTGGTGGTAGCAAACAACGAAATTATGTGTTATTCTCAGTAATGCAGTGGTTTTATCAGCATTTAAGATGAACTTAAAGTCACCATGTAACCCTAGCCTAAATACTATTTATTATGAACTGAGGTTCTTCTACTTGTATTAGTTTTTCAACATTTTTTAATATCCTTGACTTCAGTTTACGTTATAGTTGTACGTTTTCTATGTTTTTTGGCCATTTCAAACAAAACTTTAATTAAAATATGACCTTCCTTATACACTGCTTATTTATATATTGATATAATTCTTTGATTAATGACCTAAACTTTGTATATAGGCTCTACTTCCCCTCTCCTGTTTTTTAAGGTACTTAACATTACCAGTGCTGTTTGGGTTCTGTTATCCATTCCATGGGCAAGAAGTGGGACCCAAAGTCTCATATGTTAAATTAGCAATAGTCTGGAGATCAGTGGGAGACCAATTGGTTACATACTAGGTGATCATTAATTTATTACCCAATTACTTAATTACCCAATAATAGCTGCTTTTGCAGTGAAAGAACAGTAGGTATGAGGTCCCAGAAGCTCTTTGCTATGAGTATCAGTCTTCTGATATCTGCTTCCAGGATAACTGCGGAAGCATCAGGAGACTAATACAGCACAGAGCTTCTGAGACCTCAAGCCCCCTCTTCTCAGACTGTAGACATATCAGGAGATTGATAGAGCATGGAGCTTCTGGGATGTCACGCCTGCTCTTCTCAGACTGTAGAAGTATCGGGAGACTAATACAGCACGGAGCTTCTGGGATGTCATGCCGACTCCTCTTAGACTGTGGAAGTATCAGGAGACTGATACAGCACAGAGCTTCTGGGATGTCATCCCCACACTTCTCAGACTGTGGAAGTATCAGGAGATTGATACAGCACAGAGCTTCTGGGATGTCCCGCCCGCTGTTCTCAGACTGTGGAAGTATCAGGAGACTGATACAGGCCAGAGCTTCTGGGATGTCATCCCCAATCTTCTCAGACTGTGGAAGTATCAGGAGATTGATACAGCACAAAGCTTCTGGGATGTCACACCCGCTGTTCTCAGACTGTGGAAGTATCAGGAGACTGATACAGGCCAGAGCTTCTGGGATGTCACACCCGCTCTTCTCAGACTGCGGAAGTATCAGGAGACTGATACAGCCCAGAGCTTCTGGGATGTCATCCCCACTCTTCTCAGACTGTGGAAGTATCAGGAGATTGATACAGCACAGAGCTTCTGGGATGTCACGCCCGCTGTTCTCAGACTGTGGAAGTATCAGGAGACTGATACAGGCCAGAGATTCTGGGATGTCACACCCGCTCTTCTCAAACTGCGGAAGTATCAGGAGACTGATAAAGCAGGGAGCTGCACAATGATGTGAGACATAACTTCCCAGACAGGAGGGGTGAGGGGTGAGGAGCAGCTACTATATAACTGAATTATAAGTGTTTTAAAGATAATAGAAGTGTACTAATTATCTCAGCTTTATAGTGTAGGATTGCAGGGACAGTACAACATTATTTTATCTCTCCGAAGTACCCCATTAAGACCCAAGTGATAAATGTAGTTAGAGGAAATCTCCTTTAAGTTCTGATAATATTTTTCACTTCCGAGCAGTGTCATGGTCATTTAGTTTGGCAGATATATCACTATATGATAGGAATCTGCATTATAGGCAAATGGCTTTTGATGGCTCTTATTATGCCTCATGGGACTACTGGGAAAAGTTTTTTTCTGTCTGGTGAGAAGTAGTATTCCCATTTAATAGTGCCAGTATTGAAAGCATAATTCTATTTCTGATGCAAGCTTATCTTCTTTCTCTTTTTAGATATGTGTGGTAATTGCTGCTGTTTTCGGCATTGTTATATATCGTGTTGTGACTGTCAGTACATTTGCTGCCTTTAAATGGGCCTTAATCAGGAATAATTCTCAGGTTGCTACCACAGGGACTGCAGTGTGCATCAACTTCTGTATCATAATGCTTCTGAATGTGGTAAGACGAGATTTTTACTATTTCATGTTTTCCTTGTTCCTTTCTAAAATGTGAGCATGTCACAAAACAATTTCATCACACTATAATTTGGAAATATCAGGATTTGATTAAATAATGCAGTTCTACTTCTTCCATTTGCTAGCTCTAATTTTCAGATGCCTCTAAGTAAGTGGAGACTAGCTGCTATAATGTCTTCTATACACAGCACAAAGAAAAAAAATGGATTCCTGCTCTTCTTTTCTATGTCAAGCAGAAAAGGAACAACAACAGCATGGAGGAGATTATACAGCAGTACTGAGCTGTTTGGCTGTGAATCCAGCTCTAAAGTGACTGCCTTGTATCTTTCTGTGCTGAGTGCTCCTCCCTCCTCCTTCCTCTTCCTTTTATTGGTTGTGTAACCTGACACCTCAGTGAGCTGGCTCATAAGTGGAGAAAAAAGCAGATTTTACTGAGAAAATGTATTACAATGTTTCTTATATTTGCTAGTACTATTGATGTTCAGTTTGGTCCAGAAATATTTGGACAGTGACTGTATCTTTGTGATTTGGCCCCTGCATGCTTCTATGTTTTATTTAAAATGAAACAACTGAGATGTAATTGAATTGCAGACAATTTCAGGTTTAATTAAAGGGGTTAAAAAATATTCCATGAAACGTTTAGGAATTACAACCATTTTTCTGCAAAGACTCCTCATTTCAGACGCTCAAAAGTAATTGGACAAATTTACTTTACCATAAATAAAATGTCCATTTTAACTCTTTGTAGAGAATCTTTTACAAGCAGTGACTGCCTGACGTCTGGAAGCCATGGACATCACTAAACAAAGGATCTCCTCCTTTGCATTGCTTTGCCAGGCCTTTACTGCAGCTGGCTTCAGGTGTTGCTTGTTTGTGGGTCTTTCTGCCATAACTTTTGTCCTAAGCATGTGAAATGCATGCTCGCTGGGGTTCCGATTTCGTGATTGACTTGGCCATTGGAAAATATTTTACTTCTATGCCTTAAAAAACTCTTGAGTTGCTTTCGCAGTACATTTTGGGTCATTGTCCATCTGTACGGTGAATCGCCATGCAATCAACCTTGTTGCATTTCATGATATATGAGCACAAAGTATAGCCCTGTACACTTCAGAATTCATCCGGCTGCTTCTGTCTTCAGTCATATCATCAATAAACCCTAGTGACCCAGTGGCATTGGAAGCCATGTATGCCCTGCCATCAAACTGCCTCCACCATAGTTTACAGTGGATGTGGTGTGCTTTGGATCATGTGCCGCTCCAAGCCTTCTGCATACTTTCTTCTATCCATCATTTTAGTACAGGTTAATCTTTGTTTCATCTGTCCATAGAATGCTTTTCCAGAACTGGGCTGGCTTCTTTAGATGCTTTTTGACAAAGTCTAATCTGGCCTTTCTATTTTTAAAGATGATTAATGGTTTGCACCTTGTGGTGAACCCTTTGTATTTGCTCTCATGAAGTCGTCTCTTTGTGGTAGACTTAGATACTGAAACACTTCCTGGAGAGTGTTCTTCACTTGGGTGGATGTTGTGAAGTAGTTTTTCCTTCACTAAGGAAAGGATTCTTTGATCAACCACCATTATTATCTTCCATCCACATCCAGGCCTCTTTGAGTTCCCAAGCTCTCCAGTGTGCTCATTTTTTCCCTAGTATATACCATAATCTTGATTTGGCCAACCCTAACATTGCTGCTTTCTCTCTGATGGATTTTTTTTTTTGTAGCCTAATGTTGGTCTGTTTTTCTTCCATTGAGAGCTCCTTTAACTGTATGTTGTGGGTTCACAACAACAGCTTCTAAATACAAATGTTACACCTGGAATCAGCTCCAGACCATTTAACTGCTTAATTGAGGATAGAGTAATCAGGGAATAGTCTATGCATCCCATTATAGAGCTTTTTTTAGATAATTGTCCAATTACTTTTGGGAAGATGCAACTATATGTTATTGAGCTGAAATGCCTTAACCCTTACCCCAAATAAGATGTGAATACCCTCAAATTAAAGCTGAGAATATGCACTTAAAAAATGCATATCTATTACATAACTGCATATTGAATATATTTTGGTAAACAGGTAAAAATGGAAAAATGTGTGTCACTGTTCAAATATTTATGGACCTAACTGTATGCAAAGTTTGCTGAATCCACATTGGCCATATAAAGAGGGGATGTCAATTGCTCCAAAAAATTGAGTTTAATACTTTGTAAAAAAATGCCTGAGCTTCCATGATACTGCTGTTTGTTTTGCGCCATTTCACTGCTATTCACATTTGTTGCTTTTGGACCTCATTATGTGAAGTATTTGCTTGTAGTTCAACAAGGCAAACAAGGCATTTCATCCCAGTTTTCTTGGGGTGGCAAGCACTTTTACCCTTCCCAGATGCTGTCAATCATAGAACAGCTGCCGAGCTGTGAGTTGCAGAATCTGGGAGGGAGGTGTGAAAGCTTCCAAAAAAAAGAACTCTAAAGAATCACCCAGTTGAGCTACAAGCAGAGATTTCACATACTGCGCTCCAAAAGCAACAAATGTGAATATCTCTGAAATGGAGTGACACAGAACAAAATGGAGAAAGAGACAAAATCTAGAGAGCTCAGGAGTTGTTATACAGTATTTACTCTTATTTTTAGCAAATATGAGGTCCTCTTTGAGGACGTCAGTGTGCCTTGTACTGACTGAACTGCATCCCACGCATTCCTTCCTGCTCCACTGCGTCTTCTCCATACATCATTCCACCCACACTGTCACGCACATCCCTACATCCCTTCTACTAGGTCTCTGTATTATATTGTTTAAGCTTTTAGATGCTATTATACCTTATGTATACGCCAATATTCTGGTATCAGTTACAATAAAATACATAAATGCCATTGTTTAAAATTGTTAATAGAAATAATTATGACACATTTCAATGCAATGAATAAAGGCAAGCATAGTATAAACGTTTCTGAAAGTACCACTTGATCTAGATCTAAGCAGAGCTTTTCGAGTTGTGATCTCTGGGACTGCACTTGGTGAACTCTTGATTTGCCTGTATTGTGGCAAGACAATGTAAAGGCCCCTTTACACACTGAAACTTTCTAGCGATCCCACCAGCGATCCCAACCTGGCCGGGATCGCTACAAAGTCTCGAGTGAGCTGTCAAACAGGCAAACCTGGCCAACGACGCAACAGCGATCCGGACCTGCAGAACGACCTCGCTAGTCATTGGGGACGTTGTAAAGCAGCTTTTTCAAAGGGAAGTCGCTAACGAAGTCGCTGTAAAGTCCCCTTTACACACTAAAACTTTGCTGCACAGCGAGAAACAAAGGACCAAAGAATGGTCCTGAACAATTTGTAGCGATCACAACTTCACAGCAGGGGCCAGGTCGCTGATGTGTTTCACACACTGCAATGTCGCTGGGGAGGTCGCTATAACGTCACAAAACCGGTGACGTTACAGCGATGTCGTTTGCGATGTTGCAGTGTGTAAAGCCACCTTAACACTGCTATGTGGAGACAAACCAAAGTAATGCAGTTTAATCCCTTAATCCCTTCATGCCAGCAGATATCAGCACTGTCTAGATTAAAGGCCCAGTCACATTAAACAATTTACGGCTAGGTTCACACACTGCGTTTTTTTGACGCTGCGTTTTTGTGCGCTTTTTGCGGCAAAAAACGCACAAAAATGCACCCGCGTCAAAAAAAAACGGCAAAAAACGTGTGCATTTTGCCGCGATTTGGTGCGTTTTTGTGCTGCGTTTTGATGCGTTTTTGCTCACTGCGTCTTTATGCGTTTTTTATCAGTGAACAAAAAAATAAGGTCTGATGTCATTTCCTTCTTCAATATGTTCTTCATTCTCCACTAGTGTATGCAGGAGAGCAGACAGCTGCAGAACTACAAGGCTCAGCATACTCCATCCAATAGTGTATGCAGGAGAGCAGACAGCAGCTGCAGAACTACAAGGCTCAGCATCCTCCATCCAATAGTGTATGCAGGAGAGCAGACAGCAGCTGCAGAACTACAAGGCTCAGCATCCTCCATCCAATAGTGTATGCAGGAGAGCAGACAGCAGCTGTCGAACTACAAGGATCAGCATCCTCCTTCCAGGACTGTATGCAGGATTTCTTTGCCCCCCCAAACAAAAAAAATGACGTGTGCTTCGCCATATTTTTGTATGCTAGCCAGGTACAGCAGGCAGGTACGGGCTGCCCCCAACCCCCAGCTGCCTATTTGTACCCGGCTGGGAACCAAAAATATAGAGAAGCCCTTTTTTTAATTATTTCATGAATTTCATGAAATAATTTAAAAAAAAAATGACGTGAGCTTCGCCTAATGTTTGTGTCCAGCCGGGTACAACTAGGCAGCTGGGGATTGGAATTGGAAAGAACCCCCCCTCCGCAGTAATCCTGGGGCAGAGTCCCGCGCCGTCCAATCCGGATCCAATATCATCTGATCGGTTTGCTGGAAGGCAAAGCGATCAGATAATGTGTCAGGATTAAGTGCCTGAATCACATCACACATCAGCTGATTGTATAAAAGCCATTTATACAATCAGATGATGCATCAGTGCAAAAAAAATAAAAAAAAATAATACTCACTTATGTGCTGATTACCGGCAGCTCCTGCAGCGGAGTCTGATCCCGTCCGATCGCTGCAGCAGCTGCCGGTAATCAGGGATGAAGTCTCCTGACGCATCCGCTGATAGGTTAAACCGGCCGGGCGCTGGCGTCAGCCCGAGACTTACGATCAGGTGACGCGTCAGGTGACTGCATCAGGTGATCCATCGCCAGGTCCTGCATCCTGCAGGCACACGTACCCGGGGAGACTGCACACACCCGGAGCGGCGGTATCAGGGGGAGATGGGAGCGGGCATGGCACCGGGAGTCGGCAGACAGGTGAGTATAACTTTTTTTCTTTTCTACTGTTCACTTTTGATTTCGCAGCTGCCTCCACCTCCCGCCCAGACATGGCGCCGCACGGCAGCATACATGCACAGGACAGGAGGTGGACGCAGCGGTGACGGTACCGGGAGGATTCGCGCTTCTGTATTTACTGACAGAAGGAATCCTCTTCCTGTACATGTCACTTTACTACCCACCTCCTGCGTTTATAGCTGCGTTTTTGGTCTTAGAAACGCACTAAAACGCACCAAAACGCACCTATTTGCGTTTCTCATTGCGTTTTGCAACATCCCATTGCACTCAATGGATGAAAAGCGCAGTGAAAAATGCGGGAATAATTGACATGCTGCGTTTTTGTGGCACCACAAAAACGCAGCTGAAAAAAAACGCTGTGTGCAGACAGTAAAAATGAAAACTCATAGACTTTGCTGGGGAAGCAAAGTCATGCAGTTATCTGAGCAAAAACGCACCCGAAAACTGCGCAAAAACGCCGCGAAAAACGCACTGTGTGAACTTACCCGTAGCGATTCCAACAACGATACAACCTGATAGGGATCGCTGGTAAGTAGCTAGGTCGCTGGTGAGATGTCACACTAAGCGACGCCCCAGCGATCCCACCAGCAACCTGACCTGGCAGGGATTGCTGGAGCATCACTACACGGGTTGCTGGTGAGCTGTCAAACAGGCAGATCTCACCAGCAACCAGTGACCAGCCCCCAGCCAGCAGCGCCGCGTGGAAGCGATGCTGCGCTTGGTAACTAAGGTAAATATCGGGTAACCAACCCGATATTTACCTTGGTTACCAGCGCACACCGCTTAGCGCTCGCTCCCTGCACACCTAGCCACAGTACACATCGGGTTAATTACCCGATGTGTACTCTGCTACGTGTGCAGGCAGCAGGAGCCGGCTTCTGCGGACGCTGGTAACCACGGTAAACATCGGGTAACCAAGAAGCCCTTACCTTGGTTACCCGATATTTACCTTCGTTACCAGCATCCGCCGCTCTCACACTGCCAGTGCCGGCTCCCTGTTCCCTGCACTCCTAGCCACAGTATACATCGGGTTAATTACCCGATGTGTACTGTGGCTACATGTGCAGAGAGCAGGGAGCCGGCACTGACAGCTGAGAGCGGCGGACGCTGGTAACGAAGGTAAATATCGGGTAACCAAGGGAAGGGCTTCTTGGTTACCTGATGTTTACCATGGTTACCAGCGTCCGCAGAAGCCGGCTCCCTGCTGCCTGCACATTCAGTTGTTGCTCTGTCGCTGTCACACACAGCGATGTGTGCTTCACAGCGGGAGAGCAACAACTAAAAAATGGTCCAGGACATTCAGCAACAACCAACGACCTCACAGCAGGGGCCGGGTTGTTGCTGGATGTCACACACAGCAACATCGCTAGCAACATCGCTGTTACGTCACAAAAGTTGTTCCTTAGCAGCGATGTTGCTAGCGATGTTGCTTAGTGTGACGTGGCCTTAACGTTTGATGAAAAGTATACTATTCCTTTTTTTTTGTTTTTTTAAAACGCATGCACATGTAAGACCAAGGTGACTCAAAGACTTTGAGGAAGTCAAAGAGTCCAGGGTGTTTTGCAGTAAGTTCCATAATTAACGTAAACATTGAAAACTACATGAAAGGGTATTTGCAAATAACGCCATTTTCTTACCTGGAACACGCCAGAGAAGCACTAAAAAACATCAAAAATAATTAAAAAATGAACATATACACAGTTAGGGGAAATTAAATGGCTATGCATATATTCCATCCTTCGTGTCACTTCTTTTGACTGCTTAAGGCTTCAATAGCTGGAAAGCAGCTAAAAAGAGTGACTTGATCATTCTTATGGCGGCCTACTGTCATAAACCAAGCATCTTCTCGGATGCCTCCTGGGACGATTTCCCCGTATGGTCGGCCTCGTTTGGTTAGCTTCCTTGAGTCTCAGGTACTGACCCGAACATCTAGGCCTTTTCATCTTAAGGCCTGTGTTGTGCCTTCTGAGCATGCTCAGCCTGATAATCTCAATTCTGAGACTAATGCGGGCATCACACAAGACGATCTATCGTGCGATATGTCGTCAGGATCACGGTTTTTATGACGCACATCCGGCATCGTTTACGACGTCATCCCGTGTGACACCTACAAGAGATGCAGAACATTCGCAAATCGTGTATCGTTGACACGTCGCTTATTTTTAAAAAGTCATTTATTTTTCTTTGCGCCGGTTGTTCATCATACCCGGGGCAGCACACATTGCTCCGTGTGACACCCCGGGAACGATGAACACAGCTCACCTGCGTCCCGCAGCTCCCGCCGGCTATGCAGAAGGAAGGAGGTGGGCGGGATGTTTACGTCCCGCTCATCTCCGCCCCTCCGCTTCTATTGGCTGGCCGCTGTGTGACATTGCTGTGACGCCAAACGTCCCACCCCCTTCAGGAAGTGGATGTTTGCCGCCCACAGCGACGTCACTCAGCAGGTAAGTACGTGTGACGGCGGTTTAATGACTTTGTGCGCCACTAGCAACTAATTGCCCGTGACGCACAAACGACGGGGGCGGGTACGATTGCTTGTGCTTGAGGCCCGCATAAGTCAGGGTTCAGGCTTCTGAGCATGCTCAGTCACTTAGTGCATCCGGTGTCCAGGTGACGTGGCACAATCCCATTGTCCGTGGTGACATCACAGATGACATGGTGTGATCCCATTGGCCTGGTGACATCACAGATGACGTGGCGTGATTCCATTGGCCGTGGTGACATCACAGATGATGTGGCGCGATCCCATTGGCCACAGTGATGTCATGAGTGATGTGTGGTCACATGGAAGATCGCTCATTGGTTATGTCTTGGGCGGGTCATGGGGATCTCCATTTTGTGGGCCGTCCTTAGGTTATATAAGCCTTGGGCACCCACATGGCTGTGTTCAGTCGTCTTCATATGGGGTGCAGCAAGCACTTACCAGATTAGTACAGGGCCAGGCGTGGAAGTCCTCTGGGACTGATACAGGGTTAGAAGCTAGGTGTAGGGCGAGGCGTCGCGGTCACATCAGACCGGATTAGGGTCAGTTGCCCGATAGGCAGCGCTTCTGGGCTACGCTAGTACTGGGGTCATCGGTGGTTATATACATACATACATAAATGCAGTATATATATATATATATATATATATATATATATATATTAACTTCTGTGAAGTAACAGAGTTAACAAGTCATAATCCGACTGTGAAATACAGTGCTTGGCAGAGGCTATATTAGAGCTTTCGTGTGACTTGTAACATGAGATCTCAGGCCTTGGCTCTCTGTGCTTTAACACAGTTTCCATTACTATAGCTATATCTCATACCCCTCTGTGCTGTAACAGAGTGCGCCAATTCTATAGAAATATCTCTGACCTCTCTGTGGTGTAACATAGTTCACGGTCCTACCATTACTTTCCTCCCTGTGGGTAGTGTAACTCAGGCGATCCTCAGTTTTAGTAGCAATTTGCCTAGTTGCAGTTCAGTCATTCATCTACCAGCAGCAGCAATCACATCACTGCACGGTGGACCCTGACTTTTGATAGACTAATAGATGGATATATATGCCTATCAGCTAGCCATACCATAACACCTACACTTGAAAGCTACCACTATTTTATAGATATAGAATATAAAACAAAGACATCAAAAAAAAATCAGAAACGTCACTTCAAGACAATCAGTCAGCTGTTTCCTGAGGTATCATCTGCTTAAAAAATTATGCAGGTATGGCAGTTTCTATAAGACGCTGTGTGCATAATGCAATCAAGATTTTTCTTGCTGTGCTCTGTTAGTACCCAAAAGACTTAGAAGATAAGCTCTCAGTTTTAGGCTGGACAAAAGACGCTTGTTTCATGGCCTTGAAAAAAGGTCATGAAACATGCGTAAGGGGGGTTTTGGCCTTTTGGGACACATGTCGCATAGTAATGACCTCCCAAATGTTTATGCTGTGGATAACATTTATTTATTTATATCTTTATTTTCCCTTTGCTCTGTTCCACAATGCCTCATCATTTTGCATTTGCATCTTGTGATAAGGCAACCAGAGCACATTTATTATTTCCTTTTGCAGCGCACCATTTACCTATTTTCCACAATGTACGAGTATATACCCAGATAATCGATCTCATTATGATTCATTTTATGTGGTGTGTCTCCATAATCAAGCATCTCATTACCATTTTGTGATTATTAGTTTCCTTCCTATCAGTCATTTGTCCATACCCAGTCTCTATATGCACATATATTTCTGTGTTTAACAATTTCTATTGTGTCATTTGACTAGTGTTACACAGTTTTCATATAAGTATATGTGATATTGCTTATTGACAAATTTAGGAAATTTTTATATACCCATATACTGTATATGTATATAATTTTGTTTGATTAATTTTTTTTTACCTTGACCATCCTATGCCCTAAATTTTCACTCTCATTCTGTACATTTTTAAAAATATTTTAATATATTTATCTCTTTGAACTGAAATGAAAGATTTTTCAATGCGGAGAGTAAAGGCTGCTTTACACGGTACGACCGATTGTGCAATTTCACAATCGATCGTACCCGCCACCGTCCTTTTTGCGTCACGGGGAAATCGCTGCCCGTGTCGCACAAAGTCGGTAACCCCCGTCACACATACTTACCTCTCGTGCGACCACGCTGTGGGCAGCGAACGTCCACTTCCTCGAGTGGGAGGGACGTTTGGCGTCACAGCGACATCACACGGCCGCCGGCCAATGGAAGCGGAGGGGCGGAGATGAGCGGGACGTAAACATCCCACCCACCTCCTTCCTTCACATAGCCGGCGGCGGCCGCGTGACGCAGGTGAGCTGCCGTTCATCGTTCCCGGGGTGTCACACGGAGCGGCGTGTGCTACCACGGAAACGATGAACAACTAAATTAAACGATATTATGGAACCTAGCGACCAGTACACAACTCACGATTTGTGAGCGATACTGTGTCGCTAGGAGGTGTCACACGATGCCGGATGTGTGTCACAAAAACCGTGACCCCGACGATCTATCGCACGATAGATTGTCTGGTGTAAAGCAGCCTTAACAGTTTTTTTGGATTTAATAATGGTAACTGGTTTATAGCAGAACTCAACTCTCCTGCACAATGGCAGTACAAAGCTGCATTTCTTGTGAAACCGCAAATTCTGCTCTACTGATACACATGACAGACGATAATCCTCAGTCATATGCATCAGTTAATCTCAGCCCCTCCTGCAGTATATGTCACCTTTCAGCCCACTATGTACAGCCCCATCTTGTAGTATATCTCTCTCATTTCGGACCCTCTATATGCAGCCGCATCCTGCCATATATCTCTCCTTTCAACCCCTTTATACAGAACACCATCCTGCAGTATATCCTCCTTTCGCCCTCTGTATACAACCCCATCCTGCAGATACAAAAAGGAGACAGTTCACCAAACTATGCAGTAGAATCATTTGGTCATAAGTTATAAGTTATGATTATGAACCCAAGAACTGGGGTTTGAAATACATAACAGTACATACTGTATGTGCTTCTCAACATTCTGTACCATGCATTTTTATTTTTTTTGTAATAAATTGGGGTTCTTATCTCATGCTGGAATTAGTGCTCTAAACCTTTTCTTCTGTTTATATTGAGCCCCATCCTGCAGTATAGATCTCTTTTTAATTAAGAGCACATTGTGATTTTAGGAATAACCCTTTATTATCTAGGTGAATGACAGCAAAAGATTGTCAGTATGTGATATTAAACTTTATTTGTTCTGTTTTGCAGTTGTATGAAAAAGTTGCACTTTTTCTCACTAACCTTGGTAAGAATAAATTATTTGTGACATTTGTTCATGTAACAACTGTGCTAGTCACTTGAAGACCCGAAAATATAAAGGACAAGAAAACAATGTGAACTTTGACAAGAGATAAATATTATTACCTTGTTGTGAGGTGACAATGTCCATTATCGCAAATGTCAGGCTGGCTCCTGTGTAGTGTAGAGCGATTATACAGTTAGTAAGGAACTGTTGTTATTGATCATGATGACGGTTCAGTGCTATGTTATTGTAGTATTGCGAGAAAGAAGCATTTCTCCCCTCTTTAAAGCCTTCAAAAACCACATTTTTCAAGTAAAATTTAGTAACTTTTCAAAATCAATGATTTTTACTAATAATAATACTATATTTTATTGATAACTGTTCACTAGGGACCAGAAATAGTCAGCTTTAAAAATTGTGGAATGGAATTGTATACACAGTTTAGTTTATGCTTTTGCTAGTTTGTATGTTTTAGTTTTTATAGTAAAGACTATAGTCATTAACTACTTTTATATTGTGACAGTTAAATTGAAATTTCTATAGGTTTTCTGTTTTGTTTAGTTGTTTTTCATCGATCACCTGTATTAGGTGCTGAATTTTTGCCATTTGCACTGCTATTTTCTTCAGGTTTTCACTGCTATGTACAGCAGAGCTTTGTAGTTTTACTAGTATTTGGAGTTAGTATTGTCCACTAGTCTCATTCATTTAAAATCAGTCTATCAGCATAAATTGACCATTAAAGCCAAGCACAGGTGCTCGATGCAATACCAGGAACAGCCATAATTGAAAGTACAGAGATGTGCCTAGTAAACAATAAAGAGGATGATAAGTTAACAAAGAGGACACGTTGCTTGCCCCCCAACACTCTTATAATAGTCTATTCTAATTATAGGCTAACAAAGAGGACACGGTGGTAGCCCCTCGACTCTCTTATGATAGCCTATTGTAATGATAGGTTAACAATGAGGACATGTTGGTTGCCCCCAACTCTCTTATGATAGCCTATTCTAATGATAGGCTAACAATGAGGACACAGTGATTGCCCCCAAGTCTCTTATGATAGACTGTTCTAATGATAGTCTAACAAAGAGGACATGTTGCTTGCCCCCCCCGACGAGAACCAGGTGGTTGCCCCCAACTCTTAAGGTACCGTCACACATAACGTGATTGCTAGCGTGATCGCTGCTGAGTCACGGTTTCTGTGACACAGTAGCGATCCCGTTAGCGATCCCGTTATGTGTGACATCTACCAGCGATCAGGCCCCTGCTGTGAGATCTCTAGTCGTTGCAGAATGGTCCAGGCCATTTTCTTCAAAGGCGATGTCTTGCTGGGCAGGACCCATCGCTGTGTTTGACACTGTGTGACAGGGTCACAGTGACTGCAGACATCATTATACAGGTCGCTACTGCAACCTGTATTGTTCCTGCATCGTTGGTAAGGTCTGACTGTGTGACATCTCACCAGCGACCTCCCAGCGACTTACTAGCAATCCCTATCAGGTCACATCGTTTTCGGGATCGCTGGTAAGTCGTTGTGTGTGACTGGGCCTTTATATGATAGACTGTTCTAGTGATAGGCTAACAAAGAGGACATGTTGGTTGCTCCCAACTCTCTTATGATAGCCTATTCTAATGATGTGCTAACAAAGAGGACACCTTGATTGCCCCCAACTCTCTTATGATAGCCTATTCTTATGATAGCGTAACAAAGAGGACATGTTGCTTACCCCCCGAGTCTCTTATGATAGCCTATTTTAATGATATGGTAGGCTAACACTTTAATACAACTAAAAAACTCCCTAGAGCTTTCCTATAATAGTTAAATATATTTAAAGGGGTTGTACGGGTCTTTAACATTAATGACTTATCCTTGGATAGGTCATCAATGTCTGATTGATGGAATTGCTACACCTGGCACCCCCGCTTATCAGCTGTTCCCTGCGGCAGCCAAAAGTGCTTAGTTGTGGATTTGCATGGCACAGCTCTGTCAACTTAGGATAGGTCATCAATGTCTGATCGGTGAGGGTGTGACATCTGGCACCCCCGCCAATCACCTGCACAGCACACCTCCTTCAACTGTATAGTGGCCACCGCTGAGTACTACATATCCGCCCCCTATTTTAATTAATAGGGGCAGATGTGCAATACCTAGCTGCGGCCCCTATTCCATTGACAGAGATGTGCGGTACAGGTGATCGGCGGGGGTGCCAGATGTCACACCCCACCGATCAGACATTGATGACCTACTAAGGATTGGCTATCAATGTTAAAGTCCCAGACAAACTCTTTAACTAATATACAAAAACCTCCAATAAAATAGTAGTAGGTAATGTTTGTCAAATATTTTACGGACTAGAAGATTGTGTCAGATTATCTACAGTTGTGCATGTTTCTACCCACAGAACAGCCACGTACTGAATCAGAGTGGGAGAACAGCTTCACTTTGAAAATGTTTCTTTTTCAGTTTGTCAATCTGAACAGCTCGACCTTTTACATAGCATTCTTTCTTGGGAGGTATGTGCATTTTGCTTTTGAATTGATCTTGAAGAAGTAGGGAATATTTTATAGTTTGGGGGATCACTCATTATTAAATTTGCCAAAATAAACATGATCCCAAAAATGTTTAAGTGAGTATTCCAATATAGATCTGTAAGGAGGGCATGTGCCACATGGTTAGTGGTAGGTTTAGAACTGCATAATAAAACAGCCTAGCCTATGTAGAAACAATTTTTAGAAAATTCTCAGTCGTCTATAAATTGTAGAATGCTATGCCCATAACACAGTATCTAACACTTTAGCACAGTAGATCATTCTCATGTGCGCATTATTGTCCATGAGCCCTCACTATAAGCTTGTATTACAGGAATGCTAATGTGAAAAACAGCAGAATGCTACATATGAATGCAATATATAGTATAAGATGTAATACATGAATGGTATAAAGCAAATAAATCAAGATGTGATGTTAAGAGCTTAATTTTTAAAATCTCCTTTCTAGCAAATATTATATTTCCTGTTTAATTCCAGTTCCACCTTGTTGTGATGGGAAATGATTTTTGGGCTAGTACTTTTTTCACGCAACCTGCACTTATGTTTTTTCTTCTGCCTGGGCATTGGCTGTCCTTAAAGACTGTTTCTGTCTATGTGTAGCTGTAAGGAGATGGATATATTGCCCATCTTCCCCCTTGAAGACACAAATGTTATTGTAATGTGTGATGTGAACTGTGTCATGTCTTAATGCCATAATGTTAAAGTGTATTTTGCTTGACAGTAGGGTAGGAGACAGTTAAAATTTGGGGCTAGCCCAGAGTGAGAGGTGCTCGAGTGAGGGAATAGTGATGGTTTCATGTTAGAAGGGCAGATGGGGACCAGCATTCAAAAGTGACGGCGCTAAGGTCTGACTAGAGTGCTGAGCTGATTGATCTGGGTGTCCCTAGAGTGAGCAGAGACCAAGATAAAGGATAGCGAGATCCTGAGGAGAGAGAAAAAAAGAGCTGACCGAGATACAGAATGTGCTTCAGAGGAGAGTTGAATAAAACACAGAATGAACGACTGGACAACTGTCCTGGGACAGAACATCTAGCAGTATGGCCGATCAGTTTACAACTCAAAAGGTAAAAGACCAGGATGGTGCAGAGAGGTGGGACAAAGAGAGTACCCCAGGCAGGAGGTCCCTAATCATCAGCAAGCTAGAAGCTAAGTTTGGTTATATTGGCAACCCAGTTCCTTTAAGAGGAAAGATAGGACATGGAACCACGGATGAAGAAGAGTACTTTCACGAACGTAGTGACACTAATGGAGGCAGGAACCAGTGAAGCTCAAGAAGTAAACAGACTATGTGCAGGGATGCTCTGTGTTGAAGAAAAAATGTCTGAGAAGTTGTGTTCCCTCTATCTACTGTACTTAGTTGTCACCAGATGGCTACTTAGGAAAAGATTGTTTTTCAATAACTGGTGGTCTCCCACCCTGACTTTTACAACATCTGGTCCCAACCAGCCAGAGTCAATAGCAACATGCGGCCTGCAAAAACGTATTGCCTCCCTAGCTCAAGTACCCACACCCAGGCAGGACCCCTACTTTTATGTAACGTGCCGGGGTGCAGCAGATGACTACCTCACCTACAGTTACCGCCACGTTACACAGCATTAAAATTCAAGCAAAAAAATCTATTTCTAGCCTGCTCATTTTATTTTTTATTCATTAGATTTCTTGTTTAGATGCAGTTTAGCTATGGCAGACATCCATATAAGCCATTACAGGCTGCAAGGCCATTCACTGTTATGGAAATCCTGCACTTTTGCCAGGTTTAACTCTGGGGTTCAACCATTCTTCAAAATAAAGGAGACTAACTCATTTTATAGATGTATTTTTATAGCGTTATCTCTAAACTAATGTTCCAGTTTGTTTCAGATAATCATATAATCTTTTTATCATTGAAGGTTTACCGGAAGACCGGGTGCTTATTTAAGGCTTATAAACAGATGGCGACTAGAAGAGGTTAGTGTATATATCATGGGTATTTTGCATAATATTGTATATATGGAAAAAATTAACCTAAGAAGGAAAGAAAATGAGCATGTACCCTACAGTAAGTAGATAAATACACTCCAAGGAATTGCAAAGATAGGGTTACTAGAAATGGCAATGCTACCGTTTCTAATAAACTTACTTTTGCAATTCATTGGAGTACTTAGTTATAATGGTCTCTCCTGAGGCATCTCGAGAAAATAAATTGCCCACCCCTGTAGTAGTACATATAAATAATATAGGGTACCTAGTGAATGACTTGCCCCAGGGGTATGGGGTACTCGGTCCCGGGCCTGGTTACGTTGGGACAGTTCACTGGGTACCATTGCCCGGTTCCTTGACCCTGGGGGTCGCTTTAATAAGGGGTTATTTACAGGGGTATTGTAATAAAAGTTTTTATCATGACGCCACTTGCGGGTTGCAGCTATTTTAGTGGATCTGCTGCTGCACAGTTCTCACTACTGGGGCTGGTGTTTGTGGCAGCCTGGATGTTGGGCCCTTCGCAAGTAGGGCCAGGCCCCAGGGGATAGATGATGTTGTTGGGTGTGGAAAGAAGGTACACAAGGGATTGCAGTGCAACTGGTTTCTTTTACTCACGGTGTTGCAAAAGGTGGCAACCCGTTGAAGGCTGGTCCTCACCACTGGTCCCCTTAGTTCCAGTGCCGGTGTGATGACCTGGTGACATTTTTCCCCTGCAGCTGTCTCAGGTTGGTGGGTTCCCGTGGCTTGGAGCATCTGAGGGTCCCCTCCTGGTTGTCTTTTAGTCTGAGTCCGTATAACAGGTAGCTTGAACCCTGAGGGGTCGGTTTCTCTGGTCCTGTACCCCGGTTTTCCCATTGCTACTGTGTCCCGAACTTTACAGTCAGTGAGGTCCTGGATGATCCCCCCACTGGTGCTATGGTTCTGGGAGTACTCCACCGGCAACCACACGCCTGGCCCCTGAGGTCACCATCACACTCTCCTGTCAGTGCGGATACATCCATCTCCTCTCACTTCAACTTACTGACTCCCACTGACTGTCTGAACCCCTCCCCCCTGGTTGTTGTCTAGTAGACTGGATCGGTTCCACCCCTAGATGGCCATCCATTGGGTCCAACCCTATCTTTTCACCAGTCTTTGGGAATGGGGAAAAACAGGGATTAGATTGAATGTGTTGCTGTTACCAGCACTGGTCTTCTGGGTCCCTGGGGGTAGGCCCTGCATCCTGGCTAGGATGCAGTTCCCTGTAGCTCCTGATGGCTTCAGGGGCGTTACATGAACACAAAAGTGTAAAAGCCATGCCATCGCGACAAGGTCTACCCCAATTGGGACGATTCTACTCTAGTATAAAAACCTCACCTTGTGTCAACTAACCTCAATGTAATGTAATACTTAATATATTTTTTATTACAATAATTTTTCTACTTTTTCATTTATTTTGTATCAGCATTGATCTGTTAAATGTACTTATTTTAGTGAATAATACTGATGACACTTCTTTGTATTCCATTGCACTTCAGCACTTTAGTTTCCATATATCTTCCACTGTTCAATCACCTTCTGTTTATATTTTATAATCATTTTATTTTAACTTTGATTAATTTTATATGTATTTTGCATGCACTTTTATTTGTTAATGGTTTAAATGATCCTGCTGGATTTGTACTTGCTCTATTATTGTTCATTTCATCTGAGTCTTTATTTTGTGATCGGAGCCAGGTCTATTAATTTGCCCCAGTGTAGGCTAGTCGTTTCCAGTGGCGCATGCCTCCACTGTCCGCTCAGCCTGTGATCTCCATGGGAATCGAAGATTTGCTCCGCCTCATTGGCTAACAGTGGCCCGAGTGCAATGCGAGATTTTGTCCCATTGCACTCATCTGATTCATACACTTGTGTGATCCCGGCCTTTTCCTCTCTGTCTGCATTATTGTATGTGTTTTGTTTTTTGGCATTTCTTTTGTTTATCCATCTTGGGGAACTTTGGTAACCATTATCTCTCTGCAAGTTACCAGGTTGCAATTTTGCATGTACATCTATGACATTATACCATATGTGTATATCTTTTATTGATACCTTGCATCTATTCTTTCTTTCTCTTTGTAGCTTGTCAACCTCCAATTTTTCCATGTACTCATAGCTCATTGTGGCCACCTTGTGGGCCTTTCTGATATTATTCTGTGATATTGTTACATTTTACTATACATTTTGCTCACGTCAATCTTTGTTGGGGCATTTCATATGCATATGTTATTTTCTCAAGGACATTCCTTGTGGGTCACGTTTCTGTTTTGACTTTCCCTTTTTAGTTGTTTCTTATATATATTTTCCAATAAAGAATTATTATTATTATTATTATTATTATTATTATATACCTTAGCTGTTTACTCTCTATAGGGTTTTGACCTCAATGTAGATGGGCCAGAGCAGGTAAGGCTGCTTTCACACCTCCGGTTTTTGCTATGCGGCACAATCCGGCACTTTGCAGGAAAACCACAACCGTTTTTTTTTGCTGCCGGTTGCGTTTTTCCTGCATAGACTTTAATTAGTGCCGCATTGTGCCGCATGGCCTTGCGTTCTGTCCGGTTTTTGCCGCATGCGGCAGATTTAGCCGATGCGGCGGCCGGATGGAACGTTGCCTGGCACGTTTTTTTATGCGGCAAAAAAAACTGCATCGCGTCGCATCCGTCCGATGCGGTGCTTTCCCAATGCATCCCTATGGATGCCGGATGCGGCGCGATGTGGCAAAAACCGCATCCGGCCGCCGCATGCGGTTTTTGCCACTGCGCATGCTCAGTAGCATGCCGCAAGCGGCAAAAACCGGACGGGCCGCATGTAAAAAACTTATGCAAAGGATGCGGTGTTTTCATCGCATCCGTTGCATAGGTTCCACAGCCGGATTGAGCCGCACGGCTCAAACCGGATGTGTGAAAGCAGCCTTAGGAGCCCGAATGTTCAGACACCTGTCCATGGGAAGTTATAGAAATTAAATCTGCCTAGCGCAAAGAGGGGGAGCCATACCCTTATTTGTACAAAGTACAACACACTACAGCAAAACCAAAGAAATGAGGCGCAACATAAGTTGGTATACATGCAATGTGCGGGAGCACATGCACACAGTGGCTATTTAACAGTAAAAATCTAAATTAAATGCCTAGAAAAGGTTGTTCACAGTGTGAACATGCTCCTTTACGGTGCATGTATACCATCTTATGCTCCAGATCATTTCTTTGGTTTTGCTTTAGTTTCTTGGACTTCGTACAAAAAGGAGTGTGGCTCCCCCTTTTTGACTTAGGTGCATTTCTTTTATATAGCTTTCCATGGGCAGCTGTCTGAACAGTCGGGGCGGTAAACACAAGGTGAGGTTTAAATACTAGAGGATAGAATTACTCCGGTTGGGTACACTTGTTGCAGTGGGTTTGCTTTACGCTTTTTTGATAAAAAACAGTGTTCACTAAGTACCCTATGTTATTTATATGTACTATTACTATCTACTTACTGACCGCAGGGTATATGCTCATTTTGTTTCTAAATTTGGTTTAGTCTAAATGGCCACAGTGTAAAATTGCTCCTACACGTTGCACGTATAGCAACTTATAGCTCATTTCTTGGCTGATTTCTTTTGACTTTTCCATGAAAGAAGCAGTGTGTTTCAAGTGTGCATTAAAATACATCCACAGGTGTGTCTCTAATTAACTCAGGTGTTCCCAATAAACCTATTAGAAGCTTCCAAAGTCATGACATTATCATATGGGCTTTCCAGTATTGTTTAAAGGCATAGTACACTTAAGGGGGCTTTAAACGCAACAACATCGCTAACGAGATGTCGTTGGGGTCACGTAATTCGTGACGCACATCCGGACTCATTAGCGACGTCGTGGAACGCACAAATGACCGCTAACTATCAAAATTACTCACCATATCATTGATCGTTGACACGTCGTTCTAATCTCAAATATTGTTGCTGTTGCAGGATGCAGGTTGTTCGTCGTTCCTGCGGCAGCACACATCGCTATGTGTGACACCGCAGGAATGAGGAAGAACATCGTACCTGCGGCTGCCGGCAATGAGGAAGAAAGGAGGTAGGCGGGATGTTCTGGCCGCTCATCTCCGCCCCTCCGATTCTATTGGGCGGCCACTTAGTGACGCCGCTGTGACGCCGAACGAACCTCCCCCTTAGAAAGGAGGCGGTTCGCCGCCCACAGCGACGTCACTAGGCAGGTATGTGTGACGGGTCCTAGCAATGTTGTGCGCAACGGGCAGCGATTTGCCCGTGACGCACAACCGACGGGGGCGGGTGCTTTCACCAGCGACATCGCTAGCGATGTCGCTGTGTGTAAAGTGGCCTTTAGTGTATGTAAACTTTTGACTTTGCAGAAAGTAACAAAATTGCCTTAAAACATTCTCTCTTTCTCATTATTCTGGCATTTGGCAAATATAAATAATTTTGGTTCCTAATGGACCTAAAATGGGAAAGGTTTATACTGATTTCATATCAGATAGTGAGAAAAACATGCAGATGTGTCTTTTTAGATAGTTTAAGTAAACTTCGGGTTTTAACTGTATTTACAGAACATTTTTCTGACTGTTTAGCAAGGAAACATTTTATGGTCTGTTATAGTATAGTTAGAGGGGACCTAATGACTTCTAGAATAATCATACTGATTGCTCATTATACTCTGTCCGTCATAAACAGAACTGTTGATTTACAGCTGCACAGTTTCCTCTGCTCTTGCCCGCTACTGTTTAGTATAATCAGTACAGAAAGGGAAAGTTTAGTGCTATGAGTTCAATACATTCCAGGAAGAGAGACAGAACAAATAATAAAGCTTGGTGATGTGAGTATACCACTGGACACAACCTCTCTGGATTCCCAGGAAAATGGGCATTACGGTAGCTTAATTTACCCTAGAGTATCAGTAAATTGTTCATTTACCTCTTTACTACATTAGATATGAGTTCCCCCCACAACCAATGCAGTGATGTCATCATGCAGCATGACGTCCCCTTCTTGTCTGGCATCCAACAGGTGGAAAACAGCCTGTGGGAGTAACCGGCAAAACAGAGTGCTGAGTAGAGCTACTCTGCCCCTGTCCCAACACTCACATCATCAATTATATTTGCATCTTAAATAAATGAATACAATTGAATGCCGGGAAGGAACGACTGGGGCGCATGCATAGACAGCAGTGAGCATTGTTAAAGACTCACTGACACTGCTCACCTGTGTGCCTGCGCCCCAACCATCATTGTACCGAATGGTGGTAGCCTCAGGCACAGTTAGCAATTTCTTTTCTACCAATTGCGCCTCCAACTCCCTGGGCAGTAATAAGTAGCGCCTTATGTTGGTACCTACCCTTGCCTACCCATCATCACTATGCACACACTTTCATGATACACCACGTGAGTGGGTATTTACCTGACTGCATGTATGCGATTTGCATAGTTACATTCCCATGCCGACTAGTCTACTTCTCTCAATTCTCTTCTTTTATATAGCTGAAAAAGGAAAAACGGGTTTCATGCCGCACTAAAAACCACAGATGCTGAGTATATTAAAAATGTCTCTTATTTCACAGTTCGACGCGTTTCAGAGACATGTCCGTCTCCTTCTTCAGGAAAAAAGAAATCATACTGACACAAGAGGGCTGATCCTATATAAAGGCATCCATACTGCCACGTATACAACCATGACCTCATCAGCCCATATGGTTCAGAGTGGTGACTCATTACCACGTGGAGAGAAACAACGTCATAAATGAAAAAAAACTTTACAAACATAATACATAGAAGAATCAAACTGAGATGAACAGACAATTGAATGAATAATAAAACATATTTGTGAAGAATAAAATATGTGTATTTTTGTGCAAAAAATTAGGGGTTTTATGAAAAAGGAAAAAAGGGGGAAAAAAAGGACATGAAAAAAGAAGAAAAAAGTTCGTTTGTGCACCTGGGGAATTTGTGGTGAAGTGGAACAGGTGAAATTGAATTTCACCTGTTCCACTTCACCACAAATTCCCCAGGTTCACAAACGAACTTTTTTCTTCTTTTTTCATCTCCTTTCCCCCCCCCCCTTTTTTCCTTTTTCATAAAACCCCTAATTTTTTGCACAAAAAGAAACACATTTTATTCTTCACAAATATGTTTTATTATTCATTCAATTGTCTGTTCATCTCAGTTTGATTCTTCTATGTATTATGTTTGTAAAGTTTTTTTTCACTTATGACGTTGTTTCTCTCCACGTGGTAATGAGTCACCACTCTGAACCATATGGGCTGATGAGGTCATGGTTGTATACGTGGCAGTATGGATGCCTTTATATAGGATCAGCCCTCTTGTGTCAGTATGATTTCTTTTTTCCTGAAGAAGGAGACGGACATGTCTCTGAAACGCGTAGAACTGTGAAATAAAAGAGACATTTTTAATATACTCAGCATCTGTGGTTTTTAGCGTGGCATGAAACCAGTTTTTCCTTTTTCAACTATATACTTCTACGGGGCCGCTGCTGAACCACCCGGACACTCACAAACGATCATAAGGGGTTGTAACCGTCACAACCTCACCAGGTGAGTGTAATATTCTTTATTTCTTTCTACCCTCATACCGGGTAGGACCCTATTGCGCCTTTCTCTCCCATCTATAGCATTTAAAATTCTCTTCTATTGAGAAACGCCGGAGGATACTATTTGGTACGTGACCGCCCAGTCGCATGTGGAATACAATGAATTTGTAACTGTATGCGCATTGCACATCGTCACACTATTGGAATCTGCAGTTACGTAGCGTAATCTCTCCACTGTCTAGGGAACTGTGCAGTAACCCAAATACTGCTGTAAACTATAAGTAAAACTTGTATTACTCTAAACTACCTGAAACCACCAGAGAAACTCTACTATAGAATTAATTCCATAATCCACTTATGGCCACTTATTTCCTAGAAAAAATCAACTATATCCGTCAGGACATTTTTGCATAATCCCCTCAGAGCCTAGATTTTTATACCTACACCTCAAGCTCACTTTCCATCTTCGAGAATGTCACAGAAGAAGTTACCAGGCTCCTTGCTTCTTCTCACCCTACAACCTGCACCATTGACCCTATTCCATCACATCTCCTTCAGTCCCTTTCCCCGACTGTCACTACACATCCAACTAAAATATTTAACCTCTCTCAGTATCTTTCCTTCTTCATTCAAATATGCCATCATAACATTTATACTTAAAAAACATCCCTCAGTTAGAACTGTGCTGCTAACTACACACACCTGTCTGTAATCTCCCCTTCAGCTGTAAACCTCTGCAACGCTTGGTCCACTCGCATCTCATCTACTATCTCTAGATAATTCTCTTCTTGACTCTTTACAATCCAGTTTCTGCTCCTTACACTGTATTGAAACTGCTCTTACTAAAGCCTCTAACAATCTACTAACAGCAATATTTAATGTCACTACCCCCTGCTGATTCTCCTGAATCTCTCTGCTACGTTTGACGCTTTGGATCCCCATCTCCTCCTCACTATGGTCTGCTCTATTGGGCTCAAGGACACCGCTTTCTCTTGGTTCTCCTCCTACCTCTCTGACCACTCCTTCACCGTATATTTTACCGACTGCTCTTCCTCTCCTCTTCACTTCACCTTACTGTTAGGGTTTGTCAGGGTTCAGTCCTAGGCCCTCTTCTCTTCTTTCTATAAACCACCCCTATTAGACAAAACATCAACAGATTTGGTTTCCAGTATCATCTCTATGCTGATGACACCCAATTATAAACTTCTTCTCCTGACATCACCCTCACCTTAATACAAAATATCACTGCTTGTCTATCTGCTGTCTTTAACATCATATCCTTCCTCTATCTGAAAGCGAATCTCTCCAAAACTGAACTTATCGTGCTTCCTCCCTCCACTATCCTATGTATACCTTAATATTGGATTTTCTTTGGGGGCTTCAACCATAACTCCCGCAAAGCTCGATCAATGACTTGGGATTGTAATTGACACAGATCCTTCCACTATTCATCTATCCAATCGCTTACGTTACCTGCATCTTAAAAAACATCTCTAGAATCCAACCTTTTCTCACCTTTGAAACTGCAAAAACTCTTAGGGGTACTTTGCACGTTGCGACATTGCTAGCATCGGCTAGCGATGCCGAGCGCGATAGTACCCGCCCCCGTCGCACATGCAATATCTTGTGATAGCTGCCGTAGTGAACATTATCACTACGGCAGCTTCACACGCACTTACCTGCCCTGTAATGTCGCTCTGACCGGCGACCCGCCTCCTTCCTAAGGGGGTGGGTCGTGCGGCGTCACAGCAACGTCACACGGCAGGCAGCCAATAGAAGCGGAGGGGTGGAGATGAGTGGGACGTAAACATCCCGCCCACCTCCTTCCTTCCGCATAGCCGGTGGAGGCAGGTAAGGAGATGTTCCTCGCTCCTGTGGCTTCACACACAGCGATGTGTGCTGCCGCAGGAACGAGGAACAACATCGTATCGCCTATTTGTGCGACATTATGAAAATGACCGACGCTACACAGATCACCGATTTTCGACGCTTTTGCGATCATTTATCGGCGCATCTAGGCTTTACACGTTACGACGTCGTTACTGGCGCCGGATGTGCGTCACTTTCGATTTGACCCCGACGATATCGCAGTAGCGATGTCGCAACGTGCAAAGTACCCCTTACTGTCGCTCTAAAAAATTCTGGTCTGGATTACTGCAACTCTCTACTGATTGGTCTCCCTCTAACTAAACTGTCTCCTCTGTAATCCATGCTGAATGTGGTAGCCAGGGTCATATTTCTGTCCAGCTGCTACACCGATGCCTGTACCTTGCGTCAGTCCTTCCACTGGTTACCCACTCGCTATAGAATACATTACAAACTTATCTTTCTCAAACACAAAGCTCACCACAGTTCTCCACCATCCTATATTTCCACCCTCATCTCTGTGTGTAAATCCTTTTTGATATGATTAACGAGCGCAAAAGCGTCGTAATCGTATCATCGGTGTAGTGTCCGACATTTTCATAATTGCGCTGCTGCAACGGTACGATGTTGATCCTCGTTCCCCTGCGGCAGCACACATCGCTCTGTGTGAAGCCGCAGGAGTGAGGAACATCAGCTTACCTGCGTCCTGCAGCTCACGCCGGCTCTGCGGAAGGACAGAGGTGGGAGGGATGTTTACGTCCCGCTCATCTCCGCCCCTCTGCTTCTATTGGCCGCCTGCCGTGTGACGTCGCTGTGACGCCGCACGACCCGCCCCCTTAGGAAGGAGGTGGGTCGCCGGCCAGAGCGACGTCGCAGGGCAGGTAAGTGCATGTGAAGCTGCCGTGGCGATAATGTTCGCTACGGCAGCAATCACAAGATATCGCTGCTGCGACGGGGGCGGGTACTATCGCGCTCGGCATCGCAAGCATCAGCTTGCGATGTCGTAGTGTGCAAAGTACCCCTAAGACTAAAATCCTCCATAATCCGAATTTCACACCTTCATCTCCAAGACTACTCTTGTGCTGCACCAACTTGCTGGAATTTACTACCCCAGATAGTCTGACTAATACCTAGCCCCTACACTTTAAAGCATACTTTAAAAACATATCTCTTTAGACAGGTCTGTCACCTCAATTCACTTACCTAACTGTCCTCTGTGCCCTCTGCCTACATTTTAATCAGAATCTTCTCCCTCCTAATAGTCTGTGTTCGCATCCTCTAGGACCCATAAAACCTCATAGCATCCTTTACCTGCCTCCTCTATACCCCCAGTGGCATGTGGTAACTGCACATAGACAGACACTGGCTGATGACCGGATCATGCTGCTTATTTGAAATACCTTATTTATTATAATGATGGCTGGATTGTATAGGACAAGCACTTTTTATCTATTGTGTCCCCTCTATTTCCTTTATAGATTGTAAGCTCCTCCTGCAACTGTTGAACTATATGTTGCTTTCTATCATCTTATTGTCTGCACATGCCCCCACTAAATTGTAAAGTGCTGCAGAATATGTTGGCGCTATATAAATAAAATTATTTTTGTTCTTTAAAACGGCTTCAAGTAATAATGTCACTAAGATTGATTTTATCTTTTAAAGTGATTTCTTGTTTTTTTTTCTAATTTCCAGTGTCACCCCAGTGGATGCCTTATTGACTTATGCATGCAGATGGGCATAATAATGGTATTGAAGCAAACATGGAATAACTTCATGGAGCTTGGTTACCCGTAAGCCACTGTCAACATTTGTAAAAAATTGTATACAGTGATCCCTCACCTATCGCGTTAGTTACGTTCTAGAGACCTCCACGATAGGTGAAGATCCACGAAGTAGCGGCGCTATATTTACTTTATTATTATTTACCTGTATTTTTAGGATTATAAAACGCACTTTTCCTTCCAAAAATTTGGGAAGAAAATGAGGTGTGCGTCTTATAAGCGGAATCTAGCTTACTGGGGGGCAGTGGAGAATGATGACAAGAGACAGGGACAATGCTGCTGACTGTGTGTTGTGCTGCGGAAGGTGAAGTAGGAGCCATCCTGAAAATGTTGACGGTGAGGGCTTCAAATAATAGCGCCCGGAGTCAGCATGTGCATAGATTGAGCTCTCGGCTCAAGCTCTCATCTGCGCAGGCGCCGTTTCCGGCCCATTGAACTTCCAGCAGCGAACTTAAAGAAAATGGTGCCCAGAGGTGGCACTTGTGCAGATGAGATCTCGGTTCGTCATTGAGCCGATAGCTCAATTTGCACACACGCCAACTCCGGGCACCATATCTTTGAAGCCTGCGCCGCTAACAGTTTGTGGATTTTCCTGCCAGCGCCTGCAGCGTGCATCTGGGATACCCGCAGCACCGCCCACAGAATCACCCAGATCCACAACCGAACCTGCGTCTTGTGACCCAGCTCCACCACCACTGCCACACCCGTGTTACCCATGATACAGTGAAGCAGCAATAAGTGAACCGCGATACAGCAGGGGACGACTTCATTAACAAGAAAATATACCTTTATATATTTGAATTATTATAACTAGACTAAATATTTCAGCTATTAGAATATTTTCAAATCAGGGATTTTTCATTGTTCTGGTGCAAATTGTGCATCATGACAGCAAAATAATAGTAAAGACAATTCAGAAATGATTGTAGAGCTAATATATTTTTGCAGTGCTAATATGAGAATGTTCCGTTATTAAACCAATGAACTCAACAATACAATTGTTTCAAATGCTAAAAAATACTCCTTTTATTTCCTCTTGCTTGATTACGCTTTAGGCTAATACAGAATTGGTGGACACGTAGAAAACTAAGGCAAGAACATGGTGCACAAGGGGCGGCTAGTTTTCCTCAATGGGAGAAAGATTATAATTTGCAGCCTATCAATGCATATGGATTATTTGAAGAATACCTTGAAATGAGTAAGTTCTATTTTATCTATTTTTTGTCATTGGAAGCTGGAATAAGACAATTCCCCATGGGTAGAACCAATTTTCTTTAAAAAAAAAAAACAATAGACATGTCAGTTTTGATCTGGTTGGCTGTAAAAAAAAATTGGTAGCACTCCGTTCCAGCCATGTGTCATTAAAGTGCTGTCCATTTTTCACTGAGCAATATGAAAAGTGGATGACACATGGACCAAAAATGGTCCATTTTTCATGTATGAAATAATGACTTTCTCTTCCCCATTTTTTTTCCCTTATGATTGGCCAGTGTCAGAGATGGGATAAAGTACATGCCATCTGAGAAGCATCTCTTCTTTTAGAATAAATTAATTAAAAGAACATGTTGCTCAGTGCTTTAACCCTTATCCCAGTATGTAGTCAGTTTAAGATGTACAGTCATGAAAGATCCTCTTTAAAAGTCTTGACTTTCGCACTAGCCTTTCTGCTTTTGAAGACTGGATGCCTCTTCTTCTTAATGGACCCATCAGTCAAACATTTATGGCACCTAAGAATAGGCCATCAATGTTTGAGACCTAGAGAAACTTTAATAATTAATAAGATTCCAAGTAATGGAAAGTAATGTTCCCACGTAACAGAAATGCTGAGGATTTTACTTGGGAATGCTATGCTAAAGGTAGGTGAACTTAATGGAGTGCAATGGAGATTGACACCATTTGTTGTGGATGCTTCTGGAATCGATGAGTAAAAACGTCCATGTAAAGTCCTGTTCACACTAGTACAGGCCAAGAGAATCACATATTCATACATATAGTAGAGGCAGATTTATGCTTTCTGGCACCCGGAGCAAGAATTTAGTGTTTGACTCCACCCCCCAGGCAATTTGGGTAATCATTGTGTGACCACTTATTCATATGCAATTTGCTTAGTTACAGTCATATACCGACTAGCTGCTCTTTCTAATTCTCTCAATCGTCAGTTTAAAACTGAGAGAAGCAGAAAGACAAGCTAGTTGTCATATGACCGTAAGTATGAAAATCGCATACATGAGTTGAGCGACCATATGATGACTGCTGGAACCAGCAAACAGAGCTGAATCCTGGCAGTCAGTATATTACACATTGTTAGAATTGGGCAGACTACAATGCCTAATTTTATTATTAAAGGGCTTGTTGAGTTTTATGATGAAAGTATGCAGTCCTGCTAAGTGACTGCAGGCTTCTGATTTAACACAGCACATGCACACGCTGCACACTTTGATAGGATTCTCTAATACTGGTGCTAAGAGTGAACGGTCATGTGAGCACAAGTATCCAATATGTATAGTGGGGAAAAAAGTATTTAGTCAGAACTCATAGTGGTCGGATTGCTTGACTCTCCTCTTGTCAGTAGAACTCTTTTTCAGAAGGTCTTGTGTTGTCTTGAATTGGAGTGGTCATGCGGACAAGACTTCTTTCTTTTTTTTTCTTCTCCCTTTACCTCTCTATCTAAATTTTCTCTTCGGTTTTTCTTTTCTTCCCCTCTCTTTTTTGCTTTTTCTATTTGTCTAATAATGTGGTTTTTGTATAAAGCTCTGCAAATTTAGTACGGAACTATTTATGTGAAAGTCGTCTAATATTTGGATATGGATATTTTTTGCGAGTAATAGAGAGTCGACATCTGCTAAAATTTTTATATAATAGGGGGAGTATTGTTTCTCTCCTTGTTAATTGTTCATAGATGTCCATACATGTTTCATGATTTGGAGATGCCTTTTTCATATGAATAAAATTTGATTTACAAAAAAAGTGTCTAGTCAGCCACCAATTGTGCAAGTTCTCCCACTTAAAAAGATGAGAGAGGCCTTTTATTGACATCATAGGTAGTCTCTCTCGTCTTTTTAAGTGGGAGAACTTGCACAATTGGTGGCTGACTAAATACTATTTATCGCCACTGTACATTTCCATCGATATTCCGACTAGATGTATCTGACTTCTCTCAATTCACTTGTACAGTATTGAGAAAGGCCATGCATGTCCATTCGGCTCATGACCGCATGTTTACATATCACATACTTACGGTTTTGTGTCCTCCCATTCTTACCGCCGGCACCAGAGAATCCTGAAAGTTTGCCGTGCACCCTGTGAGAATTCTGAAGTCGACAGCCACATACAGTGACTGCAGACTTTCATCACAAACTTGGACAACCCCTTTAATGTTCCTAACATAAGTAAAAACATATTAACCCTTAACTTGTCAGACAGCAAAACACTTTAACATAGCCATGTACCATGTAATCTTGCAGGTTATGGATTGTTACATGTGTACAGGATCAGAACCAATAACAGCACAAGAATACCTCACCACAAGCACAAGCAGCACAGAAAAACTGTTAAGTACTCATTAGGTGAGGTGGATCCTCCAAGCCCAAGACCTAGGTGGACACACCCCCATGAGCAATGGTGCCGCAGGCAGGTGACGCACATGAGAGACATGCAGCTAAAATACTGTAAACCACAGACATTCACGATACGTCCTGGAGATAGCAGACAGGTACCCATGATACTGGAAAACAAAGGCAGGTAGGTAGCTGAAGAACTGGAAGATACAGGCAAGCAGGAGATGTCCTAAGGACCACAGACAGGTATCTGAGATACTAGAAGCAACCGGCAGGTACATAGCTGAAGAACTAGAAGCTGCAGACAGCGAAAACCTGGAAACCATAGGCAGGCAGGCAGCTTAAGAACTGGAAGCTGAAGGCAGCCAGGAGATGTCCTGGAGACCGCAGACAGGTAGTATACAAAACTCTGTAGTAACTAGAAAGTCTTAACACCATGGAACCCGCAGGTGGATAGGAGACATCCAGGAAACTGCAGGCGGACACGTAGAAGAGGTCCTAGAAGACAAAAAACAAGTAGCAGAAAAAAATCTAGAGTAACTAGAAAGCCTGAATACCATAAAAGCTGTAGGCAGACAGGAGACATCTGAACAGAAATACATACTCAGAATCAACAGAAATACATCACCAGAACCACCAGCAGTACAGAAATACATCACCAGAACTACCAGCAATAAAGAAATACATCACCAGAACAACCAGTGTGTCGCCCAGGGATAGGGGTACCCAGATCCGGGCCAAGAGGTCACTTTTGTGGGTGTACGGTGGTGTGACCCGGTCTGTGATCCCAGGCTCCACAGCAAAAAGGGGATTATGTACAGGGGAATTGTCCGTGACGCCACCCGTGGGTTGCGGTGATGAGATGGTGGCACCACCGCTACCTCAGGAGACCGTGCCCGGGACTAGTGGTGTGGGGCAGCAAGGTGGAATCCCCTCCACGGGTAGGGGAGGTGTTGTCCCGGGGCCCAATTGGGAGGTGTGGTGGTGGCAGGGATTGCAGGGAATAGTACACTCACAGTTTGGTTATCGTGGTGCTGGATGAAGCTGGATTGATGTGGAGGGTCAGGAACGCAGATGGAAGAAATACTCAGGGTCTTTTGTAAACCAAATTGCTGGTAACTGGTGCCCACAGATGCTGTGAGGACGGGTCCCACACCCATGTGTGTAATTCAGGTGTTGTTTTCCTGCCTGAGGTCTGTGTCTGTGTCTGCTCCGTGCACTGGTCTGGACAGGGTCTCGACAGCTGGAACCGGGGGGGGGGCACTACCCTCTCCCAGTCTACTTCGGGTCCCCACAAGCGGCTGGCCTATTCCTGAGGCCCTCACTACCACTTCTCCTAGCCCCACACAGGGGCTGCTTCCGGACTCCTCTCCTCCTGCAGACTGACTGAAACTAAACTCTGCTCTCTCCAAGCTCCTCTCTCCCCCTCCCGTTTTCCTGAGGAGGGGGTGAGTGGGGCCTGATTGGTTGGTGTGTATTGTTGTGGGAAACTTCCCCAAGGGAGAGTGAGCTCTGCACCATAAAGATGTATGCAGACCTCTGTGACACCCTGGTTTTGCCAGGGCGGCACACCAGCAATACAAAAATACATCACTAGAACTCCCATCAGTACAGAAACATAGCTTTACAACCCTCATCAGTACAGAAATACAGCACAAGAACCACCATCAGTACAGGAATACATCACAAGGACCACCATTAGTACATAAATAAATCACCAGAAAACACATGGTACAACAATTGTAATGTCTGGTCAGCCCCTTATGCATTTGTATAGCTTGAACTTACCACTCCCAGTATTTCCTTAACAATGGCAAGGAGATACTGGGAATTGTTATCAGTCATGAGCCTGGGGACCATACAGTAACCATAGTACTGTTGTGATTTAGTCAGTGTCACAAATAAATATTGACACACAGGTATCTTATAGATGACATCACCTCTGATCAAAGTCCATCTTCTATTCTTCATCTTATTCAGAGATCATGATAACTTTTCACATCCAAATGTGAAAAAGATATACATTACTCTGTTTTATTGATGGGTGCTCAGATAAAATACCACTATATAAGTAAACATAAAAATGGAATCCTTCACTTTTAAATGTGCAGTGATATGCGCATATCATCAGGGCTATGCGCTACTCACCACTTCACATCTTATCTCATGTCTTTATCAGCAATTTGTTTGAAGAAGGTCTATTTTTTTTTACAGAAAAATTACATTTGCTTGGATTGTGGTTCTAATAAAATCAGATTTTATGCCCTGCATATATTTGAGTGCCGAATTCCATTTTTGTGTTTTCACATCCACAGCTTGTCTCACCAGACTTCAATATTCTCTGTTCTTCTATAGCACATTCTAACACGGTGCCTTTACTATACCATCTCCCCAAACGCTACCAAGCCTCTTTTCTGTACCCCCTCACACTTTTCTCCCCCCCACTCTGTCTCCTCACACTATTTCTACCAATAGTCTCTTCACACATTTCGCCTCTCCCTTATACTGTCTCTTTACCCACACCCCTGGCAAACCATACTGTCTCCTCACATATTTACGCCATCTCTCTGCATGCTCTCTCCTTACATATCCACCCTACTCCCCATAGTGTGTCTGCAGACCCCCCTCACTCCTTAAATCCCAGTCCCGGAGGTGGCAAAAATCAGCCGCCAGGGAGATATTGCAGACTATCAAATAAGGCTGCCCAATAGGACCCCCTTTCCAGCTGCACCCAGCACAAAAGCCCCCACATCACTTCCCCCAGGAATGCTCCTGCCGAATGGGTTTGAAATAAGACCAGGTGTATGAGACGTAGTAAGGATATTTACTCGGAATTTGTTGCCATATGTTTCTCATAGCAGATGGTATATTTATATTGTTGTTGTTAATTTGCTTTTTTACAGTTCTTCAGTTTGGCTTCACAACTATCTTTGTGGCTGCTTTTCCCCTCGCACCACTCCTTGCCCTACTTAACAACATTATTGAAATCCGTCTTGATGCCTACAAATTCATCAGTCAGTGGAGGAGACCGTTAGCTTCACGAGCCAAGGACATAGGTGAGTGAGATTGACTGTTTCATCAATGTGCAATCTAGTATGATTATAGAAAACAGTAATGTAAAGTGTTATTATTCAATACTTACACAGAGGAGATGCTGTGTCAGGTGTTTGGTCGTCTTAAATGGAAATTTCTCAATCGGGTTTTGCATTGAGTTATTGAGATATGTTTCTTCCAGATGGAAGAAGTGACAGTTCACTTAATGACTTTATGGTCATCTGTGCCTTGTTTCAGCATTATAATTACCACTTACAGCCATACCTTTTTTTATAGTAATTTTTATAGTCTTTTATTTTTGTAGTAGTTGAGAATGGGTGACTATATAATAGCTTCCAATTATCCAAGATTCAGTAGGACTATCCAATTTGGGAGGGCTGTCTCTGGAGGTCAGGAATTTGTCCCAACTTGCACTCACAATGTCTGAAATGTCTGCTGCAGTCACTCAAGGTTTCACTAAGGCTATGTTGCGTTCTTGATTTGACAAAAAAAATGCACCCTCTGGCAGACTTGACAACTGTAAACACTGCGTTTGACAAAAAAACGCTGTGAAAACTCATGCGTTTTCAATGCGTTTTTGTCAGTGCATTTTTTAAAAGAGAAATAAAATAAACTATGATAGGATAGGATAATTGATAGATAGCTAGAATAGATGGATAGATAAAAAAATAGAAAGAATAGATAGAAAGAATAGATAGCAAGAAATAACAGAATAGCTTGTTAGAGGGATAGCTAGCTTGGACAGCTTTTTTTTATTTTTTTGGGGTAAAATGGATCTAATGGATGTGTCAATTCCGGGCGGCTTCTGGCTGATATTTTTAGGCTGGGGGGTTCCCAATAACATGGGTCTTCCCAGCCTGAGAATACCAGCCCCTATCTGTGAGAGTTTATCTTGGCTGGGTATGAAAACTGAGGGGGACCGCATGCTGTTTATTTAATTATTTATTTATTGTTCTGTATGATATAGACCTATCCACTGGCAGCTGTGATTGGTTGCAGTCAGACAACTGTCACTCAGCGTAGGGGCGCGTCTGACTGCAACCAATCATAGGTGCCGATGGGCGGAGACAGCAGTGAATATGACATGAGCCTAATGGGCGGCCAGCACTTCAGAAGCAGGAGAGGCTGAGGGAGCAGTGTGACAGCCGCACCGCGATGGTGATCGGTGAATATGAAGCAGAGAGAGACAGAGAGAAAGCGAGAGAGAATAAAGAAAATTTGGTGACCTGCATTTTTATTGACAAGATCTGATCCAAAATGCAATCAAAATGCAGTGTGAATGCAAAGCTAAACTTTTTGGTTGCGTTTTGACACACCTCATTCATTTCAATGGGTGGAAAATGTTCATAAAACGCAAAGAAGAAGTACATGCTGCTTTTTTTTAGGCAACGATTTTGACAAATATTTGTCAAACAAAACGCTGCCGATAAAAAGCAACGTGCGCATGGAATTTCTGATTTATCATAGACTTTACTGGGGAAGCACAACGCATACATTTTGTCATTGGCACAGTGCAGTTTAAAATGCAACCAAAACGCAAGAAAAACCACAACGTGTGCACATGGTCTAAATATGTTTATTACTCCTCCATCTCATTTAAGGGGAATCTGTCTGTAGGCTCAACCCTCCTAAGCCATCTATATAGGCATGTGAGTCAGAAAACTGAATAAAATGATACCTTGATATCTGCAATCTGCTGTTTTAAATGTACTTTTTTTTAATATGTAAATAGTCATTTGATCTATGGGCAGGATATAAATCTTCCTGAGAATCTGCCTCCAGAGCTTATTTAAATAAAAAAGGATGTTACCAGTGTGAGACATGTAATAACTGATAGCCTGCTCTCAACAGCTACATGTCTCACACAAGAAACTTCATTTAATATACAGTAAGCTTTGTAGGCAGATTCTCAGGGAGATCTATATCTGGCCCATAGATCTTAACAGCTTGTTTATATGAGCAAACCCAAACTGTAAAGCTTGGGGTTTGTACTGAACAACTAGTGTCCGGTGCTGAACCTCAAACACGAACTTCTAACTGTATGCTCTGTTCCTGTCAGTTTGTCTTCCGAATAAAGCTTGTTGAAAGCCTGTAGAGCAGCCAATCAAACAAGCTTTTTGGAGTGGGCACTTCTGGCCTCATCACAGTCTTGTCAAGTAATGATATGGCTAAAATTGGCCGGCACACCCCTTGAGACAAAAAAAATTACACAGGCTATCATCTTTTTTTTTATTACAAGCGCAGGTAAAACATGGCTATGGGCTGCAACCCCCAGTGGTCTGCTTTACTTTTCCTAAAAATGATAGTGAGCAACCATAACGGTAAGAGGCTAATTAAGGTCTGAAACCTTGGTCAAAGTTGTCTGACCATTCAAACCTCCGAGGGTGCCCAAACCTTTGAATCAGCCCATATTCCTTTTTGTGATCTCTAAAATGTATAAGATGAAAATATTTTTTTTGCCTAAAATACAAAGTAAATGTGTCATCTTTACCTTTATGCCTTTTAGACATCATTTCATCTCCAATTTGCTTATCTGTTCACAATAACAGTAATTTTGACCATGGGTGCCCAAACGTTTGATTGCCATTGTGGGTGTGTACAGTATACTTGTGACCGGCTAGGAGAACACACAGCCCTGCAGTCAAACTGAGACTTTGAGTATGGAATGGAGACAGATTAACTGAAACAGATGTGTACTGGGCCACCCTATCATGCAGAGGGCACAGACACTTGAACAATAGCAGTAAGGCTCAGGAGTACTGGTGCAGCACAGAAAGTCAGGCCCAAACTATTGGGATGGATTTGGAATGCTAGTAAAGCACATATATGCTTTCTATAGAGATTTCCACAGTTGGTCTCTGTTTGATTTTCCATATCAGCCCACTGCAGCCTCTTAAAGGTGAGGATCTTCCCTTGCCATTCTGTGATCACCTAGTCTCCAAACCTGCCCTTCTTCCTTATGGCCCTTATAGAAATCTGTTGCATCCCTACACTTGTCACTATCTCTAGTCCTGCTTAACAGTCTGTTTTCTGACATCACTACCTTACTGACCCAATCTTATTGTCCAAACATGTTGGTCAGGCTAAAGTCTTTAAACCCACCCCACCCATGTAAGTGGCCAAACCAAATACATATTCAGAACCAACATAACGTAAATATTATAAGATTAACAATACACATATCAGATTTGAAGAAATGCAACTCACTTTAGCACTCAAGGGGGGGGAATAAATGGCCCTACTCCACTCCTAACAGATATCATAGTCCGCCAATAACTGTTAATGTAAAATCTACTATGTCTCTATTGAGAACCATTGTATATCATATGTTCTAATCAATTCTTATTATCGTAGGTATCTGGTATGGGATTCTAGAAGGCATCGGGATTCTATCTGTTATCACCAATGCATTTGTCATAGCTGTTACCTCAGACTTTATTCCTCGACTGGTATACGCCTATAAGTATGGACCTTGTGCTGGTCAAGGACAAGCAGGACAAAAGTATAGTCATATTTTCTCATATTTTCCATTATTATGTCTGAATGTTATTCTTTGAATATTATGTTTGATCATCTGTATCATAGAGCACCCACTTCAAGTCGAGACTGCCAACCATAGTGTCTTATTTTGTCTGAATGCAATGAGGAGCCATGTAGCCAACATTGCCCAGTGCAGTGTATTTCCAATCATATAAATCAGACTCACTGAGATACGGTGCTTTGAGCAGCATGAGTGATAGTAGTGTGATAACAAATATACAAAAGTGAAAACCTCCATTTTCATGAATGTTCAAACATGGAACATTACATTATTTTCTAAAAAAAATGCTATGATAGATCTGCATCTACTCGTTTAGGTATATAACCACCCAATGCGTAAATTCTGATGCTAGGATGGTATCATGGCGTTTTTTAGAAAATAATGTAATGTCCTATGTTGGAACACTCAAGAATATAAAGAAGAACCTGTTCATTGAGCTGGACATTTTCACTTTTGTATGCTGCTGTATTCAGGCCATGGCAGAGCCCTTGTCCAAGCTCTGAACAGAAGGTGGACATTTGTAATGGTGAGCTGGATTTTTCATTATACTTTGTAATAATTAAAAAGTCATCATTACATATTAAGTGGAGTTCAGTTCTATTGTGCCCTGAGGTATACTTTCAAATCTGGTAAAAAAACACTTAGAAAAATCCATGATCCGAGTACAGACTGTCTTCTGACCTAAGCTAAAAAGTCTCATAGGCCATGTAGGCTGATGCCCTAGTAACAAATAGAATTTTAGGCACATATTGTCATATGGTGATAAATTCAGTGCTACTTGTGTCTGAAGTGAAAAAATATAATATAATATTCATGGTGTTGATAACCGATTACATTTGGGACAGTCACTATATATTTTTTCTGCTTAGGTGTATGGTTGGCTATGTAAATGCTAGCCTTTCCGTCTTCCAAGTCAGCGATTTTGAAAATCGATCAGATTCTGAATTTCACGCAAGAAGATTTAATGGATCGCATGTAAAATATTGCCGGTAATACCAATGGGTTTATTGTAAAACATTCCGGTATGAATGTTGATATTTTTATCTCTTAGGGGCACTTTGCACACTACGATATCGCACGTGCGATGTCGGTGGGGTCAAATCGAAAGTGACGCACATCCGGCGTCACAGTCAATATCGTAGTGTGTAAATCTTTTATGATACGATTAACAAGTGCAAAAGCGTCGTTATCGTATCATTGGTGTAGCATCGGTCATTTCCATGAATTGGGAATGACCGATGTTACGATGTTGTTCCTCGTTCCTGCGGCAGCACACATCGCTGTGTGTGAAGCCGCAGGAGCGAGGAACATCTCCTACCTGCGTCACCGCAGCTCACGCCGGCTATGCGTAAGGAAGGAGGTGGGCGGGATGTTTACGTCCCGCTCATCTCCGCCCCTCCGCTTCTATTGACCGCCTGCCGTGTGACGTCGCTATGACGCCGCACGACCCGCCCCCTTAATAAGGAGGCGGTTCGCTGGCCAGAGCGACGTCGCAGGACAGGTGAGTGCATGTGAAGCAGCCGTAGCGATAAGGTTCGCTACGGCAGCTATCACAATGATATCGCAGCTGTGACGGGGGTGGGGACTATCGCGCTCGGCATCACAAGCATCGGCTTGCGATGTCGTAGTGTGCAAAGTGCCCCTAAGTCTGTGCACATTTTATGTGTTTTACCTCTTCCTATATTTTGTCTTCTCAAGGTACCGGGATTACAGAGATCCTCCTCATGCTCCTGAGCCCTATGCTTACACTTTACAGTTCTGGCATGTTCTTGCTGCACGCTTAGCTTTTATTATTGTATTTGAGGTAAGAACCTATAACCTGGTGAGATTTTCATACTTTATTGCCACTTTTTATGTATATCACTATTTTGTGCATCATTTTAAGCAGGTAAACTCAAAGGTAACCACAGGCATTCTACCATTAGTGCAAGCATGACTATAAAGTAATCTTATCCTGCCCCCATGAATCTTCACACATTTCTATTCTAACTAAAAAATGAAAACATATTTGTAATAATAAATTGTATACTGAGAGCCCAAAAGATGTTACATGAGAAACAATAAGCATCATCAATTATCGGAACCGGAAGACTATCTTGGTTACCCATAGCAACTAATTAGAGCTCAACTCTCATTTCTTAAACTGCTCTGGAAAAATGAGAGCAAAGCTCTTGTTGCTATAGGCAACAAAAACAGTTTTCTTACTAGACAGTTTTGATAAAGCATGCCCATTATATTTAAGCATAGAGGTTTAGAGCAGCGGAGGTGGTGTTTCTTAGTCAATGCCATAAAGCCTGCTTTACACCTTACAATTAAGCATACGATATCGTATGCGATGTGACACGCCTCCATCGTATGTGCGACATGTTCAATTTGTTGACCATGTCGCACAAACGATTATTTGCCATCACACATACTTACCCTTCCATACGACCTCGATGTGGGCGGCGAACATCCACTTTCTGGAGTGGGAGGGACGTTTGGCATCACAGCGACGTCACACGGCAGCCGGCCAATAGAAGCGGAGGGGCGGAGATGAGTGGGACGTAAACATCCCGCCCACCTTCTTTCTTCCGCATTGCAGGCGGAATGCAGGCAAGATCTGTTCATCGTTCCCAGGGTGTCACACACTGCGATGTGTGCTGCCTCGGGAACATTGAACAACCCGACGTGCAATTTTTAGCAAATGAACGACGTGTATGCGATGAATGGTTTTACGTTCAATCGCAATCGCACGTAGCTGTCACACACAACTACGTCACTAACGATGCCAGATGTGCATCACTTACGACGTGACCCCGCCGATAGATCTTTAGATATTTTGAAGCGTGTAAAGCCCGCTTAAGTTTCTGTGACCTGGGCAGAAATAATATCTCTTGTTGGAGTTTTACCAATTTTCTTGGATTATTCGTGCTTCATTGGGAGAGCGCTATCTCCAAAAACCTGCATCCTTTACTGAATATACCATATTAAGTGACATACAGTATATATGACTGTCCCTAATGCAGCCAAATAGTAATATGGTTTATAATACAGATATAGAGTAATATATTTATCAAAACTCACTAATTCTTAGAAAATGCAAACTTAAAATGCGCCTATTGCAAAGTCTAAAAATGTGTCAAATTTATCAAAGTGGATCGTGCTATTTGCTAAATCTGTCGAATTTTAAGACTATGGGGTCTAAGTTTACACCACCCATTTTTTGGCTTACTTTGTGCAGAATTGTGCGCCACGATTTTGGTAAATTGATTGGAACATGGTGTTCTATGTTAAGTCACACCTCTTTTCCAATAAGTCACTCCCCCTATCAGTGAGGTTACTTAGATTTATTAAATAGCATGCACTACTTTCAAAAATGTATTTTAAGACTGTCATGTCTAAATTTACACTAAAAAATAGACAGTTTTTATAAATATGCCTCAATATGTTCAGATTAGAATTGGTGTGAATCGATTTGCAGGAATCTGGCCCATCAGCCACATCAGTAATCTGTTGCTGCTGCTTGATAGCCCTGAGAACCTTTTCTTATTTAACATCAGTGGCTCTTCTTGTGATTAGCCATTTTGGCAATATTTTCAAAAACAGTGTCGCAGATGCGATTTTCGGGGCTCCTTTTCAGCAGCCACAGGTCGACGTAACCAATGGACTGGGTCCTACAAATCAGTTCTCACCAACTCATATGATTGACACTAAAAAAAATATATATATATTCTGTCTTGTAGCATCTTGTTTTTTGCATAAAGAACCTAATTTCCTACCTGATTCCGGACCTTCCTAAAGACCTCCGGGACCGAATGCGAAGAGAAAAATATCTTATACAAGAAATGATGTACGAAGCTGAGCTTGAAAGAGTGCAGAAAGAAAAGAAGGAAAGAAAGAAAAATGGAAAATGTCAACATAATGAGTGGCCCTGACTTTGATCAAAGTAAGAAGATAATTGGCATTGGTCAATTCTTGATAATTGTTACACCATAAAGTCTGATGTAATTTGCTTAATATTAAAGTTGATTTCTTGAGTTCTGATTCTAGCTTATCTTAATATAGTTGACTAGTTTAGAAAAACTATTTTTAACTACTCTATTAGTTTAATAAATTTGTCTAATACTTTGTGTCCATGATAAGTTTTTGATGTTTCGTAATTTTGCTGCATCAAACGCAATGTCTTACAGTCTCGGCAAAGTAGATGGGATGAATAGAAATCTCCTGTCCACTGTGCTTATTTATTACTCAGCGTAAACTGACCTGCGGTGCGTGGTACACATCCGCAACATGTCAATTTTTCTTATGGCTGTGCTAATTTTTATGTCCAGATTGTGCTCAAAGAAATGCATTAGATGCGGAAAACCCTCAGGTAAAAAACACATGTCCGTTTTTACTGTGAAATCGCATAAAAAAATGCATGTAATCTATACTTGACTGTATTAATAAAATTTTGCCAAAGCGAAATGCAGCTAATTATACAAAAACTATACAAAAACTGTATAAAACTATACAAAAACTGTGCAAAAACTTACATACTAAACAAAAACTTACATACTAAACAGAAACTTACTATACAAAAAGTTAAGATACTAAAATGTGACGCCCTGACAAAATCAGGTTGTCACAGGAGACTGCATCCATCTTCAAGATGCAGAATTCTCTTCCCTTTGACCTTCAAACACAACCCCACACAGGTATATACACCAGCCACAAAAGCCTAGTCACGCCCCTGAGGACAATAGGGACACACCAGTGGGCGGAGCCAGGCAGATGGTGACGCCCACCTAGGGGTTCTGAGGTGGCAAGGGGAGGAAGCAAGTGAGATAAGCTTGGACAGTGGAAGTGAGAGGAGTGAAGTGTAGTCGGGGGTTGTAGCTCCTGGACTACTGGACTACTTGAGCTGACTAAGTGGCAGACAGCAGATCAGGGCCACAGGCGACAGAGATCCGATCACGGGAGACCTTAAGTGGACCGGGGCAGGGTTGTAGCCCGCCAGTGCCGACAGCGGGAATCCGGTCCGGAGGCCGTGCATAGTCGGGGTACCTAGGCCCTAGGGCGAAGACAGCTTCAAGCACCTTTCCAATTAGCCAGCAGGGGACAAGATTCCAAGTCTGGTCCCACTAGCAGCTCAGGGAGAGCGAGACGGAAGCCCAACGCGGGGGATAGGGCGTCTGCAAGTGCCTGCTGAAATTCCAAGATCTCGCGGGCCACAGCTCCCACAGCAAAGACACCAGGAGTGGACTTTTCCTGTTTCATGCGGACTAGTCAACAGACAAGACAATAACACTCAAGTGCAGGAGGAAGGGCCCCTGTTCTGTCCACCAGTGTGCGGGACCCGAGCACACCCCTCCAGAGGCTACCGTTATCCGGCCGTTGGTTTACTATCTGGACTCTGTGTGATTTATTCAAAAACAGTGAGTACACCGGTATCATCTGGTCCAGCCCTGCAGACTGCATCCCAGCACTCTACTCCACCTACACCTGGTCCCCGGGACTACACCTCTCCTACCCGTGGAGGGGATACCATCCTGCTGCCCTGCTCCATCAGCCCCGGGCATCGCATACAAAGGCAGCCGCGGTGTGACCAACAATCACTGCAACCCACGGGTGGCATCACTGACAAACTTTCCCCTGTAAATAACAACCCCTATTCCTCTCTTGTGGGCGACGGACGGCTGCAGGAGCCCGGGTCCGGCTGCCACTCGAGCCACAGCAACGACCCTGGATCCAAGAGTCTCGAGCAGCCCCCCTGCTGTAGTCTGTTCCCCGTCTGCAACAAAAACTATACAAAAACAGCTTTTTTAACACTAGAACTACTGGACTCGTGACACCTATATAGAAATACATAGTGCAAAGTAGTCAAAATGACTACCTCAGTAGTTCTAGTGTTAAAGCATGATATACCAACAAGAAATAAAAACTGCTACTGCTGTGTCAAAAACACAATAAAAAAGGCAAGTACCCTAATTTACACTGTGTGCAGAATTATTAGCAAATTAGTATTTTGATCGCATGATACTTTTTATACATGTTGTCCTACTCCAAGCTCTATAGGCTTGAGAGACAACTACCAATTAAGTAAATCAGGTGATGTGCATCTCTGTAATGAGGAGGGGTGTAGTGTAATGACATCAACACCCTATATAAGGTGTGCTTAATTATTAGGCAACTGCCTTTCCTTTGGCAAAAAGGGTCAGAAGAGAGATTTGGCGGGCTCTGAAAAGTTCAAAATTGCAAGATGTCTTGCAGAGCGATGCAGCAGTCTTGAAATTGCCAAATGTTTGTAGCGTGATCACCGATCAATCAAGGGTTTCATGTCAAATAGCTAACAGGGTCACAAGAAGCATGTTAGGCAAAAAAGGTGCAAAATAACTGCCCATGATTTGAGGAAAATCAAGCATGAAGCTACCAAGATGCCATTTTCCACTAGTTTGGTCATATTTCAGAGCTGCAACATTACTGGAGTATCAAAAAGCAAAAGGTGTGCCATACTTAGGGACATGGCCAAGGTAAGGAAGGCTGAAAAACAACCACCTTTGAACAAGAAACATAAGATAAAATGTCAAGACCGGGCCAAGAAATATCTTAAGAATGATTTTTCAAAGGTTTTATGGACTGATGAAATGAGAGTGACTCTTGATGGGCCAGATAGATGGGCCAGAGGCTGGATCAGTAAAGGGCAGAGAGCTCTACTCCGACTCAGACACCAGCAAGGTAGAGGTGGGGTACTGGTATGGGCTGGTATCATCAAAGATGAACTTGTGGGACCTTTTCGGGTTGAGGAAGGAGTGAAGCTCAACTCCCAGACCTACTGTCAGTTTCTGGAAGACAACTTCTTCAAGCAGTGGTACAGGAAGAAGGCGGTATCGTTCAAGAAAAACATGATTTTCATGCAGGACAATGCTCCATCACATGCATCCAACTACTCCACAGCATGGATGGCCAGTAAAGGTCTAAAAGATGAAAAAATAATGACATGGCCCCCTTGTTCACCTAATCTGAACCCCATAGAGAACCTGTGGTCCCTCATAAAATGTAAGATCTACAGGGAGGGAAAACAGTACACATCTTGGAACAGTGTCTGGGAGGCTGTGGTGGCTGCTGCACGCAATGTTGATCATAAACAGATCAAGCAACTGACAGAATCTATGTATGATGTAGGTTGTTGAGTGTCATCATAAAGAAAGGTGGCTATATTGGTCACTAATTTTTTGGGGTTTTGTTTTTGCATGTCAGAAATGTTCATTTCTAAATTTTGTGCCGTTATATTGGTTTTACCTGGTGAAAATAAACAAGTGAGATGGGAATATATTTGGTTTTTATTAAGTTGTTGCCTAATTATTCTGCACAGTAATAGTTACCTGCACAAACAGATATCCTCCTAAGATAGCCAAATCTAAAAAAATCCCACTCCACCTTCCAAAAATATTAAGCTTTGATATTTATGAGTCTTTTGGGTTGATTGAGAACATAATTGTTGATCAATAGTGATGAGCGAGTATGCTTGTTACTACTCGGTACTCGCACGAGTATCACTGTACTCGGGCTACTCGGCGGGTACCGAGTAATTTTGCAATACTCGTGCTTTACTCGTGGTCTTCATTTCTGCATGTTGGCGCTCTTTTGAGAGCCAGCCCTCATGCAGGGATTGGCTGGCAGACCACTGCAATGCCACAGCCCTGTTAGTTGTGGAATTGCAGTGATTGGCCGGCCTGCACAGCGTGACCGAGCCTTTATACCGGCCGGCGCGCTGTGCTCTGTACACAGCCATCTCATATTCCCTGCTTTCCACGCCCACAGGCGCCTATGATTGGTTGCAGTGAGACACGCCCCCACGCTGAGTGACAGGTGTCTCACTGCACCCAATCACAGCAGCCGGTGGGCGTGTCTATACTGTGCAGTAAAATAAATAAATAAATAATTAAAAAAACCGGCGTGCGGTCCCCCCAATTTTAATACCAGCCAGATAAAGCCATACGGCTGAAGGCTGGTATTCTCAGGATGGGGAGCTCCACGTTATGGGGAGCCCCCCACCCTAACAATATCAGTCAGCAGCCGCCCAGAATTGCCGCATACATTATATGCGACGGTTCTGGGACTGTACCCGGCTCTTCCCGATTTACCCTGGTGCGTTGGCAAATCGGGGTAATAAGGAGTTATTGGCAGCCCATAGCTGACAATAAGTCCTAGATTAATCATGTCAGGCGTCTATGACACACCCTCCATGATTAATCTGTAAATTACAGTAAATAAACACACACCCGAAAAAATCCTTTATTAGAAATAAAAAACAATAACAAAGTCCCTCATCACCAATTTATTACCCACAACAAAGCCCTCCATGTCCGGTGTAATCCACGGTCCTCCAGCGTCGCGTCCAGCTCTGCTACATTCAGGTGACAGGAGCTGCAGAATACACCGCCGCTCCGGTCACCTCCACGCAGCTAATGAGGTGAGTATAGCGATCAGCTGCTGTCACTGAGGTTACCTGGATCCAGCGGTGGATGCAGCGGTGGCCGCGGGTAACCTCAGTGACAGCAGCTGATCGCGCTACTCACCGCCGCTCCGGTCAGCTTCACACAGCAACTGAGGTGAGAAGCGCGATCAGCTGCTGTCAGTCAGGTAACTCGCGGCCACCGCTGGATCCAGCGGTGGCCGCGATTAACCTCAGTGACAGCAGCTGATCGCTATACTCACCTCAGTTGGTGCATGGAGCTGACCGGAGCGGCGGTGAGTAGCGCGATCAGCTGAGCTGTCACTGAGGTTACCCGCGGCCACCGCTGCATCCACCGCTGCATCCAGGTAACCTCAGTGACAGCTCAGCTGATCGCTATACTCACCTCATTAGCTGCGTGGAGGTGACCGGAGCGGCGGTGTATTCTGCAGCTCCTGTCACCTGAATGTAGCAGAGCTGGACGCAACGCTGGAGGACCGTGGATTACACCGGACATGGAGGGCTTTGTTGTGGGTAATAAATTGGTGATGAGGGACTTTGTTATTGTTTTTTATTTCTAATAAAGGATTTTTTCGGGTGTGTGTTTTTTAACTGTAATTTACAGATTAATCATGGAAGGTTTCTCGGGGAGACGCCTGACATGATTAATCTAGGACTTATTGGCAGCTATGGGCTGCCAATAACTCCTTATTACCCCGATTTGCCAACGCACCAGGGTAAATCGGGAAGAGCCGGGTACAGCCCCAGAACTGTCGCATATAATGTATGCGGCAATTCTGGGCGGCTGCTGACTGTTATTGTTAGGGTGGGGGGCTCCCCATAACGTGGAGCTCCCCATCCTGAGAATACCAGCCTTCAGCCGTATGGCTTTATCTGGCTGGTATTAAAATTGGGGGGGACCGCACGCCGTTTTTTTTAATTATTTAATTATTTATTTCACTGCACAGTATACACACACACCGGCTGCTGTGATTGGGTGCAGTGTGACACCTGTCACTCAGAGTGGGGGCGTGTCTCACTGCAACCAATCATAGGCGCCGAAAAGCAGGAAAGCAGAGAATACGAGATTGATTAATGAGCGGCCGGCTTTTTCAAAAGAGGAAAAGCCGCAGGAGCAGTGTGAATGCCGTGCAGTGCCGCAGCAGTGATCGGGGAACGGTGAGTAAGAGAGAGGGGGGAGAATGACCGACAGACTGTGAGAGGGGGACAGACAAGACAGAGAGAGACCGACAGAGCGAGACCGACCGACGGGAGATAGAATGAAAAAAAAAAATGACCGACATCGCTAGTAAAAAGCACAAAACGTGCGTTTTGGACATCGGAGTGCCACACAATGTTTATGTAAAATCTTTCATGTATTAATCTCAAAAAGTAACATACACCAGCTCTATCTCACTATTGGGTATGTGCCCTTAACATTTCCGCCATGAAAATTCATTTTGGGGTCATTTTGCAAGGTTTTCTGGTGAGTCCGTAAAAATGGCGTAAAACGCGGACAAAATTGTTCACAGCTGTGACTTTTGAGTGATAAATGCTTCAAGGGGTCTTCCCCATGCTGTTGCCATGTCATTTGAGCACTCTTCTGAGACTTTTGTGACATTTTTAGGGTTTCTACATGCTGCCGGGGGGTCATTTCACAAAAATACTCGGGTCTCCCATAGGATAACATTGGGCTCGTTGCTCGGCCCGAGTACACGAGTATCTTGGGAGGCTCGGCCCGAGCTTCGAGCACCCGAGCTTTTTAGTACTCGCTCATCACTATTGATCAATAATAAAAAAAAAATCCTCTAAAATACAACTTGCCTAATAATTCTGCACACAGTGTTCTTAATAGGTGCAGAAATTCTGCAAAAACTCACCAAAAGCTCATCATAGCCTAAAAGTTGTTAGTAATGTGCCCTAAAACACTACACTACATGTACACTACACCCACTCTTTCGCAAGCATGCGCAGAAAGGAAACATTTTGCAGCTCTTCACCTTACAAGCTTTTCACAATTTTCAACTTCTTGTGGTTCATTGTACAAGATAAACAGGTGTAAAAACAATCTACGGTCACTGGTATATATGTTCATGTGTCAACATGATAGAAGAAAAGTCAAATATCAACAAAGATGTAGCCGCACTTCATCTCTTTTATTATATACTGTATTATCTGAGAGCTTCTTAATAGGCTCTAATTAACCATTTACAATTGTCATCATGATGACCAGAGCTCAATGTGCATTGCTGGATACTACCCTTCCTGCAGCTACACATTTTTACAGAGAATATTTATCAATATGCTTGGGGCATTATGAATCCAATTTTTTTTTCTTAGTTAAAGATATTGTATATTCATTTTTTTTCTGACAGAAGACATAATTGGAATGATATTTCATAGACGTCATCTAAATATACAGCAAGTGGGACCATTTGATCAAGAGTGGCATAAAGTATGTTTGCACTATGCCAGTCTTTATGTAGTAGAAAAGGTGGCAAGTTCATTAAGAAGTGATTCTTGTAAATTGTGTTCACCTCCATGTGCTGTGCCAGGGACTGGAGTAGCATTTCTGGTATAACAAATGATGGCACTTTTCATGTATTGGCTGTGTGTCAAAATAAGAGGGACCTATGCGGGTTTTTAAAAAATTATTAAATTATTTTATAAAAGGGCATGTGTTCCCCCCAATTTTGATTTTCAGTCAATATATAGCAGACACCTGGGGGCTGGTATTCTTAAGTTGGGGAGACCCATGGTTATTGGGCCCCCCAGCCTAAAGGACGTCCAGAACTGTCGAATCCATTAGATAAGAAAATCCCGACTTTATACTGCTTATCCCAATAGCCCTTGAGCAGTGGCAGTTGAAGTAATAAGGGGTTAATGAAAGCTCACAGCTGCCACTAAGCTCTAGATTAGTAATAAGGAAGTGTCTATGAGACCCCCCCATTGCTAATCTGTAAGTGAAAAAAAAAAAACACAAACACTGAAAAAATCCTTTATTTGAAATAAAATACAAAAGAACCCACCCTCTTTCACAGGTCCTATGACGTTTCCGGCTCTTCTACATACATACTGAATCACAGCATGCAGGAACATAACATGTCTGCACACTGGCTTCAGACAGCCGCAGCTGTGAGTAGTGACGTCACTCAGTTTATCTGCGGTCACAGCTGGAGGTTTCCATAGCACCCTACCTGTGACCGCAGGTAGATTGACCTTAAGTGGCCTCATTAAATTCAGTAACCTCACCTTGGTGACCAGAGTTCACAGACCTGCATCTCCTGGCAGAAAAACCACATTTATTTGCCAACAGATGCAGATTTGGTGCTGAAATTTATACACCATATACCTGCACCAAATCTGCATGTCCTGGTATAACAATTATGTAGATACTCTGGAATGAGATAGTGTGGAATTTAACGACACTGAGACAAGAGTTGGGTAAATACTCTGCTCTGTATTAACAGATAATAAACACAGTGCAAATAACAGAGAATAACAGAAGGCAGCTACAAATTAATTAAGTGTAAGTGCAAACACAGAAAACAAGTGGTAAATGTCCATAATCATATGCACAGCACTAATGCATGAGAGTCCAGAGGTTATGTCCAGTATAGTATGCAGGAGTGCACACATTATACAAATGGTTACCAGTGTACTTCCAGGGCTGACAAAGTCCCACACAAGTCCAGCACACAGCCCGTACAGCTAGAGTCCAGAATTAAGTACACTGATAACAAACAGAAAATCTAGGTCTTACAGATCAAGGTAGTCCAGCAGTGTAGAGCTCTTCTTTCTCCTAGAAGCCTTGAAAGGAGGGAACCACAACCAGGATCATGCACCATAGACTGCAGGCAGCTGAGCAGTAATGAGGTGGACACTGAACTAACAAGTAGCAGCAAGACATCCAGCAGCAAGCCAGGAGAGATTCAGGAGCCAACAGCACAAAATACTCAGGCAAGGACTAATAAGCAGGGTAGAGAGGAAGTTCAAGGGCCAGGTGAGGCAACAGACTCCATCTTGGACGAGGGAAAGAAAACACAAGTTCCATGGAAGCCCTGGACATTACATTACTCCCATCTCAGAAGCGGCCTCAGTACAATCCCGGAGCGGGTTTCCCAGGATATTTCTGATGAAACTGAGCAATTTTTTGAGGAGCACACAGATGTTACTCACAGTCTCCCAAGAGTTTTCCTCTGGCGGATATCCCTGCCTCTTAATGAGGTACTGCAGCCGATTCCTATGGATCCTGGAGTCCAGAATCTTATCCACAACAAATTGTTCTTGCCCATCTACCAACATCGGTTGGGGAGGAGGCACAATATGGACCTGAAAAAGTATTTGGGGACACAGGATTTAATAAGGAGACATGGAACACTGGATGTACCTTCATGGTTCTTAGTAGCTTCATTCGACAGGCGATGGAGCTCACAATACCAGAGATCTTGAAAGGACCGATGTACTTCTCTCAGAATGTCTGTGAAAGGACATTCAAATGCAAATTCTTAGTAGATAACCACACTGAGTCTCCTACCTTAAAAAATGGGTGCAGGTCTCCAGAACCTATAGGCAGATTTTTTTTGTATCTCTCCTGCGCTGTACACAGTGACTCCTTCAGAGTTTCCAGATCTTGCCTAATAACCGCCAATCTCTCACCCACTGCTGGTATTGGAACATCGATCAGGGATTTGGGCAAAATACTAGGATGATAACCCAGATTGGCAAAGAAGGGTGTTACCTTAGTAGATGCACTCTGTGAGTTATTGTAGGAGAACTTCGCTAGGGGAAGCAACTCCAACCAATCATCCTGCGAGTGGCTAATCTAACACCGTAGGTACTGCTCCAGAGTTTGATTAGTTCACTCTGTCTGCCCATTAGTCTGAGGATGATACGCTGAAGATAAACAGACATTAACATCAAGCACAGAACAGAATTCCTTCCAGAACTTGAATGTAAACTGCCCTCCCCAGTCTGTGATGATTTCATCTGGAACGCCATGCAGTCGAAATACGTTTTGAATTACCTAATCCATAATCTCTTTAGCTGAAGGAAAACCAGTACAAGGATTGAAGTGAGCAGCCTTAGCTAAGTGATCCACTACTACCAGGATAGGATTCTTCCCCCTAGAGGTGGGCAATTCTACTATAAAGTCCATCAAAATGGATCCCCAAGGGCGAGAAGGAACAAGAAGTGGTGCAGAAATCCAGTAGGTGACACACGAGGAGTCTTAAAGCGTGCACATACCTCACACAAGAGAACATAGTCTTTCACATCCTTCAGTTAAGTAGGCCACCAAAAGAAACAGCTCAGGAATTCCTGTGTCTTCTGTACCCCCCTGTGACTGGCCAACTTGGAGTCATGGACCAACTTGAGTACCTGCAATCTTTCGACCTCTGGGACGTATTCATAGATCTCGGAACCACATACCATTCTTGAGGACTAAGTACACCTCTGCTGGGTTAGCGAGAAATTAATTGGTGTTGTAGGCCTCCTTGATAGGCTTCCATCAATCTTTATTCTGGATGACTCCAACGAAGTTGGCATCTGACAGAACGGTCTTGAACGGGTCCCCAGGTAACAATAGCATAGATTCAGGACAATGCATCTGCTTTCCCATTACGAGAACTTGGGCGGTAAGAGATAACAAAGTTAAACTTGTTCAGAAATAAACTCCAATGAGCCTGACGTGGAGACAGACATCTAGCAGATCTGAGAAACTCCACGTTGCAATGATCCGTGAGCACAATGATTTTTTGCGTCGTTTCCTGCAGTTCATACCTCTATTCCTTGAACACAGCGATAATTGCCAGAAGCTCCTTGCCTCCCACATCATAACTCTTGTCTGCAGAAGAAAGTCTATGAGAGAATATGCACATGGATGTTACAAACCCTTCTCTCCTATTCTCTGAGAGAGGATGTCCGCCAGTGCACAATATGACGCGTCTACTTCCACAATGAAAGGACGAGCCAGATCAGGATGGATCAATACCGGGGAAGATGATGAAAGGCCTCTTGAGCTTGTGCTGACCACATGAAGGTCCTGATCAAAATGGATCCCCAAGGGCGAGAAGGAACAAGAAGTGGTGCAGAAATCCAGTAGGTGACACACGAGGAGTCTTAAAGCGTGCACATACCTCACACAAGAGAACATAGTCTTTCACATCCTTCAGTTAAGTAGGCCACCAAAAGAAACAGCTCAGGAATTCCTGTGTCTTCTGTACCCCCCTGTGACTGGCCAACTTGGAGTCATGGACCAACTTGAGTACCTGCAATCTTTCGACCTCTGGGACGTATTCATAGATCTCGGAACCACATACCATTCTTGAGGACTAAGTACACCTCTGCTGGGTTAGCGAGAAATTAATTGGTGTTGTAGGCCTCCTTCATAGGCTTCCATCAATCTTTATTCTGGATGACTCCAACGAAGTTGGCATCTGACAGAACGGTCTTGAACGGGTCCCCAGGTAACAATAGCATAGATTCAGGACAATGCATCTGCTTTTCCATTACGAGAACTTGGGCGGTAAGAGATAACAAAGTTAAACTTGTTCAGAAATAAACTCCAATGAGCCTGACGTGGAGACAGACATCTAGCAGATCTGAGAAATTCCACGTTGCAATGATCCGTGAGCACAATCATTTTTTGCGTCGTTTCCTGCAGTTCATACCTCTATTCCTTGAACACAGCGATAATTGCCAGAAGCTCCTTGCCTCCCACATCATAACTCTTGTCTGCAGAAGAAAGTCTATGAGAGAATATGCACATGGATGTTACAAACCCTTCTCTCCTATTCTCTGAGAGAGGATGTCCGCCAGTGCACAATATGACGCGTCTACTTCCACAATGAAAGGACGAGCCAGATCAGGATGGATCAATACCGGGGAAGATGATGAAAGGCCTCTTGAGCTTGTGCTGACCACATGAAGGTCCTCTCCTTCTTAGTCAATTGAGTGATGGGTCAAACTATCTCAGAAAAATTTTGGATAAACCGCCTATAGAAGTTAGCAAATCTGATAAAACGTTGGACCTCTCTGATACTCTTAGGTACCGGCCAATCAAGAATTGCATGAATCTTACTTGCCTCCATGTTAAGTCCCTGTAGATAGATGACATAACCTAGAAATTGGATCTGTGTGCAATGGAACTCACATTTCTCGTGCTTGATGTAGGGATGATTCTCTTTAAGACATCTTAACACCGTTTTCATATGCTCCTGATGCTCCTTCAGTGAATCAGAAAAAAATCAAAATATCGTCCATATAGATTACGATAAAATGATCCCATAGGTCGCTAAAAATTTCATTAGCTAAATGCTGAAAGGTTGCAGGGGCATTGCAGAGACCAAAGGGCATCACAAGATACTCAAAATGACCGTAGCAACATCTAAAAGCCGTCTTCCATTTATTCCCAGGGTGAATACGGATTAAGTTATATGCATCACGAATATATAACTGAGAGAAAATCTTGGCATGCAGTACCCTTTCCAGCAACTCTGAAATCATTGGTAAAGGATTATGGTTAAGGACGGTTACCTTGTTGAGTGCTCAATAAACCATACAGGGCCTAAGGGTCTGCCCTTCTTTTTTACAAAAAAGATAGGTACCCCTGCCAGTGAACAGGAGGGCCAGGTGAAGCAACGGACTCCATCTTGGACGAGGGCATGAAAACACAACAAGTTCCATGCAAACCTAGGACCTTACACCTGGCAAAAAAAATCACATCAATAGTGCATCAAAACCACATAATGTTTTGATAGTTTTGATTCGTTTTGTACCAGAAGATGCAGATTTGGTGCAAGAATATGGTGTATAAATTTCAGCACCAAATATGCATCTCTTGGCTAAAAAAAACCCTGCAGTTTTCTGCCAGAAGATGCAGGTCTGTAAACTCAGTTCACCTGAGGTCAGGTCACTTAGTTTAATGAGGTGACCTGAGGTCAGTTTACCTGTTGGCTTTTGTTTGAATAAATGGTTTAAGATGAGGAAATCACCATTGTATGCTTTTAATTAAATGCACACTTTCATGATCAAATACTGTATCACCGTAACGTGTACTTTTTGTTTTGCATAAATTTCACCTGAAAGTCAAATATCCCTAACTTTTATTGAGTAGTATATTTCTATATACACATACAGTATATCACAACAATGAGTTCCTTATTTATGTTAATATTGTATTATATCTTTTTCATGGAACTACAGTGAAGATATGACACTCTGATACAATGTGAAGTAATCAGTGTCCAGCTTTCATAACAGTGTAAATTTTGTGTGCCCTCTAAATAACTCAACATACAGCCGTACCTGTGCCCATGATTGGTTGTGGAGTGTAAAAATAAATAAATCATTTGAAAAAAGGTCACAGAATCTGTGATTGGTTGCAGCCAGACGGCGCCCACACCCTCTGTGACAACATGTTTGACTGATTGGAATCACACAAGCTGTCTGTATATGTATAGTGGTGTAAAAATTAATAAATAAAAAAATTGGCATAGGCTCCCCCCATTTTATGATACCCAGCACAGATAAAACATATGTCTACAGGTTACAGCCCCCAGCCATGTACTTATCTTGGCTGTGGATCAAAATAAGAGGGACACCATGTGGCCTTTTTGTTAAAGGTACTCGCACAATCCCTGTTTTATTGGGACAGTCCCACAAACTGCAAATGGGTCTGAGTTTAACAAAACCATGCCCAAAAGTAGGAGATTTAGGAAAGTTTCCCTTATTTGGGCAACTCATCCTCACATTAAGAGCTCATCAGTTGTACGCGCCAATCAGTCCCAGCATAGACTGCTAAAGCATGGACTTTCCATGGTTCACCTGACGCGAGAATGACAATTTCACATATTTCTACGAGGCTGTCATGCTCAGTCAGGAGACCAGTGGCCAGTCCGAGATCAGACCGAAATCAATGGACATCTGAATGAGCCATAATGATCATTCTGTTCCCATCAGTACTTAGCAGCCAATGTGAACAGTCCAGTAAACAAACTTGTATATAGTCTATCAGCACGGGGGAAGATTTATATGTCTTCTGGTTTCTCTAGACATGTAGATCGAGGTAGTTGAAGCTTCCTCCTACTTACATTTCCCTACTAATTACTATTGCTGATACCATGGGACATCAATAGAAGCATAAATTACATTTTTATTTAATTTTCATATAGAATATTTAAATATTCTGCTTTTACTAACATGTTCTGCTTTTACTAACATGAATCCCTTTGCATTTACTTACAGAAAACAGTTAACAGTACAGTTTCACTATTTTACAACCTATTGCATGGAAACAAGATGGGAGGCGACAGCGCAGCACAAGTTCCGAGCAACTGATCTACTGTGAGACCAATATGAAATTGCATCAGCTACTTACACAGCGAGCATGTGGTCACCGAAAGACATCTCGTGCTTTACAACGTCTGGGTATAGATATTGATAGGATAAGACTTTTTTTTCACCTTTTTCTATGTTCTTTTGCTTTTTAGCTTAATTTTTGTTTAACAAATGTGAATATAAATTTCATAGTTTGACTTGTAGAATATCTTTCATTGGATCACCAAACTTTGAACTGCAAACTTGTTTACAGCGCAACAATTTTTTTGTACTTCAGATCCTTCTGAGGAAAGTTTCTATATTATTGTACATCCTATATAAATGTAAATAAGTGTATATAGCGTTCAATGAGCTTCATTATTTGTACATAGCCAAAACTACAGAGAATGTTCAATTTTAAAACTTTAAAAGAAGGTTTTTGGGGGGCAAAGCTACATTTTTGCTTGTAAAATGTTATGCAATAAACTGGAATATGCACCTAAACTGCTCATTATTTTTTGCATCTTATGTGCCAAGTTTTATTTATTTACTTTGCCTGTACAAAATTCTAACCAGTGATCAAAAGAAATAACAATAGTTCACCATGTATTGGTGTAATGTTACAGCTGTACGTATATGAGTTGGCATCTATAACTTTTTTTTACTTAAAGGGGTATTCTTAAGTTGTACCTTGAGTAGCTCTGAACTCTGCAGTCTCTTCACTTCTGAGTTTCTGGTAGAATGGGCAAACACTAACTTCTGATTGTCACACCCAGTCAGCGTAGGGGTAATTGTACAAACACTATTTGCCCAAAGGGCAACAAGAGGTACCCTAACTAAAGACCTAATCAAATAAACTTTATTAAATTATATAAATGGACAAGGATTAAAATTGGCAGGTGGGAGGCCAATTCCGTATTAGATGAGTGCGGTCGCGGACCGACACTGCTCTGGATAAATTCCTAAACGTAATATGGCTGACTATCACCTACACTGCCTGTTAAAAACTACCTAACAGCTAATAGCCTCCCCGACATGTTTTGCCATGACTGGCTTCATCAGGGGGCTGAGGCTATTGAACGCTGAAAACCGGTTACATCCCCTTTTAAAAACTCTGATGGTGACCTCACCATAGGGCTACCAATAGTGGTGGACTCCAGTGGCCAAATCAAGTTCAGGTTAACTTCCATTCACACTTCAATTGGATGTGATCGAACACTGTTATGTGTTCTACATTATGATTTGCCAATATATCAATCACTCATAAGTAAGCACCTATCAAGGTGACCGATATAACTCCAGGCATTTTCACAGTTTAATATGACTTTATATCTCCCTCTGTAATAGGGTTGTTAATCAGTCAATCAATAAAGTCCACCAATGAATAACTTCCCAGCAGGTAAACCCGCCGCCTATCAGAACAAGCATCCGGGATCTAAATCTAAGTTCGATCATGTGACATTCCTCTCGTTCACAATGAACTATGGGTAATCCCACAATGAACTATGGGTAGTCTCACAGATGGAAACTGAGCATGCTCATGGACTTAGAAATTATTAGATGCAGAAAGCGAAACAACGCATACACTTAGAAAAAAATCTCACAGATATACACTGATCATGCTCATGGACTTAGAAAGATCAGATGCAGAGAACGAAACAGAGCATAAACAAACATCTGCAATTAAGGGCAGACCAATTGTCTCTGGGAATAATTGTCTTACGGAAGGAGTGAGCCAATACCTTGGTGAACTACTGTCCCCATTTATGGAAAGTCTCCCGTCTTTTGTCAGAGATACTAAGGACATGGTCTGGAAGTTGAATGACATATCAGTTTCAGAAAGTACGATTTTGGTCAGCCTCAAATAGGAGGCGCTGTATAGCAATATACGCCATGATATTGGTCTAAGAGCAGTTAAGACCTTTCTTGATACTAAAAGCCAGAAATATCAGCTACATAATGAGTTTCTTTTGGAGTTATTGAAGTTTGTGTTAACACATAATTTTTTACCTTTGGCGGTACCCTCTTTCATCAGATAAGGGGTACCGCTATGGGTACATCATGTGCACCACATTTTGCAAATTTGTTTTTAGGATGGTGGGAGGATACTTTTTGTTTTTTGTGATAATTTGAGTTTTTTTTGTCAGTCATATTATTTTCTGGGGTAGGTACATCGATGATGTGCTTATCCTATGGGACGGACCAGCTTCGATATTTACTGACTTTGTACATATCCTCAACAATAATCAGATAGGCATGTTCTTTACATCTAAGATTGGCCGTAAGTTTATTAACTTTCTGGACCTTAATATCTCAATTAATGAAAACGGAGGAGTACACACCGATATTTATTGGAAACCGACTTCAACTAATTGTCTACTCCACTGGGATAGTTGGCACCCAACACCTTTGAAGGCTGGCATCCCAGTGGGTCAGTATCTCCGGGCTCGGAGGAACTGCTCGAATGAGCAGCTTTTTGAAAAAGAGTGTTGTACCCTCTATAATAGATTCTCTGCAAGAGGGTACCCCAAGAAGGTGTTACATCGTGCTTATCACCGGGCAAAATCTACGTGTCGTGACAGTCTCCTGGGAGATACTGCATGTAGACAAAACTCCGATTTGATCAGATTATTGATACCTTTGACGCACAGAGTAATGGGATATCAAGGGTTCTACGACCTTATTGGCCTTTGCTGCAAGCGGATAGTGACCTTAAGGATAGAATTGGTGAATATCCTAATATTACGTATAGGAGAGGGAAAAATCTGAGAGATACACTCGTTTCCAGTCACTTCACACACCATCAATGTATGGATCATTTAGGAACTAAACAGAGTGATTCGTATCCATGTTCCACATGCTCCTTTTGTAAGTATTTACCCAGAATACGTGAATTTGTTAATCCAGCGGATAACAGGAGATATACAATAAGGGACAATACTAATTGAAAGACTAAAGGGGTAGTATATATTGCATCTTGCCCCTGTCCCAAACTTTACTTGGGGAAGACAATACCTGAGTTCCATAGAAGAATTTCCAAACATATCAGTTGTATTAATACCAAGGCTGATACGCCCCTCTCTATACATATGAGAACTATACATGCGGATACCCCTTTGGATTTACCCTCTTTCGCCACTTTATTAAAATCCCCAAATACCCCTCCAGGTCCAGCGTAATCCACGAGGTCCCGCGATGCATCCAGCTCTGCTACATGAAGCTGACAGGAGCGGTAGTAGAACACCGCCGCTCCTGTTCGCTCCACGCAGCAACTGAAGTGAATCGCGCTGTCAGCGGGGACATCACTGAGGTAATGCCTGTGTGTGCGGTGATGATGAGGGCTGTAGTGTCGGGATGTGTGCGGGGATGTAGGTGGTAATGTCAGGATGTATGCGGGGATGTCGGGATGTGTGCGGGGATGTAGGCGGTAATGACAGGATGTGTGCGGGGATGTCGGGATGTGTGCAGGGATGTAGGCGGTAATGTCAGGATGTGTGCGGGGATGTAGGCGGTAATGTCAGGATGTGTGCGGGGATGTCGGCGGTAATGTCGGGATGTGTGCGGGGATGTAGGCGGTAATGTCAGGATGTGTGCGGGGATTTCAGGATGTGTGTGGGGGTGTCAGGATGTGTGTGGGGATTTAGGCGGTAATGTCAGGATGTGTGCGGGGATGTCGGGATGTGTGCGGGGATGTCGACGGTAATGTCGGGGTGTGTGCGGGGATGTCGGCGGTAATGTCGGGATGTGTGCGGGGATGTAGGCAGTAATGTCGGGATGTGTGCGGGGATGTCAGGATGTGTGCGGGGATGTAGGTGGTAATGTCGGGATGTGTGCGGGGATGTAGGTGGTAATGTCGGGATGTGTGCGGGGATGTCGGCGGTAATGTCAGGATGTGTGCGGGGATGTCGGCGGTAATGTCGGGATATGTGCGGGGATGTAGGCGGTAATGTCGGGATGTGTGCGGGGATGTAGGCGGCAATGTCAGGATGTGTGCGGGGATGTCAGGATGTGTGCGGGGATGTAAGTGGTAATGTCGGGATGTGTGCGGGGATGACGGCGGTAATGTCGGGATGTGTGCTGGGATGTAGGCGGTAATGTTGGAATGTGTGCGGGGATGACGGCGGTAATGTCGGGATGTGTGCTGGGATGTAGGCGGTAATGTCGGGATGTGTGCGGGATGTAGGTTGTAATGTCGGGATGTGTGCGGGGATGTAGGCGGTAATGTCGGGATGTGTGCGGGGATGTCGGCGGTAATGTCAGGATGTGTGCGGGGATGTCGGCGGTAATGTCGGGATGTGTGCGGGGATGTAGGCGGTAATGTCGGGATGTGTGCGGGGATGTAGGCGGTAATGTCGGGATGTGTGCGGGGATGTAGGCGGTAATGTCAGGATGTGTGCGGGGATGTGTGCGGGAATGTCAGGATGTGTGCGGGGATGTCTCTCAGGTTACCCGCGGTCTCGGGTGGAGGACTCAAGCTGGCCGCGGGTAATCTGAGTGACGGCACCGGTAATCGCGTGGCTCACTGCAGTCACTCAGATTTGCGGTCACCGGTGAGTCCTTCAGCTGTGACCGCAAATCAAGCCGCAGCACAAGCACAGAGCCGCGATCACAATGAAATCGGGTGAAGTTCACCCGAGTTCATTCTGATCGCGCTGCTGTCTCCCGTAGCCAGCCATGTGCTCTTTTTGACAGTGTGGTCCCAGTCGGCTCTGCTGCAAGTCTATGGGGATGCTGCAGAGCCGAGTGGGACCGCACTGTCAAAAATGTACACTCTGGATGCTTTTCCCACTCTGTCTATGGCAGAGAAAGCATCCAGAACGCATGAATTCTGCAGGAATGTTCGCACGTTGCATTCTGCCGAATACGTTTCAGAACGCAGCTTTTCGGCTGCGTTCTAAAATACACATGCAGTGACTATTTACCCTGCGTAATAGAACGCAACGTGCGCACATAGCCTGACAGTTCTGATGAGTAGCAGAGCTGTAGTTTAGCTTTAAAGCTCAGCACAAGTTCTGCAGGAACAAATTTCGCTATCTGTAGTTTGTTCTGAGTCCATACTGCTATCACTGTATTTACATAGAGATATCAGGGCATTTAAACAAACCCACAGCTCAGTACAGTGAGAGTAGTGGTGCTGGGTGCCAGGGATTGTGATTCTTCAGGATTGATAAGAGCAGCTTGTCAGGAACTGAGAGGGAGGAGCAGGCTTAGCAACTACTAAAGGCCACATCTCACTAAGCGACATCGCTAGCGACATCGCTGTTGAGTCACGTTTTTTGTGACGCAACAGCGATCTTGCTAGCGATGTCGCTGTGTGTGACATCCAGCAATGACCGGCCCCTGCTGTGAGGTCATTGCTAAATGTCCTAGACCATTTTTGGTCGTTGCTCTCCCGCTGTGACGCACACATCGCTGTGTTTGACAGCGGGAGCCAACGATCTGAATGTGCAGGAAACAGGGAGCCGGCTTCTTGCAGCCTGTGGTAAGCTGGTAACCAAGGTACATATCAGGTATCTAAGCAAGGCGCTTTGCTTAGTAACCTGATGTGTACCATGGTTACGTGTGCAGGGAGTCGGCTTCTGGCAGCTGCGGATGCTGGTAACCAAGGTACATATCTGGTATCCAAGCAAAGCGCTTTGCTTAGTAATCCAATGTGTACCATGGTTACGAAGCACAGCGTCGTTACACAGGTCGCTGGTGGTTGGTGGCTGATCTCTGATCACTGTGGAGATCTGTCTGATTGACAGCTCACCAGCGACCATGTACCGACGCACCAACGATCCCTGCCAGGTCAGATCGCTGGTGGGATCGCTGGTTGCGTCGCTTAATGTGACGGTACCCTAACTCCTGAACACAAACAAATTTGGGCTGTAGAAAATTGACTGGGTTGTTAAAAGTAAACCCTCTCTTGAAATGTAACTACTGTCACTACAGGCACTAGTGGTCAAGCTCCATGGAAAACAGCTGGACACTATGAAAGATAAAATCTCTCATTGCAGGAGGATAACAGCAGATAGAGAAGGCAAGTGAAGTTTAAACTTGCTTATTTTCATACTAAATAATGAATGCAATTTTAAGATTGAAAATACACCTATAAAGGAGTTGGCTCAAAAAAGTCATTTATGGAGCAGGGCATTTGCTCAGCTATATGCAGATCTCCCATAGCAATGAATGGAGAAAGCAGTTGTCTGCATGGCCATCTCTCCTCTCACTGCTGGTAGGACATCAGAGGATCGAGGACCCTTGGTTTGGAGATAGGTGGGGGTCCAAGAAAGGGGAATATCATCTAGTTGACATTTGTCAGCTCCATTCAAAGTGTAGCACAGCTCCTATTCTTTAGATAGAAACTTTTATGCAGTAGCCAGCAATGACCAGCAGCTACACTTCCTTATGCCCAGACAACCCCTTTAAGTGGATTGATCTCACTGTAGACAACTCTTATCATATACTAATAGAATTGTTTCTTTGTGTCACCTCCTGTCCACAAAGAGGGAGCACAAATAATTAATCTATCTCACACATGAACTTTAAAGATAATCCCCAATCAATACAATGAAGCCAATAGTACATTTTCAAAGGTCACCTGAGGTTTCTTTCATTTTTTTGGAACATGTTAGAAAAGCAGCACAAGCAGGCGGGGGATAAGGCCATAATGCTGTGCTGCTGTTGCCATGGCAGAATTGATACCAACAGTCTTGTAGCCCCGAACTGCAATGCAGCAATTCTAATCCCTAGACTATCGAGCCAGCAATCAGCTTGAAGCAAGACTTCTCAGTTGCCATGATAAAAAGTTATTGGCGAATGCGGCCACACTCCATGATTTCCCTCCGGACTGTTACATCAGATCCCATCATTGTCAGGACCCCGAGAAGGCAGAAATGGAGATGTCACAAAGTCTTTAGTAATCTTAGGAAGTCCTGAACAAGCTTTGAGTTTGTACAAATGTAATTTGTATCTTAATATCCCTGGAATTTTGACATTTCTTAAAAAATGAATTTGTCATGGGTTCAGACATCTTGGTCTGATTTAATATATAATGTGCTAAATCAGCAATCTGAAAATCACTTTATTCATATCTGACCATACAAACTGCACAAGGTTGTTTTCCCGCTCAGCACCGGCGGCTTCTTTACCTTCATTGATAGCTCACTGTCTGGCCAAATTCGCAGGGCACTTGGTCCAAAAATATGCACACCACACGGACAGCACTCAGATTAATTTTATTCAATAATGCACTAGCTTCTTCCATGTGTCAGATGAGACGCACCCATTCAAGCACATTGGGCGGCAAAAAAAATTGGATTCCTTACATATAACCATATATCATCTGATTTTTATGGATACAGTGTAATTCTTTAACATAGGAAACTGTATTTGGTCTTGCAAACTTTTAGTACAGTAACTGCTGATGTCTAAAAACGGATGCCAGATTGTATATGGATTGCACACAGGTGACAGATGAGAAAAAAACTGCTTTCCAGATGACACTAAGGCTATGTGCGCACACTGCGTCTTTTTGACGCTGCGTTTTTGTGCGTTTTTGGCCGCTAAAAACGCACCTGCGTCGAAAAAACGCATCAAAAAACGCATGCGTTTTTGCCGCGATTTGGTGCGTTTTTGGCTGTGTTTTGCTGCGTTTTTGATCTCTGCGTTTTGCTGCGTTTTTCAAATGCATTGCATGGGCGGAAAACGCACAAAAACGCAGGAAAGAACTGACATGTCCATTTTTTTTTTTAACTCAAAAACGCAGGTAATAAAAACAGATGTGTGCGGACAGCAAAAATGAAAACTCATAGACTTTGCTGGGGAAGCAAAGTCCTGCAGTTTTGAGGCCAAAAACGCACCCGAAAAACGCGCAAAAACGCCGCGAAAAACGCACTGTGCCTTAGATTATTTTTTTTAGGCGTGAAACTACCCTCTGTGGGACGTCAGGCAAGGAAAACAGACAGTGAGCTATCATTCAAGATTAAAAAGCTGGTGCTGCGTGGGGAAACAATCTGGGGAGGGAGAAGCTTGTTAAGTGCTCTCCCATGCTCATAGCACTTAACGACTCATTTGCATAAAATTAAATCACTAATGTTTTAGGAATTTAACAATATATGGAAATGTCAGTTCATCAACACTTTTACATCTTATAGGACCGGCATACCCAAATGTGAAAAATCACTTAAAATTTCAGGCCACTGGATGTCTCCATTTTGTTTATCTTGCTGCCCACTACCTGCTATGAAATGCAATCTGCCTCTAGCAGCAGTCAGAGACACCAGGATTAGTGATGAGCGAGCATGCTTGTAACTACTCGGTACTCGCACGAGTATCGCTGTACTCGGGCTGCTCGGCGGGGACCGAGTAATCTCGCGATACTCGTGCTGTACTCGTGGTCTTCATTTCTGCATGTTGGCGCTCTTTTGATAGCCAGCCCTCATGCAGGGATTGGCTGGCAGACCACTGCAATGCCACAGCCCTGTTAGTTGTGGAATTGCAGTGATTGGCCGGCCTGCACAGCGTGACCGAGCCTTTATACCGGCCGGCGCGCTGTGCTCTGCTCACAGCTATCCAGACAGTGAGTGCAGGGAGAGTGTCGCTGATTCAGGGAAAGCTTTGCGGCCCTTTATAGCTTTTTCAGTTGCAGGGCTGCAAACAGTGTGACCAAAAGTCCTTCTCAGGACTATTCTAGTTGTATACAGGCAGGCAGGGTATAGCCAGGTCGGAGTACAGTAGCAGAGTCCTTCTCAGGACTATTGTTGCTATATACAGGCAGGGTATAGCCAGGTCGGAATACAGGCTAGTGACCAGAAGAGTCCTTGTCAGGACTATTGTAGCAGTATACAGGCAGGCAGGCAGGCAGGGTATATAGCCATTCCTAGTGGTGACCGTATACCAGCCTTCATCATATCTGGGGCTGGTGTACACAGTCTAAAACAGTCCAGATAGTGTCAGACTTCTCAGTAATTGTCGCTCCTAAAAACCAGTTAGGTTCTTATTGCGTCCGTGCTTGCATTTAAAAACAGCACGTGTGTGTCTGTCGGTGGCAGCGTACAGGTGCACGTTTTGCACAAACAATTATATAACGCACAAGTCTAGTGTATAATACACGTCAGTCAGCAGTGTCTGATAGTGTCAGACTTCTCAGTAATTGTCGCTCCTAAAAACCAGTTAGGTTCTTATTGCGTCCGTGCTTGCATTTAAAAACAGCACGTGTGTGTCTGTCGGTGGCAGCGTACAGGTGCGCGTTTTGCACAAACAATTATATAACGCACAAGTCTAGTGTATAATACACGTCAGTCAGCAGTGTCTGATAGTGTCAGACTTCTCAGTAATTGTCGCTCCTAAAAACCAGTTAGGTTCTTATTGCGTCCGTGCTTGCATTTAAAAACAGCATGTGTGTGGCAGTCGGTGGCAGCGTCAGGCTCCATATTGTCCCTGGATAGAGACGTGCATGATGGCCTGTAAACATGAAGTGCCCATTGTAAGGAAGTGGGTCTATTGTAGTATAGCCCTTAGGCAGGGCAGCCAAAAATTGGGAGGCTCCACATTGTCCCTGGATAGAGATGTGCATGAGGGCCTCAAAACATTGTTCCCATTGCAAAGGAGCGGGTCTCCTGTCGTTGTAATGCCCATTCAGAAAGAATGGGCGAAAAAATTTACCACTGGGGGTATACCTGAAACAACGGCTTAACTATTGTAACGGTCACCATGATGGCGCATGAGGAGAAGAAGGAGCAGTCCAGCGATTAGCCAAAGTCCAGAAGTGTGTTACCATGGGTGAGTGGAGGTACATGGCAAATTCCCGTTACAAACTTTAAATTCCGCTGTAATTTGCTGTTGGTGTGTGTGGTGAAGTCTTGCCAAATCCAACCCTTGTTCATCTTGATCAGAGTCAGCCTGTCAGCATTTACAGTTGACAGGCGGGTGCGTTTATCTGTAATGATTCCACCTGCGGCACTAAAAACACGCTCTGACAAAACGCTAGCGGCAGGGCAAGCCAGGACTTCCAAGGCGTAGAGAGCCAATTCATGCCACGTGTCCAGCTTGGATACACATTAATTGTAAGGCACAGAGGAATGTCGGAGTACAGTTGTTTGATCTGCAAGGTACTCCTTGAGCATCTGGCCAAACTTAGGATTTCTTGTGTCACAACCCCTCACCTCAGGGGCTGTGGTATGTGAGGGGCTGAGAAAACTGTCCCACATCTTAAAGACTGTTCCCCTACCTCTGGCGGATTGGACTTGTGCCCCTCTCGGCTGTACGCCTTGGTTGTCCAGTGATTCCTGACCTATGCCGCTAGCGTTTTGTGAGGGGAATGCTTTGCCTACTTCCGTGACTATGGCCTTCTGGAACTGCTGCATTTTGCCTGACCTCTCCGCCTCGGGAATAAGAGACATAAAGTTCTCCTTTTAGCGTGGGTCTAAGAGTGTTACCAACCAGTAATGATTGTCGGCCAAGATGTTCTTAACGCGAGGGTCACGAGACAGGCAGCTTACCATAAAGTCAGCCATGTGTGCCAGACTCTTAACAGCCATCACTTCAGTATCCTGACCAACACGATGACTGAACATGCTGTCCTCCTCCTCCTCCTCCTCATCATCTACCCTGTCCTCTGGCCAGCCACGCTGAACCGAGGATATGACTGCATGTCATATCCTCAATTTGGCCAGAGAGTTGCTCCATGTCTTCATCCTCCTCCTCGTCATAGTCCTCCACTGCACGTTGTGATGAGACGAGGCTGGGCTGTGTGTTATCATCACCCACACCCACTACTGTTTCTTGCTCAAACTCATCGCGCTCCGCCTGCAATGCATCATGGTTGTTTTTTGAGCAGAGACCATTTTAGAAGGCAGAGAAGCGGTATGGTGACGCTAATAATGTCGTCATCGCCGCTCACCATCTTGGTGGAGTCCTCAAAGTTTTGGCGGATGGTGCATAGGTCGGACATCCATCTCCACTCCTCAGGTGTTATGTGTGGAGTTTGACCCATTTCCCGACGGCTTAGGTGATGCAGGTACTCAACAACTGCCCTCTTCTGCTCACATATCCTGACCAACTTGTGCAGAGTTGAATTCCAACGCGTGGGGACATCACACACCAGTCTGTGTGCCGGAAGATGCAAACGGCGTCTTAAGCCGGCAAGGCCGGCTGAAGCAGTAGGTGACTTTCGAAAATGTGCAGACAGGCGGCGAACTTTTACCAGCAGATCAGACAGCTCTGAGTATGACTTTAGAAACCGCTGAACCACGAGGTTGAGCACATGGGCCACGCATGGAACATGTGTCAGCTGGCCTCGCCTCAAAGCCGCCACCAGGTTCCGGCCATTGTCACACACGACCTTTCCTGGCTTTAGGTTCAGAGTTGTGAGCCAGTGATCTGCCTGCTGTTTCAGAGCTGTCCACACCTCTTCTGCATTGTGGGGTTTGTCACCTATGCAGATTAGCTTCAGCACTGCCTGTTGCCGCTTCGCTGAGGCAGTGCTGCAGTGCTTCTGTGTCGCCCTGGACAAGCCAGGGGCCACAGAGCACAACACTTAAACACCCCACACTCCCTGCAGGCATATCATAGTCAAAACACAAAATCCTTGTTGCCTTCCCCAGGGGCTGTTGTCCACACCAGGGTGTGGAGCCAGGCGGTTGGTCTCCACCCACCGAGGAGGAGGGAAAACACAGGCAGTGAGAGTTAAGCTAAGGAAGTGGAAGGAGGAAAGTAGTAGAGAGGAGAAAAGTGACAGCAAAGAGCCTGAAGTTGGTCCGGGTGTGTGGCCCGGACAGGACAGCAAGGTTGGCAGGATGTGGTGACCGTCTGCAGTGGAGGCCGATTGGAGTCTGCCGTAAGGACCGTGGACGGGTGGTGACCCGGCCGTACCGGACCGGTATACAAAGAGAAGCCAGCACCATTGGCAGAGGACTTTCGGATCCCGGCAAGGCTTGGTGTCGCCGTGAATTTGCCAAATCCGTTAGTGAAGGGAACCTCAGGGTTTCCAAACAGCCAAGTCCAGATAGAAGGCAACCGTACAACCGTGAAGGGGAGACACCGCCACCGCTAAGGGCAACCGTCTCCCAGGGCCAGCGCCTGTGGGCAAAAGGGGCTCCTCCGGCCCATATCCAGGTCGGGGAGCGGGTTACCGTTGGGAAACCATCACTACCAACACTTAACTTAGGTGCAGGGAGAGACAGTCATCACTAACCTGCAGGGAGGAACAACCGCAGCCGTCCGAGAGACCCGTCCATCCAGCCACTTGTTTTACCGTGAACTGTGTCATCATCATTGGGCTGAGTGAGTACCTCCGTGCCGTGCGGCACAGCGCTGCCCCTGCGACCCTGCACCTCATCAGGCCCCGCAACCCGCCTGTCATCCATCTCTACCCCATCACCAGGCCCCGGGACAACCAACCCCCCTACCCACGGAGGGGAGAAATAACAACAAAGCTGCTCCCTGTCACAGGCTCCCGGGATCCCCGTCCAGAGCAGCGGTGGTGTCCACACAATCACCACAACCGTGGGTGGCGTCACGGACAATATCCCCAAAACCCAAACCACCCCTTTTCACTCACGGGCGAGTAGCGCCGCTCGAGTCCCCGGGATCCGGCCATCGCTCGAGCCAACGAGCAGCAGCAGCCGTAGAGCAGCGTCAGCCGGACCCGAGCAGTGGGAGAGCGCACCGTCCCCTCCTCCGCCCGCGACACTTCCAGCTTGGGACTGGTGTGGAGGGTAAAGTGGATCAGGATGCGCAGGAGGAGGAGGAGGCTGAGGAGCATGACATTCCGGAGCTGTAGAGTGTGTGTGAAACCCTGACTGAGGTAGGGCCTGCAAAACTTGGTGTGTGAAGGACGTGTTCCGTCCCTCGCTCAGACTGGGTCCCAGCTTGCACAATATTAACCCAGTGTGACGTCAACGAGATGTAGCGGCCTTGCCCACATGCACTTGTCCACGTGTCTGTGGTTAGGTGGACTTTGGCTGAAACAGCGTTGTTCAGGGCACGTGTGATGTTTTGTGACACGTGGTTATGCAATGCGGGGACGGCACACCAAGAGAAATAGTGGCGGCTGTGGACCGAGTAACGTGGGACAGCTGCCACCATCATGTCGCGGAATGCTTCTGTCTCAACCAGCCTAAAAGGCAACATTTCCAGCGCAAGCAGTCGCGAAATGTTAGCATTTAGAACTGTGGCATGTGGGGTGTTGGCAGTGTATTTGCGCCTGCGTTCAAAGGTTTGCTGAATGGATAACTGAACGCTGCGCTGGGACAAGGACGTGCTTGATGATGGTGTTCTTTCTGCGTAGGCAACTGCAGGTGCAGGAGTGGAGGAGGCTTGTTCGCAGGCAGCATGGACAGGGGATTGGCTCGCATGCACAACCAGCGAAGACGTAGCAGTGACATCAGCAAGCACTGCTCCTCGACTCTGTTGTACTTCCCACAAAGTCGGGTGCTTGGCTGACATGTGCCTGATCATGCTGGTGGTGGTCAGGCTGCTAGTTTTGGTACCCCTGCTGATGCTGGCATGGCAGGTGTTGCAAATGGCCTTTTTCGAATCATCTGGAGCCAACTTAAAAAACTGCCAGTGTCAGAGTTCCGGGTTTTCCAGTTTTCTTTTGAAAGAGCTTGCCCTTTGTTAACATGGAGTTTTCTGTTCTGTTGCCCTACTTCCTGTCCATCTGTTTAAAAGCCGCCCCTAAAGCTTAGTCCAGTGCCTGAGTATACTGCTTCCTGTGTGCTCCTGCCCTGCTGCTTTTGGTTCCTGATTGTTATTCGGATCCTCTTGGAAAACAACCGACACCAACTCTGGACTTCATCTGGTATCATCTAGCTGTGCCCGGACTCCGTTTACCGTCTTTGGTCGGCACTTCTGCCCGGTTCCTTCCGTTTAATACCACTCTGGACTCACATCACGTACGGACATTTTTGGACTTACCTATTGCCCTTTTGTGTCCCGGCTGCTGCGCATTTAGGGCTTCTGGGGTGATTGCCAGACAGTCCCTGTATAGGGGTTCGCTCTTGGTGGTCTCCCTGGGGGAGTCCGGTGCGCGGTCCCGGGAATTCCCTTTCGCTCCGTCCCTGGAAGGTATTTCCTGTATTTATGTTCTACTGTGTTTTTGTTCCGTTTATGTACATATTTGCTGGTTGCATATTATAAACGTCTTGCACCAAGAACTCGTCTCTGGTTGTCATTGCCCTAACGCAATCGAAATCCTCAATACATACAATAGTATTACAGCCAGACTCGGGAAGAACTAACATTTGTACAGGCACCTTGTGTCGTGTTGTTCCGGGGAACAGTTGCCTGACGTCTGCCTGGGGCCACCACTCTGCTTCTTACTGCCTGTTGGGATGCTACGCCTCCCTCCCCCTGTGCACTGCTGTCCTCGCTCTGCATATCCTCCTGCCAGGTTGGGTCAGTTACTGGATCATCCACCACGTCGTCTTCCTCTTCCGCACCCTGATCCTCCTCCTGACTTCCTGACAATTGTGTCTCATCATCGTCCACCCCTTGTTGAGACACGTTGCCAACTTCGTGAGAACGTGGCTGCTCAAATATTTGGGCATCTGTACATACAATCTCGTCATGGCCCACTTCAACAGGAGCTGGCGAGAGGCCAGAATTTGTGAATGGAAACGTGAACGAACAGCTCTTCCGAGTGTCCAAGTGTGGGATCAGTAATGTCCGTGGACGTGTACTCGGCCTGGTGGTAGGAAGGAGGATCAGGTTCTGAAATGTGCGGTGCAGTATCACGGCTACTGACACTTGACCGTGTGGAAGACAGAGTGTTTGTGGTGGTGCCAATCTGACTGGAAGCATTATCCGCTATCCAACTAACAACCTGTTGACACTGGTCTTGGTTCAAGAGCGGTGTACTGCTGCGGTCCCCAAGAATTTGGGACAGGACGTGCGAGCGACTAGATGTGGCCCTTTGTTGTGGCGAAATTAGAGCTTGCACACAACCTCGGTCTCTGCCTGCACCACCATCACGTCCACTTCCTTGTTCGTTGACAACGCCCTTGCGCATTTTGGAATGCTGTGCTGATGTGTATTCACTAGACTTGTGCGTTATATCCAAGTTTTTGCAAAACTCACACAAATGCAGCGGAAAGCTGCCACCAACAGGCACACACGTGCGGTTTTTAAATGCAAGCACGGAGGCACTAAGAACCTAACAGGTCTCTATCCAGGGACAACGTGGAGCCTCCCAATTTTTGGCTGCCCTGCCTAAGGGCTATACTACAATAGACCCACTTCCTTCCAATGGGCACTTCAGGTTTACAGGCCCTCATGCACGTCTCTATCCAGGGACAACGTGGAGCCTCCCAATTTTTGGCTGCCCTGCCTAAGGGCTATACTACAATAGACCCACTTCCTTCCAATGGGCACTTCAGGTTTACAGGCCATCATGCACGTCTCTATCCAGGGACAACGTGGAGCCTCCCAATTTTTGGCTGCCCTGCCTAAGGGCTATACTACAATAGACCCACTTCCTTCCAATGGGCACTTCAGGTTTACAGGCCCTCATGCACGTCTCTATCCAGGGACAATGTGGAGCCTCCCAATTTTTGGCTGCCCTGCCTAAGGGCTATACTATAATACACCCACTTCCTGACAATGGACACTTAATGTTTTGAGGCCCTCATGCACGTCTCTACCCAGGGACAACGTGGAGCCTCCCAATTTTTGGCTGCCCTGCCTAAGGGCTATACTACAATAGACCCACTTCCTTACAATGGGCACTTCAGGTTTACAGGCTATCATGCACGTCTGTATGCAGGGGCATTGGTGAACCTCACAATTTTGGACTGCCCTGGCAAAGGAAAATACTACAAAGACTCACTTCCTCAAAATGGGCACATTAGACTCAAGAGGCCTTCATGTACGTCTCTTCTCAGGGACATCGGAGTGCCACACAATGTTTTCACGTAAAATCTTTCATGTATTAATCTCAAAAAGTAACATACACCAGCTCTATCTCACTATTGGGTATGTGCCCTTAACATTTCCGCCATGAAAAATCATTTTGGGGTCATTTTGGAAGCTTTTCTGGTGAGTCCGTAAAAATGGCGTAAAACGCGGACAAAATTGTTCACAGCTGTGACTTTTCAGTGATAAATGCTTCAAGGGGTCTTCCCCATGCTGTTGCCATGTCATTTGAGCACTCTTCTGAGACTTTTGTGACATTTTTAGGGTTTCTACATGCTGCCGGGGGGTCATTTCACAAAAATACTCGGGTCTCCCATAGGATAACATTGGGCTCGTTGCTCGGGCCGAGTACACGAGTATCTTGGGAGGCTCGGCCCGAGCTTCGAGCACCCGAGCTTTTTAGTACTCGCTCATCACTAACCAGGATAGATCAGTCAGCATCGGTCTGTAGTACCTTGAGTCCACCAGAGAAAATCATTCTTGGGACCCACCATGTAGCTACATAGAAATAAATACAAGACCGACAATTGTATGGTAAAACATGCTAATAGCAGGGTAGATTATGAGGTAATATATTTATTAAAGCACCTCTCCAGGGTTTCTGTTATTTTTCCGCTGGAGTGGTTCTTCTAATCTAAGGTCCCTGACCTTACCTTATACTCATCCTCTGGTGTCTTCACCCTTTATCGACGACACTCTTATCGGTCTCCAACAGCTTGTGACAAACCGGCAGCTCCAGTGTTTCATGGCTCTCATAGACTTGTATTGAGCGCTTGTGACATAACATCTGGCTTCTGGCCAGTGAGAAGATATGAGCACAAGATGTTGCCGCGGGACTGGAGCAGTGCCGAGGAAAGGTGAAAACATCGGAGAGTGAGTATAAGACTGGGGACAAGGACACTGGGTTACGAGGGGCTGCTAATAAGTCTTTAGCTTTGTTACATGACATGAAAGTGTTGTGTGTCTAATACAGTTAGGTCCAGAAATATTTGGACAGTGACACAAGTTTTGTTATTTTAGCTGTTTACAAAAACATGTACAGAAATACAATTATATATATAATATGGGCTGAAAGTGCACACTCCCAGCTGCAATATGACAGTTTTCACATCCAAATCGGAGAAAGGGTTTAGGAATCATAGCTCTGTAATGCATAGCCTCCTCTTTTTCAAGGGACCAAAAGTAATTGGACAAGGGACTCTAAGGGCTACAATTAACTCTGAAGGCGTCTCCCTCGTTAACCTGTAATCAATGAAGTAGTTAAAAGGTCTGAGGTTGATGACAGGTGTGTGGTTTTGCATTTGGAAGCTGTTGCTGTGAGCAGACAACATGCGGTCTAAGGAACTCTCAATTGAGGTGAAGCAGAACATCCTGAGGCTGAAAAAAAAGAAAAAGTCCATCAGAGAGATAGCAGACATGCTTGGAGTAGCAAAATCAACAGTCGGGTACATTCTGAGAAAAAAGGAATTGACTGGTGAGCTTGGGAACTCAAAAAGGCCTGGGCGTCCACGGATGACAACAGTGGTGGATGATCGCCGCATACTTTCTTTGGTGAAGAAGAACCCGTTCACAACATCAACTGAAGTCCAGAAGACTCTCAGTGAAGTAGGTGTATCTGTCTCTAAGTCAACAGTAAAGAGAAGACTCCATGAAAGTAAATACAAAGGGTTCACATCAAGATGCAAACCATTCATCAATTCCAAAAATAGACAGGCCAGAGTTAAATTTGCTGAAAAACACCTGATGAAGCCAGCTCAGTTCTGGAAAAGTATTCTATGGACAGATGAGACAAAGATCAACCTGTACCAGAATGATGGGAAGAAAAAAGTTTGGAGAAGAAAGGGAACGGCACATGATCCAAGGCACACCACATCCTCTGTAAAACATGGTGGAGGCAACGTGATGGCATGGGCATGCATGGCTTTCAATGGCACTGGGTCACTTGTGTTTATTGATGACATAACAGCAGACAAGAGTAGCCGGATGAATTCTGAAGTGTACCGGAATATACTTTCAGCCCAGATTCAGCCAAATGCTGCAAAGTTGATCGGACGGCGCTTCATAGTACAGATGGACAATGACCCCAAGCATACAGCCAAAGCTACCCAGGAGTTCATGAGTGAAAAAAAGTGGAACACTCTGCAATGGCCAAGTCAATCAACAGATCTTAACCCAATTGAGCATGCATTTCACTTGCTCAAATCCAGACTTAAGACGGAAAGACCCACAAACAAGCAAGACCTGAAGGCTGCGGCTGTAAAGGCCTGGAAAAGCATTAAGAAGGAGGAAACTCAGCGTTTGGTGATGTCCATGGGTTCCAGACTTAATGCAGTGATTGCCTCCAAAGGATTCGCAACAAAATATTGAAAATAAAAATATTTTGTTTGGGTTTGGTTTATTTGTCCAATTACTTTTGACCTCCTAAAATGTGGAGTGTTTGTAAAGAAATGTGTACAATTCCTACAATTTCTATCAGATATTTTTGTTCAAACCTTCAAATTAAATGTTACAATCTGCACTTGAATTCTGTTGTAGAGGTTTCATTTCAAATCCAATGTGGTGGCATGCAGAGCCCAACTCGCGAAAATTGTGTCACTGTCCAAATATTTCTGGACCTAACTGTATATGTTTACAGAATTTTGCATTTGTTGCTTATGGCAACAGTGTTCTACGCATGCAGGAAAACAAAATGTCGGAGTCTAATGCAATATTCACAGCAAATGAGAGCAGAGGAGTGATAAAAGGTTTGTTTCTGCAAGGAAAGTCCGCGAAAGATATTCATGCAGATATGTCACAGACATTGGGGGATCAATGCCCTTCATATTCCACATTTAAGAACTGGGTTGCCAAATTTAAAACGGGCCACTTCAGCACCAATGATTAGGAATGTCCTGGACGACCAAGAGTGGTTGTTGTTCCGGAGATCGTCGATGCTGTGCACAACCTCATACTGGAGAATCCACGAATTTCAGCTAAAGCAATATCATGGGGATTTCCCATGAACGTGTTTGTGTCATTATCCATGAACATTTGAACATGAGGAAGCTATCTGCAAAGTGGGTCCCCAAATGTTTGACAACAGATTAGAGAAGCATGCGAGTGAAAACTTCCCGGTCCATATGTCAGCATTTCCGGACTGATAAGAACATCCTGATCACTATGGATGAGACCTGGATTTATTTTTATGACCCTGAAAACAAGGAGCAGTCAAGAGTGGAGGCACAGTGGTTCTCCCTGTCCAAAAAAGTTCAGGGTGCAAAAATCAGCCACTAAGGTGATGACATCTGTGTTCTGGGATAAGGAGGGCGTGCTGCTAGTGGACTACCTTCAAAAGGGTTCCACCATCAATGCAAGATATTACATTGAACTTCTGAACCAATTGATGGCAGCTCTGAAGGCCAAAACACGCGGCAAGCTGTCCAAAGGAATCTTGTTCCTGCAAGACAACGCCTCCTCTCACACTGCACAAGTGACCATGGCAAAACTGTCAGAGCTGGGCTACCAGCTGGTTGACCACTCACCTTATTCACCAGATCTAGCTCCCTCTGACTAACATCTGTTTCCAAACCTCTCTGCTCCTTACACTGTGCCTGTGATGGTGGAGGGGAGTGGAGATGACACTTTATGAATCCCTGCACAGCTCACTGCACACATACGAAACTAACACTAATTAGCTATGCTGCGGCCAATCAGTGTTAACCTTATCAACAGCAGCACCGCTCTCCCAGCTTGTTCAATGCAGGGAAGAGCAGTTTTAAGAAGAAATCAGGGCAGAACCACGTTCTGTTCCTTACCACTAGTGTTTGGCATCTGCAGCAGATGATCCTTTCAGCAGTGACACGCACTGCTCTCTGATGCTGTCTAACGCTGTGAGGAGCAGCGCACAGTACATCACTTCTCCCCTCCCAGTGTTAGACAACATCGGAGATCAGTGCACAAAGCTGCTGGTCTGAGAACTTCGGTTCCCGGAACTTGGCCTGGGGGCCACAAAAGTAATCACAGTCCCTAACAATGGCAAGTGAGCTACCATGGCTGTCCATGGCCCTGGCACTTGCCTTTTGTGCTCTGGGTGCTGATGCTGGCCCTGAACTACAGTATGTCCCTGATCTACACCAGTGTAAACAATGCTGGTTTTGATAAATCCGGCTGAGGCCTGAAACACACACACGTGCGTGTTTGGTCCGTTTCCGTGTATTCTGGAGACACGGCCAAACGTGCACCAATGTTATTGTATGATAAAAGCTCCACATGCGTTTTTGATGCATGTCCGTTTGTCCGTGTCCGTGATCCGTACCTGTGTGCGTTTTGCACGGAAGCATGTCCATTTTCTGCACGCAACACGCAGCACGGACCCAATGAAAGTCAATGGGTCTGTGCGCACGTCCGAGTGACACGGATGCATCTCTGTTTGCTCCCTGTACGTTTTGTGCTTTTTTCATGTGATGTCGGTCTTTTTTCTTTTTCTGTTTCGTTCTCTCCCTCAGTCCGTCGGTCGGTCTCTATGTCTGTCGGTCGGTCTCTCTGTCTTATCTGTCCCTCTCGCTGTCTGTCGGTCAGTTCCCCCCTCTCTCATACTTACCGTTCCCCGATCTCCGGCGCGGCACTGCACAGCTGTTATAAAAACTCCGGTGGCTTTTATTATTTTGAAAAAGCCGGCCGCCCATTAATCAATCTCGTATTCCCTGCTTTACCCGCCCACAGGCGCCTGTGATTGGTTGCAGTCACACACGCCCACCACGCTCTGAGTGACAGCTGTGTCACTGCACCCAATCACAGCAGCCGGTGGGCGTGTCTATACTGTGCAGTAAAATAAATAAATAATTAAAAAAAACGGCGTGCGGTCCCCCCCCATTTTAATACCAGCCAGATAAAGCCATACGGCTGAAGGCTGGTATTCTCAGGATGGGGAGATCCACGTTATGGGGAGCCCCCCAGCCTAACAATATCAGTCAGCAGCCGCCCAGAATTCCCGTATACATTATATGCGACAATTCTGGGACTGTACCCGGCTCTTCCCGATTTGCCCTGGTGCGTTGGCAAATCGGGGTAATAAGGAGTTATTGGCAGCCCATAGCTGCCAATAAGTCCTAGATTAATCATGTCAGGCGTCTCCCCGAGATACCTTCCATGATTAATCTGTAAGTGACAGTTAAAAAACACACACACACCCGAAAAAATAATTTATTAGAAATAAAAAACACTAACAAAGTCCCTCATCACCAATTTATTAACCCCGACAAAGCCCTCCATGTCCGGCGTAATCCACGGACTTCCAGCGTCGCATCCAGCTCTGCTGCATGGAGGTGACTGGAGCTGCAGAAGACACCGCCGCTCCTGTCAGCTCCACGCAGCAAATGAGGTGAGTAGCGCGATCAGCTGCTGTCAGTCAGGTAACTCGCGGCCACCGCTGGATCCAGCGGTGGCCGCGGGTAACCTCAGTGACAGCTCAGCTGATCGCACTACTCACCTCAGTTGCTGCGTGGAGCTGACAGGAGCGGCGGTGTATTCTGCTGCTCCTGTCACCTGCATGCAGCAGAGCTGGAAGCGACGCTGGAGGTCCGTGGATTACACCGGACATGGAGGGCTTTGCCGGGGTTAATAAATTGGTGATGAGGGACTTTGTTTGTGTTTTTTATTTCTAATAAATTATTTTTTTGGGTGTGTGTGTGTTTTTTAACTGTCACTTACAGATCAATCATGGAAGGTATCTCGGGGAGACGCCTGACATGATTAATCTAGGACTTATTTGCAGCTATGGGCTGCCAATAACTCCTTATTACCCCGATTTGCCAACGCACCAGGGCAAATCGGGAAGAGCCGGGTACAGTCCCAGAACTGTCGCATATAATGTATGCGGCAATTCTGGGCGGCTGCTGACTGATATTGTTAGGCTGGGGGGCTCCCCATAACGTGGAGCTCCCCATCCTGAGAATACCAGCCTTCAGCCGTATGGCTTTATCTGGCTGGTATTAAAATGGGGGGGGGACCGCACGGCGTTTTTTTTAATTATTTATTTATTTCTATACTCCATAGTGACACGCCCACCGGCTGCTGTGATTGGGTGCAGTGAGACACCTGTCACTCAGCGTGGGGGGTGTCTCACTGCAACCAATCATAGGCGCCGGTGGGGGGAGAAAGCTGGGAATACGAGATTGTTTGTTTAATGAGCGGCCGGCTTTTTCAAATTAGAAAAAGCCGCCGGAGCAGTGTGAACGCCGTGCAGCGCCGGTGATCGGGGATCGGTGACTATGAGAGAGGGGGGGACACTTCAGTCACTCGGGGGATTAGCGGTGACCAGTGAATCCTTCACAGGTGACCGCTAATCAGTACCCGGCACACAGACAGAGCCGCGGCATGACAATGAAGTCGGGTGAAGTTCACCCGAGTTCATTCTCATCCCGCTACTCTGTCTTCTGACATGTAGTAACGACATTTTGCATCACACACGTACATTTCACACGGACAACACACACACACATGTCAGTTATTTCACTGACGCACACACGGACATTCCACACGCACATACACACGCAGGCCACACATACCATAAAAACGGACCTAAAAAACGGAAAACGGACCCGAAAAACGGCCCGTTTTACACGTGCGTGGTTTTCAAGGACGTGTGTTTTAGGCCTTAGTGTGTGTTGTTACACAATTACTGGAATGTTTGAGTGGTAGATCCAGCTGTCCATTTGTTCTTATATTTCTAGGAGGAATAACAGAGGTACAGCGCAATAGTTATAATAATTAAAGGTGAACCATAATTCTTATTTCATAGGGAATACAATGATTTATTAAAATAAACATGTCTGGACAGCTGACTAGTTTTCCTTAAAGGGGTTGTCCACTACTAGGACAACCCATCCTGATTCCACTTATTTCCCCCAGTTAAAATTAAAGACCCTGTACTTACCTCTCTCTCTGGTGCCGTTCCAAAGCTGTTTGTAACCGCGGTTCGGTGCTCACGTGACATTCAGTCACACCAGCCCCACATCCAATCACCAACGTCTTTTCTCTCCACCCCTTCTGACAAAAGGAGCAAAGAACAGGAAGTGAAAGGCAGCCGCAGCGCCACTTCCTGTTAATTAACGAATTTGGTCCAAAGATGGTTAGATATAAGCCAGTGGTGATTGGACGCGGAGTCGGCATGACGAATATCCCAAGTGCCCTGAACCGCCATCACTGACAGTGCTGGAACGGCACCAGAACAGGATGCGAGTACAGGGTCTTTAATTTTACCTGCTGGAAACCAGTGGATTCAGGATTTGTTCTGTTAGTGGACACTGGACACCCCCCCATTTAAGATGTTTTTTGTTCATTTGTCTATAGATACAATTTGGAAGAAAATTAGTAAAAAAAAAAATATTTTTTTTTTCCAAAACGTTTTTTATTGATTTTTCAAATTTGTAAAAACATGACAAGTATCATTGCAAAAGAAGAACATTCGTCTGACAAAATGTGACATAGAGGTGGGTGATACCCCAATTTGGAGTTCCATGTTGCTGTTCGATTTAAGATAGTATACAGTAACATTAAACCAAAACATAGGTAATGAAATATAATATAACATATGCAATACAATTCGTTAAATCTCTGTGTCGTCCCTGAATGATTTCAATTTTGCTAGCGTGTCTTGGTATTCCCAACCGTCTCGTCTCCCCCTCCCGCCAGAGCCCCCTCCTAGGTGATTCTCAGTTTACCCAGGCTGTCCTGAATATCGCTCAGGATATACCACTCTGAGTGAACAAAAGGTGCCATCAGGTTAATTATTTCTCCCTGTGTGAATTGGCTTTCAATAAAATGTCTCCATCTCACAAAAAACTTGGCTGTCAACCCATCTTTATCCCTCTCCGCTTCTAGTTTTTCCCACCTCAGAAGGTTGTGTAGTTCGCCCACAACCTCCTTTATGGATGGGCCCTCCCTTTGAATCCAGTGTTTTAAGATGCAACGCTTAGCTATCATGGCTATGTCATGCATTATTGCGTATTTCCTCTTTTCCGGCGTGTTCGGTCCTCCTCCTACTCCTCCCTCAAAGGAGTGGAAAATCCACACCATTAAGTCTAGTTTGCTGAAAATTCCCCATGTTGACTGGGCAAATAGTCTGACTTGGTTCCAGAACCTAGCGATTGTCTCACATTCCCATAGCCCATGCAGCATATCCGTTTTTTCTTTTTGACACTTAGGACACCACCTATCCCTACCTGGTATGTTGAAACCTATAATGGCCCTATGTAGAATTCTGAATTGAGTGTCTCTCCATCTCTCATTGGTAATATGTTTCCGCACTTGTACCCATCCTCTCAGTAGATCATCCACCACTTCTTCCCTTCCCAATTGTTTCCCCCACGCTTTTAAAGTCCGACTATCCTCCCGTGAGATAAGCACCCCCCTTAGCGATCGATAAATTTTAGAGACATTTATACTTGTTACATCACATTCCAGTAACTCATCAATCGAACTTCTGTTCAGCTCTCTTCCAACCACACCCAGGTCTCCTATTATTCCATGTTTCAATTGTTCATACTGGATGACATGTGAGCTATTAAGGTTGTACTTATCCAACACTTCCCGACCTGTCATCCACCTCCTGTCCTCCACATTCATAACATCTATCATTCTCCTGACTCCCCTCTCTTTCCATCTAGTAAATAGCTTGTTTTCTCGTCCCAGGGGAAAATTTGGGAATGCCCAGGGGTTCAAGTACTTGGACACTTTCCATGAGAGCCCCAGTTTTTTCCTTACCGACTTCCATGTTAGCATGGTGTCTCGGAATATAATTGAGTTCCTTATGTGCCCTTCAACCCTAGATAGTGGGGAGTGCAGAATGGACGTCAGATCCCACGGTGACGCATATTTAGTTTCCATCGCATGATCTGAGTGCCTACTCGTTCCTCTCACCCAATCAATTACATGCCTCATGATACATACAAGATTATACCCTTTGACATCTGGAAAGTTTAGACCTCCCTCCTCTGCTGACTTCATCAGCGTACGCAGCTTTATTCTGGGTTTCCTTCCCCTCCACAGAAATTCTGTATACGCGGAGTTGAGCTTATTCACATCCTTTAGTTTTAGCAATAGCGGGATTGTCTGGAAGGGATACAGCAGCCTAGGAAAGCTCATCATTTTTATCAGGTGGCATCTTGCCAGTAATGGAAGTGGCAGACCTTTCCATCCCTTTAATTGAACTGTAATTTTCCTGATTAGCGGTCCATAATTCAAGTTATAGATTGTTTCCACCGATCTTCCTATATGCACTCCCAGGTATTTAATTGAAGATTGTGCTATAGGAATTCCACATAGACAGCCATCCCTTATTTGTCCCCCCATTGTCCCATGATGCCCCTTTAGGAACATGATCTCGCATTTTTTTTTGTTCAGTTTGAAACCGGAGAATGAGCCAAATTTTCAATCAAGGCAAGAGTCTGTGGCAAATCCGCACCGGGGTCCCCCATATAAAGTATGATGTCATCAGCAAAAAGCGCTGTCTTTACTTCTGAACCCCTTATCTTGATTCCTTTAAAGCTATTTTGTCCCTGTAGTATTCTTGACAACGGCTCGATTGCCAGGTTGAATAAAAGAGGAGATAATGGGCAACCCTGTCTTGTTCCCTTCATCAAAGGGAACACGTCTGATAGAAAGCCCGGAGTGTGTACCCTAGCTCCCGAGTTGGCATAAAGGTTTCTAATGTAAAGTCTCATCTTGCCTACAATCCCTATGGCCTCCATTACCCTGTCTAACCACCCCCAATTTACATTATCAAACGCTTTTTCTGCGTCAAGTGTAACTAGGGCAGGTCTAGCCCCTCCCTCAGTGAGACCCAGTCTAACCGCGTCTACCACTAGAATTGTCTTTCGGATATTGGTAACGGCATTTCTCCCCTTAATAAACCCCACCTGGTGATTCGTAATGATCCTAGGTAAGATCTCGGCCAGTCTATTAGCCATGATCTTGGACATAATTTTTAAATCCTGATTTATGAGCGATATAGGTCTATAACTAGAGGGATCATCCAGGTCCTTGGTTCCCTTGGGGAGTAATTTAATATATGCTATGTTGGAATTTTTGGGTATTTCCGCCCCTCCCAGGAAAGCATTAAAGACTGAGGTTAGATCCGGCGAGATCAGATCCTTCAGAGCCTTATAGAATTCACTATTGAAACCGTCAGGTCCCGGTGCCTTGTTGGTGTTAAGCTCCCCAATTGTTCTCGTCACCTCCTCTACTGTGATATCTGCGTTTAAGGCACTCAAATCTTCCTCCGTCAAGCTAGGCATTTGGGCTTGTCTTAGCCACTCTGCCTCATCAGTCATGTCGTTATTCCCTGACCCATATAATTTTCTATAGTAATCTCCCAACAGTTTATTAATGTCCTTAGGATCCGTAGTCACCTCTCCCCCCTTTGTTTTCAGTTTAGAGATCACTGTCATCTTTCTGCTGCCCCTTGCCAGATTGGCCAACATCCTTCCCGCATTGTTGCCAAACCTATGTAAGTCAACCTCCTTGTGCGACCAGAATAGTTGTTCCTTTTTTTTGGCCCATTCGTCAAATCCCTCTTTTGCCTCCAACCATCTGCCTTTTGTCATGGGAGATCTATTTGTCACATAATTTGTATATGCTACCCGTACTGCTTCACTATGGAAATTATAATTCTCATTGGTTTTCCGTTTGATCATGGCTGCGTACCCCACCAGACGGCCCCTTAGGACCGCTTTTGCCGTTTCCCAAAATATCACTGGGGACTCTCTATGTTCCTTATTGTCCTCTGCGAATTCTCCCCACCACTCCTGTAGCACCTTATGGAAATTATCTTGCCTGAGAAGGAACGATGGGAATCTCCATATGATATCTGTACCTCTCCTGAATTTCTCTCTAATGCCCAATCTCACCGGACTATGATCAGAGATCACCATATTCTCTATCACACAATCTTGCGTTCCACTCAGTAAGTCTTGCGAGATCCAGAACTGATCAATACGTGACCAGCTATCATGAGGGTGAGAGAAGTGTGTATACTCTCTGTCATGTGGGTGAGTTAGTCTCCAGATGTCTTTCAGTCCTACGTCTTCTAATGTTACATCCCTATTGTCTAAACTCCTGCCCACATTAGCTGTCCCCTCCTCGCCCCTCCTCCTATCTTCAGCTGAGTCTGGGACAGTGTTAAAATCGCCTCCCACTATAATGTTAGCCTCCCCATCTGCTAATATGGTGGCCTTTATGTCATCATGAAATGTGATTTGTTGTGAATTTGGGCCATAGACATTATAAATACTGAGTTTACCCGCTGGACTAACGATTGTTAAGTGCTGCCACCTTCCATGGTCGTCTGCCTCATGTGCCACTACCTCATGACTGAATTGTTTATTTATTAGAATCATAGTGCCCGCTTTTCTACCTTGTGCCGCTGCCCCGTAAACGGTGCCCACCCAATGTTTCTTCATGTGGAAAAAGTCCTCCCCCCCCAAGTGGGTTTCCTGTAATAAGGCAATGTCTGTCTTTAGTCTTTTCAGATGTCTCAATATCATTGCTCGTTTGTTAGGTGATCTCAGCCCTTTAACATTCCACGTAGTTATCTGTATCATGTTTACCTGGGTATTCTGCTTTTACTACTCCCTCCCCTATGGGCCCCTGCATCAAGGAAGACGAGATGTTCGACACTAGAATCACAGTTGGTACCACAAAATCGACACTCCCTTTCCCCACCTTGCAAATATAACAAATACAACAAAAAGCATGTAACTGTAAAACATAATTTCCCTTCCGAGAAATCCACGGCGCTTCCCGCCACGTTGGTGAGCTCCCCTATTCCTAGCCAAAATATGTAGCTCCCTAATCACCCCCCAAAAAATATATGTTCTATCCCCGGACTAACTTGAATAAGCCTTTGAAAATTATGCAAAAATTAGCACAGTATGTCAAAACCTCAGCAAGATTCTCCAGTCCTACTTATCTCTGACTCCAGGTAGCCATCAGTCCGCCCAGAACAGGCCCACTTCATTTGAATTTGGATGATGTTCCTGGACAAAGGAGAAAAAGAAAAAAAGAAAAAAAAGACCAAGGGGAGAGAAGATGGAGAAAGAAAGGAGAAGAACAAAAAAAAAAAAAAAAAAAAAAAAGAGAGGGGGGGGGAAGAGGACCCAGACTTTGGGATGTTTTCCTCTCTTTTCTCCCTTCCCCCTCCTCCTCTCACCTCCCCAACCCTCTCTCCGTAATGCATCCTCCTCAACGCCTCTCCCTGTTTGGGAAGAGAAAAAAAAAAAAAAACAGGCAAAAAAAGGAAAAACAATGAGCGAGTTCCAGTTCAGGTATCATGGTTTCTCTCCAAGGGTTGGTTCCTGTGTTCCAGGCGAGAATTATGCTGTCGACCCGGGCTTGGCCTCCTTTCCTCCCTGGTCTCGACTTGCTTTTGTCCCCCAAGACGTCCCACATCTCTTCCTGAGCTTGTGGGGGATCCTCTTCTATTATTCCCTTCTCCACTAGCTCCTTTTTCTTGCCTTTCTGACCTAGTCTTGTTGAGCTCTGCCATGAGAATGTTTTCTGCTTCTTTGTAGTCCTTGTAGTATACAAACGAGCCATTGGGGTTTCTAACTTTCAGTGTAGCAGGGTATAATAGCTGGCACTTTACTTTTTTGTTGTACAGAAATGAGCAAATTTTGGTAAATTCTTTTCTCCTTCTGGATACTTCCGCTGAATAATCCCCAAAAATTAGCAGTCTGTTGCCTTGATATTGTAGTGGACGCTTTCGTTCTCTAAAGGCCCTCAATATTTCCTCCTTATGCTTATAATCAAGGAACTTGACAATCACCTGCCTGGCTCTTATCGGGGTATTCTTGTTTGAGTTTTGGCCCTCTCCCTTATTAGCCTCCTGGTGTCTCAGTGGACCCACTCTGTGGGCTCTTTCAACTCTGAATTTCGCCTTTATGCCCAGGGCCTGCGGTAGCTCCCACTCGCATATATTATCCAACTGTCCAATCGACACAGACTCTGGCAACCCGACTATGCGTAGGTTGTTTCGTCTCGATCTGTTTTCCAAATCGTCCGCTTTATCCTTCAAGTATTCATTAGATTTTGCTAGAGCTGCTATTTGCGCTTGCATAGCCAGTATTGTCTCCTCGGAGTCAGATATTCTCTGCTCTGATTCTGCCAGTCTAGATGCATGGGCATTTATCTGTTTTTGCATATTAGCTAATGATGTTTGTATGGCTGCCTCAATAGCCACTTTAATCTCTTTTGACAAGTGTGATGTCACTTCTTCAGCCAGTTTTTTATAGTCCACATTAAGCTTTTGTGTGTACTTGTCTTGGCCTGCAGGTGGTGCTGTTTTCTTAGTTCTCTTTGTCTGGACTGGGCCACCACCTCCATCCCCCAATAGCTTGCAGGCTTGTGATGTTGGTGTAGTAAGCTGCTTTTTGTTTCCTTTGGAAGGGGTATTATTAATTCTTGCATTTGACTTCCTGTGAGTCTGAGTGGGATTAATCTCCCTGTGCTGTTTGTCAGTTTCATCCTCCAACACTGCTGTGTCTCTGAGCTGCCCTGCTTTGCCTGCATCTTCTCTCCCCTCTGCCTCCATATCTCCTTCATCCTCCCATTGGGATCCACCGTCATCAGTCCCCTGCATCCACCTCTCTCCTGCTGTGTCCTCCTGTGACTCCTGGCTCATATCTTCCTTATCTCCTGTCTCCTCGCTCATATCTCCCTTATCTCTCCCCTTCCAGCTCTGTGTTTGCTTTTCTGTGTCTCTCACCATGCGTTCAGGCTCCTCCCCCATCAGGCTCGGCGCCATTATCTTATCTTCTCCTCTGTCCATATCAAAGCTTCTCCAGGCTGACTCACCACTCCCAGAGCTTCTCAGGAGGTACCGTTCCATAGCTGTCTGCTTTAGGTAACCTCCTGTGCTGCTCTCTGTTTGGTGGCTCGTCCGGGGGGGTCTGTTTTTAGTCGGTTTCTGTGAGGGGTGGCAGGAGCTCTCCTCTAAGCTTCCACCTCAGCCAGGACAGGAACAGGAAGTCCAAAAAAATATTTTAAAAACAGGACATCTGTTAATATTGAATTATTTTAATAAATGACACATATTAGTTTTTGTGCTACACCAAAACAAGATAGCAGCCATGAAATAGAATTACTTTGCAGATATCCCAGAATCTCAAAGGGGAAGTAAGTACACATAATTGGATAGCTGTGGCGATCGTCAGAGTTCACACCCTGACTAGTTACCAAGCTAAAGAGCACACCATACAGTTTAACGGAATTTCTGCCTTCTAAATCAATAGAGATGTCCATCAAAGCGAGCAAACAAGGTCTTGCTTCAGTGCACCTTTAAAGTTAATAGCACAGTGGTCCTACAAGAAACTATTTATATGCACATTTAGCTCTTTGAAAGAAAGTCCTTACCTTTACATGGCCAGTTTATTCCTCCATTACTGAGAAATGTGCGTTAATATGCAAATAATGAGACATTTGTAGTTCGATTAATTTGTACTGCTGTTATGGTGCCAGCAGGTGGCAGAGTGTTACTTTAATGCTAGCTTATACTTGCATAAACATCCCTGAATATTTAGTGTAGAGTTGAGTATATGCAGCAAAAGTTTCTAAACCAAAAATGTTGGCAGCAAACATTACATACAGTCATATGAAAAAGTTTGGGCACCCCTATTAATGTTAACCTTTTTTCTTTATAACAATTTGGGTTTTTGCAATAGCTATTTCAGTTTCATATCTAATAACTGATGGACTGAGTAATATTTCTGAATTGAAATGAGGTTTATTGTACTAACAGAAAATGTGCAATCCGCATTTAAACAAAATTTGACCGGTGCAAAAGTATGGGCACCTCAACATAAAAGTAACATTAATATTTTGTAGATCCTCCTTTTGCAAAAATAACAGCCTCTAGTCGCTTCCTGTAGCTTTTAATGAGTTTTTGGATCCTGGATGAAGTTATATTTGACCATTCCTGTTTACAAAACAATTCCAGTTCAGTTAAGTTTGATGGTCGCCGAGCATGGACAGCACGCTTCAAATCATCCCACAGATGTTCAATGATATTCAGGTCTGGGGACTGGGATGGCCATTCCAGAACATTGTAATTGTTCCTCTGCATGAATGCCTGAGTAGATTTGGAGTGGTGTTTTGGATCATTGTCTTGCTGACATATCTATCCCCTGTGTAACTTCAACTTCGACACTCATTCTTGCACATTATTGTCAAGACTCTGCTGATACTGATGTGGTGCCCTGGACAAGCCAGGACGTCACAGTTACTACAACAACACACCCCACGCCCCGGCTAGACACATCTAGGTCAAACAAAAATCCTTGTTGCCTCCCTCCAGGGGCTGATGTCCACACCAGGGGGTGGAACCAGGCGGTTGGCCCCACCCACCGAGGAGTTCACAGTCCTGGAGGCGGGAAAGGGAGTGGAGGGAGATGAGTTTGGAGTTTGAGGAGTTGAGGAGTGAAGTGGTAGCGGAGCAGACTGACCGTGTCCGGGTGCGTGGCCCGCGCACATACAGCAAGGTTGGCAGATGGTGGTGACTGTCTGCAGGAGGGGCTGATTGACGTGAACCGTAAGGACCGGGGACGGGCGGTGGCCCGCCAGTACCAGATCGGGGAGCGAAGAAAAGCCAGCACCAGGCCTACGGACCCCGACCAGGCTTGGAGTCGCCGTAAAACCGGTCAAATCCGTTAGCGAAGGGAACCTCCGGGGTTTCCCAGCAGTCAAGACCCGATTGAAGGCAACAGCTCAAACCGTGAAGGGAAATACAGTCACCGCCAAGGCTACAGTTCCCAGGGCCAGAGCCTGCGGGCAAAAGGGGCTCCCTCAGCCTCCATCCAAGCTGGGGAGCGGGTTACCGGTGGGAAGCCACCAGAACCGAGAACATAACACAGGTGCAGGGAAAGGCAGTCACCGCCAACCTACCGGGAGAAGAACCACCGCAGCCGTCTGTGGGACCCGTCCATCCAGCCATTTATTTTACCGGAGACTTTGCATTCATCATTGGCTGAGTGAGTATCACTGTGCCGTGCGGCAAGAGTCTGTGGCAAATCCGCACCGGGGTCCCCCATATAAAGTATGATGTCATCAGCAAAAAGCGCTGTCTTTACTTCTGAACCCCTTATCTTGATTCCTTTAAAGCTATTTTGTCCCTGTAGTATTCTTGACAACGGCTCGATTGCCAGGTTGAATAAAAGAGGAGATAATGGGCAACCCTGTCTTGTTCCCTTCATCAAAGGGAACACGTCTGATAGAAAGCCCGGAGTGTGTACCCTAGCTCCCGAGTTGGCATAAAGGTTTCTAATGTAAAGTCTCATCTTGCCTACAATCCCTATGGCCTCCATTACCCTGTCTAACCACCCCCAATTTACATTATCAAACGCTTTTTCTGCGTCAAGTGTAACTAGGGCAGGTCTAGCCCCTCCCTCAGTGAGACCCAGTCTAACCGCGTCTACCACTAGAATTGTCTTTCGGATATTGGTAACGGCATTTCTCCCCTTAATAAACCCCACCTGGTGATTCGTAATGATCCTAGGTAAGATCTCGGCCAGTCTATTAGCCATGATCTTGGACATAATTTTTAAATCCTGATTTATGAGCGATATAGGTCTATAACTAGAGGGATCATCCAGGTCCTTGGTTCCCTTGGGGAGTAATTTAATATATGCTATGTTGGAATTTTTGGGTATTTCCGCCCCTCCCAGGAAAGCATTAAAGACTGAGGTTAGATCCGGCGAGATCAGATCCTTCAGAGCCTTATAGAATTCACTATTGAAACCGTCAGGTCCCGGTGCCTTGTTGGTGTTAAGCTCCCCAATTGTTCTCGTCACCTCCTCTACTGTGATATCTGCGTTTAAGGCACTCAAATCTTCCTCCGTCAAGCTAGGCATTTGGGCTTGTCTTAGCCACTCTGCCTCATCAGTCATGTCGTTATTCCCTGACCCATATAATTTTCTATAGTAATCTCCCAACAGTTTATTAATGTCCTTAGGATCCGTAGTCACCTCTCCCCCCTTTGTTTTCAGTTTAGAGATCACTGTCATCTTTCTGCTGCCCCTTGCCAGATTGGCCAACATCCTTCCCGCATTGTTGCCAAACCTATGTAAGTCAACCTCCTTGTGCGACCAGAATAGTTGTTCCTTTTTTTTGGCCCATTCGTCAAATCCCTCTTTTGCCTCCAACCATCTGCCTTTTGTCATGGGAGATCTATTTGTCACATAATTTGTATATGCTACCCGTACTGCTTCACTATGGAAATTATAATTCTCATTGGTTTTCCGTTTGATCATGGCTGCGTACCCCACCAGACGGCCCCTTAGGACCGCTTTTGCCGTTTCCCAAAATATCACTGGGGACTCTCTATGTTCCTTATTGTCCTCTGCGAATTCTCCCCACCACTCCTGTAGCACCTTATGGAAATTATCTTGCCTGAGAAGGAACGATGGGAATCTCCATATGATATCTGTACCTCTCCTGAATTTCTCTCTAATGCCCAATCTCACCGGACTATGATCAGAGATCACCATATTCTCTATCACACAATCTTGCGTTCCACTCAGTAAGTCTTGCGAGATCCAGAACTGATCAATACGTGACCAGCTATCATGAGGGTGAGAGAAGTGTGTATACTCTCTGTCATGTGGGTGAGTTAGTCTCCAGATGTCTTTCAGTCCTACGTCTTCTAATGTTACATCCCTATTGTCTAAACTCCTGCCCACATTAGCTGTCCCCTCCTCGCCCCTCCTCCTATCTTCAGCTGAGTCTGGGACAGTGTTAAAATCGCCTCCCACTATAATGTTAGCCTCCCCATCTGCTAATATGGTGGCCTTTATGTCATCATGAAATGTGATTTGTTGTGAATTTGGGCCATAGACATTATAAATACTGAGTTTACCCGCTGGACTAACGATTGTTAAGTGCTGCCACCTTCCATGGTCGTCTGCCTCATGTGCCACTACCTCATGACTGAATTGTTTATTTATTAGAATCATAGTGCCCGCTTTTCTACCTTGTGCCGCTGCCCCGTAAACGGTGCCCACCCAATGTTTCTTCATGCGGAAAAAGTCCTCCCCCCCCAAGTGGGTTTCCTGTAATAAGGCAATGTCTGTCTTTAGTCTTTTCAGATGTCTCAATATCATTGCTCGTTTGTTAGGTGATCTCAGCCCTTTAACATTCCACGTAGTTATCTGTATCATGTTTACCTGGGTATTCTGCTTTTACTACTCCCTCCCCTATGGGCCCCTGCATCAAGGAAGACGAGATGTTCGACACTAGAATCACAGTTGGTACCACAAAATCGACACTCCCTTTCCCCACCTTGCAAATATAACAAATACAACAAAAAGCATGTAACTGTAAAACATAATTTCCCTTCCGAGAAATCCACGGCGCTTCCCGCCACGTTGGTGAGCTCCCCTATTCCTAGCCAAAATATGTAGCTCCCTAATCACCCCCCAAAAAATATATGTTCTATCCCCGGACTAACTTGAATAAGCCTTTGAAAATTATGCAAAAATTAGCACAGTATGTCAAAACCTCAGCAAGATTCTCCAGTCCTACTTATCTCTGACTCCAGGTAGCCATCAGTCCGCCCAGAACAGGCCCACTTCATTTGAATTTGGATGATGTTCCTGGACAAAGGAGAAAAAGAAAAAAAGAAAAAAAAGACCAAGGGGAGAGAAGATGGAGAAAGAAAGGAGAAGAACAAAAAAAAAAAAAAAAAAAAAAAGAGAGGGGGGGGGAAGAGGACCCAGACTTTGGGATGTTTTCCTCTCTTTTCTCCCTTCCCCCTCCTCCTCTCACCTCCCCAACCCTCTCTCCGTAATGCATCCTCCTCAACGCCTCTCCCTGTTTGGGAAGAGAAAAAAAAAAAAAAAAAAAAAAAACAGGCAAAAAAAGGAAAAACAATGAGCGAGTTCCAGTTCAGGTATCATGGTTTCTCTCCAAGGGTTGGTTCCTGTGTTCCAGGCGAGAATTATGCTGTCGACCCGGGCTTGGCCTCCTTTCCTCCCTGGTCTCGACTTGCTTTTGTCCCCCAAGACGTCCCACATCTCTTCCTGAGCTTGTGGGGGATCCTCTTCTATTATTCCCTTCTCCACTAGCTCCTTTTTCTTGCCTTTCTGACCTAGTCTTGTTGAGCTCTGCCATGAGAATGTTTTCTGCTTCTTTGTAGTCCTTGTAGTATACAAACGAGCCATTGGGGTTTCTAACTTTCAGTGTAGCAGGGTATAATAGCTGGCACTTTACTTTTTTGTTGTACAGAAATGAGCAAATTTTGGTAAATTCTTTTCTCCTTCTGGATACTTCCGCTGAATAATCCCCAAAAATTAGCAGTCTGTTGCCTTGATATTGTAGTGGACGCTTTCGTTCTCTAAAGGCCCTCAATATTTCCTCCTTATGCTTATAATCAAGGAACTTGACAATCACCTGCCTGGCTCTTATCGGGGTATTCTTGTTTGAGTTTTGGCCCTCTCCCTTATTAGCCTCCTGGTGTCTCAGTGGACCCACTCTGTGGGCTCTTTCAACTCTGAATTTCGCCTTTATGCCCAGGGCCTGCGGTAGCTCCCACTCGCATATATTATCCAACTGTCCAATCGACACAGACTCTGGCAACCCGACTATGCGTAGGTTGTTTCGTCTCGATCTGTTTTCCAAATCGTCCGCTTTATCCTTCAAGTATTCATTAGATTTTGCTAGAGCTGCTATTTGCGCTTGCATAGCCAGTATTGTCTCCTCGGAGTCAGATATTCTCTGCTCTGATTCTGCCAGTCTAGATGCATGGGCATTTATCTGTTTTTGCATATTAGCTAATGATGTTTGTATGGCTGCCTCAATAGCCACTTTAATCTCTTTTGACAAGTGTGATGTCACTTCTTCAGCCAGTTTTTTATAGTCCACATTAAGCTTTTGTGTGTACTTGTCTTGGCCTGCAGGTGGTGCTGTTTTCTTAGTTCTCTTTGTCTGGACTGGGCCACCACCTCCATCCCCCAATAGCTTGCAGGCTTGTGATGTTGGTGTAGTAAGCTGCTTTTTGTTTCCTTTGGAAGGGGTATTATTAATTCTTGCATTTGACTTCCTGTGAGTCTGAGTGGGATTAATCTCCCTGTGCTGTTTGTCAGTTTCATCCTCCAACACTGCTGTGTCTCTGAGCTGCCCTGCTTTGCCTGCATCTTCTCTCCCCTCTGCCTCCATATCTCCTTCATCCTCCCATTGGGATCCACCGTCATCAGTCCCCTGCATCCACCTCTCTCCTGCTGTGTCCTCCTGTGACTCCTGGCTCATATCTTCCTTATCTCCTGTCTCCTCGCTCATATCTCCCTTATCTCTCCCCTTCCAGCTCTGTGTTTGCTTTTCTGTGTCTCTCACCATGCGTTCAGGCTCCTCCCCCATCAGGCTCGGCGCCATTATCTTATCTTCTCCTCTGTCCATATCAAAGCTTCTCCAGGCTGACTCACCACTCCCAGAGCTTCTCAGGAGGTACCGTTCCATAGCTGTCTGCTTTAGGTAACCTCCTGTGCTGCTCTCTGTTTGGTGGCTCGTCCGGGGGGGTCTGTTTTTAGTCGGTTTCTGTGAGGGGTGGCAGGAGCTCTCCTCTAAGCTTCCACCTCAGCCAGGACAGGAACAGGAAGTCCAAAAAAATATTTTAAAAACAGGACATCTGTTAATATTGAATTATTTTAATAAATGACACATATTAGTTTTTGTGCTACACCAAAACAAGATAGCAGCCATGAAATAGAATTACTTTGCAGATATCCCAGAATCTCAAAGGGGAAGTAAGTACACATAATTGGATAGCTGTGGCGATCGTCAGAGTTCACACCCTGACTAGTTACCAAGCTAAAGAGCACACCATACAGTTTAACGGAATTTCTGCCTTCTAAATCAATAGAGATGTCCATCAAAGCGAGCAAACAAGGTCTTGCTTCAGTGCACCTTTAAAGTTAATAGCACAGTGGTCCTACAAGAAACTATTTATATGCACATTTAGCTCTTTGAAAGAAAGTCCTTACCTTTACATGGCCAGTTTATTCCTCCATTACTGAGAAATGTGCGTTAATATGCAAATAATGAGACATTTGTAGTTCGATTAATTTGTACTGCTGTTATGGTGCCAGCAGGTGGCAGAGTGTTACTTTAATGCTAGCTTATACTTGCATAAACATCCCTGAATATTTAGTGTAGAGTTGAGTATATGCAGCAAAAGTTTCTAAACCAAAAATGTTGGCAGCAAACATTACATACAGTCATATGAAAAAGTTTGGGCACCCCTATTAATGTTAACCTTTTTTCTTTATAACAATTTGGGTTTTTGCAATAGCTATTTCAGTTTCATATCTAATAACTGATGGACTGAGTAATATTTCTGAATTGAAATGAGGTTTATTGTACTAACAGAAAATGTGCAATCCGCATTTAAACAAAATTTGACCGGTGCAAAAGTATGGGCACCTCAACATAAAAGTAACATTAATATTTTGTAGATCCTCCTTTTGCAAAAATAACAGCCTCTAGTCGCTTCCTGTAGCTTTTAATGAGTTTTTGGATCCTGGATGAAGTTATATTTGACCATTCCTGTTTACAAAACAATTCCAGTTCAGTTAAGTTTGATGGTCGCCGAGCATGGACAGCACGCTTCAAATCATCCCACAGATGTTCAATGATATTCAGGTCTGGGGACTGGGATGGCCATTCCAGAACATTGTAATTGTTCCTCTGCATGAATGCCTGAGTAGATTTGGAGTGGTGTTTTGGATCATTGTCTTGCTGACATATCTATCCCCTGTGTAACTTCAACTTCGACACTCATTCTTGCACATTATTGTCAAGACTCTGCTGATACTGATGTGGTGCCCTGGACAAGCCAGGACGTCACAGTTACTACAACAACACACCCCACGCCCCGGCTAGACACATCTAGGTCAAACAAAAATCCTTGTTGCCTCCCTCCAGGGGCTGATGTCCACACCAGGGGGTGGAACCAGGCGGTTGGCCCCACCCACCGAGGAGTTCACAGTCCTGGAGGCGGGAAAGGGAGTGGAGGGAGATGAGTTTGGAGTTTGAGGAGTTGAGGAGTGAAGTGGTAGCGGAGCAGACTGACCGTGTCCGGGTGCGTGGCCCGCGCACATACAGCAAGGTTGGCAGATGGTGGTGACTGTCTGCAGGAGGGGCTGATTGACGTGAACCGTAAGGACCGGGGACGGGCGGTGGCCCGCCAGTACCAGATCGGGGAGCGAAGAAAAGCCAGCACCAGGCCTACGGACCCCGACCAGGCTTGGAGTCGCCGTAAAACCGGTCAAATCCGTTAGCGAAGGGAACCTCCGGGGTTTCCCAGCAGTCAAGACCCGATTGAAGGCAACAGCTCAAACCGTGAAGGGAAATACAGTCACCGCCAAGGCTACAGTTCCCAGGGCCAGAGCCTGCGGGCAAAAGGGGCTCCCTCAGCCTCCATCCAAGCTGGGGAGCGGGTTACCGGTGGGAAGCCACCAGAACCGAGAACATAACACAGGTGCAGGGAAAGGCAGTCACCGCCAACCTACCGGGAGAAGAACCACCGCAGCCGTCTGTGGGACCCGTCCATCCAGCCATTTATTTTACCGGAGACTTTGCATTCATCATTGGCTGAGTGAGTATCACTGTGCCGTGCGGCACCGCGCTGCCCCCGCGACCCTGCACCTCACCAGGCCCCGTAACCCGCCTGCCATCCCTCCCTCACCGGGCCCCGGGACAACCAACCCCCCTACCCATGGAGGGGAAAAACAACATCCGAGCTGCTCCCTGTCATCGCTCCCGGGATCCCCGTCCAGAGCAGCGGTGGTGTCACAACCTCACCACAACCGTGGGTGGCGTCACGGACAATAAATCCCCAAAACCATTCCCCTTTTCACTCACAGGCGAGGAGCGCCGCTCAAGTCCCCGGGATCCGGCCCACCGCTCGAGCCACCGACCGAGCAGCAAACGAAGCAGCAGCAGCGCCGGACCCGAGCGTGGTGAGCGCAGCATCCCCTCCCCGCCCGCGACACTGAGTTGAATCCATGCGACCCTCAACTTTAACAAGATTCCCGGTGCTGGCATTGGCCACACAGCCCCAAAGCATGATGGAACCTCCACCAAATTTTACTGTGGGTAGCAAGTGCTTTTCTTGGAATGCCGTGTTTTTTTGCCTCCATGCATAACGCCTTTTTGTATGACCAAACAACTCAATCCTTGTTTCATCAGTCCACAGGACCGTCTTTCAAAATGTAACTGGCTTGTCCAAATGTGCTTTTGCATACCTCAGGCGACTCTGTTTGTGGCGTGCTTGTAGAAACGGCTTCTTTCGCATCACTCTCCCATACAGCTTCTCCTTGTGCAACGTGCGCTGTATTGTTGACCGATGCACATTGACACCATCTGCAGCAAGATGATGCTGCAGGTCTTTGGAGGTGGTCTGTGGATTGTCCTTTACTGTTCTCACCATTCTTCTTCTCTGCCTTTCTGATATTTTTCTTGGCCTGCCACTTCTGGGCTTAACAAGAACTGTACCTGTGTTCTTCCATTTCCTTACTATGTTCCTCACAGTGGAAACTGACAGTTTAAATCTCTGAGACAACTTTTTGTATCCTTCCCCTGAACAACTATGTTGAATAATCTTTGTTTTCAGATCATTTGAGAGTTGTTTTGAGGAGCCCATGATGCCACTCTTCATAGGAGATTCAAATAGGAGAAAAACTTGCAAGTGGCCACCTTAAATACCTTTTCTCATGATTGGATACACCTGCCTATGAAGTTCAAAGCTCAATGAGGTTACAAAACCAATTTTGTGCTTTAGTAAGTCAGTAAAAAGTAGTTAGGAGTGTTCAAATCAAGAAATTGATAAAGGTGCCCATACTTTTGCACCGGTCAAATTTTGTTTAAATGCGGATTGCACATTTTCTGTTAGTACAATAAACCTCATTTCAATCCATAAATATTACTCAGTCCATCAGTTATTAGATATATGAAACTGAAATAGCTGTTGCAACAACCCAAATTGTTATAAAGAAAAAAGGTTAACATTAGTAGGGGTGCCAAACTTTTTCATATGACTGTAAAATCTTTTTACACTCATATTATTCCCTATTTATTTGAAAGGTTGAAAAATGCTGCAAAAACAATGAAAGAATTGATTTGCTGCAGATTTTAAAAAAATTGATTCATGGTTGAAATTTGCAAGGAAAAAATAATCAACACTTACATGAGATTTTAGAAATCTCATTCAGTTTGCTGGTACAGTAAAGTAATATTTTACTTTTGAAAAACATGTGGATATGTGGCACCCCTGAGGCTTAAGGCGCTACAGGGTATTACACCTCCTTTCAGGTGTAATACCCATCCCGGGTTAGGAGGTGGTTAACTGCCGGTGCCTTTACAAAACCACACACATAAAACAATAAGGTGCTTTCCCACAGGGGAGTGGACTAGGGCAAACAGGGAGGTTAGCCATCATGAAGCATGGGACTTCCCCAGTCACTAGGACAACCACTGGGAGCGGGCACCACTTGGGGTAAGAAGTAGGCGCAACCATCTCACAAGAGCAGACTTTCCCGGGCACAGCTTGGGATAAGATCTCACACAGACAACAGGAGTCAAGTGTTTCTCTTTCTTTGTGGGGCCCGTGGCTTGGAACTGGAGGCTCAACCCGGGTTCTGGATAGCAAACAGAGGACACATCACTAGGAAGACTTCCTTGGGCACCAGTGGTGACCACCAACTATCCGGGATCGGCTGGAGCCCATCGTGGCAGAGACCGGTACTCTGGGGCAGCGCCTGAACTATCAGTGAATAAAAGACCTGGAACCGCAGCCCCTGCCTCTGCCTTTCATTTGCCGGCACCAGTGCCCAGCGCTGCTGCGCCATCGAGGACTACCACCACCCCCGTCCATCCTCCGTCATCCTCACCATGGTAATCCCGCTCCGCCTTTGGGGAGCGACACCATCCCAGCTGTGACCTTCACTATCAGCCCCGGAGACCAGCACCCGCATCGGCGGCCCATTTCTGGCCGCGGACCACAAGTGGCGTCACGATATAAAAAGACTTTCCTCACTGCTACCACCCCAATCCTCCATCCTTGTTCCCATCCCCCGCCTTCCCTCCCTCCTGTACGCCTCAGGGTCAAGAAACTGGGACAGGCCACCCTGTGACAACGCAGAGGATCTGCGACCGCCGGCCCGGCGACGAGTCGGGTAAAAACCCCTTGACCCCAGGGTGGCACAGATATACACAGCAAAAACTCAGTATGTGAACAAGTCCATTAAGTGTCAGGTCTAATATGATATGTAGCACCCCACGGGGCTTAAGGGGTTATTCGTCACTGGGCCAGTGGTTTTGTAGGGTTGCTGTGACTGGCCTGACCCGTCTCCCTGGCCCCGTCGGCTACATTTAAAAGACAAACAAGAGGGTGAAAGGTGTAAAGGGGGATGAAAGGAGGGTGAAGGGTCCCTGGGAAGCGTGTCACCGGTTGCAGCAGTGACTGGGGTCTCGGCCTCCTCCACCGCAGTCCCTTCCTGCGACTTTTCCTCTTCCAGGAGCAGTGTTGGATGGCAATGGGAGATGCTTTGCAGCGCCACTTGTGGTGTGCGGTCAGGAATCGGCTGCCCCCGCGATATGTTGCTGTCCTCTGGGGCTGTTTTTAACACAGCCCAGATAGTTCAGCTCCTCACAGGTGGAGCGAGCCCCAGTGAGGATGAGGGTGATGGCTGATGGCGCCGAAATACGGGGCAGTGGCGCCGGCAATGACAAGGACAACACCGGGGCTGCAGTTCAAAGTTCCTTTTACTCACAGTTCTTAAAGCAACAAAAGTGAGTACACCCCTAAGAGAAAATGGCCAAATTGTGCCCATAGTGTCAGTATTTTGTGTGGCCACCATTAGTTTTAAGCACTGCCTTAACTCTTTTGGGCATGGAGTTCACTAGAGCTTCACAGGAAACACTGGAATCCTCTTCTACTTTTCTACCACATCATCACAGAGCTAGTGGATGTTGGAGACCTTGTGTTTCTCCACCTTCAGGTTGAGGATGCCCCAAAGATGCTCAATAAAGTTTAGGTCTAGAGACATGCTTGGACAGTCCAGCACCTTTACACTTAGTTTCTTTACAAACGCAGTGTCATCTAGGAGGTGTGTTTGGTGGTCATTATCGTGTTAGAATCCGGCTTTATGAAGGGAGGGGATCATGCTCTGCTTCAGTTTGTCACTGTACATGTTGGCATTCATGGTTCCAACAATGAACTGTAGCCGCCCACAGCCGGCAGTACTCATGCAGCCCCAAACCATGACACTTCCACCACCATGCTTGACCATTCTGTGTATATATGAGACAAAAGTTATAGGGATAAAGTTAAACAAAAAATTATAAATTTAAAAAAAAAAAAAAAAAAAAAAAAATTAAACAAATTTTGTCTCATATATACACAGAATTTTCCATTGCTATACTCTTCTCTAAAAAAAGATACCCCAGAATAAGGCAACCAGATGGTTATAGACGGATAAGAAAATAATATCACAGAATACTTTTATCTATAAAATCCTGAAAGGACCCACTTCCCTAGTTCAATAATAATATAATAAAAACAATAAAACCATAAACCAATGAAAATGTCAGAAAGAGACATATACATACATACAAATAATGAGAGAAAAAAAAAGGGAAAAGAAATTATGTAGGCACATATACATCTATACAATTAACGGTCATATAGGTTTAGATATATAAAGAAATGTATATGTGAATGTAAAGAAAATATGAGGGAGATGACTTATACTGTATTGACTATTTTTGACCTGAATTTTATTAATAGTAATTTTTTTTTTATAAACATAAATTTTAATACATTTTATAAATATTTATACATATTTTTATATTCATTGTCGTTTAAAATCTATATATACAGATACAGAGATATACGTATAACATTAATATATATAAAATCAGCCATAGTAAAAGTAACTATACAGTTTATTCAACTCCATCATAGTTTATTTATAATACATTTGGAAAATAGTATGTTTTTAATAGTATATTATTTATTTTAATAATATATCTTTTAGTGGAATTCCTAATACATTACCCTGATACGAGCTCCAGCTATCAGGGGGTTTAAGGGTTAAAATTCTAATGTTCCAAGAGCGGCACACCCAAAAGGTCCACCCTTTTGGTTTTTTAATCTATATAAGAAGTTTTAAACACTGCTCCTGTTATACCTGATGAAAGCATATTGTCTGCTGAAACGTGTTGTATTAATAGGAGCTTATAATTAATAAAGTACAACATTTAATATCAACAAGTGGTTCCTTATGCGCTACACCAGACCGAAAGAACTCTTTTCCATATACCCACTCACTACCTGGGATTTCGGTAGTAGCTGCAAAGGACCTGCCAACCCATTATAGAATCCAGCTGGGAACTAGAGGATCGTGGAGGAAAACCTGAATCCCAAGGTGCCGGTGGAGTTCAGGAGCCGACAACGATACCATAAGTCTGGATTCAATAAGCTTGGACACTGCAATCAGAACGGAGGAATACCCCGGACTAACACGCTTTCACTGGAGTTGTGCGGGGGCGCACAACCTGCAAAGGTGAGCAGTTCTAAATATCTATCCTAAATCTATCCACGGATGCTTCTCATATTGCGCCTGTCTCTCTATCTCTATTTCATTATTAAAAGGATTTCGGCATAGCGGATGAGTGCGGTCTGTTTCCCTTTCTGGAGTTGCTTGGATTATCCCCTATTCATGGATGGGCACCCCGCATCCGAGAGACATTCCACGTTGGAGCTACACTCCTAGCGCACGTGCGATTCCTCAAGGTATCATTCAGTGGTGCAGGACTGCTCTCTATATTTGTGTTCTAGATATACAAGGGGACACACAAAGCAATAGGGTCTTATCCAGTGGATACCAGTAAGGTGAGAAATAAGGAGCTGCTCAACTCTTTGAGTTGTTAAACTCACAACTGAGGATGTAAGGTAGGACACTTGCTGCAGTACTCTTTGGCCTTGAGATCCCGCCGTTAAAGAAGTGGTTCACCCATATTTATTATTGGCCACAACGATATTATGTTGAGAAACAAGGTTTCTCTCAAATACCTTGTGTTGCCAATAATGCCTGTGAGCAGCGCTATTGCAGTCCTCCCTTCCCCATCGCCTGACCCCCGGGCTCCGTGACCTCGGGGATCCGGTGATGTCACGTCAACTTCCTGCTCACCTGACATCACCGTGGCCGACCCAGTCTCCATGAGTCACTGGGCTATGGGCGGAGTTTCACCGTTGCGCTCTGCAACTTAAGAGGAGGGACCAGGGAGGTGCTGTGCTGTGACGCTGGGCTGTGATGAGCGCGGAAACTCTGCCCACAGCCGAGTCACTTACGGAGACTGGGGCCGGCTGCGGTGATGTTAGGTGAGAAGGAAGTTGACATGACATCACCGGATCCCCGAGGTCATGGAGCCAGGGGTCAGGGGAAGAGCGGACTGCAATAGCGTCACTCACAGGGACTATTGGCAACACAAGGTATTTGAGAGAAACCTTGTTTCTCAAAATAATATTATTGTGGCCAATGATGAACATGGGTGAACCACCCCTTTAAGTCCAAGTAGTGGAAGGATAGAAGTAGTAGTTTGTGCTGCTGGTGAACCAAGAAATCCAAGATAATAGGCAAGATGGGACAAATTGTTTATTCTCTATGCGTTTCAAGAGGATGGTGTGTGTAAAAGACAGGGTTAATACTGCACTGTCAATGATAAAGACATCCAGGAATGTAGAAAGTTTATTTATTTTCAACGCATTTCAGAGAACACTGATTCCTTTTTCAGGAAAATTACATCCATCCTTTGTCTACCTTTTATCATAACCTTGAATGTAAATGTTGAAAATTCCATCAGACACACTCTTTATAATCACCAGAGAATAGATAATATTAGGGATTTTAACGCTAACCCTTTTTTAACGATGGTATCTTCAGGAGCACACTGCTCCTCTGCCTCCTGACTTCCTGCTTGCTAGGGTATATTGGGCTTCTGAATTTTGACAATTTGAATTGGCAGCAAAGCCAATTATTAATTATTAATGCCCGTGTATGATCCCCGGACCTGGTAAGACCGTTCCCACTTAATGTGGGATTTATTATTTGTTACGGTTCCCATGGTTACCGGAGCATCTGCCTGTGACACACAAGTTTATATTCTCCCCTGAATGGGGTTGTGAAACTAATATACTATACTGTGTGCCTAGTTTTTGCCTCAGTTAGGGCTATCATTATATATGTACTGTGTGATTTATCTCCCACTGCTGTACACCAACTGAGGCAGTCTGTATTTGGGCCTACGTATTTTTAGCCCATTGTTGGTCCACATTGTTGGATCTTTGCTACCTTGGTTTTAATCTTGTGAGCCACTGTTCACTTTTATCCGCATATACAGTAAAAGTTATGTTTTAAGCTTGTCTTTTTTTTTCCATATCCCATTTGGTCCAGCTAATTTGTTTGATTGCTGTGGATCTACTTTTTGGTATACTGCTATCCCCTCTTAAAGGGAATCTGTCAGCAATTTTTACTATGTAATCTGAGAACAGCATGGTGTAGGGATTTAAACACTGATTTCAGTGATGTCAATGATAGGCGTGTGCTGTCGTTTACTTACAATGAAGGTTTTATCACCAGAAGATTATCACTGTCCAAGACTAGAGATACCGTCACACATAATGAGATCGCTAGCGAGATTGCAGCTGAGTCACGGTTTTCGTGACGCAGTAGTGATCCCGTTAGCGATCCCGTTATGTGTGACATCTACCAGCGATCAGGCCCCTGCTGTGAGATCTCTAGTCGTTACCAAATGGTCCAGGCCATTTTCTTCAAAGGCGATGTCCTGCTGTGCAAGACACATCGCTGTGTTTGACACTGTGTGACAGGGTCACAGTGACTGCTGAGATTGTTATACAGGTCGCTACTGCGACCTGTATTGTTCCTGATCGCTGGTAAGGTCTGACTGTGTGACATCTCACCTGCGACCTCCCAGCGACTTACCTGCGATCCCTATCAGGGCGCATCGTTTTTGGGATCGCTGGTAAGTCGTTGTGTGTGACTGGGCCTTAGGTCTCATGCACCTGCTAGACTGACCATTCCATCTACTCTGATAAGCAGCTCGCTGTCAATAGACTATATACATAGAGAACCGTGGTGTTGGTGGGGTTATCGTTCTGAGTACTGTTATATGCTACATCTAAGAACTCTGATTGTGTCACAACTGCTGCACCCTGTAATCTAAGTAATACATCATGGGACTCAGGGTCTCTATTTTTATATTATGCTGCTCTCAGATGATGATGATGATGCAAAAACCTGATGACAGATTCCATTTAAATGAATTATGGAATGACCTTTGTCTGTACATAGTGAATTAAGTGTATTGTTCGAATTACTACTTTGTATAAGCGGAAATGAGTCCACTCCTTCATAAAGGCCCCCCGGGGGATTCACCTATTCACCAGTGGGCCAGTCTGAGCCTGGATACAACCCATTCAATATTCAATATTACCTTGTTTATATTATGGCATTATGTATTTGTTTGTTTTTCCAGATTCATTAGTTCAATACAAAAGTGAACAATGGTATAAAATCACCCGAGGAGTGTGTAAAGCTCACATTACAAATCCTCCTGTGCCCCCACTTTCATAGCGTGTTTGTGGGGGAGGCTGATTGAGTGAAGCATCAGCATGGGAGCCGCAGAGCATTGGTAATTTGACTAATACTCTTATAATTGTCATCTGCTGTCAGATATCATGGGCCTGGGAAATCTCTATGAAGTTGTTTATGATGCATTTATACATACAAGAGTCAACTTGTCCAAGTTCCCAAGCTCCGAATACACAAAAATATGTTTCAATGTTACATAACAAGTTCTAGGATTTGTAAAGCAGATTAACCTATATGTGTTCAGTGCAAATGAGAAACACGGTGTGCAGAAATCTGGCAGGCTCCAGATATTGGTCTTCATGTCCTTTCCGATAAAGTAATGTCATCCTGTTGGAAGGTGGGATTGTCATGTCCTTCTCTGGGATATGGTTTCCAGGTTACATCTTCAATTTTGTCAGCCTGTACAAGAACGAAACAAATATGATTATATGATGGCTATACATAATTACATTAATATGATTTAATGATTTCAAAAGATAAATGAATCAGAAAATAGGTTTTACATGTTTTTTGGTAATATCAAATGTGCTACTTTGGAGCAATATTTGCATAATACAAAACAATGGAGGCTTAAAGCGGTATTCCCAACTTCAAGATCCTATCCCAATATTTAGTAGGTGTAATAATAATATTAGCTAATACCTATAATAACGGAGCATACAATACATACCCCAGAATACTCAAAAATAGAACTGTCACGCTGTACTCTAAGATGTAGAATAGCAGTACAGCGCAGTAATGTGGGACTGAGAGGATTCCTGAAACTATCTGAGAAGGTAGTTAGCTGGTAAACCACTAGGGGGCATTAGAGTGGAGAAAACGTATGAGCAGAGAATTCCCTAGCAGAGGTAATACTAGTCAAGCCCACCAGATGGCAGTAGAATCGTCAGAAATCCGTGTCATAACATGAGGTCTTGTAAATACACAGGGGAAAAGTGTAAATGTAGTCAGAGGGAAGCAAATAGTCAGTAGCCGGGAAATCAGAACTCAGAAGTGAGGGAGAATGGGAAGAAGAGAACAGAATCAAGGTAAACAGATGAGGAACGAACAGGGAGACAGACGAGCAGGGAGCTGAAGGGAGACAGCGGGAGAGACACTGACAAGACATAAACCGAGAACAGAGGAGGTTACCAACAGGTCAGGTGAACACGGAGGTCAGGCGGGGGGCAGGGCAGACAACAGGTCACTCATGAATATCACTGGCGTAGTCCCAGAGAAACAGTGCCCTAATAAAGCAGCCTGACCTCCAGAATGAGGCAGGAAGGATTAACTCCTAACGTGACCTGTATCAGAAGTGAAACTAAAAAAAAGGCTCAGCTGCAACTGAGCCAGGAGTGAATCATGACAAGAACTTTATTTAGTGCTTCAAAATGGCAGCAACATTTTATAAGGGAGATACACGTTTGGAGGGACAAGTCAGCAATGGAGCCTGGACTTTGAATCAGAGTAGATGTCATTTTTGATCAATTTCTTCAATGTTAAGTATTATATAAAGATTATGTAAACAACAAGGAATATTAGAATGGCAAGTCTATTCCACAAGATCTGGATGATTCAATGGCATATTAGCATATTTGTTGATGTTACTTTACAATATTGAATCAAGGTCTATTTTTGAGTATTTTTGGGAAGTGCAGACGGAATAGTTACAGCCGGAATAATGATGTATCTACTATTCATAGCTTTTACAGACTAAAATACTTGAATTTCTCCTTACCCTGTCGGTTTTGCATAACATGCCAAGTACACTGTCCTGTCTTCCATAGAGATAGTCACGATTTATATTCTGTTTCCATCCCCCTATAAAATATATGTACAGATTTTAGGGCATTGCAGTTTATATTCATATGTATAGCAACACAAGGTCCATTCATCATGAGGCTGTGGAATTACCCATTGCCTAATATCTATCTCTGCATTAACTCAACCACGTCACATTTTAAGTAGCACTAGAAACCCCTTGAAATCATATATTCAATTAGTACTTAATGTTCATAAGTGTTAATATTTTCTTTTTTATCCTCCTTGTAGGTAAATATTGTGCAAGACATTGATGCAAGTACTTAAGTCTTGGCAGAAAGATAGGAACACTTGGTCGGAACTTTGTGGTGCCATCTAATTATAATAAAATGCTTACCACACTAATATTAGTTGATAATGGATTTGTTAACATATTGCAACAGACTGCTCTGTTTCATCTAATTCCCCGTTTTACTATATTATTTATTTTTCATAATAGAAGCAAGTCCAATAACAGATATCATTTTGCACAGTTCTCTTCTTTTATTAAAGAGAACCTGTCAGGTCCCTTATTGCCCTCCAACCCAGCAGCATTCACCTGTGTATGCCAAAATTCCCTGCCTACCCAGCCCTGTATAATGCTATTTACTAAAATCAATGTTTAAAAAAAGCATTCATAAAGATGCTAATTAGGCCTTTGACTAGTCGAAGTCAGTTTCCCAGACTTGTCAGCCCTCTTTCCATATTATCACACCCATGTGTGCATGATGACATGATTTCCACAAGGCGGTATCATCGCAGCTCCTGGAAATCTTCAGCATGTACGCGGCTCATCTACGGAGCTTCAATGAACCAGTTGCAGAGAGGCACATTGTGCATGACTGGAAGAACAGCCTCTGCACATCCGATCATGCACTCTCTGCCTCTCTGAAGCTAGGACATGTACACCCAGCTTCAAAAGTTCACTGAAGTTGCCTAAATGATCTGTGCTCATACACAAGGTTTCCAGGAGTTCCAAAGATGCCGAATCTTGAACATCTTGTAATCGCACCCACAGAGGTGTGATAGTATGGAAAGAGGGCAGACTAGTCTGGGAAACTGATGCCCCATTGACTAGTCAAAGGTCTAATTAACATCTTTATAAATGCTTTTTTTAAACATTGGTTTTAGTAAATATCATTAGGGTTGGTTAGGCAGAGAATTTAGGCATACACATGTGACTGCTGCTGGGTTGGAGGGCATAGGGGAATATTGAGAAAATGGAATTGGTGCCAATTAGATTAGTGTCTAAAAGATGACCAAACTATATGACTACCCAAATGTTCTAAGAAACTCATTGGTATCTTGAAATGTTCTAGACAAATATACCATTTACTGTATATCACAAAAGTGATTACACCCCTCACATTTTTGTAAAAAAATTTTTTATATCTTTTCATGGGACAACACTGAAGACATGACACTTTGATACAATATAAAGTAGTCATTGTACAGATTGTATAACAGTGTAAGTTTGATGTGCACTCTAAATATAATACATGGAAAAAAATAGCATTCAGCTCACTAGTCTTGAAGACTGTAGATGGATGCCTTGGTAAGGTACGATGCATGGGATAGCAGGCCGGTTCCTGAGCAACAGTGATCTAAAAAGTGAAATACCAGCATCCACAGAAATAAGTTAAAACATCACGTTTATTGATCCAAAGAAAAATTAAAATCCATAGACACAGGCCAGTCTAAGCATTTTGAGCTTATAACGCTCTTATCATGATTAAGAGGGTTATACACTCAAAACGCTTAGATTGGCCTGAGTCTATAGATGTTAATTTTTCTTTGGATCAATAAACGTGATTTTTTAACTTATTTCTGTGGATGCTGGTATTTCACGTTTTGTGTCCTCTAAGTAACTCAACACACAGTCATTAATGTCTAAACTCTAGTAACAAATGTGAATACACTCCTGAATGAAAATGGCCAAATTGTGCCCAAAATGTCAATATTTTGTGTGATCACCAATATCTTCAAGCACTGCTTTAACTCTCTTGGGCATAGAGGTCACTACAGATTCACAGGAGCCACTGGAATCCTTTTCCACTCCTCTTTGATGACATCACGGAGATGGTAGATGCTAGAGACCTTGCTCTCCCTTTCTTCCATTTGAGGATACCCCACAGATGCTCAATAGCATTTAGGTCTGGAGACATGCTTAGCCAGTTCAGCCCTTTACCCTCTCTTTCTTTAGAGAGACAATGGTCGTCTAGGAGGTGTGTTTATCATGTTGAAATATGAAAGGAGGGGGATCATGCTCTGTTTCAGCATGTCACAGTACATGTTGGCATTCATGGTTCCTTCAATGAACTGTAGCTCCCCACAGCCTGTAGCACTCATGCAGCCCCAAACCGTGACACTGCCACCATCAGGCTTGACTGTAGGCAAGACTTTGTACTCCTCACCTGGTTGCTGCCACACCCGCTTGACACCATCTGGATCAAATAAGTTTATTTTGGTCTGATTAGACCACATTGCATGGTTCAAGAAATCCATGACCTTTGTCTTCTTGTCTTCAGCAAACTGTTTACAGGCTTTCTAGTAACTGATCTTTAGAAGAGGTTTCATTCTCGGATGACAGCCATGCAGACCAATGTGCTGCAGTGTGCAGTGTACGGTCTGAGCACTGACAGGCTGACCCTTTATCTTTAACCTCAGCAGCAATGCTGGGAGCTCTCATGCATGTATTTTGAAACGTCAATCTTTGGATATGACACTGAGCATGTGCACTCAACTTATTTGGTTGACCTGTCTTGTTAAACTGCTATATGGTCTTAGCCACTGTGCTGTGGCTCAGTTTCAGATTGTTGGTAATGTTCTTATAACCTAGGCAATCTGTATGCAGAGCAGCAATTCTTTTTTTCAGATCCTCAGAGAATTCTTTCCCATGAGGTGCCATGTAGAACTTCCAGTGACCAGTATGAGAGAGTGTGTGAGCAATAACACCAAATTTAACAATCTGCTCCCCATTCACACCTGAGACCTTGTAACACTAATGAATGACATGACACCAGGGAGGGAAGATGGCTAATTTGGCCATTTTCCCTTAAGGGTGTACTCACCTTTGTTGACAGCGGTTTAGACATTAATGGCTGTGTGTTGGGTTAGTTAGAGAGCACCAAATTTACACTGTTATACAGGCTGTACACTGACTACTTTCCACTGTATTGAAGTGTTGTTGAAATTGTGTATTCAGAGCACTTATAATATGCATATATACAGCTTTAGACTGTTGTAGGATATTGTTTTTGGTTTACTTTGAATTCAATGTCCTAAAATTACCAAAAATACCAATTTAATACATACCTGACAAAAGACTAACAATTATGCCTACCGCTACAGTCACAAGTGTCCCCAAAATGCTGAAGTATAAGTACGATAAAGAATACCAGTAATCAGCAAGCAGTGGCCTAAAAAGGTAAAGAAAGTGGACAGAATAAATTTACTTTATAGGCGCTATAATTATATTTAATGGGCAGTTATATTACCTATAAATGAATTCTAATTTGTTAAAAGCAATGTTGTTCTTAATTATAAAAATTGAAGCAAATGCAAGAATTTACAGGTCTACAGTATATCTAACTGTCTCACCTGTCACTGGCTTGTTCTTGTGCTGCTGAGACAATCATTGTTACTGTCATTTCCGTAACAGTCGTGATGTTCACTGTAATGTTCCCTGTATCACCAAAATCACAAGTGGCAGTCGACAATGGTAGAGGTCTACTTCTTTCAGGCAGTGGGGGGTAGATCTGAGCTCCTATTCCGGCCCATAAAGACATAGCAAATCCGAAAAGCAGCCCCACAATGGCTCCCTGTACATGAAAATTTAGGGTTAATGAGTGTGATAGGTCTATGTGACAACTAGAGTAAGCTATTCCTTATCGCCTTCTTTTTGCCACTGGTGAAGTAAAGCAGATGTATAAACTTAAGTAGAATAATATTTGCTTCTTTTGAACATTTAGGAACCAGAGTTTTCTTTAAAGAATACTTACCAATGGATTGCAGAAAGGTAAAAACATTCCTAAGGAAAATAATCCAAGAAGGGGACCTCCAACCATAGCAAATATAGATAATGCAGCCTATTGCAAAGAAAACACACTATTATTTTTATTGCACAAGTTATTATCGTAACATTACCTTGCTGTGGTTTTACTATCTGTTTATTACCCTTATTATTTCATTGACTATAGCGGATTTCAACATTTCATTTATACATAATATCAGCACTACCATCATGACATCAGCTAAGGTACAGACAGTCCTAATAACAGGTTTGTAGTATTCAGCTGGTGGTGCTCAGCATGAAAGTGAATATTGAACAAGTAAAATCTGTAATGCAAAGAGATACGGTACTCACTAGCTGGATCTTTAAGCAGAATTGCGGTCTCAGAGGGTGTGATCATGACTGGGTCCCCCAGGAAGAGGGCCCCCAATCACTATTTCAGCTGGATGTTCATCCGTGGATGCACAATCAGCTGAAATGTATTGCAGCACAGAGACCCACCAGGTCCCTGCACTGCAATATACTCTGCCAGCAAAGCAGCAGCCAGCAGCTGACATCAGCTTGCAAGACACTCATGGCACATAACAGTGATGTCATGCAGAAGAGGACGTCACATAGCAGGGGAGTGGGAGAAGGTGAATATAATATTTTTTTTTATGCATTAAAGAACAGAGGCCAAGCAGGGAACATATATACCAGGATTGGCCCAGAATGGGGGGCATATACATGTGCATGTCAATAAATTAAATCATGAAAAATCATCAAAAAGTTAATTTATTTCAGTAATTCAATACTAAAAGAGAAACACATATATAGAGTCATTACAAACAGAGCGATCTAGTTCAAGTGTTTATTTCTGTTAAAGGGAACCTGTCACCAGATTTGAGAGAGTGAAGCTGCAGCAACCACCACTGTTCTCTTATATACAGCATTCTAACATGGTGTATATAAGAGCCCAGGCCGCTGTGTAGAACGTAAAAATCACTTTATAATACTCACTTAAGGGGTGGTGTGGTGCAGGCTGGTCGGATGGGTGTCTCTGTTCTCTGGGTCCGGCGCCTCCTTTTTCGGCCATCTTTGTCCTCCTTCTTCTGAAGCCTGGGTCCACGACGCGTACTACGTCATGCATACAGGCCGGCATTGAGATCCTGTGCAGGCGCACTTTGATCTGCCCTGAGCAGGGGAGATCAAAGTATTGTAGTGCGCATGCGCAAGACCTCAATGCCGGCTAGTGTGGATGACATAGGACGCGTCATGCACCCAGGCTTCAAAAGAAGGAGGACAAAGATGGCCGAAAGAGGAGGCGTCGAACCCGGAGAATGGAGACACTCATCCAACCAGTCTGCACCACACCGCCCATTTAGGTGAGTTAGTTAAAAGGGATTCTTACATTCAACATAGCAGCCTGGGCTTTTACATACAGTATGTTAGAATGCAGTATATAAGAGCCCACTGGTGGTGGCCGCAGCTTATAGTCACCAAATCTGTTGATAGATTCCCTTTAATGATGATTATGGCTTACAGTCATAATGAAAACCCAAAAGTCATTATCTCGGAAAATTAGAACATTATATAAGACACACACATATGTATACACAGAGCATCTTTCTCACAGACACATGCATATAAAAAGCACATACATACAGTCACATATATATATATACATTGCCTTGTATATTCGGCCTCCTTGAATTTTACAACCTTCACCCACATTTCAGGCTTCAAATATAAAGATACAAATTTTAATGTTATGGTGAAGAATCAACAACAAGTGGGACACAATTGTGAAGTTGAACGAAATTTATTGCTTATTATAAATTTTTTGAAAAAATAAATAACTGAAAATTGGGGCGTGCAATATTATTCATCCCCTTTACTTTCAGTACAGCAAACTCACTCCAGAAGTTCATTGAGGATCTCTGAATGATCCAATGTTGTCCTAAATGACTGATGATGATAAATATAAGCCACCTGTATGTAATCAAGTCTCCATATAAATGCACCTGCTCTGTGATAGTCTCAGTGTTCTGTTTAAAGCTCAGATAGCATCATGAAGACCAAGGAACAACAGGCAGGTCTGTGATACTGTTGTGGAGATGTATAAAGCTGGATTTGGTTACAAAAATATTTTCAAAACTTTAAACATTCCAAGGAGCACTGTGGAAGTGATCATATTGAAATGGAAGGAGTATCATACCACTGCAAATCTACCAAAACCCGGCCGTCCATCCAAACTGTCATCTCAAACAAGGAGAAGACTGATCAGAGATGCAGCCAAGAGGCCCATGATCACTCTGGATGAACTGCAGAAATCTACAGCTGAGGTGGGAGAGTCTGTCCATAGGACAACAATCAGTCGTACACTGCACAAATCTGGCCTTTATGGAAGAGTAACAAGAAGAAAGGCATTTCTCAAAAGAAGGTGCTCTGGTCAGACGAAACCAAAATCAAACTATTTGGGCACAATGCCAAACGATATGTTTGGTGTAAAAGCAACACAGCTCATCACACTGAACACACCCTCCCCACTGTCAAACATGGTGGTGGCAGCATCATGGTTTGGGCCTGCTTTTCTTCAGCAGGGAAAGAGAAGATGGTTAAAATTGATGAGAAGATAGAAGGAGCCAAATAGAAGACTATTCTTGAAGAAAACCTGTTTGAGTCTGCAAAAGACCTGAGACTGGGACGGAGATTTGTCTTACAACAAGACAATGATCCCAAACATAAAGCAGAATCTGCAATGGAATGGCTCACAAATAAACGTATCCAGGTGTTAGAATGGCCAAGTCAAAGTCCAGACCTGAATCCAATCGAGAATCTGTGGAAAGAGCTGAAATCTGCTGTTCACAAACGCTCTCCATCCATCCTCACTCAGCTCCAGCTGTTAGCAATGAAAGAATGGGCAAGAATTTCAGTCTCTCGATGTGCAAAACTGATAGAGACATACCCCAGGTGACTTGCAGCTGTAATCACAGCAAAAGGTGGTGCTACAAAGTATTAACTTAAAGGGGACGAATAATATTGCACACCCCAATTTTCAGTTATTTATTTTTTAAAAAGTTTAAAATAAGCAATATCTTTCGTTCCATTTCACAAATGTGTCCCACTTGTTGTTGATTCTTCAACATAACATTAAAATTTTTATCTTTATGTTTGAAGCCTGAAATGTGAGAAAGGGTTGAAAAATTCAAGGGGGCCAAATACTTTCGCAAGGCACTGTACTTAGTAGTCCGTACAGTCTAATATCTTGATTACCCCCTTCAAGCCCGGGCCTATTTCTGTTTTTGTTTTTTCCTCCCCTTCTATCCGGAGCCATAACTTTTTTATTTTTCTGTCCATATAGACATGTGAGGGCTTGTTTTTTGTTGGACAAGTTGTACTTTTGAATTACATCATTCATTTTACCATATAGTTTACTGGAGAACAGGGAAAAAATTCCCAAAAAGATGGCGAAATTGTGAAAAAAAACACAATTCTGACGTGTTCTTTTTGGGAATTGTTTTTATGGTGTACATTTTGTGGTAAAAATTACCTCACAATATACTTTTCCTAATCAGCCTGATTACAGTGATCCTAAACATGTCCAGTTTTTTCATTATTTTAGAGGTGAATAAAAATTAAAAAAAATTTGCCCCTCACAAAATGTGAGGAGATATTATTTTTCAAGACCCATAACTTTTTTTTTTCAGTTGATGGAGCTGTGTAATTTAATTGATTTTTGATCACTTGTTACAGCATTTTTTTGTGGTACTGCAGCGACCAAAGAAACGTAATTTTGGCATTCTTTAATTTTTTGCTTACAGTATTCACTAAATCAGATTAATTATTTTTGTATTTTGATAGACTGGACTTTTCTGAACATGGTAATACCACATGTATTTTTTTATTTTTTTTCATCTATTTTAATGGGGCTAAAGAGCCGGTGATTTGAACTTTTATATATTTTTAATTTTTCATTTTTTTTAAACCATTTTTTTTTTACTTTTTACTGTTCTTAATACTGCCCTCAGGGGACTTGAAGCTGTGATCATCTGATCACTTGTGCTGTATACAGCAATGCCACAGCAGTCTATGTTGAAGCCCGACAGGTTTCAAAGGAGCGCTGCTACGACAAGCACAGAAATCTTCAGCAGATCCCTTGCTGTCAGACAAACCCATCAGCATCTGCAATCACGTCATGTGTGCACCGATAGCTGCTTAAAATTGTGCGCCCCATGGTGGTGCGTCTTAAATTCCGCTGCAGTAATAGGTTTAATAGGTTAACAAGTCCATATGTATGATATTCAACTCACTGTGTATGAACCCACTCCTTTTAGCCTCTTCCCTGGAGCATGGACAGGCACTGCCACAACCCAAAATAATCCAACAAAGTAAGGAGAATCTAGCTCTTCAGGTGAGAAAGACTTCAGGTGAAAAGAATCACCCTTAATCATGATTAAGGGTGATTCTTTTCACCTGAAACGCGTAGCGCTGGTCATAATATCTGTTTTGCCTGCATGTTGAAATAAGCCTCAAGTCTTTCTCACCTGAAGAGCTGGATTCTCCTAACTTTGTTGGATTAACAGGTTAACGATTAATACCAAGCCAGTACCTACTGAGTATGAGGAGAGTTCACCCCGTGAGCCCGTTACATAGACTCGCTTCTGACTTGTGCCACATATGTACAGTGGCTGTTGAGAAGGGGTTAATATATACCACCAGGAGCTCATTCATTCTTTACAGACAAAGACTCATCCATGTACAGAAACATCACGGTCACATGACCAGTCACATAATCATGGAGTCACCAAAAGTCGTGAAGTCCCGCAGCGTACATGACATGTGGTGACATCACAGTCACGCGATCGTTATGTCACCAAAGGTCCTCAAGCAGTCTCTACATTGGAAGCTAGACTGTTGACGATTGGGCCCCTACTGGGCATTTGATCAGTTTGCCCATTTTTGACCTGGTTACAGGTTCTCTTTAAAAGCATATAAAACGTGTTTTTACAATGTTTATTAGTCCCGCAAATAATAACGTGATCCTTTTATCGCTTTTGTAATACATTGCATGGTGTATGTACTACTGATGTACTAAACTGACTGACAGCCTATGGATCCTAGCAGGATCTAACTGAAATGTGTATATGGGAGACCTGGAAGACACTGCTACTCCTCCAATTGCCACACCAGCCCATCGACACCTTGCCTTGGCACTTCAGGGCAGATACAGAGGGAGCTTTCTCCCTATGTCAAACTCTTGAGATGCCGAGCCCAACTGACGTTAAGGAAACACTAACTACAGTGCTGGCCAAAAGTATTGGCACCCCTGCAATTCTGTCAGATAATACTTAGTTTCTTCTTGAAAATGATTGCAATCGCAAATTCTTTGGTATTATTATCTTCATTTATTTTGCTTGCAATGAAAAAAAAACACAAAAGAGAATGAAACAAAAACCAAATCATTGATCATTTCACACAAAACTCCAAAAATGGGCCAGACAAAAGTATTGGCACCCTTAGCCTAATACTTAGTTGCACAAACTTTAGCCAAAATAACTGCAAACAACCACTTCCGGTAGCCACCAATGAGTTTCTTACAATGGTCTGCTGGAATTTTAGACAATTCTTCTTTGGCAAACTGCTCCAGGTCCCTGAGATTTGAAGGGTGCCTTCTCCAAACTCTCCATTTTGAGATCTCTCCACAGGTGTTCTATGGGGTTCAGGTCTGGACTCATTGCTGGCCACTTTAGTAGTCTCCAGTGCTTTCTATCAAACCATATTCTAGTGCTTTTTGAAGTGTGTTTTGGGTCATTGTCCTGCTGGAAGACCCATAACCTCTGAGGGAGACCCAGCTTTCTCACACTGGGCCCTACATTATGCTGCAAAATTTGTTGGTAGTCTTCAGACTTCATAATGCCATGCACACGGTCAAGCAGTCCAGTGCCAGAGGCAGCAAAGCAACCCCAAAACATCAGGGAACCTCTGCCATGTTTGACTGTAGGGACCGTGTTATTTTCTTTGAATGCCTCTTTATTTCCCTGTAAATTCTATGTTGATGGCTTTTCCCAAAAAGCTCTACTTTTGTTATTATATATATATATATATACATGTATGTGTGTATATATATATATATATATATATATATATATATATATATGTATATATATATATATATATATAATCTGACAGAATTGCAGGGGTGCCAATACTTTTGGCCAGCACTGTATATTCTAGAAATACAAGCTCACTAATAATTACAGGCTTGAAGCTCTAGTCTTTGATATCTCCCTGATCTAACATTCAATAGAATTATATGTTTTTGATCTCGCAAATTTGCTGGACTGTCTGCGGAATCCATGTCAGGAAGTTGTTAATTTTATTTGTTGTTTAGTTATGTTTTGCAAAAAGTTAATTCATAAGCAATTGATTTGGCAAACAAAATATACTGCTTGATGTATCAACACTAACAAACTGGAGGGTCAAAATATGTGCATTTTCTTAACCTTGATATTACTATCTATATGTCCTAAAATTTTCTAACGCATGATTTCAAGATTTGTTAACTACAAAACCTAAGAAGAATCATTTGAACGAGAATTATAATATATAGTTACTAATGGACGTCTGTTTTCTAAAAATTAAATAAAAATCAATATTCCATGAGATGCCGAGTCGCTATATGAGCACGTGTTAAATATCAGTCCTATGTTTCTGTGTTTTATTTAGTGACAAATATCTGATTTTTTTCAGTTAGTGTGATAGTATATGACCTGTCTGTGACCGCCCTATCCTGCCAATGCACTGCAGTGCAATCACAGACAACACACATAGCAATGGACTATTGGCATGGAAGTCAGTGACACTAACAAAATGTTAAAAACTCTAAATATGTTTGAAGACCTGGGAATATTTGCTGCCACCAACCTTTACTGCTTTTTTTTTTAACAGAATCAGATCCAACAGGAAAGAACTGTATGAGGCTTTTATTTACACTTCTCTTCCTTGTTGGACGTAATCCACTTTTAAACATTTTGCTGTTATCACAATTGGTGACCGTGGCCTGATATAACTTACAAAAGTGACAAGTATTCCTCTATATAAATACAGGTGTTGCCTCATGAAGCTGGATACAGAGACTGATTGTTAGCAACTTCCATATAAAATAGATTTCTAATAGAATCCAGACTTTGATCATAGACTATGGACAGTGTTTTCCTTGGGGCTGTCACTAAATATTTATTGATCCTTACATAATAATGTATTGTGAGAGTGGTTTTATATTATCAATTACATGGAAAATAAGTGTGTTAAAGCCAATCTGCTCCCGTGTTAGGGCATGTGCACACACGATGTATATGTAGCACCCCTGGGACCCTCAGGGCACTACAGGGAACTGCATCCTCTTGGGGATGCAGGACCTACCCCCTGGGACCTGGAGTACCAGTGCCGTGTCCATCAAAACACAACCAAAATCCTAGTTGGCCACTCCACACTGGGCATAGAGGGTTAACCATGTAAGGGGTTGGTCGCCATGGGAACGAGTCCCTGGGTTTAGCCAGCCTGGTGGGAGGGGTCAGTCAGTTAGTCAGTAGTGAGGAGTTGCGTAGAACACAGGAGAGGTGTGCGGACGTGCCTGAGCTGGGTCTGTGTAACGGTGACCCCGGGGGCACAGGAGAGAGGTCGCCAGGATGGGTACCGGAGATACTGTTGGGACCGGAACGCGAACAGGGCACAGGGCCTTAGGTCAAGCGCAAGTTTTAGACTGTTTGGCAAATACCTGCCCGGTGAGGACACCTTCACAGACTTCACCGAACCAAATAATTCAGGTGCATCAGCAGTAAACTAGGATCGGGGTTTGGACACTTACCTCCCCGCCGTACGGAGTAGACTGTACCCCAAAAGGGACAGTCGGGGCCCTCAAACGCTCCACGACGTGGACCCAATCAACTGAGAGTGCCGGGGACAGAGCAACCTGGGTCACTACATTGGCACTGGTACAACAAGGGACCTGAACCAGCAACACCTGGGTTCACAGTGAGTAGAGACTATTAAAGACAACCTGGTGTGGTCTCCATTATTGCCCCCATTACATCTCCCAGGCACAGCCCTACCTATGGAGGGCCTACCATCACAGCTGCCACTACCACCAGCCCTGGGAGTACCCACATTCAGCAGCAGCGGTTCTCCATCCTTAACCGCAACCAGCAGGTGGTGTCACATGAGAAAAAACTCTTATCTCCCCTGTACATACCCCCATTAACAAAAGGGGCCCAGGGCTTGGGACCGGGCAACGGCCACCAAAGTGACATTCCTATTTGTTACTGCCTGGGACCGAGTACCCCCTTCCATGGGTGACACATATACACAAACAATTTTCTGGTTAAACATTCTAATTGTAAAATGTGTTGTGTATGACAGTGATAGCTGAGATTTTGCTAAAAGTATTCAGATGGCTGGCTTGGTGACTCAATGGTTAACCTGCAGTCTTACAGCGCTGGGCTCCTGGGTTCAACTCCCACCAAGGACAACATCTGCAAGGAGTTTGTATGTTCTTCCCATGTTTGTCTGGGTATCCACCCTGATCTCCTCTTACACTCCAAAGATAGGGAATTTAGATTATGAATCCCAATGGGGACAGTGTTTCAGATGTATGTAACGCACTATGGAATAATTTGGCACATCTTCTTAGAGGCATGTGTGGCGCCCTGGACAAGCCAGGTTGTCACAGAACTACACCAACACACCCCACACCCCGGTTAGGCACATCGAAGCCAAACACAAAATCCTTGTTGCCTTCCTCCAGGGGCTGATGTCCACACCAGGGGGTGGGCCAGGTGGTTGGTCCCGCCCACCAAAGAGTTCACAGTCCTGGAGGCGGGAAAAGGAAGGAGTTCTGAGTTGAGTAATGAAAGTGAGAGGACGTAAAGTGGTAGTGGAGCAGCCTGAAGGTGGTCCGGGTGTGTGGCCCGGACGGAACAGCAAGGTTGGCAGATGGTGGTGACCATCTGCAGGAGAGGCCTATTGGACCAAACCATAAGGACCGTGGACGGGCGGTGGCCCGGCGGTACCGGATCGGCGAGCAAAGAGAAGCCAGCACCATCCGGCAGGGCTTACGGACCCCGACAAGGCTAGGAGTCGCCATTGAATTTGTCAAATCCGTTAGCGAAGGGAACCTCTGGGGTTTCCCAGCACTCAAGTCCCGATTGAAGGCGACAGCTCAAACCGAAAAGGGAAACACAGTCACCGCCAAGGCTACAGTTTCCAGGGCCAGAGCCTGCGGGCAAAAGGGGCTCCCTCAGCCTCCATCCAAGCTGGGGAGCGGGTTACCGGTGGGAAGCCATTGGAACCGTCACACAACACAGGTGCAGGGAAAGGCAGTCACCATCAACCTGCCGGGAGGAGAAACAACGCAGCCGTCTGTGGGACCCGTCCATCCAGCCGTTTGTTTTACCGGAGACTTTGCATTCATCATTGGCTGAGTGAGTACCACCGTGCCGTGTGGCACAGCGCTGCCCCCGCGACCCTGCATCTCACCAGGCCCCATAACCCGCCTGCCATTCCTACCTAACCCCTCACCAGGCCCCGGGACAACCAACCCCCCTACCCACGGAGGGGAGAACCAACATCCAAGCTGCTCCCTGTCATCGCTCCCGGGATCCCCCATCCAGAGCAGCGGTGGTGTCACCAATCTCACCACAACCGTGGGTGGCGTCACGGACAATATCCCTAAACCCAAACCACCCCCTTTCACTCACGGGCGAGAAACGCCGCTCGAGTCCCCGGGATCCGGCCCACCGCTCGAGCCACCACCGAGCAGCAGCAGCAGCAGCCGGACCTGAGCAGTGGATGAGCGCAGCGTTCCCTCATCCGCCCGCGACACATGCACCTTGCCAGAAATGATACTACAGTCAGAAATTGTAGTAGAATCTCCGAAGTACGAAATTCCAAACGTTTTGTTGAATTTGATGGGTAGACTAAAGGGGGCTTTACATGCTGCGACATCGCTAATGCGAACTCGTTGGGGTCACGGAATTGGTGACGCACATCCGGCCGCATTAGCGATGCCGTTGCGTATGACACCTATGAGCGATTTTGCATTGTTGCAAAAACATGCAAAATCGCTCATCGGTGACATGGGGGTCCATTCTCAAAAATTGTTACTGCAGCAGTAACAAAGTTGTTCCTCGTTCCTGCGGCAGCACACATCGCTCCGTGTGACGCCGCAGGAGTGAGGAACCTCTCCTTACCTGCCTCCCATCCGCTATGCGGAAGGAAGGAGGTGGGCGGGATGTTACGTCCCGCTCATCTCCGCCCCTCCGCTTCTATTGGGCGGCGGTTTAGTGACGCATCTGTGACGTCGCTGTGACGCTGAACGAACTGCCCCCTTAGAAAGGAGGCGGTTCGCCGGTCACAGCGACGTCGCCGGGCAGGTAAGTAGTGTGACGGGTCTGGGCGATGTTGTGCGGCACGGGCAGCGATTTGCCCGTGTCGCACAACAGATGGGGGCGGGTACCCACGCTAGCGATATCGGTACCGATATCGCAGCGTGTAAAGCGGCCTTTAGCCAAAACTGGTCCTTCATTGTCTCCAACCATATTAGAGGAACTTCTTCAATTTGGTGTTGGACAAAAAAAATGGTGACTTTTCAAAAGTGTTTTACAAATGTTTTCTGTGAAAGCCAGTTTGAAGAACCGCCCATTTAAATCCTGCATCTAAAAGGGACATGTCAGCTGAAAATGCACAAATATAGACTCACAGTATGAACTTCACATACAGATGTAGATAAATGGCAGCCATCAATCACTTATGAGAGTTTGGGGTAGGGCAGTGAGAATCAAGGGTAACGTTCTCCTCATAAATACAGTAGATTACTGATCAAACAGTGATCACACACTAATCCTTCCTCAGGATATTTATGTCGCACAATGCTAAGACAATGTTAAATTTAAATGTAAAATTATTTTTAAACCCAGTGGTTACAAATTCAGGGGTGTGAATAACCAGTGGTTATGTGTTGAATGGCAAGTTTTATTGTCCAGCATATTTTTTTTTTACTTGCCATTAAGTTATTAAATTAAATTATTATTGGCCAATTTAATTAAATTATCAATTTTATTTAAGAATTTCTAATTAATAAATAATTATTAAACAATGAAATAATTATTTATTAATTAGTTATTACATTATTATTGGCCAAGTGAATACAATTATGTGTTTATTTTAATAATAAATAATTATTAATTAAAATATGTATTAATAAAAAATATTAATTAATTAGATATTAAATTATTATTGGCTAAGTGAATCTACAACCATTTAATCTGGCTAATACAATGAGGTTTATATACTTTAAGAGGAATATAATTTAGAGGAATAATACATTAATGTGTTTTATAAGGGCATTCATACAAAAGCCCAGATAGAGGAATGCTGAATTATAGATGTCACTAAAGAAATGTATGTGCCTAAAACACAAACTTTACTCATTAGGTAAAAAAAAATAGTTCAGCCTCCAAAAATGACACATGCCAATAACATATCATGCATATAAAAACGTGCCTAAACTGAGACAGGGATGTGATTCGACACATCCGACTGGTGAAAAGTATGTAGTTAATAAAGTTTAACAATAGAACTACTGGACTCGTGACACCTATATAGAAATACATGGTGCAAAGTAGTCAAAATGACTACCTCAGTAGTTCTAGTGTTAAATGAGTATGAGGACACAGATTTTTCAAATTTTTGTTTTTGTGTGGTGCAATAGCCATCCCCCAAATTAAATACCTCATGTTGATGGAATCCCTGTGATGAAAAGAGCACTTTCAGGTTTAGAAAACTACCGCTGATGAATTTAATTTTGTAAAGGGGCTTTCTGGGATAACTGAAAAATAGAGAGGGTGTCTAAGGCCAGGGCCACACGTGGCACTAGTGGGATGCTCGCATGACACTCGGCTCGCGCTGGCAGCACAGCAGGAGCAGAGTGTCATGCGAGTGTCCCTGCTACTGAGGTCCGACTGTGCGAGCGGACCTCAGCTGCGGGGGGCAGGCCGGCTCTCAGGAGGGACGGGCCAGTGCTGTGGAGGGGCGGGCTGGCACGGAGGAGGAGAGGGAGGAATTTATCTCCCCCTCTCCTCCGTAGCCGGTTATTGCCATTCTTGCACTGCACTCGTGGTACACCGGTGTACTGCGAGTGCAGTGCGATTTTTCTCTCGCCCCATTCACTTGAATGGGTGTGAGGTAAATGAGTCTCGCATTACAGTCGCACCATGCTGCGATTGTTTTCTCGGTCCGATTAGGGCTGAGAAAATAATCGCTCATGTGTGCTGACACACAGGCTAGAATTGGTCCGAGTGGAATGCAATGTTTTATCGCACTCCACTCGCACCGATTTTTTGGCCGTGTGGCTTAGGCCTAATATGCAGAATCTTTACAGTGTGTATAGTGCACACCATTCTTTTTTTTTTAATTCTTTATTTAGCAGCAGACATGGAGATAGGCCAATCCAACAACATACAAATTACAACCAATATTACAAAAAATGGCATCTTCTGAACAATTGCGTAATGAATAAACAACGCTATGGTCCCTCCACATCAACCCAATTTTACGACTTAACTAGGAAGATCCAGGTCACTCAGAGGAACAGAGAAAGAAGGACAAAGACCTGGCAGATTGGAAACGGGGAGAGGATAGAGAGAGAAAAAAAATTCAAGGGAGAGATAATGGGGATGAAAGGGAAGTACAAGAGGAGGGGGGGGACATAAAGCAGGAGTCTGCCTGAGACAGGACCAGTGGCCACCTCAAAACCATTCTTAAGTCAAAGAAGAAGAAAAAATAAAGCAGTCAGCACGTGATCACTAGTACACCAATGGCATATGATGATGAACCAGGGTGGAATCCTAGCACTGAGTACAATTCACACTGTTAGGATTCCGCATATTAGACTCCCTTGCTGTTTTTTGTATGGCTCAAACAACTCCTTTTACAGTGTTTATCCTCTTCAAAAATATGTATATAGAAAATGCATATTTCTTTGATAGCTTTGATAGCTGATTGTTTTAATAGGTTACTTTACCTGAATCACACTTCCCATATAGGAGGCAATTGCTGACATTGCTATACATAGTATTCCATAAAAGGCACCTAAAAAAACATAGGAAAAAAAGCCATTGGTAAAATGTCCACTTAACAATCTCACTTTTTTGTTATGATCATATCCATTACCATTTTACAATGTAGTCTTTATGATTCACAGTTTTGACTCATTCTTGGTCTTTGGTATTTATTAGAATTCGACATAATATACTCTCTTGCACTTCACTGCTTTTTTCATGCCATTCTATGGATGATATCTGTGTACAATGTGTCTATGTTTTATTGCATTCTCTTGGATTCACCCACCATATTCTTTTTAATGTGTTTGAGTAGCTGTTTTTAATTTGTGGAATAGCATTTTTTTTTTTATAAATTAAAAAATGAGGATTTTTTTGCAATTGTATACCCCTCTTGGACATCAGTACATAGATTCCTTTTTTTAAAAAAAAAAAAAAAGAAAAAAAAAGAAATAGATTCAATTCTAAACAAGAACAGAAGATTAAAGATGTCCCAAATAGTCTGAAGCGGCTTCATCAGAGAAAATAACTGCACCCTTGTCCTCTGCAGTCCAGTCTCTGTACTTCTTATAAAGTTATTTTCTCTGATGAAGCCTCCTTCAGGCTGTTTGACATATTCGGGAGAATAGTTGGAAAAGAAATTATGAGTACCTGCAGTTCTATTCTGAAAACGTTATCTCACTTTCTGTAAAATCTGGGAAACTCATTACATGACTGTTGGATGAACAATGGTTTGGCCGATCATTCGGCCAACAGCCATCTCAGCTGTCGCTCCCATACACAGCAGCAAACATTTGGATGTGCACTCCTATGTTCCCTGTCTGAGAGCTACTGCCAGCGATATCTGTCAGTGGCTTATCTCCAGGAGCATAAAAGGATTGACAATCAAAAATCGGACATGCCAAAACCTCAACTCCCTATACAATCAATTGTTAGACTGTCAACCGTACACTTCAATTTTGGTGACTTTGGCCAACATTAGTCTATTGTTTATGGGGCTTAATAATGTCAATGGTATTATTGCAGCAATGCGCATCACATACAATCACAATGAATAGCACTTATCTATAAAGGTGGCGTCACACATAGCGACGACGACAACGACGTCGCTGCTAAGTCACCATTTTCTGTGACGTAGCAGCAACGTCCCGTTGCTGTCGCTGTGTGTGACATCCAGCAATGACCTGGCCCCTGTTGTGAGGTCGCCGGTCATTGCTGAATGTCCTGCTTAATTTTTTGGACGTTGCTCTCCCGCTGTGAAGCACACATCGCTGTGTGTGACAGCGAGAGAGCGTCGAACTGAAGCGAGCAGGGAGCAGGAGCCGGCGTCTGGCGGCCTGCGGTAAGCTGTAACCACAGTAAACATCAGGTAACCAAGAAGCCCTTTCCTTGGTTATCTGATATTTACCTTAGTTACTAGCGTCCGCCGCTCTCACGCTGTCAGTGCCGGCTCCCTGCACACGTAGCTGGAGTACACATCGGGTAATTAACCCGATGTGTACTCAGGCTAGGAGTGCAGGGAACAGGGAGCCGGCACTGGCAGCGTGAGAGCGGCGGACGCTAGTAACTAAGGTAAATATCGGGTAACCAAGAGAAGTGCTTTCCTTGGTTACCCGATATTTACCTTAGTTGCGCTTTCACGCGTTGCTGCCAGCTGGGGCTGGTCACTGGTCGCTGGTGAGATCTGCCTGTTTGACAGCTCACCAGCGACCATGTAACAACGCAGCAGCGATCCTGATAAGGTCAGATCGCTGGTTGTGATCGCTGCTGCATCGCTATGTGTGACACCACCTTAAGTCAGTTTGAAGGGAGTACATTTGCACAACGGACACATGCTGCCTTACATTCATTCCATTAGCATATGCAACCAAAACAAAAAAAACCTATGCAGTCATTGAAATCTTTTTTATACAGTACAAGAATCATTCTGTTGTTAGCTCCATGAATTATAAAAATAGATACTGGGCAGATATAGAAATGGCCATTTTTGTATGCTAAATATCTCAATTTGTTCTTACATTTCCTTTAGCAGTGATGTATATCTATACTCTTACATTCATAGTTTGCATGTTTAGCATTACATTTTATGTCATCTCCATTAATGGCACAGTCGTGACATATTAACTCAATAAAAGAAGGACTGGCCATGTCAATCATCATTTACACCAGGCCAGAATAATGTAGTGTATCAGCCACTTATTACTTTGGATAAAGTCATTATTCTATCCCTACGAATTAAACTTAATTTAACATATTAGACTTGAATTTGAGCGTTGGTTTAATAACAGCAAAAGTAAGACTAGTTTGTTAGAATATGTCAGAGCTGGATATTTCCTTCAGCTTGTTGAAGAACGTTTAGTGGTATAGAAGAAAACAGGCTGCAGAATGTCCTTTAAACTGCATATCCTCTATTTCAGACCTTGGCAATCTGTAACCCATGAACCACATCTGGCCCTGTGGATGTTATTGTCCAGCCCACAGACTAAAAACAGTCGCCCATGGGCTGCCCCAGATGATCGCTCTCTCCCCTTAACCCCTTGTTTCCTGGTATCCCAATTTCACCGGTACCTGCATCCTCAGGGTCTGCAGATTCTGGTGAAATAAATGATGGCTGACAGTGTTCTTCTTTTACCATTCACCTTTGTGCGATTTAGACTCAGCAGAGTTGATGAAGTCAATAAATCGCGCTTGCTGTGAGGAGCCCCAGTACACACAATAAAGACCAAAGTAGTGCGCAATTTAATGGGGGTGAGATGAGTAATATTTGTTTTTTTGAATGTCTTTCATTTATAAGGGAAATATATGAAGACATCACACTCATACTGGGTAAGGAGCTGAGGGGAAAATAATACTGTTTCGGTGGTTATACTGTGTGTGGAACTGTGGGGTCAGTATACTATGTGTAAGGACCTGTGGGTCATCATATGGTGTGGGGGGCTATGGGCCCATTATACAGTGTGGAGGTTCTGTGCCATTATTCTGTGTGGGCGACTGTGGACTATCATATTATGTGGGGTCCATCATATTGTGTGTGCGTGGAGCCAAGGGGGCATGATACTCTGTGTAGGAGATTGTGGGGTCCAATACTGTGTGGGACATCTGGGGAATCATTATACTGTTTTGAGGACTATGGGGGCATCATACTGTGTGTGGGAGCATTGTGGAAACATCATACTATTTGGGGATCTGTAAGGTCATCATACTGTGTGGAGAGCTGTGGGGGTTCATAATTTGTGGGGGCATCATACTATGTGGGGTCCTGTGTGGGCTATCATGCTGTGATGGTTCGTATGGTCTGGAGGGCATAATACTGTCTTAATGGCCTGTGGGAGATCAGACTATGTGTAGAAACTGTGAGACCATCGAATGTGTTGGGAGCTGTGGGGGCATCATTCTTCTTGTGTGGGAGGTTTGTAGGGACATCATAATGTTTGGGGGCTATGGAGATGGACATCATACTGTATGCAGAGGTGTGGGTATACTGTGTCTGGGAACCTTTGGGAAAAGCATACTGTGTGGGGGTGACTGGGGGCATAATATTGTGTGTGGGAGGCTGAAGGGTCATCATACTGTGTGGGAGCAGGGGCGTAACTACTGCGGTCGCAGCGGTCGCCAATGCGACCGGACCCGGGCAGTTAGGTGCCCGCAGCCGGCAGATCAGCAGCGAGCTCCTTTCTGTGAGAGAGGAGCTGCGCTGTTCTGCCGCAGACCACGCAGCGTGGCAGCCGCTATATGACCCGGTCACCGCCGCTGACACCGGGCCCCCCTGCCTGGTGTCAGCGGCGGCGTCACCGCGCTCCCATCACCGCGCTCCCGTCATCGCACTCCCGTCACTGCACTCCCGGCTGTGATATTGCATAGAGCCGCTCTATGCATCATCAGTCTTCCCCCATGCCTCCGCGGTGACGTCACTCCTGTGCGACTGCTGTGCTGAGTGCACAGAGCGCAGGACGGGAGGACACCGACCGGAGCCACGGGGGAACGAGAACAGAAGTGAGGACGAGCAGCGCTGAAACAAGTAGAGGTGAGGACAGAGCTGAGAGGTGAGTACTTGTTTTTTTTATTTTTTTTTATAAATCAGTGAGTACACGGGGAGGCAAGCTGCAGGACACATGGAGTCCTTGGAGGGCTTGGCTGCAGGACACATGGAGTCCTTGGGGGGGCCTGGCTGCAGGACACATGGAGTCCTTGGGGGGGCCTGGCTGCAGGACACCTGGAGGCCCTTGGGGGGGCTGCATGACACATGGAGGCCCTGGGGGGGCTGGCTGCAGGACACCTGGGGGGGCTAGCTGCAGGACACATGGAGGTCCTGGGGGGGCTGGCTCCATGACACATGGAGGCCTGGAGGGGCTGGATGCATGACTCATGGAAGCTGGCTACATGACACATGGAGGCCTTGGGAGGGGCTGGCTGCATGACACATGGAGGCCTTGGGGGGGCTGGCTGCATGACACATGGAGGCCTTGGGGGGGCTGGCTGCATAACTCATGGAGTCCTTGGTAGGGGTAGGCTGGCTACATGACACATGGAGACCCTGGGGGGGCTTGCTGCATGACACATGGAGGCCCTGGGGGGGCTGGCTGCATGATGCAATGATGCATGGCGGCCTCTGGTGCTGCATAACACATGGAGGTCCAGGGGGGGAGCTGGCTGCATGACACATGGAGGCCTGGAGGGGCTGGCTGCATAACACATTGAGGCCCTGGGGGGCTGGCTGCATAACACATGGAGGCCCTGGGGGGGCTGGCTGCATGACACATGGAGGCCTTGTGGGAGGGGGCTTGCTGCATGACACATGGAGGCCCTGGGGGGGCTGGCTTAATGACACATGGAGGCCCTGGGGGGGGCTGGCTGCATGATGCATGGAGGTCTATGGTGCTGCATAACACATGGAGGTCCCGGGGGGGCTGGCTGCATGACACATGGAGGCCTGGAGGGGCTGGCTGCATGACACATGGAGGCCCTGGGGGGCTGGCTGCATAACACATGGAGGCCCTGGGGGGGCTGGCTGCATGACACATGGAGGCCTGGGGGGGCTTGCTGCATGTGTCTGTTCTGCCGCAGACCACGCGGCGTGGCAGGAGCTATATGACCCGGTCGCCGCCGCTGACACCGGGCCCCCCTGCCTGGTGTCAGCGGCGGCGTCACCGCGCTCCCATCACCGCGCTCCCGTCACCGCACTCCCGTCACTGCACTCCCGGCTGTGATATTGCATAGAGCCGCTCTATGCATCATCAGTCTTCCCCCATGCCTCCGCGGTGACGTCACTCCTGTGCGACTGCTGTGCTGAGTGCACAGAGCGCAGGACGGGAGGACACCGACCGGAGCCACGGGGGAACGAGAACAGAAGTGAGGACGAGCAGCGCTGAAACAAGTAGAGGTGAGGACAGAGCTGAGAGGTGAGTACTTGTTTTTTTTATTTTTTTTTATAAATCAGTGAGTACACGGGGAGGCAAGCTGCAGGACACATGGAGTCCTTGGGGGGCTTGGCTGCAGGACACATGGAGTCCTTGGGGGGGCCTGGCTGCAGGACACATGGAGTCCTTGGGGGGCCTGGCTGCCGGATACATGGAGTCCTTGGGGGGGCCTGGCTGCAGGACACATGGAGGCCCTTGGGGGGGCTGCATGACACATGGAGGCCCTGGGGGGGCTGGCTGCAGGACACCTGGGGGGGCTAGCTGCAGGACACATGGAGGTCCTGGGGGGGGCTGGCTCCATGACACATAGAGGCCTGGAGGGGCTGGCTGCATGACTCATGGAAGCTGGCTACATGACACATGGAGGTCTTAGGAGGGGCTGGCTGCATGACACATGGAGGCCTTGGGGGGGCTGGCTGTATGACACATGGAGGCCTTGGGGGGGCTGGCTGCATAACTCATGGAGTCCTTGGTAGGGGTAGGCTGGCTACATGACACATGGAGACCCTGGGGGGGCTTGCTGCATGACACATGGAGACCCTGGGGGGGGCTGGCTGCATGATGCATGGCGGCCTATGGTGCTGCATAACACATGGAGGTCCGGGGGGGGGGCTGGCTGCATGACACATGGAGGCCTGGACGGGCTGGCTGCATAACACATTGAGGCTCTGGGGGGCTGGCTGCATAACACATGGAGGCCCTGGGGGGGCTGGCTGCATGACACATGGAGGCTTTGTGGGGGGGGGCTTGCTGCATGACACATGGAGGCCCTGGGGGGGCTGGCTTAATGACACATGGAGGCCCTGGGGGGGCTGGCTGTATGATGCATGGAGGTCTATGGTGCTGCATAACACATGGAGGTCCCAGGGGGGCTGGCTGCATGACACATGGAGGCCTGGAGGGGCTGGCTGCATGACACATGGAGGCCCTGGGGGGCTGGCTGCATAACACATGGAGGCCCTGGGGGGGCTGGCTGCATGACACATGGAGGCCGTGGGGGGGCTGGCTTAATGACACATGGAGGCCCTGGGGGGACTGGCTGCATGATGCATGGAGGTCTATGGGGCTGCATTATACATGGAGGTCTATGGGGATGCATAATAAACATGAAGGACACCTTATACATGGACTCTAAGGGTGCATTATACATGGAGGAGTATGGGGCTGCATAATACAATATGAAGGTTTATGGGGCTGCATTGTAATACATATAGTACTATGGGGGCTACATTATAATATATGGAGGGAGGCTACTTTATACATGGAGAACTATGGGGGTGCGTTATAAAACATAGAGGACTGTGGTGCAATATAATTTATGGAGGACTATGGGCTTAATTATAATACATGGAGGACTATGGGAAATGCATTATAATACATGGAGGACTATGGAGGTGCATTCTAATATGTGCAGGGTTATGTGGGACCCTTTATACTATATGGAAGGCTATGTGGGGGCCATTATAGTATTTGGAGAACTATATACGAGGGGGGACAAAGATACAAGCATGGCATTTGAATGTTTTGTGCTGAAGGAAAAAGGCTTTTTCCCTCAGCACACAGCTTTCCCATGCTCTGCTGCACATCTCTCAGCACCCAGCTTCCCATGCTCTGATATGGGAAAGCTGGGTGCTGAGGGAATGATGTTTAGCAGAGCATGTGAAAGCTGGGTGCTGAGGACAAGATGGATATCAGAACATGGGAAATCTGTGTGCTGATAGAGGGATTTCAGATCATGGGAAACCTGGGTGCTGAGGGTAAGAGCCAAGTGTCAGCATCATTATCCTGTACCCCGAGTGCCAGTGTGATTATCCCGTACCCTAAGGGGTACTTTACCCGTTGTGACATCGCTAGCATTTGCTAGCGATGTCCAGCGCGATAGCACCCACCCCCATTGTGCATGAGATATCTGGTGCTTGCTGCTGTAGCGAACATAATCGCTACGGCAGCGTCACACGCACATACCTGGTCGGCGACGTCGCTGTGATGCCGAACAATCCCTTCTTCAAGGGGGAGGTGCGTTCGGCGTCACAGCGACGTCACCGCGACGTCACCGCGACATCACTAAGCGGCCGGCCAATAGAAGCGGAGGGGCGGAGATTAGCGGGACATAACATCTCGCCCACCTCCTTCCTTCCGCATTGCTGCTGGACGCAGGTAAGGAGATGTTTGTCGTTCCTGCGGCTTCACACACAGCGATGTGTGGAGCTGCAGGAGCGACAAACAACATCGTATCTCCTGATGTAGCGACATTAAGGAAATGAACGACGTTACACAGATCAGCGATTTTTTTACGCTTCTGTGCTCGTTCATCGTCGCACTTAGGATTTACACGTTGTGATGACGCTACCGGCGCCGGATGTGCGTCACTAACGACATGACCCCGACGATATAACGGTAGCGATGTAGCAATGTGTAAAGTACCCCTAAGTGTCGGTGTACGTAGAGGAGGGGCCCCGGTCCAAATTTTGCACCAGGGCCCATCAAACTCTAGTTACGCCACTGTGTGGAAGGGCTCTTGAACATGGTACAAGCCTGAATAACAGGAGTAGGATAATTGACTGCTTTTTATAAATTTTATACAAATCAGTAAATTATATGGTGTTGATTAGCTGCTGCTGATAAGAATACAAGTTACAATAAGCCCTACCGTAACTTGTAATAGCAGTAGCAGCTAGGCAATAAATTTAATTTTGCTCAACATTATGCAATAAAATAATAATATGTTAATACTGTATTAATATTGAACATAATTAATCTTAGCCTATTGGGTCAGTCTTGTCCAATGGGCATAGTCTCCCACGGACACCTAGGTAATGACTGTCCACCCCTTTTCTATTAATATTTAGATGTCTTTCCCATTAATAGAGGGCACTTATTTATGAATACAGGTGATGTTTTCATCAGGATATGAGAAGCATTACAAAGGTAAATGGTAAATAGTGCCCTGCAATGTTGGTAGATTGCTACCGGATGATCAGAGTAGACGATCCAGAAACGGATTACAAGAGATAAACTGACGTCATAGTTGAATCGTGAAAATGTCATTAAACTCAACGTTCTGTTCTTGTTCCCAACGTACCTTCCAAAAAAGAACCAATGTCGCATTTTCAGTGTCATTTCCGTGTTCAGTAACAGAAAGGTATGTAAGATTAGTTACTCATGTCTCCAATACAAATCTTGTATGGAACAGCGTAATCCAAAGAGGACACTGACCTCCACTATCACATCACCTAATGATTTACTGTACCTTTTTACTTTTTACTAGATAAAAGTGATTCCATTCTCTCCAGATACAAACTATCAATATACAGCAAATGTACTATATAATAAAAAAAATAGAGACTCACTCATTCCTTTTGACAGCCATGATAGCTTTCTTTCAGAAAAATTTGTGTATGGTTTTATCAGGTCTTCTACAGTTACTGCAGCCAGTGCATTAATACTCGATGACACGGTGCTAAAGAAAGAAACAACAAATCAACATGAGCAGCTCTGTGAGATGATATAGCATGATAATCAACATTGTTGGTGAACATTATGTTTGTTCTTGGAGATAGGTTTCTACATAAGTTGCTACATAAGAAACTCTTGGGGCAAAATGGATATGACATATTTATTACAGGAAAACACCTTGCCCAAATGATAGGGTCACTTATGATAGCTAGCCCATGGTTGGAATTCATAGGGACCATAGAGCAATACTATGGCATTTTTGTATAAAGCACAAGTGATCAGATGATTTTGGTTAAAGTTCTCTAAAGCCACGTGCACACGTTGAGTGTTTGGTCAGTATTTTACCTCAGTATTTGTAGCCAAAACCAGGAGTGGGTAATAAACACAGAAGTGGTGCTTGTGTTTCTACTAGGCTGGAGACAGACTTGCGTATGACACGCATCAGTGCAATGTGAGAAACTCTCGCATTGGACTCGGACCCATGTTAGACAATGCTGCAACTCAGATCTGCAAGTTTTTCCTCATCCCTAAATGGACTAAGGAAAAAAAACCAGCATGCTGTGATTGACTGCAAGAGCTGTGTCACTCGCACCCACTCAAGTTTATGGGTACGAGAGAAACATCCAAGTGCAGTGCGATATACGTACAGGCTGTCAATGGAGGAGAGAGGGAGATTAATCCTTCCCTCTCCTCCGCAGCGCCCGCCCTTTCCTTCGCAGCTGTGACCTGATCGCAAGATCAGGTCACAGTCGCATGACACTTGGCTCGGGCTCACAGCAGAGCCTGAGTCAAGGGTAATTAGCATATCGCATCCATTGCTCTCTCATCGGATGCCATACGCTAATGTGACTCCAGCCTTATACTTTTCCTCTAATTGTTCCACTCCTGGTTTTGGCTTACAAATAGTCAGGCTGAAAACTTACCAAATACTCAATGTGTGCACGTGGCCTAAGGGACTAACAAATACAGAGGAAAGTTTTAAAAAAAAATGAAAAAATAATCTAAAAGTTCAAATTCCTCACCTATTCCACCATTAAAAATTAAGAAATGAAAAAAAATACACATTTGAGATAACTGCGTTTATAAAAGTCTGATAGGTCAAAATATAAAATAAATTAATCTGACTTGTAAATGGTGTAATAAAAAAAATAAAATAAAATGCAAAAATTGCGGTTTTTGGGCCATTGCAACCACACAAAAAAATGTAATAATAGGCCATCAAAAAACCATATCGGCCAGAAAATTGTATCAGTAAAAAATCAGCTTAGGGTGCAAAAAACAAGCCATCACACAGGTCCACATCCCAAAAAATGTAAAACGTTACAAATCTCAGAAAATTGAGTCACAGGCAAAATGTTTGTTTGTTTTTAAAAATTTCTTAATTTTTTTGCACTATAAAAATAAAACAAAAAGTATGCATGTTTGGTATCTTCATAGACGCACTGACCTGAAGAATCATATTTTGAAATTTATCATAAAATTAATGCTGTAAATAAAAACAATAATAAAAAAAAATGCTCTTTTTTGCCATTTGTTAAACTTAAAATTTTCCTGCATTCCAATATCACATGATAATATGGTTGGTGTCATTTCAAAGTACAACTCGTCCTGCAAAAAAACTAAGCCCCAACATGTCTATGTAGACAGAAAAATAAAAAAATATGGCTTTTGGAATAAGGGTGGGGGGAGTGAAGGCTTAAAAAACAAAAATTGTGCAGTCCTTAGGGGTTAATATGGTGTTATTGCCGCCAAATGTCAATTTCTTCCTTGTATGTTAATTTGGCCTGGTTAGCCAAGAGGGCATGGTTCTCAACTCTTCTCTGTGGACGTCTTCATGTGGTCCATGACCCCTTGGCTAACGACTTGATTTACATACAAACAAGAGGAGCTATATTTCAGGACGAGAGGAGTAGAAAAGCAAAATATTAGATTCACAATTGTTTTTTGTGACATAATGTACTTCATGTTAGTGGTAAATTTAGGCCGATATTTTTTGTGTTTATTTCTGAAAAGATCGGAAATTTGGCAAACATTTCACAATTTTTCATCTTTGAATTTTTATACCCTTAAACCAGAGAGTTCTGTCACACAAAATAGTAAATAAACAACATTTACCACATGTCTACTTTACATCAGCGCAATTATTCAAACATCATTTTTTTTTAGTTTATTATGAAAAATAGTTTATTTCTCAATTTTCCCCCAAATTTTCCAAAACCATTTTATTTTTGGGACCACATCACATTTGAAGTGACTTTGAGGTGACAGAAAATAACCAAAAGTGACACCATTCTAAAAATTGCACCCGTCACACTCCTCAAAAACACATCCAAGAAGTTTAGTAGCTTTGCAGGAACTAAAGCTGTGTGGAAAGTAAAAATGAAAATGTTACCTTTTCGTACAAAAATGTTGATTTAGACCCAAATTTTTTATTTTCACAAGGATATTTCTTCTGAGTATACTGATATCCCATCTGCGGTAGAAAACTACTGTTTGGGCACATTGCAGGATGTGGAAGGGAAGAAGCACCATTTGACTTTTTGAACACAAAATTGGCAGGAATTGTTAGAGGATGCCATATCGTGCCTAAACAGTGGAAACCCCCCACAAGTAACCCCATTTTGGAAACTAGACCCCACAAGGAATTTATCTAGACATATGGTAAGCACCTTGATATCACAGATACTTCACATAATTTTACAAAGTAGAACTGTAAACATGAAAAAATTTCATTTTTCCCACAAAAATATTGTTACACCCCAACATTTTTTCATTTTTACAAGGATAGCAGCAGAAAATGGAAAGCTTGTGCAATTTCTCCTGAGTACGCTAATACCCCATATGTGGTGGGAAAATACTGTTTGGACACACCGTCGAGCTCTGAAAGGAAGGAGTAACATTTTGAATGTAGATTTTTATGACATGATCAGCAGGTGTTATGTCGCATTAAGAGAGTCCCTCATGTGCTTAAACAGTAGAAATACCCCACAAGTGACCCTATATTGGAATTGATCAATTGTTTTCCTGGTATGTGAATTTTATAATGTGGTGGCATTTGAGAGTTGTGTAGAGTACATTAGGTTGGCATATGTTAGTTCTGTAGAATGCATCAGGTTGGCATATGTGAGTTGTATAGGGTATGTCAGGTTGGCATATGTGAGTTGAGTGGAGTGCATCAGCATGGCATATGCGAGTCAGGTTGGCATATGTGAGTTGTGTATTGTGCTTCAGATTGGATTATGTAAGTTATGTAAAGCACATCCAGTCGTGAAATAAATTGGAGTAAGTATGAAATAAACGTAGTAGTCCATGGATGAGTGATAGACTTTGAATCATTCATTAATACACAGGCCAGGTTTTCATTAATACACAGACCTCACCGGGGGAATGTTGCCCTGGCACTATACAGGAACCTTCAGTTCTGGACGTACTGCGACCATTTCCTTCCTGACTTCCAAATATTAGGGCCCTGATCACTACCTCCTGGAATTGAAGGAATGTGGGGGTCTGATATGCACATCATGATAGCATGTAAGCATTATACATTGCTATCTGTATCATGTCCCCGGCTAGCTTCTTGTACCACATCTTAGCTTTTTGCTTGGCATTGGAGGGCTAGAGGACTTGATCAGAGAGATCAACTCTCCCCATGTTTCTATTGTACCTCAGGACACAGTTTGATTTGTGGACCTGTGTAGATGAACCCCTCTTGTCCTTATTCATGACCACAAGCACGTTGACAATACATTGGGCTCTGCTCTCACCATTTCTGAGCAGCTGCTCAATTAGCATCCTAGGGAGGCCGCTCTGATTTTTGTGCACAGTACCATATACCGCAGTAGCTCTGGCAGAGAGGGATTTGAAGGGTGGGATGCCAGTGTAAAACTTATGTATGTAGAGGTGATAACCCTTATCCAGCAATGCACCAAATCCAAACACAATTGTCACACTCACTCACAGGTCAGGAGGGTATTCAGAGGGTTGGTTCTGGATATACTTCCCTTCATGAACCCTAAAATCTGTGGGTGTATCTTGTTGTACTCTTGCACCACTTGTAGAGTTTAATTCCATACCTGGCCCTCTTACTAGGCAGGTATTGCCGGAATTTAAGCCTCACCTTGAAATGTATTAGGGACTCATCCATGCAGCTGTCACTTTGGGGAATGTAAACCTCAGCAAACTTATTGCTGAATAGAGATGAGCGAACCGGTCCCGGTTCGGCTCGAGGTCGGTTCGCCGATCGGAGGTCCCGTTCGAGTTCGGTTCGTCGAACGTTCGACGAACCGAACTCGAACCGCATAGGAAACAATGGCAGGCATTCACAAACACATAAAAACACCTAGAAAACACCCTCAATGGTGTCCAAAAGGTGACAAACAACTCACAACACAACACAAACACATGGGAAAGTGACAAGGACATATACTCATGCGAAAACAAAAGAGCTGGACAAGGAAAAAGAGGACGAGACACAGATATAGGCATGGCATGCCCTTCTAAAATCATGTAAAACACCGCAAGGTGACTCCAAGCGGAGTCTCCCTTTTTTCCAAAAATTGTGCCCCACACACACCCACCCATTCAGTGGCAGCACTTGTGCCCTAGTTGTACACTTCACAGCTAGATTTGCATCAAGCACATTCAAAAATACGCTATTCTTAACCGTCCCCAGGATGACACCGGGGTAGGTAGCAAAGTCTTTCCTGATGCCAGCTCTGTTCATCTTGGATCATTTTTAAAAAACACAGCAAGCAAGGGTTACTCCAAGCGGAGTCTCCCTTTTTTTCCAAAAATTGTGCCCCACACACACCCACCCATTCAGTGGCAGCACTTGTGCCCTAGTTGTACACTTCACAGCTAGATTTGCATCAAGCACATTCAAAAATACGCCATAATTAACCCTCCCCAGGATGACACCGGGGTAGGTAGCAAAGTCTTTGCTGAACCATGACTTGTTCATCTTGGCTTCTTTTAAAAACAATGTAAGCAAGGGTTACTCCAAGCGGAGTCTCCCTTTATTCCAAAAATTGTGCCCCACACACACCCACCCATTCAGTGGCAGCACTTGTGCCCTAGTTGTACACTTCACAGCTAGATTTGCATCAAGCACATTCAAAAATACGCTATTCTTAACCGTCCCCAGGATGACACCGGGGTAGGTAGCAAAGTCTTTCCTGATCCCAGCTCTGTTCATCTTGGCTTCTTTTAAAAACAATGTAAGCAAAGGTTACTCCAAGCGGAGTCTCCCTTTTTTCCAAAAATTGTGCCCCACACACACCCACCCATTCAGTGGCAGCACTTGTGCGCTAGTTGTACACTTCACAGCTAGATTTGCATCAAGCACATTCAAAAATACGCCATAATTAACCGTCCCCAGGATGACACTGGGGTAGGTAGATAAAGTTTTGCTGAACCATGACTTGTTCATCTTGGCTCCTTTTAAAAAACACAGCAATCAAGGGTTACTCCAAGCGGAGTCTCCCTTTTTTTCCAAAAATTGGGCCACACACACACCCACCCCTTCAGTGGCAGCAGTTGTGCCCCAGTTGTACACTTCACAGCTAGATTTGCATCAAGCACATTCAAAAATACGCCATAATAAACCGTCCCCAGCATGACACCGGGGTAGGTAGCAAAGTCTTTCCTGATCCCAGCTCTGTTCATCTTGGCTTCTTTTAAAAACAATGTAAGCAAGGGTTACTCCAAGCGAAGTCTCCCGTTTTTCCAAAAATTGTGCCCCACACACACCCACCCATTCATTGGCAGCACTTGTGCCCTAGTTGTACACTTCACAGCTAGATTTGCATCAAGCACATTCAAAAATACGCTATTCTTAACCGTCCCCAGGATGACACCGGGGTAGGTAGCAAAGTCTTTCCTGATCCCAGCTCTGTTCATCTTGGCTTCTTTTAAAAACAATGTAAGCAAGGGTTACTCCAAGTGGAGTCTCCCTTTTTTCCAAAAATTGGGCCACACAGACACCCCATCAGTGGCAGCACTTGTGCCCTAGTTGCAAACAGGATGTTTTGATTTGCATCAAGCACATTCCAAATCCACAAGCATTTACTCTCCCCAGGATGACACAGGGGTAGTAAATTCCTTGTGGATCCATGACTTGTTCATTTTGATGAACGTCAGTCTGTCCACATTGTCATTGGACAGACGCGTGCGCTTATCTGTCAGCACACACCCAGCAGCACTGAAGACACGTTCAGAGACAACGCTGGCAGCTGGACACGACAAAATCTCCAAGGCGTAAGTTGAGAGCTCTGGCCATTTTTCAAGATTTGAAGCCCAAAATGAGCAAGGCTACATTTGCAAAGTCATGGCATCGATGTTCATTTGGAGATACTCCTGTATCATCCTCTCCAGCCGTTGACTGTGTCAGACTTGTTGTCTCTGGTGGCCTTGCAAAGGACGGTCTAAAAAAATTCTGAAAAGATTCCATAAAATTGCTGTTACCAGCACCAGATACGGTGCTACTGGTACGGGTAGACTGTTGAAGATGACGAGACCGTCCCATGTTTGTCAAGTTACAACTGGGAGATTCACTCCATGCACCTGCACGGTTGTTTGGTGGAAAAGCCGAGCTAAGATCGAGTAACAGCTTCTGCTGATACTCCTGCATACGTGCGTCCCTTTCTATGGCTGGAATTATGTCACAATATTTGGACTTGTACCAGGGATCTAATAGTGTGGCAAGCCAGTAGTCATCATCACTTCTAATTTTGACAATACAAGGGTCATGTTGGAGGTAGTGCAGCAAGAAGGCGCTCATGTGTCTTGCGCGGCCATGCGGACCAAGTCCACGCTGTGTTTGTGGCATAGAGGTGCTACCCGTTCTTTCTTCCTCTGACATCTCCCCCCAACCTCTTTCAACTGAAATTTGACCAAGGTCTCCCTCATCCGCTGAGTCTTCCATGTCCATGGACAGTTCGTCCTCCATTTCTTCATGTTCTCCTGCACCTTCCTCAACATCTCGCCTGCTACCATGCGCCCTTGTTGATCCCTGTCCCCCATGGTCCCATGCCTGCCGCCTTGGTGATGATGAACGTCTGGACCTTGGTGATGTTGTTGTGTCTTGCGCATATGAATCCTCCTGTAGTTCCTCCCCTTCCTGTTGTCCCACCCCCTGACTCCGAATAGTGTTTAGCGTGTGCTCCAGCATGTAACTGACTGGAATTGTCATGCTGATAATGGCATTGTCAGCGCTAAACATATTCGTCGCCATGTCGAAACTCTGCAGAAGGGTGCATAGTTCCTTGATCTGAGACCACTCCATCAGGGTGATCTTCCCCACCTCTGCATCTCGTTGGCCCAGGCTATACGTCATGACGTATTGCACCAGGGCTCGACGGTGCTGCCACAGTCGCTGTAACATGTGGAGAGTCGAATTCCAGCGTGTCGGCACATCGCATTTCAGGCGATGAACCGGCAGGCCGAAAGACTTCTGGAGCGATGCAAGTCGCTCAGCTGCGGCGGTTGAACGCCGGAAGTGAGCAGACAGTTTTCGTGCCCTGGTCAGAAGGCCATCTAGGCCGGGATAGTGTGTTAAGAATTGCTGGACAACAAGGTTCAACACGTGAGCCATACAAGGCACGTGTGTCACCTTGCCCAGGCGAAGGGCCGCACCCAGGTTTGCAGCATTGTCGCACACGGCCTTACCAGGCTGCCGGTTGAGTGGAGACAACCATTTATTAAACTCGGACCGCAGAGCTGACCACAACTCCTCAGCTGTGTGACTCTTATTCCCAAGACATGTCAAGCTCAAGACCGCCTGATGCCGTTGCGCTCTGCTGCCAGCATAGTAATGAGGGGTGCGTGATTCCTTCTGCGCAGTGAGAACGCTGGTGGCCTGACCAGGCAGGCTTGGGGCGGAGGTGGAGGACCCAGATGAGGTGGAGGAGGCAGAAGCAGTGGCGGAACTTGGACAGACAGAGGATTGACACACAAGTCGTAGGGACGGCAAGACTTGTGCAGCAGACCCTTCACCATCTATCACCATAGTTACCCAGTGCCCAGTCAGCGACATGTAACGTCCCTGTCCATGCTTACTGGTCCAAGTATCGGTGGTGAAATGCACCCGTTGACACACAGAGTTTCTCAAGGAAGCGGTGATGTTGTGTGCGACATGCTGGTGTAGCGCGGGCACACCTATCTTAGAGAAGTAGTGGCGACTGGGCATCTGGCACTGGGGCACTGTAATACTTATATATGTTCTGAGGATTTCGATAGCGTAGGGCAATGACAATCAGAGACGAGTTCTTGGTACAAGATATTTTATAATATGTAACCACGGTAGATACACAACGGAAAACACAGCGGTACAAATACACACAATACCTTCCCGAAACGGAGCGAAGGGAATTCCCGGGACCACGCACCGGACTCCCCCAGGGAGACCACCAGAGCGAACCCCTATACAGGGACTGTCCGGCAATCACCCCGGAAGGCCTAAATGCGCAGCAGCCGGGACACAAGGGGCAAGCGGTAAAAGTCCAGGAGTGTCCGTACGGAATGAATGTCCAGAGTGGTTACGAACCAGAGAGAACCGGGCAGAGTGCTGACCGAAGATGGCAGACGGAATCCGGGCACAGCTTGAGAAACCGGGTAAGGTCCAGTGTCGGTCGGTCGGTAGTCTTTAGGAGGATCCAAAGGCAAACAGGATTAGCATCAGCAAAGCAGGAGCACACAGCAAGCAGTATACTCAGGCACTGGACTAGGCTTAGAGGCGGCCTTTTAAGCAGCTGGACAGGAAGTAGGGCAACAGAACAGTAAACTCCATGTTAACCGAGGGCAAGCTCATTCAAAAGAGAACTGGAAAACCTGGAAACCTGACATTACTCCCCCCCCCAGAGACGGCCTCAGGACGGATCAGGGCCTGGCTTGTCCGGGAAACGTCGATGAAACTGAGCAATCTTCCGGGGTGCCCGAATGTTACCCACCGGTTCCCAGGAATCGTCCTCGGGGGCGTACCCCTGCCAACGTGCCAGATACTGAAGCCGACGACGATGGAGCCGGGAGTCAATAATGTCCTCAACCACGAACTGCTCCTCGCCGTCGACCATCACAGGCGGAGGAGGAGGCACAACACGACCATGAAACGTATTAGGGGAAACGGGTTTGAGGAGAGACACATGAAAAACCGGGTGTACCTTTAGATGGTGCGGTAACCGTAGCCGACAGGCCACAGGGCTCACGATCCCGGTGATCTTAAACGGACCGATGAATTTTTGTCCCAGCTTCTGCGAAGGAACACCCAATCTCAGGTTTTTGGTAGATAACCATACAGAGTCCCCTACCTTGTACATGGGTGCCGGTTTCCGGTGAGTGTCTGCCGACCTCTTGTAACGCTCCTGGGCCGTAGCCATAGTGTCCTTTAGAACCTCCAGATTTTGTCGTAGTTCTGTCAATCTGTCCTCCACCGCTGGCACCGAAACAGCAACCGGTGACCTAGGCAAAACAGTCGGATGGTAACCCAGGTTAGCGAAAAAGGGCGTTACCTTAGTGGAGCTGCTCTGAGTGTTGTTGTATGAGAACTCCGCCAACGGAAGCATCTTCAACCAATCGTCTTGGAGATGGCTGACATAACATCGAAGGTATTGTTCCAGGGTTTGATTCGTCCGTTCGGTCTGTCCATTTGTCTGAGGATGGTATGCAGAAGACAAACAGACATCAATCTGGAGTGCCGTACAAAACCCCTTCCAGAATCTAGACGTGAACTGCACGCCCCGGTCAGAGATGATCTCGTCTGGTACCCCATGCAATCGGAATACGTTCTGGATAAACAGATCCACTGTCTCTGCGGCTGAGGGAAGACCGGTACACGGAATGAAGTGAGCAGCTTTAGTCAATCGATCCACCACCACTAAAATGGCATTGTGCCCGCCTGAGACTGGCAAGTCCACAATAAAATCCATGGAGATAGACCCCCAAGGGCGAGATGGCACGGGTAACGGTTGGAGGAGTCCCGTAGGAGCCACACGAGGGACCTTGCACCGGGCACAAACCACACATGAGTGGACATAGTCCTTCACATCCTTTAAACAGGTAGGCCACCAGAAAAAACGGCTCAGAAATTCCTGCGTCTTCAGTACCCCCCTATGACCAGCCAACACGGAGTCATGGACCAACTTGAGAACCCGAAGTCTTACGGCCTCCGGGACATAAATGCGTCGCTCTCTCAACCACACACCATTCCGAAGAACAAGAGTTACATCATTCGGGGGGGCAGCAAGAAATACGTCACCATCATAGGCCAGCTTGATGTCCTTCCACAAGTCCTGGTCCTGGATTACTCCAACGAAATTGGCATCCGATAACACGGTCTGAGACGGGGTTCCAGGCACGGAGTCCACGGCGTGGATTCGGGACAAGGCATCGGCTTTCCCATTACGTGAACCTGGACGGTAGGTAACGATAAAATTGAATTGGTTAAGAAATAGGCTCCAACGGGCTTGCCGTGGAGACAGGCACCTGGCAGACTTAAGAAATTCCAGATTACGATGATCTGTGAGTACTATCACTTGCTGCGCGGCTCCCTGTAAGTGGTGTCTCCATTCCTTGAAAGCGGAAATAATCGCCAATAATTCCTTGTCCGCAACGTCATAGTTCCTTTCTGCAGGGGACAACCGGCGGGAAAAGAAGGCACATGGATGCAAGAGACTCTTGTCCCCAGTCCTTTGAGAAAGAATGGCCCCTAATGCATAGTCGGAAGCGTCAACCTCCACGATAAAGGGAAGTGCTGGATTCGGATGTACTAATATTGGCGCTGAGGTAAAACATACCTTGAGACGATGAAATGCTTCCTGGGCCTGGGCGGACCACACAAACTTCTGTCCTTTTTTGGTTAACAGAGTGATGGGACGAACAATCTCTGAAAAGTTACGGATAAAACGTCGGTAAAAGTTGGCAAAACCGACAAAGCGTTGTACCTCTTTGATGTTTCCCGGTTCCGGCCAGTCGAGAATGGCTTGTATCTTGCTAGATTCCATGTTCAGTCCCTGAGGAGAGATGACATAACCTAAGAATTGTATTTGTGAGCAGTGGAACTCGCATTTCTCCAGTTTAATGTACAGGTGGTTTTCCCTCAGCCGGGTAAGTACGGTCTTAACGTGCTCCTGGTGTTCCTGTAAAGAATCAGAAAAGATTAGGATATCGTCCAGATAGATCACCATGAATTGGTCCATGATATCCCTAAAAATATCGTTAACTAGATGTTGAAATGCCGCGGGAGCGTTACAAAGTCCAAAAGGCATCACTAGGTACTCAAAATGTCCGTACCGACATCGGAACGCGGTCTTCCACTCGTCTCCGGGACGTATACGAAGCAGATTATATGCCCCACGGAGGTCTAATTTGGTGAATATTTTTGCCTGTTGGACCCTCTCCAATAGCTCAGGAATCAACGGTAACGGATACCGGTTCCGGATGGTTATCTTATTCAGTTCCCGGTAGTCAATACAGGGTCTCAGAGTCCCCTCCTTCTTTTTCACGAAAAAGATGGGTGCCCCTGCGGGTGAGGTAGACGGACGAATGAATCCCTTGGCTAGGCTTTCATCAATATACTCTTTTAGTGCTTCTAGCTCAGGTGCCGCCAACGGGTAGACATGACCAAACGGAATCTCCGCCCCTGGGAGTAAGTCTATGGGGCAATCATACGGTCTATGCGGGGGAAGCTGATCGGCTTTTCTTTTGTCGCATATGTCAGCGAAGTCACGGTAAACCGGGGGTAAAACAGGTACCTGTACAGTGCCCTCCGTATTTGATGTTACTGGAACCGGAACAGTTGGACAAATGGTCGGACCACTCTGTGGTGGGAAGGATATTTCTTTAGTCTCCCAATCGATGACGGGATTTGTAGACCGTAGCCACGGAATACCTAAAATAATCGGAAAATGAGGAGAAGAAATTATCATGAAAACAAGGGTCCCCTGCTGACCTGGCTTCATCACGCATTCGAGCGGTACGGTTTCCCGATCCACTGGTCCGGAGATTAACGGAGATCCGTCTACCGTCTCCATGGTAACCGGTGAGGATCTTTGCTGGGTCCGGATACCGTGTTTCCTGGCAAAGGAAGAGTCCATGAAATTTCCCCCTGCCCCAGAGTCTATCATTGCAGAGGTAGGAATTAGCTGTCCCTCCCAACGGATCTGAATGGGGAGTGAGCAATGGGTATATTTCCCCTCTGAGTCCTTCGGTGAGGTAGACATAACCGTCAAGGGAAACACCGCATCCAAGTGTCCACTTGCCTCAGAGATATCGGACTCTGCGTCCGTGTTGTCACACTCCGCCATGGCTGCCAATACCTTATTTGGGCGATTTGGACGTTTCGGGCAGTCGATCAAGAAATGGTCCGATTGACCGCAATAGAAACACAAACGCTCACGGAGCCGGTGTTCACGACGTTCATTGGTCTCTCGTTTTTGCAGAGAGTCCACTTGCATAGGTACGTCCTCGGCCTCCCGTGGCGTCCTGAGAGCGGGTTCTCTGGAAGGAAACGCAATATTGTTTACACGGTTTACAGCTGCCCATTTTTCCTGTCTACGTTCCGTCAAACGGGTATCAATGCGCACACAGTGCTGGAGAAACAGTTCAAAATCCCCTGGAGATTCGGAACGAGCTAACTCGTCCTTGATGGTACCGGACAACCCTTTTCTGAAAACTGACAATAACGCATTGTTTCCCCAGTCGGTGTCTACCACTAACCTCTTGAACTCAGTGGCGTATTCAACGACAGAACGCTTTCCCTGACGTAAGGAAAGGAGAGCCGCTTCAGCGGTAGCACGGCGATTCGGATCATCAAACATTTGCGCCATTGCATTCAGAAAGTCATCCAGGTGATTCAAACGGATGTCCCGATTCTCTATCATGGGATTAGCCCAAGCCAGTGCTCGTGAGGTTAATAACATGATGATACATAACACCTTTGACCGATCAGAACGGTAATAATGAGAATGTACATCGAAAAACAGTATACATTGGTTAACAAATCCACGGAACTGACTACGATCACCATTGAAACGGAATGGGGGTAACCTAGGCATACCGGCCGCTGATACGGACGTAGTGGGGACGGCTTCCTGAGCCTCCACTCTGACTTGCAAATCCTGTATAGCCGGCCCCAGTACCTGGTGATCATGGCCCAGCTGTGCCTCCACATCTCTAAGTTTATTCTGCACCGCCTCCATCTCCTGCTGCAGGGAGTTAATCATGGAGAAGAGCTGATCTACTCGTGTCTCAGTCATTGCCCCAGCGAAATCCTCTTATGGCCTGAGTATAATGTAATACTTATATATGTTCTGAGGATTTCGATAGCGTAGGGCAATGACAATCAGAGACGAGTTCTTGGTACAAGATATTTTATAATATGTAACCACGGTAGATACACAACGGAAAACACAGCGGTACAAATACACACAATACCTTCCCGAAACGGAGCGAAGGGAATTCCCGGGACCACGCACCGGACTCCCCCAGGGAGACCACCAGAGCGAACCCCTATACAGGGACTGTCCGGCAATCACCCCGGAAGGCCTAAATGCGCAGCAGCCGGGACACAAGGGGCAAGCGGTAAAAGTCCAGGAGTGTCCGTACGGAATGAATGTCCAGAGTGGTTACGAACCAGAGAGAACCGGGCAGAGTGCTGACCGAAGATGGCAGACGGAATCCGGGCACAGCTTGAGAAACCGGGTAAGGTCCAGTGTCGGTCGGTCGGTAGTCTTTAGGAGGATCCAAAGGCAAACAGGATTAGCATCAGCAAAGCAGGAGCACACAGCAAGCAGTATACTCAGGCACTGGACTAGGCTTAGAGGCGGCCTTTTAAGCAGCTGGACAGGAAGTAGGGCAACAGAACAGTAAACTCCATGTTAACCGAGGGCAAGCTCATTCAAAAGAGAACTGGAAAACCTGGAAACCTGACAGGCACAGGGACAGACATAAGGTCTCTAAAATCCTGTGTGTCCACCAGGCGGAAAGGCAGCATTTCGGTAGCCAAGAGCTTACAGAGGGATAAAGTCAACCTCTTAGCTTTGTCATGGGTCGCAGGAAATGGCCTTTTATTTGTCCACATCTGAGGGACAGAGATCTGGCTGCTGTGTGTAGACAGTGTTGAGTAGGGTGTCCCTGGAAAAATGCAGCTTTGTGAGCAAAATGCAGGCGGAGACATGATGTCGCCTTCATCCAACGTTGGTGCTATCGATGTCTGAGAGAGCTGTACACACGCACTTGTTTCCCCTTCCAAACCAACTGACGACCTAACAAGCAAACTGCCTGTTGCGGTTACAGTGGTGGAAGTTGTGCGTGGAAAACCAGGTGTGACAGCTGTCCCCACAGTCCTAGAAGATGAAGAGTGCGCGGATGCACTGGAAGGGGCAGGCGGTGGATGGTTCGCTCCGCTAGGCCGCATTGCAGCACGGTGAGCTTCAAACCGGGACATATGATATTTATTCATGTGACGATTCATGGAAGAAGTTGTCAAACTGCTGAGGTTTTGACCTCTACTAAGAGAACCATGACAAATTTTACAGATCACATAATTTGGGCGATCTTTTGCTATGTCAAAAAAGGACCAGGCTAGGCAAGGCTTAGAGGGCATGCGACCTGTTGATCCACCCCGACTAGTGCTCAGAGGCAGAGTGGTGGCTGAGGATGCAGTTGTAGACGTGCTACCAGTACTCCGACTCTGTCCAGGAAGGCGCAAGGTAACTTCGTCATCAGTTGCATCCTCCTCCATCACCTCTGTTGACCTCCTCGAGGGCCTGACTGTGGGTTGACAGTAGGTGGGATCTAGAACTTCCTCATCAATTGTTGTGTTTGCACTCCCCTCACCCTCAGACCGAGCCTCTTCTTGCCCTGACCGAATATTTAAGTTGTCATCCCAATCTGGTATCTGCGTCTCATCGTCATCAGTATGTTCCTCATTGTCTATAACAACAGGTGTTACAGTTTGTGACAAAGGGTCAACATTATGCTCAGAAACTTGGTCCTCACAGCCTGAATCAGAGTCACAAAGGTTCTGGGCATCACTGCAGACCATTTCCTGTTCTGTACTCACTGTAGGTTGGGAGCAGACCTCTGATTCCCAGGCTATAGTGTGACTGAACAGCTCTGCAGACTCAGCCATCTCAGTTCCACCATACTGTGCAGGGCGGATGGAGACTTCAGAGCTGGGAGAAAGCAAGTTTGATTGGGATGACAACTCAGAGGACTGGTGTTTTTTGGATGCGGTAGTTGAGGTGGCGGAGAGGGCACTTGTTGGACCACTTGAGATCCATTCAAGCATTTTCCTTTTTTGGCCATCATCTACCTTTGTTCCAGTTGTCCGTGTCCGTAAAAAAGGGAGCACATCGGATTGTCCACGGTAAGTAGTAGACATCTTACTTTTACTGGTAGATGGTATATCTTCAGCAGATGTTAATGGAGCTTTGCCACCTTCCCCACGGACAAACCCTTTTTTTCCTTTGCCAACACGCCTCTTCCCCTTTCCACCAGCATCTGTCATTTTGCCACTCATTTTGATTGCGACAAGATTGTGCACTTAAAATGTGGTAGTCAAAATTGAGAGGTGGTGTAGATTGCAGCGGTGGTCTAGCTTTATTAACAGCAGAATAAACAACAATAATTATCCCTGACAATGCAACTACGGCCCTTAAACTGGCAGCAGTGTTTGCTAGTATAATGGCTTAGTAACAATGAGTTGGAGTGTGCAATGCAGGCAGACGTGCTGCAAATATCTTTGCACTAGTGGAACTATACAGAAGTCCAATAGCCACGTTTAGGATGCCACTAGGTACACTCAGTGTTTAATAGTATAATGGCTTAGCTACAATGAGTTTGAGTGTGCAATGCAGGCAGCGGTGCTGCAAATATCTTTGCACTAGTGGGACTATACAGAAGTCCAATAGCCACGTTTAGGATGACACTAGGTACACTCAGTGTTTGCTAGTATAATGACTTAGCTACAATGAGTTTGAGTGTGCAATGCAGGTAGAGGTGCTGCAAATATCTTTGCACTAGTGGGACTATACAGAAGTCCAATAGCCACGTTAAGGATGCCACTAAGTTCACTCAGTGTTTGCTAGTATAATGGCTTAGCTACAATGAGTTGGAGTGTGCAATGCAGGCAGACGTGCTGCAAATATCTTTGCACTAGTGGGACTATACAGAAGTCCAATAGCCACGTTTAGGATGACACTAAGTTCACTCAGTGTTTGCTAGTATAATGGCTTAGTAACAATGAGTTTAAGTGTGCAATGCAGGCAGAGGTGCTGCAAATATCTTTGCACTAGTGGGACTATACAGAAGTCCAATAGCCACGTTAAGGATGCCACTAAGTTCACTCAGTGTTTGCTAGTATAATGGCTTAGCTACAATGAGTTTGAGTGTGCAGTGCAGGCAGACGTGCTGCAAATATCTTTGCACTAGTGGGACTATACAGAAGTCCAATAGCCACGTTTAGGATGCCACTAGGTACACTCAGTGTTTGCTAGTATAATGGCTTAGTAACAATGAGTTTGAGTGTGCAATGCAGGTAGACATGCTGCAAATATCTTTGCACTAGTGGGACTATACAGAAGTCCAATAGCCACGTTTAGGATGCCACTAGGTACACTCAGTGTTTAATAGTATAATGGCTTAGCTACAATGAGTTTGAGTGTGCAATGCAGGTAGAGGTGCTGCAAATATCTTTGCACTAGTGGGACTTTACAGAAGTCCAATAGCCACGTTTAGGATGACACTAGGTACACTCAGTGTTTGCTAGTATAATGGCTTAGCTACAATGAGTTTGAGTGTGCAATGCAGGTAGAGGTGCTGCAAATATCTTTGCACTAGTGGGACTATACAGAAGTCCAATAGCCACGTTAAGGATGCCACTAAGTTCACTCAGTGTTTGCTAGTATAATGGCTTAGCTACAATGAGTTGGGGTGTGCAATGCAGGCAGAGGTGCTGCAAATATCTTTGCACTAGTGGGACTATACAGAAGTCCAATAGCCACGTTTAGGATGACACTAGGTTCACTCAGTGTTTGCTAGTATAATGGCTTAGTAACAATGAGTTTGAGTGTGCAATGCAGGCAGACGTGCTGCAAATATCTTTGCACTAGTGGGACTATACAGAAGTCCAATAGCCACGTTTAGGATGCCACTAGGTACACTCAGTGTTTAATAGTATAATGGCTTAGCTACAATGAGTTTGAGTGTGCAATGCAGGTAGAGGTGCTGCAAATATCTTTGCACTAGTGGGACTATACAGAAGTCCAATAGCCACGTTTAGGATGACACTAGGTACACTCAGTGTTTGCTAGTATAATGGCTTAGTAACAATGAGTTTGAGTGTACAATGCAGGCAGAGGTGCTGCAAATATCTTTGCACTAGTGGGACTATACAGACGTCCAATAGCCACGTTTAAGATGCCACTAGGTACACTCAGTGTTTGCTAGTATAATGACTTAGCTACAATGAGTTTGAGTGTGCAATGCAGGTAGAGGTGCTGCAAATATCTTTGCACTAGTGGGACTATACAGAAGTCCAATAGCCACGTTTAGGATGACACTAGGTACACTCATGTTTGCTAGTATAATGGCTTAGCTACAATGAGTTTGAGTGTGCAATGCAGGCAGAGGTGCTGCAAATATCTTTGCTCTAGTGGGACTATACAGAAGTCCAATAGCCACGTTTAGGATGACACTAAGTTCACTCAGTGTTTGCTAGTATAATGGCTTAGTAACAATGAGTTTGAGTGTGTAATGCAGGCAGAGGTGCTGCAAATATCTTTGCACTAGTGGGACTATACAGAAGTCCAATAGCCACGTTTAGGATGCCACTAGGTACACTCAGTGTTTAATAGTATAATGGCTTAGCTACAATGAGTTTGAGTGTGCAATGCAGGTAGAGGTGCTGCAAATATCTTTGCACTAGTGGGACTATACAGAAGTCCAACAGCCACGTTTAGGATGACACTAGGTACACTCAGTGTTTGCTAGTATAATGGCTTAGTAACAATGAGTTGGAGTGTGCAATGCAGGTAGAGGTGCTGCAAATATCTGTGCACTAGTGGGACTATACAGAAGTCCAATAGCCACGTTAAGGATGCCACTAGGTACACTCAGTGTTTGCTAGTATAATGGCTTAGTAACAATGAGTTTGAGTGTGCAATGCAGGCAGACGTGCTGCAAATATCTTTGCACTAGTGGGACTATACAGAAGTCCAATAGCCACGTTTAGGATGCCACTAGGTACACTCAGTGTTTAATAGTATAATGGCTTAGCTACAATGAGTTTGAGTGTGCAATGCAGGTAGAGGTGCTGCAAATATCTTTGCACTAGTGGGACTATACAGAAGTCCAATAGCCACGTTTAGGATGACACTAGGTACACTCAGTGTTTGCTAGTATAATGGCTTAGTAACAATGAGTTTGAGTGTACAATGCAGGCAGAGGTGCTGCAAATATCTTTGCACTAGTGGGACTATACAGAAGTCCAATAGCCACGTTTAAGATGCCACTAGGTACACTCAGTGTTTGCTAGTATAATGGCTTAGCTACAATGAGTTTGAGTGTGCAATGCAGGTAGAGGTGCTGCAAATATCTTTGCACTAGTGGGACTATACAGAAGTCCAATAGCCACGTTTAGGATGACACTAGGTACACTCAGTGTTTGCTAGTATAATGGCTTAGCTATAATGAGTTGGAGTGTGCAATGCAGGCAGAGGTGCTGCAAATATCTTTGCACTAGTGGGACTATACAGAAGTCCAATAGCCACGTTTAAGATGCCACTAGGTACACTCAGTGTTTGCTAGTATAATGACTTAGCTACAATGAGTTTGAGTGTGCAATGCAGGTAGAGGTGCTGCAAATATCTTTGCACTAGTGGGACTATACAGAAGTCCAATAGCCACGTTTAGGATGACACTAGGTACACTCATGTTTGCTAGTATAATGGCTTAGCTACAATGAGTTTGAGTGTGCAATGCAGGAAGACGTGCTGCAAATATCTTTGCTCTAGTGGGACTATACAGAAGTCCAATAGCCACGTTTAGGATGACACTAAGTTCACTCAGTGTTTGCTAGTATAATGGCTTAGTAACAATGAGTTTGAGTGTGTAATGCAGGCAGAGGTGCTGCAAATATCTTTGCACTAGTGGGACTATACAGAAGTCCAATAGCCACGTTTAGGATGCCACTAGGTACACTCAGTGTTTAATAGTATAATGGCTTAGCTACAATGAGTTTGAGTGTGCAATGCAGGTAGAGGTGCTGCAAATATCTTTGCACTAGTGGGACTATACAGAAGTCCAACAGCCACGTTTAGGATGACACTAGGTACACTCAGTGTTTGCTAGTATAATGGCTTAGCTACAATGAGTTGGAGTGTGCAATGCAGGTAGAGGTGCTGCAAATATTTGTGCACTAGTGGGACTATACAGAAGTCCAATAGCCACGTTAAGGATGCCACTAGGTACACTCAGTGTTTGCTAGTATAATGGCTTAGTAACAATGAGTTTGAGTGTGCAATGCAGGCAGACGTGCTGCAAATATCTTTGCACTAGTGGGACTATACAGAAGTCCAATAGCCACGTTTAGGATGCCACTAGGTACACTCAGTGTTTAATAGTATAATGGCTTAGCTACAATGAGTTTGAGTGTGCAATGCAGGTAGAGGTGCTGCAAATATCTTTGCACTAGTGGGACTATACAGAAGTCCAATAGCCACGTTTAGGATGACACTAGGTACACTCAGTGTTTGCTAGTATAATGGCTTAGCTACAATGAGTTTGAGTGTGCAATGCAGGTAGAGGTGCTGCAAATATCTGTGCACTAGTGGGACTATACAGAAGTCCAATAGCCACGTTAAGGATGCCACTAGGTACACTCAGTGTTTGCTAGTATAATGGCTTAGTAACAATGAGTTTGAGTGTGCAATGCAGGCAGACGTGCTGCAAATATCTTTGCACTAGTGGGACTATACAGAAGTCCAATAGCCACGTTTAGGATGCCACTAGGTACACTCAGTGTTTAATAGTATAATGGCTTAGCTACAATGAGTTTGAGTGTGCAATGCAGGTAGAGGTGCTGCAAATATCTTTGCACTAGTGGGACTATACAGAAGTCCAATAGCCACGTTTAGGATGACACTAGGTACACTCAGTGTTTGCTAGTATAATGGCTTAGCTATAATGAGTTGGAGTGTGCAATGCAGGCAGAGGTGCTGCAAATATCTTTGCACTAGTGGGACTATACAGAAGTCCAATAGCCACGTTTAGGATGACACTAGGTACACTCAGTGTTTGCTAGTATAATGGCTTAGTAACAATGAGTTTGAGTATACAATGCAGGCAGAGGTGCTGCAAATATCTTTGCACTAGTGGGACTATACAGAAGTCCAATAGCCACGTTTAAGATGCCACTAGGTACACTCAGTGTTTGCTAGTATAATGGCTTAGCTACAATGAGTTTGAGTGTGCAATGCAGGTAGAGGTGCTGCAAATATCTTTGCACTAGTGGGACTATACAGAAGTCCAATAGCCACGTTTAAGATGCCACTGGGTACACTCAGTGTTTGCTAGTATAATGACTTAGCTACAATGAGTTTGAGTGTGCAATGCAGGTAGAGGTGCTGCAAATATCTTTGCACTAGTGGGACTATACAGAAGTCCAATAGCCACGTTTAGGATGACACTAGGTACACTCAGTGTTTGCTAGTATAATGGCTTAGCTATAATGAGTTGGAGTGTGGAATGCAGGCAGAGGTGCTGCAAATATCTTTGCACTAGTGGGACTATACAGAAGTCCAATAGCCACGTTTTGGATGACACTAGGTACACTCAGTGTTTGCTAGTATAAAGGCTTAGTAACAATGAGTTTGAGTATACAATGCAGGCAGAGGTGCTGCAAATATCTTTGCACTAGTGGGACTATACAGAAGTCCAATAGCCACGTTTAAGATGCCACTAGGTACACTCAGTGTTTGCTAGTATAATGGCTTAGCTACAATGAGTTTGAGTGTGCAATGCAGGTAGAGGTGCTGCAAATATCTTTGCACTAGTGGGACTATACAGAAGTCCAATAGCCACGTTTAGGATGACACTAAGTTCACTCAGTGTTTGCTAGTATAATGGCTTAGTAACAATGAGTTTGAGTGTGTAATGCAGGCAGAGGTGCTGCAAATATCTTTGCACTAGTGGGACTATACAGAAGTCCAATAGCCACGTTTAGGATGCCACTAGGTACACTCAGTGTTTAATAGTATAATGGCTTAGCTACAATGAGTTTGAGTGTGCAATGCAGGTAGAGGTGCTGCAAATATCTTTGCACTAGTGGGACTATACAGAAGTCCAACAGCCACGTTTAGGATGACACTAGGTACACTCAGTGTTTGCTAGTATAATGGCTTAGCTACAATGAGTTGGAGTGTGCAATGCAGGTAGAGGTGCTGCAAATATCTGTGCACTAGTGGGACTATACAGAAGTCCAATAGCCACGTTTAGGATGACACTAGGTACACTCAGTGTTTGCTAGTATAATGGCTTAGTTATAATGAGTTTGAGTGTGCAATGCAGGCAGAGGTGCTGCAAATATCTGTGCACTAGTGGGACTATACAAAAGTCCAATAGCCACGTTTAGGATGCCACTAGGTTCACTCAGTGTTTGCTAGTATAATGGCTTAGCTACAATGAGTTGGAGTGTACAATGCAGGCAGACGTGCTGCAAATATCTTTGCACTAGTGGGACAATACAGAAGTCCAATAGCCACGTTTAGGATGACACTAGGTACACTCAGTGTTTGCTAGTATAATGGCTTAGCTACAATACGTTTGAGTGTGCAATGCAGGCAGACGTGCTGCAAATATCTGTGCACTACTGGGGCAATACAGCAGTCCAACAGCCACGTTAAGGATGCCACTGAGTTCACTCAGTGTTTGCTAGTATAATGGCTTAGTAACAATGAGTTGGAGTGTGCAAAGGCCAGGAGGGTACAGTGGCAGGGTTGTGGGGCTCTGGGTAGAGGAAAGGAAGCCTGCCTTTCTACCCCTCCTAATGGGGAAATGCAGCGAGGAAATCCCTGACCTTAGCTACACAGACGCTGTCATCTTGTGTAGCTGTTAAACTCTGTTTTCAGGACCTGTCACCTATGGCTCTGACCCTGCCGGTACGAGCCCTTAAAAGGACTGATAGAAAGTGCTATCCCTAAGCTGTCCAGCGCTGTGTATGGAGCGCATACAGCTGTATCGGCGATAGGACTCAGGACGGAGCTGCGCCAGTGATGTCTGACACCAAGGACGCAGAAGGCAGATAATGGCGTGCTGGAGGAAAATGTCTGTTTTTATAATGCAGGGACATGTGACATGGACATCCTATCACACATGCCGTTGCTTCTCTGGCTAAAAGTCCACTTAGCTGTGTGTGTGTCTGGGATTGACTGACATGTTGGCCCTCCCCACTACACGCGCGCGCTTAGGGAAGGAAGACAAGGAAAAAAAAAAAAATGGCGATCGCCATTATCCAAACAGCAGTGATCTGAATGCGCTGTTCCCGCACACTATACACTGAAATTTCATAATCGTGTGAGTCACAGACTTACAGTGACTTACACTATTACAGCGGAAAGCCAGCTAGGAATTAGCTGTTTTTTTTGCTGCTAGAACCGTTCTCGAACGTATCTAGAACTATCGAGCTTTTGCAAAAAGCTCGAGTTCTAGTTCGATCTAGAACAGCCCCCAAAATCACTCGAGCCTCGAACTGGAGAACCACGAACCACGAACCGCGCTCAACGCTATTGCTGAAGTGATCAATGTTCACCCAAATTTTGAAAGCCAGTCAAAGTTTGGGTCATCTCAAGATGAACACTGTGCTTTATCGTTGAAATACAAAACAATTTGTGGATGGCTTCAAAGCGTTTTCAGGTCATAGTCATGTGGAATACTGGAGTGTTATATAAAACATCAACACTCCAATACTGCTGAATTTCTGGCTTCTTCACTAGGCCCATGTGAAGAGCAAGACCCCAGAACTTCATCATTTTTAATATGTCAATGGAAATCCAGTTGTAAAATGATGAAGAGGGGTTTGGGGCCAAACATTGTTGGGCGTACAAATTTGTCTGGACCACAATGAGATTTATAAAATCCTCCAAAAATTTCTGTGAGGCAGGCAGTATTAAACTGGATTCCTGATTGGGCCACAAAATCAGGAATCTGGGGCTCAATGGAGAAGGTTGTGTATCACCAATAATGTATCAAAAAAAGGGGATGGTTCAACTGGTTGAGCATTATTAGTAATACACAACCTTTGTCATTGTGCCAGTAGTATACTGCTTTATTTATTATTAGTTCTGTATACAAGAAGTATTATCTTATGGGCATTAGGAGACAGTTTACAAATATCTACTTAATTTACTGTATATAGCAGCTTTATTAACGTTACTAGATATCATCTTGTTAGTTCTTTATGGTACAGATGTTACTGACATATTGCCACATATTTATACTGGCATTGCAATTGTATTATTGATTAATTTGTCCAGTCGCATAGCCCTAGTGTATATTTAGCTGCAAAATAGGCCTGCAGTGTTTGCTTTATTCGATAGATGTCATGCCCTCAAGAAGACAATACAATAAATTAGAGGAAACATAATTCTTGGAATCATGACACGCTTACCTTAAAGTGCCACTATATGCACAAGCCACAAAAAGTCCAGGCACTCCGGGATAATCTCGAAGAATGTCAAGCACTAAATATGGCATAAGCTGCAATAATAAAACCGATAGTGATGTTATAAAAAAAAACTGGCAAGAGCTTCACACCATTTTCATAGAGTTGAGCGAGTACCTAACTATTCGTACTCGCTATAGTCATAATGAGTACTGTCTAATACACACGTATTCATTCCAAATAGCGTGTGCAATGCAAGTCAATGGGGAACAACACGCACGAATAGTATGGCAATCGGCTTACTCGTTACATTGCAAATATTCCCCATTGACTTGCATTGCACATACTATTTGGAATTAATACACGAGTATTAGACAGTACTCATTATGAGTATAGCGAGTACGAATAGTTAGATACTCACTCAACTCTACATTTTCATTTATCATAAAATACACCAGTATGTCTCCTATGGGAAATAGCAAATTGTTAAAATTAACAATATGAGTCATTAAAGTGTCCTACCCTAAGCAGACCATAAAATATCTTTTGCAATGTTGTACAGATGCCAAGATAAGCCTGAGGCTGAGTGTTGAGTAATCTCTAATAAAGGAGCAAATCACTTCGGTGCTGTATCAAACGTGAATGAAAAAATGGCAGGGCAGGGTTTATACCTAGGTTCTTCAGGGCTCTTACTGACTTAGGACGGACATATTTGACTCTAAATCCATTGTGAATAATGGCTATGATCATAGAGATTTTTGTGAACATTATTAGTTGTTCAAGGTTTAGGAAATACTCTTTTTGGGGTAGGATTTGGAGAAGTTTTCTTTTCCCTAAAGTGTTTCCTAAAGAAGTATAGAAGAGTTTTGGATTTTTTTTTGTTATAAATTTAAATTTTACAGCCTTTTGATTTGACAGTGTGTTTTTGGAGCAGAATCCATCAGGATTTTCTTCAAATGCATTACATGCACTTTTTATTTTCCAACCACGCATTTTTCAAACATCTTCAGGAAAGAAAAAAACGCTGAAAAACTGTAACGCACATGACTAGCAGGGTTTACCCGATACCTGATAAACCCCCAGAAGATGAAACACCCAGGGAACACAGGGGTAATGATACACTGGAGGTCCCTGCCGCCAAGGAGAGGGGCGAGGGGACACCTCCTGAACTCAGCTCAAGCTGATTCCAGAGCTCCCTAGCATCCCTATACAGGTTCTTGTAACCTTTTGTTGAGCCGGTACCTTATAACATCAGCTATCCCTACTTTCACCCTGGCTAGGAAGCAGGCCGACGAGATCACTAGTCTCACCACTACATAACAGAAACACAAGGGTAGGAAAACAGACAGGGGAAATAGATATGCAAAGGAAAAACACTCCAGGCAGCTTCAGTGCAGCAAACATCACAGCTGCACACAAGACAAACTTCTTCCAGAGCAGGCGCCTTCCAAAATGGACCACATAGAAATGAGGATTCAGTTTCTATAACAAGCATCATGTGATCAGAGCACATGATGTAAATAGGGAAGTGGAGTGATCCCAAAGAGCAGCACCTGAGATAGGAAGCTACACCCCGCAGTCAAGCAAGGAGATGTTATCAAATAACAGTAGTAAACCTTCCAGTGGCAAGCCACTGTGACCTTCTGACACCAGATTCACCCAAGGTCTACCTCGGGCAGGACACACTCATGACAAAAACTCTTTATTCAAAAGCATAGTGGATTTCCTATGGAAATTAATAGGTTGACTTTTGAAAAAGCTTTAAACCATTTTTTTGATGGGGATTTTGGAACAGAGTAAGGCTGCTTTCACACTACGTATTTTTAACATGCGTCATGAACGTTTTTTTGCTGTAAAAGTGGATCCTGCTTTTACAGCAAAAAAACGCATGAAAACGCATGTTATTTTGCAGGATCCTGTCACTTTAAGTTTATAGGCGGGCATTGGAGTCATGTGATCGGGAGTCAGTGGAACTGAACGTGATAGACTGGGAGCCGGCTTCTAACAGCTGCAGAGGTTAGTAACCAAGGTAAACATCGGGTAACTTCCTTGGATACCCGATATTTACGTTGGTTACGAGCATCCGCAGGTGCTAGGAGCCGGGCTCCCTGCTCCCTGCACACGTAACTAACATAAACATCGGGTAACTAAGAGAAGCGCTTTTCTTGGTTACCCAATATTTATCTTGGTTACAAGTGTCCGCAGCTCTCAGGCGGGGGAGAGGGAGAGGGTGAGAGAGGCAGAGAGGGAGGGGGAGAGGCATAGGGAGAGGGAGAGGATGAAAGAGGAGAGGGAGAAAGAGGGGAGGGAGAGGGACAGAGACAGAGAGGGAGGGGCGAGAGGGAGGCGGAGAGAGACAGAGAGGGAGGGGGAGAGAGGGACTGATCACCCGAGGCTGGTTTCTGTGCACGCTCAGTAGAGCAAGCAGGATCCTGTCTATCAGCATGCCAGCGTTCACATGCGTTTGCGTGCTGTTTAGTCAGGATCCAGCAATTTGCAGTATTTGGATGCAGCTCAAAAACGCTACAAGTAGCGTTATTGAAAAATGTTAAAAAACTGCAACTCGCTGGATCCTCACTATAACGCACACAAACGCAGGTGAACGCATGTTGACGCAAGTCCATTGCAAATGCATTGAAATGAAAACGCATTTGCACTGGATCCGTTTTTGCGTTAAAAAAACGTTCATGACGGATGTTAAAAAAACGTAGTGTGAAAGCAGCCTAACTAAAAGAAATGTCTCAAAAACCTCAGTCTGAAGGCAACCTTCAGAATGTAATCTCTGAAATACCAGTTATCCCTGGGACTCTAAAGGTACCGTCACACTAAGCGACGCTCCAGCGATCCCACCAGCAACCTGACCTGGCAGGGATCGCTGGAGCATCGCTACACGTAACCAACCCGATATTTACCTTGGTTACCAGCGCTGGCTCCCTGTACTCCTAGCCAGAGTACACATCGGGTTAATTACCCGATGTGTAGTCTGGCTATGTGTACAGGGAGCAGGGAGCCGGCACTGACAGCGTGAGAGCGGCGGACGCTGGTAACGAAGGTAATTATCGGGTAACCAAGGAAAGGGCTTCTTGGTTACCCGATATTTACATTGGTTACCAGTGTCCGCAGAAGCCGTCTCTCTGCTCACTGCACATTTAGTTGTTGCTCTGTCGCTGTCACACACAGCGATCTGCGCTTCACAGCGGGAGAGCAACAACTAAAAAATGGTCCAGGACATTCAGCAACAACCAGCGACCTCACAGCAGGGGCCAGGTTGTTGCTGGATGTCACACACAGCGACATCACTAGCAACATCGCTGTTACGTCACAAAAGTCGTGCCTCAGCAGCGATGTTGCTAGCGATGTTGCTTAGTGAGACGTGGCCTTTAGATCCATAGTAAAAGCCTGTAAACATCTAGGCTGGTATGCCAGTAAAAGACTTCTATATTAAAGGGAACCTGCCACCTGCAAAAAAATGCTATTTACGTACAGATATAAGGTTACTGAGAGAAAATAAAGCTATATTTTCCCTGCAGCTGCTTGCCTCTAGTCATCGGGGTAGTAAGGGAGCTGTTACAGTCACAGCGCAGTGAACCCACCATTATCACTCTACTGACATCTTCACTGATCACCCGTTTACAGTGTGTGTGTGCAGAGCAGGCTGTCAGTCGAAATGCAGATCAGTGATAACAGACGTAAAACATAGAGACTTATAATAAAGTGAAGGCCCCAGGTACTGGTGTGGGAGTCCTATTACAGCCATGTACATGATCATGAATCTTTGGATGCACTCATTGATCAAAATGCAGAATAGCCGAGCTACATTTTTTTATATTTAAGATATATGTGTGAAAACAATTTTTTTTCTAATTTGCTTTCTTAGCCCTAGAACACTTGCGTTAGAATCTATGAATATCATTTTATGTTAGGCTATTCTTCTGTACTCCTCATACTAATTGGAAGAAAGCCTACAATGTAATGGACTATTCAAGAGCTGGAGCCATTTGTCATATTATTGCTTTTGTGTGCTTGGCATTTCCTCGGATCTTTTCATATGTAAGATAAGATGATTAGCTATTGTCTGTAGAAGCCAGTTTGAAAAAAGCATAGAAGCAGAAATAATGAATACCTGGTCAGGTGCAGACACACGCTTTGCAGTCCATGGGTCACAGTCCTTGTATACTGAGAAGAGAATGAGGCCTGAAAGCACGGCACAAGCAAGAATGGCCCATAATCCCACCAGGTTAATGTATAGAGACCTAGAAGAATCAAATATGAAAGAATTTTAGAACAACTGCTCAAAATATAGATAAGGGAGTGGGATAGTCATGTGAAAAGCAGAACGTGAATAACATGAGGGCCTTCAAAAATTGTACTGAACGTCTGGAACAAACAATCCTATGTTATCAGACATAGGATCTTTCCACTGTCTCCACCTTATTAAGTAATCCTTTAGCATAACAAAGATGACTTAGCACAGACAACCAACTTGTTCTTGTCCTGATGAGAAATGAATGAATGAAACAGTTGCACACTGTGAATCATTGTCAGGTCAATTTACACAATCTGGAAATTAAGACCATAAATAACTTACAGTTTTGCTTGAAATTTGCTCTTGCAAGCAATGTATCTTTGCACTTGAGACTGATTAACCCCGTAGATTCCAGTCCACAAAAAGGTTCCTCCAATTACTATTGTCCAAAATGTGTGCCTCCGGAGTGGGTGCGGATCAAAGCTGTAAAAAACAGGAGAGACTTGCAGGTATATGGAATAATTAACATAGGTGTAAAATCATATTCCTTATCTGTTTCTCTTTAGAGTTGCTCAAAACATTTTATGATAGTCTTCTGGAAATGCTGGAATTAATAATTATATAATGGCCATAGGAGCTAGGAGAAGCTTAATGTGTTTCATGGGTCCGAGTGTGTGATCTGCTAGCCGAAAAGGCTGGAAACTACTATTGAATAACACCATTGCCCGGATTAATCAAAATGGGTTAGGAGGAGTGAGCAGCAGGTAATGGCATAGTGACTGGCAGATGGAAAAATATTGTGCAGAGCTCTATAACAAGCATTTTACCTCACATCAGAGGTTGATTCAGATTATGACAGCTCAGCTCTGCTGTATAATGTCCTCAATAATGCTGCAGCTTGTCTCTGCAAGCTAAAAAGTGAATGAAGAGCAGGCATTACCATATCTGTGTTGTGCTGTCTGTGGGAGAAATCACTGCAGCTCGTCTGCTCCCCCAGCAGATAGTGGTGTGCAAACTACAGGCAGAGCATGCAGGGAGGAAAACTGGTGAGAATGCAGGATATAAGTCATACAATGGCCAGAAATGCTTAGTTCCCATGTATTCAAACAGGACAGGAAGGTTTTGCTTTGTTCCTACATTACTGAGATATGGCCCCTGTGTATGTACATCTAGTCCCTCTTTTAGTCAAATTGGCATGGTTCTCAGCAGTTTCTCTAGTAGTCTTCTTGCAGGCCTTGTCCAGTTGGCTAGTAAGCCTAGATTTTCAAACATGGAAGAAAGGACCATATCTCAGAAATCGAAAAGTACAGAAAGAAAATAAAAAATTGTAGATTAAGGAGGGCTTCGGAATTTCTACCAGCAAAAAAAAAAAAATGCCTGGAATAGAGCTCTGCACAATATTTTTCCGTCTGCCACTCACTATACCATAACCTGCTGCTCATTCATCCTTCTCAAAATTTGATGAATCCAGGCAATGGTGTTTTTCAATAGTAATTTCTAGCTTTGTCAGTCAGCAGATCGCACACTTGAACCCATGAAACATATTCCTATTGATTTCCTATTATTTGTCCCATTTAAATATTTAAATATTTGTCCCATTTAAATGTTTCAAATCACCAAAGTTAAAAATAAGACAAAGATAACACAAGTAAACACAAAATGCAGTCTATTATTAAGGGAAAAAAAATCCAAACTTACAGGGCCCTGTGTGAAAAATTGATTGCCCCCTAAACCTAATAACTGGTTGGGCAGGCCATAGCAGCAACAACTGCAATGAAGTGTTTGTGATAACTGGCAATGCATCTTTTACAACTCTCTTAGGGAATTGTGGTCCACTGATCTTTGCAGAATTGTTGTAATTTAGTCACATTGAAGGGTTTCTGAGCATGAACCGCCTTTTTAAGGTCATGCCACAGCATCTCAATCAAATTAAGGTCAGGACTTTGACTAGGTCTCTCTAAAGCCTTAATTTGGTTTTGTTTTCCAATTCAGAGGTGGACTTGCTGGTGTGTTGTGGATCATTGTCCTGCTGCATAGCATAAGTGCAGTTCAGCTTGAGGTCATGAACAGATAGAGGGGACATTCTCCTCCAGGATTGTTTGGTGGACAGCAGAATTCATGGTTCCATTTACCACAGCAAGTCTTCCAGGTCCTGAAGCAGCAAAACAGCCTCAGACCATCACACTACCATCACCATACTTTACTGTTGGTATGATGTTCCTTTTCTACAATGCTGTGTTATTTCTACGCCAGAGGTAATGGGACATACACCGTCCAAAATGTTCAACTTTTGTCTCATCAGTCCACAGAGTATTCTTTCTAAAGTCCTGGGGATCTTCAAGATGTTTTCCAGAAAAACTGAGACGAGCCTTTATGCTCTTTTTGCTCAGCAGTAGTTTTCATCTTGGAACTCTGCCATGTAGGCTATTTTTGCTCAGTCTCTTTCTTATGGTGGAGTCATGTACACTTGTCGCGGGCGGAGGAGGGGACGCCGCGCTCTCCCACTGCTGCTCGGGTCCGGCTGCCGCGGCTGCTGCGGCCTGCTGCTGCTCGGTGGCTCGAGCGGTGGGCCGGATCCCGGGGACTCTAGCGGCGCTCCTCGCCCGTGAGTGAAAGGGGGTTGTTGGGTGTGGGGATGGTTTATTGTCCGTGACACCACCCACGGTTGTGGTGATTTGTAGCACCACCGCTGCTCAATATGGGGATCCCGGGAGTGGTGATGCGGAGCAGCCAGATGTTGTGTTGCCCCTCCGTGGGTAGGGGTTGGTGATCCCGGGGCCCAGTGATGGAGTGGAAGGTGCAGGGCCTGGTGGGCACAGGGACGCGGGGCAGCGCTGTGCCTTGCGGCACTGTGGTACTCACTCAGCCTGAGACGTTGACACAGTTTTACGGTAAACCACACGGCTGGAAAGACGGTTCCCACGGACGGCTGCACTTGCTCTCCCAGTAGGTAACGGTGATGTCCCTCTGACCTGCACCTGATGTTTCTAAGTTGGTAGCGATGGGTTCCCACCGGTAACCCGCTCCCCGGCTTGGATATGGGCCGGAGGAGCCCTACTTTGCATGCAGACGCTGGCCCTGAGGAACTGGTGCCCTGGCGGTGGCGGTGTTCCTCACTAATGGTTGGACGGTTGTCTTCAATCGGGACTTGGTTGTTGGGGGATCGACGTCCCCTTCACTGACGGATTCGGCAATTTATGGCGACTTCTAGCCTTGCCGGGGTCCGAGAGGCCCCTGCGCTGGTGCTGACTGTCCTTCGTATACTGCTCCAGACCGCCTGGCCACTACTCGACCGCGGTCCTTCCAGCAACCTCCGAGCAGTCCCCCTCCAGACGATCACCGCTGTTGCTGACCTTGCTGACCTGTCCTGCACTTAGCTGGACTCACTTCAGGCCTTTCTACGCTCCCTTTTGTTCCTTTTCTTCTTTGCTCCACTACCACTTCACTTTCACTTAGCTGTTTTCTCCTTCCTCACTCTAGCCACGGAGCCAACCGCCTGGCCCACCCCCTGGTGTGAACATCAGCCCCTGGAGGAAGGCAACAAGGATTTTGGTAGCTTTGGTGTTTCTAACTGGGATGTAGGGTGTGGTGGTGTGATGACCTGTGACCCCTGGCTTGCCCAGGGCGTCACATTCCCCCTTAGCAAAATGCAGACCGTCCGCGGGCTGCCCGTCCAACACCGGTTTTATTTTCTGTAAATGTAAAAAGATAACATGTAAATTATAACATCATCCCACAACGGGAGGCACATTTCTTAAACGTTACTAAACGGTTTTACGGGTACGGTTTCCGCTCTCTCCCACCCAAGCAACCTGGCCCTGATGCTGCCCCTAAAGCCCAGGCAGCACCCCTTGACCCAAGTCCAGCACAAGTTACCCGAGCGGGATCTGTCCTTCCCCTCCAGAGGGTAGCCACCGGTTCCTTTGGTGGCTGGGCCCCAGCCTGCTCTGCTGAGGGCCCTCCCTCCAACCTGCCTCTCCGGAGGCGGCAACTGCGGAAAACGGTACGGTAAAACAACATATTTACAAGCCACTTAACGTTTGTGGTTGCCCTGCATGTTCACGGGCTTGTCCATGGATAGTTCCCATGCTAACTTTTTAAACGGTCCCCACGGGGACAACGGTGCCGGCTCCGGCCGGGTCAATCACAAAGAATCAGGTGAAGTACTCGGTAATCATCATTTTTCTTATCATCTCTGTAAACTTTCAAACTTTTAAACAAACTCAAGGTGGTCCCAACGGGGACTGGACAACGGTGCTCCGCTGCCCTACTCCAGGCCTTCAGCTTCATCCGAGGGAGGGGGTGCAGGACTCACACTGCCCCGCAGTTTGACATCTAGGGCAAACCACCCCCTCTCTCAGCAGTGTCGGGTGTACTGAACAATGTCTCCCGGCATTAGGTTGCGGCCAGGATGCTCCTCAGGCAGGTGGGCATTCACATCCCGCCAGGCTACAAACACTTCGGCCTCCAGGCCCGGTTCATAGATAAACCCGTAGCCCCGGCGGACATCAAACCGCCTCACCTGCCCCTCGTACAGCGGACCCCGGACACGGAACGTGGCCTGGCGGAGATTCTCCTTTTCCCGGATAGCTCGGGCCACCAGCTCGGCCTTTTTCCTCTCCCTCTCTCCGATCTCCAGGCCCAGCGGTACCGGCTCCCTGTCCCAATACGGCGCTGCTGCGAGCTCCAGCGCACGGGTCGGGCCCCGCGGGACATCCTGGACGTTGCCCACTGTCAGGAATCTGGGCGGTGTGTCCCGCGGTGTCTTGGCCTTGGGCGCTGCCTTACAGCAACAACCCGGCGCTACCTCAGCCGAGGTGTGGGGGATGGGCACAGAGGCTTTCCGCGGCTTGGCCTTCGGCTCGGAGCGGGTCATCGGCTCTGACTCGGGGAACTTCTCAGGGGCTGCCTCCGGTGCAGACTTCGGGGCCTTCCACGGCAACACCTCCGACTTGCTACGGGCTCCGGCTACAGGTCGGCCCGCCGGGGCGGGCATGCTGGGTATCGCTACCGGTTGCGGTGGCAGCGGGCCTAGTGGCGGGGTCACAGCCTCCAAGACGGGTGGCGAAGAAGGCAGCGGAGGGAGAGGGCTTGGACCGGGTCCCTCAGCCGCAGCGACTGGTCCCTCGGGGACATAGGGGCGTGGGTCACTCACCCTCCCTTCCTCCGCCTCCTCCTCGCGTCTCCGCACGGTGGCTATAACGTCCGCCATGTCGGTCTCCCACTCCTCCAAGTGGAGCTGCATCTTGACCTGCAGCCTTAGGTGGAGCTGTGCGGTCCGGATTTCCCCCTGGTGTGAACATCAGCCCCTGGAGGAAGGCAACAAGGATTTTGGTAGCTTTGGTGTTCCTAACTGGGATGTAGGGTGTGGTGGTGTGATGACCTGTGACCCCTGGCTTGCCCAGGGCGTCACACACTAACCTTAACTGAGGCAAGTGAGGCCTTCAATTCATTGGATGCTGTTGTGTGGTCTTTTGTGACCTCTTTGATGAATCCTCACTGTGCTCTTGGGTAATATTTGTTGGGTTCACCACTGTTTCATGTTTTCACCATTTGTGTATAATGGCTCTCACTGTGGTTCACTGGAGTCCCAAAGCTTTAGAAAAAGCTTTAGAATCTTTTCTAGACTCCAGACTGATAGATCCCAATTACTTTGTTTCTCATCTGTTCCTGAATTTTTTTGCGGCATGATGTCTAGCTTTTGAGGGTCTTTGGTCTACTTCACTTTGTCCTTTATGCGGCTAAGGAAATTGAACTCAGCTTCCCAAAGATGTGATAAATCACAGTTAATTTATATTTTAAGAGTGGCGGGGCAATCACTTTTTCACAGGGCCCTGTAAGTTTGGTTTTATTTTTCCCTTAATAATAAAGACCTTCAGTTATAAACTGAATTTTGTGTTTAATTGTGTTATTGTGGCGCCCCTGACCTGGTCAGGCACCACAGAGTATTGCACCCATGCGGGAGCAATGCTTCCAGGTAATCTCCAAAGGCCAGGATGAGGTGCACACACAAACATATAGTGACCAGGCCTCCCACACCACAAGAGGGGACCCTTGGGTAGCCAGAAGGGGTTAACTTTCAATTCCCAGCTGGGGGTGTGTTCAGGGGCTGGTTGCTAGGAAGCAGGGCAGAGAGAGAGAGGAAGAGGAGAGTCTGGAGGAAGAAGTTGAAGTGTGTGGAAGGGAGCAGAGGAGCTCTCGTGTCAGACAGGTCCTGAGGAGTGCAGTAGCTGAAAGCGGGGGAGAAAGGAGTACCGTGGGTCGGCCTGAAAATCATCCAGAGAGAAGGGTGGCTGAGTACGGAGATCCCGGTATCCGAGCACACAAGGGGAACTAGGTCCCCAGTACAGGCAGCAGATCATCCAGAGCTGCTTAACCTACAGGTGGGGGGGGGGTACTTCATGGCCTCACCACGACTACACAGAGCTTGAGCCAAGCAGCAATCACCAGGCCCATAAGGGGACAGGGCCAGAAGCCATCCCACCAAGGCCACGCTGCCGGCAGACGAGCCAGAGAGAGGGGAGCAGGGTGGTAACAGCTTCCCTGGAGGGGTCCTACCACGCTTCAAGCAAAGGATCCTCCTAAAACAGAAAGAGTGCAAGGAAGGCGAGTGGACAGCTACCCTCAGAACGGCCTCCTGGAATTCCTGGTTCAACCTGGTTATCACAGTGTCGCCCGGGCATCTCACCGTGACCTCCAAACAGTGAGTAAACACGTTGAAAGACTTCTTGGACTGTGTTTGAGTCATTCTGCGACCTGTGGTCCCACACACATACACCGGGGCCTGGGGCTTGCCTCACTCTCAGGGGGCTAATATACTGACTGCACCCACCATCAGCCCCAGGCATCCCTTAATCTGCAGTGGCGGTCCCCGCTGACCGCAATACTGAGAGTGGCGTCACGACAATCCTAAAATAAGGTTCCCTACCTGTGACCAGACTGTTCCATCCACGTGGAGTCCCTGAAGGTACTGCACCGACACATACTAGCGGGGCTTCACAACTTCTGGCGTCACGAACAGGATAAGGACTAGACCTGTTCAGACAGGTGACCGTGTGCCTCAGAGGTCCGACCGCAAAAATTGAACCGCCGCCATATTGCCATCTTCAAAAGCGCGCGCTGCAGCCCGCGCGAGGGAGAAGAGCACCGCCCACGAAGAGGTGTGGCCGCCCCAGAATCCCCACAATTCGGAGAGCGTACTGACCCCGGAAGTGGAGAGGGAGCGCGCGGATTTTTGAAGAAAAATGGACGCTGCAGGAGGTAATGCCCCTGGTCAGGGCGACGCAGCCCAAGCGATGCCAGCCCCCGTCGCGCTGGACGCAGCAGCGCCTGGTGCCGGTGCCGCGGTCGCAGCCGCGCCGGCTGAAATCTCCCCCATAATGCCAGTTTCCTTGCTGTATGTCCCAGGAGCGCAATGGCTGCCCCAATATGCCGGTAAAATAGACACGCTGACCGGGTTTAAGAAGAAGATCAACACCCTGCTAGACATGCACGCGATGACTGGTAAGCAGAGGGCCGCTGTGGTGCTGGGACAATTGACTGAAGCAGCAGAATTGGAAGCTGAGTCCTGGACCAATGATGACCGGAGCTCTGTTGAGACCATCTTTGCCAAACTAGCAGCTGCTTTTGAACACCGCACCGAGGGAGAGCTGAGGACGGACTTCTATAACTGCCGTCAGAAGCCCCAAGATAGTATAAGAGACTATGCCCTCAGGCTGCAGGCTGCACTACGGGCTCTCAAGCTGGTGGACCCTGTCAGTGATCAGGAAGGAAACCGGATGATGAAGGAACAATTCTTGCGGGGCCTGCGCTCTCCTGAGGATGGGAAGCAGATGAAGCTGTGGTCCCTGGAACACCCTGACGTGGACTTTGCCATTCTGAAAGACAGGGCAGTGAAGGCACTCCAACCTCCTGTGGACGCAGACCCCGTCGCACCAGCATGGCCTGCCAGTTCCACGGCTGCAGGAGCGGAATCCTCCTCGCAGACCCTGGTAACTGCAAAGGGACTCAACGCGCCAGCAGAGACCATAAATACGCTATCCTCCCAGGTGCAACAGCTCACTAAGGACGTCGCACAAATCCTGAAAGCAATGCAGTTGCCCTCAGAGACCAAAGTCCCTCATCGGATCCTGCTAGCTGACAACCCAGAGGACGTCCCTTGGATGCGGAGGAGAAGAGGTCCCCCAACCCGAGGCAGGAGCAGTGATCGCTATGACTCATCTGGACAACCCATCTGTCGTCGTTGCCAGGAGGCAGGACACTATGCAAGGGCCTGTCCTTTAAACGAGCCAAACCTGGGGCCGGGGGCCAGTCCTCAGGATTAAGAAGATCAGGCCCAAGTCGCTGCTGTGATCAGTACGTGGGTGGACGTCCTGTCCTGTCCATCGTCCTGGACGGGATCCCTACCCCGGCGTTATTGGACACCGGCTCTCAGGTCACCACGATCCCGTATGTCCTTTATCGGAGGTTTTGGTCGGACGACGATCTCCGACCACCGGACCCCTCCCTCACCATCTATGCTGCCAACGGACAACCTATAGACCAGATCGGGGTCAAAGAGGTAACCATAAAGGTGGGAAGGCAGGAAATGAAGGGACAAGGACTGATTGTTGTGGACACTGATATTAGAGAAAGGAACCCGCAAATGATTTTAGGCACTAATGTCATAGAAAATTGCCTAGGGGAAGTGTTGTTGTTGCTTCACCAGATTGTTGAAGGTGCTGAGGGCAGGTCGCAAAGAGCCTTGCAAAAGGAGATCCGAATCATTCTGAGGAAGCAACAGGTAAAACAGACTGGCGGTGAGATTGGTAGTGTACGGGTGATGGATGCAAACCCCATTGTGATACCCCCACGGAGTGAAATGATGATGTGGTGTAGAGCAGCGGTAGGTCTCAGAGGACAAGATTACCAGGCTGTACTAGAGCCCACTCATTCAGACCACTGGCCCACGATTCTGACAGCCAGGGGGGTAGTTGATGTACACAAGGGACGAGTGCCTGTACGAGTGTTGAACTGTGGGGAGGAGGAAGCCAGACTACCAAGGTACGCTACCATAGCCAAACTGTTTACATGCTCAGATGACGCCATAACACCTGTAGGTCCCCTGACACAAGCTGACTCAAAAGAGGGCGAGACCTCCCAAAAGCAGTTAGAGGATTGGTGCCAGAAACTACACGTGGGGACTGACTCTACACCCGACTACCAGAAACATGGGGTTTACAGGGTCGTGCAGGAATACGAGCAGGTCTTTAGTAAGAACCCACTAGACTTTGGTAGGATCAAAGGGGTGCAACATCACATACCCACAGGCAGTCATCCTCCCATTAAGGAAAGACATAGGCCTATTCCACCAGCCCATTACCAGCGCACAAAGGACATGCTGAAGGACATGAAGGAGGCAGGCGTCATAAGGGACAGTTGTAGCCCCTGGGCGGCTCCCCTGGTCCTGGTAAGAAAGAAGGATGGCACGATGAGGATGTGTGTGGATTACAGACGGATAAATCAGATAACACACAACGATGCCTACCCTTTGCCAAGGATAGAGGAATCCCTCGCTGCCTTGAAAGCCTCTAACTACTTTTCTACCCTAGATCTTACTAGTGGCTACTGGCAAGTATCTGTAGCAGAAGAAGATCGGGAGAAGACGGCCTTCACCACCCCAATGGGCCTCTGTGAGTTCAACAGCATGCCATTTGGACTCTGCAATGCCCCCGGGACCTTCCAGAGGCTTATGGAATGCTGCCTAGGGCACCTCAACTTTGAAACCGTCCTGCTCTACCTGGATGATGTCATCGTGTACTCCAAGACCTACGAGGACCACCTGAAACACCTGGCTGAAGTCTTTGAAGCACTATCCCGATATGGAATGAAGCTGAAACCATCCAAGTGCCATTTACTGAAGCCAAAGGTCCAGTACCTAGGTCACGTGGTCAGTGCAGAAGGAGTAGCACCGGACCCAGAGAAGGTCACAGTCATCCAGGAATGGCCCACACCTACTACCGTCCGGGAGGTACGTCAGTTCCTTGGCTTGGTAGGCTACTACAGAAGGTTCATCAAGGGCTACACGAAAATGGCAGCGCCTTTGCAAGAGCTCCTGGTAGGCCACCCAAAGAAGAAAGGAAAGATCTCCGGCCCGCCATTTCACTGGGGAGAAGCAGAAGAACACTCCTTCAGACAAATGAAAGGGGCCTTGACGGGTGAAGAGATCCTAGCCTACCCTGACTACGGTCTGCCATTCGTACTGTACACAGATGCCAGTAATGTGGGACTGGGAGCAGTGCTTTCACAGGTGCAGGGAGGCAAAGAGCGTGTGATTGCTTACGCCAGCAGGAAGCTCAGGCCTACTGAAAGAAACCCGGAGAATTATAGCTCATTCAAGCTAGAGTTCCTGGCCGTGGTATGGGCTATCACAGAGCGGTTCAAGCACTACCTGGCAGCCACCAAATTCACTGTCTTCACGGACAACAACCCCCTGACCCACTTGGATACTGCTAAATTGGGTGCCATGGAGCAGCGTTGGGTAGCCCGACTGGCGAATTATGACTTTACTGTCAAGTATCGAGCTGGCCGCAAGAACGGCAACGCAGATGCTCTGTCCAGGATGCCTCACCTAGCAGACGAGGGTGAAGATGAAGATGATCTTGAAGAGATTGAGCTGCCAGCGTTCCATCGCCATGGAGCAAAACAGTGTCGGCAGTCGCGTGCCAACCGCCAAGAGGTGACCCTGAACCCACTACCTCACTACAACTGGAAGGAGACCCAGGAAAATGATCCAGCGGTAGGCTTGGTAAAGAAACTGATCAGCCAGCCGGGCGCCAGCCTTGACAAAGGAGCCCCACCTGAGGCACAGTACCTATGGAAGGAGAGGGGTCGATTATTCATCTATCAAGACAAACTTTACAGGAGCATCATTGACCCGAGGACGCATGAGAAGGTGTGGCAAGTGATTGTACCACAGAAGGACACGAGGATGGTGCTAGAAGCCTATCACAATGGTGCAGGCCATTTTGGTTGGAAGAAACTGGAGGCCCTACTTAAAGTAAGATTCTACTGGGTGGGCATGAGATCTGCCCTAGAGAAGTGGTGTCGAAACTGCGGGCCCTGCAATCTTAGAAGAAAAGACCAGCACAGCCAGAGAGCACCACTCCAGCCAATCCAAACTAAACGGCCTTTGGAGATCGTGGCCCTGGACCATGTAAAGTTGGCACCCAGCAGACAAGGCTACAACTACGCTCTCACTATGGTTGACCACTACTCCAGATTCCTGGTGGTAGTACCAGTCAAGGACTTGACAGGTCAAACTGCAGCCAAAGCTTTCCAGACACACTTCTGTCGACCACATGGCTATCCAGATCAAGTGCTCACTGACCAAGGACCAGCCTTTGAAGCTGAAGTGTTTAAGGAGTTTTGTAACCTATACGGCTGCCAGAAGATCCGTACTACGCCTTACCATCCTCAGACCAATGGCATGTGTGAGAAGATGAACCACATCATTCTCGACCTTCTGAAGACGCTCCCACTAGAAGAACGAAGTCAGTGGCCGGAAAAGCTGCCCGATCTAGTGGACATGTATAACAACATCCCTGTGAGTTCCACGAACTGCACACCGGCATACCTGATGAGGGCCAGACCAGGGAGATTGCCAGTAGATCTGGAAATGGGAGTTGAGACCCCTGAAGACCATCAACAAGGTGCTGATTGGGATTCCAACCGCCAAGCCCAATACAAGAAAGTACAAGAGTGTGTGGAGCGAAGCCTGACTCAGCAGCGTGAGAAACAAGAAAAGGCCTACAATCGAAAAGCACCTGCTGTTCCTTTGATGCCAGGAGATATAGTTCTCAAAAGAAAGAGAAGACGTCATAAACTTGACAATTACTGGGAAGAAGAACCCTATACTGTGTTACCATCGACGCTTAGCAATGAAAAGACATGCCTTATCAGCAAAGATGGAGGAAAAACAACAGCTGTCGTTTCTAGAGATCGCTTAAAGAAATGTCCTGAACAACTAAGAATCCCTGAAGAAATTCCCAACCCTTTGCCAGTTCAAGAACCAAAAGAAAAGATGATCCATACTGTACTTGGAGATTTTCCAGCAAGTTGGCCTCAATACAATGGAGCAGTAGTTATTCCGGTTATTACATTCCCTCAATCTGGAGAAGTAAGAGAGCCAGAAGAACCTGTTCAGAACCTGGAAGAGCCAAATGTAGCTGAAGCAGAAGACCATGCACTGGTATCAATACCCAGTACACCCATTATTCACATTGAGACACATACATCGGGTGGGAGGACACAACCTCAGACAGATGACAGCATAGTACTGCGTAGATCAACCCGCAGCAACTTTGGTCAGCTCCCATTACGCTATAGAGAAAGTACAGTTTAGTTCAAAGTGACGGTATGAAATGTAATGTTTAACCTGTTTACAGTTAGGTAACGTTTAAGCGAAATGTGCCCACAAGGACTATTGTGAGACCTCTTTAAAATGTTTTCTTTACACTAGTTCACGTGCATTTTAAAAAATGGACCACCGGTTATGAACTGGATTTAACCACAAACTTTTGCATTGTAAAAAGTTACCTCCTTGGTATCAACCACAGAGTCTGCCTGTTGAGGGGCATGGCTCTGCACCAACAAGGGGGCACGCCTGTTTATGGGGCCTGCCCTCCAACACTCGGAAGCGGGTACGCCTGTTTATGGGGCCTACCTTACACCACTCTCCTCAGGAGAGGAAGATTGGAGGAAAGGTCTGGGGAATGTGATGGCCCAGCCCTGGTCACCAAAAGGACCGGCGACCTACCTCCTGGAGGTTTTTTGGGTGGGGTTCGGACATGTGGGTGGTTGGTGGTGGAATGGTACCTGGTATGTTTAAATGTAAATAATTGCCCCTGCGTGGGAAAAGTTTGTATTTACCTTTTTTCTTTCTCTTGTCTTTGCAGCCCGAGGACGTGCTGATGATAACTAAGGGGGAATGTGGCGCCCCTGACCTGGTCAGGCACCACAGAGTATTGCACCCATGCGGGAGCAATGCTTCCAGGTAATCTCCAAAGGCCAGGATGAGGTGCACACACAAACATATAGTGACCAGGCCTCCCACACCACAAGAGGGGACCCTTGGGTAGCCAGAAGGGGTTAACTTTCAATTCCCAGCTGGGGGTGTGTTCAGGGGCTGGTTGCTAGGAAGCAGGGCAGAGAGAGAGAGGAAGAGGAGAGTCTGGAGGAAGAAGTTGAAGTGTGTGGAAGGGAGCAGAGGAGCTCTCGTGTCAGACAGGTCCTGAGGAGTGCAGTAGCTGAAAGCGGGGGAGAAAGGAGTACCGTGGGTCGGCCTGAAAATCATCCAGAGAGAAGGGTGGCTGAGTACGGAGATCCCGGTATCCGAGCACACAAGGGGAACTAGGTCCCCAGTACAGGCAGCAGATCATCCAGAGCTGCTTAACCTACAGGTGGGGGGGGGTACTTCATGCCCTCACCACGACTACACAGAGCTTGAGCCAAGCAGCAATCACCAGGCCCATAAGGGGACAGGGCCAGAAGCCATCCCACCAAGGCCACGCTGCCGGCAGACGAGCCAGAGAGAGGGGAGCAGGGTGGTAACAGCTTCCCTGGAGGGGTCCTACCACGCTTCAAGCAAAGGATCCTCCTAAAACAGAAAGAGTGCAAGGAAGGCGAGTGGACAGCTACCCTCAGAACGGCCTCCTGGAATTCCTGGTTCAACCTGGTTATCACAGTGTCGCCCGGGCATCTCACCGTGACCTCCAAACAGTGAGTAAACACGTTGAAAGACTTCTTGGACTGTGTTTGAGTCATTCTGCGACCTGTGGTCCCACACACATACACCGGGGCCTGGGGCTTGCCTCACTCTCAGGGGGCTAATATACTGACTGCACCCACCATCAGCCCCAGGCATCCCTTAATCTGCAGTGGCGGTCCCCGCTGACCGCAATACTGAGAGTGGCGTCACGACAATCCTAAAATAAGGTTCCCTACCTGTGACCAGACTGTTCCATCCACGTGGAGTCCCTGAAGGTACTGCACCGACACATACTAGCGGGGCTTCACATTATCTTTCTCAAATATTAAATTTTTTGGGGTGATCTGAAAAATGTAAGTGTTCCAAACATGCAAAAGAAAAGGAAATCAGGAAGGGGGCAAACATATTTTCACACCACTGTAATAATGGTGCATAGTAGGTCCTCTTTAAACTTTATGTGGGTTTTTTTCCACAGTGTGAATGGGAGGTCTCTTCACTTCAATATAGTATTTACAGTGCATGTATTGCTTTCATGAAAAATCAACCAGCACTGCAGAGATTTTATAATTCCATACGGTACAACATGCAGATATTGCAGTAGAGTGTGCCTTTATTGTCTTATAGAAGCAATATTTCCTGGGAATAATACCTCTATGAAACAACATTCGATAGAACATAGTGCAACTTTTTTTGCCAGAGTTATATGAGCTATGGTAGGGTATGAAATTGCACCATGCTGCCCTCTGTAAACCTGGCCTGGAAAATGAAGCGGTACTTACTCAAAGAAGTTTAGCCTCCCACCATAATAGGAGTCATTGATGATTGTCTGGATTCCACCTTGCACTACCACACCTCGTATGATGACCGCTATAAAACCGGCCAACATAATCACAATCTGGAATGCGTCTGTCCAGATTACGGCCTTCAGACCACCCTAGAAAGAATATCATTTTAAGATTAGGTTTTATACGATTAATTTACTGACTACTTTAGATTTGAGACTGATTATCTGTCTTTTACTAAAAATCCCCAAAAAATCATTTTAGTCTAAAGAGAGCACGTGGAATGATCTGGGTACACTGAAACACTACTACTTTTGTCCAAAGGCTGTTTCTAGTATTGCGGCTCAATAGAACTTACGGTAAACAGCCCCATGTTAATATATGAAATATAATACCCAGATCGATTTTTAAAAATGTAAAAAATAGCATAAATATCAAGCATTTTTCATAACGCTTCTTTACAAACTTTTTGGGTGCGGTATTTATTCTGTCACATTTTGAACAGACAGCACAATCAGAGAAAAAAGTACCGTAAATGTCAATCATTATGAATCACAGTAGTTTGAGAAAGTTACAAGACATAGCAAACTACATAATGTAATAATGCTGCATTTACTGCTGCAGGGCTAAGTACATAATAATGGTAATAATGCTGTTTTAATACCAGAGTGCAGTAGAAAGTGCACACTAATCCGGTTGCAATCATTGCTCCCCAAAGATTAAATCCCGAAACTAAAAGGAAAACACAAAAAAATGTTGTTATAAATTTAGAATAGAAATTACAGCTATTTTTTAGGTATTTAGACCTTGAAATCGACGTTAGCAGTCAATAAACCTGGGCAGATGCTAACTGCATTAGTGCTCCTTGCTGATTGAGCACTCCTCCAATCAACCTAAGGCATTTTTTAATTAGTGCTGGATCCTGCTTGCCCTTAAAATTGTAGACTTTCAGCCCAAGACAGACATATTTGGCTAGGGTCCCAACAAAGATACGCCTTGCCGTGGTTGTTGAGTTCTCATTAATTGGCATATTTGTGCACTAAGTATCTAATTTTTTAACGTATTTTCTATAGTAGTAATGCAATTCCAATTTCATATATTCAATGTTTGCATATTATAGTATTCAGAGTGCAGTTGTATTTTCTTGGTTATTCTGCACTAGTGTTGCCTGAAGTAGGGCTAGGATTGTCAATAAGGCTTATACTAACCTTGATTTAATGCCAGAGCAGGTGCATAGATTACAATCCCTGTATATAGTATCTGAAACAAAAACACAATTGTTCACACCTTTTGACACTATGCAAGGGATCACACAAAACGTAACAAACCAAAAGACCAATAAAGCTGTCACCCAGAGCAGAGGATTTTGGAGCATTCAGTAAAAAGGCTGCCCAGGATGACAATAAATACTAAAATTGGAGCGTTCCCAGTGTTTGATGTCTTTTAATGGCTAAGACGTTTCAAAGATATCTTTTTCTTGTATAAGGATGACAATACAAACTGTAGACTGCATAACAGCAGCCAGGTATAGTGTTCACTGAAAATGCTCAGACGATTCAGAGAACATCTGCCTTGAAGATCTGGCCGGGAACCATAGACAGAAACAAGACTAGTACAGCACTGCCCGTGGGCGGCTCTTCTCAGCAATGCTGATATGTACACATGAGGGAGAGACCTGTCAATCACCTGCAGTGTTGCAAGACCTTCAAAGTATATTCTTTCTGAAGCACTGACGCATTTCAGATAATATGGCCACACTCGTGCAGCCAATTTGCTATTCATGCTGCCCATAGTTTGGGCAGCATGAATTGCCTAAGAGGATTTGTGTAACCATTACGTACATGTCATGCCAGCCAAGTCTTTCCATGTGATAACTTCTATTGATACGTAGGTATACAAAATTGCAATCAAAATTACTACATTTACTAAAGTTGCTTTATTGAACATTGCATATACTAGAGCAGTGTTCCCCAATTCCAGTCTTCAAGAACCACCATCAGCTCTTGTGTTCAGCCTTTACTTAGTATCACCTGGGCAATACTGAGGAAATCCACATGATCTGATGGTGGCTTTTGATGACTGGAGTAGAAGAACACTGTCTAGACCAGCATTTCCCAACTCCAGTTCTGAAGAGCCACCAACAGTGCATTTTTTCCGGGTATCCTTAGTATTGCACAGGTGATAATTTAATCACCTGCATAGATGATGATTCCAACACCTCTGTAATACTAAGGAAATCCTGAAAACATGCAATGTTGGTGGCCTTCAGGACTGGAGTTGGGGAACGATGGTCTGGAGGCTAGACCTGCATATATCTTGTGCACCACTTGTGAAGAGGTGGCTATGAATGCACTGCTCTTTCCATTCAAGGTATAGGTCTACTGAAAACAAACAAACTTATCCTGTAATTTTCAAAAATCCTATAGAAAATGCAGGTTACACATTGGAGCCCCATTTTCAGGGTAGATGCGTATCCCAGCAATTGCACCTGGCATTTTAGAATTAAATATTGCTAAACTAATATCATAAATCTTTAACAATGTTCTTTATTTTCAACCTTTTTGACTACAAGATTCAATCTTTCAACAACTATGTTCTCAATCAACCCAAAAGACTCATAAATATCAAAGCCTAATATTTTTGGAAGTTGGAGTGGTTTTTTTTTAGATTTGGCTATCTTAGGAGGATATCTGTGCAGGTAACTATTACTGTGCAGAATTATTAAGCAACTTAATAAAAACCAAATATATTCCCATCTCACTTGTTTATTTTCACCAGGTAAACCAATATAACCACAAAATTTAGAAATAAACATTTCTGACATGCAAAAACAAAACCCCCAAAATATTAGTGACCAATATAGCCACCTTTCTTTCTGATGACTCTCAACAGCCTACCATCCATAGATTCTGTCAGTTGCTTGATCTGTTTATGATCAACATGCGTGCAGCAGCCACCACAGCCTCCCAGACACTGTTCCGAGAAGTGTACTGTTTTCCCTCCCAGTAGGTCTCACATTTTATGAGGGACCACAGATTCTCTATGGGGTTCAAATCAGGTAAAAATAGGGGTCATCTTATTATTTTTTCATCTTTTAGACCTTTACTGGCCAGCCACGCTGTGGAGTAGTTGGATGTTTTTCTTGAACGATACCGACTTCTTCATGTACCACTGCTTGAACAAGTTGTCTTTCAGAAACTGGCAGTAGGTCTGGGAGTTGAGCTTCACTCCATCCTCAACCCGAAAAGGTCCCACAAGTTAATCTTTGATGATACCAGCCCATACCAGTACCCCACCTCCACCTTGCTGGCATCTAAGTTGGAGTGGAGCTCTCTGCCTTTACTGATCTAGCCTCTGACCCATCCATCTGTCCCATCAAGAGTCTCTCTCATTTCATCAGTCCATAAAACCTTTGAAAAATCAGTCTTAAGATATTTCTTGACCCAGTCTTGACATTTTATCTTATGTTTCTTGTTTAATGGCAGTTGTATTTCAGTCTTCCTGACCTTGGCCATGTCCCTGACTATGGCACACCTTGTGCTTTTTGATACTCCAGTAACATTGCAGCTCTGAAATATGACCAAACTGGTGGCAAATGGCATCTTGGCAGCTTCACTCTTGATTTTCTTCAATTCATGGGCAGTTATTTTGCGCCTTTTTTGCCCAACACGCTTCTTGTGACCCTGTTGGCTATTTGCCATGAAATGCTTAATTGTTCGGTGATCACGCTTTAAAAGTTTGGCAATTCAAAGACTGCTGCATCCCTCTGCAAGACATCTCAAAATTTTGGACTTTTCAGAGCCCGTCAAATCTCTTCTGACCCATTTAGCCAAAGGAAAGGAAGTTGCCTAATAATTAAGCACACCTTATATAGGGTGTTGATGTCATTACACCACACTCCTCCTCCTTAGAGAGATGCACATCACCTGATTTACTTAATTGGTAGTTGGCTCTCAAGCCTATATAGCTTGGAGTAGAACAACATGTATAAAAAGTATCATGTGATCAAAATACTCATTTGCCTAATAATTCTGCACACAGTGTATATATTTATTGTGCTTCGACTTCTGTTATAAGTTTAGAGAATTTTAAATCCCCTTTACTTTATACAGCCTGAGAATTCAAGTGATGACAGATTTTTGCAAGTTACCACCTATTCACAGTATAGGTAGATTGCTTGAGTACCATTGCTGGCACTTTTTTACCCCCACCTATCATGAAATGAGTAATGTGCAAGTTACCACCGATTATGTCCATATGTCAAAAGTGTATCGCACTGTATGGTTGATCACAGATAATTTTAGAATTCCCTCATCGCTTATCTTCAGAAGGAAGAGAAGATTTCATTCCATTCAGTGCTGAAGGGTTTAAGGTCTATTTTCTATCCTGCTGAAATTGACTTGTAGCTGTTAATTTCAGCTGCAGCCACTCCCTTCCGCTATATAAACTCACTCTTTATTCTCTACTATGCTGGCTATAGCTCATTCTATAATTGACCACTTTGAAGGAGCCTGGCTCTGGAGAAGCTGAGGTGTTGTTTCTGTTGCAGCTGAGAAGCTTCCTGTTTGGGTAGCTCTGGAGAACTATTGTTGAGTCTTTCCGCTGTTTGTCTTACCTTCCTCATATTGTTTTATTCGCCTTCACACTAGGCAGGGTGAGTTCAGGGCCAGCGAGGGCCTAGGCACATGACAGCGGACAAGGGGGAGGACCCGTCTCGGGACGTTAGGACGTGCAGGGGTCAGCCTCAGGTGAGTTCTAGGCAGTGACCCTGCTCCCCTCTCCCTAGCGACATGGTCATCTGTTGTATTCTTTCCCTGGTGTACCCTTTGTGTTGCATCGCTTGCCAGGAGTCCTCTAATTCCCGCTGTAACACCATAGCTGATAGCTTGTGAACTTAGTACAACCCCTTAAGGTATGACATCTATAGTGCATCTATGATAAGCCTTGTTCTGCTTATTGATTGTACATATAAAGATATATTTTTCTACTAACCATCTCTATGATGAAAATGAGTGTTCCGAGTATCCGCACGGTTCTGTTAAATCGGAGTTCCAGATACTATAAGAAACATTTCATTAGTCACTTCCAGAGTTTTTAAAGAAAACAAGACAAAATGTTTGATAAACGGTATTATATAGGGCTTTAACTTGAATTATTACCAACATATGGAATATAAGGTTACTGTCATATTATAGAGATATGTCAGAATAGGTTTATACGAATGCTGCGGAGATTGCCACTATTTGCTAGAAGTAAGCATCTAGCCCTGCAAATGCATGCCAGTTTGATGATTAAAGAAAAAAGGAAGCAAATAGGGAAGGAATGATGTTTTTTTTCAGATTAATCAATTGTATATCTGCCACCCATCAGAATGTGGTGCGAACAAATTGCATTACACATAACTGAACTTGTACGTCAGGGCTAACCTAACTAAATAGACAGGGTGTTCCCTACCCTGCCACTGTCTGGACTGCACATGATTTATGTATACAAATCCACAGTAACCACATGTGATTGAAGCAGTAATTATGGCACTAGTTGAACAGTGGCAGTCTGGAGGTAAGTACATGTTTATTTTCATTGTATGTGGGACATTTTAGCTCACAAGAAAGAGTTGTCCATTAGTAGACATTCCATTTTAAAGGAAGTTGTCTTTTAGAAAATTTTCTTCCACACACTGATATAATCATAAAAAAAATCAAAATGTCACTGAGCACAGGAATTGACTGCAGCACTGTTGACGTGATGGAAGAAAGTTTTCTAAAAAACCCTTTATGATCTACGCTTTTAGGTTAAAGGGGACCAATCAACAGGATTTTTGTATATAACCTAAAGCCAGTGCTATACCGGCACTATCAGGCTGAGCATATACATTGCTGTAGTGGTCAGATCGGATGTTTAGGTTTTGAAACACAAGAAAGTAAAGTTTATAAAATCATCAGCTTCTTGAGTGACAGCAGCTGTGGAGCAGATAATATCTGGTGGGTATGCATAGTTATCCCCTCCCCCTGTTAGAATTAGTATAAGTATTATACCATCTATTCACTTTTTCACTAGCAGGACCTATGCTGAGGTCATACCCATGTCACTAGAAGGGGTGAGGCCTCAGCAAACAGAAAAATGGTGCTTCATGGTATCAGCTTTGGTGGCTGAGGCCGGCCCTTTCTTGTCATATGAGTTTGAGCTCACCACAGGTCCTTCCTAGTGAAAAGTTAAATCAATGGTATAATACTTATACTAATTCTAGCAAAGGGAGGGGATAACTATGAATACCCACCAGCTATTATCTGATCCTCAGCTGCTGTCACTCAAGAAGCTGATGATTTATAAACTTTAATTTCTTGGATTTCAAAATATATACATCCGAGCTGACCACTAAAGGTATGTATAGACTCAGCCTGATAGTGCCAGTATAGCACTGGCTTTATTTTATATACGAAAATCCTGGTGATTGGTTCCCTTTATATTGCCATAATGAGTTTTTGATGTTGCATATTTTTGCTGCGTAGTGTCTTACAGTTCCAGCAAAGTTGATGGGATATATATAGTAAAAATGTTATGTGCACTCTTTTTTTACTCTTTTTTTACAATAGTTGGCGGGGCCTCAGCCAACAGAAAAATGTTGCTTCCTGGTATCAGCTATATTGGCTGAGGTCCTTCCCCTTTTGGTCACATGGGTATGACATCAGCACAGGTCCTGTTAGTCACAAACTAAAATGATTTTATAATAGAATTAGCATAACTAATGGGTGAGGGGATAACTATGAATATCCATCCCAGATATTATCTGGTCCTCAGCTGCTGTCAATCAAGAAGCTGCCGATTTTACAAACTTTACTTTCTTGTGTTTCAAAACCTAAACATCTGAGCTGACAACTACATGTATGTATACACTCAGCCTGATTGTGCCAGTATAGCTCTTGGCTTTAGGTTATATACGAAAATCCTGGTGATTGCTGCGCTTTAAATAATAAAATTACTAAATGTAATTGCTTTACCTAAACTTGACAATAAAAACTTTTCCAGTAAAAATAAAAACTGTGGTGATGTACAGTATATCACAAAAGTGAGTACACTTCTCACATTTTTGTAAATATTTTTATTATATCTTTTCATGGAACAACTCTGAAGATATGATACTTTGATACAATGTAAAGTAGTCAGTGTAAATTTTGGTGTGGCCTCTAAATAACAGCCATTAATGTCTAAGCCACTGGCAATAAAAGTGACTACACCCCAGTTGACAAATTGTGTCCTCAGTGTCAATATTTTGTGAGGCCACCATTATTTTCAAGCACCGCCTTAACTATCTTTGGCATGGCATTTACTACTGCTTCACAAGAGCCACTGGATCCTCGTCCTTCCTCCATGGTGACGTCACAAAGCTGGTAGATGTTACAGAGACTTTGCGCTCTTCCACCTTCCATTTGATGATGCCTCACAGATTCTCAATAGGATTTAGGTCTAGAGACATGCTTGGCCAGTCCAGCACCATTACCCTCACTTTCTGTAGCAAGGCAGTGATCATCTCTGTAGCTCAGTTTCCAAAGTGAGGGGATCATGCTCTGCTTGAGTGTCACAGTACATATTGACATTCATTGTTCCCTCAATGAACTGTAGCTCCCCACAGCCGGCAGCACTTATGCAGCTCCAGCCAATGACACTCCCACCTCCATGCTTGACTGTAGGCCAGACACACTAGTCCTTGTACACCTCACCTGGCTGCCATCACACAGTCTTGACACCATCTGAACCAAATGAGTTTATCTTGTTCTAATCAGACCACAGGTCATGGGTCCAGTAATCAATGGTTTTAGTCTGCTTGTTTTTAGCAAATGGTTTGTGGGCTTTCTAGTGCATGATCTTTAGAAGAGGGGACGACAGCCATGCAAATCAATTTGATGCAGTGTGCGACATATGGTTTGACCACTGACAGGCTGACCCACCACCCCTTTAACCTCTGCAGCAATGCTGGCATGACTCATACATCTATTTTGAGACTATAACTTGGGTAGGATGCTGAGCACATGCTCTTAACCTCTTTGGTCAACAATGGCGAGACCTATGCTAAGTGGAACCTGTCTCGTTAAACTACTGTATGGTCTTGGCCACTGAGCTACAGCTCAGTTTCAAGGTGTTGACAATCTTCTTATAGCCTAGGCCATCTCTATGTAACCATTCTTTTTTTAAGATCCTCAGAAAATTCTTTGCCATGAGGTGCCATGTTGAACTTCCAGTGACCAGAATGAGAGAGTGTGTGAGCGATAACACACCTGCTCCCCGTTCACATCTGAGACCTTGTAACAATAATTAGTCACATGACATTGGGAAGGGAATATGCTTAACCCCTTAACGACCTTTGACGGATCTTTCCATCATGGAGCGTGTGCCGCTAAGCCCCGCCCCCTGCCACGGGCAGGATGCGGCGATCGGTGCACATATCAGCTGTTTTCAACAGCTGACATGTGTGCCTGCATGTTACGAGTGAAATCGCATTCCACCCCTAACATTAACCCCTTACATCTTGCTGCCAAAGTCTGGCAGCGAGATGTATATACGCGCGGTCACGATTTTTACTTACCGCCGCGCCCACCGGAAGTCACGTGAGTGATCATGTGACTTTTGGTGGTTGCCATGGTAGCACAGGATCATGTGATGATGCCTGTAGCTAACATGAGTCACTTCCTCTCAATGCCGGAATACAGCCGGCATTGAAAGTAAAGCACCAAATCTGCAGTTCTCAGCTCTGTAACTGAGATCTGCAGATAGGGCAGAGCGATCGGATTGCTGATCACTATAGCCCCCTAAGGGGACTAGTAAAATTAAAAAAAAAAGTTTGAAAAAATTAAAAAAAATAAAAAAAACCTAAAAGTTCAAATCACCCCCCTTTCACCCCATTGAAAATTAAAGGGTTAAAAAAATAAAAAATATACACATATTTGGTATCGCCGCGTTCAGAAATGCCCGATCTATCAAAATATAAAATCAATTAATCGGATCAGTAAACGGCGTAGCGGCAAAAAAATTCCAAACGCCAAAATTACGTTTTTTGGTCGCCACAAATTTTGCGCAAAATGCAATAATAGGCGATCAAAAAGTAGCATCTGCGCAAAAATGGTACCATTAAAAACGTCAGGTCGAGACGCAAAAAATAAGCCATCACTGAGCCATAGATGCCAAAAAATGAGAATGTTATGGGTTTTGGAAAATGGCGCAAAACCTGCGCCACTTTTTGTGGACAAGCTTGTGAATTTTTTTTAACCCCTTAAATACAAGTAAACCTATTCATCTTTGGTGTCTACAAACTCGCACTGACCTGAGGCATTACACAGATACATCAGTTTTACCATATAGTGAACACGGTGAATAAAATATCCCAAAAACTATTGTACGATCACACTTTTTTTGCAATTTTTCCGCACTTGGAATTTTTTTGCCGTTTTCCAGTACACCATATGGTAAAACTTATGGTTTCATTTAAAAGTACAACTCGTCCCGCAAAAAAAAAAGCCCTCATATGGCAAGATTGACGGAAAAATAAAAAAAGTTACGGCTCTCGGAAGAAGGGGAGCAAAAAACAAAAACGCAAAAACGCCCGGGGGCTGAAGGGGTTAATTATGTACAATTTGACTATTTTCACTTAGGGGTGTAATCACTTTTATTTCTAATGGTTTTGACATTTTATGTCTGTGCATTGATTAATTTAGAGGGCACACCTCATTTAGACTATTATACACTGACTATTTTGCAGTGTATACGATACGATACGATACACTTCATTGATCCCGTGGGAAATTATGGTATCACAGCAGCACAACTTAAATCATAACATGAATTACATAATTGACAAGACAGTAGAGTTGACAGAAGAACATTATACATTAGATTAGGTCATACACAGCGGGTGAACTGAAAGTAGAAGAAATAAAGTACATATTCGAATACCTTGAAGATTTAACACTACTGTTATTGTTGTACCTTCCCATAGCAGTTGGCACAAATGATTTCCTATATTTTTCCTTCTTACACCTCAGAAGGATTAGCCGGTTACTGAAGGTGCTCTTCTGTCTCATGAACAGCTCATATAATGGATGTGCATTATTATTCATAATCGCCATACACTTTTTCAGAGTTCTTCTCTCCACTACCTCCTCAAAAGAGTCCAGATTGCAACCAACAGCGGAGCTTGCCTTCTTGATAAGCTTATTCAGCTTGTTAGCATCAGAGACCCGCACTCTACTACCCCAGCATATGAGTGCAAAAAAGATGGCACTCACAGTGTCATATCTTCAGTGTTGTACCATGAAAAGATATAATAAAATATTTTACAAAATATGAGGGGTGTACTCACTTTTGTGATATACTGTATATGCTCCAGCCCCAGTGTCTCCTATGTGATGTATATGGACCACTCCCAGTGTCTTCTATGTGATGTTTGTGCACCAGTCCCAGTGTCTCATATGTAATGTATATGAAAGAGTCACAGTGTCGCCTATATGATGTTTATACTGTAGCACCACTGTCTTCTATGTGATCTAAATGCTGCAACCATAATGTATCCTATAAACATAGAAAAAGACACCCTCTAAAAATATATAAATCAATACCACATGTTTTTTTTTTTTTTATATTTTATACATATATATTGGCCAAAATACGCAAGCTCACAACTCAACTTCAACAGTCCCCATACCTTATGGGTCCTTATACTCCAATAAAATAAAAGCATAAGCATAGCGAAATAAATAAGGATTTTTTTATACTTCCAAGATAAATTTATTTATAGACATAGCAAAAAGGTAATGGTATTGATCAGCCGAGATCATAGCAAAAAATGCAAAGACAGGATGCAGTAGTCCCCCTTAATAAAGGAGACAACACAGATGCAAAATACTGACAAAGCAACCACTCTCAAGCTACCAGTTCATGAAGGGGTGATTGTCCACTATTAGAATTGCACACAGATGAAGCTTGCAATAGAGCGCAAGTCACACACATGTGAAGCACCATGTATCTTATGTGATGTTTATGCAGCAGGACCAGTGTCTTCTATGTAATATATATGCTCCAGTTCCAGTGTCTCCTATGTGATGTGTATACTTCAGCTCCAGTGTATCCTAGATGATGAATATTCTCAAGGCCCAGTGTATCCTATGTGATATGTATGCTCCAGCCCCAGTGTCTTCTATGTGATGTATATGCTCCTGGTGTAAGGAAGGGGCCTGGTGAAGAGAGGGGGGGGCGCCGCTGATCTCAGACCGGGGGGCGGGCGCCGCTGATCTCAGACCGGGGGGGGCGGGTGCCGCTGATCTCAGATGGGGGGGGGGGGCACCGCTGATCTCAGACCGGGGGGCCTGTCTACCCCAGCCCCTGCCGTGCCTCAGCTAGATGCGCGGGTGGGCTCTGAAATGCATCACGGGCAGGTGAGCATAATGGGAATCATGTGTTATGTGCTGTCTGCATGTGTTATGTGCTGTCTGTATGTGTTATGTGCTCTCTGTATGTGTTATGTGCTGTCTGTATGTGTTATATGCTGCCTGATGTGTTATGGGCTCTCTGTATGTGTTATGTGCTGCCTGTATGTGTTATGTGCTCTCTGTATGTGTTATGTGCTGCCTGTATGTGTTATGTGCTCTCTGTATGTGTTATGTGCTGCCTGTATGTGTTATGTGCTCTCTGTATGTTATGTGCTCTCTGTATGTGTTATGTGCTGCCTGTATGTGTTATGTGCTCTCTGTATGTGTTATGTGATGCCTGTATGTGTTATGTGCTCTCTGTATGTGTTGTGTGCTGCCTGATGTGTTATGTGCTCTCTGTATGTGTTATGTGCTGCCTGTATGTGTTATGTGCTGCCTGTATGTGTTATGTGCTGCCTGTATGTGTTATGTGCTCTCTATATGTGTTATGTGCTTTTTGAATATGTTATGTGCTGCCTGTATGTGTTATGTGCTGCCTGTATGTGCTATGTGCTGTCTGTATGTGTTATGTGCTGCCTGATGTGTTATCTGCTCTCTGTGTGTGTGTTATGTGCTTCCTGTATGTGCTATGTGCTGCCTGTATGTGTTATGTGCTGCCTGTATGTGTTATGTGCTCTCTGTATGTGTTATGTGCTGTCTGCATGTGTTATGTGCTGTCTGTATGTGTTATGTGCTGCCTGTATGTGTTATGTGCTCTCTATATGTGTTATGTGCTTTTTGAATATGTTATGTGCTGCCTGTATGTGTTATGTGCTGCCTGTATGTGCTATGTGCTGTCTGTATGTGTTATGTGCTGCCTGATGTGTTATCTGCTCTCTGTGTGTGTGTTATGTGCTTCCTGTATGTGCTATGTGCTGCCTGTATGTGTTATGTGCTGCCTGTATGTGTTATGTGCTCTCTGTATGTGTTATGTGCTGCCTGTATGTGTTATGTGCTCTCTGTATGTGTTATGTGCTCTCTGTATGTGTTATGTGCTGCCTGTATGTGCTATGTGCTGTCTGTATGTGTTATGTGCTGCCTGATGTGTTATCTGCTCTCTGTGTGTGTTATGTGCTTCCTGTATGTGCTATGTGCTGCCTGTATGTGTTATGTGCTGCCTGATGTGTTATCTGCTCTCTGTGTGTGTTATGTGCTTCCTGTATGTGCTATGTGCTGCCTGTATGTGTTATGTGCTGCCTGTATGTGTTATGTGCTCTCTGTATGTGTTATGTGCTGCCTGTATGTGTTATGTGCTCTCTGTATGTGTTATGTGCTCTCTGTATGTGTTATGTGCTGCCTGTATGTGCTATGTGCTGTCTGTATGTGTTATGTGCTGCCTGATGTGTTATCTGCTCTCTGTGTGTGTTATGTGCTTCCTGTATGTGCTATGTGCTGTCTGTATGTGTTATGTGCTGCCTGATGTGTTATCTGCTCTCTGTGTGTGTTATGTGCTTCCTGTATGTGCTATGTGCTGCCTGTATGTGTTATGTGCTGCCTGTATGTGTTATGTGCTCTCTGTATGTGTTATGTGCTCTCTGTATGTGTTATGTGCTGCCTGTATGTGTTATGTGCTCTCTGTATGTGTTATGTTCTGGCTGTATATGTTATGTGTAGAGTTGAGCGCGGTTCGTGGTTCGTGGTTGTCCAGTTTGCGGTTCGAGTGATTTTGGGGGCTGTTCTAGATCGAACTAGAACTCGAGCTTTTTGCTAAAGCTCGATAGTTCTAGATACGTTCGAGAACGGTTCTAGCAGCAAAAAGACAAGCTAATTACTAGTTGGCTTTCCGCTGTAATAGTGTAAGTCACTATGTGACTCACACTATTATGAAATTACAGCGCATTCAGATCACTGCTGTTTGGATGCCATTTTTTTTTTTTTTTCCTTGTCTTCCTTCCCTAAGCGTGCGCGTGTATTGGGGCGGGCCAGCATGTCAGCCAATCCCAGACACACACACAGCTAAGTGGACTTTTAGCCAGAGAAGCAACGGCATGTGTGATAGGATGTCCATGTCACATGTCCCTGCATTATAAAAACGGACATTTTCCTCCAGCACGCCATTATCTGCCTTCTGCGTCCTTGGTGTCAGTCACCGCTGGCGTAGCTCCTGTCTCCGATACTGCTGTGTACGCGCTACACACAGCGCTATACAGAATAGGGATAGAAGTTTCTATTAGTCCTTGTAAGGGCTAATACCAGCAGGGTCAGAGCCATAGGTGACAGTCAGGTCCGTGAAAACAGATTTTAACAGCTACACAAGATGACAGCGTCTGTGTAGCTAAGGTCAGGGATTTCCTCGCTGCATTTCCCCATTAGGAGGGATAGAAAGTGAGGCTTCCTTTCTTCTACCCAGACCCACAACCCTGCCACTGTACCCTCCTGCCCTTTGCACACTCAAGCTCATTGTTACTAAGCCATTATACTAGCAAACACTGAGTAAACTTAGTGGCATCCTAAAAGTGGCTGTTGGACTTCCATTAGTGTCCCACTGGTGCAAAGCTATTTGCAGCACCACTGCATTGCACACTCAAACTCATTGTTACTAAGCCATTATACTAGCAAATGCTGATTAAACTTAGTGGCATCCTAAAAGTGGCTGTTGGACTTCCATTAGTGTCCCACTAGTGCAAATCTATGTGCAGAACCTCTGCATTGCACACTCAAACTCATTGTTACTAAGCCATTATACTAGCAAACACTGAGTAAACTTAGTGGCATCCTAAAAGTGGCTGTTGGATTTCCATTAGTGTCCCACTGGTGCAAAGCTATTTGCAGCACCACTGCATTGCACACTCAAACTCATTGTTACTAAGCCATTATACTAGCAAACACTGATTAAACTTAGTGGCATCCTAAAAGTGGCTGTTGGACTTCCATTAGTGTCCCACTAGTGCAAATCTATGTGCAGCACCTCTGCATTGCACACTCAAACTCATTTTTACTAAGCCATTATACTAGCAAACTATGCTGCCAGTTTAAGGGCCGTAGTTGCATTGTCAGGGATAGTTATTGTTATTTATTCTGCTATTAATAAAGATAGACCACCGCTGCAATCTACACCACCTCTCAATTTTTACTACCACATTTTAAGTGCACAATCTTGTCGCAATCAAAATGAGTGGCAAAATGACAGATGCTGGTGGAAAGGGGAAGAGGCGTGTTGGAAACGGAAAAAAAGGGTTTGTCCATGGGGAAGGTGGCAAAGCTCCATTAACATCTGCTGAAGATAGACCATCTTCCAGCAAAAGTAAGATGTCTACTACTTACTGTGGACAATCCGATGTGCTCCCTTTTTTACGGACACGAACAACTGGAACAAAGGTAGATGATGGCCAAAAAAAGAAAATGCTTGAATGGATCTCAAGTGGTCCAACAAGTGCCCTCTCCTCCACCTCAACTACTGCATCCAAAAAACACCAGTCCTCTGAGTTGTCATCCCAATCACACTTGCTTTCTCCCAGCTCTGAAGTCTCCATCCGCCCTGCACAGTATGGTGGAACTGAGATGGCTGAGTCTGCAGAGCTGTTCAGTCACACTATAGCCTGGGAATCAGAGGTCTGCTCCCAAGCTACAGTGAGTACAGACCAGGAAATGGTCTGCAGTGATGCCCAGAACCTTTGTGACTTAGATTCAGGCCGTGATAAACAAGTTTCTGAGCATAATGTTGACCCTTATTCACAAACTGAAACACCTGTTGTAATAGACAATGAGGAACATACTGATGACGATGAGACACAGATACCAGATTGGGATGACAGCTTAAATATTCGGTCAGGGCAAGAAGAGGCTCGGTCTGAGGGTGAGGGGAGTGCAAACACAACAATTGATGAGGAAGTTCTAGATCCCACCTACTGTCAACCCACAGTCAGGCCCTCGAGGAGGTCAACAGAGACGGTGGAGGAGGATGCAACTGACGACGAAGTTACCTTGCGCCTTCCTGGACAGAGTCGGAGTACTGGTAGAACGTCTACAACTGCATCCTCAGCCACCACTGTGCCTCTGAGCACTAGTCGGGGTGGATCAGTAGGTCGCATGCCCTCTAAGCCTTGCCTAGCCTGTTCCTTTTTTGACATAGCAAAAGATCGCCCAAATTATCTGATCTGTAAATTTTGTCGTGATTCTGTTAGTAGAGGGCAAAACCTCAGCAGTTTGACAACTTCATCCATGAATCGTCACATGAATCATATGTCCCAGTGGGAAGCTCACCGTGCTGCAATGCGGCCTAGCGGAGCGAACCATCCACCGCCTGCCCCTTCCAGTGCATCCGCACGCTCTTCATCTTCTAGGACTGTGGGGACAGCTGTCACACCTGGTTTTCCACGCACAACTTCCACCACTGTAACCACAACAGGCAGTTTGCTTGGTAGGTCGTCAGTTGGTTTGGAAGGGGAAACAAGTGCGTGTGTACAGCTCTCTCAGATATCGATAGCACCAACAATGGATGAAGGCAACATCATGTCTACGCCTGCACTTTCCTCACAAACCTGCATTTTTCCAGGGATACCCTACTCAACACCATCTACACACAACAGCCAGATCTCTGTCCCTCAGATGTGGACAAATAAAAGGCCATTTCCTGCGACCCATGACAAAGCTAAGAGGTTGACTTTATCCCTCTGTAAGCTCTTGGCTACCGAAATGCTGCCTTTCCGCCTGGTGGACACACAGGATTTTAGAGACCTTATGTCTGTCGCTGTGCCCCAGTACCAGATGCCCAGTCGCCACTACTTCTCTAAGAAAGGTGTGCCCGCGCTACACCAGCATGTCGCACACAACATCACCGCTTCCTTGAGAGACTCTGTGTGTGAACGGGTGCATTTCATCACCGATACTTGGACCAGTAAGCATGGACAGGGACGTTACATGTCGCTTACTGGGCACTGGGTAACTATGGTGATAGATGGTGAATGGTCTGCTGCACAAGTCTTGCCGTCCCCACGACTTGTGTGTCAATCCTCTGTCTGTCCAAGTTCCGCCACTGCTTCTGCCTCCTCCACCTCATCTGGGTCCTCCACCTCCGCCCCAAGCCTGCCTGGTCAGGCCACCAGCATTCTCACTGAGCAGAAGGAATCACGCACCCCTCATTACTATGCTGGCAGCAGAGCGCAACGGCATCAGGCGGTCTTTAGCTTGAAATGTCTTGGAAATAAGAGTCACACAGCGGCTGAGTTGTGGGCAGCTCTGGAGACTGAGATTAATAAATGGTTGTCTCCACTCAACCTGCATCCTGGTAAGGCCGTGTGCGACAATGCTGCAAACCTGGGTGCGGCCCTTCGCCTGGGCAAGGTGACACACGTGCCTTGTATGGCTCATGTGTTGAACCTTGTTGTCCAGCAATTTTTAACACACTATCCCGGCCTAGATGGCCTTCTGAACAGGGCACGAAAACTGTCTGCTCACTTCCGCCGTTCAACCACCGCTGCTGAGCGACTTGCATCGCTCCAGAAGTCTTTCGGCCTGCCGGTTCATCGCCTGAAATGCGATGTGCCAAAACGCTGGAATTCGACTCTCCACATGTTACAGCGACTGTGGCAGCATCGCCGAGCCCTGGTGCAATACGTCATGACGTATAGCCTGGGCCAACGAGATGCAGAGGTGGGGAAGATCACCCTGATGGAGTGGTCTCAGATCAAGGACCTATGCACCCTTCTGCACAGTTTCGACATGGCGACGAATATGTTTAGCGCTGACAATGCCATTATCAGCATGACAATTCCAGTCATTTACATGCTGGAGCACACGCTAAACACTATTTGGAGTCAGGGGGTGGGACAACAGGAAGGGGAGGAACTACAGGAGGATTCATATGCGCAAGACACAACAACATCACCAAGGTCCAGACGTTCATCATCACCAACGCGGCAGGCATGGGACCATGGGGGACAGGGATCAACAAGGGCGCATGGTAGCAGGCGAAATGTTGAGGAAGGTGAAGGAGAACATGAAGAAATGGAGGACGAACTGTCCATGGACATGGAAGACTCAGCGGATGAGGGAGACCTTGGTCAAATTTCAGTTGAAAGAGGTTGGGGGAGATGTCAGAGGAAGAAAGAACGGTTAGCACCTCTATGCCATAAACACAGCGTGGACTTGGTCCGCATGGCTGCGCAAGACACATGAGTGCCTTCTTGCTGCACTACCTCCAACATGACCCTCGTATTGTCAAAATTAGAAGTGACGATGACTACTGGCTTGCCACACTATTAGATCCCCGGTACAAGTCCAAATTTTGTGACATAATTCCAGCCATAGAAAGGGACGCACGTATGCAGGAGTATCAGCAGAAGCTGTTACTCGATCTTAGCTCGGCTTTTCCACCAAACAACCGTGCAGGTGCAGGGAGTGAATCTCCCAGTTGTAACTTGACAAACATGGGACGGTCTCGTCATCTTCAACAGTCTACCCGTACCAGTAGCACCGTATCTGGTGCTGGTAACAGCAATTTTATTGAATCTATTCATAATTTTTTTAGACCCTCCTTTGCAAGGCCACCAGAGACAATAAGTCTGACACATAGTCAACGGCTGGAGAGGATGATACAGAAGTATCTCCAAATGAACATCGATGCCATTACTTTGCAAATGGAGCCTTGCTCATTTTGGGCTTCAAATCTTGAAAAATGGCCAGAGCTCTCCACTTACGCCTTGGAGATTTTGTCGTGTCCAGCTGCCAGCGTTGTCTCTGAACGTGTCTTCAGTGCTGCTGGGTGTGTGCTGACAGATAAGCGCACGCGTCTGTCCAGTGACAATGTGGACAGACTAACGTTCATCAAAATGAACAAGTCATGGATCCACAAGGAATTTACTACCCCTGTGTCATCCTGGGGAGAGTAAATGCTTGTGTATTTTGAATGTGCTTGATGCAAATCTAGCTGTGAAGTGTACAACTAGGGCACAAGTGCTGCCACTGATGGGGTGTCTGTGTGGCCCAATTTTTGGAAAAAAGGGAGACTCTTCTTGGAGTAACCCTTGCTGTGTTTTTAAAAATGATCCAAGATGAACAGCGCTGGGATCAGGAAAGACTTTGCTACCTACCCCGGTGTCATCCTGGGGACGGTTAAGTATGGCGTATTTTTGAATGTCCTTGATGCAAATCTAGCTGTGAAGTGTACAACTGGGGCACAAGTGCTGCCACTGAATGGGTGGGTGTGTGTGGGGCCCAATTTTTTGAAAAAAAGGGAGACTCCGCTTGGAGTAACCCTTGCTTACATTGTTTTTAAAAATGATCCAAGATGAACAGAGCTGGGATCAGGAAAGACTTTGCTACCTACCCCGGTGTCATCCTGGGGACGGTTAAGTATGGCGTATTTTTGAATGTGCTTGATGCAAATCTAGCTGTGAAGTGTACAACTGGGGCACAAGTGCTGCCACTGAAGGGGTGAGTGTCTGTGTGGCCCAATTTTTGGAAAAAAGGGAGACTCCGCTTGGAGTAACCCTTGCTTGCTGTGTTTTTTAAAAGGAGCCAAGATGAACAAGTCATGGTTCAGCAAAGACTTTGCTACCTACCCCGGGGTCATCCTGGGAACGGTTAAGTATGGCGTATTTTTGAATGTGCTTGATGCAAACTAGCTGTGAAGTGTACAACTGGGGCACAAGTGCTGCCACTGAAGGGGTGAGTGTCAGTGTGGCCCAATTTTTGGAAAAAAGGGAGACTCCGCTTGGAGTAACCCTTGCTTGCTGTGTTTTTTAAAAGGAGCCAAGATGAACAAGTCATGGTTCAGCAAAGACTTTGCTACCTACCCTGGGGTCATCCTGAGAACGGTTAAGTATGGCGTATTTTTGAATGTGCTTGATGCAAATCTAACTGTGAAGTATACAACTAGGGCACAAGTGCTGCCACTGAATGGGTGGGTGTGTGTGGGGCCCAATTTTTTGAAAAAAAGGGAGACTCCGCTTGGAGTAACCCTTGCTTACATTTTTTTTAAAAATGATCCAAGATGCCCAGAGCTGGGATCAGGAAAGACTTTGCTACCTACCCCGGTGTCATCCTGGGGACGGTTAAGTATGGCGTATTTTTGAATGTGCTTGATGCAAATCTAGCTGTGAAGTGTACAACTGGGGCACAAGTGCTGCCACTGAAGGGGTGGGTGTGTGTGTGGCCCAATTTTTGGAAGAAAGGGAGACTCCGCTTGGAGTCACCTTGCTGTGTTTTACATGATTTTAGAAGGGCATGCCATGCCTATATCTGTGTCTCCTCCTCTTTTTCCTTGTCCTGCTCTGTGTTTGTGTTGTGTTGTGAGTTGTTTGTCACCTTTTGGACACCTTTGAGGGTGTTTTCTAGGTGTTTTTATGTGTTTGTGATTGCCTCCCATTGTTTCCTACGCGGTTCGAGTGGTTCGCCGAACCGGTTCGCCGAACCGAACTCGAACGAGACCTCCGTTCGGCGACCCGAACTCGAGCCGAACCGCGGCCGGTTCGCTCATCTCTAGTTATGTGGTCTATGTATGTGTTATGTGCTCTCTGTATGTGTTATGTGCTGCCTGTATGTGTTATGTGCTCTCTGTATGTGTTATGTGCTGCCTGTATGTGTTATGTGCTCTCTGTATGTTATGTGCTCTCTGTATGTGTTATGTGCTCTCTGTATGTATGTGCTGCCTGATGTGTTATATGCTCTCTGTATGTGTTATGTGCTCTCTGTATGTGTTATGTGCTGCCTGTGTTATGTGCTCTCTGTATGTGTCATGTGCTATCTGTATGTGTTATGTGCTGCCTGTATGTGTTATGTATAAGATATTTGTGTCCTGTATAGTGTGCAATATGTAGCTGTCTTTTTGTCTATGTATACTATCTGTGTATACTGTCTGTCTGTCTATGTATATTATCTGTCTGTGTATTCTGTCTTTATATACTGTGTTTGTCTATGTATACTGTCTTTCTGTGTATACTATCTGTATGTATATTCTGTCTGTCTGTGTATACAGTCTGTGTATACTATCTGCCTGTGTATACAGTCTGTCTGTGTATACTCTCTGTGTGTATACTGTGTCTGTGTGTAAACTATCTGTGTATACTGTCTGTCTGTGTGTATACTGTCTGTGTATACTGTTTGTCTGTGTATACTGTTTGTCTGTGTATACTGTTTGTGTATACTGTCTTTCTGTGTATACTATCTGTATGTATATACTGTCTGTGTATACAGTCTGTCTGTCTGTGTATACAGTCTGTCTGTCTGTCTGTATCTACAGTCTATCTGTGTATACAGTGTATCTGTGTATGTGTATACAGTCTGTGTGTATACTGTCTGTCTGTGTATACTGTCTGTCTGTGTATACTATCTGTGTATACTGTTTGTCTGTGTATACTGTCTGTGTGTACTGTCCTTCTATCTGTGTATACTGTCTATGTATACTATCTGTCTGTGTATAACGTCTGTGTATACAATCTGTCTGTGTATACTGTCTTTCTGTGTATACTATCTGTATGTATATCCTGTCTGTCTGTGTATACAGTCTGTGTATACAGTATGTCTGTCTGTATATACAGTCTGTCTGTGTATACAGTGTGTCTGTGTGTATACTGTCTGTCTGTGTATACTATCTGTTTGTGTATACTGCCTGTGTATACTGTCTGTGTGTACTGTTTGTCTGTGTACATATGTATGGGACATATATACCGGGAGGAGGACATATATTCACCAGGAGGGGCAGAGACCAGGCTGGGAACATATATAACCGCATGTGCCCAGGAGAGGGATAAATAATATAATAATAATTGCAATATATATATATATATATATATATATATATATATATATATACAGTGCTTACAAGTAGTATTCAACCCCCTGCAGATTTAGCAGGTTTGATAAGATGCAAATACGTTAGAGCCTGCAAACTTCAAACAAGAGCAGGATTTATTAACAGATGCATAAATCCTACAAACCAACAAGTTAAGTTGCTCAGTTAAATTTTAATAAATTTTCAACATAAAAGTGTGGGTCAATTATTATTCAACCCCTAGGTTTAATATTTTGTGGAATAACCCTTGTTTGCAATTACAGCTAATAATCGTCTTTTATAAGACCTGATCAGGCCGGCACAGGTCTCTGGAGTTATCTTGGCCCACTCCTCCATGCAGATCTTCTCCAAGTTATCTAGGTTCTTTGGGTGTCTCATGTGGACTTTAATCTTGAGCTCCTTCCACAAGTTTTCAATTGGGTTAAGGTCAGGAGACTGACTAGGCCACTGCAACACCTTGATTTTTTCCCTCTTGAACCAGGCCTTGGTTTTCTTGGCTGTGTGCTTTGGGTCGTTGTCTTGTTGGAAGATGAAATGACGACCCATCTTAAGATCCTTGATGGAGGAGCGGAGGTTCTTGGCCAAAATCTCCAGGTAGGCCATGCTATCCATCTTCCCATGGATGCGAACCAGATGGCCAGGCCCCTTGGCTGAGAAACAGCCCCACAGCATGATGCTGCCACCACCATGCTTGACTGTAGGGATGGTATTCTTGGGGTCGTATGCAGTGCCATCCAGTTTTCAAACGTCACGTGTGTGGTTGGCACCAAAGATCTCGATCTTGGTCTCCAGAGAACCTTGAACCAGTCTGTCTCAGAGTCCTCCAAGTGATCATGAGCAAACTGTAGACGAGCCTTGACATGACGCTTTGAAAGTAAAGGTACCTTACGGGCTCGTCTGGAACGGAGACCATTGCGGTGGAGTATGTTACTTATGGTATTGACTGAAACCAATGTCCCCACTGCCATGAGATCTTCCCGGAGCTCCTTCCTTGTTGTCCTTGGGTTAGCCTTGACTCTTCGGACAAGCCTGGCCTTGGCACAGGTGGAAACTTTCAAAGGCTGTCCAGGCCGTGGAAGGCTAACAGTAGTTCCATAAGCCTTCCACTTCCGGATGATGCTCCCAACAGTGGAGACAGGTAGGCCCAACTCCTTGGAAAGGGTTTTGTACCCCTTGCCAGCCTTGTGACCCTCCACGATCTTGCCTCTGATGGCCTTGGAATACTCCTTTTTCTTTCCCATGTTGACCAAGTATGAGTGCTGTTCACAAGTTTGGGGAGGGTCTTAATTAGTCAGAAAAGGCTGGAAAAAGAGATAATTAATCCAAACATGTGAAGCTCATTGTTCTTTGTGCCTGAAATACTTCTTAATACTTTAGGGGAACCAGACAGAATTCTGGTGGTTTGAGGGGTTGAATAATAAATGACCCTCTGAATAAACTTTTCACAATTTAAAAAAAAAATAAAAAAAGAAATAACATTCTTTTTTGCTGCAGTGCATTTCACACTTCCAGGCTGATCTACAGTCCAAATGTCACAATGCCAAGTTAATTCCGAATGTGTAAACCTGCTAAATCTGCAGGGGGTTGAATACTACCTGTAGGCACTGTATATATATATATATATATATTTTTTTATATATATATATATATATATATATATATACATATATAATATGTATGTAATATAGATATAATTACACACACACTAGGAGGCCCCTGGGATGGGTCATATATACCAGAGTGTGATAGATATATACCTGAAGGCCCCCGGGGTGTAACATATATACCAGGAGGAACACATATACACCATGAGTGGCCCAGGAAGGGGACATATATACGAGAAGGACATATATACCTAAATAAATAAACAAGGATGGTGGCATATATACCAGGAGTGGCCCAGAAAGGGGTCATATGTACTAGGAGGGGGAGATATATACCAAGAAGGAGACATATATACCAGAATGTGCCCAGGAGGGGGATGTACTGTATATAGTACATACATACATGTTTTTGCAAGAGTGGCAGTGAGACTGTAGGAAGTTTGAGCGGTGGAGGCGGAGCTGGGGTAGAGCCTGGGCGGAGTCCCAAGGGGGCCCGAAAATTTTGCCAGTATGGGGCCCTGAAATTCCTAGTGGCGGCCCTGCCAGGCACAGTAGTAATGCCCTGATGGCGGCCCTGTGCTTCAGCCCCAGTATATCCTATGAGATGTATGTGCAACAGTCCCAATATATCATATGTGGTGTATGTATTCCAGGCCCACTCTCAACTTACCAGTTCATGGAGGGGGTGATTGCCCAGTATTAGAATCGCACACAGATGAAGCTTGAAGTAGAGTGCAAGTCACACACATGTGAAGCACCGTGTATCTTATGTGATGTTTATACAGTAGGACCAGTGTCTTCTATGTAATGTGTATGCACCAGTCCCAGTGTCTCCTATGTAGTGTGTATGCTCCAACCCCAGTGCATCCTTTCTGATGCATATGTATCAGTTCTAGTGTCGTTTATGTGATGTTTTTCCACTGGTCCTAGTGTCTTCTATGTATGTATATACTCCAGTCCTAGTGTCTCCTATGTGATGTGTATACTACAGCGCCAGTGTCTCCTGTGTGATGTATATGCACCCGTCCCAGAGTATCCCATGTGATGTATATGCACCAGTCCCAGTGTCATCTATGTGATGTTTAAGCACCAGTCCCAGCATCTCCTATGTGATGTATATGTTCCACTGTTTTTTAAGTAATGTATATGCACCAGCCTAATTGTCTCCCATGTAATCTGCAATGACGAGCAATATTTACAAAAATGTGAGAGCTATACTCATTTTTGTGATATCCTGTGGATGCACGGACTTTAAGTATTCAATTCATGTTTTTTATAGAACACATTATAAATCTGACCTAGTGGCATACATAATTTTGGCTCAGTTTGGTATTTTAAAATCTTAAAGAGATTGGGCTTTTTTTATTGATGCTTAGCATAGTGCAACAGTGCATAATAATAAAGTTAAAGTTAAAGGGTTTGGCTACTACTAAAATATTATTGCCCTATCCTTAATGTAGGCCCTCAGTATCTGATCGGTGGGTAAGTAAGACATGTGGTAAGACACTTTGTACCACTACTGATCAGCTATTACTGGCACCAGTGTTGTCAGAACTTTCTCGGATGTGGAATGTACCATGGTTGGGGGCAGTAGCCATGGGCTAGGTACTCATCTTTCATGTCCCGCCATGTTAAATGAAACTGTGGGTCCTGGCTAGGTGTGTATCTCCGTGGTGTGCTTTACCTGGATGATACGACTCCGCAGACTGCTGCCTGCCAATGGATACAGCAGGCCAGGACCAGATTGTTCACATTGAACTGTTCTTTCCTTTCCAAGCTCAACTGTGTGACAAAACAGCAATTTTTGTCCACATATACGGAATCACTGCCTTTGGAAGAAATTGCATACCAAACTATGTGGTCCATTTTCTCCTATTATTCCTTATGAAAATTACAAAAACAATATGTTAGTGGAAAAAAAGAAATTTTCGCTTTCACATCCAAATTTTAAAATGTTTGTTAAGCACCGATGGGTTCAAAGTGCTCAACACAACTCTAAATTAATTCCTTCAGGAGTCTAATTTCTAAAATTGGGTCACTTGTCAGGGGTTTCCACTGTTTTAGTATGTCAAGGAGTCTACAATCTGTTTCACTCAAATTTGAATTCCAAAAATCAAATAGCACTCTTCTATTCTGGACCCTGCTAATAGCTCAAATAGTAGTTTTTGACCATGCATAGGTTATTGCCACATTCAGTAGAAATAGCATAAGAAATTATGAGGTCAATTTTCTCCTTTTGCTACTTGTGAAAATTACAAACTTGGGGCTAAAATAACATTTTACTGGGAAAAAATGATTACCAAGCCCAAATGTTATAAAATTTTGTCAAACTCCTGTTGGTTCAAAATGCTGAACACATACCTAGATTAATTAATTGACAAATTTAGTTTTCTAACTGGGGTCACTTGTGGGGGTTTCTGGTATTTTTAATTTCAGGTGCTCTGCAAATGAGACATGGCATTCGTAATCTACCTGAACTAAATTTACACTCTAAATAGCGCTTCTTCTCTTCCGAGCCCTTCCGTGTGCCCAAACAGCAGTCTTTCAACACATATGGGATTTTGTCATGTTTGGAGAAATTAAGTAATACATTTTAGAGTTTATTTTCTCCTATTACCCTTTGTGAAAATGAAAATTGTGCTTCTAAAAATTCTAATGTAAAACATGTAATTTTTGATTTTTTCAATCCCCTTGCCTTACTTTCTATCTGAAGGATTAACAAATTTCCTAAACGCAATTTAGAATAATTTGAAGGGCACAGTTTTTAAAAGGGTCTCACTTCTGGGGGTCCTCTAATGTATAGGCCCCTCAAAGTCATTTCAAATCTGAATAGGACTATAAAAAATTAGATTTGCAAATTTTTTTTGAAAGAAATGAAAAATTGCTGCTAAATTTTAACCCTTCTAACATGATAACAAATTAAAAGGATGCTTGAGAAATTATACTGACGTAAAGAAGACATGTAGTAAATGTTATTTAGAAAATATTTTTTGTGTTATGACTTTCTGGTTTATCGATATAAGCATTGAAAGTTTGAAATTCGATAATTTTCATCAAATTTCAAATATTTTCACAAAAAACCCAATCAATTTAAATTTACCGCTAACATAAAGTACAATGTGTCATGAAGAAACCATCTCAGAATCACCAGGATATATAGAAGCATTCCAATATTATGACTGTATAAAGTGATACTGGTCCGATTTAAAATAATAGGGCTTGGTCATTAAGCTGAAAATTGACTCGGTCACTAAGTGATTAATTAACTAATTTGGTTGTTTAAATAGAACTCACACCTTTCATAGTGTGTGACAGCACAAAATAACTGCAAGAAATCCATGCAATCATTAAATGAATATTCAAAGCCCATGCAGATGTCATGCAGATGAAAGGTTTACATAAAAAGTGAAAAAAAATGAAAAAATTATGTAGTGCTTTAAATATCTTAAAGGGGTGGTTCACTAGTAAGCATTATTGGTCACATCGATATAACGTTGAGAAACAAGATGTCTCTCAAATACTTTGTGTTTGCAATAGTGCCTGTGAGTGGCGCTATTGCGGTCCACTCATTCCCATCGCGTGACCCTTGGGCTACGTGACCTCTGAAATCTGGTGATGGCACGTCAATTTCTGGTTGACTCGATGTCACCGAGACTGGCCCCAGTTTCCATGAGTGACTGGGCTGTGGGCAGCATTTCACCGCTCATTACAGCCCAGCATGTGGCGCACTCTCTCCTTCACTGTAGAGCACCGCAAGCAGGAGCGATGCTGGGCTGGGGGTCACGCGATGGGGATGAGCGGACCACAATTGCACTGCTCACAGGCACTACTGCCAACACAAGGTATTTGAGAGAAGCCTTGTTTCTCAACGTTACATTGAGGTGGCTTGCAAAAATAAGTAGTGAAGCACCTCTTTAAGATATGGTATGAGAAAATCATGCATCAAACACTAATTTCAGGAACTGCTTGACTGTAGCATCCATACAGAGTATCTATGACTATTTCTTCCAACATACCGTATTTATTTTCAAAGATACACTTTCGATCTATGCCACCAATATACCCTTATTTAAAAGCATTCTGACATATCTTCTACACTCCACCTGTGATTACCGTGGCACAGTTATTTTTTACTAACGCATCTTTGATGTTTATAATGATACTTTTTACAGTGAGATGACCAAGGCTAGACGTACCTCATATGTGCTGGCTATATTAAGCCTGTAAAATACAGGGAGGAAGACTTCTGCACAAATAATCACTACTAGTGCATATGATATAGCAAAGATGCTGTACATTGCTCCAAAGCGATATACATCCGCGGGCGTTCCAAGGATGGTGACAGCTGACATGAAGCTGGCAGTGAGGGACAGAGCCACCGGCAGCGCTGTCATACTTCTTCCTCCGGTCAGAAATTCTTTGGATGTTGTCTTCCCTCGTCCAGCAAAGGCATAATAGATCCCAATACCTGCTGATATCAACAAGACTGCAGCAAACACAACATAATCCCAGGGTGAGAAAAGGCCAATCTCTGTAGAAGGATCCATGGTGTCTTCGCATAGACTGCTTATTGCTATGTCCTAAAGCCGTATGACTTAGGTATACTGAAGAACAGGTTTATACATTAACAATACACCGGTAGGCTGGGTTACATCTCTTTTAGGTGCCAACCTTGATGCAATAGTCAGAGGGAAATTGAGACTTACACTAATAAGTGTGACGAAATAAAATGGGTGGAGAAGATCAGATACGATGACAATGAGGTCATTTAAAAAGTTTGTATTAGTTGAAAAAACTCAACTCCTTTTAGATAAAACCTCTTTCACAATTCATGCGCAATACAGTAGGGTAACACTCTGTATCCTTTACGAGTCAGAAAAAATAAAGGCTTTGAAAATTAACAATACACCGTATCCTTATGTACAGGAGCAATTTCTGGTTTTACCCTACGTGAATAAGGTTTAATCACTTAATGAATGAATGAATGAATGAATGAATATAAAAAAATTTGTTTAAAAGAACTGAGAGTCCTCAGTGATTGATACCCGATCAGTGTGATCTTTATCAAACTGAATGAATATACTACTTTCTAATAAAGTTTACGTCTTTCTTTCTCATTTTGTTCTTCGATAAGAAATACTTACAATTTTCTAGGTAATGTTTGGTGAGATAAATCCATGAGCTCTAGCTGCACAAATCTCTCTGGTTGTTTGTTTCCAACGTTTCAGTCTGGATTATTAGTTTAGCTGGAAGAGAAGAGCTGAGAGTGTCATATAATTATGGCATACAATACCAAGCTTTTATCAGGTGCCAGGTTATGCCAGGTGCTAGGATATTGCAAACTAGCTAAAAGTAGCTCAGTAAGTTGTTTTTTCTTGCTGTTTATGATGGGACTCTGTCTGACAGTCATCCCTTTTTATATCTTTAGTTTCAATAACATCCTCATCTTAAAGGGAGTCTGTCATCTCAAAATCACTCTTTAAAGGGGCTATCTGGGGTGTAGGTGTCACGCTCCCGATGCCTCAGCACCGCTCCTTACCCGCTGATCCGGTCGCACCATCCCGGCACCGCTCCGGACCCACTGATCCGGTCTCACCGTCATTGCACTGCTCCTTAACCACTGATCCAGTCCACGTGTCCACCGGTCATGGCTGCCGCTCCCGCTCGTGCTCTCCTGTGTCCTGCTCCTGGTCTTATGAGTCTGACTCTGAGTCTTAGCCACATGGTTCTGTATAGGACCAGGCCGCGCCCACTCTCCTGGTCTTATAGGCCCAGCACACCTGCAGCGGGAAATGACATGAGGCTGTGCTGGGTATATAAGACTGGCCTTTCCATGTGGGCGGCGCCTGATCAACGTGTCTTGAAGCTTAGTCTTATGAGCTAGGTGCTCAGGTCCTCTTGTGCCGTGTCCCGTTACCTGGACTACTGTTTGTCTTTGCTACCCGGCACCTGTACCAGTATACCGTACAGTCTTAGGAACTCCGTGACCCCAGTGACTTTGGTCTTCCCGTCCCCTGTGGGACGCGGCTCCCGTCCCGGCCACGCCAGTGCTCCGGCTGCCGTGTACCCTGCCCCCCGGTGGGGTGCTCGGTCCAGAGGATCCACCTCCTGGGTCTACCAGTCCTCCCGGTCCAGACAGTAGGGTATTTACTTCCTATTGGGCTAAGAACTTCCCAGCAGGTAGTTACTAACTACTTGCATGTTCAACCCTGCAAAGATCTCTCCCGGCTTAAGAGGCTATCCTCTGTCTTCATTTGACCTCAAGTCAGCAAAGCAGTGCCTTCTTGTCAGGTCTGCCTACCTAATGCTGATTGACAGGTAGGCAGGGGAGAGCTGGATGTCAATCAGCAATGACATTGGCAGTGACATTTCGTCAATAGAACAATATGGAAGAGAAGGAGCTGAACTGTCGACGTAATATCACTGGAAGAAGGAGAATCATTAGCAGGTCTGTTCTGAACTGAGAAAGATTGTCTCAGGGCAGAATAGGCAGGTAGTTAGCAACTGCCTGCCTGTAATTTCTTAGCCCAATAGAAAAAAATCCCTTTAAACTAATTCCATATTGCAATATTGTTGAGGAGGGTCATTGGATAAAATACTTAATTAACCTCAAGACATCGGGGGTTCTGGAAAATCACAGATGAAACGTATTATTTCACCTTACATAGTCAGTTCAGATATATCATTGTGTGACTCACATCCAAGATGGTCACTGATGACGTCATACAGGGCCGGCATCAGCACCCGGCACACTCGGGCAAATGCCGGGGCCCTGGAGAGCCGGGGGGCCCACTCGGCCTGGTCAGTTCTGCTGCCCCTTGGCCGGGGCCCACTCGCTTTCAGTTCTACTGCCCCCAGGTCGAGTTCCGGGGACGCAGTCCTCAGCAGGAATCTGCGACGTCATCCCTTTAAGGAGCGCAGACCTCCTGGTTTGAAGTTAAACTGTGGGCGGAGCTACCGTTCGGCGTCCTGCTCAGTCCCACAGATGAAGGAGGCGCAGTGCCAGCTAGCGACCCCCAGCACAGCGCTTCTGTCTGGCACTGTGTGGGCCCCCTCTCCACCGTGACCTGAGCGGTATGTGCCCTCCCTGCCCCCCAATTTATGTGCCCCGGTGAGCTGTATGGGCTTATCCCCCCCCCCGAGATGTATGCCCTGCCTGCCCCCCCGGTGCCGTATGAGCTGTGTATTTGGGCTCCGCAGAGCCGCATATGTGGGCCCCCCAGAGCCGCGTGTGTGGGCCCCCCAGGGCGCGTATCTGCCTGTATGTATGCAGCAGAGTTATGTGTGTCTGCATGTATGTATGCAGCAGAGTTGTGTGTCTGTCTGCATGTATGTATGCATCAGAGTTATGTGTGTCTGTCTGCATGTATGTATGCAGCAGAGTTATGTGTCTGTATGTATGCAGCAGAGTTATGTGTGTCTGTCTGTATGTAAGCAACAGAGTTATGTGTGTCTGTCTGTATGTATGCAGCAGTTATGTGGGTCTGTCTGTATGTATGTATGCAGCAGAGTTATGTGTGTCTGTCTGCATGTATGTATGCAGCAGAGTTATGTGTGTCTGTCTGCATGTATGTATGCAGCAGAGTTATGTGTGTCTGTCTGTATGTATGCAGCAGAGTTATGTGTGTCTGTCTGTATGTATGCAACAGGGTTATGTGTGTCTGTCTGTATGTATGCAGCAGAGGTATGTGTGTCTGTCTGTATGTATGTATGCAGCAGAGTTATGTGTGTCTGTCTGCATGTATGCAGCAGAGTTATGTGTGTCTGTCTGTATGTATGTATGCAGCAGAGTTATGTGTGTCTGTATGTATGTATGCAGCAGAGTTATGTGTGTCTGTCTGTATGTATGTATGCAGCAGAGTTATGTGTGTCTGTTTGTATGTATGCAGCAGAGTTATGTGTGTGTGTCTGTATGTATGCAGCAGAGCTATGTGTGTCTGTATGTATGCAGCATAGCTATGTGTGTCTGTATGTACGCAGCAGAGCAGTGTGTGTCTGTATGTATGTATGTATGCAGCAGAGCTGTGTGTGTGTCTGTATGTATGTAGCAGAGTTGTGTGTGTCTGTATGTATGCAGCAGAGTAGTGTGTGTCTGTATGTTTGTATGCAGCAGAGCTATGTCTGTCTGTATGTATGCAGCAGAGCTATGTCTGTCTGTATGTATGCAGCAGAGCAGTGCGAGTCTGTATGTATGCATGCAGCTCTGCTGTGTTTGTATGTATGCATGCAGAAAAGCTGTGTGTGTCTGTATGTATGTATGCATGTAGCAGAGCTGTGTGTCTGTATGTATGTGTGCAGCAGAACTGTGTGTCTGTATGTATGCAGCAGAGCAATGTGTCTGTATGCATGCAGCAGAGCTGTGTGTCTGTATGCATGTAGCAGAGCTGTGTGTGTCTGTATGTATGCAGCAGAGCAGTGTGTGTCTGTATGTATGTATGTATGCAGCAGAGCTGTGTGTGTCTGTATGTATGCAGCAGAGTTGTGTGTGTGTCTGTATGTATGTAGCAGAGTTGTGTGTGTCTGTATGTATGCAGCAGAGCAGTGTGTGTCTGTATGTTTGTATGCAGCAGAGCTATGTCTGTCTGTATGTATGCAGCAGAGCTATGTCTGTCTGTATGTATGCAGCAGAGCTATGTCTGTCTGTATGTATGCAGAAGAGCAGTGTGTGTCTGTATGTATGTATGCATGTAGCTCCGCTGTGTTTGTCTGTATGTATGCATGCAGAAAAGCTGTGTGTGTCTGTATGTATGTATGTATGCATGTAGCAGAGCTGTGTGTGTCTGTATGTATGCATGCAGCAGAGCTGTGTGTCTGTATGTATGCAGCAGAGCAATGTGTCTGTATGTATGCATGCAGTAGAGCTGTGTGTCTGTATGCATGTAGCAGAACTGTGTGTGTCTGTATGTATGCAGCAGAGCTGTGTGTGTCTGTATGTATGCAGCAGAGCTGTGTGGGTGTCTGTATGTATGTATGCAGCAGAGCTGTGTGTGTCGGTCTGTCTGTATGCAGCATAGCTGTGTGTGTCTGTCTATATGAATCCAGCAGAGCTGTGTGTGTCTGTATGCATGTATGATGTGTGTGTGTGTATGTGTATGTTTATATGTATTTTTGTGAGTTTGTCTTTAAATATGTATATGTACGTATCTGTGTATATGTGTGTGTCTGCGTGTGGATGGGGCCCACTGGGACTCTTCCGCCCGGGGCCCACATAAACCTGGAGCCGGCCCTGACGTTATAGACCCAACCACCGACGAGACCCAGGATCTACCCATGATGACGTCATAGACCCACCCAACGATGAAATGGATCCGCCCACGAAGCTGTCATAGACCCGTCCACAATGTCGTCATAGACACTCCCACTGACTATGTGGATACACCCATGTTGATGTCATAGACCCGCCCATGATGACTTCATGGATCCGCCCACCAATCAGCCCATGGACTAATCCATTGTTCAACCCACTGACCAATGGGGATATCCTAGCATGCCCACTACAGAGCTAACCATGCCCTAGTTTATATAAGTTACAGCTCTGATAAAGTCTCTTGGAGGCAACCTCTAATCAAGGAGAGATTTTACATCCAACCCTTTGCCTGGTGTCAATAATTTCACTCATGCAATTGTTCAATACCAATTAGGTCAGGAACAGGCAACTTTTGAACATTTCTGCAAGTTTACCCTAATAATATAGGGACTTTAGCTCCTCTTAAAATATACATTTGCTGTAGTAAGTGTTGCCTTTGTTGTACCTGCACCATGTTCCAAATTATTATGCAAATTATATTTTTCTCTGATTTTCCAAAATGGTCGGTGCAAATGACAGGTCAGTCTAATAAAAGTCATCACCCGTTAGAGTATACACCAAATTTTTATTGAAGAAACATCCCAATGATAACAGTATAATCTTCAAAATTTAAAAAACCTCAAAATGCACTGTTCCAAATTATTAGGCACAGTAGAGTTTCTAAACATTTTATACGTTTTAAAGAACTGAAAATGCTCATTTGTGGAATTTGCAGCATTAGGAGGTCACATTCACTGAAATAAAAAGCTATTTAAATCCAAAACATCCTAACAGGCCAAGTTACATGTTAAGCTAGGAACCCTTCTTTGATATCACATTCACAATTCTTGCATCCATTGAACTTGTGAGTTTTTGGAGAGTTTCTGCTTGAATTTCTTTGCGGGATGTCAGAATAGCCTCCCACAGCTGCTGTTTTGATGTGAACTGCCTCCCACCCTCATAGATCTTTTGCTTGATACTCCAAAGGTTCTCTATAGGGTTGAGGTCAGTGGAAGATGGTGGCCACACCATAAGTTTATCTCCTTTTATGCCCATATCAGCCAATGGCACAGAGGTATTCTTTGCAGCATGAGATGGTGCATTGTCATGCATGAAGATGATTTTGCTTCTGAAGGCACATTTCTGCTTTTTGTACCATGGAAGAAAGTTGTCAGTCAGAAACTCTATATACTTTGCAGAGGTCATTTTCACACCTTCAGGATCCTAAAGGGGCCTATGAGATGTCTCCCAATGATTCCGGCCCAAAACATGACTCCTCCACCTCCTTGCTGACATCGCAGCCTTGTTGGGACATGGTGGCCATCCACCAACCATCCACTACTCCATCCATCTGGACCATCCAGGGTTGCTCAACACTCATCAGTAAAAAAGACTGTTTGAAAATTACCGTATTTGTCGCTTTATAAGACGCACCTGATTATAAGACGCACCCCCAAATTTGGTGAAGGAAAAGAGAATTTTTTTTTTAATGTTAAATGGGGTCCATCTTATAATGCCTCTAACAAATTATATAGGGTATATGTCCCTCAAAGCCCACCATCCTAAAATTAGCCCCCTTAATCTGGATATGGCCCCCTTATATTGAATATAGCCCCCTTGTGATGTCTCACGTTCCCCTGTGCTGCCTATAGCCCCATATGGATTGCATATATTCCCCTGTGCTGCCTATGGCCCCCTATGGATTGCATACATTCCCCTGTGCTGCCTATGGTCCCCTATGGATTGCACACGTTTCACTGTGCTGCCTATGGCCCCCTATAGATTGCATACATTCCCCTGTGCTGCCTATGGTCCCCTATGGATTGCACACGTTCCCCTGTGTTGCCTATGGTCCCCTATGGATTGCATATGTTCCCCTGTGCTGCCTATGGCCCCCTATGGATTGCACATGGTCCCCTGTGTTAGATAGCGCCCCCATGCTGCTGCCCATGGCCCCTATAGATCGCACAAGTCCCCCTGTGTTAGATATCGCCCCCATGGTGCTGCCCATGGCCCCTATATAGATCGCACAAGTCCCCCTGTGTTAGATATCGCCCCCATAGTGCTGCCCATGGCCCCTATATAGATCGCACAAGTCCCGCTGTGTTAGATATCTCCCCCATAGTGCTGCCCATGGCCCCTATATAGATCGCACAAGTCCCCCTGTGTTAGATATCGCCCCCATAGTGCTGCCCATGGCCCCTATATAGATCGCACACATTCCCCTGTGTTAGATAGCGCCCCCATGCTGCTGCCCATGGGCCCTATAGATCGCACAAGTCCCCCTGTGTTAGATATCGCCCCCAGGCTGCTGCCCATGGCCCCTATAGATCGCACAAGTCCCCCTGTGTTAGATATCGCCCCCAGGCTGCTGCCCATAGTAAAATAAAACACTCTTTCCTTACCTCCTCCAGCGCTGAGCTCCCTCCGTGCTTCTGTTCTTCCACTTCCTGGTTCTCGGCCGGTCATGTGATCGGCACAGCAAACTGAGATCTCTACGTGCCTGATCACAGTGGAAGCAGGGACACGGGGAGACACGCTGGAGGGGGTAAGTAAAGCTTTTTTATTTTAGAATGAGCAGCAGCCTGGGGCCCAAATCTAACACACGGGGGCATGTGCGATCACAGGGGGGCGCAGGGACATATAATATGCACCGCTCCCCCAGCCCGTCACTGTGGTGCGATTTCAGCACCACCGGAGATGGACAGAGGCTGTGCATATTATATGAGCGGGAGCAGGAGATCAAAGGCTCCCTCCCGCAGCGTTCACCTGCCCCCAGCAGCGGCCCCACCTCCCCTGGACCTTGCAGTGTATATATATATATATATATATATATATATATATATATATAAATATATACCCCCCCCACCCCGTATATTCGGCTTATAAGACGCACCCCCTACTTTCCCCCAAAATTTGGGGGAACAAAAGTGCGTCTTATAAAGCAAAAAATACGGTAGTCTTCATGTATGTCTGGGCCCACTGCAACCTTTTCTGCTTGTGAGCACTGGTTTATGCACCACAGCAAGCCTTTGAAGGATCTTACACCTTGAGGTTCGAGGGACTCCAGAGGCACCAGCCGCTTCAAATATCTGTTTGCTGGTTTGTAATAGCTTTTTAGCAGCTGCTCTCGTAATCCAATGAACTTTCCTGGCAGAAAGCTTCCTTATTATGCCTTTATCAGCACAAACACGTATGTGCTCTGAATCAGCCACAAATCTCTTCACAGTATGATGTTTTCGGGAAATATCTATTGTTTTCATCTCTTGTCCAAGGCATTGCACTATTTGATGCTTTTCGGCAGCAGAGAGATTCTTTTTTTTTTCCCATGTTATTTGAAAACTGTGGCCTGTTTAATATTGTGGAACATCCAGTTTTTCTTTTATTTTTTCACCTGGCAAACTAATTATCACAGGTATCTGAGATTGATTTCAGTGATCCAAAGAACCCTGAGACACCATATCATCAATGAGTTTCATTGAAAAAAAAATAATCGTTATGACACTTAAAACCAATTTGCATAATAATTTGGAACATGGTGTAAAAAGCTACCGTATTAAGTTTGTGTGAGGAAAATGGCATATCAATACATGTCAGTCAACTGCCAATAATACATATTTACACATATCCTGACATGCAGCAAGGGGTCATCGTATTCAGGATATAAATCCAAAACCTCTATCCTGGACCAAATGGTAAGGGGTGAAAATTAATTATAGTGAGGAAGAAGCAACCCAAGCAGAGCCAGACCCCCTGGTGGCAAAAGTAATTCAGCTAGGGAAGTGGGCAGGCAATTGCTAATTCCATGGAAGCTTCAAAGGGTACTGAGAGAAAGCCCAGCTCCAGGGTAAGAAGTATAATATTCTGGTGTGTGTAGCTCCCACAAATAGGGAAGCATAGTTTCGGTCTCAGGACAGCAGGATGCATGTCCCACATTTTTCCTTAATTGTGGGACGTGCGTATCAGCCCATAATTAATAACTAGCTGCTGGAGGACAATAGACACATCATGTTACTTAGCTATGGATAAATAAAATCATAATAGGAAACATGATGGTAATATATTCCACGTGGGATGTTCAGAGGTGGAGATATGGGGAAAGCTGCCATTTCATAATTCTCTGAAGCCTCAAGGTCCATCCCATGTCCAGCCCATTCATAGGTCACCAGGTGGGAGGTATGTGGGAGATAAATGGGTTCATAAAAACCAAAGTGGACATTTTGGAAGGGGTTCTCCTCACAAATATCACGTCCAATAAACGTGTGGGGAGTGCCAAGGAAACCAGTGGCTCCACAGTGCCTCCCCTGTGCTTAGCCAGTACCAAGGCCTAGCAACAAGAAAAAAGGTAACTGATTCATATGTACATGCTTGCAACTATATCTTACTTGTATCTGCATTTCTGACCAAAATATTTGTAAATTCCTCTTGTAAGTATTGTATTATCTAATGTGCCCTTAAGGCGATTAAATAAATAATTTAATCTTGGACTGCTCTTTTAGTTTGATCTAAGAATCCCATGTATGTGAGCTCGGCTTAGTATTACATGCTACCTGGGTTGGTTTCTGGCCCGATATAATCCTGCTAACGGACCAGGCTCATATCTAACGAGGAACTGGTGACAGACTACCTAGCTGGCAGCAGCCTCTTTCACTGGGGCTAGTGAAAAGGGTCTGTCAGCCTGTCAGGATTGTGAGTGAGTGGGGTTTCATGCTGGCAGTTACAAGGCCTGCTCTGTCTCCCTCCCCGTGTCTCCCTGTGCCCGTGTGGACAGGGGGTGTCAATGTACCCCTCAACCAAGCTGACCTTACATACCCCTTGGAGGTGTGGAACGTCATGTGTTGGTGGAAATGACAAGGCCATATTGCATGGCTCCGATTTATTAGAGATATCGGGTTGCCGCCTGTTGTTTGTTACAGTTTGATATGCAATTTAGGGTGCATCCTTGGTATGGTGAAAAAATTTGGTGCCCAACTTTGCCCACTGTGAACCATGGCTCACTTGGCCAGAGCAAACTCTGCCTCAGGACATTCCTTCAGCGTGCGTGCTCATAGTGTAACGAACAAGTCTTTGTTCACAGACCTTTTCCCTCTGTGCTGTGATGCTCCATCCTCACTCCACATCTCTCTGAAGCTTGTATTATAGAAGTGAGCTGCCGCAGCAGAGTGTTCTGTAAAGCATTGACATTGGTTTCTGCTATTACACTGTGTGTGCACACTAGAGGAGTCTATTATTCTGGCAGTGCTCACTCTAGCCAAATGAGCCAAGTCAATCAACTGACATGGAAGCAGCAGTTTATGCTAATTGAGGGGGCTGGACAATACACCAAATCTTTTCGCAACACCAAGGGTGCACCATGGCAAGCACTATGGTATTCATATCAGACAAAATGCTTTTAAGATACAAATTGTCTCTCCAGTAAAGGAGACAAACTCTAGCACAGCGCCACCTATTGGAAGTAGCGATCCTAAAAGTCACAAGTGGATTTTCAACAATCCTTTGCAATATGACTCAGGATATATAAGCCAGATCAGAATCCCAATTTGCAGACACGGTGTTTCGGGGTGCTTGCCCCTCGTCAGTGCAAAGTATGGGGGTGTCTGATCTGGCTCATGAGAAAGCTATGTGGGACCACGGGGGAACACTATTCTCCTTAAGGAGACTTTGCAAGCCAGTCTGGCTGCCAGGTAAGGGGACTTATAGCTGCAATGCCCCTCTGGGAAATATTCAAATTGTCTCTCCAGTAAAGGAGACAAACTCTAGCACAGCGCCACCTATTGGAAGTAGCGATCCTAAAAGTCACAAGTGGATTTTCAACAATCCTTTGCAATATGACTCAGGATATATAAGCCAGATCAGAATCCCAATTTGCAGACACGGTGTTTCGGGGTGCTTGCCCCTCGTCAGTGCAAAGTATGGGGGTGTCTGATCTGGCTCATGAGAAAGCTATGTGGGGACCACGGGGGAACACTATTCTCCTTAAGGAGACTTTGCAAGCCAGTCTGGCTGCCAGGTAAGGGGACTTATAGCTGCAATGCCCCTCTGGGAAATATTCAAATTGTCTCTCCAGTAAAGGAGACAAACTCTAGCACAGCGCCACCTATTGGAAGTAGCGATCCTAAAAGTCACAAGTGGATTTTCAACAATCCTTTGCAATATGACTCAGGATATATAAGCCAGATCAGAATCCCAATTTGCAGACACGGTGTTTCGGGGTGCTTGCCCCTCGTCAGTGCAAAGTATGGGGGTGTCTGATCTGGCTCATGAGAAAGCTATGTGGGGACCACGGGGGAACACTATTCTCCTTAAGGAGACTTTGCAAGCCAGTCTGGCTGCCAGGTAAGGGGACTTATAGCTGCAATGCCCCTCTGTGAAATATTCAAATTGTCTCTCCAGTAAAGGAGACAAACTCTAGCACAGCGCCACCTATTGGAAGTAGCGATCCTAAAAGTCACAAGTGGATTTTCAACAATCCTTTGCAATATGACTCAGGATATATAAGCCAGATCAGAATCCCAATTTGCAGACACGGTGTTTCGGGGTGCTTGCCCCTCGTCAGTGCAAAGTATGGGGGTGTCTGATCTGGCTCATGAGAAAGCTATGTGGGGACCACGGGGGAACACTATTCTCCTTAAGGAGACTTTGCAAGCCAGTCTGGCTGCCAGGTAAGGGGACTTATAGCTGCAATGCCCCTCTGGGAAATATTCAAATTGTCTCTCCAGTAAAGGAGACAAACTCTAGCACAGCGCCGCCTATTGGAAGTAGCGATCCTAAAAGTCACAAGTGGATTTTCAACAATCCTTTGCAATATGACTCAGGATATATAAGCCAGATCAGAATCCCAATTTGCAGACACGGTGTTTCGGGGTGCTTGCCCCTCGTCAGTGCAAAGTATGGGGGTGTCTGATCTGGCTCATGAGAAAGCTATGTGGGGACCATGGGGGAACACTATTCTCCTTAAGGAGACTTTGCAAGCCAGTCTGGCTGCCAGGTAAGGGGACTTATAGCTGCAATGCCCCTCTGGGAAATATTCAAATTGTCTCTCCAGTAAAGGAGACAAACTCTAGCACAGCGCCACCTATTGGAAGTAGCGATCCTAAAAGTCACAAGTGGATTTTCAACAATCCTTTGCAATATGACTCAGGATATATAAGCCAGATCAGAATCCCAATTTGCAGACACGGTGTTTCGGGGTGCTTGCCCCTCGTCAGTGCAAAGTATGGGGGTGTCTGATCTGGCTCATGAGAAAGCTATGTGGGGACCACGGGGGAACACTATTCTCCTTAAGGAGACTTTGCAAGCCAGTCTGGCTGCCAGGTAAGGGGACTTATAGCTGCAATGCCCCTCTGGGAAATATTCAAATTGTCTCTCCAGTAAAGGAGACAAACTCTAGCACAGCGCCACCTATTGGAAGTAGCGATCCTAAAAGTCACAAGTGGATTTTCAACAATCCTTTGCAATATGACTCAGGATATATAAGCCAGATCAGAATCCCAATTTGCAGACACGGTGTTTCGGGGTGCTTGCCCCTCGTCAGTGCAAAGTATGGGGGTGTCTGATCTGGCTCATGAGAAAGCTATGTGGGGACCACGGGGGAACACTATTCTCCTTAAGGAGACTTTGCAAGCCAGTCTGGCTGCCAGGTAAGGGGACTTATAGCTGCAATGCCCCTCTGGGAAATATTCAAATTGTCTCTCCAGTAAAGGAGACAAACTCTAGCACAGCGCCACCTATTGGAAGTAGCGATCCTAAAAGTCACAAGTGGATTTTCAACAATCCTTTGCAATATGACTCAGGATATATAAGCCAGATCAGAATCCCAATTTGCAGACACGGTGTTTCGGGGTGCTTGCCCCTCGTCAGTGCAAAGTATGGGGGTGTCTGATCTGGCTCATGAGAAAGCTATGTGGGGACCACGGGGGAACACTATTCTCCTTAAGGAGACTTTGCAAGCCAGTCTGGCTGCCAGGTAAGGGGACTTATAGCTGCAATGCCCCTCTGGGAAATATTCAAATTGTCTCTCCAGTAAAGGAGACAAACTCTAGCACAGCGCCACCTATTGGAAGTAGCGATCCTAAAAGTCACAAGTGGATTTTCAACAATCCTTTGCAATATGACTCAGGATATATAAGCCAGATCAGAATCCCAATTTGCAGACACGGTGTTTCGGGGTGCTTGCCCCTCGTCAGTGCAAAGTATGGGGGTGTCTGATCTGGCTCATGAGAAAGCTATGTGGGGACCACGGGGGAACACTATTCTCCTTAAGGAGACTTTGCAAGCCAGTCTGGCTGCCAGGTAAGGGGACTTATAGCTGCAATGCCCCTCTGGGAAATATTCAAATTGTCTCTCCAGTAAAGGAGACAAACTCTAGCACAGCGCCACCTATTGGAAGTAGCGATCCTAAAAGTCACAAGTGGATTTTCAACAATCCTTTGCAATATGACTCAGGATATATAAGCCAGATCAGAATCCCAATTTGCAGACACGGTGTTTCGGGGTGCTTGCCCCTCGTCAGTGCAAAGTATGGGGGTGTCTGATCTGGCTCATGAGAAAGCTATGTGGGAACCACGGGGGAACACTAGTCTCCTTAAGGAGACTTTGCAAGCCAGTCTGGCTGCCAGGTAAGGGGACTTATAGCTGCAATGCCCCTCTGGGAAATATTCAAATTGTCTCTCCAGTAAAGGAGACAAACTCTAGCACAGCGCCACCTATTGGAAGTAGCGATCCTAAAAGTCACAAGTGGATTTTCAACAATCCTTTGCAATATGACTCAGGATATATAAGCCAGATCAGAATCCCAATTTGCAGACACGGTGTTTCGGGGTGCTTGCCCCTCGTCAGTGCAAAGTATGGGGGTGTCTGATCTGGCTCATGAGAAAGCTATGTGGGGACCACGGGGGAACACTATTCTCCTTAAGGAGACTTTGCAAGCCAGTCTGGCTGCCAGGTAAGGGGACTTATAGCTGCAATGCCCCTCTGGGAAATATTCAAATTGTCTCTCCAGTAAAGGAGACAAACTCTAGCACAGCGCCACCTATTGGAAGTAGCGATCCTAAAAGTCACAAGTGGATTTTCAACAATCCTTTGCAATATGACTCAGGATATATAAGCCAGATCAGAATCCCAATTTGCAGACACGGTGTTTCGGGGTGCTTGCCCCTCGTCAGTGCAAAGTATGGGGGTGTCTGATCTGGCTCATGAGAAAGCTATGTGGGGACCACGGGGGAACACTATTCTCCTTAAGGAGACTTTGCAAGCCAGTCTGGCTGCCAGGTAAGGGGACTTATAGCTGCAATGCCCCTCTGGGAAATATTCAAATTGTCTCTCCAGTAAAGGAGACAAACTCTAGCACAGCGCCACCTATTGGAAGTAGCGATCCTAAAAGTCACGAGTGGATTTTCAACAATCCTTTGCAATATGACTCAGGATATATAAGCCAGATCAGAATCCCAATTTGCAGACACGGTGTTTCGGGGTGCTTGCCCCTCGTCAGTGCAAAGTATGGGGGTGTCTGATCTGGCTCATGAGAAAGCTATGTGGGGACCACGGGGGAACACTATTCTCCTTAAGGAGACTTTGCAAGCCAGTCTGGCTGCCAGGTAAGGGGACTTATAGCTGCAATGCCCCTCTGGGAAATATTCAAATTGTCTCTCCAGTAAAGGAGACAAACTCTAGCACAGCGCCACCTATTGGAAGTAGCGATCCTAAAAGTCACAAGTGGATTTTCAACAATCCTTTGCAATATGACTCAGGATATATAAGCCAGATCAGAATCCCAATTTGCAGACACGGTGTTTCGGGGTGCTTGCCCCTCGTCAGTGCAAAGTATGGGGGTGTCTGATCTGGCTCATGAGAAAGCTATGTGGGGACCACGGGGGAACACTATTCTCCTTAAGGAGACTTTGCAAGCCAGTCTGGCTGCCAGGTAAGGGGACTTATAGCTGCAATGCCCCTCTGGGAAATATTCAAATTGTCTCTCCAGTAAAGGAGACAAACTCTAGCACAGCGCCACCTATTGGAAGTAGCGATCCTAAAAGTCACAAGTGGATTTTCAACAATCCTTTGCAATATGACTCAGGATATATAAGCCAGATCAGAATCCCAATTTGCAGACACGGTGTTTCGGGGTGCTTGCCCCTCGTCAGTGCAAAGTATGGGGGTGTCTGATCTGGCTCATGAGAAAGCTATGTGGGGACCACGGGGGAACACTATTCTCCTTAAGGAGACTTTGCAAGCCAGTCTGGCTGCCAGGTAAGGGGACTTATAGCTGCAATGCCCCTCTGGGAAATATTCAAATTGTCTCTCCAGTAAAGGAGACAAACTCTAGCACAGCGCCACCTATTGGAAGTAGCGATCCTAAAAGTCACAAGTGGATTTTCAACAATCCTTTGCAATATGACTCAGGATATATAAGCCAGATCAGAATCCCAATTTGCAGACACGGTGTTTCGGGGTGCTTGCCCCTCGTCAGTGCAAAGTATGGGGGTGTCTGATCTGGCTCATGAGAAAGCTATGTGGGGACCACGGGGGAACACTATTCTCCTTAAGGAGACTTTGCAAGCCAGTCTGGCTGCCAGGTAAGGGGACTTATAGCTGCAATGCCCCTCTGGGAAATATTCAAATTGTCTCTCCAGTAAAGGAGACAAACTCTAGCACAGCGCCACCTATTGGAAGTAGCGATCCTAAAAGTCACAAGTGGATTTTCAACAATCCTTTGCAATATGACTCAGGATATATAAGCCAGATCAGAATCCCAATTTGCAGACACGGTGTTTCGGGGTGCTTGCCCCTCGTCAGTGCAAAGTATGGGGGTGTCTGATCTGGCTCATGAGAAAGCTATGTGGGGACCACGGGGGAACACTATTCTCCTTAAGGAGACTTTGCAAGCCAGTCTGGCTGCCAGGTAAGGGGACTTATAGCTGCAATGCCCCTCTGGGAAATATTCAAATTGTCTCTCCAGTAAAGGAGACAAACTCTAGCACAGCGCCACCTATTGGAAGTAGCGATCCTAAAAGTCACAAGTGGATTTTCAACAATCCTTTGCAATATGACTCAGGATATATAAGCCAGATCAGAATCCCAATTTGCAGACACGGTGTTTCGGGGTGCTTGCCCCTCGTCAGTGCAAAGTATGGGGGTGTCTGATCTGGCTCATGAGAAAGCTATGTGGGGACCACGGGGGAACACTATTCTCCTTAAGGAGACTTTGCAAGCCAGTCTGGCTGCCAGGTAAGGGGACTTATAGCTGCAATGCCCCTCTGGGAAATATTCAAATTGTCTCTCCAGTAAAGGAGACAAACTCTAGCACAGCGCCACCTATTGGAAGTAGCGATCCTAAAAGTCACAAGTGGATTTTCAACAATCCTTTGCAATATGACTCAGGATATATAAGCCAGATCAGAATCCCAATTTGCAGACACGGTGTTTCGGGGTGCTTGCCCCTCGTCAGTGCAAAGTATGGGGGTGTCTGATCTGGCTCATGAGAAAGCTATGTGGGGACCACGGGGGAACACTAGTCTCCTTAAGGAGACTTTGCAAGCCAGTCTGGCTGCCAGGTAAGGGGACTTATAGCTGCAATGCCCCTCTGGGAAATATTCAAATTGTCTCTCCAGTAAAGGAGACAAACTCTAGCACAGCGCCACCTATTGGAAGTAGCGATCCTAAAAGTCACAAGTGGATTTTCAACAATCCTTTGCAATATGACTCAGGATATATAAGCCAGATCAGAATCCCAATTTGCAGACACGGTGTTTCGGGGTGCTTGCCCCTCGTCAGCGCAAAGTATGGGGGTGTCTGATCTGGCTCATGAGAAAGCTATGTGGGGACCACGGGGGAACACTATTCTCCTTAAGGAGACTTTGCAAGCCAGTCTGGCTGCCAGGTAAGGGGACTTATAGCTGCAATGCCCCTCTGGGAAATATTCAAATTGTCTCTCCAGTAAAGGAGACAAACTCTAGCACAGCGCCACCTATTGGAAGTAGCGATCCTAAAAGTCACAAGTGGATTTTCAACAATCCTTTGCAATATGACTCAGGATATATAAGCCAGATCAGAATCCCAATTTGCAGACACGGTGTTTCGGGGTGCTTGCCCCTCGTCAGTGCAAAGTATGGGGGTGTCTGATCTGGCTCATGAGAAAGCTATGTGGGGACCACGGGGGAACACTATTCTCCTTAAGGAGACTTTGCAAGCCAGTCTGGCTGCCAGGTAAGGGGACTTATAGCTGCAATGCCCCTCTGGGAAATATTCAAATTGTCTCTCCAGTAAAGGAGACAAACTCTAGCACAGCGCCACCTATTGGAAGTAGCGATCCTAAAAGTCACAAGTGGATTTTCAACAATCCTTTGCAATATGACTCAGGATATATAAGCCAGATCAGAATCCCAATTTGCAGACACGGTGTTTCGGGGTGCTTGCCCCTCGTCAGTGCAAAGTATGGGGGTGTCTGATCTGGCTCATGAGAAAGCTATGTGGGGACCACGGGGGAACACTATTCTCCTTAAGGAGACTTTGCAAGCCAGTCTGGCTGCCAGGTAAGGGGACTTATAGCTGCAATGCCCCTCTGGGAAATATTCAAATTGTCTCTCCAGTAAAGGAGACAAACTCTAGCACAGCGCCACCTATTGGAAGTAGCGATCCTAAAAGTCACAAGTGGATTTTCAACAATCCTTTGCAATATGACTCAGGATATATAAGCCAGATCAGAATCCCAATTTGCAGACACGGTGTTTCGGGGTGCTTGCCCCTCGTCAGTGCAAAGTATGGGGGTGTCTGATCTGGCTCATGAGAAAGCTATGTGGGGACCACGGGGGAACACTATTCTCCTTAAGGAGACTTTGCAAGCCAGTCTGGCTGCCAGGTAAGGGGACTTATAGCTGCAATGCCCCTCTGGGAAATATTCAAATTGTCTCTCCAGTAAAGGAGACAAACTCTAGCACAGCGCCACCTATTGGAAGTAGCGATCCTAAAAGTCACAAGTGGATTTTCAACAATCCTTTGCAATATGACTCAGGATATATAAGCCAGATCAGAATCCCAATTTGCAGACACGGTGTTTCGGGGTGCTTGCCCCTCGTCAGTGCAAAGTATGGGGGTGTCTGATCTGGCTCATGAGAAAGCTATGTGGGGACCACGGGGGAACACTATTCTCCTTAAGGAGACTTTGCAAGCCAGTCTGGCTGCCAGGTAAGGGGACTTATAGCTGCAATGCCCCTCTGGGAAATATTCAAATTGTCTCTCCAGTAAAGGAGACAAACTCTAGCACAGCGCCACCTATTGGAAGTAGCGATCCTAAAAGTCACAAGTGGATTTTCAACAATCCTTTGCAATATGACTCAGGATATATAAGCCAGATCAGAATCCCAATTTGCAGACACGGTGTTTCGGGGTGCTTGCCCCTCGTCAGTGCAAAGTATGGGGGTGTCTGATCTGGCTCATGAGAAAGCTATGTGGGGACCACGGGGGAACACTATTCTCCTTAAGGAGACTTTGCAAGCCAGTCTGGCTGCCAGGTAAGGGGACTTATAGCTGCAATGCCCCTCTGGGAAATATTCAAATTGTCTCTCCAGTAAAGGAGACAAACTCTAGCACAGCGCCACCTATTGGAAGTAGCGATCCTAAAAGTCACAAGTGGATTTTCAACAATCCTTTGCAATATGACTCAGGATATATAAGCCAGATCAGAATCCCAATTTGCAGACACGGTGTTTCGGGGTGCTTGCCCCTCGTCAGTGCAAAGTATGGGGGTGTCTGATCTGGCTCATGAGAAAGCTATGTGGGGACCACGGGGGAACACTATTCTCCTTAAGGAGACTTTGCAAGCCAGTCTGGCTGCCAGGTAAGGGGACTTATAGCTGCAATGCCCCTCTGGGAAATATTCAAATTGTCTCTCCAGTAAAGGAGACAAACTCTAGCACAGCGCCACCTATTGGAAGTAGCGATCCTAAAAGTCACAAGTGGATTTTCAACAATCCTTTGCAATATGACTCAGGATATATAAGCCAGATCAGAATCCCAATTTGCAGACACGGTGTTTCGGGGTGCTTGCCCCTCGTCAGTGCAAAGTATGGGGGTGTCTGATCTGGCTCATGAGAAAGCTATGTGGGGACCACGGGGGAACACTATTCTCCTTAAGGAGACTTTGCAAGCCAGTCTGGCTGCCAGGTAAGGGGACTTATAGCTGCAATGCCCCTCTGGGAAATATTCAAATTGTCTCTCCAGTAAAGGAGACAAACTCTAGCACAGCGCCACCTATTGGAAGTAGCGATCCTAAAAGTCACAAGTGGATTTTCAACAATCCTTTGCAATATGACTCAGGATATATAAGCCAGATCAGAATCCCAATTTGCAGACACGGTGTTTCGGGGTGCTTGCCCCTCGTCAGTGCAAAGTATGGGGGTGTCTGATCTGGCTCATGAGAAAGCTATGTGGGGACCACGGGGGAACACTATTCTCCTTAAGGAGACTTTGCAAGCCAGTCTGGCTGCCAGGTAAGGGGACTTATAGCTGCAATGCCCCTCTGGGAAATATTCAAATTGTCTCTCCAGTAAAGGAGACAAACTCTAGCACAGCGCCACCTATTGGAAGTAGCGATCCTAAAAGTCACAAGTGGATTTTCAACAATCCTTTGCAATATGACTCAGGATATATAAGCCAGATCAGAATCCCAATTTGCAGACACGGTGTTTCGGGGTGCTTGCCCCTCGTCAGTGCAAAGTATGGGGGTGTCTGATCTGGCTCATGAGAAAGCTATGTGGGGACCACGGGGGAACACTATTCTCCTTAAGGAGACTTTGCAAGCCAGTCTGGCTGCCAGGTAAGGGGACTTATAGCTGCAATGCCCCTCTGGGAAATATTCAAATTGTCTCTCCAGTAAAGGAGACAAACTCTAGCACAGCGCCACCTATTGGAAGTAGCGATCCTAAAAGTCACAAGTGGATTTTCAACAATCCTTTGCAATATGACTCAGGATATATAAGCCAGATCAGAATCCCAATTTGCAGACACGGTGTTTCGGGGTGCTTGCCCCTCGTCAGTGCAAAGTATGGGGGTGTCTGATCTGGCTCATGAGAAAGCTATGTGGGGACCACGGGGGAACACTATTCTCCTTAAGGAGACTTTGCAAGCCAGTCTGGCTGCCAGGTAAGGGGACTTATAGCTGCAATGCCCCTCTGGGAAATATTCAAATTGTCTCTCCAGTAAAGGAGACAAACTCTAGCACAGCGCCACCTATTGGAAGTAGCGATCCTAAAAGTCACAAGTGGATTTTCAACAATCCTTTGCAATATGACTCAGGATATATAAGCCAGATCAGAATCCCAATTTGCAGACACGGTGTTTCGGGGTGCTTGCCCCTCGTCAGTGCAAAGTATGGGGGTGTCTGATCTGGCTCATGAGAAAGCTATGTGGGGACCACGGGGGAACACTATTCTCCTTAAGGAGACTTTGCAAGCCAGTCTGGCTGCCAGGTAAGGGGACTTATAGCTGCAATGCCCCTCTGGGAAATATTCAAATTGTCTCTCCAGTAAAGGAGACAAACTCTAGCACAGCGCCACCTATTGGAAGTAGCGATCCTAAAAGTCACAAGTGGATTTTCAACAATCCTTTGCAATATGACTCAGGATATATAAGCCAGATCAGAATCCCAATTTGCAGACACGGTGTTTCGGGGTGCTTGCCCCTCGTCAGTGCAAAGTATGGGGGTGTCTGATCTGGCTCATGAGAAAGCTATGTGGGGACCACGGGGGAACACTATTCTCCTTAAGGAGACTTTGCAAGCCAGTCTGGCTGCCAGGTAAGGGGACTTATAGCTGCAATGCCCCTCTGGGAAATATTCAAATTGTCTCTCCAGTAAAGGAGACAAACTCTAGCACAGCGCCACCTATTGGAAGTAGCGATCCTAAAAGTCACAAGTGGATTTTCAACAATCCTTTGCAATATGACTCAGGATATATAAGCCAGATCAGAATCCCAATTTGCAGACACGGTGTTTCGGGGTGCTTGCCCCTCGTCAGTGCAAAGTATGGGGGTGTCTGATCTGGCTCATGAGAAAGCTATGTGGGGACCACGGGGGAACACTATTCTCCTTAAGGAGACTTTGCAAGCCAGTCTGGCTGCCAGGTAAGGGGACTTATAGCTGCAATGCCCCTCTGGGAAATATTCAAATTGTCTCTCCAGTAAAGGAGACAAACTCTAGCACAGCGCCACCTATTGGAAGTAGCGATCCTAAAAGTCACAAGTGGATTTTCAACAATCCTTTGCAATATGACTCAGGATATATAAGCCAGATCAGAATCCCAATTTGCAGACACGGTGTTTCGGGGTGCTTGCCCCTCGTCAGTGCAAAGTATGGGGGTGTCTGATCTGGCTCATGAGAAAGCTATGTGGGGACCACGGGGGAACACTATTCTCCTTAAGGAGACTTTGCAAGCCAGTCTGGCTGCCAGGTAAGGGGACTTATAGCTGCAATGCCCCTCTGGGAAATATTCAAATTGTCTCTCCAGTAAAGGAGACAAACTCTAGCACAGCGCCACCTATTGGAAGTAGCGATCCTAAAAGTCACAAGTGGATTTTCAACAATCCTTTGCAATATGACTCAGGATATATAAGCCAGATCAGAATCCCAATTTGCAGACACGGTGTTTCGGGGTGCTTGCCCCTCGTCAGTGCAAAGTATGGGGGTGTCTGATCTGGCTCATGAGAAAGCTATGTGGGGACCACGGGGGAACACTATTCTCCTTAAGGAGACTTTGCAAGCCAGTCTGGCTGCCAGGTAAGGGGACTTATAGCTGCAATGCCCCTCTGGGAAATATTCAAATTGTCTCTCCAGTAAAGGAGACAAACTCTAGCACAGCGCCACCTATTGGAAGTAGCGATCCTAAAAGTCACAAGTGGATTTTCAACAATCCTTTGCAATATGACTCAGGATATATAAGCCAGATCAGAATCCCAATTTGCAGACACGGTGTTTCGGGGTGCTTGCCCCTCGTCAGTGCAAAGTATGGGGGTGTCTGATCTGGCTCATGAGAAAGCTATGTGGGGACCACGGGGGAACACTATTCTCCTTAAGGAGACTTTGCAAGCCAGTCTGGCTGCCAGGTAAGGGGACTTATAGCTGCAATGCCCCTCTGGGAAATATTCAAATTGTCTCTCCAGTAAAGGAGACAAACTCTAGCACAGCGCCACCTATTGGAAGTAGCGATCCTAAAAGTCACAAGTGGATTTTCAACAATCCTTTGCAATATGACTCAGGATATATAAGCCAGATCAGAATCCCAATTTGCAGACACGGTGTTTCGGGGTGCTTGCCCCTCGTCAGTGCAAAGTATGGGGGTGTCTGATCTGGCTCATGAGAAAGCTATGTGGGGACCACGGGGGAACACTATTCTCCTTAAGGAGACTTTGCAAGCCAGTCTGGCTGCCAGGTAAGGGGACTTATAGCTGCAATGCCCCTCTGGGAAATATTCAAATTGTCTCTCCAGTAAAGGAGACAAACTCTAGCACAGCGCCACCTATTGGAAGTAGCGATCCTAAAAGTCACAAGTGGATTTTCAACAATCCTTTGCAATATGACTCAGGATATATAAGCCAGATCAGAATCCCAATTTGCAGACACGGTGTTTCGGGGTGCTTGCCCCTCGTCAGTGCAAAGTATGGGGGTGTCTGATCTGGCTCATGAGAAAGCTATGTGGGGACCACGGGGGAACACTATTCTCCTTAAGGAGACTTTGCAAGCCAGTCTGGCTGCCAGGTAAGGGGACTTATAGCTGCAATGCCCCTCTGGGAAATATTCAAATTGTCTCTCCAGTAAAGGAGACAAACTCTAGCACAGCGCCACCTATTGGAAGTAGCGATCCTAAAAGTCACAAGTGGATTTTCAACAATCCTTTGCAATATGACTCAGGATATATAAGCCAGATCAGAATCCCAATTTGCAGACACGGTGTTTCGGGGTGCTTGCCCCTCGTCAGTGCAAAGTATGGGGGTGTCTGATCTGGCTCATGAGAAAGCTATGTGGGGACCACGGGGGAACACTATTCTCCTTAAGGAGACTTTGCAAGCCAGTCTGGCTGCCAGGTAAGGGGACTTATAGCTGCAATGCCCCTCTGGGAAATATTCAAATTGTCTCTCCAGTAAAGGAGACAAACTCTAGCACAGCGCCACCTATTGGAAGTAGCGATCCTAAAAGTCACAAGTGGATTTTCAACAATCCTTTGCAATATGACTCAGGATATATAAGCCAGATCAGAATCCCAATTTGCAGACACGGTGTTTCGGGGTGCTTGCCCCTCGTCAGTGCAAAGTATGGGGGTGTCTGATCTGGCTCATGAGAAAGCTATGTGGGGACCACGGGGGAACACTATTCTCCTTAAGGAGACTTTGCAAGCCAGTCTGGCTGCCAGGTAAGGGGACTTATAGCTGCAATGCCCCTCTGGGAAATATTCAAATTGTCTCTCCAGTAAAGGAGACAAACTCTAGCACAGCGCCACCTATTGGAAGTAGCGATCCTAAAAGTCACAAGTGGATTTTCAACAATCCTTTGCAATATGACTCAGGATATATAAGCCAGATCAGAATCCCAATTTGCAGACACGGTGTTTCGGGGTGCTTGCCCCTCGTCAGTGCAAAGTATGGGGGTGTCTGATCTGGCTCATGAGAAAGCTATGTGGGGACCACGGGGGAACACTATTCTCCTTAAGGAGACTTTGCAAGCCAGTCTGGCTGCCAGGTAAGGGGACTTATAGCTGCAATGCCCCTCTGGGAAATATTCAAATTGTCTCTCCAGTAAAGGAGACAAACTCTAGCACAGCGCCACCTATTGGAAGTAGCGATCCTAAAAGTCACAAGTGGATTTTCAACAATCCTTTGCAATATGACTCAGGATATATAAGCCAGATCAGAATCCCAATTTGCAGACACGGTGTTTCGGGGTGCTTGCCCCTCGTCAGTGCAAAGTATGGGGGTGTCTGATCTGGCTCATGAGAAAGCTATGTGGGGACCACGGGGGAACACTATTCTCCTTAAGGAGACTTTGCAAGCCAGTCTGGCTGCCAGGTAAGGGGACTTATAGCTGCAATGCCCCTCTGGGAAATATTCAAATTGTCTCTCCAGTAAAGGAGACAAACTCTAGCACAGCGCCACCTATTGGAAGTAGCGATCCTAAAAGTCACAAGTGGATTTTCAACAATCCTTTGCAATATGACTCAGGATATATAAGCCAGATCAGAATCCCAATTTGCAGACACGGTGTTTCGGGGTGCTTGCCCCTCGTCAGTGCAAAGTATGGGGGTGTCTGATCTGGCTCATGAGAAAGCTATGTGGGGACCACGGGGGAACACTATTCTCCTTAAGGAGACTTTGCAAGCCAGTCTGGCTGCCAGGTAAGGGGACTTATAGCTGCAATGCCCCTCTGGGAAATATTCAAATTGTCTCTCCAGTAAAGGAGACAAACTCTAGCACAGCGCCACCTATTGGAAGTAGCGATCCTAAAAGTCACAAGTGGATTTTCAACAATCCTTTGCAATATGACTCAGGATATATAAGCCAGATCAGAATCCCAATTTGCAGACACGGTGTTTCGGGGTGCTTGCCCCTCGTCAGTGCAAAGTATGGGGGTGTCTGATCTGGCTCATGAGAAAGCTATGTGGGGACCACGGGGGAACACTAGTCTCCTTAAGGAGACTTTGCAAGCCAGTCTGGCTGCCAGGTAAGGGGACTTATAGCTGCAATGCCCCTCTGGGAAATATTCAAATTGTCTCTCCAGTAAAGGAGACAAACTCTAGCACAGCGCCACCTATTGGAAGTAGCGATCCTAAAAGTCACAAGTGGATTTTCAACAATCCTTTGCAATATGACTCAGGATATATAAGCCAGATCAGAATCCCAATTTGCAGACACGGTGTTTCGGGGTGCTTGCCCCTCGTCAGCGCAAAGTATGGGGGTGTCTGATCTGGCTCATGAGAAAGCTATGTGGGGACCACGGGGGAACACTATTCTCCTTAAGGAGACTTTGCAAGCCAGTCTGGCTGCCAGGTAAGGGGACTTATAGCTGCAATGCCCCTCTGGGAAATATTCAAATTGTCTCTCCAGTAAAGGAGACAAACTCTAGCACAGCGCCACCTATTGGAAGTAGCGATCCTAAAAGTCACAAGTGGATTTTCAACAATCCTTTGCAATATGACTCAGGATATATAAGCCAGATCAGAATCCCAATTTGCAGACACGGTGTTTCGGGGTGCTTGCCCCTCGTCAGTGCAAAGTATGGGGGTGTCTGATCTGGCTCATGAGAAAGCTATGTGGGGACCACGGGGGGAACACTATTCTCCTTAAGGAGACTTTGCAAGCCAGTCTGGCTGCCAGGTAAGGGGACTTATAGCTGCAATGCCCCTCTGGGAAATATTCAAATTGTCTCTCCAGTAAAGGAGACAAACTCTAGCACAGCGCCACCTATTGGAAGTAGCGATCCTAAAAGTCACAAGTGGATTTTCAACAATCCTTTGCAATATGACTCAGGATATATAAGCCAGATCAGAATCCCAATTTGCAGACACGGTGTTTCGGGGTGCTTGCCCCTCGTCAGTGCAAAGTATGGGGGTGTCTGATCTGGCTCATGAGAAAGCTATGTGGGGACCACGGGGGAACACTATTCTCCTTAAGGAGACTTTGCAAGCCAGTCTGGCTGCCAGGTAAGGGGACTTATAGCTGCAATGCCCCTCTGGGAAATATTCAAATTGTCTCTCCAGTAAAGGAGACAAACTCTAGCACAGCGCCACCTATTGGAAGTAGCGATCCTAAAAGTCACAAGTGGATTTTCAACAATCCTTTGCAATATGACTCAGGATATATAAGCCAGATCAGAATCCCAATTTGCAGACACGGTGTTTCGGGGTGCTTGCCCCTCGTCAGTGCAAAGTATGGGGGTGTCTGATCTGGCTCATGAGAAAGCTATGTGGGGACCACGGGGGAACACTATTCTCCTTAAGGAGACTTTGCAAGCCAGTCTGGCTGCCAGGTAAGGGGACTTATAGCTGCAATGCCCCTCTGGGAAATATTCAAATTGTCTCTCCAGTAAAGGAGACAAACTCTAGCACAGCGCCACCTATTGGAAGTAGCGATCCTAAAAGTCACAAGTGGATTTTCAACAATCCTTTGCAATATGACTCAGGATATATAAGCCAGATCAGAATCCCAATTTGCAGACACGGTGTTTCGGGGTGCTTGCCCCTCGTCAGTGCAAAGTATGGGGGTGTCTGATCTGGCTCATGAGAAAGCTATGTGGGGACCACGGGGGAACACTATTCTCCTTAAGGAGACTTTGCAAGCCAGTCTGGCTGCCAGGTAAGGGGACTTATAGCTGCAATGCCCCTCTGGGAAATATTCAAATTGTCTCTCCAGTAAAGGAGACAAACTCTAGCACAGCGCCACCTATTGGAAGTAGCGATCCTAAAAGTCACAAGTGGATTTTCAACAATCCTTTGCAATATGACTCAGGATATATAAGCCAGATCAGAATCCCAATTTGCAGACACGGTGTTTCGGGGTGCTTGCCCCTCGTCAGTGCAAAGTATGGGGGTGTCTGATCTGGCTCATGAGAAAGCTATGTGGGGACCACGGGGGAACACTATTCTCCTTAAGGAGACTTTGCAAGCCAGTCTGGCTGCCAGGTAAGGGGACTTATAGCTGCAATGCCCCTCTGGGAAATATTCAAATTGTCTCTCCAGTAAAGGAGACAAACTCTAGCACAGCGCCACCTATTGGAAGTAGCGATCCTAAAAGTCACAAGTGGATTTTCAACAATCCTTTGCAATATGACTCAGGATATATAAGCCAGATCAGAATCCCAATTTGCAGACACGGTGTTTCGGGGTGCTTGCCCCTCGTCAGTGCAAAGTATGGGGGTGTCTGATCTGGCTCATGAGAAAGCTATGTGGGGACCACGGGGGAACACTATTCTCCTTAAGGAGACTTTGCAAGCCAGTCTGGCTGCCAGGTAAGGGGACTTATAGCTGCAATGCCCCTCTGGGAAATATTCAAATTGTCTCTCCAGTAAAGGAGACAAACTCTAGCACAGCGCCACCTATTGGAAGTAGCGATCCTAAAAGTCACAAGTGGATTTTCAACAATCCTTTGCAATATGACTCAGGATATATAAGCCAGATCAGAATCCCAATTTGCAGACACGGTGTTTCGGGGTGCTTGCCCCTCGTCAGTGCAAAGTATGGGGGTGTCTGATCTGGCTCATGAGAAAGCTATGTGGGGACCACGGGGGAACACTATTCTCCTTAAGGAGACTTTGCAAGCCAGTCTGGCTGCCAGGTAAGGGGACTTATAGCTGCAATGCCCCTCTGGGAAATATTCAAATTGTCTCTCCAGTAAAGGAGACAAACTCTAGCACAGCGCCACCTATTGGAAGTAGCGATCCTAAAAGTCACAAGTGGATTTTCAACAATCCTTTGCAATATGACTCAGGATATATAAGCCAGATCAGAATCCCAATTTGCAGACACGGTGTTTCGGGGTGCTTGCCCCTCGTCAGTGCAAAGTATGGGGGTGTCTGATCTGGCTCATGAGAAAGCTATGTGGGGACCACGGGGGAACACTATTCTCCTTAAGGAGACTTTGCAAGCCAGTCTGGCTGCCAGGTAAGGGGACTTATAGCTGCAATGCCCCTCTGGGAAATATTCAAATTGTCTCTCCAGTAAAGGAGACAAACTCTAGCACAGCGCCACCTATTGGAAGTAGCGATCCTAAAAGTCACAAGTGGATTTTCAACAATCCTTTGCAATATGACTCAGGATATATAAGCCAGATCAGAATCCCAATTTGCAGACACGGTGTTTCGGGGTGCTTGCCCCTCGTCAGTGCAAAGTATGGGGGTGTCTGATCTGGCTCATGAGAAAGCTATGTGGGGACCACGGGGGAACACTATTCTCCTTAAGGAGACTTTGCAAGCCAGTCTGGCTGCCAGGTAAGGGGACTTATAGCTGCAATGCCCCTCTGGGAAATATTCAAATTGTCTCTCCAGTAAAGGAGACAAACTCTAGCACAGCGCCACCTATTGGAAGTAGCGATCCTAAAAGTCACAAGTGGATTTTCAACAATCCTTTGCAATATGACTCAGGATATATAAGCCAGATCAGAATCCCAATTTGCAGACACGGTGTTTCGGGGTGCTTGCCCCTCGTCAGTGCAAAGTATGGGGGTGTCTGATCTGGCTCATGAGAAAGCTATGTGGGGACCACGGGGGAACACTATTCTCCTTAAGGAGACTTTGCAAGCCAGTCTGGCTGCCAGGTAAGGGGACTTATAGCTGCAATGCCCCTCTGGGAAATATTCAAATTGTCTCTCCAGTAAAGGAGACAAACTCTAGCACAGCGCCACCTATTGGAAGTAGCGATCCTAAAAGTCACAAGTGGATTTTCAACAATCCTTTGCAATATGACTCAGGATATATAAGCCAGATCAGAATCCCAATTTGCAGACACGGTGTTTCGGGGTGCTTGCCCCTCGTCAGTGCAAAGTATGGGGGTGTCTGATCTGGCTCATGAGAAAGCTATGTGGGGACCACGGGGGAACACTATTCTCCTTAAGGAGACTTTGCAAGCCAGTCTGGCTGCCAGGTAAGGGGACTTATAGCTGCAATGCCCCTCTGGGAAATATTCAAATTGTCTCTCCAGTAAAGGAGACAAACTCTAGCACAGCGCCACCTATTGGAAGTAGCGATCCTAAAAGTCACAAGTGGATTTTCAACAATCCTTTGCAATATGACTCAGGATATATAAGCCAGATCAGAATCCCAATTTGCAGACACGGTGTTTCGGGGTGCTTGCCCCTCGTCAGTGCAAAGTATGGGGGTGTCTGATCTGGCTCATGAGAAAGCTATGTGGGGACCACGGGGGAACACTATTCTCCTTAAGGAGACTTTGCAAGCCAGTCTGGCTGCCAGGTAAGGGGACTTATAGCTGCAATGCCCCTCTGGGAAATATTCAAATTGTCTCTCCAGTAAAGGGAGACAAACTCTAGCACAGCGCCACCTATTGGAAGTAGCGATCCTAAAAGTCACAAGTGGATTTTCAACAATCCTTTGCAATATGACTCAGGATATATAAGCCAGATCAGAATCCCAATTTGCAGACACGGTGTTTCGGGGTGCTTGCCCCTCGTCAGTGCAAAGTATGGGGGTGTCTGATCTGGCTCATGAGAAAGCTATGTGGGGACCACGGGGAACACTATTCTCCTTAAGGAGACTTTGCAAGCCAGTCTGGCTGCCAGGTAAGGGGACTTATAGCTGCAATGCCCCTCTGGGAAATATTCAAATTGTCTCTCCAGTAAAGGAGACAAACTCTAGCACAGCGCCACCTATTGGAAGTTAGCGATCCTAAAAGTCACAAGTGGATTTTCAACAATCCTTTGCAATATGACTCAGGATATATAAGCCAGATCAGAATCCCAATTTGCAGACACGGTGTTTCGGGGTGCTTGCCCCTCGTCAGTGCAAAGTATGGGGGTGTCTGATCTGGCTCATGAGAAAGCTATGTGGGGACCACGGGGGAACACTATTCTCCTTAAGGAGACTTTGCAAGCCAGTCTGGCTGCCAGGTAAGGGGACTTATAGCTGCAATGCCCCTCTGGGAAATATTCAAATTGTCTCTCCAGTAAAGGAGACAAACTCTAGCACAGCGCCACCTATTGGAAGTAGCGATCCTAAAAGTCACAAGTGGATTTTCAACAATCCTTTGCAATATGACTCAGGATATATAAGCCAGATCAGAATCCCAATTTGCAGACACGGTGTTTCGGGGTGCTTGCCCCTCGTCAGTGCAAAGTATGGGGGTGTCTGATCTGGCTCATGAGAAAGCTATGTGGGGACCACGGGGGAACACTATTCTCCTTAAGGAGACTTTGCAAGCCAGTCTGGCTGCCAGGTAAGGGGACTTATAGCTGCAATGCCCCTCTGGGAAATATTCAAATTGTCTCTCCAGTAAAGGAGACAAACTCTAGCACAGCGCCACCTATTGGAAGTAGCGATCCTAAAAGTCACAAGTGGATTTTCAACAATCCTTTGCAATATGACTCAGGATATATAAGCCAGATCAGAATCCCAATTTGCAGACACGGTGTTTCGGGGTGCTTGCCCCTCGTCAGTGCAAAGTATGGGGGTGTCTGATCTGGCTCATGAGAAAGCTATGTGGGGACCACGGGGGAACACTATTCTCCTTAAGGAGACTTTGCAAGCCAGTCTGGCTGCCAGGTAAGGGGACTTATAGCTGCAATGCCCCTCTGGGAAATATTCAAATTGTCTCTCCAGTAAAGGAGACAAACTCTAGCACAGCGCCACCTATTGGAAGTAGCGATCCTAAAAGTCACAAGTGGATTTTCAACAATCCTTTGCAATATGACTCAGGATATATAAGCCAGATCAGAATCCCAATTGCAGACACGGTGTTTCGGGGTGCTTGCCCCTCGTCAGTGCAAAGTATGGGGGTGTCTGATCTGGCTCATGAGAAAGCTATGTGGGGACCACGGGGGAACACTATTCTCCTTAAGGAGACTTTGCAAGCCAGTCTGGCTGCCAGGTAAGGGGACTTATAGCTGCAATGCCCCTCTGGGAAATATTCAAATTGTCTCTCCAGTAAAGGAGACAAACTCTAGCACAGCGCCACCTATTGGAAGTAGCGATCCTAAAAGTCACAAGTGGATTTTCAACAATCCTTTGCAATATGACTCAGGATATATAAGCCAGATCAGAATCCCAATTTGCAGACACGGTGTTTCGGGGTGCTTGCCCCTCGTCAGTGCAAAGTATGGGGGTGTCTGATCTGGCTCATGAGAAAGCTATGTGGGGACCACGGGGGAACACTATTCTCCTTAAGGAGACTTTGCAAGCCAGTCTGGCTGCCAGGTAAGGGGACTTATAGCTGCAATGCCCCTCTGGGAAATATTCAAATTGTCTCTCCAGTAAAGGAGACAAACTCTAGCACAGCGCCACCTATTGGAAGTAGCGATCCTAAAAGTCACAAGTGGATTTTCAACAATCCTTTGCAATATGACTCAGGATATATAAGCCAGATCAGAATCCCAATTTGCAGACACGGTGTTTCGGGGTGCTTGCCCCTCGTCAGTGCAAAGTATGGGGGTGTCTGATCTGGCTCATGAGAAAGCTATGTGGGGACCACGGGGGAACACTATTCTCCTTAAGGAGACTTTGCAAGCCAGTCTGGCTGCCAGGTAAGGGGACTTATAGCTGCAATGCCCCTCTGGGAAATATTCAAATTGTCTCTCCAGTAAAGGAGACAAACTCTAGCACAGCGCCACCTATTGGAAGTAGCGATCCTAAAAGTCACAAGTGGATTTTCAACAATCCTTTGCAATATGACTCAGGATATATAAGCCAGATCAGAATCCCAATTTGCAGACACGGTGTTTCGGGGTGCTTGCCCCTCGTCAGTGCAAAGTATGGGGGTGTCTGATCTGGCTCATGAGAAAGCTATGTGGGGACCACGGGGGAACACTATTCTCCTTAAGGAGACTTTGCAAGCCAGTCTGGCTGCCAGGTAAGGGGACTTATAGCTGCAATGCCCCTCTGGGAAATATTCAAATTGTCTCTCCAGTAAAGGAGACAAACTCTAGCACAGCGCCACCTATTGGAAGTAGCGATCCTAAAAGTCACAAGTGGATTTTCAACAATCCTTTGCAATATGACTCAGGATATATAAGCCAGATCAGAATCCCAATTTGCAGACACGGTGTTTCGGGGTGCTTGCCCCTCGTCAGTGCAAAGTATGGGGGTGTCTGATCTGGCTCATGAGAAAGCTATGTGGGGACCACGGGGGAACACTATTCTCCTTAAGGAGACTTTGCAAGCCAGTCTGGCTGCCAGGTAAGGGGACTTATAGCTGCAATGCCCCTCTGGGAAATATTCAAATTGTCTCTCCAGTAAAGGAGACAAACTCTAGCACAGCGCCACCTATTGGAAGTAGCGATCCTAAAAGTCACAAGTGGATTTTCAACAATCCTTTGCAATATGACTCAGGATATATAAGCCAGATCAGAATCCCAATTTGCAGACACGGTGTTTCGGGGTGCTTGCCCCTCGTCAGTGCAAAGTATGGGGGTGTCTGATCTGGCTCATGAGAAAGCTATGTGGGGACCACGGGGGAACACTATTCTCCTTAAGGAGACTTTGCAAGCCAGTCTGGCTGCCAGGTAAGGGGACTTATAGCTGCAATGCCCCTCTGGGAAATATTCAAATTGTCTCTCCAGTAAAGGAGAGAAACTCTAGCACAGCGCCACCTATTGGAAGTAGCGATCCTAAAAGTCACAAGTGGATTTTCAACAATCCTTTGCAATATGACTCAGGATATATAAGCCAGATCAGAATCCCAATTTGCAGACACGGTGTTTCGGGGTGCTTGCCCCTCGTCAGTGCAAAGTATGGGGGTGTCTGATCTGGCTCATGAGAAAGCTATGTGGGGACCACGGGGGAACACTATTCTCCTTAAGGAGACTTTGCAAGCCAGTCTGGCTGCCAGGTAAGGGGACTTATAGCTGCAATGCCCCTCTGGGAAATATTCAAATTGTCTCTCCAGTAAAGGAGACAAACTCTAGCACAGCGCCACCTATTGGAAGTAGCGATCCTAAAAGTCACAAGTGGATTTTCAACAATCCTTTGCAATATGACTCAGGATATATAAGCCAGATCAGAATCCCAATTTGCAGACACGGTGTTTCGGGGTGCTTGCCCCTCGTCAGTGCAAAGTATGGGGGTGTCTGATCTGGCTCATGAGAAAGCTATGTGGGGACCACTATTCTCCTTAAGGAGACTTTGCAAGCCAGTCTGGCTGCCAGGTAAGGGGACTTATAGCTGCAATGCCCCTCTGGGAAATATTCAAATTGTCTCTCCAGTAAAGGAGACAAACTCTAGCACAGCGCCACCTATTGGAAGTAGCGATCCTAAAAGTCACAAGTGGATTTTCAACAATCCTTTGCAATATGACTCAGGATATATAAGCCAGATCAGAATCCCAATTTGCAGACACGGTGTTTCGGGGTGCTTGCCCCTCGTCAGTGCAAAGTATGGGGGTGTCTGATCTGGCTCATGAGAAAGCTATGTGGGGACCACGGGGGAACACTATTCTCCTTAAGGAGACTTTGCAAGCCAGTCTGGCTGCCAGGTAAGGGGACTTATAGCTGCAATGCCCCTCTGGGAAATATTCAAATTGTCTCTCCAGTAAAGGAGACAAACTCTAGCACAGCGCCACCTATTGGAAGTAGCGATCCTAAAAGTCACAAGTGGATTTTCAACAATCCTTTGCAATATGACTCAGGATATATAAGCCAGATCAGAATCCCAATTTGCAGACACGGTGTTTCGGGGTGCTTGCCCCTCGTCAGTGCAAAGTATGGGGGTGTCTGATCTGGCTCATGAGAAAGCTATGTGGGGACCACGGGGGAACACTATTCTCCTTAAGGAGACTTTGCAAGCCAGTCTGGCTGCCAGGTAAGGGGACTTATAGCTGCAATGCCCCTCTGGGAAATATTCAAATTGTCTCTCCAGTAAAGGAGACAAACTCTAGCACAGCGCCACCTATTGGAAGTAGCGATCCTAAAAGTCACAAGTGGATTTTCAACAATCCTTTGCAATATGACTCAGGATATATAAGCCAGATCAGAATCCCAATTTGCAGACACGGTGTTTCGGGGTGCTTGCCCCTCGTCAGTGCAAAGTATGGGGGTGTCTGATCTGGCTCATGAGAAAGCTATGTGGGGACCACGGGGGAACACTATTCTCCTTAAGGAGACTTTGCAAGCCAGTCTGGCTGCCAGGTAAGGGGACTTATAGCTGCAATGCCCCTCTGGGAAATATTCAAATTGTCTCTCCAGTAAAGGAGACAAACTCTAGCACAGCGCCACCTATTGGAAGTAGCGATCCTAAAAGTCACAAGTGGATTTTCAACAATCCTTTGCAATATGACTCAGGATATATAAGCCAGATCAGAATCCCAATTTGCAGACACGGTGTTTCGGGGTGCTTGCCCCTCGTCAGTGCAAAGTATGGGGGTGTCTGATCTGGCTCATGAGAAAGCTATGTGGGGACCACGGGGGAACACTATTCTCCTTAAGGAGACTTTGCAAGCCAGTCTGGCTGCCAGGTAAGGGGACTTATAGCTGCAATGCCCCTCTGGGAAATATTCAAATTGTCTCTCCAGTAAAGGAGACAAACTCTAGCACAGCGCCACCTATTGGAAGTAGCGATCCTAAAAGTCACAAGTGGATTTTCAACAATCCTTTGCAATATGACTCAGGATATATAAGCCAGATCAGAATCCCAATTTGCAGACACGGTGTTTCGGGGTGCTTGCCCCTCGTCAGTGCAAAGTATGGGGGTGTCTGATCTGGCTCATGAGAAAGCTATGTGGGGACCACGGGGGAACACTATTCTCCTTAAGGAGACTTTGCAAGCCAGTCTGGCTGCCAGGTAAGGGGACTTATAGCTGCAATGCCCCTCTGGGAAATATTCAAATTGTCTCTCCAGTAAAGGAGACAAACTCTAGCACAGCGCCACCTATTGGAAGTAGCGATCCTAAAAGTCACAAGTGGATTTTCAACAATCCTTTGCAATATGACTCAGGATATATAAGCCAGATCAGAATCCCAATTTGCAGACACGGTGTTTCGGGGTGCTTGCCCCCTCGTCAGTGCAAAGTATGGGGGTGTCTGATCTGGCTCATGAGAAAGCTATGTGGGGACCACGGGGGAACACTATTCTCCTTAAGGAGACTTTGCAAGCCAGTCTGGCTGCCAGGTAAGGGGACTTATAGCTGCAATGCCCCTCTGGGAAATATTCAAATTGTCTCTCCAGTAAAGGAGACAAACTCTAGCACAGCGCCACCTATTGGAAGTAGCGATCCTAAAAGTCACAAGTGGATTTTCAACAATCCTTTGCAATATGACTCAGGATATATAAGCCAGATCAGAATCCCAATTTGCAGACACGGTGTTTCGGGGTGCTTGCCCCTCGTCAGTGCAAAGTATGGGGGTGTCTGATCTGGCTCATGAGAAAGCTATGTGGGGACCACGGGGGAACACTATTCTCCTTAAGATACAACAAAGGCAGCATTTACTACGAGAAAAAGATGGTTGTAGAAGAAGGTTAAGAATGAATGAGTAATTCCATGGCTGGGATTATCATAATCAAATGCCTATCAGCCCATTGATCTGTAATGATGTTATAGAATGCAGCGCATAGAATGCAAATCTCCACTCCATGAATGTGCAGGCATACAAAAAAAATTGGTCCTGAACAATTAATTCATTATAAAGACAAACATGGCCAAGTTCCTGATATATTGAATCATTTTAGACATAATTACAAGGAAGATTCATCTCTGAAAAATAACGTACAACTATCATAGGGAAAAATCACCTAAAATATGGATTGTTTGGTTCTAGGTGTCTGGAAAAGAATTACAAAGGTCCTCAGAGTGAATTGGGAGTTGTGATACAGTAATTGGTTTACCCCCTTTTATGCGTGATGGAACGAAGTGGAGGAATGAAGTAGAGTTCACTGATGGATCTCAGCATAATAATGACTGATTATCTGATGTCAAAGTGCCAGGGCATGCCATGGAGGTTCGCCAGCACTTTATTGTCTGCCAGAGTGAGACCAGAGGCTCATTGTGCCCTGGATGTGGAATTTAATTAAAACAACAGCAATTAGTATAATTCACATATGGTCAGATGATCGCAATACAAACGTAATATCAGCATCGCTGTAATGTGACCCAGATAGTCCTTGCAGTATTCATGTTAATAGCCCAGTGCCTCCTACTGATGCACAGCCATACTGCTTTTCCGGCTGTGCCATACTTCTTGATCAATGCCAAAGCCAACATTTTGAAACCAATTTAATGAGATCAAACAACAGCGTTTATACTAGATGACACAATCTACTTTTCCAGATGGAATTTATTTGGTATTTATTCTTTATTCTAGCAGGTTTTTAGGTTATTTTTAATGTAACAATTTCTACAATAAAATTACTGTATGGTATGACCAATATAACAAATATTCTCAATAAGCTGAATGTTGTCCACTTTAGTTTTATTGTATCAGGTACATTAGGGACATGATTTTGCTGAACTAACAAATTACAAAATCTCCTCCTGCATTTGTCATTGCAACTTTCCTTTCCTAAGGGTATGTGCCCACGATCAGGGTTCACTGTGTCGCGGGCGGAGAGGGGGGCCGCTGCGCTCACCGCACTCGGGTCCGGCTCCGGGCTGCTGCTTGCTCGCCGCTGCTCGGTGGCTCGATCGGTAGGCCGGATCCGGGGACTCGAGCGGCGGTCCTCGCCCGTGAGTGAAAGGGGTGGTTTGCGGTTGTTGAGGGGATGGTCCGTGATGCCACCCACGGTTTGTGGTGAGGTTGGACACCACCGCTGCTAGTGACGGGGATCCCGGGAGCGATGGCGGGGAGCAGCTTGGATGTTGTTGTCCCCTCCGTGGGTAGGGGTTGGTGGTCCCGGGGCCCGGTGAGGTGACGGGGGAGGCAGGGTTGTTGAGGTGCAGGGTCGCGGGGGCAGCGCGGTGCCAGACGGCACGGTGGTACTCACTCAGCCAATGATGAATACAGAGTCTCCGGTAAAACAAACGGCTGGATGGACGGGTCCCGCAGCCGGCTGCTGTGGTCACTCCCGGAAGGTTGGTGGTGGCTGCCTTTCCCTGCACCTGTTGTGTATCTTCGGTCCCGATGGCTTCCCACCGGTAACCCGCTCCCCAGCTTGGATGTGGGCCGGAGGAGCCCCTTTTGCCCGCAGGCTCTGGCCCTGGGAATTCTAGCTGTGGCGGTAGCTGTATTTCCCTTTCTCGGTTTGGACGGTTGCCTTCAATCGGGTCTTTGCTGCTAGAAAACCCCGGAGGTTCCAGTCGCTAACGGATTTGAACGGTTTTAACGGCGACTCCAAGCCTGGTCGGGGTCCGTAGGCCCTGCCGGTTTGTGCTGGCTTCTCTTCGCTCCACGGTTCGGTACCGGCGGGCCACCGCCCTTCCCCGGTCCTACGGTTCCGCGTCGATCGGCCTCTCCTGCAGACGGCCACCACCGTCTGCCAACCTTGCTCTTGGTGCCCGGGCCACGTACCCGGACACGGTCAGTCTGCTCCTCTACTACCACCTTACTCCTCTCTCTTTCCCTCTCTGAACTGATCTGACTTCCTTTCCCGCCTCCAGGACTGTGAACTCCTCGGTGGGTGGGGCCAACCGCCTGGCTCCATCCCACCTGGTGTGGACATCAGCCCCTGGAGGGAGGCAACAAGGATTTGTGTGTGACTGGTGTGCCTATCTCGGGGTGTGGGGTGTGCTGTTGCAGTACCTGTGACGACTTGGCTTGTCCAGGGTGCCACAACTGCGTCCTGGATGCAGCGGGTCCTGATGTGCGGGGCCGCGCGTCTCCTCCACAGGAGAAAGCAGGAGACTACAGCAGCTCGTACCCACGATCAGGGTTCAGTGCGCTGCGTTCTCTCACTTGTGTTCTCCCGATGGAGGACGCATTCAGGGGACACCACTAGGAATTTCAGGGCCCTATATTGGCAACATTTCGGGGCCCCCTTGATGCTACACCCCAGCTCTGCCTCCACCCCGCGAATATTCCATAGTCCCAACGCCACTCTTAGAAAAACTTCACTTCTGCACTACAACCTTACCAATAACACATTAAGGGCTCCGCCACACATCCGTGAAAACCACGTCCGTGTAAAACGGGCCGTTTTTCGGGTCCGTTTTCCGTTTTTTATGTCCGTTTTTATGGTATGTGTGGCCTGCGTGTGTATCCCGTATGCTAGCCGTATGTGCGTGTGGAATGTCCGTGTGTGCGTGAGTGAAATAACTGACATGTGTATGTGTTGTCCATGTGAAATGTACGTGTGTGATGCAAAATGTCGTTACTACATGTCGGAAGACAGAGTAGCGGGATGAGAATGAACTCGGGTGAACTTTACCCGACTTCATTGTCATGCCGCGGCTCTGTCTTTGTGCCGTGTACTGATTAGCGGTCACCTGTGAAGGATTCACCGGTGACCACTAATCCCCCGAGTGACTGAAGTGTCCCCCCCTCTCTCATACTCACCGTTCCCCGATCACCGGCGCTGCACGGCGTTCACACTGCTCCGGCGGCTTTTTCTAATTTGAAAAAGCCGGCCGCCCATTAATCAATCTCGTATTCCCTGCTTTACCCGCCCACCGGCGGCTGTGATTGGTTGCAGTGAGACACGCCCACCACGCTGAGTGACAGGTGTCACACTGCACCCAATCACAGCAGCCGGTGGGAGTGTCTATACTGTGCAGTAAAATAAATAAATAAATAATTAAAAAAAACGGCGTGCGGTCCCCTCCCATTTTAATACCAGCCAGATAAAGCCATACGGCTGAAGGCTGGTATTCTCAGGATGGGGAGCTCCACGTTATGGGGGGCCCCCCACCCTAACAATATCAGTCAGCAGCCGCCCAGAATTGCCGCATACATTATATGCGACAGTTCTGGGGCTGTACCCGGCTCTTCCCGATTTACGCTGGTGCGTTGGCAAATCGGGGTAATAAGGAGTTATTGGCAGCCCATAGCTGCCAATAAGTCCTAGATTAATCATGTCAGGCGTCTAGGAGACACCTTCCATGATTAATCTGTAAGTTACAGTAAAAAAACACACACACCCGAAAAAAATCCTTTATTAGAAATAAAAAACACAAACAAATTCCCTCATTACCAATTTATTAACCCCGACAAACCCTCCATGTCCGGCGTACTCCACGGACCTCCAGCGTCGCGTCCAGCTCTGCTGCATGGAGGTGACAGGAGCAGCAGAAGACACCGCCGCTCCGCCTACTCATCTCATTAGCTGCGTGGAGGTGACCGGAGCGGCGGTGTCTTCTGCTGCTCCTGTCACCTGCATGCAGCAGAGCTGGACACGACGCTGGAGGTCTGTGGAGTACGCCGGACATGGAGGGTTTGTCGGGGTTAATAAATTGGTAATGAGGGAATTTGTTTGTGTTTTTTATTTCTAATAAAGGATTTTTTTCGGGTGTGTGTGTTTTTTTACTGTAACTTACAGATTAATCATGGAAGGTGTCTCCTAGACGCCTGACATGATTAATCTAGGACTTATTGGCAGCTATGGGCTGCCAATAACTCCTTATTACCCCGATTTGCCAACGCACCAGGGTAAATCGGGAAGAGCCGGGTACAGCCCCAGAACTGTCGCATATAATGTATGCGGCAATTCTGGGCGGCTGCTGACTGATATTGTTAGGGTGGGGGGCCCCCCATAACGTGGAGCTCCCCATCCTGAGAATACCAGCCTTCAGCCGTATGGCTTTATCTGGCTGGTATTAAAATGGGGGGGGACCGCACGCCGGTTTTTTTAATTATTTATTTATTTATTTTACTGCACAGTATAGACACGCCCACCGGCTGCTGTGATTGGGTGCAGTGTGACACCTGTCACTCAGCGTGGTGGGCGTGTCTCACTGCAACCAATCACAGCCGCCGGTGGGCGGGTAAAGCAGGGAATACGAGATTGATTAATGGGCGGCCGGCTTTTTCAAAAGAGGAAAAGCCGCCGGAGTTTTTATAACAGCCGTGCAGCGCCGCGCTGGAGATCGGGGAATGGTAAGTATGAGAGAGGGGGGAACTGACCGACAGACAGCTAGAGGGACAGACAGACATAGAGACCGACCGACGGACTGAGGGAGAGAACGAAACATAAAAAGAAAAAAGACTGACATGACATGAAAAAAGCACAAAACATACAGGGAACAAACAGAGATGCGTCCGTGTCACTCGGACGTGCGCACAGACCCATTGACTTTCATTGGGTCCGTGCTGCGTGTTGCGTGAATAAAACGGACATGCTGGCGTGAGACATGGCCCACAAAACGCATCACGGAGACGGACTAACGGACATAACCAAAAACGCAAGTGTAACCGCTGAGATATAGTAACATTGGTGCACGTTTGGCCGTGTCTCCAGTATACACGGAAATGGACCAAACACGCACGTGTTTCACGGATGTGTGTTTCAAGCCTAACATTCATTCACATTGAACACTGTATCACACACACAGCTATCAGATTTTGTTTTGGCAAAAATAATTTTTTAAGCCTGTCACCACGACAGGGTAAACTCTTTTTGGCAGGACCCTACTCTACTCTAACTTTTTTTTTGTTTTTGTTTTATTTTTTATTAAATCTAACTTTTTGGTATATATTTATTTTTTGCTATATCTATTTTTTTTTCTTTAAGTGTCACATAAAGTTCTTAAACTAATTGAAACCAAATTGTGATAATGTAGGGCCCCACGTGACAGGTGTTTTAACCTACTCGTTGCCGGGCTGGGGATGCAGATCCTCTGCGTTGTCATAGGGTGGCCTGGCCCGGTTCCGCTACCCCGAGGCATACAGGAAGGAGGATTGAAGGATGGTAAGGAGGATGGAGGTAGTAGTTGGAGGTTAGGAAAGTCTTTTAGGATCGTGATGCCACCTGTGGTATGCGGCCAGGGATGGGCCGCCGGGGCAGGGTCTCTCACTGGGGCAGATGTCAGGTGCAGCCGGGATGGTGTCGCTCCCCACAGGCGGATCGGGCCCCAGGAGGATGGTGGGGCTGGTGGTAGTCCCCGTTGGCGCCGCAGCGCTGGGCAACGATGCCGGTAAAGGAGAGGCCGAGACAGGGGCTGTGGTTCCAGGTCTTTTTACTCACAAATAGTTCAGGCGCGGCCCCAGAGTACCGGGCGATCCCGGATCTATGAAAGGTCCGGTGTGGGTGTCAGCCTGTGAGCCCTTTCCTCCTTTGATGCGCTAAGTATCGGACCCCTGTAGCGTGCGGAACTTGGGGATCCCGGTGTCAGTAAAGTGTCCCATTTTGTATACTAATAGCGCAGTCCCGTTATGGGGCCGGTCCTCAACCCCAGATCATATATGCTAATTGCTGTAGACTCGTTGGGACGGGTCCGGTGACTGTTCTAGCAGTTCCCCGCGACCCTTGCAGAGTTGGTAGATAATGTGAAGTGTATCTGCCCTAGGATTCTGTATCCCAACAGCACCGGTCCTTGGAAGCAGCCGTCTGCTTCTCCCCAGCAACCGTGTTGAATGCCCTGGCCCACAGAGCTGCTCGCGGCATGTCTGCTCGGCTCTGCGTCTGCAGCTGTTTTCTCCTTTTGTGGTAGTTGTGTTCTGTGTTCTGAGCTGTTGCCCCTAGACGCTGCCACCGTCTGGTTCACTACTCTCACTAGATCAACCTGCTCTTTCCACTGTGTGCTCCTGACTCCCCATGGTGGTTGCTTCTCCCTGACCCTGAGTCCCTGGTTCCAGTGGATCAGGGAGCCCCTGGTGCAGTGGTGTCCGGTAAACCCACCGCTGTAGTGACCCCCCCCCTACTGTGATCCGACCGTGGCCCAGTCCCCATTGGGGAGGGCAACACACTGACTGTATGTTTGGTAAGTGGAAAACCAGCATCGACCTTAACTGGATCCGAGATAAGTACTACACCCTAATGGGGGTGCAGTACCCTGTGGCGCCTGAAGTCACAGTGGTGCCACATTCCCCAGTGGCAAATGGTGGTGCTCCGGAGCCGCAACATTTTACAGTGATCACCGCATTTCTGTTATGCATTTAAACGAAAACATTATTTTTTCCCTTTATGGGAGGCACAGCATCTTGAACGTTGCAAAACAGTTAACTCTGTATGTTTTTTAGGTAGCATAGTTATCACATTCACACAAGGAAGAAACATTCTGTACATGCTATCAACAGTACGGTATTTACATTAGTTAGCAGAGCATAATTACACGTTATTTATATCTTGTACACGGATTCAGCATTATTTACATTTTTCAACAGAGCATTATCACACTTTCATTAAGGAAAAAACGGTCATTAACGCATGACGCTGGAGTCCAGTGTGCCACCGATCGGTGCACCACTTTTAGCAGCTGTTCTGAAGGACCAAAAAGGTTGCAATAATTCTGGAAGGGTGCACAACAGGTGCAATTAATTACAGGTACAGTTCCGACCACACAATGTCCAGTGGCCTGGTTGTCCATTATTTCAAACAGGGAACATTTTAAACACAATTTACAGGGAGCATGGGAATTCCTGACCGGCCGGTTTCAGGTAATTTTCCCTTGGGGTTTGGGTGGACTTGTGGCAATACCCCTCCTTGCAGGGCTTTTTGGGGACAACAGGTACTGGCTTGGCTACTGGGATGGGTGCTGTTGCTGCAGCTGTCACCTCCGAACGACACAGTCCCACATCCAGGGCATACCAGCCCCGCTCTCCTTTTTGCCGAGTGTAAATGACTCCGTCACCGGGGTATAGGTCTCTGCCAGGATCACCTCTGGGGAGATGGGTTTCTACATCCTGCCGGGACACAAACACCTCCCTACCCAGTCCAGGTTCAGTGATGAACCCCCACCCTTTATTCAGGTCAAACTTTGCAACAGTACCTTTGTGGAGCTCTCCCCGGGTCGATGGACGGGGCCGTCGGAGGGGCTCCTTGTTGGCTAGATTCCTCCATTCCATCTCCATAAGCCGTGCCCGTTGCTTACTTTCTTAAGCGACTAGCTGGACAAGGGTGGCCCAGCGGTACTCATCTGTGTCAGTGTCCACAACGATGGACTTCCCCGTCTCATCCACAAAGGAGTTGTTGTAGGACTTCTCCCACACCTGTCCCGAGTGGGTGTCCTCCGGTTTTCCAGTATGAGCCTCAGCTCTCGGTTCTCCACAAGCTCCCCATTCAAAGGCAACAGGTTCTTCTGTCGTGGGCGGGGAGGAGGGTGTCAGCACACCGCGCTCACCCCTTCTGCTCGGGTCCGGCAGCTGCTCAGTGGTGGCTCGAGCGGTGGGCCGGCTCCCGGGGTTTCTCGAGCGACACTCCTCGCCCGTGAGTGAAAGGGGGGTTTTGGGATGTTGGGATAATGTCCGTGACGCCACCCACGGTTGTGGTGATGTGTAGCACCACCGCTGCTCAATGCGGGGATCCCGGGGATGGTGATGGGGAGCAGCCAGGTGTTGTGTTGCCCCTCCGTGGGTAGGGGCTGGTGATCCCGGGGCCCGGTGATGGCTTGTGAGGTGCAGGGCCTGGTGGGCGCAGGGACGCGGGGGCAGCGCTGTGCCTTGCGGCACTATGGTACTCACTCAGCCTGAGACTTGGACACAGTTTGTACGGTAAACCAAACCGCCTGGCCCACCCCCGGGTATGCATCAACAGACTCCTGGAGGAAGGCAACAAGGATTTCTGGTTAGCTGTGGTGTGCCTACCTGGGGTGTGGGGTGTGGTGGTGTTGTGACCTGTGTCCCCTGGCTTGCCCAGGGCGACACATTCCCCCTTAGCAAAACGCAGACTGTCCGCGGGCTGCCGTCCTACACCGGTTTTATTTTTCTGTAAAAGGGATAACAGGGTTAAACATAACATAAGCATTTTTAATAACTTCTTCCCAAGACGGGAGGCACATTTTACTTTTAACGTTTCAACGGTGTACGGTCACGGTTTCCGCTCTCTCCCACCCAAGTAACCTGGCCCTGATGCTGCCCCTAAAACCCAGGCAGCACCCCTTGACCCACAGTCCAGCACACGGTACCCGAGCGGGATCTGTCCTTCCCCTCCAGAGGGTAGCCACCGGTTCCTTTGGTGGCTGGGCCCTGGCCTGCTCTGCTCAGGGCCCTCCCTCCAACCTGCCTCTCCGGAGGCGGCCTGCGGAAACGGTAACGGTACCCAACATATTTACAAGCCACTAACGTTTGTGGTTGCCCTGCAGAGTTCACGGGCTTGTCCATGGATAGTTCCCATGCATTTTTAAACGGTCCCCACGGGGACAACGGTGCCGGCTCCTGCCGGTTGCTAATCACACAGTGAATCAGGTGAAAACTCGGATAATCATTTTTTTTCATTTTTCAAAACTTTCAAACTTTTCAAACAAGCAACAACACTCTCTTACATTTGCGGACCCCTTTTACTCATAGAACGGTCTCCCTGTACCTAAGTGGGGGTCTACCTAGGTTGGAACGGGTGGACCTTCGGAGCCCGGTGTCAGTGGTGCTAGATAGTGGGGTAGAGGGAACAATCGGTCCCTCCTCCCTGCTATAGTGTGGAGCAGGCAAAGGTGCAGGGGGGCTGGGTGCAGGTTCATCCCTGGGCACTGGCATTGGTTCTGGCTCACGGTTAACCGCTTCCACTACTTCTTCATCCACGGGTTGTGGGAACAGTATCACTGGAAGGATCACCGCGCCGTTCTGTGTAGGCCAGTTTGCTGGGAAGTCACCCATTACAGTGTGGATTACCTCTGCTGCCTTCTCCACTGGTGGAGGAACCGGTACTTCAGCCTCTGCCTTCAACGCTGGGGGGCATTTTTTTAGATGGTCCCGGGAAACTGTGGCCAGGGTGCCCCCTTGGTCACGACTGATCTGGTAGGTCTTCCCATCTCCCCATTCTGTGGGTTGTATGACGTAAGGGACTTGCTCCCACTGATCATCCAGCTTGTGGGCTTTTCTCTTTCGTTTCAGTACCACATCTCCTGGCTGGAAAGGACCTGCGGGCGCCTTCTGATTGAACCGGTGCTCTTGCTGTTCTCGACTTCGACTGAGGTTTTTCTCCACATGCTCCTGGATTTGCCGGTACTGTGCCCTCCTCCGACTTTCCCACTCTGCCGTTGAAGGGAGTGCTTCCGGGGCCTCCAACCCCATCTCCAGATCCACCGGCAGGCGGCCAGGCCGAGCCCTCATCAGATATGCTGGGGTGCACTTCGTCGAGCTGGACGGGATATTATTGTACATGTCGACCAAGTCGGGCAACTTTTCCGGCCACATGTTCCGTTCTTCCAGCGGCAGCGTCTTGAGGAGTCCCAGGACCAAGTGGTTCATTTTCTCGCACATGCCGTTGGTTTGGGCGTGGTACGGGGTGGTCCGAATCTTCTTGCAGCCGTACAACTGGCAGAATTCGTGAAACACTTCTGCTTCAAAAGCCGGGCCTTGGTCTGTCAGCACCTTCTCGGGGTACCCGTGGGGTCGGCAGAAATAAGCCTGGAACGCTCGAGCAGCGGTTTGACCAGTTAGGTCCTTAACGGGGACGACCACCATAAATCTTGAATAGTGGTCTACCATGGTCAATGCATAGGTGTACCCACTTCGGCTAGGGGTGAGCTTGACATGGTCCAGGGCGACCAGCTCCGGCGGCTGATGGGTAACGATGGGATGTAATGGTGCCCTCTGGCTAGTCTCGTCCTTTCTCCTCAGTGTACAAGGACTGCACTCTCGGCACCAGGCTTCGACCGATTCCCGCATCCCACTCCAATAGAACCGCTCCCTCAACAGCATCTCCAGCTTTTTCCACCCAAAGTGGCCAGCACCATCATGGTATGCCCGCAGGACAGTAGCGACCTCAGCTTGAGGGACGATCAACTGGCATATTTTCTCATGGGTTTTTGGGTTGATCAGCTCATGGCACAGCCTCCCTTGGTGTAGGTAGAGCCGTTTTCGTTCTTTCCACAAGCGTTGAGCTTCGGCTGGAGCGCTAGGGTCCATTCCCATGGCGCCCTGTTCCACCAGAGTCTTGACAAGGCGGACAGCCGGCGCTTGGTCCTGGGCGTTCTGCCACTCTTGACTGGGCCGCGGGTCCAGATCCACCCTTTGCTGACATACTTGTACCCTCTCAGTAGGCGGCTGGTGAAACGCAGGCAACTCAATCTCCTCGAGGTCGTCATCCTCACACCCCTCTTCTGACAAATGGGGCATCCGGGAGAGTGCATCTGCATTGATGTTGACACGACCAGCTCGGTACTTTATGGTGAAATCATAGTTGGCTAACCGGGCTACCCACCGCTGCTCCAGCGCGCCCAACTTGGCCGTGTTCAGGTGAGTCAGCGGATTGTTGTCCGTGAATGCGGTGAACTTTGCTGCCACCAAATAGTGCCGGAACCGCTCCGTGATAGCCCACACCAACGCCAATAGCTCGAGCTTGAAAGAGCTATAGTTCTCAGGGTTCCTTTCGGTCGGCCGGAGTTTTCGGCTGGCGTAGGCAATCACCTTCTCCTTTCCATCCTGGAAATGGGAGAGGACCGCTCCTAGCCCCACGTTACTGGCATCCGTGTGGAGGATGAATGGGCGCCCGTAGTCAGGGTACGCCAGGACCTCTTCTCCGGTCAGGGCCGCCTTCAGCTGGCAAAAGGACTCCTCATGCTTGTCCTCCCACGACAGTGGGGCTCCGACGGGTTTACCACCTTTGGTCTGTCCCACGAGGAGATCTTGCATGGGGGCGGCCATCTTCGTGTACCCCTTTATAAAGCGCCGATAGTACCCCACCAGACCCAGAAACTGCCTTACTTCTCTCACTGTAGTGGGCCTCGGCCAGCTTTGGATGGCAGTGATCTTCTCAGGGTCGGGGGCGACACCATCCGCACTCACCACGTGCCCTAGATATTGCACCCTGGGTTTCAGCAGATGGCATTTTGAGGGCTTCAACTTCATCCCGTACTTGGCAAGGGACGCGAACACCTCGGCCAGGTGTTCCAGATGGGCTTCATACGTCTGGGAATAAACAATCACATCATCCAAATACAGCAGGACAGTCTCGAAGTTTAAATGTCCCAGACAGCACTCCATCAGCCGTTGGAAGGTCCCGGGGGCATTGCACAGCCCAAACGGCATGCTATTGAATTCGCAGAGCCCCATCGGGGTGGTGAAGGCGGTCTTCTCCCGGTCCTCTGGGGCCACGGCCACTTGCCAGTATCTGCTGGTGAGGTCAAGGGTCGAGAAGTAGTTTGCAGTTCTTAGTGCAGCCAAAGATTCTTCAATACGAGGCAATGGATAGGCATCTTTATGGGTTATCTGGTTGATCTTCCGGTAGTCCACACACATCCGCATAGTACCATCCTTCTTCTTGACCAGTACCAACGGAGCGGCCCAGGGACTACAACTGTCCCGAATAACCCCTGCCTCCTTCATATTCTTCAACATATCTTTGGCACACTGGTAATGTGCAGGGGGAATAGGTCTATACCTCTCTTTGATAGGGGGATGTTCACCCGTGGGAATGTGGTGTTGGACCCCCTTGATCTGCCCAAAGTCTAGGGGGTGCTTACTGAAAACCTGTTCGTACTCCTGCACCACCCTGTTTACCCCTGCCCTGTGATGTGTAGGGGTATCATCAGTGCCCACATGTAGCTGTTGGTGCCACTCCTTGGTGTCCCCCTGGTGTGGGGAAGTGCTGGTGGTAGGTGGGAGTGTGGATGGACTGGCTTCCTGGATAGTGTGAGGGTCCAGGGTGAGCAGCTTGGCAATGGTGGCATACCGGGGGAGCCTGACTTCTTCCTCCCCACAGTTCAACACTCTCACAGGCACTCTCCCTTTCTTCACATCTACCACCCCTCGGGCGGCTACTACAGTGGGCCAGTGCTCGGAAGGCATGGGCTCCATCATCGCAGGGTAGTCACACCCCTGAGGCCCTACTGCTGCCCTACACCAGATCATCATCTCACTCCTAGGGGGCACAGTCAATGGAGCAACATCCATCACTCGCACTCCACCAATCTCCCCTCCGGTTGAGCTTACATGCTGGCGGTACATCAGGGCTCGGATCTCACGCTGCACAGCCCTCTGCCGGCTCCCTGCTGCTGTGGCGGCTAGCTGTTGCAATAGGTTCAACACATCAGCCATGCAGTGTTCCATCACATTGGTTCCCAGCACTATTTTCGGGTTATGATCACTAGGTTCATTCATGATCACAATCATACCCTGGTGTTGCAGTTCAGCTTGCCCCACTGTCATAGCCACCTGTTTATACCCCACCTGGGTCAATGGAAGTCCATTAGTGGCAATCAAATTTATACTATTGTCTGGAGGCGCCAGCTCGTCTGTGGCCCAATATCGCTGATACAACGTGTACGGTATGGTAGTTACCTGTGATCCAGTGTCCAAGAGAGCCATCACTGGTATGCCGTCCACAGCCACGGGGATGATGGGGCGGGCCCCGACATATCGGTCTCGCCAGTCCGGGGGGCCACGGTGTTCTACTCCTGAGGATTGGCCCGGGGCCCCAGGGGTTGCTCGTTTAACGGGCACTGTCGGTAATAATGGCCCGGCTTACGGCACTTGTAGCAGATTGGAGGTCTGCTCCGCGGGTTGTTAGCGCTTCTCCGCTGCATCCAGGGAACATCTTCGGGACTGTCAGCAAGCTGTATCTGTGCTGGAGGCTGAGATCTGGTCAGAGGTTGTAGCGCAGCAAGGATCTTGGCAAGGTCTCCGTCCAGGCGACGGACCTGGGCTGCCAGTTCTTCCACTGTGCTGCTCGAGGCTGCAGGTATTAAGGAGGTTGGTTTGGCTGGGGCCGCCACAACGGGAGCTGTCTCGACGGGCCACGGGACGGGTTCCAGAACTTCAGCAGCTGGGGGCTGTAGTGCTTTGATAGCCCGCTCCTTTAACACAGCAAAGTCCACATCAGGGTGTTCCAGGGCCCACAGCCGGAGTTGTTTACGATCCTCAGGGGACCTCATCCCCTGCGCAAATTGCTCCACTAACATCTTGTTGCTGTCCGCCTCATTAATAGGGTTCACCCGCTTCAGCGTGCGGAGGGCGGTCTGCAGACGTAGAGCATAGTCCCGAATGCTATCCCCAGCTCGTTGCCGGCACTGGTAAAACTGCATCCTCAGCTCAGCTTCGGTCCGGGTCTCGAAGGCAGTCTGTAGCTTCTCGAAGATGGTGGCTACAGAGAGCCGGTCCCCCTCGGCCCAGGTCTCCGCTTCCTGCTCCGCCGCACCGGTTAACTGGCCTAGCACTATCGCTGCACGTTGCTTATCAGTCAGGGGGTACAGCTCTAGCAACGGGTTAAGCTTTTTCCGGAAGGCCTGTAAGGCATCCGGTTTCCCGTCATACTGCGGTAGCCAGGCAGCTCCGGGCGCATAGGGCAAGGAAAACGGCATGACCTGAGCAAGCGCGGGGGCCGCGGCACCTCCCGCCGGTACGGCCGGGACCTGGGCAGGCCCATTCCCATCCGCGGGTGCCGCTGCGGCTGCGACCACCGCTCCTCCAGCGGCTCCGTCGGGCGCAGACATCTTGTTTCCGTCCCCCTTAGCTCTTTCCGGCCCCTCCTCTCTCGGGGCGGGGTTTTGGCCTTCGCGCCTCTACTGCTCGAGAAGACGCTCGAGCGGGAACTTTTCGCGCCAAAGATGGCGGCTTCTGAAATTTTTCTGCCGGATACCTCCGGCGGTAACAAGGCGCACCTCTACCAGACGGCAGAGCGGTAAGATCCTGTTCGTGACGCCAAGTTGTCGCGGGCAGGGAGGAGGGTGTCAGCACACCGCGCTCACCCCTTCTGCTTGGGTCCGGCAGCTGCTCAGTGGTGGCTCGAGCGGTGGGCCGGCTCCCGGGGTTTCTCGAGCGACACTCCTCGCCCGTGAGTGAAAGGGGGGTTTTGGGATGTTGGGATAATGTCCGTGACGCCACCCACGGTTGTGGTGATGTGTAGCACCACCGCTGCTCAATGCGGGGATCCCGGGGATGGTGATGGGGAGCAGCCAGGTGTTGTGTTGCCCCTCCGTGGGTAGGGGTTGGTGATCCCGGGGCCCGGTGATGGCTTGTGAGGTGCAGGGCCTGGTGGGCGCAGGGACGCGGGGGCAGCGCTGTGCCTTGCGGCACTATGGTACTCACTCAGCCTGAGACTTGGACACAGTTTGTACGGTAAACCAAACGGCTGGTAGGACGGTCCCACAGACGGCTGCTTTGCTTCCCCGGTAGGTGACGGTGATGTCCCTCTTCCTTGCACCTATATGTACGGATGGTTGCGATGGGTCCCCACCGGTAACCCGCTCCCCGGCTTCAAGCTGGGCCGGAGGAGCACTACACTTTGCCCGCAGGCGCTGGCCCTCAGAGACTGGTGCCCTGGCGGTGGCGGTGCCTCTGTTGTACAGGTTGGACTGTTGCCTTCAATCGGGACTTGGTTGTTGGGGGAATCTACGTCCCCTCCACTGACGGATTCGGCAAATTTGGCGACTCCTAGCCTTGCCGGGGTCCGAGAGGCCCCTGCCCTGGTGCTGACTGTCTTTCGGAACACTGCTCCAGACCACCGGGCACACAGCCAACGGGGTCCTTCCAGGAACTTCCAAACGGTCCCCCTCCGGACAGTCACCGCCGTCGCTGACCTTGCTGTTCTGGCCCTACACAAAGCTGGGCTCTCAGGCTTTCCTTCCTTTACTCCTCTTTCTCTCCTCACTTTCACTTCTTGGTTGTTACTCTAGCCCTTCACTGGACTTCACTCTCCCCCTGCCCGGGGCTATCTCTCTGTTTACTCAAGCTCGTCCCTGAGCTGACTGCCTGGTTTTCCCGCCTCCAGAGTTGTGAGCTCCTCGGTGGGCGGAGCCAACCGCCTGGCCCACCCCCGGGTGTGCATCAACAGACTCCTGGAGGAAGGCAACAAGGATTTCTGGTTAGCTGTGGTGTGCCTACCTGGGGTGTGGGGTGTGGTGGTGTTGTGACCTGTGTCCCCTGGCTTGCCCAGGGCGACACACTTCTGCTACTGATGCTAGGGAAACATTGCAGGCAGTCTGGTCGACGGTAGCCTGATCTGTGGCTACCTGGTAAGCGGTAGCTGGATCCTGGTCGGGGTCAGCGATCTGGTCTTCCCCACTCTGGTCTTCATCGGCCTGGGCATTGACTGCTGGGTTGGAAGCAGCGGGGGTCTTTGGTTACCGGGTTGTCGGCTACCAGGTCCTCTGCTACCTGGTCGGCATCAGCCTGGGTGTTGGCTGTCGGGTTGGAAGCAGCGGGGTTTTCAGCTACCAGGGTGTCGGTGGCCGGGTCCTCAGCTGCTCTGTCATTCGCGGCCGGTTCCGGGGTCGGGTCACAGACCTCCCAATCAAGGGCTGGAGCAGGCAGACAGGTCGGTGGTTTCTGGATGGCGTCGCTTTCGGCAGGGGCAACCAGGTCAGTTGTAATCCCTCTGCTGTGCTCTTCCTCCAGGTGTAGTGGTCTTGGTCGAGCGTAGGCCCGCATCACCGCCACCGAGCCCATCATGGAAGCCTTCCATTCCTTGATGGCGTCCAGCTGCTGCTGCCTCATCTGCTGGGTCAGGCGCAGCACCTCCGCCTGCAGGTCCTCCGGTGTCCACATGCATAGGTGCATGGGTTTGCCCCCTTGGCGGCCGGGTTTTGCCATCCTGAAAACTCCTCAGTGCATAGTCAGTCAGGGTGCGACCACCTTCTTGGAGCTCCAGGGTAGACTCCCTCTTTGGTCATCTCTGGTTTCGTTTCTGCATTATGTTGACATCCGGGGCGGAGATTAACTTTCGCACCACTCCAGCCCGCCAGCCTGCAAAGAGCGGGAATTTTCCCGCCAACTGGTATTCTGTAATGGTGGCTAAGTCCAGATTTCCAATAAACAGTCTCTGTTCCATAAAGTGCACAGTACCCGATTGTTGTGGGCATGAGAATCCTGTTTGTGACGCCAAATGTAGCGCCCCACGAGGCAGGTGTTTTAACCTACTCGCTGCCGGGCCGGGGATGCAGATCCTCTATGTTGTCATTGGGTGGCCTGGCCCGGTTCCACTACCCCGAGGCATACAGGAAGGAGGATAGGAGGGTGGTAGGGAGGATGGAGGTAGTAGTTGGAGGTTAGGAAAGTCTTTTAGGATCGTGACGCTGTGGCGCCCTGGACAAGCCAGGACGTCACAGGTACTGCAACAACACACCCCACACCCCGGCTAGGCACACCGAAGTCAAACACAAATCCTTGTTGCCTCCCTTCAGGGGCTGATGTCCACACCAGGGAGCGGGCCAGGCGGTTGGCCCCACCCACCGAGGAGTTCACAGTCCTGGAGGCGGGAAAAGGGAGAGAAGTCAGTGTAGTTTTGGAGAGTGAAGTGGCAGTAGAGGAGCAGCCTGACGGTGTCCGGGTGCGTGGCCCGGGCACGAACAGTAAGGTTGGCAGACGGTGGTGACCGTCTGCAGGAGAGGCCGATTGGAGTGAACCGTAAGGACCGGGGACGGGCGGTGGCCCGCCGGTACCGGATCGGGGAGCGAAGAGAAGCCAGCACCATTCGGCAGGGCCTATGGACCCCGACCAGGCTAGGAGTCGCCGTAAAACCGGTCAAATCCGTTAGCGAAGGGAACCTCCGGGGTTTCCCAGCAGTCAAGACCCGATTGAAAGCTCACACCGTGAAGGGGAAACACAGCTACCGCCAAGGCTACAGTTCCCAGGGCCAGAGCCTGCGGGCAAAAGGGGCTCCCTCAGCATCCATCTAAGCTGGGGAGCGGGTTACCGGTGGGAAGCCATTGGAACCGTAAACACAACACAGGTGCAGGGAAAGGCAGTCACCATCAACCTACCGGGAGGAGAACAACCGCAGCCGTCTGTGGGACCCATCCATCCAGCCGTTTGTTTTACCGGAGACTTTGTGTTCATCATTGGCTGAGTGAGTACCACTGTGCCGTGCGGCACCGCGCTGCCCCCGCGACCCTGCACCTCACCAGGCCCCGTAACCCGCCTGACATCCCTAACCCTCACCGGGGCCCCGGGACAACCAACCCCCCTACCCACGGAGGGGAGAACCAACATCCAAGCTGCTCCCTGTCATCGCTCTCGGGATCCCTGTCCAGAGCAGCGGTGGTGTCACAACCTCACCACAACCGTGGGTGGCGTCACGGACAATATCCCCAAACCACACCATCCCCTTTCACTCACGGGCGAGGAATGCCGCTCGAGTCCCCGGGATCCGGCCCGCCGCTCGAGCCACTACCGAGCAGCCGGACCCGAGCAGTGGGTGAGCGCAGCGTCCCCTCCCCGCCCGCAACAACTTGGCGTCACAAACAGGATCTTACCACTCTGCCGTCTAGTAGAGGTGCGCCTTGTGACCGCCGGAGGTGTCCGGCCGAAAATCTTGAGAAGACGCCATTTTGGGCGCGAAAAGTCCCCACTCGAGCGTCTTCCCGAGAAGTGGAGGCGTGAAAACCAAAACCCCGCCCCTGTAGAGGAGGAGCCGGAAAAAGACTAAGGGGGACGGAAACAAGATGTCTGCGCCCGACGGAGCCGCTGGAGGAGCGGCGGTCGCAGCCACAGTGCACCCGCGGATGGGAATGGGCCCGCCCAGGTCCCGGCCGCACTGGCGGGAGGTGCCGCGGCCCCAGCTCTCACTCAGGTGATGCCGTTCTCCTTGCCCTACGTGCCCGGAGCTACCAGGCTGCCGCAGTACGATGGGAAACCTGATGCATTGCAGGTCTTCCGAAAGAAGCTTAGCCCGCTATTAGAACTGTACCCCTTAACTGATAAGGAACGTGCAGCGGTAGTGCTGGGGCAGTACCCCTTAACTGATAAGCAACGTGCAGCGGTAGTGCTGGGGCAGCTAACCGGCGCAGCTGAGCAGGAGGCGGAGACCTGGGCCGAGGGGGACCGGTCCTCTGTAGCCACCATCTTTGAGAAGCTACAGACTGCCTTTGAGACCCGTACCGAAGCCGAGCTGCGGATGCAGTTTTATCAATGCCGGCAACGGCCTGCGGATAGCATTCGGGACTACGCCTTGCGTCTGCAAACTGCCCTCCGCACACTGAAGCGGGTAGACATCATCAACGATGCAGACAGCAACAAAATGCTAGTGGAGCAGTTTGTACAGGGGATGAGGTCCTCTGATGTGGGCTTTGCCGTGTTAAAGGAACGGGCAATTAAGGCTCTGCAGCCTCCAGCATCGGACGTCCCTGAGGCAGCCCCATGGCCAGCTGAGACGGCTCCTGTCGTGGTGGCTCCTGCCCTCCCAACACCTCCGGTACCTGCGGCCCCAAGCGGAATGATGGAGGAACTGGCTGCCCAAGTCCGCCGCATGGATGGGGACTTCGCCAAGATCCTCGCCGCACTCCAGCCTTCGACCAGGTCCCAGCCCCCGGGGAAGATGCAGCTCGCCGACAGCCCCGAGGACGTCCCCTGGATGCAGCGGAGAAGGGCCAACGACTCACGGTATAAACCTCCGATTTGTTACAGGTGCAGCAAGCCCGGCCACTACTCCCGACGGTGTCCGTTAAACAAGCAACCCCTAGGGCCACGGGCCAATCCTCAGGAGTCGAACCCAGTGGCCCCCCCGACTGGCGGGACCGGTACATCGGAGCCCGGCCCATCATCCCCCTGGCAGTGGACGGCATCCCGCTGATGGCTCTCCTGGACACTGGATCGCAGCTAACCACAATACCATACACATTGTATCAGCGGTATTGGGGAAAAGACGAACTAGCCCCCCCAGATGGCAGTATGACACTGATTGCCGCTGATGGACTCCCATTGACCCAAGTGGGGTACAAGCAAGTGGCCATGACCGTGGGACGAGCTGAACTGCAACACCAGGGTTTGATTGTGATAATGAATGAACCCAGTGATCATAACCCGAAGGTAGTGTTAGGGACTAATGTGATGGAGCACTGTATGAGTGACGTGCTGACCCTACTGCAGCAGCTGGCCGCCACCGCGGCGGGGAGCCGACAGAGAGCTGTGCAGCGTGAGATCCGGGCCCTGATGTATCGCCAGCATGTGAACTCGACAGGAGGAGAGATTGGAGGAGTGAGAGTGATGGATGTGTAAGGGGTGGACGGACCCCTTTCAAGGAGGCGCAGTTTTCTCCCCCTGAAGATACCCCACGCTGGGGTAGATAAAGCTGTTAATATTAATGTTTATGATCAATTGTATTTTTACTGTATAGATGGGTTTCCCCTAGAGGCCGGGTGGGACAGCTGTCCCTATAGAAACAGTGCAGGAGAGAGGAGGAGCCGGCAGCTTGAGGGGGAGGGAGAGAGAGTGCTGTAAGGGAAAAGTGTGAGTTTGAGTGAGTTGATTCCGGGACAGGGGAGAAGGAGCAACGGGGGCAGAGTGTGGGAGCTATGGTGGCAGCTTGCGAAAGGAAAGAAAACGAAAGTGTCCTAAACGGTGAAACAGAGTTGTGTGGGTCAAATCTGCAGTAGCCGGAGCGGGAGCCCAGGTGAAGGAGACTAGAAGTAGCCGGGCAAGGTCCCCTGAGAAGAGAAGACAGGAGCAGTTTTTCCCCAGCAGGAATTGTGATTGCGTGTTACAAGATCCGTGCATTGAGTCTGTTGTGAAACTCTGTGCAATAAAAATGTTGTTTGGTTCAACTGATCTCCGCCTGCAAAGTCTTCCTACGTCTGACAGCGTGCTCTCTTCCACCACACTCTGCCCCACAAAACAATCCCCTGTCCCAAAAGTGACGGCTGAGCCGGGGGTTAGCCTGATAGAAAAAGGGGCCACGACTACAACCCCCGAGGCACCTCCGGCACCCCGTTACAGATGCGGCCCCTTTGATTGTGCCTCCCAGGAGTGAGATGATGATTTGGTGTAGGGCAGCAGTAGGGCCACAAGGGCGATACTACCCTGCCATGATAGAGCCCATGTCCTCCGAACACTGGCCCACAGTAATGGCTGCCCGAGGGGTGGTAGACGTCAAGAAAGGGAGAGTGCCCGTACGAGTGCTGAACTGTGGGGAGGAAGAGGTTAGGCTTCCCTGGTACGCTACCCTTGCCAAATTGCTCACTCTAGATCCCCACACCATCCATGAAGCCGTTCCCCCGATCGCACCGCCTACTGCTGGTTCCCACCCATCCCTGGGGGAGTTAGACGAGTGGTGTCGAGAGCTACACATCGGCACTGATGATACCCCCACACACCACAAGGAAGGGGTATACCGGGTGGTACAGGAGTATGAGCGAGTTTTTAGCAAGCACCCTCTAGATTTTGGGCAGATTAAAGAGGTCCAACACCACATCCCTACCGGTACACACCCCCCTATTATTGAGAGATACAGGCCTATTCCCCCTGCGCACTACCAATGCGCCAAAGACATGTTGAGGAACATGAAGGAGGCGGGGGTTATTAGGGACAGCTGTAGTCCCTGGGCCGCCCCATTGGTGCTGGTTAAGAAGAAGGATGGCACCATGCGGATGTGTGTGGATTACCGCAAGATTAACCAGATAACGCATAAGGATGCTTACCCTCTGCCCCGCATTGAAGAGTCCCTGGCCGCGCTGAGAACCGCTAACTACTTCTCCACCCTTGACCTCACCAGCGGATACTGGCAGGTGGCCGTGGCACCGGAAGACCGAGAGAAGACTGCCTTCGCCACTCTTATGGGACTCTGCGAGTTCAACAGCATGCCGTTCGGGATGTGCAATGCCCCCGGAACCTTCCAACGGCTGATGGAATGCTGTGTGGGACACCTAAATTTCGAGACTATCTTGCTGTACTTGGATGATGTGATTGTGTACTCACAGATGTATGAAGCCCACCTGGAGCACCTAGCCGAGGTGTTCGCATCCCTTGCTAAGTATGGGATGAAGTTGAAACCCTCAAAGTGTCATCTGCTGAAGCCCAGAGTGCAGTACCTAGGACATGTGGTTGGTGCGGAAGGTGTCGCCCCCGACCCCGAGAAGATCACCGTCATGCAAGACAGGCCGAGACCGACCACGGTGAGGGAAGTGAGGCAGTTTCTGGGCCTGGTGGGATATTACCGTCGCTTCATTAAGGGGTACACTAAGATGGCTGCCCCCATGCAAGACCTCCTCGTGGGACAGACCAAGGGTGGTAGACCCCTAGGAGCCCCATTGGTGTGGGAAGAAAAGCATGAGGAATCCTTCCGCCAGCTGAGAGCGGCCCTGACCGGAGAGGAAATCCTAGCGTACCCTGACTACAGCCGCCCATTCATCCTCTACACAGATGCCAGCAATGTGGGCTTGGGGGCTGTTCTATCCCAGGTCCAAGACGGAAGGGAGAAGGTTATTGCTTATGCTAGCCGAAAACTCTGATCGACTGAGAGGAACCCTGAGAACTACAGCTCTTTCAAGCTTGAGCTCTTGGCACTGGTGTGGGCTATCACCGAGCGGTTCCGCCATTACCTGGCAGCAGCCAAGTTCACCGCTTACACGGACAATATCCCCAAACCACACCACCCCCTTTCACTCACGGGCGAGGAACGCCGCTCGAGCCACCACCGAGCAGCAGCAGCAGCCGGACCCGAGCAGTGGGTGAGTGCAGCGTCCCCTACCCGCCCGCGACAACGCCACCTGTGGTATGCGGCCAGGGATGGGCCACCGGGGCAGGGTCTCTCACCAGGGCAGATGTCAGATGCAGCCGGGATGGTATCGCTCCCCACAGGCGGAGCGGGCCCTAGGAGGATGGTGGGGGTGGTGGTAGTTCCCGTTGGCGCCGCGGCGCTGGGCAACATTTCCAGTAAAAGAGTGGCAGAGACATGGGGCTGCGGTTCCAGGTCTTTTTACTCACAGGTAGTTCAGGCGCTACCCCAGAGTACCAGGCGATCCTGAATCCGTGAAAGGTCAAGTCCGGTGTGGGTGTCAGCCTGTGAGCCTTTTCCTCCTTTGATGCGCTAAGTCTCGGACCCCCGTGGCGTGAGGCACTTGGTGATCCCGGTGTCAGTAAAGTGTCCCGTTTTGTATAATAATAGCACAGTTCCGTTATAGGGCCGGTCCTCAACCCCGAATCCTATATGCTAATTGCTGTAGACTCGTTGGGACGGGTCCGGTGACTGTTCTAGCAGTTCCCCGCGACCCTTGCAGAGTTGGTAGATAATGTGAAGTGTATCTGCCCTAGGATTCTGTATCCCAACAGCACCGGTCCTGTGTAAGCAGCCGCCTGCTTCTCCCCAGTGACCGTGTTGAACGCCCTGGCCCACAGAGCTGCTCGCGGCACAGCATCTTGAATGTTGCAAAACAGTTAACTCCGTATGGTTTTTAGCTAGCATTGTTATCACATTCACAGAAGGTTGAAACATTCTGTACGTAGTATCAACATGAGGCGTACAGGAAGGAGGATTGGATGGTGGTAGGGAAGATGGAGGGAGTAGTTGGAGGTTAGGAAAATCTTTTAGGATCATGATGCCACCTGTGGTACGTGGCCAGGGATGGGCTGCCACGGCAGGGTCTCTCACCGGGACAGATGTCAGGTGCAGCCGGGATGGTATAAAATACAGCACCAGCAAGGCCTTTGTATCAGAGACTGTTGGGTGCCCCCTGTCCTTATAACCAGGCTTTGATTATGATACAGAATCTCCTTAGCCAAATATAATCCAGCAAAGCCTTTTTTGTATCAGTCTGATACAAAGGCCTTGTTGGCCTGCTATATTTTACTAAGGCGATTCAGAATCAAAGCCTGGCTATTAGGGCAGGAAGCACCCAACATTCTCTGATACAAAGGCCTTGCTGGTACTTTATTTTCCTAGGGGTATGTGCCCACGATCAGGAGTCACTGTGTTCTGGACGCGGCACATCCAGAGCTGCAGGGCCACAAGTCTCCTCCACAGGAGAGCGCAGCTGCTCGTGCCCATGATCAGGGTTCAGTGTGCTGCGGTCTTCTACTTGTGTTCTCCCTATGGAGGGCGCATGCGACTCCACAGCAAATAATTGACATGCTGCGGCCTCGGAAAGCCTCTCAGCTTTCAGTCAGTTATAAAGCAGGTCAGTTATTGCTGCAGGCCGTACAAGCACAGTGGCCATGGCATTTCTACAAATCCCATCCACTGTGCTTGTACTGTACATTGCAGCGGTTTGGACGCAGCTGAAGCATGCTGCATCCAAAACGCTGCTAACACTGATCGTGGGTACGCAACCTTGGGAGATTCTTTATTACAGCCTGGCTTTCCCTGGGCAACCCAAGTCTGCACAGGCTTCGGAAGGGAGTGAATAAACCTGTCCATTACGACCCGCTCCACCATCTGCGCTGGGGGGGAAGGACTCTGGCTGTAACCATTTTTGTACCAGATGCAATAAATCAAACATTTGCGAGCGAGGGGGTTTGTCGCCATGATATGCCCACTGGTGGACCCGTTGTGCCCTAACAGTCATAGTTACACCCAGGCATGCCACAATTTCAGCCTTTAGTTCGTCATACTCGTTAGCGTCCTGTAAAGCTAGATAATAATAGGCCTTTTGTGGCTCTCCACTTAAATATGGCGCCAATACCTCCACCCACTTCTCCGTCGGGAGTTTTTCTCGTTCAGCAAATTTCTCAAACACAGTCAAGAAGGCCTCAACATCATCCCCCGGAGTCAACTTTTGCATAGCTCGCCTTACCGCTCTCCGGACGTTAGCGTCATCACCTGGACTGGTCGCTCTGCCACAGATTACCTCTACTAGTACGTCTATCTGCTTCTGCTGTTGCTCCCGTTGTTGCTGCAGCTGCTGTATCAACAGTTTGTTCGTCTCTTGCTTGGCTAGCTGCTGCTGCTGTATAAACAACCTGTTCATCTCCTGCTGGGCCTGCTGCAGTTGTTGTTGGGCCTTCACCAGGTGTTTAATCAGGTCCTCCATGGTGTCTGACCGTGTTCCCTGGCTCATGGCTGCCTTCACCCAGGACATCCAGCTCCTCTGTAGCAGGTATAAACGGCCTCGGGATGCCTGCCCGCATTTTCCACCACTTGTGGTAGAGCCACTCTCTCAGCAGTAGGGGATGGATGCAGGAACACCTCACGTGTCGATTTTTTCACCTGGTTTATTATCATCAGTCACAATCCATTGACAAAAAGACAGCACTACTTCCTCCAGCACAGGAAAATACAGAGCAAAACAGAAGACCATGAGTGCGTACAGAGGCCTGGCTTTTACATCTGGGACCACACCCCGAGGTGGAGATATGGTGAACAGCCATCCCACTCATCTCTTTAGCTGTCCACAACAAACCCGGCCCAGGTAATACAAATTAACCCTCTCAGCACCTAATGTGCTGGACTACTACATCCGGGTTCACATCACTGATTGCAGCAGTCGCAGCGACACATATCTTCCCTCGTGCACATCACCAGTGATCACATCCCAGTGGTAACCATGAAAAAAACGAATACAACACGTACCAGATACACAGACATGGGAAGGAGGCCATAAGGTGGTCACATAGCTATGTCACAGTGCAGGGGTTAATTTCACTTCTTTTCATAAACATGGAGAGACAAAGGAAATTCCCTAACACATATATGAGCGAGCCCTTAGGGCTGCGTACACACAATCAGTGTCAGCAGCGTCTTGGACTCAGAGTGTTTTGACTGAGTCTAAAATGCTGCATTGTACAGTACAGGCACAGTGGATGGGATTTATAGAAATCTCCGGCCCCCTGGGCTTCTTTTGGCACTCCACAAACTGACCTGTGGTGCAAGTTTCTGAGCTGCAGCTTGTGAAATTATTCTAAGAGATGCTAGTGCTCTGAGCGGGAGAATACAGCAAATATCCACTGGCAGTCACTCTGATGGTGTGCACGGACAGTGCAATCTCCCGTCCAAGAGACTTGCATCTCCACCAGAGAAAGTACGCTGCATACAGACCGTGAAGACGCCTGATGGTGGGCACTCACCCATATAGATTTAGTGTTGTGCCAAAAGATACAAATGTTTTACGCATACAGAATACTCTATAAGGCTATGTGCCTACGGACTAGACATGGTGTGTCCTGGACACAGCATGTCCTCTCCTGCAGGGCCATGAGTGCTCTCCGCAGGGACCACAGCGGCCTGTGCCCACAGTCAGGGTTCGGGCTGCTCTGGTCTCTCTCTTCTGTTCTCTCTGTGGACACACTTGTGGCAACACAGCAATAAATTGACATGCCAGGGCTCGGCAAGCTGCACAACAGGTCAGTTTTCACTATGGGCTGTACATGCATAGTGGGCCTAGGATTTCTTGAAATCCCATCCACTGTGCTTGTACTGTACAATGCAGCAAAAACACTCTGAATCTAAAATGCTGTGAACCCAGATGGTGGGCACGCAGCCTTACATACTGGCATCTTACACACATACACAACCCCAGAAACACAGACATGTAAACATACAGTACAGAGATGTGAACACATATATAGACATGTACACTAACACGGCATAGATGTGCACACACAGCGTACAGCCATATACACATACATAAACACAGAAACCTATACACAGCGTACATACACATACACACAGCATACAGTCATATAAATATACAGACACGTACACACAGTGTACAGCCATATACCTAGACACCTACACACAGCGTACAGCCATATACACATACATAAACACAGAAACCTATACACAGCGTACATACACATACACACAGCATACAGTCATATAAATATACAGACACGTACACACAGTGTACAGCTATATAAATATACACAGACATGTACACTCAGCGTACATGCATATACTGTTGTGAATGTTAGTTATGTTTTGGCTGCTGGGAGGCTCCCTCTGGTGGTCAGGAATGGTTTGGACTTGGACCAGGTGTGTTGTGCAATGGGCGTTTCCTTTGCTAACTCTCTGCTTATTTAAATCCTTGTCTGATAGCAGGCTATGCCGGATGTCAGTTGTTCTTTGTATCACCAGCCTGCTTCATTCTGCTCCACACCATATCTACCCCAGATAAGTGCTTGTTCTTTATTTATTGTTTGGTTCTTTTGCTCTTATCTGGGTTTGTCTTTTGCTGTGGTTGTTTTCAGTTTATTTGCATGCAGGGATTTTCCCCCTCAGTTGCTTGGCTGGGGAACTCCCTGCAGTTCTGTTTGGAGTATAGCTCCTTTAAGTCCATGTGTTTGTGGCTTGTTGAATTTGTTATGATTCTTGTTTTCTGTTCATTGGTATGACAAGAGCACCTGGTATAGGAAGGAGTTCAGATCGTGCGATCTGAGGGCCTTTTTGTACTATTAGGAATTTGGAATTTTGTAGGGTTTTTCTCTGGCCACCATCAGCCCCTTTCCTGTCCTTTCCTATTTTAATCAGTGGGGCCTCACCTTTTGCTAATCCTGTCATCTATCTGTGTATTGTGTTTTTCCTATATCACCGCAGTCTTTGAATGTGGGGGGCTTGCTATTCTTGTCTATTTTCTGAGGCAGAGAGTTATTCATCTTTCCTTCCTTTAGGATAGTTAGTTCTCCGGCTGGGTTCACGGTGCACAGGATGTTAGTTCACCCCTCGGCTACTTCTAGTTGTGATGGTTAGTAAGGGAATGGCGGCCAGATTAGTTGCCAATGCTCTTGTCACCTTTTACCAATGATTTGTGGTGGTCTTCCATGGTTCCGGATCATAACAGTACATCCAGACAACAAATTTAAAGGGTACTCTTAAGAAAGAAAAAAAAAAAAAAAAAGTCTGCTGAGAATTTTTTTTCTTTTTTTTGGTGTTTTTCCTCTTCTCCTTTGGGTGCCGGCTTCTTCTTTGTTGCTAAGAAAGATGGGTCGTTGAGGCCTTGTATTGATTACCGTATTCTTAATAAAATTACGGTCAAATATCAGTACCCTTTGCCTCTGATATCTGATCTGTTCTCTAGAGTGAAGAGTGCCAAATGGTTTACGAAACTGGATCTCAAGGGTGCGTATAATCTCATCCGTGATGAATGGAAGACGGCTTTTAATACTCCTGAGGGGCATTTTGAGTACCTAGTGATGCCTTTTGGGCTCACTAATGCACCCTCCGTCTTCCAGTCCTTCATGAATGATATTTTTCGGGACCTTATTGGTAAATTTTTTATTGTGTATTTGGATGACATCTTGATTTTTTCTGATGATTGGGACTCTCATGTTGGGCAAGTACGGGCTGTTTTTCAGATACTTAAGGATAATGCACTGTACGTTACAGGGTCAAAGGGCCTCTTTGGGGTGCAAAGGATTTCCTTTTTAGGCTTCATCTTGTCTCCCTCCGCTATCGAAATGGACCCGGTTAAGGTTCAGGCTATTTACGACTCGGTGCAACCGACTTCTCTAAAATCCCTGCAGCAGTTTTTGGGGTTTGCTAATTTTTACCGTAAATTTATAGCCAATTTTTCTGCCATTGTCAAACCTCTGACAGATTTGACAAAGAAGGGAGCTGATGCTGAGCATTGGACCCCAAAGGCAATTGTGGCCTTCCAGGAGCTTAAAAGGTGATTCACTTCTGCCCCAGTCCTGCAGCAACCTGATGTGTCTTGCCCATTTCAAGTTGAGATCGATGCCTCAGATATCGGAGCAGGTGCTGTTCTGTGTCAACGAGACGCTACTTCGGGTAAACTTAAGCCCTGTGCTTTTTCTCTCGGAAGTTTGCTCCTTCTGAATGAAATTATGATGTGGGGAAGCGGGAATTATTGGCTATGAAGTAGGCATTTGAAGAGTGGAGGCATTGGTTGGAGGGGGGCTAGGCATCAAGTTGTGCTGCTTACGGACCACGAGAATCTCATCTATCTGGAATCGGCCAAGAGGTTGAATCCTCGGCAGGCCAGGTGGGCTTTTTTTACCCGTTTTAATTTTGTTGTCTCTTTTTTGCCGGGCACTAAGAATGTTAAGGCCGATGCCCTTTCCAGGAGTTTCTGCGCTGACTCTTTGGAGGCTGTCGAACCGTCTACTATACTGAATGATTGTGTAGTTTTCTCGGCTATTTCGCCTGATCTGCGGTTGGCACTGGCGGAATTTCAGTGGGATAAACCTGAGAGATGTCCTATAGGGAAACTGTTTGTCGCGGACCAATGGAGAGACCGAGTTGTCTCTGAGGTTCATTGCTCTGTTTTGGCGGGTCATCCTGGCATTTTTGGTACTCAGGATCTTGTGAGACACTCTTTTTGGTGGCCTTCCCTGTCCCGGGATGTCCGTCATTTTGTGCAGTCATGTGGAGTTTGTTCTAGGTCCAAGCCCTGTTGTTCACGTTCTAGTGGGCTATTATTGCCTTTGCCGGTACCTAAGACACTTTGGACGCACATCTCTATGGATTTTATTTCAGAGCTTCCCGTCTCTCAGAAAATGACTGTGATTTGGGTGATCTGTGACAGATTCTCCAAGATGGTCCACTTGGTTCCCCTATCTAAGTTGCCGTCTTCATCAGAGTTGGTGCCTTTGTTTTTCCAACATGTTGTTCGTTTGCATGGTATTCCCGAAAACATTGCTTCTGACAGAGGGGTGCAGTTTGTATCCAGGTTTTGGAGGATTTTTTGCTCCAAATTGGGTGTTCAGCTGTCTTTCTCCTCGGCGTTTCATCCTCAGACCAACGGTCAGACTGAAAGGGCTAACCAGACCCTGGAGACCTATTTATGGTGTTTTGTTTCTGCGGATCAGGATGACTGGGTTTTGTTTTTGCCTTTGGCTGAATTTGCCCTTAACAATAGAGCTAGCTCTACCACATTGTTGTCCCCCTTTTTCTGCAATTTTGGGTATCACCCTAGGTTCCTCTCAGGGCAGCTTGAGGCGTCTGACTGTCCAGGGGTGGATTCGGTGGTCAACAGAATGCAGCAGATTTGGGGGCAGGTAGTGGATAAATTGTTTCAGTCCCAAGAAACTGCCCAAAAGTTTGCCAACCGGCGTCGGACTGTTGGTCCCCGGTTTAAAGTAGGGGACATGGTGTGGTTGTCCTCTAAAAATATTCCTATGAGAGTTCCATCTCCTAAATTTAAGCCCAGATTTATTGGACCTTATAAAATTTCGGAGAATATCAACCCTGTGTCTTTCCGTTTGACTCTGCCTGCGTCATTTAAGATTCACAATGTCTTCCATAAGTCCTTGTTGAAGAAACATGTGGAGCCAACAGTTCCTGCAGCAGCGCCTCCTGACCCTGTTTTGGTACAAGGGTATCTGGAGTATGAGGTTGAAAAAATTCTGGATTCCCGTCGCAGTAGGCGTCAGCTTCAGTACCTTGTGAAATGAAAGGGTTATGGGCAGGAGGATAACTCTTGGGTTGAGGGTTCGGTGACCCCTCCTCAAGGGGGGGGGGGTACTGTTGTGAATGTTAGTTATGTTTTGGCTGCTGGGAGGCTCCCTCTGGTGGCCAGGAATGGTTTTGACTTGGACCAGGTATGTTGTGCAATGGGCGTTTCCTTTGCTAACTCTCTGCTTATTTAAATCCTGGTCTGATTGCAGGCTATGCCGGATGTCAGTTGTTCTTTGTATCACCAGCCTGCTTCATTCTGCTCCACACCACATCTACCCCAGATAAGTGCTTGCTCTTTATTTATTATTTGGTTCTTTTGCTCTTATCTGGGTTTGTCTTTTGCTGTGGTTGTTTTCAGTTTATTTGCATGCAGGGATTTTCCCCCTCAGTTGCTTGGCTGGGGAACTCCCTGCAGTTCTGTTTGGAGAATTTGTTATGATTCTTGTTTTCTGTTCATTGGTATGACAAGAGCACCTGGTATAGGACGGAGTTCAGATCGTGCGATCTGAGGGCCTTTTTGTACTATCAGGAATTTGGAATTTTGTAGGGTTTTTCTCTGGCCACCATCAGCCCCTTTCCTGTCCTTTCCTATTTTAGTCAGTGGGGCCTCACCTTTTGCTAATCCTGTCATCTATCTGTGTATTGTGTTTTTCCTATATCACCGCAGTCTTTGAATGTGGGGGGCTTGCTATTCTTGTCTATTTTCTGAGGCAGAGAGTTATTCATCTTTCCTTCCTTTAGGATAGAAGACACAAAGTGGACGGAAGAGTCGGGCTTAATGCTGCGCTAGAAAACCACAAATTCAGGAGATGAGATGAATTCCTTTCTTTATTTTTCACAGGTCAACGCGTTTCAAAGGCATCTCCGCCTTCTTCATCAGGACAAAGAAAGAACAGCATAACACATGTTGCTGACAGCCCATGTATATATAATACTGGAAGGAGTAGCCACGTTGGCAGAAATGACGTGGAGTGAGCAGGAAAGAAGTGAAAAAGAAAAAAAGAGAGAGTGAAAAGGAAAAAAAAGATAAAAAAAAGAGGAAAAAAAAGGGGGAGGAATGGAGTATAAACGGTTAAGGATACATGGGAAAATTTATTCCGTGATTGTGTAATAAAAATGATAAATATGATAAATATTGACTGATATACAGAAGGATTTTTTGGTGTCCCAGTACAAAAAATAAAAATGACAAAAATATTAAAATAAATTGAGAGTTAAAGAGTTAAAGAGTAGTGAATGTGTCATCTTAAATTAAATCAAGAGTTAAAGCTCCTACTTATTGGAGTTGGGGCTGCCGTACTAGGTAAAAAAGTAAAAGGAAAGTCACCATGTAGAAAGGTAAAAAAAGTTCAAACCCGTGGGAAAATGTGTACTGCGCGTGTGCGAGCCGACTCCGCTCTTCAGAGAGATTCGCTGGCAGGGGTGAACTGAGTTCAAAGTGTGGGAAAAAGATGTGTTGTGCCGTATGCGTGTAAGTCAAGGAGAACTATCAAGGCTGGATCAAAAGCAATTGAATGGTATCACTGGGATGACAGTGACTGAAAAAAGGGCACGAAGAAATAAAATAATAAAGATATAGGAAAGTTTAATATCTTAATGTTATTCCGTGATAAAAATGATAGATGATGACAAATATGAAAGAGGATTATTTTATTTATTATCCCAGTTGAAAAAATAAAAATAAAAATAAAAATGAAAGATATAGAACAGTGAATGTGACATCCTAAAAAATCTTAAATTAAAACTTAGGCTCCTAATAATTAGGAGTGAGGCTGCCATACTGGTCAGAAAGATAAAAGGAGAGTCACCATGTGTAGGAAAGTAAAAAAATGTGTTCAAACCTGTAGGAAAAAAATGTGTGTAAAAAATGTACTGTGCGTGTGCGCACCTACTCCGCTGCTCAGAGAGATTCGCTGGCAGGGGTGAACTGAGTTCAAAACGTGGGAAAAAAAGGGGGGGAGAGAGATTGAGGCGCATGCGCGGGAGCCAAAGGAGACTGTCAGGGCTGCAATGAAAGCAAGCGAATGGTGTCATGGGGGTGTCAGGGACTGGACGAGGAGCAGAAAAATAAAACAATGAGGATGCAAGAGGAATTTTAAAAAAGCAGGTGCAAAAATACAGATGAAGTGAAGACAAAGAGAAGGTTGATATTTCATAAGTCCATACAGATAATGGGTGGAAGAGGTAGATGCTTACAAATTTATAGATGAAACGATAATGTTGAAACCATCAAACATTACTACTTAAACATGGCAAAAAAATATAATAAAATAAAATATGATACGCTAAAAAGGAATACACATGAAATTATCAAACAATAAAAAAATCACACATATTAATATGCGTGTAAAAACATACTTATATAAGCACATTCCGAACTAAAAACGGGGGTTAAAAAAGAGAGACCTTATATATAATATATTTTTGAAGGCTTATATAAATCATGATCGTATATATAAATATAAATAAAAAATATATAATTAATAAAAATATATATATATAATTAATAAAACATTTAATATGACATAATATAAACGCTAAAAATATACATAAATTTTATAGATGTGGACATATAAACGAAAATTTTTAAAATTGTATAAAAAGAGAGAACTCATGCCACCCAAAAGTGAAAAGGGCCATGCTGTAGGACGGATCAAAGTTAAACTAATAAAAAAGGTCAGTTAGTTCATTTAGGCCATGGGGTTTCAGAGTGTCAAGCTTATGAATCCAAAAAGTCTCTTTTTTACTCAACAATTCCAACCTGTTGGGCATGTCTGGTGGAATGAGTTCTATAGGGGTGATTCGGAAGGACATAGTCTTATTATGAAAAAGGGCACAATGTCTCGACAGACCATGTAACATATAGTTTGTTTTGACGTTATGTCTATACGAATTGAGCCTATTATGAAGTGCTTGGCTGGTCCTCCCCACATACTGTTTACCGCAAATGCAATCTATCAGGTAAATGACATGATCTGTCTGGCAAGTCAAATGTTCCCTAATGGGAAAATTCTCAGATCCCTTATGTGAGCAAAAAGACGTCCTACCATGGCAAATGTTCTTGCAGCATAAGCAATTTTTGGTGTTGCACTTAAAGGACCCTGATATTGGGGTTATAGTGCTGGATTTCTGCAATCTTTTCAGCCTGCTCGGGGCTACTATATTTTTTATGGTCGGGGCTCTCCTAAAGGTGATGCCAGGCTGGGTCGGTAAGATATTTTTCAAAATGGGGTCATTCAAGAGTACATTCCAATGTTTAGAAAAAATGTTCCTGATTCTAAGGTTATCGCTGCTAAAGGTGGTGATAAAGTTAAGGGAAAAAACTTTATCTACATGATCTGTGTTTTATTTTAATATTTTTGTCATTTTTATTTTTTCTACTGGGACACCAAAAAATCCTTCTGTATATCAGTCAATATTTATTATATTTATCATTTTTATTACACAATCACGGAATAAATTTTCCCATGCATCCTTAACCGTTTATACTCCATTCCTACGCCTTTTTTTTCTCTTTTTTTTCCATTTCACTCTCTCTTTTTTTTTTTTTCACTTCATTCCTGCTCACTCCACGGGACGATTAGCTGACGTCATTTCTGCCAACGTGGCTACGCCTTCCAGTATTATATATACATGGGCTGTCAGCAACATGTGTTATGCTGTTCTTTCTTTGTCCTGATGAAGAAGGCGGAGATGCCTTTGAAACGCGTTGACCTGTGAAAAATAAAGAAAGGAATTCATCTCATCTCCTGAATTTGTGGTTTTCTAGCGCAGCATTAAGCCCGACTCTTCCATCCACTTTGTGTCTTCTATTGCAAAATCGGGGCTGCGACTGACCACTTTATGCATTAAATTGCTTCATGCTTACATAGGAGTTGTGCCTGTCACAACCGCAATAGGTGAGTACCTGTCTCACCATTTATACCCACCTGTCTATCAGATAAGACCCTATTTGCGCTTTTCTTCCACAGTTTCGCGTGATATCTTCCTTTAGGATAGTTAGTTCTCCGGCTGGGTTCGCGGTGCACAGGATGTTAGTTCACCCCTCGGCTACTTCTAGTTGTGATGGTTAGTAAGGGGATGGCGGCCAGATTAGTTGCCAATGCTCTTGTCACCTTTTACCAATGATTTGTGGTGGTCTTCCATGGTTCCGGATCATAACAATATACATATACACAGACACGTACACACAGCGTACAGTCATATACATATACACAGACACCTATACACAGTCGTATACACACACATACACAGACACCTACACACAGCCGTATACACATACACAGACACCTACACACAGCCGTATACACATACACAGACACCTACTCACAGCGTACAGCCATATACACGTACATACACAGACACCTACACACAGCGTACAGCCGTATACATGTACATATACACAAACACTTACACATAGCATACAGCTGTATACACATACACAGACACTTACACACAGCATAAAGCCATATACACATACACAAACATGTACACACAGCATATAGCCATATACACAGACACCTATACACAGCCATATACACATACACAGACACCTACACACAGCCATATACACATATACAGACACCTACACAGCTTTATACACTTACACAGACACCTACACACAGCATACAGCCATATACACATAAATACACCTACACACAGCGTACAGCCGTATACACATACATATACTTAGAAACCTACACAAAGCTTACAGCTGTATACACATACATATACAGAGACACCTACCCACAGGGTACAGTTGTATACACATACATATACACACAGCGTACAGCCATAAACACATACATACATTTCCGGCCCTGCGAAATGTAGTGGCAACGTCCCTGCCCCCTGCCCTTGGGCCCCAGTGAGCAGAGGAATGAAAGGAGAGGGGCCAGGGCTGTCAGCGGCCGGGCCCCCCTCCTGGCTGCTGCTCACTGGGCCCAATACAGGAGTCACAGTAGTAATGCCCTGATAGCGGGCCTGGATGCATGCGATTCCGCAGCAAACAATTTACATGCTTTGGCCTGGAAAGCCGCACCGCAGGTCAGTGTTTGCTGCGGAAAAAACAAGCACAGTGGGTACGGGATTTCTAGAAATCCCATCCACTATGCTTGTACTGCACAATGCAGCATTTTTGTATGCAGCGAAAACCCACTACATCGAAAACGCTTAAAACAATGATCGTGGGCATGCAGCCTTGGATTGTACAGCTCGCTTTTCCAAAAAATGTCAGTAGGTGGAGCATGTGACCAGACCTATCCATAAATCTCCACTAATAGAAAAATGCCTCACATAGGAAAGATGTTCTCCAATTGGAGGAGGCTGACAACAGATAGGTCTTTTCACATGATCTTCCATCAGTAGCCATTGTATGCACAGGAGATATGTGAGGAAAGATGTACTAAGTAGTGATGAGTGAGTACTAAAGTACTCAGATCAAGCAATTTTTAATGTTCGAGTGCTCATCTCAAGTAACAAGCATAATGGAAGTCAAGGGGGGCCTGAAAATCACTAAAATATCTGGAAACACCATTGAAATGGAGAAGATGCACACATCTCTGGCTCCCAGGTCTTAGCTAGGAACAATGTTCGCAGAGTATGACATTGAATCATACAAAAACAAAGGAAAAAATTTCAATGGACAAAATGTTAGGAAACATTCTTTCATGTATAGTGACATGTTTGTGGAAGTATGGTTGGTGGGTTCAGCCGGACTTTAGATAAAGATTGGTTTGGGACCCGGACTTGATCCCCAGTGGAAGTCACTTATTGGGCAGTTCGGGTCTCATGCAGCCAGCCATAAACAGATCACTTCCTGGGACGGGTGGGTGGAGTTTTTCCATTATTTTGTTTGGTGTACACTACATCCAACCATGCTGTTGTTTCCCTCAGTATGAGCCATCCAAACACTACTAGTTGCTTGACTTGGGCTAAGGACAGAGCATATCTTAGCACAGTGATGTTCACACGAGTGGTCTTAATTAGAGTTGAGCGCGGTTCGCGGTTCGTGGTTCTCCAGTTCTAGGCTCGAGTGATTTTGGGGCTGTTCTAGATCGAACTAGAACTCGAGCTTTTTTGCAAAAGCTCGATAGTTCTAGATACGTTCGAGAACGGTTCTAGCAGCAAAAAGCAGGGCTTTTTACAGCTACAGTGTGCAGGAGCCATCGCTGGCAGCCTGCCAGAAGCTGGTAACCAAGATAAACATCGGGTATCCAAGCAAAGCGCTTTGGTTAGTAACCCGATGTTTATCCTAGTTACGTGCAGGAAGCAGACACTTCCCCGCTCAGCTCGCTCCGCCCCCTCCTGCCCGCGGCATGTACACACACACACACACACACACACACACACACACATGGTCCCGCTCAGCTTACCTGCGGTGATGAAGTCCCGCCATCCCGACCTCAGCGCTGTCACTGTCCTCCATGGCCGCCGCTTGTCACATCACCTCTCGCTTCCGACCCGAGACTGACTAGCGGTGACGTCACGGGCCTCTCGCGATACTTGGTGTGAAGACGCCGGTCATTGAACTCAGTGACAGGGGCTGTCAGTGTGCTGGAGATCAGCGCAGGTAATGTACCTCGCTGACAGCAGCACTTGTCATGCCCTGCAGTGACCTGGGCTGACCCATTGATGTTAGCTCAGGTCACTGCATTGCTCTCCCAGCCAATGTGGAACATCCTGCTCTTCATTGACTGGGACAGTGTGGATCGTCATGGCAACCCCTTGGATTACACCAGACCTGGATTTGTTTTTTATTCTAATAAATTGGTTAAAGAGGGAATGTTTTGGGGAGTGTTTTTTCAAATAAAAATGTGTTTGTCGTCTATTTTTTTTATTACTGACTGGGTTGGTGATGTCGGGTATCTGATAGACGCCTGACCTCACCAACCCCAGGGCTTGATGCCAGGTGACATTACACATCTGGTATTAACCCCATATATTACCCCGTTTGCCACCGCACCAGGGCGCGGGATGAGCTGGGGCGAAGCACCAGGATTGGCGCATCTAATGGATGCGCCACTTCTGGGGCGGCTGCGGCCTGCTATTTTTAGGCTGGGGAGAGTCCAATAACCATGGACCTCCCTAGTGTGAGAATATCAGGCCCCAGCTGTCTGCTTTACCTTGGCTGGTGATCCAATTTTGGGGGACCCCTACGTGTTTTTTTTTTTAATTATTTATTTAATTTAAAATAACAGCGTGGGGTGCCCTCAGTTTTGGATTACCAGCCAAGGTGAGGTTGCCAGCTGTGGTCTGCAGGCTGCAGCCGTCTGCTTTACCCTAGCTGGCTACAAAACTAGGGGGAACCATACGTCATTTTTTTTTTCATTTTTTTGGCTAAATACAAAGCTAAGAACCCCTTAGTGCCACATGAAAGGCACCAAAGGGTGCTCCACTTTTTCTCCACTTTTTCTCCACTTTTTCTCCACTTTTTGTCCACTTTTTCTCCATTTTTTTCTCCACTTTTTCTCCACTTTTTCTACATTTTTTTCTCCATTTTTTCTCCATTTTTTCTCCACTTTTTCTCCACTTTTTCTACATTTTTTTTCTCCATTTTTTCTCCATTTTTTCTCCATTTTTTCTCCACTTTTTCTTCACTTTTTCTCCACTTTTTATCCACTTTTTCTACATTTTTTCTCCACTTTTTCTCCACTTTTTCTCCACTTTTTCTCCACTTTTTCTCCATTTTTTTCTCCACTTTTTCTCCAGTTTTTCTCCACTTTTTCTAAATTTTTTTATCCATTTTTTGTCCACTTTTTCTCCATTTTTACTCCACTTTTTCTCCACTTTTTCTCCATTTTTTTCTCTACTTTTTCTCCACTTTTTCTCCATTTTTTCTCCACTTTTTCTCCACTTTTTCTCCACTTTTTCTCCACTTTTTATCCATTTTTTTCTCCACTTTTTCTCCACTTTTTCTCCACTTTTTCTCCACTTTTTTCTCCACTTTTTCTCCACTTTTTCTCCACTTTTTCTCCATTTTTTTCTCTACTTTTTCTCCACTTTTTCTCCACTTTTTCTCCACTTTTTCTCCATTTTTTCTCCACTTTTTCTCCACTTTTTCTCCACTTTTTCTCCACTTTTTATCCATTTTTTTCTCCACTTTTTCTCCACTTTTTCTCCACTTTTTCTCCACTTTTTCTCCATTTTTTTCTCCACTTTTTCTACATTTTTTCTCCACTTTTTCTACATTTTTTCTCCATTTTTTCTCCACTTTTTCTCCATTTTTTCTCCACTTTTTCTCCACTTTTTCTCCACTTTTTCTACATTTTTTCTCCATTTTTTCTCCACTTTTTCTCCACTTTTTCTCCACTTTTTTCTCCACTTTTTCTCCACTTTTTCTCCACTTTTTCTCCATTTTTTTCTCCACTTTTTCTCCACTTTTTCTCCACTTTTTCTCCACTTTTTCTCCACTTTTTTCTCCACTTTTTCTCCACTTTTTCTCCACTTTTTCTCCATTTTTTTCTCCACTTTTTATCCACTTTTTCTCCGTTCTTTTTCTATGGTCAGTCTACCCATTAGTTCTGCCATGCATACTGTAGCTCTACACCTACTGCACATGTTACTTTATGATTGACATCTCTTTCGTACCAGAGCTGTCTAAGCCTACTCTGACCCCATATTTGTCATTACTATATTGTCCTTGTACTGTATTATGACATTTGTATCATGTGTTTCATTTCTTGCTGTGTTGCAATTTTTTTGCTGCATCCCAATTGTACCTCTACATTGTTCGAGTTTATGTTATTGTTCTCTCACTCTTATGTGATACTGATTATTGTCATTTTTCATGATTACAAGCAGATAAGTCCAATCTGACGAAGGCTCAGGCCGAAACGTCATTTGTAACTTGTTTTGGACAAAAACATATATGCTTATGAAAATTTTTTTTTCTTAATACGGACCAATAAAGAGTGATTTTGCATTACTATCCGTTGTGACTTACTGACTTAGTCTGGGAGATTTAGAGTGCCGAGGTTACTCACTAATTTTATCTATTATTACCTCTGAGCACCTATATACCAGTGAGCAGAGCTTCCTCTACAGTAGTTCTCCTGATTAGGCATGCCCTTACCTCATGAGCAGGGCATTGCAGCTTTGGTAGCAACCATTACGACATGGACTCTGCTGCTGTGGACCCGGGGAGAGTGAGTGCAGATTCATTGCACCCACACTCCTCACATGAAGGGTCCGCACTCCTAGAAAATGGGGGATACGTTCCCTGAGTGTCTCCCCCCCCGATATTCTAGACGGTCCAGAGTCGTCGTGGGACCCCTTTATTTTTTTTCTTACAATAAATTGGTGAAAGAGGAAATGTTTTGGGGACTGTTTTTTCAAATAAATTTCTTTTGTCGATTTTTTTTTTTTTGTTAGTACTGACAGTTTATGATGTTGGGTATCTAATAGACGCCATGACATCACAAACTGCTGGGCTTGATCTCAGGTGACTTTACAGCTAGTATCAACCCGATTTATTACCCCGTTTGCCACTGCACCAGGGCACGGGATGAGCTGGGGTGAAGCGCCAGGATTGGCGCATCTAGTGGATGCGCCACGTCTGGGGTGCCTGCGGCCTGCTATTTTTAGGCTGTGAAGGCCCAATAACTATGGACCTTCCCACCCTGAGAATACCAGACCACAGCTGTCCGCTTTACCTTGGCTGGTGATCCAACTTGGGGGGGACCCTACTTTTATTGTGTAATTATTAATATTTATAAAATAATTATAAAAAAGAGCCTGAGGGGACCTCCACATTGGATCCCCAACCACGGTAAAGCTGCCAGCTGTGGTTTTCAGGCTACAGCCGTCTGCTTTACCCTAGCTGGCTATCAAAAATGGGGGGACCCAACGTCATTTTTTTTTTAACTATTTTTTAAATAGAAAAAATTAATGGGCTTCCCTGTATTTTGATTGCCAACCAAGGTAACGGCAGGCAGATGGGGGTGGCAACCCATAGCTGTCTGCTTTATCTGCTGAGAATCAAAAATACCGCGGAGCGCTACGTCATTTTTTTAAAGATTTATTTTTACAGCACTGTGATGTCCAGCAATCAAAATACAGGGAAGCCCATTTTATTTTTAGTTATTTAAATAAATAATTAAAAAAAATATATATGGGCTCCCGCTGCATTTTTTGTATTGCTAGCTAAGGGTAATCCAAGCAGCTACTGGCTGCTAACCCCCACTGCTTGGTGTTACCTTCACTGGCAATGGAAAATCCAGGGAAGCATTTTTTATTTTTTTTGCCAAAAAACTACAAAAAAAGGACGTGAGCTTCGCTATATTTTTGTATGCTAGCCAGGTACAGCAGGCAGGTGCTGGAAGAGTTGGATACAGCGCCAGAAGATGGCGCTTCTATGAAAGTGCCATTTTCTGAGGCGGCTGCAGACTGCAATTCGCAGCAGTGGGGCCCAGAAAGCTCAGGCCAACCTGTGCTGCGGATTCCAATCCCCAGCTGCCTAGTTGTACCTGGCTGGACACAAAAATGGGGCGAAGCCTACGTCATTTGTTTTCTAATTATTTCATGAAATTCATGAAATAATAAACAAAAGGGCTTCCCTTTATTTTTGGTTCCCAGCCGGGTACAAATAGGCAATTGGGGGTTGGGGGCAGCCGTACCTGCCTGCTGTACCTGGCTAGCATACAAAAATATGGCGAAGCCCACATAATTTTTTCAGGGGGCAAAAAACTTCTGCATACAGTCCTGGATGGAGTATGCTGAGCCTTGTAGTTCTGCAGCTGCTGTCTGTCTGTATGGAGAAGAGCAGACAGCAGCTGCAGAACTACAAGGCTCAGCATACTCCATCCAGGACTGTATGCAGAAGTTTTTTGCCCACCAAAAAAATGACGTGGGCTTCGCCATATTTTTGTATGCTAGCCAGGTACAGCGGGCAGCCACGGGCTGCCTCCAACCCCCAGTTGCCTATTTGTACCCGGCTGGGAACCAAAAATATAGGGAAGCCCATTATTTTTAATTATTTCACTTATTTCATGAAATAATTAAAAAACAAATGACGTGGGCTTCGCCCCATTTTTGTGTCCAGCCGGGTACAACTAGGCAGCTGGGGATTGGAATTGGAGGTTTCTGGGCGCCTCTGCTGCAGATTTCAGTCCGCAGCCGTCCCAGAAAATGGCGCTCTCATAGAAGCGCCATCATCTGGCGCTGTATCCAACTCTTCCAACAGCCCTGCAGCCGGGTGGCTTGTTGGGTAATCATGAGTTAATACTGGCTTTGTTTTACTAGCCAGTATTAAGCCAGAGATTCTTAATGTCAGGCACGTTTGACCCGGCCATTAAGAATCTCCAATAAAGGGTTAAAAAAAAACACCACACAGAGAAAAAATACTTTAATAGAAATAAATACACAGACACATTAGAGACTCCATCTTTATTACCCCCTGTCAGCCCTCCACGATCCTGCTCTTCTGTCTTCTTTCTTTCTAGTGTAGTAGTAGTGAGGATTGTAGTGAGGATGAGGTTCACCAGCCCATCACTTGGGGCTGGGGCACCTCATCCTCACTACAATCCTCACTAGTGTAGTAGTAGTGACGATTGTAGTGAGGATGAGGTTCACCAGCCCATCACTTGGGGCTGGGGAACCTCATCCTCAGTACAATCCTCACTACAATCGGGAAGCAGCGTGCAGCCTTCACTCCGTGAGTGATCAGTGCTGGCTGTCAGCGGTAACAGCGGTAACGCTGACAGACGCGTTACCATAGCAACGGTGCTCTCGGAGCTGCGGTTAGCGGTGACGTCACCGCTAACTGCGTTGCTATGGCAACGGTGATCTCCGTTAATGACCGGCTGTGTCAGCCGGTCCCTAACGGAACGGGGAGTCGACCGTGTGCTAGAGCATGTCGCCGGTACACGGCGATACACATATGTGCACCGTGTACCGGAGAGATGCACTCGCAGGTCCTACATGACGCGTCATAGTCATGTGACCAGTCTGTAGCCAATGAGATAATAGCCACGTGACTGGTCACATGGCTATTCTGACGTCACGACAGGTCCTGCATCTCTGCTAGCAGTGCCGGTCACTGGAGGATTCAGCGATCATCGGATGGAATAGCGGCAGGAGACAGAGTGCAGAAGGGATCGCGAGGACCGGTAAGTGTTATGGCAATGTTTATTAACTGTTTGTGTACATTTATCATGCATTTTTATGTGTTTGTGATTGCCTCCCATTATAGCCTATTGGCTCGAGTTCGGTTCGTCGAACGTTCGACGAACCGAACTCGAACGGGACCCCCGTTCGGCGAGCCGACCTCGAGCCGAACCGCGACCGGTTCGCTCATCTCTAGTCTTAATACAATAAGCACCGAAACTCTGTTTTGTTCTTTTTTGTTAAAGTCTCTATTGTACTAAATGCAAGGCCTATCAAAATTGAAAAGGAGGAATTGCAATATTCGTAGGAATACAAGTAGAGGATGGCCTTAGAAAATATTTTTTCCCCATTTAGAAGGAGTACGGCTCCTAGACTGGTAAAGCATATGTACTATGTGCAAGGGCTGCCATAAAATATAAGAAGGAACTCCAATACACCCTGTAGCATGTTGAGTAGGGCCTCAGAATACATTTACATTTAGAAGGAGTGGGAGTTCTTTGGCCAACAACAATTAGTCCCGGAGCCCACTGTTCAGAGTACAAGTGCCACAACTAGGACCTTCAGACATTTGACTCTGATTTTGCTCCAGCCAAGGTGGGAGACAGTTCCTCCATTTGGCTGTCCTGAGGTTTTTAATAGATTGAAGCAGGGGCTTCCAAACTTTTTTTTTTTACCTCTTTGGAGATTTTTGCCAATGCAAATTCATGAAACATGTGGAGGGAACGGGAACTTCTCTAACTGATTCTGGAGGAAAAACCACTACAAATCCTTTCTCATTTTATTCACACATGAGGTGCATTTGGGTCTTTCTACCATTGTATGAATGTATCTTTATTTTTTTTTTAACATGGAATTGCGGCAAATCTGAGGCTCGCACCCCGCTGTCAGTTCTCTCTCCCTGCTTAAGTTGATTTATGGGTTTTTAGTGCCACTGGGGGCATAATAACTAATAGGTGCATCATCATGTCAATTTAAAATGCTGACAGGCTGACTGTTCTCAAAATGAACAAGGATTGCATTGGCCCTGACCTCTCAACCCTAGTGGATCATAAAGCTAATTTAAATATTCTCTTTTTTTCTGGTGTATTCCCATGTACCCCAAAAAGGGTATACGGTTCATGTTTCTTTATTGTTCTTGTCCTCCTCCTCCATCATATACACAGAGTGGATCATGCGGCACTCGCTCATAATTTTTACAGGGCCAGCAAGAGGGCCTCAATCAATTTTTTGAGGGCCAGCAGCCATCCCTCACTCAATTTCAAGAGGGCTAGGCTCGCACTCAGAATTGTTTAAGGGTCAGCAGCTGGCCTTTCACATAATTTTAAAGGGCCTGCAGCTGGCCCTCATTCATAATTTTTAGAGGGCTAGCAGCCATCCTTACTCAAGTGACCAAATTTTGAGGAAACAAACAAGATAGTGAGAAGCTATGACACCATAATCAGCTTAACCTTCTGTGTCTACTCAAATGCTCACTACTCACAATTAAAGAGGAAGCTTTGTATGTGGACCATGTGAAGATGGTGAAAGTAAATAGAGCGCTATGTGCTTGCATAAATTTGTCCTGAAAATGTTGAAGTGTAGGCTTGTGGACTCAGACTTTCCACAACCTTATGATGGTGGTCGTCCTGTGGTTCTCCGTCCCCAACCACCAATATATTTCCTGATGTGTCCCTGTCTTACACCTGCAAGTATCCTATAACATCATCATTAGAAGGAAAAACAGGGAGGGAAACAAATCCAGCACCATTGTCTTTAAAAATCTTGAAGTTTATTGGGTCACATTAAAAAAATGTTAGTGGATCAACAAATTCTCTCCATATGCCTTTCCACGCTTACGCGTTTCAGAGAAAAAACTCCTTAATCATAGACAAATACAAAGAAATGAAGTGTATAGTGGCTTCAAATAGATCATATTGACAAAAGGATCTATATATAAAATAGTACCATCAGATGGATATTCATACACAATCCAACACAATAGATTGAGAAAAACACCATAAAGGAAATACAAAAAACATCAAAGAATATGCAAAAAAAGTTATAAAAAAATACAAAGAGCATACAAAAAGGATTTTTACTATATAAAACCATTATTTTCAAACAAGCAATATTTGCAAAAAAAAAACAAACCTCCGACAATTAATAGCAACTTTTAATATATATATGACAAATCGGATCGGAAATTAAGGCCATTAGGATAACGTGCTTTTAATTTTAATATCCAAAAAGGTTCTCTAGCAAAAAGGAGACTCTGCCAATCTCCTCCTCTGTACGGTTTATTTACTCTCTCCTCCCCTTGTACCTTTTATGAGCTCATGTCTCCCTGATGCATATCTCTGAAATGTCTGGCAAGTCCTAAGGCAGTACGTCCCACCACAGTTTCCAGAGACGCAGATGAGACATGCTCTCTGATCCGTTTTTTCAATGTACGGGTGGTGCAGCCAATATAGTATTTGCAGCAAATGTCACAGGTGGCCATATATACCAAATGTGTCGTGTTACAGTTAATAAAGGCTCTGATTTTATATGTCGTCCCTTATTGCCCAGTATAACATCTCCTTTTTTGATAAATTTACACATATTACACTTCTGTTGAGCGCATCTAAAGGTACCTTTATAATCCAGCCAAGTTTTTTTATTCTCATGTCCTCCGCAAATTATACTAGGGGAAATAGCATTGCCAATACTCTTACCCCTACGGTCCACAAATCTGATCCCGCCTGCAAAATTTTATTCAATTTGTCATCTTGACATAAAATAGGGATGAACTTACGTATCGTATTGCAGGTTCTGACAACATAATCGACCATATACCACTTGATCTGGAACTTAAAGATCAGATTGTACTAAGATCACTCCTGGACTTGCGACTGAAGGAACAAGATTTTTCGGATTTAAAGATCAGTGTGGTGACCACCAACCCGAATTTTTACCCTGTTAACTCCCGTATCCCAGTGATGGACGATTTCCAGCAAATATTAGAACGTGAAATTACAATAAATTTTTGAAGAGGACTTCATTTGTCAGGATAATTTATCCATGAGTGAACGACGAGCTCTGTCTGAGCTATGATCCAGTGCGGGGATAACCATCAGGTCATCTGACAAGGGTGGCCTGGTGGTTATCTTAGACATGGAATTATATATCAGAGAAATTAATATCATGCTATCTGATGTTGATACATATAGAAAGTTCTCTTTCAATCCTACCTCGTTAATCAAAAAGAAATTTGATGATTTAGTAATGCAGGGATTCGAGGATGGCATCTTTGATGCTAAAATGAGAGATTTCATTATGGTTGAGGATCCAATCTGTCCCATATTACATGCACTACCCAAAATATATAAGGGGATTTTTCCCCCACCAATGCGTCCCATAGTGGCGGGGATCGGATCTCTTGGGGAAAAATTATCGGGTTGGTTAGACTATCACCTCCAGTCTATTGTTACTAGGATAGTGGGGTTGATTAAAGATACTAAATCCCTTTTGGCCAATTTAAAACAAATTTGATGGAATAATAGATCAAAATGGATAACATGTGTTGTTTCATCCCTGTATCCATCACTCCCTCAGGACCTGTCTCTTGTGGCACTGTCTTTTTTTCTAAATAAATACAAATTATACCGACCAGAAACTAACCAATTCATTATCCAGGCTACGGAATTTTTATTGAAGAATACTTTTTTCAAATTTAATCACTCTGTTTTTCTTCAAGTTTGTGGCTGCCTTACGGGTGTGAGTTTCTCCCCCAGCCTGGCCAATATCTACATGGCTTGGTGGGAGTAGAACTCGATACATACTGGCCTTAATCCGTTTGCCAGGTCCATGCGATGGTACTGTATGTAAGATATCTGGATGATATTCTCATTATATGGGAATGTCGCCCAGATGCTTTGGACTCTGATACCCAGATAGACATCGGAAATTTTTTGGAGTATATCAACCATAATGAGTTAAATCTAAGATTCACGGCTAATGTTGCCGGAGATGAAACCTCGTTTCTGGATCTATATCTTAGAGGCAGTGTTGAGAATGGCAGGATACACACTAAATTATTCAGAAAACCGCTTAGTGGGAACATGCAGCTACGAGCAGATAGCTGTCATCCGACTCATGTCACCCGCAATTTACCGCTGGGTGAGAGGATCCGGGCATGGATATCAGCATCGGATAATAAAGCTTTTATACAGGAGAGCGATCACATGTATCAAAGAATTCGGGATAGGGGCTATAAACGTGACATAATTTTGAGAGCCCGTGGAAAATCCTTGCATAGACCTCAGAACACACGGTTGAATGAGAACCGGAGAAATAACTCTCTAACAAGTAATTCTATAGTTTTTTCTACCCCATTCTCAGTAGATTTTGCCAGAACCTGCAATACGATACGTAAGTTCATCCCTATTCTGTCAAGATGACAAATTGAATAAAATTTTGCAGGGGGGGATCAGATTTGTGGCCCGTAGGGGTAAGAGTATTGGCAATGCTATTTCCCCTAGTATAATTTGCGGAGGACATGAGAATAAGAAAACTTGGCTGGATTATAAAGGTACCTTTAGATGCGCTCAATAGAAGTGTAATATGTGTAAATTTATGAAAAAAGGAGATGTTATACTGGGCAATGACGGTAAGACATAAAATCAGAACCTTAAAGCTTGCTTTACAGTTACGATTCTGCATACGATATTGTATTCGATCGTAACCGCCCCCATCGTATGTGCGGCACGTTCAATTTTGTTGAATGTGCCGCACAAACGATTAACCCCCGTCACACGTACTTACCTACCATACGACCTCGATGTGGGCGGCGAACGTCCACTTCCTGGAGTGGGAGGGACGTTCGGCGTCACATTGACGTCACGCGGCAGCCGGCCAATAGAAGCGGAGGGGCGGAGATGAGAGGGACGTAAACTTCCCGCCCACCACCTTCCTTCCGCATTGCTGGCCGGGAGCCGCAGGACACAGGTAATATCTGTTCATCGTTCCTGGGGTGTCACACACTGCGATGTGTGCTACCCCGGGTACGATGAACAACCTGACGTTCAATTTATGAGGAATGAACGACGTGCGTGCGATGAACGTTTTACCGTTCAATCGCTATCGCACGTAGCTGTTACACACTACAATGTACCTTACGATGCCGGATGTGCGTCACTTACGACGTGACCCCGCCGACACATCGTAAGATATATTGTAGTGTGTAAAGTAAAGCGGGCTTTATTAACTGTAACACGACACATTTGGTATATATGGCCACCTGTGACATCTGCTGCAAATACTATATTGGCTGTACCACCCGTACATTGAAAAAACGGATCAGTGAGCATGTCTCCTTTGCGTCTCAGGAATCTGTGGCGGGACGTACTGCCTCAGGACTTGCCAGACATTTCAGAGATATGCATCACGGAGACATGAGCTCATAAAAGGTACAAGGGGAGGAGAGAGTAAATAAACCGTACAGAGGAGGAGATTGGCAGAGTCTCCTTTTTGCTATAGAAGCTTTTTGGATATTAAAATTAAAAGCACGTTATCCTAATGGCCTTAATTTCCAATCCGATATGTCATATATATATTAAAAGTTGTTATTAATTGTCGGGGTTTTTTTTGCAAATATTGCTTGTTTGAAAATAATGGTTTTATATAGTAAAAATCCTTTTTGTATGCTCTTTGTATATTTTTATAACTTTTTTTGTATATTCTATGATTTTTTTTGTATTTCCTTTATGGTGTTTTTCTCAATCTATTGTGTTGGATTGTGTATGAATATCCATCTGATGGTACTATTTTATATATAGATCCAGTTGTCAATATGATCTATTTAAAGCCACTATACACTTCATCGCTTTGTATTTGCCTATGATTAAGGAGTTTTTTCTCTGAAACGCGTAAGCGTGGAAAGGCATATGGAGAGAATTTGTTGATCCACTAACATTTTTTTAATGTGACCCAATAAACTTCAAGATTTTTAAAGACAATGGTGCTGGATTTGTTTCCCTCCCTGTTTTTCCTTCTAATGATTATGTCAGCTGTGGATGCCAACTACAGATACCATGCACCGACCCAAATGGATTTCTATGCAGAGGAGTGGTGAGCTGGAACTTGTTTTTTGCTACTTTTATCCTATAACATCACCCATTTCCTGACTAACGCAGTTAGATTGTGGCAGCAGTATACCTATAGAAGTACTGTAAAGCAATATACAGTGCCTTGCGAAAGTATTCAGCCCCCTTTAATTTTTCAACCTTTTCCCATATTTCAGGCTTCAAACATAAAGATAAAAATTTTAATGTTATGGTGAAGAATCAACAACAAGTGGGATACAATTGTGAAGGTGAACGAAATTTATTGCTTATTTTAAATTTTTGTAAAAAATAAATACCTGAAAAGTGGGGCGTGCAATATTATTCGTCCCCTTTACTTTCAGTGCAGCAAACTCACTCCAGAAGTTCATTGAGGAACTCTGAATGATCCAATATTGTCCTAAATGACTGATGGTGATAAATATAAGCCACATGTGTGTAATAAAGTCTCCGTATAAATGCACCTGCTCTGTGATAGTCTCGGTGTTCTGTTTAAAGCGCAGATAGCATCATGAAGACCAAGGAACACAACAGGCAGGTCTGTGATACTGTTGTGGAGAAGTTTAAAGCCAGATTTGGTTACAAAAAGATTTCCAAAACTTTAAACATCCCAAGAAACACTGTGCAAGTGATCATATTGAAATGGGAGGGGTATCATACCACTGCAAATCTACCAAGACCCGGCCGTCCATCCAAACTTTCATCTCAAACAAGGAGAAGACTGATCAATGATGCAGCCAAGAGGCCCATGATTACTCTGGATGAGCTGCAGAGATCTATAGCTGAGGTGGGAGAGTCTGTCCATTGGACAACATTCAGTCTTACACTGCACAAATCTGGCCTTTATGGAAGAGTGGCAAGGAGAAAGCTATTTCTCAAAGATATCCATAGAAAGTGAAATTTAAAGTTTGCCACAAACCACCTGGGAGATACACCAAACAAGTAGAAGAAGGTGCTCTGATCAGATAAAACGAAAATCGAACTATTTGGGCACAATGCCAAACGATATGTTTGGTGTAAAAGCAACACAGCTCATCACCCTGAACACACCATCCCCACTGTCAAACATGGTGGTGGCAGCATCATGGTTTGGGCCTGCTTTGCTTCAGCAGGGACAGGGAAGATGGTTAAAATTAATGGGATGATGGATGAAGCCATATAAGGACCATTCTTGAAGAAAACCTGTTGGAGTCTGCAAAAGACCTGAGATTGGGACAGGGATTTGTCTTCCAACAAGACAATGATCCCAAACATAAAGCAAAATCTACAATGGAATGGTTCACAAATAAACGTATCCAGATGTTAGAATGGCTAAGTCAAAGTCCAAACCTGAATCCAATCGAGAATCTGTAGAAAAGAGCTGAAAACTGCTGTTCACAAACGCTCTCCATCCAACCTCACTCAGATTGAGCTGTTTGCAAAGGAAGAATGGGCAAGAATTTCAGCCTCTCGATGTGCAAAACTGATAGACACATACCCCAAGCGACTTGCAGCTGTAATCGCAAAAGGTGGCGCTACAAAGTATTAACTTAAAAGGGCCGAATAATATTGCACTCCCCAATTTTCAGTTTTTTATTTTTACAAAAATTTAAAATAAGCAATAAATATCGTTCACCGTCACAATTGTGTCCCACTTGTTGTTGATTCTTCATCATTAATTTAAAATTTTTATCTTCATGTTTGAAGCCTGAAATGTGGGAAAAGGTTGAAAAATTCAAGGGGGCCGAATATTTTCGCAAGGCACTGTATTTCCTATTCTTTGAGTAAGAGTTTACAGCAGGCTGCTTATCCGCAAGTGTAGTATGACAATGAAAGGTAACACCTATACACAGCAGATTGCACAGGATTTACCAGTCACAATAGGTAATGTCACAGATGACCAGTCACACAGAGTTTTACCAGAACTCGCTGACTCTCACGGCGGTATGAGACGCTGTTCACTTTGCAGATTCTGACACTCCGCTCTGCGGTTTGTGATCTACACAGGCAGACTTGGGCATCAACCAGCTGTGTGCTCATTCATACAGTGGGTACAGAAAGTATTCATTTTTCACTCTTTGTTTCATTGCAGCCATTTTGTAAATTCAAAAAAAGTTAATTTTTTTTCACAGTAATGTACACCCTGCACCCCATCTTGACAGAAAAAAAACAAAAATGTAGAATTTTTGCAAATTTATTGAACAAGAAAAACTGAAATATCACATGGTCATAAGAATTCAGACCCTTTGCTCAGTATTGAGTAGAAGCACCTTTTGAGCTAGTACAGCAATGAGTCTTCTTGGGAATGATGCAACATGCAACAAGTTTTTCATACCTGAATTTGGGGATCCTCTGCCATTCTTCCTTGCAGAGCCTCTCCAGTTCCATCAGCTAGGATGGTGAATGTTGGTAGACAGCCATTTTCAGGTCTCTCCAGAGATCCTCAATTGGGTTTAGGTCACGGTTTTGGCTGAGGCAGTCAAGAATGGAGTTGTTCTGAAGCCACTCCTTTGTTATTTTAGCTGTGTGCTTAGGGTCATTGTCTTGTTGGAAGGTGAACCTTCAGCCAAGTCTGAGGTCCAGAGCACTCTGGAAGAGGTTTTCTTCCAGGATATCTCTGTACTTGGCCGCATTCATCTTTTCTTCAATTGCAACCAGTCGTCCTGTCCCTGCAGTTGAAAAACACCCCCATAGCATGATGCTGCCACCACCATGTTTCATGTTGGGATTGTATTGGGCAGGTGATCAGCAGTGTCTGGTTTTCTCCACACATACCGCTTAGAATTATCACCAGAAACTATCTATCTTTAGATCTACAGACGGGAGAATCTTATTTCTCATAGCAAAATCTATTCAGGCTTTCATATGTCTTTCGCTGAGGAGAGGCTTCCGTTGGGCCACTCTACCATAAAGGCCCCACTTGCGAAGGGCTGCAGTGATAGTTGACTTTGTGGAACTTTCTCCCATCTCCCTAGTGCATCTCTGGAACTCAGCCAGTGATCTTGGGGTTCATCTTTACCTCTCTCACCAAGGCTCTTATCCCACGATTGCTCAGTTTGGCTTGACGGTCAGGTCTAGGAAGAGTTCTGCTGGTCCCAAACTTCTTCCATTTAAGGTTTATGGAGTCCATTGTGCTGTTAGGAACCTTGAGAACTGCAGAAATACTTTTGTAACCTTGTCCAGATCTGTGCCTTGCCACAATTCTGTCTCTGAGCTCCTTAGGCAGTTCCTTTGACCTCATACTTCTCATTTGGTCTGACATGCATTGTGAGCTGTGAGGTCTTATATCAGGGGTGGGGACGACCTTTTATGCGGCCCCCAGGCACATTCCCAGGGACCGCTGTGCTCTGGCAGCAGCCGCGCTTTTCCCGGCTGCCGGCCCTTTAAATCTCACTGCCTGATGCCTTGAGGGTAGATGCTAGAATGTACGGGCTCTATCCAGATCCTGACTTCCAGGACCTGACTGCAGCCCATACATTCTAGGCTTAACCCCGGCCTGTGCTAGTGTGCTCCGGTGGGCGGGGTAAGCAGCACGCTGCGATATGTCACAGAAGAGCTGCAGCAGACTTACCAGCCTCCCGGACCTGCTGTGTGTGTGACTCCTCCTCCCCCTCACTGTGAGTACGCAACCCATCGCTGCATCCCCCCGCTAAGTGCTGTGTACTCCCTCGTGCTGTGTGTACCCCTCAATGCTGTGTACTCCTAATGCTGTGTGTACCCCCCAGTGCTGTGTACCCCCTCGTGCTGTGTGTACCTCCCAGTGCTGTGTACCCCCTAATGCTGTGTGTATCCCCTAATGCTGTGTGTACCCCCCAGTGCTGTGTACCCCCCCAGTGCTGTATGTACCCCCAGTGCAGTGTGTACCCCCTAATGCTGTGTGTACCCCCTAATGCTGTGTGTACCCCCCAGTGCTGTGTACCCCCTAATGCTGTGTGTATCCCCTAATGCTGTGTGTACCCCCCGTGCTGTGTACCCCCCAGTGCTGTATGTACCCCCAGTGCTGTGTATACCCCCTAATGCTGTGTGTACCCCCTCGTGCTGTGTGTACCTCCCAGTGCTGTGTACCCCCTAATGCTGTGTGTATCCCCTAATGCTGTGTGTACCCCCCAGTGCTGTGTACCCCCCAGTGCTGTATGTACCCCCAGTGCTGTGTGTACCCCCTAATGCTGTGTGTACCCCCTAATGCTGTGTGTACCCCCTAATGCAGTGTGTACCCCCTAATGCAGTGTGTACCCCCTAATGTTGAGTACACCCCTAGTACAGTGTGTACCCCCTAGTACTGTGTGTGCTCTCCTAGTGCTGTCTGTACCCCTTGGGTGATGTCTATGCCCCCCCAGTGCTGTCCGCACCACCTAATGCTGTCCATGCTGCCACCAGTGCTGTCCATGCCACGGTCAGTGCTGTCTGTGCCCCCTTATGCTGTCCGTGCTCCCCAGTGCTGTGTGCCACCCCTCAGCACTATGTACCCCCCAGTGCTCTGAACTTGCTACTGCTGTCTGTACCCTCCTACTGCTTTCTATGCCCCCAGTCTGTGCCCTCCTGTTGATGTCTATGCTCCCCCAGACTTCTCTGTGTCTCCCTAGTGATGCCACCTAGTGCTGTCTGTGCTGCCACCTAGTGCTGTCCGTGCTGCCACCTAGTGCTGTCCGTGCTGCCACCTAGTGCAGTCCGTGCTGCCACCTAGTGCTGTCCGTGCTGCCACCTAGTGCAGTCCGTGCTGCCACCTAGTGCAGTCCGTGCTGCCACCTAGTGCAGTCAGTGCTGCCACCTAGTGCAGTCCGTGCTGCCTCCTAGTGCAGTCCGTGCTGCCTCCTAGTGCAGTCCGTGCTGCCACCTAGTGCAGTCCGTGCTGCCACCTAGTGCAGTCCGTGCTGCAACCTAGTGCAGTCCGTGCTGCCACCTAGTGCAGTCCGTGCTGCCACCTAGCGCAGTCCGTGCAGCCACCTAGTGCAGTCCGTGCAGCCACCTAGTGCAGTCCGTGCAGCTACCTAGTGCAGTCCGTGCAGCCACCTAGTGCAGTCCGTGCAGCCACCTAGTGCAGTCCGTGCAGCCACCTATTGCAGTCCGTGCAGCCACCTAGTGCTGTCTGTGCCACAGCCAAGGCTGTCCATGCCCCCCTACTGATGTATATGCCCCAGCCCCCTCCTGTGATGTATATGCCCCAGCCCCTCCTGTGATGTATACTCCCAGTGTCTCCTGTAATTTATGCACCCCAGCCCCTCCTGTGATGTATATGCCCCAGCCCCTCCTGTGATGTATATGCCCCAGCCCCTCCTGTGATGTATATGCCCCAGCCCCTCCTGTGATCTATATGCCCCCAGCATCTCCAGACCGAGACAAACCTGGAAAAGCCGCTGTGAGAAACAAGATGATCAATATCACCGAACATCACAGTCACACCAAACAGAAGCAGCTCCTGCCTCCACAGTAGGGGTGAGTTAATTAATCGTTTGAGCAAATATAGCTGGGTTATTTTTCAAGTTGATAATGTTGTGCGGCCCCCAAAGGTTAGTAGGAAATTCCAAATGGCCCCCGGCAGTAAAAAGGTTCCCCACCCCTGTCTTATATAGACAGGTGTGTGCCTTTCCAAATCAAAGTCCTATCAGTTTAATTAAACACAGCTGGACTCCAATGAAGGAGTAGAACCATCTCAAGGAGGATCACAAGGAAATTGACATCATGAGACTTAAATATGAGTGTCTGAGCAAAGGGTCTGAATATTTATGACCATGTTATATTTCAGCTTTTTTTTTTAATACATTTGCAAAAATTTCTACATTTCTGTTTTGTGTCCAGATGGGGTGCAGAGTGTACATTAATGAGAAAACAATGAACTTTTTTGAATTTACCAAATGGCTGCAATGAAACAAAGAGTAAAAAATGTAAAGGGGTCTGAATACTTTCCTTACCCACTGTAGACAGGCCAGCAAGTGTTAACCTCTGCTAGGCTTCTTTGATCACATGTTGTAAGGAAGCCTATCAAAGCTGCTCCTCTCAAACTTAGGTTGAAGGAGATCATCCACCCACACAGACTATAGTTTATGCTGTGTTGGTGTGTGTGCTGTGGTGTCCCAGATTTGCTGAAGAGAGAGTAGCCTGTGCTTGGTGTGGATGTGGAGTTTACCCGTCGTCTTATTATTTCCACCCTGCTCTTGTTTTCCTCCTTATCTCTTATTGTCTTATACCTCTGTGTGTGTGATATGTGACAGAGTTTTGATTTATCCTGTTTGTCCATTTCTGTGGGTTAAATCACACTTATTTCTTCCCAGTCCCCCTGGGGGGTGGGGTGAGGGTATAAGATCAGGGCTGGTCAGCAGCAGGACCCAGAAGGCGACTCAGCCATCCCCACCATTAGGGGTATCTCTGAAAATAGAAAAAGAGAAGAAGCTTGTCCAGCGCTATGGATAAGGATTATTCAGCCAGGTAAAGTTTCCAAGTTTTATTACTGCATGGTTTCCATTAAAAAAGACATTATAGCAAGATCAAACAAAACTCCATGTGGAGAAATATGACAAAACGACTCTCTGAGAATAGGGATAGCACAGGGCCCCATAGTATGAAGGTCAGCTTAGGTGCCCCAGTTTTCCACTATCCCCATTGTCCCCCCGTGACATGACCCTACTCCCCTGCCTTCACATTGACCTATACATAGGCTTATCAGGTACTTTAATAAAAAGTATAGGGTCGCGGGTCTGACTATTGAGGCTTTATAAATTAGTTTTTTCCTGAAACTACAGAAAGTTAAAGTCAAAAAGACCCATTGGCCAGTATAAAAATGACTATATACTATATATATATATATACACACACACACACACACACACACACATATACACATATGTAATACAGATTGTGATATGGGAAAAACATAGTGCCAATAATAAACAAAAATTAATTTCAAACAAAAACCTGATTTAAGAATAGGTCATTTTCTGATGACACATTCCCTATACAGTGCCTACAAGTAGTATTCAACCCCCTGCAGATTTAGCAGGTTTGATAAGATGCAAATAAGTTAGAGCCTGCAAACTTCAAACAAGAGCAGGATTTATTAACAGATGCATAAATCTTACAAACCAACAAGTTATGTTGCTCAGTTAAATTTTAATAAATTTTCAACATAAAAGTGTGGGTCAATTATTATTCAACCCCTAGGTTTAATATTTTGTGGAATAACCCTTGTTTGCAATTACAGCTAATAATCGTCTTTTATAAGACCTGATCAGGCCGTCACAGGTCTCTGGAGTTATCTTGGCCCACTCCTCCATGCAGATCTTCTCCAAGTTATCTAGGTTCTTTGGGTGTCTCATGTGGACTTTAATCTTGAGCTCCTTCCACAAGTTTTCAATTGGGTTAAGGTCAGGAGACTGACTAGGCCACTGCAACACCTTGATTTTTTCCCTCTTGAACCAGGCCTTAGTTTTTTTGGCTGTGTGCTTTGGGTCGTTGTCTTGTTGGAAGATGAAATGACGACCCATCTTAAGATCCTTGATGGAGGAGCGGAGGTTCTTGGCCAAAATCTCCAGGTAGGCCGTGCTATCTGTCACGCTCCCCGGGTCCCGACGTCGTTCCTCACTCACCTCTCCGGTCCCCGGGTCCCCTGCCTCCAGCCACACGTCCTCCTCGGCTCCGCTCCCTGCTCTGGCCTCCGGAATCCGGGCGTCGAGAATGTGCATTAGGGCGCGCGCGCGGTCACTGACCTCCTCTTCAAGGCCCTGCACTCCCTAACAGGATATTACATCAGTCAGGGTCAGGTATATTAGGAGCTTCCTGCCTGGAGGGCGTCGCCTGTTCGTCGAGTTCTGCAAGCTAGAAGTCCAGGTCCCCTTGTGCCTTACTCGTACTAACTTTGTCTCTTCCGTAGAGCCTGCACTGCCTCCGTAACTGGTCCCTGAATCCAGTATTGCCAAGAGGTCCTCCGGAGTCCCTCAGCGGGGAATCCAACCACCGTTTCGGCAGCCTGTGCCTGTCTGGTATCTCCGACTTCACCCAGCTGCCTTCCCATCACATCCAGCTAACCCGGATCCCACCTGAGCTTCGTAATCGGCACCCGTACTGGACTCCCGTAATTGTCTCCGAGGACTCTGTGGCTCCAAAGACTCTGTTTTACCCGTTCCGTGTGGGACGCTACCCCGGTTCCGCTAGTACTCCGGCTACCGTGTGCCTAGGCCCTCTGGTGGGGTGACTGGACAGTCCCTGTATAGGGTTAGCTCCAGGTTGCCTCACTGGGGGAGTCCGGTACACGGCCCAGAGGATCCACCATCACCCGGACCTAACAGAACGAACAGGCCATGGATTCCGCCGAAGCACTAGCATCCCAACTGGCCGGATTGCAGCAGGAGCTGGTACGTCAGCGAGAGACCCAATCCCGTATGTTGGCCTTCATGACGTCAGTGGACACCCGCCTGAACACACTGCAATCCACAGCCACGTCCCTGTCCACTTCCGCCACATCCACGGCTCCCGTAGGGACATCTTCTGACCTCTCCGCCTCAGTATGCCGGGGACCCCAAGAACTGCCGTGGGTTCTTGAACCAGTGCTCGCTGCACTTCAAACTGCTCCCACATCTCTTTGCTTCCGACCAAGCTAAGGTAGCCTTCATCATGTCTCATCTGGAGGGTGAAGCACTGGCATGGATGAACCCCTTGTGGGAGAGGGAAGATCCAGTAACCACCAACATCCAGGACTTCCTGCACACCTTCCGCACCGCGTTCGATGAACCCGGACGTGCCTCTTCGTCCGCCTCATCCCTCCTCAGGCTACGCCAAGGGACTTTGACAGTTGGTCAGTATGCCATCCGGTTCCGCACGCTGGCATCTGAGTTGAGGTGGAACAATGAAGCCTTGACTGCCGCCTTCTGGGAGGGGCTTACCGGTCGTATCAAGGACGAGCTGGCCGGCCGAGACGTCCCCTCCACCTTGGACGCCTTGATCGCACTCACAACCCGGATAGACCTCCGCTTTCAAGAAAGGTCTAAGGAAATGTCCCGCGAGCGGCGCCCTGTAAGGCACTCCGCTTCTCCACAGAAGCCTATCCTCTCCTCATCCGGGCTCTCTGGCTCCTCCATCCATGAGCCCATGGAGCCCATGCAAGTGGACCGGCTACGATCCTCCGAGCAGCGTCGAGCGGAACGAGCCGCCAAGGGTCTCTGCTTCTATTATGGAGACGGCGCACACCAGGTGCGAGCCTGCCCAGAGAAACCGGGAAACTCCAAAGCCTAGGGTTGGTAGGAGAGGCCACCCTAGGTACTGGGAAGCTCTCTGACCCAGTGACATGGACTGTACAGGTGACAACAGGAGAAACCCGCTTCACGGCAGAGGCATATCTCAACTCCGGGGCAGCGGGTAACTTCATCCACCAGGCCACAGTGGACAAGTACCAGTTACCTGTCACCACGCTGCAGACACCGCTTGTGATAGCCTCTGTGGATGGGGAACCCCTCTCTGACCCCGTCCTGTTCGTCACTAAATCTGTAAAACTGCGTATCGGTGCGCTACACACCGAAGAAATTGCCTTCTATGTTCTGCCACGCATGTCTCATCCGCTTCTGCTGGGTTTACGGGTACATGAACCTACGTTCAGCTGGCGTACTGGAGAAATCATCCGTTGGGGCCCGTCTTGTCATGAGAACTGCCTTCAGTCAGTCCAGCCCGCCCGTCGTCCTCCGGCCCCGGACTCCTTACCTGGTCTTCCTCCAACCTATTGGTCCTTCGCAGATGTGTTCGATAAAAAGGAGTCGGAGGTATTGCCTCCACATCGAACCTACGACTGTGCCATTGACCTTCTGCCGGGAACCACACCCCCTCGGGGACGGATATACCCTTTGTCTCCTGCTGAGACCCGGGCCATGTCTGACTACATCACCGAGAACCTGGCACGGGGGTTTATTCGAAGGTCCTCGTCCTCGGCTGGTGCGGGCTTCTTCTTCGTTAAGAAAAAAGAAGGCAACCTACGGCCCTGTATCGATTACCGGGGACTGAACCAGATCACAGTGAAAAACAAATACCCCCTGCCTCTCATCCCTGAACTCTTCGATCGGCTCCGGGGGGCCCGTATATTCACCAAATTGGATCTCCGTGGGGCCTACAACCTGGTTCGCATACACTCCGGGGACGAGTGGAAGACCGCCTTCAACACCCGGGACGAGCACTATGAATATTGCGTGATGCCCTTCGGCCTTTGCAATGCTCCGGCAGTCTTCCAGGAGCTGGTGAACGACGTGTTCAGGGACCTCCTCTATGTCTGTGTAGTCGTATACTTGGACGACATCTTAATCTACTCCCCAGACCTACGTACCCACAGAGAGCACGTGCAGATCATACTACAGAGGCTGAGGAAGAATCGCTTATATGCCAAACACGAGAAGTGTGTGTTCGAGCAATAATCCGTTCCCTTTTTGCGCTATGTAATATCGGACACTGGTCTGCAGATGGATCCCGGGAAGGTCTCTTCTATCCTCGACTGGCCTCCTCCTTCGGGACTAAAAGCCATCCAACGTTTCCTTGGTTTTGCCAACTACTATCGCCAGTTCGTCCCTCACTTCTCGACCCTAACTGCTCCGCTCTCCGCCCTGACCAAGAAGGAGGCCAATCCGAAGGCTTGGAGACCCGAGGCTGAAGCCGCCTTCTGCTCTCTGAAGCGGTCCTTTGCTTCTTCTCCCGTCCTTCACCGTCCTGAGTTGAACCGCCAATTCACCCTGAAGGTTGATGCCTCCTCCGCAGGGGCAGGAGCCGTACTCATGCAGAAGTCCGCCACCGGGAAGATGGTCACCTGCGGCTTCTTTTCCAAGATCTTCTCAGCCCCAGAACGCAATTATACCATTGGTGATCGAGAGCTCCTGGCCGTTAAGATGGCGTTGGAGGAATGGCGATATCTCTTGGAGGGAGCGGTTTACCCGGTGATTATCTATACTGACCACAAAAACCTGGAGTATATACGCTCCGCTCAAAGGCTGAATCCGCGCCAAGCACGTTGGTCTCTCTTCTTCGCCAGGTTTGACTTTCAGCTACACTACCGGCCCGCGGACAAGAACATACGGGCGGATGCCCTGTCTCGATCCTTCATTCCGGTAGACCAAGAGGAGGAGCCAAACCAGCCCATCATCTGTCCTAGCAAGGTCATCCCGGTGGCTCCCGTCTCTCTGGCACAGATCCCTCCTGGGAAGACTTACGTCACAGAGACCGACCGACTCAAGGTCCTCCAATGGGGACACTCCTCGAAAGTGGCCGGACACACCGGCCAGAAGAAAACCTGGGGCGTCATCGCCCGTCACTATTGGTGGCCGTCTCTTCGTACGGATGTCACCGCCTTCGTCTCTGCATGTTCCTCCTGTGCCCGGAACAAGACGCCTAAGCACCTGCCCTTTGGTCCTCTTCTCCCTCTGCCGACTCCTTCCATTCCATGGCAACACATAGCCATGGACTTTGTCACGGACTTGCCCTTGTCCTCTGGTCATACGGTCATCTGGGTCGTGGTTGACCGGTTCTCGAAAATGGCTCATTTTGTTCCTATGGCCGGATTGCCCTCTGCTCAAGAGTTCGCGGACGCCTTCATACAGCACATCTTCCGGCTGCATGGCTTTCCTGCCCATATCGTGTCCGACAGTGAAACCCAATTCACCTCACGCTTCTGGAGGGCTCTCTGTGAACACCTGGGGGTGTCTTTGGACTTTTCCTCTGCCTACCACCCTCAGTCAAATGGACAAGTGGAACGAGTCAACCAGATCATGACCACCTTCCTTTGTCACTACGTCAACGTCCACCAGGACAACTGGTCCATGCTCCTTCCTTGGGCTGAATTCTCTCATAACCACCAGGTCAGCGAATCCACCTCCAGTTCTCCCTTCCATGTTGTCTATGGTCTCCAGCCTTCTGTGCCGTTACCAGTCTCTCCAGCTTCCGACGTACCTGCAGCAGATGCCCTAGCCAGAGACTTCTCCGCTTTATGGGCCTCAGTCAAGACCTCCCTGGGACATGCTGCTGCACGAATGAAGAAACATGCGGACAAGAGACGTCTTGATCTTCCTCGCTTCTCTCCTGGGGACTTGGTCTGGCTTGCCTCCAAGTACGTCCGACTCAAGATTCCATCGTACAAGCTGGGTCCGCTGTACATTGGTCCCTTTAAGGTCCTCAGGAAGATCAACGAGGTATCCTACAAGTTGCAGCTTCCGCCCTCCATGCGGATACCCAACTCCTTCCATGTGTCCTTGCTGAAACCTGTTGTCCTCGGTCCCTTCTCCTCTGATGCCTGTCCTCCTCCTCCCATAGCCGATGATGACATCTATGCGGTAAGAGATATCGTGGCCATGAAGACCGTCAGGGGACGGCAGTACTTCCTGGTCGACTGGGCAGGTTATGGTCCCGAGGATAGGTCCTGGGAACCCCGGGAGAACGTGGGTACTCCTCTGATTCGTGCCTTCATGTCCCGGTTGCGGGGAGGGGGGCATGGGGGGGGTACTGTCACGCTCCCCGGGTCCCGACGTCGTTCCTCACTCACCGCTCCGGTCCCCGGGTCCCCTGCCTCCAGCCACACGTCCTCCTCGGCTCCGCTCCCTGCTCTGGCCTCCGGAACCCGGGCGTCGCGAATGTGCATTAGGGCGCGCACGCGGTCACTGACCTCCTCTTAAAGGCCCTGCACTCCCTAACAGGATATTACATCAGTCAGGGTCAGGTATAGTAGGAGCTTCCTGCCTGGAGGGCGTCGCCTGTTCGTCGAGTTCTGCAAACTAGAAGTCCAGGTCCCCTTGTGCCTTACTCGTACTAACTTTGTCTCTTCCGTAGAGCCTGCTCTGCCTCCGTAACCGGTCCCTGAATCCAGTATTGCCAAGAGGTCCTCCGGAGTCCGTCAGCGGGGAATCCAACCACCGTTTCGGCAGCCTGTGCCTGTCTGGTATCTCCGACTTCACCCAGCTGCCTTCCCATCACACCCAGCTAACCCGAATCCCACCTGAGCTTCCTAATCGGCACCCGTACTGGACTCCCGTAATTGTCTCCGAGGACTCTGTGGCTCCAAAGACTCTGTTTTACCCGTTCCGTGTGGGACGCTACCCCGGTTCCACTAGTACTCCGGCTACCGTGTTCCTAGGCCCTCTGGTGGGGTGACTGGACAGTCCCTGTATAGGGGTTAGCTCCAGGTTGCCTCACTGGGGGAGTCCGGTACACGGCCCAGAGGATCCACCATCACCCGGACCTAACACTATCCATCTTCCCATGGATGCGGACCAGATGGCCAGGCCCCTTGGCTGAGAAACAGCCCCACAGCATGATGCTGCCACCACCATGCTTGACTGTAGGGATAGTATTCTTGGGGTCGTATGCAGTGCCATCCAGTCTCCAAACGTCACGTGTGTGGTTGGCACCAAAGATCTCGATCTTGGTCTCATCAGACCAGAGAACCTTGAACCAGTCTGTCTCAGAGTCCTCCAAGTGATCATGAGCAAACTGTAGATGAGCCTTGACATGACGCTTTGAAAGTAAAGGTACCTTACGGGCTCGTCTGGAACGGAGACCATTGCGGTGGAGTACGTTACTTATGGTATTGACTGAAATCAATGTCCCCACTGCCATGAGATCTTCCCGGAGCTCCTTCCTTGTTGTCCTAGGGTTAGCCTTGACTCTTCGGACAAGCCTGGCCTCGGCACGGGAGGAAACTTTCAAAGGCTGTCCAGGCCGTGGAAGGCTAACAGTAGTTCCATAAGCCTTCCACTTCCGGATGATGCTCCCAACAGTGGAGACAGGTAGGCCCAACTCCTTGGAAAGGGTTTTGTACCCCTTGCCAGCCTTGTGACCCTCCACGATCTTGTCTCTGATGGCCTTGGAATGCTTCTTTGTCTTTCCCATGTTGACCATGTATGAGTGCTGTTCACAAGTTTGGGTAGGGTCTTAATTAGTCAGAAAAGGCTGGAAAAAGAGATAATTAATCCAAACATGTGAAGCTCATTGTTCTTTGTGCCTGAAATACTTCTTAATACTTTAGGGGAACCAAACAGAATTCTTGTGGTTTGAGGGGTTGAATAATAAATGACCCTCTGAATAAACTTTTCTCAATTTTAAAAAAAAAAAAAGAAATAACATTCTTTTTTGATGCAGTGCATTTCACACTTCCAGGCTGATCTACAGTCCAAATGTCACAATGCCAAGTTAATTCCGAATGTGTAAACCTGCTAAATCTGCAGGGGGTTGAATACTACTTGTAGGCACTGTAAGTATATCTGAGTTAGGGGTCAGAGAACTTTGTACAATGGAGTGTCTCTCTTATAATACTAGAGGCAGAGATACAGAATAATTCATTTATTTATGAAACAACAAGGGAGGGGTTAACTATGTACAAACAAATGCAAATGCCTAAATTTATAAAATACCAAAAACAATTCATTTTTATATATCAGTGAATTCCCTGAGTGAACCTTTATGCAATCACAGCAGCACTCCTTCATATTTACATTCCGTGTATACAACATTCTGACTATACGTGATAATACAAAGAATATCTCCTATGTATTAATTTTTTATATACATATCGTTTCAACAATGGACGGTTGGCCGATATGTTTTACATGACTTCCACAGAAATATACAGACAGTAAGGAAAAGGGTTTTTTTTACTTTTGTTCATACAGTAATGTTACATAAAACCACAGTAAAATCTCATGGGTTAACACCGTTCACTTTCTCGTTTTTTTCTGTGTTGTGCATTTCCATGTCATTGAAAGCAGGATTGTCAGTCCCTTTTTCAGGATATGTATCGCTGTCCCGAGTCTTCCAGTTCAGCACTTCAACTTTCTCACTCTGCAGAAAAAATTAAAATAAGCAAAAGGAGTATCTTTTATTTGGCCAATAGATAATATAGGTAATATGTACTACAATGATTAAATAACAATATAATCAGCTAAGCCATGTGTACCTCATATTTAATACTGCAATATGACCTGCCCCATATATACCCACAAAGGCCTGATTGGCTGCTATGGCATAAGGGCCCGTTACACGCTACGATATATCTAACGATATGTCGTCGGGGTCACGTCGTTAGTGACGCACATCCGGCATCGTTTGACATGTCATAGTGTGTGACAGCTACAAGCGACTGTGAATGAGCAAAAATACTCACCTTATGATTGCTCGTTGACAGGTCGCTCATTTTCAAAAAAAATCGATCGTCTTTCAGCGCTCCGGTTGTTCATTGTTCCCGAGGCAGCACACATCGTGCTCCGTGTGACACCTCGGGAACGACGAACTACAGCTTACCTGCGGCTGCGGAAGGAAGGAGGTGGGCGGGATGTTATGTCCCGCTCATCTCCGCCCCTCCGCTTCTATTTGCCGGCCGCTGTGTGACGTCGCTGTGACGCCAAACATCCCTCCCCCTTCAGGAAGAGGATGTTTGCCGCCCACAGCGAGGTCTTTCAGGAGGTAAGTACGTGTGGCGGGGGTTACCAACTTTGTGCAACACGGGCAACAAATTGCCCGTAACGCACAAACGATGGGGGCGGGTGCGATCGCACATGCGAACGCACGATAAATCTCCGCGTGTAAAGCGGCCTTTACTCTGCCCATACAAAGTGATCTCCAAAATGGATTTAGAAAACTTTCTTACAATACTGGATTTTAAGGAATTTTTCAGGAATAACATATTATGTATATAATGTACTGTATATAAAATAAAAAGGCTACCACTTCCCACAGACAAAAAAATCTTTTAAATATTCTGTACTTACTTCTTTGCCCCAACTGGAAGGAAACAATGCTTGAAGGTAGTCAAAATCTTGACATGTTAATAGGTAATCCCGATTTACGTTTTGTTTTAGGCCTCCTGTAAGACAACACAATATCATAAGGTAATAGGCATTTACCAGCGGATTCGATATTGATCACACTGATTATTGAGGTCTTCAGTTTTCTAGGAGTGCTCACTGTATATAATATAGGATATCAAAAAGAATTCACTACACTACAGTAAGTTCCTTCAAATGTATATTAATATATATCGAGTATTACTGTCTCAATAATAAATGGACAACACTTCAAGGAAAGGTATGTTCTAAAGTTAATTCATATACCGTAAATGGGTTATCCAGGACTTATCATTTTTGTCAATGAGGCTAAGACCTAACAGGCAGAAAGTTGCTAACTACCTGCCTGTACTGGAAGGGGTCGATCTCTGGTGGTTGAGCCAGAGATTCCACTTCCTTCATTCCAGCTCTCTTCCACAAAGCAGCTCTTTCTCTTCCACTCTGCTCTGTCAATTCCAGGGGTCATGCTAATTGACAGCTGGCTCTCCGCAGCAAGACAGCGTTGAGCTGGCTGTCAATCAGCAGGACATTGGCAAAGACACGCCACCGATAGAGCGCAGCAGAAGAGAAGATGTTGTGCTGTAGACGTCACATCAGTGGAAGAAGGAGATTGAAGTCAGGAGCGTTCTGTGACCGCTCGGAGTCAGGAGATATTGTTGCCAGGCAAAACAAAGACAAAATTCAAAATTCAGGCAAAATTCTTAGCCCCATGCACAAAAATAATAAAAGTCCCAGATATATGTACCAAAAAACACTATTGCATTGTTTATTTTGGTTATCAGAATTTTTTACCAAAATGCAATCTGGGTAGCGAGGGACAGACCAAAAGTGCAACCTGCGCAGCTGGATAGGGGCCCAAGACGTAAAGGGGATCCACATCCTCCTCCAAAGCAGCAATTCTGGCACAGAAAGATTATTGGACTATTCTGGGGTTTTTTCTGTTTATGTCTGCTTCTGGGCATTGAAGAAATATTCCCATTACAGACAAGTATGGCATATCTGTAGGAAATCTTGGTCCCCCACCTACCTTGAGAATGTAGTTTTCTCCCAACTTTTTACTCTTTTGGTATCTCCCATATACTTGAATTGAGAGAGTCACTCACACGTACAAACACCTACTCAATCATTCTGCACTCCGTAAATGGAAGACGAGGTTAGAAGACCTTCGTTCTTGACATAGGTAGGTATACTAGAGATGACAACTGCTTCTTTTAGAAAATTGTAACATATTCATCGAATATGTCTAAATAATTTATAGTAGAAGTACCCTTTTAAGTCAGGTTCTCCTTGGTCAGACATTTACTGCTCCATCAGAGCTTGGGTTGTTTAAAGATCTGTGGAGTTTCAGTTCTGATCTTCTGTTGGAAAATCCAACAGACTTGACTAAAAGAATAGAACTCTATGCTTGAAACAAATAAACAGATGCTATGCCAGAACCCAAGAGGTCCCAATGCACGTCAGCAGGGTCCATCAAGATTATATTGAGATTTATAATGCGATGGACCAGGCACATAAGTCCTGGCTTATGGTATCAATGGAAGCTGGGATGCAAATGTGACTATAGCTTAAAAGAGCTATCTAAGAACATGGCAGCATATAGCTTTGAGTTTTAAGGTGGTGTCACACACAGCGACAGCGACAACGACAACGACGTCGCTGCTACGTCACCATTTTCTGTGACGTTGCAGCGACGTCCCGTCGCTGTCGCTGTGTGTGACATCCAGCAACAAGCTGGCCGCTGCTGTGAGGTCGCCGCTCGTTGCTGAATGTCCAGCTTCATTTTTTGGTCGTCGCTCTCCCGCTGTGACGCACAGATCGCTGTGTGTGACAGTGAGAGAGCGACGAAATGAAGCGAGCAGGGAGCAGGAGCCAGCATCTGGCAGCTGCGGTAAGCTGTAACCAAGGTAAACATCGGGTAACCAAGGTGGTTACCTGATATTTACCTTCGTTACCAGCCTCCGCCGCTTTCACGCTGCCAGCGCCGGCTCCTGCTCTCTGCACATGTAGCTGCAGTACACATTGTGTAATTAACCCGATGTGTACTGTAGCTAGGAGAGCAAGGAGCCAGCGCTAAGCAGTGTGCGCGGCTCCCTGCTCTCTGCACATGTAGCTGCAGTACACATCGTGTAATTAACTCGATGTGTACTGTAGCTAGGAGAGCAGGGAGCCAGCACTCAGTGTGCGTGGCTCCCTGCTCTCTGCACATGTTGCAGCACAGCGACGCGTGTTGTTATGATCGCTGCTTCGGCTGCTGTGTTTGACAGCTAAGCAGCGATCATAACAGCTACTTACAAGGTCGCTGCTACGTCAGAGAAAATGGTGATGTAACAGCGACGTCGTTGTCGCTGTCGTTTAGTGTGACCCCAGCTTAAAGGAGTTTATCTGGTGAAAATTCTCTCACAGTGGAAAAGTAGATTATTATCCCAAAGGTAAAGCACATTGTGGAAACACATGACTCAAGAATCAAAGTGATTGAATATTGCTTCTGAGCAGTAATATACCGTCTATCTTACGAATACATAGTAAATATATAAAAGCAAATACAATTACATAGTCGAAATGAATGTTTCAAGATTGACAATATATTCCAAGTACAACACTATTGCCCCAATTCATCATTGTTGTTTCTCCAGCTTTCTAGAATAAGTTGCTCTTTATTGTTGGCTTTAGTTTTTACGTCTAAAGGCCACTTTACACGCAACGACATCGCTAACGAGATGTCGTTGGAGTCACGGAATTCGTGACGCACATCCGGCCAAGTTAGCGATGTTGTTGCATGTGAAATGCACAAACGACCGTTAATGATCAAAATTACTTACCTAATCGTTGATCATTGACGCATCGTTCCTTTCCCGATTATCGTTGCTGTTGCAGGACGCAGGACGTTCGTCGTTCCTGCAGCAGCACACATCGCTATGTGTGACACCGCAGGAACGAGGAACAACACCTTACCTGCAGCCGCCCACAATGAGGAAGGAAGTAGGTGGACGGGATGTTCGACCCGCTCATCTCAGCCCCTCTGCTTCTATTGGGCGGCCGCTTAGTGACGCCGCTGTGACGCCGCACTAACCGCCCCCCTTAGAAAGGAGGCGGTTCGCAGGCCACAGCAACGTTGCTAGGCAGGTAAGTCCGTGTGACGGGTGTAAGCGATGTTGTGCGCCATGGGCAGCGATTTGCCCGTCACACACAACCAACGGGGGCGGGTACCCTCGTTAGCAATATCAATAGCGATATCGCTGCGTGTAAAGTATCCTTTAGTCTCTATAAGAATTGCACCATTTTTTTAAGTTGCCTTTCTTTTAACGTTTGCTTATCAAGATGTTTTAAACAGATTCCCGAAATAATGGGCTTCTTCCAAATGTCTTCTATCTCTCTCCCTCGAATAAGGTTTCTGGAAATGTGCAACTTTTTAAAAGTTCTGCAACTTTTTGCCCCAGAAAAAAAAAATGTACAAAAATGAAGAGCATTTTTTATTTTGTGCCAAGTTTCTGAACCGCAATTTTGAAGATTGTTTGGTAAGAAATATCAGCAAATACCACAAGACAAAGAAAACGGACTTCAATACATTGTAAACAATGAATCAGTCTTGACCTTTTCTATTTCTACTTCAGTATATTAGAAATATTAACAAAATTTGTCTTACCAGATAATAGGCTGACTATTACTCCAACAATAATAGCAAGGACTGTACCAATGGTACTGAAGTACAGATAGGACATTGAGTACCAATTATCAGCCAGCGCAGGTCTAGGAAAAAATGGAAACTGATGTTAAAATTGGATATTCATCTTTATAAAGATATAATAGCTATCTAACAGGTAATAGAAACAATGTTTATTTAAAGAGGACCTGTCACTGGGTCAAAAGGGGTCAGTGTCAGTTTATTTATTTCCTGCTGTTAACAGGGGTATTCAAATTAAAAAACAAAACACCATACGGTTGCAGAAATATGGGCCTTTTTATTTAGTACTAATGGTCATGGCCTTTGCTAAGGGAGCGATGCTCACAGGGTAATAATGCAGAGCATTGTACAGACACGCTTTCAGAGAATCCTGTGACCATACTCAATTGGTAAAAAACATAAAAAGTATCACCAGATATAGGCACAATATCCCTGGAAAAAGTATGATGGGATGTCAAAAACAAATGCGGAATACTCAGGGGAGCACAGGAATAAAATAACTAAAAATGACCACTTTTGACCCGATGACAGGTTTTATTAGTACCGTAATTTTATTACTAAAGAGTGAGAAAAACAGAGTGACGCCTGACAGCTCAGAGCATTGGGGAACACTTTTGTTCAGTACAGAAGAAAAGAGTAAAAATGGGAAGCAGTAGTGGATGGCTAGCATTCCTAATTCTGGGCAAGAGAACAAAGACTTGGAAACAGTTGTATAGATACTTCCTTCATGGTTGTGTGAATGGCTGTTGTCCAAGTATTTCATAATCTTAAAGCCATGGACTATGGCATGAGTTCTTGATGGTCATGATGAGAAATAAATAAAACTATCAGAAATAAAATTCTATAAAAGATTCACTAGATTTAATCAGGAGGTAAAAACTACTTATGCCTCAGCCTGAAAGTAATACTGATATAAAAACACTGACCATCACATCCACTAGGTGTGAACCGGTGCACGCTGAAAATTCAACAAAGTTACAAAAAATATTCACAGCAGCACTCAGAAAAGCTAAAATATGTAAACACTGAATTTAGAAATGTTGGCACTGCATTACTGTTATTGGAATAATGAGATATTTAGTTTACAAATTGGCCAATTCGTTTAAGCCCGGCAGCCACCGACAAGGTGTACCTCTTTTTCTGGGACCTTATCCTAATATGCCTCTATTTGCCTCACTCAGCTTGCGTCTCAGTTGTATCGAGGTAGGCACGAAAGGTACTTTGCATAAAACATCCAAGCATGCCATCCGAACAGAAAATAAACAGCAGTTCAATGCAGGAACACAGTATACACGTTCCCAAAAATGGCACTTCAGTGTCAGTCCAGTAAGTCCCAGTACAGAGACTTTTCACAAGAGGTCTTCTCACCTCTGCATGCTGTCCCCGGTCATTATATCGAACTCCCACTCATGGGTTTATTCCTGGAGGTTTCACAACACCTCCCCACACACAGACCATGTACTAAACAGACTGAGACCATTTAAAACCATGTGGCCTGTCAGCCCCATGTCAAACACTCCCATGGGTGGACGTTTGTGAATAGCCAGACCCGCCCATCTCTCTGGCTATCCGTAAGACCTGGCCCAGAAATGCCCTAACAAGCTTTGTGGCACTACAAGTGCTAGAGCAGATATCCAGGCTTACACCATTTTCATGGAACGCACCCTCCGTCATGTTACACTGGGTTAACAAACCTACATGTAATGGGCAGGTAGAATCTAGCTAAATAAACACGCTCTGGCTGGATAGGGTCCCTGCAAAAGAGATACACCTTGTCGTCGGCTGCCGGGCTTACACGAATTGGCCAATTTGTAAACTAAGTATCTCATTTTTTCCAATGGTATTAATGCAGTGCCAAAATTCCTAAATTCAATGTTTGCATATTTTAGTTTTTCTGAGTGCTGCTGTGCATATTTTTTGTAACTCAGCCTGTAAGTAGACATGTTACTAAGACTTCAGGATAGCTAGAATCTTAGGCCTTGTTGAGACATGAGTGAGTGTCACTAGAGATTTTCAGATTTTCATCAGTGTTTGATTAGAGTTTCATCAGTTTCTTTTCACTGATGAGAAACTAAAAGAAAGCTTCTTCACCTTCTGCTGTCTATCAGTCAGTGAAAAATGAACAACACACTCATGACATTTGAGAGGTGTCAGATTTTTCACTAACCCATAGGTTTGGATTAGCAATTTTGACACTCGTATTGGACATGTCTCCATAATTTTGCACGGACCACTCGATGCGAAGAAAAAAAAAAATCGGACATGTGTTCTACCCCATAGACCACAGGTCCTCAACCTTTCTGACCATGAGAGCCACATTTATCTCTGAAAGAGGGTCGGGAACCACATTCAATTCTGACAGAGGGTTGCGAGCCACATGTAGTTCCTGCCCCCCCTCACAAGAGTGATCTCCAGTGCCCCTTTACTGATATAACAACAGCCAAACTTTTCCACAGAAATCAAACCAAGGCAGAACACCAAGTTCCAGGGGTTCCTACCATACTCCCTTTCCGATCTGCTCTTCTATGTGGGGTTACTCACAAAAGTCATTATATGGAGACCTGCTCTTCATAGCGGTTTGCTAGATCTGGTGTTTATGCGCCAAGCTGCAAGACAGCTGTGAGCCATACATCAAGGGCCCGTGAGCCACATTTGGATCCTGAGCCACAGGTTGGGGAACCCTGCCATAAAGTATTATAGGTGCGAGTACTATCCTTGGAACAAATGGATAGCACTCATAAATGAAAAACTGAAGTCTGAATGAGACAGCAAATTATACTCTTTTTAATTTTATCATCTCAAGCATAGACATAATTTCTTTGCATAAATCCACGATTTGCCCTAATTCTTTCAATTTTGGTAACAGTGTAATCATGATTTCAAAATGTCTTAGTTTCATTTGCATTTAGATCATTCAGTGACAGATACATCATATACCTCTCGCCCGCTTGTGCTTCCAACAACATGTCTGTCACTGTAGGCAGTGCCGTTGTTAAGGTCCAGTTGGTGTCAATGGTACTAAAATTACATCCCTCTATAGACAAGGGTTTAGGCAAAGATCTTATAGGAAGAGGAGGGTAAATCTGAGCTCCAATCCCAACCCACAACGAAACCGTGAATCCAACCAAGAGGCCAACTATTGCTCCCTGCAATACAAAACAAGATTGTCTTTAATAGGTGCTTTGCCACATCTGATGATGATAATAAAAATATCAGAAAACATGTGCTTTGCTCTTAAAAAGAGATGGCAATAGAAAGCATCAGGACATAACATGACAATGATACAAATATGAACAAAATAGCCAGTATGCCTTTTTCTGTATGCTCTGCTCAACTTGGCCTTGTCTAGGAGCAAGAAAACTGCCGGACAATTGAGATAGTCTATACGTTTACCAAAAAAGAATTTATAAAAAAAACCTGTTACATCAATACGTAATTATATATGTACTTACTAATGAGTTTACAAACGGGAAGAGGATTCCTAAAGAAAAAAGCCCCAGCAATGGACCTCCAACCATGCCAAAAATAGAGAGCGCTGCCTGAACAAAATATAGACATAAGTGTATTAATTGTGGAAGGGCATACAACGTTTTATCGTAAACTCAATACCTGCATTGCCTTGTTCCATGGTTCATAAAGATGTATGTTATTCATAAAATATTAATATTATATCAACACAGTACTTTATATACTATGTTTTATGTCATTTATAATTTTTGATTTTATAGTTATGAACCAACTAACATGGAACATCAAGTACTAGTTTCATGTAGAAGGAGAATACTGTAGTGATAAATGGTTTTATAACACATACATGTAATGAATGAAAGATGATCCCTTACTTGTAATAATCCTCCCATTAGGGATGCCAAGCCAGCCATGCCAATACACACAGCTCCATAGAAGAAACCTGGAAAGTACAAAAATCTTTTAGAAGCTTGGTATTTGTGAAAAATGTATTTAATATATTTAAATAGTTAATTTTATATGTAAATACATTCCTCAAGATTGAAATTGCAACACAAGCAGTAAAAGTTGTGGTTTTAAGGAAATTAAAGTATCAATAGACGGGTTAAATATGCAAATGAAAACTATATTTTGAAAATATCTTAATTCATTCAGTATGCAGCAATACACACACATATACAACTTGGCTACTATCAGTGAGGTTGTTAATAGTTGTTTAAGGAATGTTCTGGGACAATACAGATGGTGATGTCAGTAATCAAAATTCACTGCTGGCAGCTCCCTTTTTAACTGATTTCCCAGATGTGCTAGACTGGAGTCTAGAGATGTGCAAACCTAAAAAGTAAAGTTTGGTTTTCGTACCGAACAAGGACTTTACTTAAAAATCAGTGCTCAAGTTCAGAGTTTGGGTGCTTTACATTTGCTGAGCACTCAAGCGATCATCACTGTGCTTGGGTACGCTCAGCTCGGTGCTCAGCCCAGTGCGAGCCAATTCCAATGTATGACAATAGCATTATTGGATGTAGTGTGCACCTAAAAATAATGGAAAAAAAAACTTTCCTCCTTCCATCCCTCCCCCACAAGTATTCTGTTTATGGCTGGCTGCATGTGGGCAGAGACTCGAACTGCCCAATTAGTGACTGCCATTGGGGTTGAGGTCGAGTCCAAAATCCAAACCGAACTTTATCTAAAGTCAGGTCAGGATGAACCCGCAAAACCAAACTTCCACGGGTTTGCTTGCATTTATTGGACACATGTCCGGAAATCCTGTAGGCCATGGAAGCATGTTTTAGGCCACAAATTCTACTCACAGTAGTAAGAGCAACATGCAAACTGGCACTGTAATGGAAAACGTCTTTTTGGAAACTTTGGAGACATGGCTGTACCAGTGGTTTCAATGTAAATCAATGTAACATCAAGCTGTTCGTGTGACTTTACATTTACCCCACACCAAAATCCTAAAAGTAGGAATGGTATAACATTTCCTTGTGAAGGCCTTTACATTGCTTTGTCCACGTGGTCCTGTCAGATTCGATGAATGGGGCATAGTGTTCCATTCATTACTGCATGACAAATCCTAAAGCCCCCGTCACATTTAGCGACTTACAAGCGATCCCGAAAACGATGCGACCTGATAATAATCAAAAAACACCAAAAAACTGAGCTGTGACAATTGTTCAATAAACATGCAACATTACAAGCATGTGAATTGCAGCCTCAAGACTAGAAAAAAACCAAGGAGAAAATTGTAGAAAAAATACCTTGACTATAAATAAATAAATTGCAAGTGCTTAATAAACAGGGTACTTAGTATATACATTTTTGCAAAAAGGTAAGAAGCTGTCTCACCTCGTCACGGTGTACCCATCTGAGACAGTCCCTAACCTACTAAAGTTAAAAACATATTCTGTACCTGACTTGTGTCATGTCAAAACTTCAATATGGATGGTAAAGTGGTTAGCTGGGTCCCAGATTAAATACACAGCAAAAAGTGAGAAGCAGGTAATTGTTCAGCCTCAGTATCAGGAGGGCTGCACCCCCAACTTGCATTAAAGCAAGATAACAGACAAAAAACACCAAAAAACTGAGCTGTGACAATTGTTCAATAAACATGCAACATTACAAGCATGTGAATTGCAGCCTCAAGACTAGAAAAAAACCAAGGAGAAAATTGTAGAAAAAATACCCTGACTATAAATAAATAAATTGCAAGTGCTTAATAAACAGGGTACTTAGTATATACATTTTTGCAAAAAGGTAAGAAGCTGTCTCACCTCGTCACGGTGTACCCATCTGAGACAGTCCCAGTTTTTTGGTGTTTTTTGTCTGTTATCTTGCTTTAATGCAAGTTGGGGGTGCAGCCCTCCTGATACTGAGGCTGAACAATTACCTGCTTCTCACTTTTTGCTGTGTATTTAATCTGGGACCCAGCTAACCACTTTACCATCCATATTGAAGTTTTGACATGACACAAGTCAGGTACAGAATATGTTTTTAACTTTAGTAGGTTAGGGACTGTCTCAGATGGGTACACCGTGACGAGGTGAGACAGCTTCTTACCTTTTTGCAAAAATGTATATACTAAGTACCCTGTTTATTAAGCACTTGCAATTTATTTATTTATAGTCAGGGTATTTTTTCTACAATTTTCTCCTTGGTTTTTTTCTAGACCTGATAATAATCGCTGGTAAGTCGCTGGTGAGATGTCACACAGTCAGACCTTACCAACGACTCAGTAACGATACAGGTCGCAGTAGCGACCTGTATAACGATCTCTGCTATCATTGGGACCCTGTCACACAGTGTCAAACATAGTGATGCGTCCTGCCCAGCAGGACATCGCCTTTGAAGAAAATGGTCCAGGACATTCAGCAATGACCGGCGACCTCACAGCAGGGGCCAGGTCGTTGCTGGATGTCACATATAACGAGATCGCTGTTGCGTCACAAAACCCGTGACTCAGCAGTGATGTCGCTAGCGATGTCGCTTAGTGAGACGTGGCCTTAAAGGTCCAGTCACACTAAGCAACTTACCAGCGATCCCAACAACAATAGGGATCGCTGGTAAGTTGCTAGGAGGTTGCTGGTGAGATGTCACACTGCGACGCTCCAGCAATCCCACCAGCAACCTGACCTGGCAGGGATCGCTGGAGCGTCGCTACACGAGTTGCTGGTGAGCTCACCAGCAACCAGTGACCAGCCCCCAGCGCCGCGTGGAAGATGCTGCGCTTGGTAACTAAGGTAAATATCGGGTAACCAACCCGATATTTACCTTGGTTACCAGCGCATGCAGCTACACGTGCAGAGAGCAGGGAGCAGCGCACACTGAGCGCTGGCTCCCTGCTCTCCTAGTTACAGCACACATCGGGTTAATTAACCCGATGTGTCCTGCAGCTACATGTGCACAGAGCAGGGAGCAGCGCACAATGCTTAGCGCTGGCTCCTTGCTCTCCTAGTTACAGCACACATCGGGTTAATTACCCGATGTGTGCTGCAGCTAAATGTGCACAGAGCAGGGAGCAGCGCACAATGCTTAGTGCTGGCTCCCTGCTCTCCTAGCTACAGCACACATCGGGTTAATTAACCCGATGTGTCCTGCAGCTACATGTGCACAGAGCAGGAGCCGGCACTGACAGTGAGAGCGGCGGAGGCTGGTAACAAAGGTAAATATCGGGTAACCAAGGACAGGGCTTCTTGGTTACCCGATGTTTACATTGGTTACCAGCCTCCGCAGAAGCCGGCCCCTGCTGCCTGCACATTTAGTTGTTGCTGTCACACACAGCGATCTGTGCTTCACAGCGGGACAGCAACAACTAAAAAATGGCCCAGGACATTCAGCAACAACCAACGACCTCACAGCAGGGGCCAGGTTGTTGCTGGATGTCACACACAGCAACATCGCTAGCAACGTCACAAAAGTTGTTCGTTAGCAGCGATGTTGCTAGCGATATTGCTTAGTGTGACGGGGCCTTAAGGCATCAAGCCCTATCTACACAAACTATCAGAAGGTGTTTGCACGATAATGGATTAGGAGACACATTAACTTCTCAAAAGTCACAGTAGAGCAAGATGGTAATGGAGGTTGTAATTGAGGTCTATCCTTTACACTGATGAATCCTGCTTTTGTCTTGGATGCAATGGTAGCCAGAGATTAGTCGAGAGTTCATGTGGACAATATCACGAAGAGGCCTTCATGAAGGTAAAAGTGTCACATCAGTTATTTTTTAACAAGGTGTCAGGGTGCATGGTGCTTGTGCTAATGTGACCAGCCTGCAACACAAAAACGCACTATCATTGCCTGCACCATCTCTGTCTTGTCACCCATGAAGCACATCTAGGATGCCATTGGTCAGCAATTGCAAAGCCAGCTGCCAGCAGTGGATCTTCATGATTCATCTGCCCTAGTGAATATTTCCATGGCAGAACAACAATTAATAACGTCACTGATAACATGCCAAAGCGTGTAAGTACGTGTCTATCTGCACATGATGCTCATACTCGATACTGAACAATTGAGATGTTTTAAAAATGTAATTTTCATCATTTGTATATCATTTGTATATCATTAACATGTCTATCCATCTATGATTTCCATATTTCAATTACTTCTCCTTCATGGTTTTGCAATATCAATGTGGAAAAATGTATTTATATAAGGAAAATCTGGATAAATGATGTACACCGATGGTGCTTTTTATAGTTTTGATTTCTGATTTCAGCAATTCACTCTCTTCCATTCTCCATTTTCTGTGGACCACATTTCCCAGCGATGATCACTTGACTTTGGTATAGCAGAGCTCCAGTGACCCCCCAATACCTTTTACCTTACCCCTTAGTAACTTAAGAAATAAACATATACAACAAAGTTGAATGAAATGGCAACAGCAGCCTTTTATTTAGCATATACACACAGAAAATGAACTTAGATAGGGTGTGGTCCTCGAAGCTCATAATCTGGTGATTAAATAGTACCTTATTAACATTACCTTCCCCCTGAACCACACTTACTACCAGCTGTAACCACCAACTCGGGAGCACCAATAAAAGGGGTGAAAGGGATAACTACTAAACCCGGGACACAACATTCCATTGCCGGCGGTCCCCCAAATCACCAGACCACCATCCAAACTGGCCAATGAAAGGGATCCATATCTCCAAGAACCTCTCAGTAACAATTTACACCAACTTTGAGGACCCACCCTAACCGCGAACAGCCACCATGACCCTGCAATCACTAAAATTAGGGAGGGAGGCCCGGACAATCCTAGGGGAGCGCAGGCCAAAGGGATCCTCCACCCCCAGGCTGGCCTATATATACTCCAACTGAACCCTAATCCACACCCCTCTCCTCCTTCTGGGGGACACCTCCTCCTAACCAAGTTATGCTGGCCCCCACCCACACCGGAGGTGGGGTTCCGACCTTGTACTTGTGTAATGCCCCTGTAGCATGGTCGTTACAGGGTATTGTATAATATCCTTTTCCCGGGCAGGAGGAGGTAAGTTTACACACACATCACATCATCAGGAAAGGGTTAATAGGTTTTCAGCATGTAGCTCAGGTTTGCATGACTCATCCTGTCTCCTAATGAGCAGGAAGTAGGTTGCTTCACACAGAAAGGTCACCATGACCACGTCCTGGTAGTGTGGGGGCCTGAGCTAGGAATGAGCTGCAGAACAGGCAGGAAGTCTAATCAGAACCATCTGGAATGCGAATGGAGACAGACCTCCGCAGGAGTAGCTTCGGCAGGGGGAACCAGCCAGACCAGGGCTAATAACACCTGGAGGAAGGGAACGGAGTCAAGTTCTGGGGATCGTGGAGAATGTCCTGGTAGTGCCCAGAAGAGACCTGATTCCGTCAGGGGGCGCTACCAGAGTAGGGAGAAAGAGAGACAGAGAGGTGGCGAGTCCCCAAGAAGCTTCATGCCACGGGGACAGCAACCAAATGCACATGACAGAGGGACCCTCAGATAACCTTACCGGACCCTGCCTCCAACCTGCCCGGGACCGACCGGAGGCTACAACGGAGAGGACCAGCACCCGAGTGCGATGTTGGGAAAGACCGGTGAATAAAAAGGAACTGGAACCCGCACTCAGTGACTCTTGTCTTGAGCCCTGTGCCCCGGTGCTCCCATGGACTTCCGCCCTCGGTTCTCACCAACCTCCTGGGGCTTCCCTGCTCTACTCGTGGGGAGCGATTCCGTCTTAGCTGCCCATAACACCTGCCCCGGAGAGAGACTGTGCAGCGGCGGCTAAACACCTGGCCGCATACCACGAGTGGTGCTGCGTGCAACCCCCGTTCCCGTCCCATACCATTCCTGGGGGAGAGAAAGGGTTGCAGGGAGAGGGGGTCCATGGCAGAGGATACTGAGAACCCAGTCACCGCTGCAACCAGTGATATGCTTCCAGGAACCCCGTTACCCTCTTCCCATTACCCCCCTCTTGTGGACTGTCGAACTCTTTAATGAAACCTGCCGGGGTTACGGAAGCCAGGTCGGGCCACTCACAGCTCGACCCCAAACACCACCGACCCGGTGACCGTGCAAGCCCTGCAAGCCCCGGCGTGGGCATTTCATTTGTCTATCTCCCTGACTGCAGGCTCCACAGTGTTGATCCATTTTGTGGAGAAAACTAAATACATAAGAGCACTCAAGCTGGTAATTAAGACAGGAAAATGTTTCTCAGCCAAATGTACAGTATATTGTTATTTAAAAGGAGTGTGTCCGCAGGTTTGAGCATTGAAAACTGGTGACTGTGTTTTGTAGGTGATGGAACTGGTGAAAAGTTACTTGACACTTTGAGCATGTTTAATTGGCAACATTATGGAATAGTGGCTGCAGAGCTAAATAAAAACAGTTTTTATTTTTTTTAGTTTTTCCTCTCTCTTACAGACATATTAGCTTGTAAATAGAGATGAGCGAACCAGCCGCGGTTCGGCTCGAGTTCGGTTCGTCGAACGGAGGTCTCGTTCGAGTTCAGTTCGGTGAACGTTCGACGAACCGAACTCGAACCGCATAGGAAACAATGGCAGGCAATCACAAACACATAAAAACACATTTTAAAAAACACAGCAAGCAAGGGTTACTCCAAGCGGAGTCTCCTTTTTTTCCAAAAATTGGGCCCCACACACACCCACCCCATCAGTGGCAGCACTTGTGCCCCAGTTGTACACTTCACAGGTAGATTTGCATCAAGCACATTCAAAAATACGCCATACTTAACCATCCCCAGGATGACACCGGGGTAGTTAGATAAGTCTTTGCTGAACCATGACTTGTTCATCTTGGCTCCTTTTAAAAAACACAGCAAGAAAGGGTTACTCCAAGCGGAGTCTCCCTTTTTTCCAAAAATTGGGCCCCACACACACCCACCCCATCAGTGGCAGCACTTGTGCCCCAGTTGTACACTTCACAGGTAGATTTGCATCAAGCACATTCAAAAATACGCCATACTTAACCATCCCCAGGATGACACCGGGGTAGTTAGATAAGTCTTTGCTGAGCCATGACTTGTTCATCTTGGCTCCTTTTAAAAAACACAGCAAGCAAGGGTTACTCCAAGCGGAGTCTCCCTTTTTTCCAAAAATTGGGCCCCACACACACCCACCCCATCAGTGGCAGCACTTGTGCCCCAGTTGTACACTTCACAGGTAGATTTGCATCAAGCACATTCAAAAATACGCCATACTTAACTATCCCCAGGATGACACCGGGGTAGTTAGATAAGTCTTTGCTGAACCATGACTTGTTCATCTTGGCTCCTTTTAAAAAACACAGCAAGCAAGGGTTACTCCAAGCGGAGTCTCCCTTTTTTTCCAAAAATTGGGCGACACACACACCCCATCAGTGGCAGCACTTGTGCCCTAGTTGCAAACAGGATGTTTTGATTTGCATCAAGCACATTCCAAATCCACAAGCATTTACTCTCCCCAGGATGACACAGGGGTAGTAAATTCCTTGTGGATCCATGACTTGTTCATTTTGATGAACGTTAGGCTGTCCACATTGTCACTGGACAGACGCGTGCGCTTATCTGTCAGCACACACCCAGCAGCACTGAAGACACGTTCAGAGACAACGCTGGCAGCTGGACACGACAAAATCTCCAAGGCGTAAGTGGAGAGCTCTGGCCATTTTTCAAGATTTGAAGCCCAAAATGAGCAAGGCTCCATTTGCAAAGTCATGGCATCGATGTTCATTTGGAGATACTCCTGTATCATCCTCTCCAGCCGTTGACTATGTGTCAGACTTGTTGTCTCTGGTGGCCTTGCAAAGGAGGGTCTAAAAAAATTATGAAAAGATTCAATAAAATTGCTGTTACCAGCACCAGATACGGTGCTACTGGTACGGGTAGACTGTTGAAGATGACGAGACCGTCCCATGTTTGTCAAGTTACAACTGGGAGATTCACTCCCTGCACTTGCACGGTTGTTTGGTGGAAAAGCCGAGCTAAGATGGAGTAACAGCTTCTGCTGATACTCCTGCATACGTGCGTCCCTTTTTATGGCTGGAATTATGTCACAAAATTTGGACTTGTACCGGGGATCTAATAGTGTGGCAAGCCAGTAGTCATCATCACTTCTAATTTTGACAATACGAGGGTCATGTTGGAGGTAGTGCAGCAAGAAGGCGCTCATGTGTCTTGCGCAGCCATGCGGACCAAGTCCACGCTGTGTTTGTGGCATAGAGGTGCTAACCGTTCTTTCTTCCTCTGACATCTCCCCCCAACCTCTTTCAACTGAAATTTGACCAAGGTCTCCCTCATCCGCTGAGTCTTCCATGTCCATGGACAGTTCGTCCTCCATTTCTTCATGTTCTCCTGCACCTTCCTCAACATTTCGCCTGCTACCATGCGCCCTTGTTGATTCCTGTCCCCCATGGTCCCATGCCTGCCGCGTTGGTGATGAACGTCTGGACCTTGGTGATGTTGTTGTGTCTTGCGCATACGAATCCTCCTGTAGTTCCTCCCCTTCCTGTTGTCCCACCCCCTGACTTCGAATAGTGTTTAGCGTGTGCTCCAGCATGTAAATGACTGGAATTGTCATGCTGATAATGGCATTGTCAGCGCTAAACATATTCGTCGCCATGTCGAAACTGTGCAGAAGGGTGCATAGGTCCTTGATCTGAGACCACTCCATCAGGGTGATCTGCCCCACCTCGGTATCTCGTTGGCCCAGGCTATACGTCATGACGTATTGCACCAGGGCTCGGCGGTGCTGCCACAGTCGCTGTAACATGTGGAGAGTCGAATTCCAGCGTGTCGCCACATCGCATTTCAGGCGATGAACCGGCAGGTCGAAAGACTTCTGGAGCGATGCAAGTCGCTCAGCTGCGGCGGTTGAACCGCGGAAGTGAGCAGACAGTTTTCGTGCCCTGGTCAGAAGGCCATCTAGGCCGGGATAGTGTGTTAAAAATTGCTGGACAACAAGGTTCAACACGTGAGCCATACAAGGCACGTGTGTCACCTTGCCCAGGCGAAGGGCTGCACCCAGGTTTGCAGCATTGTCGCACACTGCCTTACCAGGCTGCAGGTTGAGTGGAGACAACCATTTATTAAACTCAGTCTCCAGAGCTGCCCACAACTCAGCCGCTGTGTGACTCTTATTTCCAAGACATGTCAAGCTAAAGACCGCCTGATGCCGTTGCGCTCTGCTGCCAGCATAGTAATGAAGGGTGCGTGATTCCTTCTGCGCAGTGAGAACGCTGGTGGCCTGACCAGGCAGGCTTGGGGCGGAGGTGGAGGACCCAAATGAGGTGGAGGAGGCAGAAGCAGTGGCGGAACCTGGACAGACAGAGGATTGACACACAAGTCGTGGGGACGGCAAGACTTGTGCAGCAGACCCTTCACCATCTATCACCTTAGTTACCCAGTGCCCAGTCAGCGACATGTAACGTCCCTGTCCATGCTTACTGGTCCAAGTATCGGTGGTGAAATGCACCCGTTGACACACAGAGTTTCTCAAGGAAGCGGTGATGTTGTGTGCGACATGCTGGTGTAGCGCGGGCACACCTTTCTTAGAGAAGTAGTGGCGACTGGGCATCTGGTACTGGGGCACAGCGACAGACATAAGGTCTCTAAAATCCTGTGCGTCCACCAGGCGGAGAGGCAGCATTTCGGTAGCCAAGAGCTTACAGAGGAATAAAGTCAACCTCTTAGCTTTGTCATGGGTCGCAGGAAATGGCCTTTTATTTGTCCACATCTGAGGGACAGAGATCTGGCTGCTGTGTGTAGACGGTGTTGAGTAGGGTGTCCCTGGAAAAATGCAGCTTTGTGAGGAAAGTGCAGGCGTAGACATGATGTTGCCTTCATCCAACGTTGGTGCTATCGATGTATGAGAGAGCTGTACACACGTATTTGTTTCCCCTTCCAAACCAACTGACGACCCACCAAGCAAACTGCCTGTTGCGGTTACAGTGGTGGAAGTTGTGCGTGGAAAACCAGGTGTGACAGCTGTCCTCACAGTCCTAGAAGATGAAGAGCACGCGGATGCACTGGAAGGGGCAGGCGGTGGATGGTTCGCTCCGCTAGGCTGCATTGCAGCACGGTGAGCTTCCCACTGGGACATATGATATTTATTCATGTGACGATTCATGGAAGAAGTTGTCAAACTGCTGAGTTTTTGCCCTCTACTAACAGAATCACGACAAATTTTACAGATCACATAATTTGGCCGATCTTTTGCTATGTCAAAAAAGGACCAGGCTAGGCAAGGCTTAGAGGGCATGCGACCTGCTGAGCCCCCCCGACTAGTGCTCAGAGGCAGAGTGCTGGCTGAGGATGCAGTTGTAGACGTGCTACCAGTGCTCCGACTCTGTCCAGGAAGGTGCAAGGTAACTTCGTCGTCGGTTGCATCCTCCTCCACTGCCTCTGTTGACCTCCTCGAGTGCCTGACTGTGGGTTGACAGTAGGTGGGATCTAGAACATCCTCATCAATTGTTGTGTTTGCACTCCCCTCATTCTCAGACCGAGCCTCTTCTTGCCCTGACCGAATATTTAAGTTATCATCCCAATCTGGTATCTGCGTCTCATCGTCATCAGTATGTTCCTCATTGTCTATAACAACAGGTGTTACAGTTTGTGAAAAAGGGTCAACATTATGCTCAGAAACTTGGTCCTCACGGCCTGAATCAGAGTCACAAAGGTTGTGGGCATCACTGCAGACCATTTCCTGGTCTGTACTCACTGTAGCTTGGGAGCAGACTTCGGATTCCCAGGCTATAGTGTGACTAAACAGCTCTGCAGACTCAGCCATCTCAATTCCACCATACTGTGCAGGGCGGATGGAGACTTCAGAGCTGGGAGAATGCAAGTGTGATTGGGCTGACAACTCAGAGGACTGGTGTTTTTTGGATGCGGTAGTTGAGGTGGCGGAGAGGGCACTTGTTGGACCACTTGAGATCCATTCAAGCATTTTCCTTTTTTGGCCATCATCTACCTTTGTTCCAGTTGTTCGTGTCCGTAAAAAAGGGAGCACATCGGATTGTCCACGGTAAGTAGTAGACATCTTACTTTTGCTGGAAGATGGTCTATCTTCAGCAGATGTTAATGGAGCTTTGCCACCTTCCCCACGGACAAACCCTGTTTTTCTTTTTCCAACACGCCTCTTCCCCTTTCCACCAGCATCTGTCATTTTGCCACTCATTTTGATTGCGACAAGATTGTGCACTTAAAATGTGGTAGTAAAAATTGAGAGGTGGTGTGGTGTAGATTTCAGCGGTGGTCTAGCTTTATTAACAGCAGAATAAACAACAATAATTATCCCTGACAATGCAACTACGGCCCTTAAACTGGCAGCATAGTTTGCTAGTATAATGGCTTAGTAACAATGAGTTTGAGTGTGCAATGCAGGCAGACGTGCTGCAAATATCTTTGCACTAGTGGGACAATACAGAAGTCCAACAGCCACTTTTAGGATGCCACTAAGTTTCCTCAGTGTTTGCTAGTATAATGGCTTAGTAACAATGAGTTTGAGTGTGCAATGCAGGCAGACGTGCTGCAAATATCTTTGCACTAGTGGGACAATACAGAAGTCCAACAGCCACTTTTAGGATGCCACTAAGTTTCCTCAGTGTTTGCTAGTATAATGGCTTAGTAACAATGAGTTTGAGTGTGCAATGCAGGCAGACGTGCTGCAAATATCTTTGCACTAGTGGGACAATACAGAAGTCCAACAGCCACTTTTAGGATGCCACTAAGTTTCCTCAGTGTTTGCTAGTATAATGGCTTAGTAACAAATGAGTTTGAGTGTGCAATGCAGGCAGACGTGCTGCAAATATCTTTGCACTATTGGGACAATACAGAAGTCCAACAGCCACTTTTAGGATGCCACTAAGTTTCCTCAGTGTTTACTAGTATAATGGCTTAGTAACAAATGAGTTTGAGTGTACAATGCAGGCAGACGTGCTGCAAATATCTTTGCACTAGTGGGACAATACAGAAGTCCAACAGCCACTTTTAGGATGCCACTAAGTTTTTTCAGTGTTTGCTAGTATAATGGCTTAGTAACAATGAGTTTGAGTGTGCAAAGGGCAGGAGGGTACAGTGGCAGGGTTGTGGGTCTGGGTACAGGAAAGGAAGCCTCCCTTTCTATCCCTCCTAATGGGGAAATGCAGCGAGGAAATCCCTGACCTTAGCTACACAGACGCTGTCATCTTGTGTAGCTGTTAAAATCTGTTTTCACGGCCCTGACTGTCACCTATGGCTCTGACCCTGCCGGTATTAGCCCTTAAAAGGACTAATAGAAACTTCTATCCCTATTCTGTATAGTGCTGTGTATAGAGCGTACACAGCAGTATCGGAGACAGGAGCTACGCCAGCGGTGACTGACACCCAGACGCAGACGAGATAATGGCGTCCGGTTTTTATAATGCAGGGACATGTGACATGGACATCCTATCACACATGCCGTTGCTTCTCTGGCTAAAAGTCCACTTAGCTGTGTGTGTGTCTGGGATTGGCTGACATGCTGGCCCGCCCCACTATACGCGCGCGCTTAGGGAAGGAAGACAAGGAAAAAAAAAAAAAAATGGCCATTATCCAAACAGCAGTGATCTGAATGCGCTGTTCCCGCACACTATACACTGAAATTTCATAATAGTGTGAGTCACAGAGTGACTTACACTATTACAGCGGAAAGCCAGCTAGTAATTAGCTTCTCTTTTTGCTGCTAGAACCGTTCTCGAATGTATCTATAACTATCGAGCTTTAGCAAAAAGCTCAAGTTCTAGTTCGATCTAGAACAGCCCCTAAAAACACTCGAGCCGCAAACTGGAGAACCTCGAACTGCGAACCGCGCTCAACTCTACTTGTAAAGCATAGGTTATAATTTGTTAAATTGGAGGGGGCATTACCAGAAGTTTAGAAGAACTTACTTTCTCCTCTGAGAAGTAATGATAGACAGATCCCTGATCTCTGCAGCTCTTGAGAAAGAGAGGGCTGAGCATGATTACACCTGTAACTTTCATCTTATTGCTCACAGTGTGAGAGGGTATTGAGGTAAAGCTGAATGTGATTACATACACTTCTGCAACTCTCCCATCATAACGGTGTCAGCTCTGCTGTATACCCTTTCCCACACACTGATGGTAATGAGATGAAAACTGGAGGTGCAATCACCCTCAGCTCTTCCACCAAAATGACTGCCATGAAATGACAGATGAAAATTTAATCACATTCAGCTCTATGTATATTACACAGTAGCTGTCATGATCAGGGCTGAGAGAGAAGGGTTGTCTATCATTACATGTCTCACAAGAGAAGGTACGTTCTTTTTACCTTATGGAAGTGTGTTCTTCTTTCCCCTATAGGATACTTCCTGCTCATGAATTGTCAACATCATGCAGGGAAAAGGGGGAACGCCCCCAGAGAGGAATCGCTGATAACTCCCCATTGGTCTTATAAGTTGTAACAAAGTTTACAAGGTAATATCTCTGCAATAGGGAGAATAAAAATAATAAAGAGGTTTGTTATATTCAGTTTTGCTGTCACTATTCCATAATGTAATCAGTTTAAAATGTGTAAACTGGTGAAAGATTCTCATTTATCCCACTGGTTCTATGACTGCAAATGCCATAGCACAGCCGCTTCATGTACAGTGTCCTGTGCTCACAACATTGAATGCTCTTCGGCACTCTGCTCCTGGGTGACAATTATAGTGATCTCTTACTTGGATGCTACTGTCATCAACCAGAGTGTTGTGAATGTCAGTTATGCTTTTGCTGCTGTGAGGCTCCCTCTTGTGGCCAGGAATGGTTTGGACGGAGACCAGGTGTGCTGGAGCAATGGGCGTTTCCATTGCTAACTCTTTGCCTATTTAAACCTTGGCCTCCTGGCAGGCTGAGCCGGTTATCATTGTCCTGTAACTCTCCACCCTTTTCATCTTGCTTCTGACCACATCTACCCCAGATAAGTGCTTGGTTCTTTCTTATGTTGTTTTTGTTCTTTTGTTCTTATCTGATTGTGCGATCTGAGGACCTTTTTGTACTATCAGGTATTTGGGTTTTTGTAGGGTTTTTCTCTGGCCACCATCAGCCCCTTTCCTATCCTTTCCTATTTAGTCAGTAGGGCCTCACCTTTGCTGATCCTATCATCCATCTGTGTATTGTATTTTCCTATATCACCGTAGTCTTTGAATGTGGGGGGCTTGCTATAACTTTTGCGGTCTATTTCTGAGGCAGAGAGTTATTCATCCTTCTTTCCTTTAGGATGGCTAGTTCTCCGGCTGGGTTCACGGTGCATAGGATGTTAGTTCACCCCTCAGCTACTTCTAGTTTTGATGGTTAGTACTGGGATGGCGGCCAGATTAGTTGCCAATGCTCTTGTCACCTTTTGCCAATGATCTATTGTGATCTTCCATAGTTCGGGATCATAACACCAGAGATCTTTAAGGACAAATAGCCCAATACAGTTGTGATGGCAGCAACAGGGAAATTGAAAGTTGGATTTCTCTTTCATTCAACCGGTATGACTATCTACAAAGTTTTAATTTGTGTTGATCACCTATCAAGCCATGCCAGGAGTTTTAGGGGTAAAAACCTCTGATAGACTCCTCTTAGGCTGTCCAGGTTTGAGGGCAAGGTCTATAGTCACTCTATGTGACTGCAAACTTCTGAATCATGACAGTGTGCGGTGTTCACACTGTGCCAACTCCCTAGAATTGTCAGTGTGAGAGAGCAGTCACATGACCACACGTGCCGACTAGACGGGTTTGACATCTCTCAATTCACTTTTATTGAAAAAATACAGATGAGACTAGGTGGCATCTGACTGCATGTGTATACAAATCGCATTTGCACAGTTATGTGACCACATTGGCAATACTGGGGGATCATGACAGCATGTGCACCGAAAGCTGTCATGACTGTGAAGTCTGCAGTCACATACAGTGACTGCAATCATTGTTCTCAAAGCTGGACAACTTTTCAATAGCGTGGACCCAGAGAAGTGGACAATAGACAAATCTATCTTTTTGTATATCCAGGAAACAGTGAAAACAATAGGACAAGAAAAGTTGACCTTTTGCAATTCTATTTTTACATTATAACAGCCACTGAAATGGCAATCTGTCTGAAGGTATGTGGATGGACCCTATTAAAGAGGTCTCCTAATAGGACACAGGGCATGAACCTTAAGCTTGCTGTGGCCTTTCTGGGGGTCAAGTCGCTTGATAGCCAGGTTCTAATTTTGCTCATTACGTATTGGAAATATATATTTATGACATTTACATGTACAGCACATTAGTTCTGTCAGTTGTGTTCTTACTTGCTCCTTTGGAAATCCACGATAGTTTAGTCTCATTGAGATCTTTGAAGTAAGGTTTCACAAGGTCTTCTACTGTAACGGCTGCCAATGCATTTATACTGGATGACACCGTGCTGAAAAACATTTGAGTAGTAGACTTACTGTTAGGATTGTTATTTCATGGTAATAAAATAAACAATAGAGTGAATGTTGCATCCTGTGCAGGTATGTCTATAACATTGAAAAGGATTGTGGTTTACCTTAAGGTCCCACTGTATGCACATGCCACAAACAATCCAGGAAGCCCTGGATAATCCCGTAAAATGTCAAGGGATAGGTAAGGCATCAGCTGTGGGCAAATAAGAGAATATATCTAGTATAATGTATTGGTCATTAAAGTTTTACTGCTTTTAGGGTTAATCAGACACATAAAAAGGTTTGCAGACCCCACACGCTTGTGAGAAAGTGCGTTTCTGGGTAGATCCTTTATGGAGAAACAGCACATGCAATATGTAAGCTTCAAATGTTTACATTAACAGTTTTATGGTTTTGATATGAGGTTATTAATGGTGGTCTAAGGAACATTCTGTAACATTGAATGCACTTGGGCACACAAATCATCTAATAGATCTAAATAATGCGTTTTGAGGTAGAAACACCCAGTTCTTCAGATAAAAAAAATAGAAAAAGTGATAATAGAGATGAAAAGAATCAGGAAAGACTATCAGATCACCATAAATAATGTTCAGCCGCTTGCCTTCATTAGAAATCCAACATGTATCTACAAATGCCCTCACTAGGTTCTGGATAAAATAAGGTATTTATAGCTTGATCAATACATTAAAAGCGGGCATAATCAATATGGAGAAAAAAACATGACTGGGACTAAAGGCCGCTTTACACGCAACAACATTGCTAACGAGATATCGTTGGGTTCACGGAATTTGTGATGCATATCTGGCCTCGTCAGTGACGTCGTTGCATGTGACACCTACGAGCGACCGCTAACGATTAAAAATACTCACCTAATCGTTGATCGTTGACACGTCGTTCATTTCCCAAATATCGTTGCTGGTGCTGGATGCAGGTTGTTCGTCGTTCCTGAGGCAGCACACATCGCTATGTGTGACACCCCAGGAACGACGAACAACAGCGTTCTTGCATCCTTCGGCAACGAGGTGGACGTCTCGTTAATGCGGCTGGTCTCCGCCCCTCCGCTTCTATTGGCGGGCCGCTGTGTGACGTCGCTGTGACAGCGCACGAACCTCCCCCTTAAAAAAGAGGTTTTTCGCCGCCTACAGCGACGTCGCTAGGAAGGTAAGTATATGTGACGTGTAGCTCTGATATTGTTCGCCATGGGCAGCGATTTGCCCATGACGCACAAACGACGGGGGCAGGTGCGATCGCTAGCGACATCGCTAGCGATGTCGCAGCGTGTAAAGCATCTTTAACACGTTTTTGACCTTACAGTCCTTACTCCTAGTCCATTTATAGCAAAAAACGAATCAAAGACATATCCCTTTGTTCCCTGTCACATATGATATAGCAACATTTAGCAAAATATAAAAAAAAATATATTAAAAAAATAGCATTACATTTACAAAACCAAAAACATATTTTAAAAAGTACAAAAATGTACATATACAAAAAAAATACAGATATACTGTATACAAAAAGACACATGAGTACAATTAATAATGGAGTATCAAGTCTTAACAATGGTTTAATCAAGTGGGGTGGGTTGAATTCAACACCAGAATCCAAAAGGCTTTCCTCTTTAAGAGTGCCCTCCTCCAATCTCCACCCTGAACAGGTCCATTCACCCTTTCAATATCTGTAAATGAAAAAGCTTTTAGATCTGCTTTGTGAACTGCATTATTATTTGCACTTTGCCTTTGTAGATACCCATTTTGTGTACTTCTTTATTTGTTTTTGGTTTAGTAAATTTAATGATAAATGTTCCTATATCATGTGACAGGAAATAATGGGTGTGTCTTTGTTTAAATTTTCAGGTATAAATGAAGCTGCAAACACATTGTATTCCATATGGACAATGAGTAAGCACCATATTGACTGAGTAAGATCTGAAACGCGTCAGTCCCTGTCATGTTTTTTTCTACAAATTGATTGGGCCTCTTTTTATTGTGAAGATATAAATAAATACCTTATTTTATCCAGAACATTGTGTTCACGCTTGTGGATAGGTGAGGGATAACAGAAAAATACATTGTTTAAATAGCTGCAGTTTTTTGAGAAACCTGCTAGGAGAGCTTTCCATAATTTAGAAAAAGTAGTCCTTTAAAAAAATGTAATATGATAAACTAATTGTTTAATTAATTGATATGATAAACTTTTCATTTTTTCAAACGTTTTTTAACCATAGGACTAAGATTAGGGTTAGGATTAGGACTAGGTTAAGATGAATATTAGGACTAGGGTAAAGACTAAAGTGGGCTTTACACGCAGCGATATCTCTAGTGATATCACTAGCAAGCGTACCCGCCCCCGTCGGTTGTGCGTCACGGGGGCGGGTACGTCACGTCAAATCGCTGCCCGTGGTGCACAACATCGCTTACACCCGTCACACATACTTACCTGCCTAGCGACGTCGCTGTGGCCGGTGAACCGCCTCCTTTCTAAAGGGGCGGTTCGTGCGGCGTCACTAAGGGGCCAGCCAATAGAAGCGGAGGGGCGGAGATGAGTGGTACGAACATCCCGCCCACCTCCTTCCTTCCACATTGAGTGCGGCCGCAGGTACGATGTTGTTCCTCCTTCCTGCGGTGTCACACGCAATGATGTCGCTAACGAGGCCGGATGTGCGTCTCGAATTCCGTGACCCCAACGGCAGCTCGTTAGTGATGTCGTTGCGTGTAAAGCCCGCTTAAGATTAAGGTTAGGGTTATGATTAAGATTAGGGTTAGTACAAGGATTAGGATGAGGAATAGGAAAGGGGTTGAAGCCCCTATTACATTTGCTGAACCTGCCAATATAAGCGACATTGGCTTTGCAGTCTATCGTGTATTCTGGGCGAGAATGTTGATTTTACGACAACCTTAAAAATTATTTCCCTTGATGAGCATTTTTACTTCTTCATCGGGTGATTGGTGGGATGTTTAAAAATTGATACTCGAGCAAACCATTGAAGGAATTCTTGTTGCAATTAGTCTAAATGTGTTCTTAGTAGGCGCCAAATAGTTGCCAATACCCCAAGCATCTAAATCCCTGCTATACATGCCACAGTGAAAATGCATTTGAGGAGTAAAGAGTAAGAGTTCCCTAAGATAACTGACATGCTGCTAAGTTTAAAATCTTCCCCATATGTCAATTTACAAGTGACAAAAACCCCTATGTCTTGTACAGATGTGCATCACAGTCTGTGATCAAACCATGACACATGGATGAGTGAGTGCAGCAAGAATGATTATCCAGTTAACAAAAGGTGAGATTTCTTGGCAGCTTGTCTGGTGTCAAGAAGGGCAACAAAGAAGCTGTTCTCACCAAGAAAAACATTAAGACTGACCTTCTGTAGGAAGTACAGAAATTTGACTGGAGGGGACTGGGGTAAAGATATTTTCTCTGAAGAAGTCTGCGTCAGACTGTTTGGGACATTTGGAAGATTCTCCGTAGAAGAAAACTTGAGTGCTACCGTGAGTCCTGTATCATGCCAACAGTAAAGCATCCTGAAACCACTAATGTGTAGGGTTGCTATTCCTCTAAGAGAGTGGATTCACTCATACTTTTGCCTAAGAACACTGACATTAATAAACAATAAAATCTAAGCAACAAGACATTGAATGTTTGGGTCCTTGGCCACGAAACTCCCCAGATTGAGAACCTGTGGTCAATCCTCAAGAATCAGGAGGACAACAAAAATACCAAAATTGTGATAAACTCCAAGCACTGATTAGACAAAAATGGGTTGTCATCAGTCAGGATTTGACCCAGAAGTCGATATCCAGTTGCCAGGCCGAACCGCAGAAGTCGTAAAAATAAGGGACAACACTGTAAATATTGAGTCTTTACATGAACTTTATGGATTTGTCAGGGAAAGTGGAAAAACGGATGAAATTTTCTAATTATACTTCAGTAATCATAGATGCATCTGACTAAAAGATCTAAAGACAGTGAAGCAGCAAACTGTGAAAACCAAAATTTGTGTCAGTCTCAAAACTTATGGCCACGACTGTATACTCAACTTAAAGCATATAACAAAAAGTTAGACAAAAGAGTGTTTTTGGAAGGAGAACTGATCATTTTCAGAAAGGGTTCCTGTGATGTTGGAATGTGGTAAGGGACTCAGCAGTGGAGAAAGAGACTAGAAAGACAGTTATGCGGCAGCTGAGCCAATGACGGACAGGCCCTGCTGTCACATGGGCTTTCCTATAATGGTCTCCTGCTTTTTTAATTCAAATTATCCACTTTAAATATATTCTGAACATTTAAACCTGTTTATGAGCTATTAATAACAAAGCGTTTAGTGTCACAACCCCTTACAATATAAGTAGACCAATGGCTAATAAATAATGTAAAAATAATATATCTGTCCATTGTTTTATAATTACTTCTCACCTGATCGGGGGCTGATACAAATTTAGCAGTCCAAGGGTCACAGTCCTTATAGATAGAATACATAGCCAGTCCACTAAGCACAGCACAGGAGAGAATAGCCCAAAGCCCTACTAGATTCACATAAAGGGACCTAATAAAATATGGAATACATAAGGCCCAGGTAAGTGGCAAACTAATAGTTAAACATAACATTCATCACAGAATTCATTAATTATACCAGCAGTGTTCTAACTAAAGTCTGATGGGCCCTGGTATAAAGTTTTTGCCTGTCTCCTCCACCCTCCTCAAATGTTGGTCAGATATATGGGGTCTTGTGATGCTTTAAATCCTATAAAGACATACGCGTTTCTCCCCTTCATGTAGTACATGTACTAATGTCCCCATACTGTACTAATGTCCTCCATCATGGGCCACTTCCTTTTAAATATATCCCTTGTCTTGGTATACTTGTTCCCATACTGGTATATATGTCCGACCATCCTGGTATATATGTTCCCCATCCTGGTATACATGTTTCCTGTCCTGGTATATAAGCCCCCATTCTAGATCCCATCCTGGTAAATATGTCCTTATCCTCGTATATATGTTGCCCATCCTGGTATACATGTCCCCCATTCTGGTATCTATGTCCCCAATTCTGGGACCATTCTGGTATATATGTCCTCATCCTGGTATATATGTCCCCCATCCTGGTACATATACTCCCAATCCTGGTACATATGACCTCATGCTGGTCCCATCCTGGTATATACCGTATGTCCTCATCCTGATATATCTGTCCTCATTCTGGGACTCATCCTGGTATATATATCCCTCTTCCTGCTATATATTTTACTCATCCTGGGCTCATCCTGTTATATATATTCCCATCCTGGTTTATACAGTTAGGTCCAGAAATATTTGGACAGTGACACAATTTTCGCGAGTTGGGCTCTGCATGCCACCACATTGGATTTGAAATGAAACCTCTACAACAGAATTCAAGTGCAGATTGTAACGTTTAATTTGAAGGTTTGAACAAAAATATCTGATAGAAATTGTAGGAATTGTACACATTTCTTTACAAACACTCCACATTTTAGGAGGTCAAAAGTAATTGGACAAATAAACCAAACCCAAACAAAATATTTTTATTTTCAATATTTTGTTGCGAATCTTTTGGAGGCAATCACTGCCTTAAGTCTGGAACCCATGGACATCACCAAACGCTGGGTTTCCTCCTTCTTAATGCTTTGCCAGGCCTTTACAGCCGCAGCCTTCAGGTCTTGCTTGTTTGTGGGTCTATCCGTCTTAAGTCTGGATTTGAGCAAGTGAAATGCATGCTCAATTGGGTTAAGATCTGGTGATTGACTTGGCCATTGCAGAATGTTCCACTTTTTTGCACTCATGAACTCCTGGGTAGCTTTGGCTGTATGCTTGGGGTCATTGTCCATCTGTACTATGAAGCGCCGTCCGATCAACTTTGCGGCATTTGGCTGACTCTGGGCTGAAAGTATATCCCGGTACACTTCAGAATTCATCCGGCTACTCTTGTCTGCTGTTATGTCATCAATAAACACAAGTGACCCAGTGCCATTGAAAGCCATGCATGCCCATGCCATCACGTTGCCTCCACCATGTTTTACAGAGGATGTGGTGTGCCTTGGATCATGTGCCGTTCCCTTTCTTCTCCAAACTTTTTTCTTCCCATCATTCTGGTACAGGTTGATCTTTGTCTCATCTGTCCATAGAATACTTTCCAGAACTGAGCTGGCTTCATGAGGTGTTTTTCTGCAAATTTAACTCTGGCCTGTCTATTTTTGGAATTGATGAATGGTTTGCATCTAGGTGTGAACCCTTTGTATTTACTTTCATGGAGTCTTCTCTTTACTGTTGACTTAGAGACAGATACACCTACTTCACTGAGAGTGTTCTGGACTTCAGTTGATGTTGTGAACGGGTTCTTCTTCACCAAAGAAAGTATGCGGCGATCATCCACCACTGTTGTCATCCGTGGACGCCCAGGCCTTTTTGAGTTCCCAAGCTCACCAGTCAATTCCTTTTTTCTCAGAATGTACCCGACTGTTGATTTTGCTACTCCAAGCATGTCTGCTATCTCTCTGATGGATTTTTTCTTTTTTTTCAGCCTCAGGATGTTCTGCTTCACCTCAATTGAGAGTTCCTTAGACCGCATGTTGTCTGGTCACAGCAACAGCTTCCAAATGCAAAACCACACACCTGTAATCAACCCCAGACCTTTTAACTACTTTATTGATTACAGGTTAATGAGGGAGACGCCTTCAGAGTTAATTGCAGCCCTTAGAGTCCCTTGTCCAATTACTTTTGTTCCCTTTAAAAAGAGGAGGCTATGCATTACAGAGCTATGATTCCTAAACCCTTTCTCCGATTTGGATGTGAAAACTCTCATATTGCAGCTGGGAGTGTGCACTTTCAGCCCATATTATATATATAATTGTATTTCTGAACATGTTTTTGTAAACAGCTAAAATAACAAAACTTGTGTCACTGTCCAAATATTTCTGGACCTAACTGTATGTCCCCATCCTGATACATCTTGGCATGTATATCCTCATCCTGGTATATATGTCCTCATCTCAGGCCCCATCTTGGTATATATGGTCCTCATCCTGTGCCTATCCTGATATGTATGTCCTAAGCAGAAGAGACTTGTTTGGGCTAAAGAACACAAGGAATGGACATTAGACCACTTGTTGGCCCTTTTGCCTTCACTCTGCGGTCCAGCTCACCCCAAACCATCTCGATTGGGTTCAGGTCTGGTGACTGTGGAGACCAGGTCATCTGGCGTAGCATCCCACCACTCTCCATCTTAGTCAAATAGCCCTTACACAGCCTGGAGGTGTGTTTGGGGTCATTGTCCTGTTGAAAAATAAATGATGGTCCAACTAAACGCAAACCGAATGGAATAGCACCCCGCTGTAAGATGTTGTGGTAGGCATGCTAGTTCAGTGTGCCTTCAATTTTGAATAAATTCCCAACAGTGTCACCAGCAAAGCACCCCCACACCATCACACCTCCTCCTCCATGCTTCATGGTGGGAACCAGGCATGTAGAGTCCATCTGTTCACCTTTTCTACCAAGACATGGTGGTTGGATGCAAAGATCTCAAATTTGGACTCCTCAGACCAAAGCACAGATTTCCACTGGTCTAATGTCCATTCCTTGTGTTCTTTAGCCCAAACAAGTCTCTTCTGCTTGTTGCCTGTCCTTAGCAGTGGTTTCCTAGCAGCTATTTTACCATGAAGGCCTGCTGCACAAAGTCTCCTCTTAATTGTTGTTCTAGAGATGAGAAGGTGTGTCCAAACTTTTGGTCTTTACTGTATATGGTCCCCATCCTGGGCCAATCCTGGTATGAATGTCCTTATCCTGGGCTCCACCCTAGTATATACAGTCCCTGTTAAGTCTCGAACGCTACAAAAAAAACCCCAAAAAAGCCCAACATTCTACTCTTCTCTCTCTGCTCCCAAAACGCGGGGTGTCCTCTGTAGGCAACATACTGTGGCCAGATGTTAACCTTGGCATGTGCGCCATGGAGCATGATGTCACTGTCATGCGTCCCCAGTTATTGCACACCAACGTCAGCTGCCAGCCAGTGTTTGGCCGGTAGCTTGTATTGCAGTGCAGGGACCTGTAGGGTCTCTTGCTGCAATGCATTTCAGCTGGATGTGTGCCCTTATATGCGCATCCATCTGAAACAAGCGCTGGGATCAACAGGCCCCTTGTACTCCTGGGCCCATTTATCGTTGCAACCTTTGCAACCGCAATCGTTATGCCCCTGCATACCAGACATAATAATCTGCATTGATAGAAAAGTTCAATCCTCTTAGGAAATTGGAAAGCATTTATTTTAGATTTTTTTTTGCCCATTTTGCTTTACCTTTTAAGTAAGTAGATTTTGTGGAAAGTGTCATTTAATACTCACATTTTAGCATGGAATCTGGTTTTACAAGCAATATATCTCTGTACTTGTGACTGATTGACACCATAAATTCCAGTCCATGTAAAGGTTCCTCCAATTATAATTGTCCAAAAGGAATGCCGCTGCAGTGGATTGGGGTTGAAACTAGAGATAATCAGAAATCAAGATTAAAATTACATTCTAATAGAAGCATTTTAGTAAGTACTGTAAATGAAATAGTGATGGTGTCAATGTGTTTGATATTCTCCATCAGTAGAAAGTTTAATTATAAAACATTTAATATAGTTATATGTACTGAAATATCACTTGCATTTTTCGGTTTGGCAATGTTTATTAGAATATAAGCAAAAGAAATAAATGAAGCAACATACAGGTATTATTTACTTACTCCCAAAAATTTAGTCTTCCTCCATAATATGAGTCATTCAAAATGGGTTCAATTCCACCTTGGACAACCACAGCTCGAATAATTACAGATGTAAACCCTGCAACCATGATCCCAACCTGGAAGACATCCGTCCACACAACTGCTTTAAGACCACCCTGCAAAAAATCATAAAAAAGTTAATGCAGGATTGTAAAAAATAACAGTAGTATAGTTATCAACCCTGGTAAGAGTAAGGCCTTGTTGCTCACGCTGTGTTTTTTCCTGCATTTGTTCCGAGTGTAATTTTGGTCCCAACTGCATGCATTTCCTTCCCCAGCAAAGCCTATGAGATTTCATTTTTGCTGTGCACACGTTGCAGGTGACACCAAAGATGCAGCATATCAATTCTTTTTGCGTTTTGTCCCTGTGTTTCGGAGGACTGGCAAATCAATCCCCCGATGGGGAGTCTATATTGTACAGTAAAATAAATAAATAAAATTGGCGTAGGATCCCCCATATTATGACACCAGCACAGATAAAGCCCGACAGCTGGGGACTAGTACTCTCAGGCTGGGGATACCATGGTTATTGGGCACCCCCAGCCTAAAAATATCAGCCAGCAGCTGCCCAGGATTGTCACATCCATTAGATGTGACAACCCCGACACTTTATCCGGCTCTTTCCGATTGCCCTGGTGCAGTGGCAATCGGGGTAATAAGGAGTTAATGGCAGCCCACAGCAGCCACTAAGTTCTAGATTAATGATGGCAGGCATCTATGAGACCCCCAACCCATCACTAATCTGTAAGTGAAAGAAATAAACACAAACACCAAAAAAATCCTTTATTTGAAATAAAAGACAAAAAAGCACCCTCTTTTACCAATCTATTAAGTCCCAAAACACCCAGGTCCGATGTAATCCACACGAGGTCCCAGGAAGCTTTCACCACTGCTACATCTGAAGCTCACAGCGAGCGCCATAGAACATGACTGCCTACTGTGAGCTCCACGCAGCGACTGAAGTGAGAAATCCTGATTCCAGCGGTATTTCACTTACTAGGCTGCATTAGTGTAGTTTTGATAAAATCATTGTTTAATCAGCAGGAGATTATCATGAGAGGACTACATGACCTGCTGCCAGGTAGTCTAGCATATTTTTGAGCTCTGTATAACTGCTAGATCTGCAGCAGGGAAAACTTTGATTTTATCAAAATGACAACAAACAGCTCATTAAGTGACACTACTGGAATCAGGGTCTCTGCCCCTACATTCTGCTAGCAAAAACCTGGTGAGAGATTCCCTTTAAGTATTCTGTCATTTTAGGGTGACTAATCAAAACGTCAATTTAGCTCCAATGAAGTAATCCTAATTACAGTTACATCATCTACTTTTATAAATGCTCTTTATGTAAGGTATACAGTTTTAGGATTTCTTAGCTTAGTTTTTTAGCATATTGACATGTTTCTATATGGTTTTTTTTAGATACAGTATGTCTCGTTCTTGCATTAAAAAATCGGATAGTTTTTGCTACATGTGCAAAGAAGTCACTTTTGCATCACAAAGACGAAACTTCACTATCATGATAAGAAAAGCCTAGAGCCTGTATTTTAGCTTCAGAAAAGGAGATGAGGACAAAAGTTGGCTTCACACATATGCTGCAATAGATGTACATCACATCTTACCCAGTGGATGCATGGGAAGAGGTATTCTAGGCCTTTTGCAGTCTGAATAATCTGGAGAGAGAAAACTGATCACACTACCATTTGCTATTCATACCTGATGTCCCCCATTAGGAAAGGAGTTTCAAGTAAGAAGTGGACTTTACAGTATCCAAACATACCATCTGCAATACACCCAGTACCACATACAGAAGAACTGCTGGTTCCAAAAGCACCACAGACATTTTCAGTTGAGTCAAGTGAGGAAGAAGAGAGTACTTGGTGTCATGAAGCATCTTCTGCTCCTAAACCAGACTTTCTGTCAGCAACATCAACTGAACCACACCTTATAACACAAATTGAACTGAACGATCTTGTTAGAGGATCTTGTTTGGATCTGCCCAAGAGTAAAGGGCGCTTTACACGCAGCGACATCGCTAGCGATGTCGCTATCGAAAGCACCCACCCCCGTCGTTTGTGCGTCAGGGGCAAATCGCTGCCCGTGGCGAACAATATCGATAGGATGCGTCACACATACTTACGTTCCTAGCGAGGTCGCTGTGGGCGGCGAACAACCTCTTTTTTAAGGGGGAGATTCGTGCCCCATCACAGCGACGTCACATAGCGGCCCACCAGTAGAAGCGGAGGGGCGGAGACCAGCCGCATTAACGACACGCCCACCACGATGCCGGCAGGACGCAGGTACGTTGTTGTTCGTCGTTCCCGTGATGTCACATGTAACGATGTGTGCTGCCTCAGGAATGATGAACAATCTGCGTCCAGCAACAATGTTTGGGAAATGAACGACGTGTCAACGATCAACGATTAGGGGAGTATTTGATCGTTAGCGGTCGCTTGTAGGTGTCACATGCAACGACATCACTAACAAGGCCGGATGTGCGTCACAAATTCCGTGACCCCAACGATATCTCTTTAGCGATGTCGTTGCGTGTGATGCAGCCTTAAGGCTGAGCTCTTAGGTTCCTGGCCACAGCAGTGGAATATCCTAGCAGGCAATGTAAATTTCTTTGTTCCCCAACAATGGTAGAGATCTTGTCCAATACTTATTCATGGAGGGTGATCTTGTGACATATAACATCAACAGTTTAATGGAAGCTCAAAAGATATGTCATAATCCAGAAGAATGGAGGCTCTTCATTGACTCATCCAAAACAAGCCTAAGGGCTCGTGCGCACGTTGCGTAATTGCATGCATTTACGCTGCATATAGCACTGCAGCGTAAATGCATGCGTCCTGCGTCCCCTGCACAATCTATGAAGATTGTGCATGAGACGTGCGCATGTTGCTTTTATGAACGCAGCAATTTGGGTGCTGAAATTTTGACCCAAATCCGTGCGTTCATAAAGGCAGCATGTCAATTATTTGTGCGCTATGGATACAGCTCCCACTCTGTTTATGGTGGGGTAACATCCATAGCGCATGAAATCGGCTTTTTTTGTACAGAAAAACTGCATCCATTATGCAGTGTTTCTGCAGCGATTTGACGTGCACATGTGCTGTCAAATCGCTGCAGAATATTCAGCAGTTACGTGCGCATGAGCCCTAAAAGCCGTCTTGCTGCATAAAGGCAAAAATCTACTTTCAATTCCAGTTGTTTATGCAGTCCACATGAAAAAAATCCATGACAACATGAAACAGCTGTTGAGGTGTCTGAATTATAACCAACATTTGTGGCCCCTCTGGTGTGACTTAAAAGTGGTTGCCCTCTTACTTGGTCTCCAGGGTCGATACACAAATTATTGAGAATATCACTACAAAAAATAAACTGGCCTCTCCCACATTCACTTTATCCAGGGAGTAAAAATGTCCTGCATCCACCACTTGCTTACCCACATAAGATTTTGTTACCTGCATTGTATATCAAGTTGGGCCTAATGAAGAACTTTGTAAAGACAATGGATAAAAATCCAAATGCATTCAAGTATCACATTGATACATTTACAAGGTTAGGGAAGCAAAAATAAAGGATGTCTTTATTGGAACTCAGATTTGCAAGCTTCTTCATTATGCAGGACAAGGAAAAGGCTACATGGGTAATATTCACATTAGTGGGAACTAATTTTTTGGGAAACTCAAAAGTAGATAACTATGAAGAGTTGGTGAAAAAAATCTCATCAAAACATATAGGGATCTTGGCTGTAACATGTCCTTAAAGATTAATTTCTTATATTCGCATCTAGACTTTTTCCACCAAACGGTGGAGCAGTGAGTGACAAGCACGGTCAGAGAGTTCACAAGATATTGTGGCTATGGGGAAAAGATATCAAGGAAAATGGAATGAATCAATGTTTGGAGATTACTGTTGGACAATTGCAAGAGATTGTTTGATGCAGGAGTAGAAGAGACAGACAAGCAAAAATAGATTTGTCACTGAATAAGTACCAAATTTTGTAGTGCCATTTCTGTAACTGTTCATAATTCACAATAGTGTTTAGACATGTTTTAATTATTTGAATTGTTGCTAAGTTTTCTCAAAAAAAATCAGAAAATTGGCATAAGTAAATATTCTGCATCTTTATATTTGCAACAATAATAATGTTTCAAAGTACTGAAACTTGTATGAATTAATTATATGTAACAGTTAAAGGAAAACTCTTTGATATCAAAGAAACAAGAGCCAACTAAACATATTTATTTCAGATTGGAATTCAGGAGAGTAACATCATTAAAAAATATGTCATTTGATAAATGAACCTGACAACTTTTGAAATATGTAGAACAGTGTAACAGAAAAATTAAGTAATTGATCAGACATTATTAAGAAACCTGAGTAGACACTTAAACCTTGTAGTGTTTTGTGTCAATTTGACAAACAGATGCCAAAATTGACATATTTTTACTAAGTTCTGATTTCTCTATTATCTGGTTATATTAATTTTTAGAATGACTGACCACGTAAAAAAATAACAAAACAAAACCATAAAAAACTGATATATTTAATTTTAACTGTAGTTTTTTGAATGACAATATGACAGCATTACTAACCATTGTGCAGTAAAAGGTACAGACTACTCCAGTGGCCACGACGGCACCCCACAAATGAAACTTAGTAACTGAAAAAGATGAATAAAAATATATATATATAAAAAAATAAGATAAAATTAGTTTAGCCTGTAGACAAAAGTACTAATACATATGTGCTCATGAATAAAACTAAAGCTGGCCATTCAAATAACTGTCAGATGAAGGCCATCCTTCCTGTTTTCCCAAAACAAATGTATGCTCAATTAGGGCAAGTGTGCATGTGTTCTGAATGGAAAAATGGAGTGCATGAGCTACTATATTTATTCTGATAACTTAGTACCAAAAAAACCTAAAAACTGTGATTTATTGACAAGAAGAAGGATTTTGGTACAATCTTTCAGCGAGAATGATCTTCCCTCACTCCTCTTCCCATCTCTGGAAATATCTAGGCAGGCCATCCACCCCACTCCTGCACCTTTGAAATAAGTTATACAAGCTCGATATGGTATGGTTTGGAGACTCCACTCCCAGACAAAAATTCTCAAATGGTGTGAGCACCCTGTATATGTCTATCTTCTTGGACATTGATGTAATAAAGCTCTGAAGCTGTTCATAAAAAAAAAACAAAAAAAAAAACACGTCCTGAGGAATATTGGTGTTAGAGAAAAAACTATGTAGTGGTTTGACACCAGTATCCGAGATGGAATCGTGAATGGCTGGTTGATCATGTTTCCTTTTGTTAAGGAACTTTGATTTATGGAATTCTGCTTGAAAATCTGGGTTGTTATCAACAGGGGTCAATGGACCAGTAATGGAGGATAATTTGAGATACTTATTGCCCCGGACCATAAAGTTCTTTAATTGTTTGGTAATAAAAGGCGTAGTAATAAGGTCAGAGCTGGGTGAAGTTCTGGTTCATAAGACCACTTTTGGATCTATATCAGCCTCTACCCATCTAATGTTTTTTTGACAAGAAAAGAAGGAGGGCAGCAACAGCAAATAATATACAATCGTGGTAACAAATCCATCTTGACAGCGTTAATCTTGCCAAACCAAGAAAGTTGGAGTTTGTTCCAGTTGTTAAGAGGTGACTCTATATTTCTCAAAATGTTGAGATGGTTTCATTTAAAGAGAAAGAGCGGGTCCGCTGTCATTTTAATTCCCAAGTATCTCAAGAAATTATTTTGCCACTTAAAAGGGAGAGAAGCACTGAGCTGGGTCACCAGCCCGGGAGGAAGAGAAACATTCAACATTTCGGATTCATGTGTATTTATTTTAAAATTACTCAGGGATCCGAATTTCTTTAGTTCAGCCAAAATATTTGGAAAGCTAACAAGTGGAAAGGTGACATAGAGAGGCAATTCATCTGTGAATAACACTAATTTATGGTCTCTGTTTTGAAATGTAACTCATTTAATTGAGACATTATGCTTTAAGGCCACAGCCAGGTTTTTCATGGTCAGGATGTAAAGCAACGGGGAGAGATGGCACCCCTGTCTAGTTCCATTGCAGATTGTCAGAGTGTTTGAGAGAGAACCATTAATTCTAATCTGAGCTGTAGGGGATGCATATAGTGCTGAAATTCTATTCATCATGTGCTTATCTATCCCTATGTTTCTAAGAATATGAAACATAAAATCTCAGTGCACCCTGGCGAAGGCTTTTTCAGCATCCACGGACAGTACACACATTGGAATCCTGCGCCGTCTGGCACCGTCTATCAGAGAAATGGTCCTCAGGGTATTGTCCCTGGCCTCTCTCCCGGGTACAACGCCCACCTGATCTGGATCCACCACAGAGAGATGCATCCTTTTCCGATTTGGGTATAACTGTGATGTGCACCATCAACGCCTGGGGTGGGAACAAACTCCCTGTGGAAATGTACTTACAGACCGATATTAACAATAGCTTTAAAAGTTATGAAAATTGTTTATAAAAATCTGTTGTAAACACATCTGGACTGCTACTGCATTAACCTCCTCCAGTGCAAAGTCCTCCTCCAGCCCTGGTAGTAATGCCTCATTCAGGACGGGGATCCTGTGAGATTTTTGATATGCCTGTATGTGATCCTGGGTCCCTTGTGTTGCAACACTCTCCTGTTTCTCCTGAGGTTGTATAAGGCTTCATAATATTTACAGAACCACTACAGGATATCCTGCTTACTATGTAAATTTCCTTCTCCCTTAGGGTCTTTTATGAAAGGTATGTAAGTGTTCATGGAATGGGGATAAAGAGCCCTTGCAAGGAGTTTCCTGCTTCTATTGCCCAGCTGATAAAAATGACTTTTTAGGCGCTCTCTGAGACCTCGTAAAGACACTATTGATCTGCACATGTAGCACCCCTGACTATATCAGGGGGCTACAGGGAACTGCATCCTGTCCCCCAGGGTGCAGGACCCAACCCCCATGTTTCCAGGTTCCCAATAACCGGTGTCACACCATCAGCACTACAAATCCCAACCACACCTCACAACAAACCTGTCAGACACACCAGTGGGATGGTCAAGCTGGAGTAGGGCCACCCACCTAGGGTTCAGACAGACTAGTTGGAGGGAAGTTCCAGAGAGTTCAGGGGAGTCGAGGAGTTGAGAGTAGCCCTCAAAGAGTGAGGAGCTGGGAGTAGTAGCTCCCAGGGAGTGAGACTAAGGTTGGGTCGCAGACAGTAGTCCGGGACCACAGGAGTCACGGACCGGTGGCAGTGACATAGGAAAGGGTGCAGCGGACATAGTCTAGTAGGAATGTCGGCATCAGAACCCCAAAAGAACTGATCGGTATCGAGCACGACGGGGTACAGGACCCTAGGTCGGGAGCAGGTTTATCTGTCCTGATAATGAACCTGGGAGGGAGAGTATCTTCATGAACTTCCCTAAGAGCTCAGAGATTGAAAGCATCAGCACAACGCAGGGGATAGGTTCTCCATAACAAGCAGCCCAATTGAAATCCCAAGTGCCAGCCATCAACAGCACAGCTGCCCTACACACAGGTAGCAGGGCCCCAACAGCTTCATGCCAAGGGGCCACAACAGACAACTAAAATTGTGCACAGAGGCAGGGTCCAGTGTTGTGAATGTTAGTTATGTTTTGGCTGCTGGGAGGCTCCCTCTGGTGGCCAGGAATGGTTTTGACTTGGACCAGGTATGTTGTGCAATGGGCGTTTCCTTTGCTAACTCTCTGCTTATTTAAATCCTGGTCTGATAGCAGGTGATGCCGGATGTCAGTTGTTCTTTGTATCACCAGCCTGCTTCATTCTGCTCCACACCACATCTACCCCAGATAAGTGCTTGCTCTTTATTTATTGTTTGGTTCTTTTGCTCTTTTCTGGGTTTGTCACTTTCTGTGGTTGTTTTCAGTTTATTTGCTTGCAGGGATTTTCCCCTCAGTTTTTTTGGCTGGGGAACTCCCTGCAGTTCTGTTTGGAGTATAGCTCCTTTGGGTCCATGTGTTTGTGGCTTGTTGAATTTATTATGATTCTTGTTTTCTGTTCATTGGTATGACAAAAGCACCTGGTATAGGACAGAGTTCAGATCGTGCGATCTGAGGGCCTTTTTGTACTATCAGGAATTTGGAATTTTGCAGGGTTTTTCTCTGGCCACCATCAGTCCCTTTCCTGTCCTTTCCTATTTTAGTCAGTGGGGGCCTCACCTTTTGCTAATCTTGTCATCTATCTGTGTATTGTGTTTTTCCTATATCACCGCAGTCTTTGAATGTGGGGGGCTTACTATTTTTGTCTATTTTCTGAGGCAGAGAGTTATTCATCTTTCCTTCCTTTAGGATAGTTCGTTCTCTGGCTGGGTTCGCGGTGCACAGGATGTTAGTTCACCCCTCGGCTACTTCTAGTTGTGATGGTTAGTAAGGGGATGGCGGCCAGATTAGTTGCCAATGCTCTTGTCACCTTTTACCAATGATTTGTGGTGGTCTTCCATGGTTCCGGATCATAACAGTCCAGACTATCAAGTGACACCGGTGGGAGCGGACACCTGGACGGGCTTCCTTGTAGAGACTGTGATGCACAGAGCCTTTGGTTTATCATCAGTGTGAGTGTCTGATTTATAATCCTCATCCTGCACCACGACTACCCACAGTGAGTAATCTGGTCCCCTTGCACCCTGCGCTCCCAAACATCCCACCAAAATCCCCAGAGGCCGGAGCCTTCCCTACCTGCGGAGGGACTCACACCTTGCTGCTCCACACATCTGCCCAGGTACTCCTTTCAGCAGCGGCGGTACTCCCATTACCGCAACACGCAGGTGGCGTCACAAACTTCTCCCCTGTAAATATCCCCTTTCCAAGGATCGGAGTGCTAGCCGAGCACGGGTCCAGACCCCTCAAGCCACGACCACCCCAGATCCGAGCAACCCGGTCTGCGCCGGGGCGGCACACATGCACTAAACACAAATTATGCCCCTCAATGAGGACATTAGCACAGAGTTTGGGATATGCAGCTAATGGTAAAGGTCAAGGAATGGTGTGTTTATAGGAGAACTATCAATAGCTAAGAGATGCATATTTCAAAAATGGAATGATGTCTAAAAGGCTAGAAATCGCTTCATCTTATTTCTCATCAATCTTCTTTCTTACCTTGATTCAGAGCCAGAGCAGGAGCATAAATTACAATTCCAGTATAAAGAATCTAATAAAAAACAAAACAGTAATAAGTATATTACAGGAGTAAAAATGCAAAATAAATCACTAAACAATAGATGATTGTTAAATCAGTTCCTCTGCAAAATAAAAGAGTAGACCCATCTGTATCTTCATTGCCAACCTTCCTGCCCACTGAGTTATATAAAAATGGGCAGAAGAGGCAATTGTTGGTAAATGATGTTAGCACCCCTGCCTGCCCTTCCACAGGAGACTGTTCTGACATGTAAAATTATATAATATTAGGTTTATTACAGTATGTGGACGCGGTTTAAGGCTATTGCTTTCACTTATGTCACATGAGGAATAGCGGTATTTTAGATTGATAAAGATTTGACTTATTTAGGATTTATTTAGGAATCACTAGACCGATCATTCCCCTTTGTCCTAGAAATATATTTGAGAATTGATTAAATAGAGATAATGATGGATGTTTAGAGATATGATGGCATCTATACTTATATCTAGATCCTGAAGGCTATGATGTGATGCATCATTTAAGAAATTAAATATATTATCATGTGTGATGGCATTGATTACGAATTAAATGCATTATCATATATAGTGGAATAAATTGAGGATTAAAAGCATCATCATATATAATGGAATTTAATGTGCATTATATGAAGAGCCACGTAATAAATGGCATTGGGGCTGAGAAATAGACAGTCTCTACACTTAGCTAGTTTATATATTACAACACATATACACATGTATAAATAGATATATTCTTGTTTGATATTCTTTATGTATATGTCATTGTAAACAGACAGAAGAGAGCCCTGTTCAAGAACAGTACATGGGCCCTTTGATGTCCAATAGCTCATCATAATGTACAATTACATCTGCTTTGGAGGTAGAAATGGGCTTCCTCACCCCTTGGACCCCAGGCTGCACCAATCAATATGTCCTGATATTGGATGTACAGTCATATGAAAAAGTTTGGGCACCCCTATTAATGTTAACCTTTTTTCTTTACAACAATTTGGGTTTTTACAACAGCTTTTTCAGTTTCATATATCTAATAACTGATGGACTGAGTAATATTCCTGGATTGAAATGAGGTTTATTGTACTAACAGAAAATGTGCAATCCGCATTTAAACAAAATTTGATCGGTGCAAAAGTATGGGCACCTCAACATAAAAGTGACATTAATATTTTGTAGATCCTCCTTTTGCAAAAATAACAGCCTCTAGTCGCTTCCTGTAGCTTTTAATGAGCTCCTGGATCCTGGATGAAGGTATATTTGACCATTCCTGTTTACAAAACAATTCCAGTTCAGTTAAGTTTGATGGTCGCCGAGCATGGACAGCACGCTTCAAATCATCCCACAGATTTTCAATGATATTCAGGTCTGGGGACTGGGATGGCTATACCAGAACATTGTAATTGTTCCTCTGCATGAATGCCTGAGTAGATTTGGAGCGTTTTTTAGGATCATTGTCTTGCTGAAATATCCATCCCCTGCGTAACTTCAACTTCGTCACTGATTCATGCACATTATGGTCAAGAATCTGCTGATACTGAGTTGAATTCATGCGACCCTCAACTTTAACAAGATTCCCGGTGCCGGCATTGGCCACACAGCCCCAAAGCATGATGGAACCTCCACCAAATTTTACTGTGGGTAGCAAGTGCTTTTCTTGGAATGCCGTATTTTTTTGCCTCCATGCATAACGCCTTTTTGTATGACCAAACAACTCAATCTTTGTTTCATCAGTCCACAGGACCTTCTTCCAAAATGTAACTGGCTTGTCCAAATGTGCTTTTGCATACCTCAGGTGACTCTGTTTGTGCCGTGCTTGCAGAAACTACTTCTTTCGCATCACTCTCCCATACAGCTTCTCCTTGTGCAAAGTGTGCTGTATTGTTGACCGATGCACATTGACACCATCTGCAGCAAGATGATACTGCAGGTCTTTGGAGGTGGTCTGTGGATTGTCCTTGACTGTTCTCACCATTCTTCTTCTCTGCCTTTCTGATATTTTTCTTGGCCTGCCACTTCTGGGCTTAACAAGAACTGTACCTGTGTTCTTCCATTTCCTTACTATGTTCCTCACAGTGGAAACTGACAGTTTAAATCTCTGAGACAATTTTTTGTATCCTTCCCATGAACAACTATGTTGAATAATCTTTGTTTTCAGATCATTTGAGAGTTGTTTTGAGGAGCCCATGATGCCACTCTTCATAGGAGATTCAAATAGGAGAACAACTTGCAAGTGGCCACCTTAAATACTTTTTCTCATGGTTGGATACACCTGCCTATGAAGTTCAAAGCTCAATGTGGTTACAAAACCAATTTAGTGCTTTAGTAAGTCAGTAAAAAGTAGTTAGGAGTGTTCAAATCAAGAAATTGATAAGGGTGTCCATACTTTTGCAACGGTCAAATTTTGTTTAAATGCGGATTGCACATTTTCTGTTAGTACAATAAACCACATTTCAATCCAGAAATATTATTCAGTCCATCAGTTATTAGATATATGAAACTGAAATAGCTGTTGCAAAAACCCAAATTGTTATAAAGAAAAAAGGTTAACATTAATAGGGGTGCCCAAACTTTTTCATATGACTGTATGTAATGGTGGGGGTTTGCCTAGCTCTATTTAAGTATGTGCAGTCTATAAAGCCCGTTATTAGCATTGCCCTAATAGCTTAAAAATGGAGATACAGTATCTAGGTTACTGCTGAGCCCCTGACAAAACAAGGCAGCTATGTCACGATATGACTGCAGGATAGCGAGGGACAGGGGGCTCTTATACTGTCCCTTACGCTAGGGAACCCTAGGCTATCCCTAACCTCTATATTACCCATGACGGTAAGAGATTCCAGAGTCCTGTACCTTACTATCCTCCTGACCAGAAGTAAACTGTCTCCTCCCTCCTCAGGGAAGGAAGTGACAGGAGTGCGATGCCAACACAAATAAAGACAGACCGAGAAAAAAAAACCTCAAGATACCGTGCAAACTCACAGGAACAAACAGTAAGAAACTAAGAAGAAAAGCAAGAGAAGCAAGGCCCCAAACAAAGGACAACAAGGATTAACACCATAACCACTCACAGCAAATTAAGTACTACAACCACCAGTAAGTCTGGATCACAACACCTCATCAGACCAGTATAGAGAAGCTATAGCTGGCATTAAAGGAAGTGTCCAGACAGCATACATAGGAGTGGAGCGATTGTGACTGGCTCTCTCAGAATGTGATAAAAGGAGACTAAAGGGTGCTTTACACGCTGCGACATCGCTACCGATATATCGTCGGGGTCACGTCTTTAGTGACACATCCGGTGCCGGTAGCGACATCGCAGCGTGTGACACCAAGGAGCGACGATCAACGATCGCAAAGTTGTCCAAAAACGGTGATCGTTGACACATCGCTCCTTTCCTTAATATCGTTGCTGCTGCAGGTACGATGTTGTTTGTCGTTCCTGCGGAAGCACACATCGCTATGTGTGACACTGCAGGATAGACGAACATCTCCTTACCTGCGTCCACCGGCAATGAGGAAGGAAGGAGGTGGGAGGGATGTTACGTCCTGCTCATCTCCGCCCCTCCGCTTCTATTGGGCGGCCGCCTAGTGACGTCACGGTGACGTCGCTGTGACGCCGAACGCACCTCCCCCTAGAAGGAGGGATTGTTCGGTGGTCACAGCGACATCACTGCACAGGTATGTGCGTGTGACGCTGCCGTAGCAATAATGTTCGCTACGGCAGCGATCACCAAATGTCGCACATTCGACAGGGGCGGGTGCTGCCGTGCTCGACTTCGCTAGCAATCGCTAGCGATGTCGCAGCGTGTAAAGTACCCTTAACAAGCAGCCCAGCAGAGATTAAAGCAAATATATCATCAGGTTCTTACCACCTAATCTGATAGCAGCCTAACATAGAGGCAGATATCCTGAATCCAGTGGTGTTTCACTTACTGGGCTGCTTACTGTAGTTGTGATAAAATCCCTGATTAATCAGCAGTAGACTATCATTATAGAACTACTTAGAGTGGTGGCAGGTAGTCCAGCATATTCATGAGCTCTGTATAACTGCTAGATCTGCAGCAGAGAAAATACTAATGTAATCAAAATGACAGCAAACAGCTCAGTAAGTGACACATTGCTGGAATCAGAATCTGTCTCTACATTATGCTGCTCTCAGATGAGGTAGCAAAAACCTGGGGACAGATTCACTTTAACACCTGCTAGCCTGCCTATGAACTACAAGTATGTAGGTCGATGCCTGAACCTGCCTGCACTGATCACAACAGACATCAGAAAAGTTAGCAGGCCGAATGTCAGAATCAGTAGTCTCCACAGATCCTGATGTTGGCTATGTTTTGAAAAACCTCCTTGTAACAAGCTATTAGGGGTACTTTGCACGCTGCGACATCGCTAGCCGATTGTAGCGATGCCGAGCGCGATAGTCCCCGCCCCCATCGCAGATACGATCTCTTGTGATTGCTGCCGTAGCGAACATTATCGCTACCGCAGCTTCACACACACTTACCTGCCCTGTGACGTCGCTCTGGCCGGCGACCCGCCTCCTTCCTAAGGGGGGGGGGTCGTGCGGCGTCACAGCGATGTCACACGGCAGGCGACCAATAGAAGTGAAGGGGCGGAGATGAGCGTGACGTAAACATCCCGCCCACCTCCTTCCTTCCTCATTGCAGGCGGGACGCAGGTAAGGAGATGTTCCTCTCTCCTGCAGCTTCATACACAGCGATGTGTGCCGCCGCAGGAACGAGGAACAACATCGTACCTGTCGCTGCAGCGAAATTATGGAAATGACCGACACTACACAGATCACTGATTTTCGATGCTTTTGCGATAGTTTATTGGTGCTTCTAGGCTTTACACATTGCGACGTTGTTACTGGCGCCGGATGTGCGTCACTTTCGTTTTGACCCCGACGAGATAGCAGTAGCGATGTCGCTACGTGCAAAGTACCCCTTAGAGTTTTGATGAAGCGCATAGGGATGTTCAAAATGACGTCTAGTTCGTCACAATGGCTACACGATTTATCTCCATGATTTTAGCTCTCTTATAATGGTTCATATTTTTCTCGTATTGCCTGTTAGTGTATGACATTTGGGAATTCATCATGGAGACACAAAGACAATGAAAGATGCAAACTATAATGCTGAAATATTATAGACTTGAGCTCAAAGCAATCTGCAATTTGAAGCTGTTCAGTTGTGATATTTGCTGGATTGTGGAAACTATAAGTAATAACAGCAGCAATGGCAGCAATAGTTTGTGACGCTGTACAAATTATATTATAGATCTATTTAATTGGCATTCGTGTGGCATTATTCATTAGAAAATATTATTACTTTCATTAACAAGTGGCCGCTAATAGCACTTCATTACTGTCATAATATTGATATCGAGAATTGTGTAATATACAAGAATACATAGGAAATAATTGATAGCGCTCCTATACATATAATATATATTTAATAGGATAGCGATTGGAATGTGAAACAATACTGGCTCTGGTCGTTCGTTTTATTTAATAAATAATAATATAGTTTTGGCTAAATTATATTAGTTTTGGAAGTAAGAATTATATTTTTTATTATTATTATTATCATTATACTCTAAGCCACCGTGAACGCCTTGAGTATTTGGTGAGTTTTTTTTACCTCAGTACAGTATTTGTAGCCAAAATCAGCAGTGGGACAATCAGAGGAAAAGTATAATAGAAACACGTCACCACTTCTGTATTTATTATCCACTTCTGGTTTTGGTAAACAAATCCTGAAGTAAAAATCTCACCAAATACTCAACGTGTGCACGTGGCCTTACAGTGACTTGGGACTGTGTTAGGCCCCGTGCACACTTTGAGTATTTGGTGAGTTTTTTACCTCAGTATTTGTAAGCTAATTGTACAGTGGGTAAAAAAGGCAGAAATCTTGCACTTGTTTGGGCTCGCTCACACGAGCGATGATTCTCTCTGGTCAGAGCGTGAGCTGTGTGTCAGTTTACTGTGATCCGATGAGAGAATCATATCACAAGTCCGGAGAGGACAGAAAACTTAGCTTCTCAATCTTCTCCATTATCTGTGTCCACATAAATTGGACAGCACTTGGATGATAGCCGAGTGCAGTCCGATGATTTATCTGCTCCTAATGGGTGCACGTGATCCGATATATGCTGCCAGTTGCAGCATGCTGCAAGGTTTTTTAATGTCAAATCAACATGAGAAAAAATACGCTGATCGGCACTGCCCCATAGTATAACACTGGTCCGAGTGCTATTCGATAAAACGTCGGCTAGCACTAGTTTGATGTATATGCTCGAGTGAGCACAGCCTTTTTATTACATTTTTCTACTGGTTGCTCCACTTCTTGTTTTCTATTGCAAATACTGAGGTAAGAAAACCACCAAACAGTTAACTTGTGCATGCGGCCTAAGGCCCGTTTCACACGTCAGTGAAAAACACAGACGTTTTTCACTGGCGTGTAAAACACGCACATGTCCCTGCGTGTGCCGAAAATCACGGCACACGTGGGTTGTCTAAGTGCAATCCGGGCTCCGTTCTCCGTGGCCCGTGATTGCACTTAGAAATCAACTCACCTGTGCGCGCTCCCGCTGTCCATGGTGCTGAATCCTCCCGCGGTGCAGCATCCGGCCGGCGCTGACCCCCGCAGCAGCTGCTTCCGGGTCGGCTGTGTCGCACATAATGAATATGCGCGACAGTAATCAGCCGGCTCAGAAGCAGCAAGCTGCACGGGCTCCAGAGGACATCGCTGGACGCCGGGTGAGTTAAAATGTTTATTATTTTAAATGCACGTTTTTTTCTGGCACGTGTTTCACGGACCACACCACTGCGTGGTCCATGGGACATCAGTGATGCCAGAAAAAAATGGACATGTCTCCGTGCGGCAATCATGCACACGCGGGTACGCTGCACGGAGACACGTGCAGTGAAAAATCACTGACGTGTGAGCAGACTCATTCATTATAATGGGTCTGCGTATGTCAGTGATTCTGGTACATTTAAAAAAAAAAGCACAAACGTCCCAGAATCACTGACGTGTGAAAGGGGCCTTATACTTTCCCTCTGATTGCGCCACTCCTGGTGTTGGCTACAAATACTGAGGTAAAAAACCTCACCAAATACTCAGTGTGCATGTAGGAGTATATTATAATATAGCGTGCACAATATTAAAAGCTCATTTTCTGCTGTATTACCATAATTATCAGCAAGTGTGATTAAAAGCACAGTACTTAAAAAAAAATCACATAAAATGGTAGTTAACATTAACAGTCCAAATCCAGCAGTCAGCAGCACTTTAAATGAGAATAATATTTTTGTTACTTTTTGGACATTACATACCGTTTGGATGATGAATAAGATGGTGCCAATAAGCCGTACAAATTTGTTAAATCGGAGCTCAAGATACTGTGAAAATAATGAATAGATAATATAATGGTTATTAGATGATTTTAATTAATATGTAGGAAATAACATCTGAATTAAATACTGAATGTAAGAAATATATATATATATATATATATATATATATATCATTTTATATGAGTTTTGGCTTGGACCATGAGGGAGGCAGCTAACACCACTGAAACGCGTAGTCCGTTTTTGTGTGTGTCTTGCATCCACCATATGCCATGAGCTCTGTATTATTTTAATTGTGCTTAATAAAGAGAAACAATTTTTTTACTGCCACCTGGACTTACCAATTTCTTGCTGGATCCATTCCATTGTTTATATATCATGGATGAATGATCTTTTTTTATATATATATATATATATATATATATATATATATATAGGTATATATACTGTGTATATATATATATATATGTATGTATATATATATATATATATATATATATATATATATATACACACACATACACACAGTATATATACACCTATATATATATATATATATATATATATATATATAAAAAGATCATTCATCCAACTCTGATTAGTTATTATAGCACATAGGATGGCTCTAGTCACAACCTACAGGTTACCGGTAGCAAGGTTTAATTTTTCGAGTTACCAGAAGGAATTATTAACCTGCATCTTGAGAAGCTTCTGTAACTGTTAACTACACCAGAGTACATTGCATCCTCTACTGATGATTCATCGTAATAACAGATTCTTATCCAGACACTCCAGTAAGGAAGAAAAACAGTTTGTGTTAGTTATGAATCAACATGTCACGTTTATAATTAATCAGGACAGATATTGTTGCTCAGATGTGTGAATTGTGATACACTATATCAGTCCTTTAAGACTTCTAATGATTACGTCTCCAGGACATGAGATGGTAAATTGGCAAGCTTTATCAAAACTAGTATGATTTGCCAACTATCACATTACAGCTTTCATTTTTCGGAAGAACCTTTGGACTCGTTTGATCTAATTATAACCAATATTCACTACAATATAAAGCCAACTGACTCAATAGTAGAACGTCTGGAAATCTGGAATCTTTAATTCTTTACTGCTACTTTTTACAGCATCAAAGCCAAAATCAACAAAGGGTCCAAATCACAAAAGGACTGCAAAATGTTTCATTTCATCTTTTTTTCACTTTCTAAGTTCTAACCCTGGGTTTGGCTTACAAATGCTGATGAAAAATACGGATCAAGATAGTAACCCGAGTATCCGGCATGAGGGCGGAAACAAGAATGGGCTACTCAATGATATAATATTTAATCATTTAAGTAATACCTTATCTACAAACGATCAGAGAACCTATTTAAAGGGTTTTTTCACTTTTAGAAAAGGGGAACCAAATATCATCTATAATGTAAATTAGCAAAATCGGATAGTAGTCACCTTGCTTGGGTCCAGAGGTAGCTTTCTGCTGTTGCTCTTGGTCTCAGTGTTTTGAATGCAGTTGTAATCAACATTTCTAATCACCGCTGCAGCCAATCACTGAGCCCAGTGGTTAAGGAAAATAGAAGAAGATACTGAGCTTATTGATATGATGTGAGCTGCAACCAAAATGCTGGACCTGTGGAAAGTGAGAACTATCCGATTTGGATATTTTTACATTAGTGGTAAAGTTTCTAAAAGTAGAAACCTCCTCTAAGAGGTGAAATATATAAGATTACTCACAGCCTGCCACTATAATCTAATCTGTGGAATATATAACATTGCTCACAACCTGCCATAATGTATAGTTAGCAACATTTTTTACATCAGCTATATAATTGCGCTTACCTCATAGGTGCTGGTGATGCCCAGTCTGTAGAACACTGGCAGAAATATTTCCGATGAGAGTACCACAACAATGGCATATGTTATAGCGAATATGGTGAACATGGCACCAAATCTGTATACCTCTGCTGGGGTACCCAACACTGTAACAGCAGACATGAAGCTGGCAGTAAGGGAAAGAGCCACTGGTACAGCAGTCATGCTCCTGCCTCCCATTAGGAAATCTTTTGAGGTCTTCTGTCCGCCACCAGCAAAAGCATAGTAAATCCCAATGACAGCAGAGATGAGCAGCATTAGGGCAAAAACAACATAGTCCCAAGCTGTAAAAGAGCCAATGTCACCTGGAACAGCCATAGTTGCTCTGATGTGCAGTAGGATGTGAAGAACTGCAAGTAGAAGCCAGTGGGCAACACGGGCAGGATGAGGAAAGGTGTGATCGAATACTTGGGCTGGCTTTCAGCTACCTCTGAACTGTTATATGCAAATCACAATTGCACTTAGTAACTGAGTAAAGGAAAAAGAAACACCAAAGTACACAGAGTACTCAAAGACTGGCAAGGTGCAGATGGGATTGTGCCTCAGGGCAAGGTTGTCATTATAACAATATGACAGCAGGTGGAATTGCCACACAACTAGATAGAGCCCAAGAGAGGATATCAACTATGATGAGATAGAAAGCCCATACTACATGAATAGGTGAGAACATAAAAAAGGAATAAAAAGGACATAGAAGGTTGTGTAGAACACAGATGCTAAAAAGCCGAGATGGACTGCCTAACAGAAAAAGACAGGTAATCGAAATCTGAGTGATATGCAAGGAAAGTTAAAGGATCTTGGAGAGTGGAGTAGGTGGGCTCAAGAAAAAAAAACCTAGAGGAAGGAACCTTTTATAAAACAGCCAGCCTATAAGGTGGACCACCACATTGTCTTGTCCCACAGATTTCACACCTCTAGTCTGTGAATTATGCAGGATTCAGAGGAATGGTGGTGATTAATTTAGCATAATGCACTAAGAGATGGCACAGGACAATGAATGGACGTCTAGAGAAGAATTGACCTGAAACATTGTCCTCTAACTCTATCATGTCAGCATAAGTCCACGTGACAATAAGTTTCACCTAACAAAAGGAATTCCAAGAAGGGCTTTCGTTAACACTTAATTTTATTTTTCTAGTAGAAAGCAACTAATAATTCTGTCATCGCAGCTTCTTAACAAAGGTTTAGTTGTATATGTCATAATCTTAGACACAAGTTTATTCAGTGACAGTATCTTAAGATTTGTCTATTTCTTCCACAATGGCACTTTTGTCTAACTGCTATGAAAAGTACCACAACACAGCTGCAGTCCTATTTTTTTTAACCATGCAGAGTACAGGAGTACTGTTGTGTAGAGAAAATTTAAACTTAAAGGGATTTTCCAGTTTTTTATATTTAAAGAAGTGGTTCACGCATATTTATTATTTGCTAGACGATATTATGTTGAGAAGCAATGTTTCTCTCAAATACCTTATGGCGATGGGGAACAGCAGTCCGCAATAGCGCCTCTCACAGGCACTATTGCCAACATAAGGTATTTGAGAGAAACATTGTTTCTCAACATAATATTGATCTAGAAAATAATAAATATGGGTGAACCACCTCTTTAATGGTTTAGCCTAGATGAAATCAGTAGGGTGTTCCAGCCCTGAACAACTCATTGATCAGCTTTTTAATAAACACGTCCCTTGCTTCCCTGGTATGGCTCCATACTTTTAGTAAGGGTACGGTTCCACTAGCGTATACCTTCCGATGCAAGAGCATTGGAAGCAATATGCTAATGACGTTCTGCTGCGAGTGTCAGCCAAGGGTCATGCGACTTTCATACGCTTTTGCGATCGGATCACAGGTGCAGAGAAGAGGGAGGGAGCACTTTCTCCCCATCTCCTCTGTGGCCTGTCTCTGCGTATATCCCACTGCACTCGGATTACATGCGAGTGCAGTGCGATCTTTCACAGACACCGATAGACTTGTATGGGGTGCGTGACCCGAAACTCGCTGCCCAATGCAGCATGCTGCATTTCATTCTGCATTCCGCTATGACATGAGAAATCAATCGCAGATGGACGCTGTCCAATAGTTTTGCAGTGGTGTGAGTGCAGTCCAATATTTTATTGGATTGTACTCGTCAGTGGAACTTTACCCTGTGCAATTCCACAATTGTTTTTTTTTTTAAATTTACCATTTTTACTATATGGTAAAACTGATGTGTCCATAAGATGATCTGAGGCTCAGTGATGGCTTATTTTTTGCGTCCTGAGCTGACGACATTTTTACGAATATATCATTTTTAGGTAGATACAATGTTTTGATTGCCTCTTATAGCAATTTAATGCATTTTGAAGTTTGCAAAAAAAACATATTTTTTTTTTTTGTTACGCTGTTATTTTGATAGATAAGCAATTTCTGAAAGCGGTGATACCAGAGCTCCATCTGCACACTCGCCGACTCCGGGAGGCATTTTTTGAAGCCCACATAGCTCTCTTGAGCCGAGACCTCCATCTACGCACACACCGACTCCAGGTGGCATTGTCTGAAGCCTGCACCGCTGGCAGAGCATCTTACCCTCCTCCCTGCCCTACTCCACACAGCCCGCACCGCAGCCAGCACAGCTCCACACCGCCGACAAAGCATCTCACCTTCCACACACCTCTACTCCACACAGCTCATTCTCCTCCTCCCGGTAAGCTAAATTGAGATTTTAAGATGCACACCTCATTTTCCTCCCAAATTTTTGGGAGCAAAAGTATGTCTTATAATCCGAAAAATACAGTAAGTCCATTGAGTTCAACTCATAGCCTTACATGTTAATTCAGAGGAAAGTAAAAACCCCATGAGGCAGACACTAGACTCCATAATAGGTGAAAAATTTCTTCCCAACTCCACATTCTGCAATTGACTAGTTCCTTGGATCATCTCCGCATCAGAGAATCCAATGCACATATCCAGTTATATAATAATTTTCAAGAAAGGCATCCAGGCTTCTCTTAATTCTAGTAATGAATCAACCATTACAACATTATGTGGCAGAGAGTTTCATAGTCTCACTGCTCTTACAGTAAAGAATCTGCATCTGTGATTGTGATTAAACCTTTTTTCCTCTAAACTTAGTGAATGCCCACTTGTTCCCATTGCAGGCCTAGGTGTAAAATGATCATTAGAGAGAGCTCGAGAGCTCTATACTGTCACCTCATATATTTATACATTGCAATAAGATCTCCTTTAAGCCTTCGTTTTTGCAAACTGAATAACCCCAACTTTAATAACCTGTTTTGGTATTGCATTCCTCCCATTCCTTTAAAAACCTTGGTTGCTCTTCTCTGCGCCCGCTCTAGTTGAGCCATGTCCTTCTTATACACCAGAGACCCAAATTTTACACAGTATTCTAAGTGTGGTCGGACTAGTGACTAGTATAGAGGCATAACTACAGTATGTTCTTCTCATGAACATCTATGCCTCTTTTAATACATCCTATTATTTTATTAGCCTTGCAGCAGCTTCCAGACACTGATTAGTAAAGTGTAGTTTGCTGTCCACAAATACACCCATCTTTTTCAGTGACAGTTTTTCCAAGTGTTTTACAATTAAGTACATAATTTTACATTTTATTTCCTCTGCCCAAGTGCATGAAATAAAATGTATCTACATTAAACTTCAATTGCCATTTCTCAGCCCAAGCCTTCAGCTTACACAAATCCTTTGGCAATATTAAATTATCCTCTTTTGTATTGATTACCTTGCAAAGTTTAGTATCATCTGCAAATATTGAAATTCTACTCTCCATGCCCCCTACAAGGTCATTAATAAATATGTTAAAAGAAGAGGGCCCATTTCTGACCCCTGTGGCACCCCACTGTTAACTGTGACCCAATCCGAGTGTGTTCTTTAATAACCACCCTTTTGTTTCCAATTATTGAGCCAGTTCTTAGCCCAGTTATACATATTTTCTTGTATTCCTATTAATCTCATTTTATGTATCAACCTTTTGTGTGGCACTGTATCAAATGCCTTTGAAAAAACTATATAGATAACATGTACAGCATTTCCCTGGTCCAGTCTGGAACTTACTTTCTCATAGAAGCTTATCACATTAGTTTGACAGAACCGATCCCTCATAAACCCATGTTGATTCTGGGTAATGAGGTTATTCTTCTGAAGCTGATATAATCTGATCGCTTGTACTGTACAGAGTTCTGTAGAGCACAAATGCTGTGTTCCTATAAATGCCAGCGCTCACAGAAACTACGTCATGACAGTGACCGGGGTCACCAGCTGACCCCTAGCTGCCATAACAACCCATCGGCACCCCGTGATCACATCACAGGACCGCTGATGGGAGCAAAGGGAATAACACACTCTCTGCCGGCTTGCATTAAATCTCACTGTAAAAGATTCACAGCGGGATTTAACTAGTTAAAAGCAGCAGGCGGATCTCCGATCCACCTGCACCAGTTAGAGGCATAAATCGGCTGATCAGATCAGCCGACATGTGCCAGGAAAGGTGCAGGCTCAGTGTGTGAGCCAGCCTCACAGGGAGCGTGACGCACTATGATGTACTGCTACGTCATAGGTCATACACTTACATTTGCGTATAACTTGAATGAGTGCTGTCCGTTGTTTTATTGGATAGCACTTGCAACAATACTATACTATGTATAGTACTTATACTATGGAGCAGTGCTGACTAGGATTTGTACTAGTAAAAGAGCAACTACAAATGCCATCTGCTGCACGTATAAGTATGTGCGCACAGTGCGTTTTTTGTAGTGATTTAGCGTATTTTTCGGGTGCGTTTTTGGTCTATGAGTTATGGTCTGAGTTTTGATTTTTGCTGATCCACAGTGCTTTTTTTTAGCTGCAAAAACGCAGCAAAACACAGTGACCAAAAACGCAGCAAAACGCAGTAAAAAATGCACAAAAACGTTTTGGTTTTTTTGCAGGTGCGTTTTTGTGAGTTTTTTTGCAGCCAAAAATGCTTCATCTTTGTGGTCACAAAAAAGGCAACGTGCGCACATAGCCTAAAGGCCGCTTTACACGTTGCGATATCGTTACCAATATCGCTAGCATGCGTTCCCGCCCCCATCGGTTGTGCGTCACGGGCAAATCTCTGCCCGTGGCGCACAACATCGCCCGGACCCGTCACACTACTTACCTGCCTAGTGACGTCGCTGTGACTGGCGAACCGCCTCCTTTCTAAGGGGGCGGTTCGTTTGGCGTCACAGCGACGTCACTAAGCGGCCGCCCGCCCAATAGAAGCAGAGGGACAGAGATGAGCAGCCGTAACATCCCGCCCACCTCCTTCCTTCCTCATTGCCAGCGGCCGCAGGTACGGTGATGTTCCTCGTTCCTGCGGTGTCACACACAGCGATGTGTGCTGCCGCAGGAACGACGAACAACATCATACCTGTAGCAGCAACGATATTTGGCAACTGGACAGCATGTCAATGAACAACGATAAGGTGAGTATTATCGCTCGTTAACGGTCGCTCCTGCGCGTCACACGCAAAGACGTCGCTAACGAGGCCGGATGTGCGTCACGAATTCCGTGACCCCAACAACATCTCTTTAGCGATGTTGTTGTGTGTAAAGCAGCCTTTACAGTATATCTGAATGTAAACACTGAGGCCTCGATTCATCAAATAGTTTCTGGTATAAAAACTATTTCACAATTTTTGTCATGCTCTTATGTGGCGCCCCTGACCTGGTCAGGCATCACTGAGTATTGCACCCACGCCTGGGTCAGTACAAACAGGTAATCCCAAAGGCTGAGTAGGGTGTGGACACATACAGGCACCCTTTGACCAGGACACACACACACACACTAGAGGGGACCCCTGGGCAGACCCAGGAGGGGGCGGAGCCTCCATATCTCAGTTAGTGTGGCGCTGTAGTGAAGCTGGAAGAGGGTTGTGCAGTGGCAGTCAGAGGAGAAGGAGAGGAGCAGCCGTGTCTGAAGTGTAGGGCTGAAGAGCGGAACACTGTCAGACTCTGCACGTGCAGTGGCTGCTGGCGGGGGAGAACATTACCACCAAGTCAGACTGAAAGACACCTGAAGGAGGAGAGCAGTAAGGAGTCGAGTACGGGGACTCATGGTAATGAATGCACACACGGGGTACACGTCCCTAGAGCCAGACATCCATTTAGTGGTCTGCTAAATCCTGCAGGTGGTGGGACTAGAGGTTCCACGCCAACCAACACAGCATCAACAGCAACGAGGGGGCCCATAAGGAGGATCGAGCCTGGAGCTATCTTATCCCTGGTCCACACTGTCAGCAAACGGGTCAGAAAGGGGAGAAAGGCAGTAGCGACTTCCCTGGACGCATCCCACGATATACTTCAAGTCAGGAGTGGTCTGAAACAAAGGTGCAGGAAGGCAAGTCAGCAGTCACCCCTATATCAGCCTGAGGGATACCTGGTTCCACCTGGTTCATCATAGCATCGCCCAGGTTGTCTCACTCTACCAGCAAAAAGTAAAAACTCTGAAAGACATTTCTGGACTGTGTGAGTTCTTCTGCGACCTGTGGTTCTACACACACCTCCACCCGAGCCCCTGGGGCCAGCCTCACTCGCAGGAGGCCATAACACTAGACTTCAGATACCATCAGCCCCAGACGCTCGCTAAACTGCAGTGGTGGTCACCCACTGACCGCAAAACCGAGAGTGGTGACACGATTCCTATTAAAGTTAACCTGACATACCTGTTGCCGGAAGATTCCCAGCACGTGAAAACCCTGAGGTGACCTGCAGGTGAGGGGCTTCAAACTTACACCATTTTCGATCAGCTCTACTAACTTATTCAAATTCATTATGATTTACGTCACAATAATAGCGTAAATTACAGTAGTGATGTATGCCATTCATAATGTACATTTGTTTCTGTGGTGCATGATTGTTGAAAGATAAACCAAATTATGGGAATCTTCATGTACTGCACTTTTGATGAAGATGTGGCGCTCCTGAATCTTCAGTCGCCACAGGGTACTGCACTTCACTTAAGGTGGGGTACTCATTCTGGATCAAGAGGAGGTCGGTACCAATTCCACAACACACAGACTCATACACAGAGTCAGGTTGCTCTCCCCAATGGGGACCGTACTAGGGTCCGGTCTTAAGGTACTTGTGACGCCCTGGCAAAACCAGGTAGTCACACAAGAGACCCCCGCATAACACCATCCCTCACAGGGTTACATACAGCCGACCTGAAACCCTAGCCACCCCCCTCAGGGCAAGACAGACACACCAGTGGGCAGGACCAGGCTGTTAGGAAATGCCCACCTAGGGGGTCTAGACAGCCCGGGGCGGGAAAACCAACAGATTTAGTGTAGAGATCAAGTTGAGAGGAGTGGAGGCTGGGGCTAGATGTAGCTCCAGCGGAGGTGAAGCTCAAGTTGACTGGCGCCAGGGTCGGAGCCCTGGTGCCTTGGCTAGGTGGCAGACGGTGGTCCCCGTCAGCAGGCGACGGAAAGACGCCAGCCGGAGATCCAAGGTGGACCGGGACAGGGTTGGAGCCCGCCGGTACCGACACCGGAGAACTGACCCAGAAACCATGCACAGATGGGGTACTTGGATCCTGAAGCCAGGACCGAAACCAACGGCCTAACTGATTAACCAATTAGGGCAGGATTTTAGGTCCTGTCCCAACCAAAGTCCCAGAAGCATACAACCACCCACAGAGAGGGATAGGGCAACCGCCAGGGCCCGGTAGATCCCACGGTTCAGCGTCAACGGTCACGGCTTCTTAGGTACACAACAAGCTGGGAGCGGACTCCCGTGTTCCATACCGGGAGGCCCAACACAAGCAAAAACAGTGCAGAGGGAAAAGACGGCGACCACCAGCCCGGGTGGGGTACCAGAGTACAACCGGCCGCGGCGGCCGGCACCTTGGTTTACCAAAAGACTCGTGTGATTTATTCAACTGTGAGTAACCAAACATCCCCTGGTACGTCCGGGCGCGCAGGCCCCCTGCCATCGCCATCTCCTGCACAGAGCCACTGGACCCCGGGGCAACCATCCCTACCCACGGAGGGGTTAACATCCAGCTGCCATTACATCTCCCCTGGGGTGTCCCACAACAGCAGCGGTGGTGCCACCTTTCACCACACACCGTGGGTGGCGTCACGAACTGAATACAGCCAAGCCCGTACAACTACGTCCCCCTTTTCATTTGGCGTGTCCACGTGACCCCCGGGTCCGGAGGATCCCTCGAGCCACACAGCGGGTCCGGATCCGAGCAGCTCGGCTGCTACAGGCGTGGGGGCGGCACATAGTCACCAAACATGGGGGCTGCCACTCACTAGTGACAGGGAACTGGGGGAGGAGCGGCCACCATGGGGAGTTAGGAGCTGACACAGAAGTCTAGAGTTCTCCAGCAGGAGAGGACAGGAGCGGACGGGTTTTTCGGTAGCTCCTGTGGGATGTGGGAGTTAATACGGTCGCCGAGGGGAGAGCTTCATTGCTCCCTTGGGACCGGCGCAGCTCAGGGTGCAAAGCCCTAGGGTGTAACAGACTTCACGTTGTATCACCAGAATCTGCAGGACAGGGGGATTGTATGTCCCTCTGGCCCCCACAAGATCTCGGAGCACAGTAGCACATAGGCTCCAGAGTCGTGATCAAGGTCAGGCCGCATCACGGACCCACGTCACCTGCACATGGGACGGAAGCTAACACTACAAGAACCGAGATCCCCAAGCAGCTTCAGGACACGGGAATCCATCTTTAAAAGTGCTAGAAGGAAGGGCTCACAGTCTACCGTACCAGTTCTGACCTCCAAAGGATCCAGGATTGGCTGGGGCCCATGCCTCTTATTGCCGTCGCCATCGCTCCGCACTTTGGTGCCAATGGCCACTACTACCTCCATCATCCTCCCTGGGGCCTAGCTTCACCTGCAGGAAGCTGAACTATCCTAGCTGCGACACCACCCATCTCAGAGGACAGCGACCGCAGCGGCGTCACGAGACAACTACTACCACCAACTTCCTTCATCCCATCCATCCTTCCCTTTTATTGTTCACCTCAGGGCCACGAAGCCCGGAAGGGCCACCTGTGACATTTCCTGACCCATCACTGGCCCGGCGACGAGTATATACCCCAGGCCCCGTGGGGTGCCACAAAGACTCATGCAAGTCTTTATGAATTGGGGCCTGAATGAGGTGTAGATTTAGCCTCATCTGTCTGTGTTTGATATGACGTTTGGTTATTCCTTTGGTTATACCATTATAAGTTCTAAAAATAGCTACAGAAAACATGGATGAAGGGTTAAAAATCTGTGTTGCCAATGAACAAGATGCACAAGATGTGAAGAGGACAAGCCAGGTAAGTATAATTCAAGCAGTTTATTGGGTCTACACTAGTGATGAGTGAGTACTAAAAAGCTCGGGTGCTCGAGGCTCGGGCCGAGCATCCAAGATACTATTGTACTCGGCCCAAGCACCGAGCCCAATGTTATCCTATGGGAGACCCGAGTATTTTTATGAAATGACCCCCGGCAGCATGTAGAAACCCTGAAAATGTCACAAAAGTCTCAGAAGAGTGCTCAAATGACATGACAACAGCATGGGGAAGATCCCTTGAAGCATTTATCACTCAAAAGTCACAGCTGTGAACAATTTTGTCCGCGTTTTACGCCATTTTTACGGACTCACCAGAAAACCTTCCAAAATGACACCAAAATGAATTTTCATGGCGGAAATGTTAAGGGCACATACCCAATAGTGAGATAGAGCTGGTGTATGTTACTTTTGGAGATTACATGAAAGATTTTATGTGAAAACATTGTGTGGCACTTCGATGTCCCTGAGAAGAGACGTACATGAAGGCCTCTTGAGTCTAATGTGCCCATTTTGAGGAAGTGGGTCTATTGTAGTATAGCCCTTTGGCAGAACAGCCAAAAATTGGGAGGCTCCACGTTGTCCCTGGATAGAGACGTGCATGAGGGCCTGTAAACCTGAAGTGCCCATTGTAAGGAAGTGGGTCTATTGTAGTATAGCCCTTTGGCAGGGCAGCCAAAAATTGGGAGGCTCCACGTTGTTCCTGGATAGAGACGTGCATGAGGGCCTGTAAACCTGAAGTGCCCATTGTAAGGAAGTGGGTCTATTGTAGTATAGCCCTTTGGCAGGGCAGCCAAAAATTGGGAGGCTCCACATTGTCCCTGGATAGAGACGTGCATGAGGGCCTGTAAAACTGAAGTGCCCATTGTAAGGAAGTGGGTCTATTGTAGTATAGCCCTTTGGCAGGGCAGCCAAAAATTGGGAGGCTCCACGTTGTCCCTGGATAGAGACGTGCATGAGGGCCTGTAAACCTGAAGTGCCCATTGTAAGGAAGTGGGTCTATTGTAGTATAGCCCTTTGGCAGGGCAGCCAAAAATTGGGAGGCTCCACGTTGTCCCTGGATAGAGACGTGCATGAGGGCCTGTAAACCTGAAGTGCCCATTGTAAGGAAGTGGGTCTATTGTAGTATAGCCCTTTGGCAGGGCAGCCAAAAATTGGGAGGCTACACATTGTCCCTGGATAGAGACCTGTTAGGTTCTTAGTGCGTCCGTGCTTGCATTTAAAAACCGCACGTGTGTGCCTGTTGGTGGCAGCGTTCAGGTGCACTTGTGTGCGTTTTGCACAAACTTGGATATAACGCACAAGTCTAGTGAATACACATCAGCACAGCATTGTAAAATGCGCAAGGGCGTTGGCAACGAACAAGGAAGTGGACGTGATGGTGGTGCAGGCAGAGACCGAGGTCGTGTGCAAGCTCTAATTTCGCCACAACAAAGGGCCACATCTACTTGCTCGCACGTCCTGTCCCAAATTCTTGGGGACCGCAGCAGTACACCGCTCTTGAACCAAGACCAGTGTCAACAGGTTGTTAGTTGGATAGCGGATAATGCTTCCAGTCAGATTGGCACCACCACAAACACTCTGTCTTCCACACGGTCAAGTATCAGTAGCCGTGATACTGCACCGCACATTTCAGAACCTGATCCTCCTTCCTACCACCAGGCCGAGTACACGTCCACGGACATTACTGATCCCACACTTGGACACTCGGAAGAGCTGTTCACGTTTCCATTCACACATTCTGGCCTCTCGCCAGCTCCTGTTGAAGTGGGCCATGACGAGATTGTATGTACAGATGCCTAAATATTTGAGCAGCCACGTTCTCACGAAGTTGGCAACGTGGCTCAACAAGGGGTCGACGATGATGAGACACAATTGTCAGGAAGTCAGGAGGAGGAGCAGCGTGCGGAAGAGGAATACGACGTGGTGGATGATCCAGTAACTGACCCAACCTGGCAGGAGGATATGCAGAGTGAGGACAGCAGTGCACAGGGGTAGGGAGGCGTAGCATCCCAACAGGCAGTAAGAAGCAGGGTGGTGGCCCCAGGCAGACGTCAGGCGACCATTCCCCGGAACAACAACACGACACAAGGTGCCTGTACAAATGTTAGGTCTTCCCGAGTCTGGCAGTTTTTTAAGTTGGCTCCAGATGATTCTAAAAAGGCCATTTGCAACACCTGCCATGCCAGCATCAGCAGGGGTACCAAAACTAGCAGCCTGACCACCACCAGCATGATCAGGCACATGTCAGCCAAGCACCCGACTTTGTGGGATGTACAACAGAGTCGAGGAGCAGTGCTTGCTGATGTCACTGCTACGTCTTCGCTTGTTGTGCATGCGAGCCAATCCCCTGTCCATGCTGCCCGCGAACAAGCCTCCTCCGGCCCTGCACCTGCAGTTGCCCACGCAGAAATAACACCATCATCAAGCACGTCCTTGTCCCAGCGCAGCGTTCAGTTATCCATTCAGCAAACCTTTGAACGCAGGCGCAAATACACTGCCAACGCTCCACATGCCACACTTCTAAATGTTAACATTTCGCGACTGCTTGCGCTGGAAATGTTGCCTTTTAGGCTGGTGGAGACAGAAGCATTCCGCGACCTAATGGCGGCAGCTGTCCCACGTTACTCGGTCCCCAGCCGCCACTATTTCTCCCGGTGTGCCGTCCCCGCATTGCATAACCACGTGTCACAAAACATCACACGTGCCCTGAACAACGCTGTTTCAGCCAAAGTCCACCTAACCACAGACACGTGGACAAGTGCTTGTGGGCAAGGCCGCTACATCTCGTTGACGGCACACTGGGTTAATATTGTGGAAGCTGGGACCCAGTCTGAGCGAGGGACGGAACACGTCCTTCCCACACCAAGTTTTGGAGGCCCTACCTCAGTCAGGGTTTCACCCACACTCTACAGCTCCGGAATGTCATGCTCCTCAGCCTCCTCCTCCTCCTGCGCATCCTCATCCACTTTACCCTCCACACCAGTCCGAAGCTGGAAGTGTCGCGGGCGGAGGAGGGGACGCTGCGCTCTCCCACTGCTCGGGTCCGGCTGCCGCTGCTCTACGGCTGCTGCTGCTCGGTGGCTCGAGCGATGGCCGGATCCCGGGGACTCGAGCGGCGCTCCTCGCCCGTGAGTAAAAGGGGTGGTTTGGGTTTTGGGGATATTGTCCGTGACGCCACCGCTGCTCTGGACGGGGATCCCGGGAGCCTGTGACAGGGAGCAGCTTTGTTGTTATTTCTCCCCTCCGTGGGTAGGGGGGTTGGTTGTCCCGGGGCCCAGTGATGGGGTAGAGATGGATGACAGGCGGGTTGCGGGGCCTGATGAGGTGCAGGGTCGCAGGGGTAGCGCTGTGCCGCACGGCACGGAGGTACTCACTCAGCCCAATGATGATGACACAGTTCACGGTAAAACAAGCGGCTGGATGGACGGGTCCCTCGGATGACTGTCTCTCCCTGCACCTAAGTTCAGTGTTGGTAGCGATGGGTTCCCACCGGTAACCCGCTCCCCGACCTGGATATGGGCCGGAGGAGCCCCTTTTGCCCACAGGGGCTGGCCCTGGGAGACGGTTGCCCTTGGCGGTGGCGGTTGCCTTCTATCGGGACTTGGCTGTTTGGAAACCCGGAAGTCCCCTTCACTAACGGATTTGGCAAATTCACGGCGACTCCAAGGCTTGCCGGGATCCGAAAGGCCCCTGCCAATGGTGCTGGCTTCTCTTTGTATACCGGTCCGGTACCGCCGGGTCACCACCCGTCCACGGTCCTTACGGCAGACTCCAATCGGCCTCCACTGCAGACGGTCACCACATCCTGCCAACCTTGCTGTCCTGTCCAGGCCACACACCCGGACCAACTTCAGGCTCTTTGCTGTCACTTTTCTCCTCTCTACTACTTTCCTCCTTCCACTTCCTTAGCTTAACTCTCACTGCCTGTGTTTTCCCTCCTCCAGGACTGTGAACTCCTTGGTGGGTGGAGACCAACCGCCTGGCTCCACCCACTGGTGTGGACAACAGCCCCTGGGGAAGGCAACAAGGATTTTGTGTTTTGACTATGATGTGCCTGCAGGGAGTGTGGGGTGTGTAAGTGTTGTGCTCTGTGGCCCCTGGCTTGTCCAGGGCGACACAGAAGCACTGCAGCACTGCCTCGGCGAAGCGGCAACAGGCTGTGCTGAAGCTAATTTGCATAGGTGACAAACCGCACAATGCAGAAGAGGTGTGGACAGCTCTGAAACAGCATGCAGATCACTGGCTCACACCTCTGAACCTAAAGCCAGGAAAGGTTGTGTGTGACAATGGCCGGAACCTGGTGGCGGCTTTGAGGCGAGGCCAGCTGACACATGGTCCATGCGTGGCCCATGTGCTCAACCTCGTGGTTCAGCGGTTTCTAAAGTCATACCCAGAGCTGTCTGATCTGCTGGTAAAAGTTCGCCGCCTGTCTGCACATTTTCGAAAGTCACCTACTGCTTCAGCCGGCCTTGCCGGCTTTCAGCGCCATTTGCATCTTCCGGCTCACAGACTGGTGTGTGATGTCCCCACGCGTTGGAATTCAACTCTGCACATGTTGGTCAGGATATGTGAGCAGAAGAGGGCAGTTGTTAAGTACCTGCATCACCTAAGCCGTAGGGAAATGTCTCAAACTCCACACATAACACCTGAGGAGTGGAGATGGATGTCCGACCTATGTACCATCCGCCAAAACTTTGAGGACTCCACCAAGATGGTGAGCGGCGATGACGACATTATTAGTGTCACCATACCGCTTCTCTGCCTTCTAAAATGGTCTCTGCTCAAAAACAAACATGATGCATTGCAGGCGGAGCGCGATGAGTTGGAGCAAGAAACAGTAGTGGGTGTGGGTGATAACACACAGCCCAGCCTCGTCTCATCACAACGTGCAGTGGAGGACTATGACGAGGAGGAGGATGAAGACATGGAGCAACTCTCCGGCCAAATTGAGGATATGACATGCAGTCATATCCTCGGTTCAGCGTGGCTGGCCAGAGGACAGGGTAGATTATGAGGAGGAGGAGGAGGAGGACAGCATGTTCAGTCATCGTGTTGGTCAGGATACTGAAGTGATGGCTGTTAAGAGTCTGGCACACATGGCTGACTTTATGGTAAGCTGCCTGTCTCGTGACCCTCGCGTTAAGAACATCTTGGCCGACAATCATTACTGGTTGGTAACACTGTTAGACCCACGCTAAAAGGAGAACTTTATGTCTCTTATTCCCGAGGCGGAGAGGTCAGGCAAAATGCAGCAGTTCCAGAAGGCCATAGTCACGGAAGTAGGCAAAGCATTCCCCTCACAAAACGCTAGCGGCATAGGTCAGGAATCAGTGGACAACCAAGGCGTACAGCCGAGAGGGGCACAAGTCCAATCCGCCAGAGGTAGGGGAACAGTCTTCAAAGCTGGGTTTACACACTTCAACATCTCAAACGACATCGCTGTAACGTCACCGGTTTTGTGACGCAATAGCGATGTTGTTTGCGATGTTGCAGTGTGTGAAACTTATCAGCGACCCGGCCCCTGCTGTGAAGTTGTAATCGTTACAAATCGTTCAGGACCATTCCTAGGTCCTTTGTTTCCCGCTGTGCAGCATGAAGTTTCAGTGTGTGAAGACTTTGCAGAGACTTTGTTAGCAACTTCCCTTTCAAAAGGCTGCTTATCAACGTCCCCAACAACCAGCTAGGTCGCTCTGCAGGTCCGGATCGCTGTTGAGTTGTTGGCCAGGTTTGCCTGTTTGACAGCTCAGCAGCGACTTAGCAGAGACTTAGGGAGGTCGCTGTTACGTCACAAAACCGGTGACGTTACAGCGATGTCCTTTGCGATGTTGCAGTGTGTAAACCCAGCTTTAGATGTGGGACAGTTTTCTCAGCTCCTCACATACCACAGCCCCTGAGGTGTGGGGCAGTGCCACAAGAAATCCTAAGTTTGCCCAGATGCTCAAGGAGTACCTTGCAGATCAAACAACTGTACTCCGACATTCCTCTGTGCCTTACAATTAATGGGTATCCAAGCTGGACACGTGGCATGAATTGGCTCTCTACGCCTTGGAAGTCCTAGCCTGCCCTGCCGCTAGCGTTTTGTCAGAGCGTGTTTTTAGTGCCGCAGGTGGAATCATTACAGATAAACACACCCGCCTGTCAACTGAAAATGCTGACAGGCTGACTCTGATCAAGATGAACAAGGGTTGGATTGGGCCAGACTTCACCACACCACCAGCAAATGACAGCAGAATTTAAAGTTTGTAACGGGAATTTGCCATGTACCTCCACTCACCCATGGTAACACACTTCTGGACTTTGGCTAATCGCTGGACTGCTCCTCCTTCTCCTCATGCGCCATCATGATGACCGTTACAATAGTTAGGCCGTTGTTTCAGGTATACCCCCAGTGGTAAATTTTTTCGCCCATTCTTTCAGAATGGGTATTACAACGACAGGAGACCCGCTCCTTTGCAATGGGAACAATGTTTTGAGGCCCTCATGCACATCTCTATCCAGGGACAATGTGGAGCCTCCAAATTTTTGGCTGCCCTGCCTAAGGGCTATACTACAATAGGCCCACTTCCTTACAATGGGCACTTCAGGTTTACAGGCCATCATGCACGTCTCTATCAAGGGACAATATGGAGCCTGACGCTGCCACCGACTGCCACACACGTGCGGTTTTTAAATGCAAGCACGGACGCACTAAGAACCTAACAGGTTTTTAGGAGCGACAATTACTGAGACGTCTGACACTATCAGGACTGTTTTAGACTGTGTACACCAGCCCCAGATATGATGAAGGCTGGTATACGGTCACCACTAGGAATGGCTATATACCCTGCCTGCCTGCCTGCCTGCCTGTATACTGCTACAATAGTCCTGACAAGGACTCTTCTGGTCACTAGCCTGTATTCTGACCTGGCTATACCCTGCCTGTATACAGCAACAATAGTCCTGAGAAGGACTCTGCTACTGTACTCCGACCTGGCTATACCCTGCCTGCCTGTATACAACTATAATAATCCTGAGAAGGACTTCTGGTCACACTGTTTGCAGCCCTGCTACGGAAATAACTATAAAGGGCCGCAAACCTTTCCCTGAAGCAGCAACACTCTCCCTGTGTGAAGCCCCGAGAACGCTGTGTCGGTGCATTACCTTCAGGGACTCCACTCTGCTGGATCCTGTCACAGGTAGGAAATCTTCTATTTGTCGTGACGCCACTCTCAGAATTGCGGTCAGTGGTGACCGCCACTGCAGGTTGAGGGTCGCCTGGGGCTGATGGTATGTGCAGTCAGTTGGGATAGCCTCCTGAGAGTGAGGCAAGCCCCAGGGCCCTGTGTAGATGTGTAGAACCACAAGGCGCAGAATAACTCCACACAAGCAGGATGTCTTTCAGGGGTTTTACTCACAGTTGATGGCAGGGTGAGTAACCCGGGCGTAGCTGGGATGAACCAGGCTGGAACCAGGTATCCTTCAGGCTGACTTCTGATGGTGACTACCAACTCGCCTTCCTTAGCCCTTGGTGGTTTGGGATAACCCCGACTTTTAGTCCCTATGGGGGTCACCCAGGGAAGTTGCTGAAGCCTCTCTCCCCTTCGTTTGCCGTTTGCTTGTTGCCTGGGCCAGATCACTCCAGCTGCTTGCCTCCTGTGAGCTATGGGCCCTAACTGTGGCTACGTGGCTGCGGCTTTTGTGGTGTTGTGGTGTGGGCTTTGAGGGCCCCACACCGGCAGGTTTAGCAAGGAAAGGTGGATCTATCCCCGCTCCGGGATCTGCCGCCCGTTTGGGCCTGGTACTCCCTAGCAGTCTCCTTACTTCCCACTCTGTGCTCTCTCTTTAGCTGGAGACGGGTTTCGGGTAGCACTCCTAGGTGACCGTTCTCCCCCGTCGGTAGCCACTGCGCGGACGCTGTCAGACTGCAACAGCTCCAGGGGAAGGGGTCAGCTCCTCTCGGAGCTCCCTGGACTCTGCACTGCACTGAACCGGCTCACTGCTCCTCCTCTCCTGTTCTTGCCTACGCCACCTAGCAACCAGGCTCTCTTACCACACCCCTTGAGAGGAGATGGAGGCTTTTGGCCCCCTCCACTATTCCAGTGAAGGTGAAGGCTTTTCCCCCTCCTGGGATCCCCAGGGGTCCTCTCATAGGTACATGTGTGAGACCTGATCACTATGCGCCTGTGTAGTCACACCTCGGTCAGCCTTCTGGATTGCCTGTATTGTACTGTCCCCAGCATGGGTGCAGTACTCAGTGGTGCCTGACCAGGTCAGGGGCGCCACATTCCCCCTTAGTTATCACCAGCACGTCCTCGGGCTGCAAGACAACATTTTAAAATGCATAAAACATTAAAACATGTAAAACATTTTTAAAAGCACCAGGTACCATACATCACCACCCTCCACCCACAAGTCCGTTAACCCACCCAAAACCCTCTCACGTTGGCCACGCCTTCAGCCACTTCTGGCAGGATGTAGAGGCGGCCTCCACAGTTGGTGCTGACCAGGTACCCTCTTTGTGGTGGAGAGCCAGGCCCCATAAACAGGCATGCTCTCTGGTTGCAGGTAAGCCAAGGCCCTATATACGGACGTGCTCCCTGGTTGCAGACGAGCCAAGCCCCTAAAGAGGCTGACTCTGGTGGTGGTGGTGCCCTCTGGTGTAACTATTTACACTGCGAGAGTTTGTGGCTATAGCCAGTTCATAGCCTTAAGGTTCATTTCTCACATTAGTTTATGTGGGCACATTGCTTAAACTTTAAAACGTTGCAAAACTTCAAAACTGGTAACTTGCTTTACTTTACATGAACTTTATGCAGACTCCTCCTCACCAGGGCTTGGGCCTGTAGGGCTGCGGCACCTGCTGTTTCCTTGACCTTTTTCTTCATCTGTGGTAGTCTCGTCAGTAGGTCCTTGGTCTTTTCTTTCTTTATCACTGTCTTTCCTCTCTTCTTCTTTAGGACATGGTGCTACATCTAGCGCATACCAGCCTCTTTCGCCTTGATGCATGGTAAACTGCACTGTGTCTCCCATCCTTAGGTTTCTTCCAGGATGTCCTCTGGGCAAATGAGCTCTAACGTCTCTTCTGTTGACAAAAATGCCTTCTTTCATACCAGGTGCTACGATGAAGCCGTATCCTGATTTTAGGCTAAAATCTTCGACTACTCCTCGACAAAGGGGTCCTCTGACCTGGGCTTTGGCTCTTCTCAGGAACCGTTTCTCCTCTAGGTCTCTGGCCGTTATGTCATCTCTCTGCTCTGGGGACTGCGGTGCAGGGAAAGACTGGGTTCTGTTACGGCGCCGTGTCTTGCGGGCTGGATTCTGCGAGGTACAGCTTACAAGCTCCCAGGTGAGGCTTTTAGGCAAATCTTCGTCAGCAGACGGTGTTAGGTCTTCCTCATCCCAGCGGGAATACGGCAGCATTTCTGGCTCGGGGTATGGATCCACTGCTGGTTGCTCCTGAGTCAGCTCCTCAGCTTCCTGGCCTCCCCTCCCCCTTAGTGCTTCTGAGCACTCCTTTGGTGGCAGTGCTGGGGATGGACTTTCTTCAGCAGGCCCAGGCGGGGGACTCTTTGGCGTAGTTGCTGCAGGGGTTGCCGGAATCCTCTTGGGGGTGTGCGGAGGGAGCATGTACTGATCCACCATCTCCTGTGGGAACTTGGCCTCCATGTCAGCCTTCAGCTGCCAGTATGCGGGGTCCTCACCTACCAGGGACTTCCTAGCAGGGACCTCCTTGGACTGGGGAGCGGTGTCTGCTCTGGCCTTGCAGGCCGGGGAAAATGGTGATGCAATCTTATCTTGGCGGGCCGCGCCCGGCATGGCGGCGGCCTGGTCTTGGCGGGCCGCGCCCTGCATGGCGGCGGCCTGGATCGGCGTCGCTGTCGCGATGGGATCGGTGCAGGCTGGGCTGGGCGTCGCTGCAGCGATCGGAGCTTGGCGGGCCGCACCTGACGGGGCTGCGGCCTGGTTCAGCACCTCACTTGCGGCGCGGACGAGCGTTGCGGCTGCGGTGGGGTCTCGGCGGGCCGGGCCTAGCATGGCGGCGGCCTGGGTCAGCGTCACACCTGCGGCGCGGATGAGGGTCGCGGTGGCAGCCGGTTCTTTGCGGACCGGACTGGGCGTTGCTGCAGGGACCGGGTCTTGGTGGGCCGAGCAGGGCATCGCTGCGGCGGCCTGAGCTTGGCGGGCTGCACCTGGCGTGGCTGCGGCCGGCTTCAGCGTCGCCGCGCCGGACGCCTCTTCAGGGGCCGCGAACGTGGCAGCAGGGGTCGGGGCACTCGCGCTGGCAGGGGCATCACTGGACTCACCCATCGGTGGCAACATCGGGGTCTGAGTCGTCACCGCCCGGTCTGGCACTCGGCGCGCGGCTCTCCCCTCATAGGCCTGAACCGCCGCGGTCATCCACAGAAACTCCGTCCGTCCCTCTCTGATCAGCCGTCCGACCCTGGCCTCCAGTTGATCGCAGAACTCGGCGAGCTCCCGACACCACCAGGCAGCGGAGCCTGGCTCTGGGTCTCTGCATTCAGACGCCATTTTCTCTAGCAACAAGCTGCTGGCTTCTTTTCCGTTCCGCCGTCTCTGGACGCTTCCGCTCTCTTCACAAGCGAGGTCAGAACTCTGCAGGGGATCTCTGGGTAGCCACACCTCTTCGTGGGCGGTAACTTCTCCCAGCGCGGGCTGCTGTTGTTTTTCAGCGCGCTTTTCATGGTGGCAATATGGCGGCGCTTCCAATTTTTCAAGCGGACCGCCCAGGCACATGGTCACCTGTCTAGACAGGTCTAGTCCTTATCCTGTTCGTGACGCCAGATGTGAAGCCCCGAGAACGCTGTGTCGGTGCATTACCTTCAGGGACTCCACTCTGCTGGATCCTGTCACAGGTAGGAAATCTTCTATTTGTCGTGACGCCACTCTCAGAATTGCGGTCAGTGGTGACCGCCACTGCAGGTTGAGGGTCGCCTGGGGCTGATGGTATGTGCAGTCAGTTGGGATAGCCTCCTGAGAGTGAGGCAAGCCCCAGGGCCCTGTGTAGATGTGTAGAACCACAAGGCGCAGAATAACTCCACACAAGCAGGATGTCTTTCAGGGGTTTTACTCACAGTTGATGGCAGGGTGAGTAACCCGGGCGTAGCTGGGATGAACCAGGCTGGAACCAGGTATCCTTCAGGCTGACTTCTGATGGTGACTACCAACTCGCCTTCCTTAGCCCTTGGTGGTTTGGGATAACCCCGACTTTTAGTCCCTATGGGGGTCACCCAGGGAAGTTGCTGAAGCCTCTCTCCCCTTCGTTTGCCGTTTGCTTGTTGCCTGGGCCAGATCACTCCAGCTGCTTGCCTCCTGTGAGCTATGGGCCCTAACTGTGGCTACGTGGCTGCGGCTTTTGTGGTGTTGTGGTGTGGGCTTTGAGGGCCCCACACCGGCAGGTTTAGCAAGGAAAGGTGGATCTATCCCCGCTCCGGGATCTGCCGCCCGTTTGGGCCTGGTACTCCCTAGCAGTCTCCTTACTTCCCACTCTGTGCTCTCTCTTTAGCTGGAGACGGGTTTCGGGTAGCACTCCTAGGTGACCGTTCTCCCCCGTCGGTAGCCACTGCGCGGACGCTGTCAGACTGCAACAGCTCCAGGGGAAGGGGTCAGCTCCTCTCGGAGCTCCCTGGACTCTGCACTGCACTGAACCGGCTCACTGCTCCTCCTCTCCTGTTCTTGCCTACGCCACCTAGCAACCAGGCTCTCTTACCACACCCCTTGAGAGGAGATGGAGGCTTTTGGCCCCCTCCACTATTCCAGTGAAGGTGAAGGCTTTTCCCCCTCCTGGGATCCCCAGGGGTCCTCTCATAGGTACATGTGTGAGACCTGATCACTATGCGCCTGTGTAGTCACACCTCGGTCAGCCTTCTGGATTGCCTGTATTGTACTGTCCCCAGCATGGGTGCAGTACTCAGTGGTGCCTGACCAGGTCAGGGGCGCCACACCTGCACTGACTGTCTGGATGGCTGTGTGCAGAGCACAGCGCGCCCGCCGGTATAAAGGCTCGGTCACGCTGTGCAGGCCGGCCAATCACTGCAATTCCACAACTAACAGGGCTGTGGCATTGCAGTGGTCTGCCAGCCAATCCCTGCATGAGGGCTGGCTCTCAAAAGAGCGCCAACATGCAGGGATGAAGACCACGAGTACAGCACAAGTATCGCGAGATTACTCGGTCCCCGCCGAGTAGCCCGAGTACAGTGATACTCGTGCGAGTACCGAGTAGTAACAAGCATACTCGCTCATCACTAGTCTACACGTTTTGATGTATAAACTTCTTCAGGACAGAAATGATGACGAGTTTGTATTATCTTTTGTTGCAATTTCTGTTCTGAAGAAGACGGTTATATTTCGTAAGGCCTCTTTCACACATCCGTGTCTCTGATACATTTGCCATCCAGTTTCACAAGTACCGGAGAACCGCACACACGTAGACCCATAAAAATCAATGGGTCTGCACACATGTCCGTGTTTTGACATGGACCATGTGTCCGAGTGGAGCACATGCGTGTCCGTCTCCACACGGTGACATGTCCGTTTTCTGCCGGCAGCACAGATATCACACGGACCGCACACTGATATGATCCATGTGACATCAGTGTGACACATACAAGAGAAAACACAGGTCACATAAAATTAAAGAATTTTTATACTTACTGTAATACTATTGTATGAACTGAGGATTTCGATCGCGTTAGGGCAATGACAACCAGACACAGGTTCTTGGTGCAAAGAAGTTTTATGATATGCAACCAACAATATGTAAACAGAAAAGAACATAAACACAGTATATACCTGCCAGGTTCAAAGCAAGGGGGAATTCCCGGGACCGCGCACCGGACTCCCCCAGGGAGGCCACCAGGAGCGAACCCCTATAGAGGGGCTGTCTGGTGATCACCCCAGAAGGCCTAAATGCGCAGCAGCCGGGACACGAAAGGGCAACAGGTTATTGTCCAAAAATGGCTGTACGTGATGTGAAACACGGGTCCTAGGGTGGATATGGACTGGAAGGGACCGGGCACAAGCGCCGACCAGAGACGGCCGACGGAGTACGGGACCAGAGAGGGCACAGCTTGATGAGACCAGGTGGAGTCCAGGGCCAGTGTCGGGTGATTCACCAGGGTCCAAAATAACAACCAGGAAAAAAGAGCAGCGGAGCAGGAGTAGACAGGAAGCAGTATACTCAAGCAACTAGACTAAGCTTAGGGGTGGGCTTTTAAACAGATGAACAGGAAGTAGGGCAACAGAACAGAAAACTCCATGTCAGCAAAGGGCAAGATCCTTCAAAAGCAAACTGGAAATCCCGGAACACTGACACTAAAGACAGCTTTACACACTAAGATGTATCTAACGATATGTCGTTGGGGTCACGTCATTAGTGACGCACATCAGGCATCGTTTGACATATCGTAGCGTGTAACACAAATGAGCGACTCTGAATGAGCAAAAATACTCACCTTATCGTTGCTCGTTGACACGTCGCTCATTTTCAAAAAATCAAAAGTCCTTCTGTGCTCTGCTCCGGTTGTTCATCGTTCCCGAGGCAGCACACGTCGCTCCGTGTGACACCCCGGGAACGATGAACTGCAGCTTACCTGCATCCCGCTGGCAATGCGGAAGGAAGGAGGTGGGCGGGATGTTTACGTCCCACTCATCTCCGCCCCTCCGCTTCTATTGGCCGGCCGCTGTTTGACGTCGCTGTGACGCTGCACGAACCGCCCCCTTAGAAAGGAGGCGGTTCACCGGCCAGAGCGACGTCGCTAGGCAGGTGAGTCCATGTGACGGGGTTAAGCGAGGTTGTGTGGCACGGGCAGTGAATTGCCCGTGTCACACAACCGACGGGGGCGGGTACAATCACTTGCGTGTAAAGCACGCTTAACCTGTCTCCGGTGCTGCTGTCTCTGCCTCTGCTGTTAGTTCCAAGCACACTCATTATGCTCATGAATATTCACTGCACTCAGCCCGGACCTGGAAGTAATAGCAGCGCCGCTGACAGGTAAGTACACCAGCTCATGCTGTCCGTGTGCTATCTTGATGTCACATGGATAGCACAGGGGCAAGATTTGTTTAGCTTAGAAAAAAGATGTCTCAGAGGAGATCTCATTTATATGTATAAACACATGTGTGGTCAATATAAAGGACTGACACATGACTTATTCCTTCCAAAGACAATACTAAGGACCAGGGGGCATACACTGCAAATGGAAGAAAAGTGATTCCGGCAGCTAAATAGGAAAGGGTTCTTTACAGTTAGAGCAGTCAGACTGTGGAATGCCCTACCACAAGAGGTAGTAATGGCAGATACTATAACAGCTTTTAAAAAAGGGCTTGATGATTTCCTCAGTACACACAACATTGTCGGTTATAAATTACTTAATAACAAAATGTAGAACTGGCGGAGGAAGGTTGAACTAGATGGACCTAGGTCTTTTTTGAACCTATATATCTATGTAAGTATGTAACACACAGACAACACATACGGACACACATACGGACACACATAAGGACACACATAAGGACACACATACAGACCTTCACCAAGGACCATGCAGAACGTTAGTGTTTTGCACAGATGTGTGAATGAGGCCTAATGTGAGGACCCAATAAACTACTTGAAATATACTTACCTGGCTTGTCCTCTTCACATCTTGTCCCATTGACAACGTGGATTTTAACTTTTCATCTTCTGTTTTTTATCACTTTAAATTATGACTGATAGTTCTCCTTTTAATGGCTAGCGAACAGTATGAAAAAAGGATGAAAAAATCCCATACTGTATGTGAAATGTTCATTTACTGGACCATATGAGGAATTCTGTTTTCTATAAGGTGTTAAAGTCACAAAAAACATGTTCCACTTTAATAAAATATACATCTTTAATAAAGTAAATCCCACAGATTTGATATCTGTATACTGTCCTACAGGTTGTATACTCAGGCACATGGTAATCTGTGATTAAATATATACCTACAACATCCTGGATAAAATGTGCCGTGATGGCGCAAGCTGTGTATTGAGAAACACTAATCTAGTTGGCAGCCGGTGAGCACCATTCATTTTGCATATAATAATTCTCTGTTCTTACTGGCACCATGCAGGTTTTCAGACTTTCTTTATTAGCATGTTTACATAAGGCAAAGGTTTGCTTTGTAATAATTGCAGAATCATTACCACCAGATGAAATGCTGGGAACATCCAATGTCTCCATTGATTGTGGGATATATTTCACAATGTGATTAATCACTCATGAGAATGAAACAGTACAGTAGGTAGCAGTCAATATGGAGCAGATTACATTATATTATTGTCGCGGGCGGAGGAGGGGACGCTGCTCTCTCCCACTGCTCGGGTCCGGCCGCTGCGGCTGCTGCTGCTCGGTGGTGGCTCGAGCGGTGGGCCGGATCCCGGTGACTCGAGCGGCGCTCCTCGCCCGTGAGTGAAAAGGGTGGGGATGGGATTGTGGGGATTTGGTTATTGTCCGTGACGCCACCCACGGTTGTGGTGATATTGGTGACACCATCGCTGCTCTGGACGGGGATCCCGGGAGCGATGACTGGGAGCAGCCTGGATGTTAGTTCTCCCCTCCGTGGGTAGGGGGTTGGTTGTCCCGGGGCCCGGTGATGGGGTAGGGATGGATGGCAGGCGGGTTACAGGGCCTGGCGAGGTGCAGGGTCGCGGGGGCAGCGCTGTGCCGCACGGCACAGTGGTACTCACTCAGCCAATGATGAGGACACAGTTCTCGGTAAAACTCACGGCTGGATGGACGGGTCCCACTGACGGCTGCGGTGTTTCTCCTCCCGGCAGGTTGATGGTGACTGCCTTTCCCTGCACCTGTGTAATGTGTACGGTTCCAATGGGTTCCCACCGGTAACCCGCTCCCCAGCTTGGGTGGGTGCTGAAGGAGCCCCTTTTGCCCGCAGGCTCTGGCCCTGGGAACTTTAGCCTTGGCGGTGACCGTCTTTCCCTCTCTCGGTTGGACTGTTGCCTTCTGACGGGACTTGGCTGCTGGGAAACCCAGGAGGTTCCCTTCGCTAACGGATTTGGCAAATTCACGGCGACTCCTAGCCTTGCCGGGGTCCGTAAGCCCCTGCCGGATGGTGCTGGCTTCTCTTTGCGGACCGGTCCGGTCCATGTTCCTTACGGTTAGCTCCAATAGGCCACTCCTGCAGACGGTCACCACCGTCTGCCAACCTTGCTGACCCGTCCGGGCCACACACCCGGACCAACTTCAGGCTGCTTAACTGCCACTTTCCTCCTTTCACTTCCACTTCCACAACTACTCTGCCTTACTTTTCCCGCCTCCAGGACTGTGAACTCCTCGGTGGGCGGGGCCAACCGCCTGGCCCACCCCCTGGTGTGGACATCAGCCCCTGGAGGAAGGCAACAAGGATTTGTGTCTGACCTCGGTGTGCCTGACCGGGAGTGTGGGGTGTGTTGGTGTTGTTCTGTGACGACCTGGCTTGTCCAGGGCGCCACATTATTAGTGCAGAAAATAGCATTAGGTAACACTCCTGATTTTGGCTTACAAAGTGTGACGCCCTGGACCCCAGGGGTCACAGGTCACAACACTCACCACATACACCCCCACACTAGCAAGGTACCACCAGTCAACCACAAAGACCTGATTGCCTCCCTCAGTGTTAGACAAGCACACTAGGTGGGCGGAGTCAGGCAGAAAGACACGCCCCCGAGGAGTCTGCTGGCCTGAGGCAGGAAAACAGTTGGTTCAGTCAGAGAGTTCAAGGAGTGGAGTGCAACAGTCAGGCAGGCAGACGGCAGTGGCCGCATGCAGGAGACCGGGAATACAACCAGCGGAACCGTAAGGGACCGGGACAGGGTAGTGGCCCGCTGGAACCGAACCGGGGAGCTAACTGGATACCGGAGCAACAGGCAGGGTACTCAGACCCCGAACTAGGCTATAAGCCACCACCATAGTCAGATTAACTGATTGCGGTCTGGACCGCAGGGGTTCATTCCCACCAAAGTCCCGTTTGAAGGCAACAGCCCAACCCGTCCGGATAGTAGCCACCGCCAGAGGCCAGAGATCCAAGGGCCAGCGCCTGCGGGCAACAGGGGCTCCTACGACACATACACGCCGGGGAGCGGACTACCAGTGCCCAGGCACAGTGGTCACACTACAAACACAGGTGCAGGAGAAAGGCGGACATTGCCAACCCGACTAAGAAGTTGCAGCCGGCTGCGGGCCCCGTTCATTCCTCCGTTTGGTTTACCAGTGACTCTGTGTGGTTTAATCATGAGTACAACAGTGCCATCAGGCACCGCACCACGGTGCACCGCAACACTGCGCCCTGCACCCCTGCCCACAGCCCGACTGGGCCCCAGGACCAACATCCCCTACCCACGGAGGGGTCAACACCTAGCTGCACCACTACACCGCTCCCAGGAGTCCCCGTACCTTTACCACAGCGGTGGTGCCCACCATCACCACAACCCGTGGGTGGCGTCACAAACAATCATCCCAAAAAACAAATACCCGCATCCCCCGTGTGTAACGCCAACCCCCTTGCAGAGCGACATGACCCCCGGGTCCGTGGGAGGCTCGAGCCACCACCCGTAGAACGCGAGCATGGATCCGAGCGGCTCGGCGGCCGCAGCCGAGGCCGCGGGGCGGTACAAAAGCATTTCCTGATCCCATATTTCTGACCATGTTGTCTTCCGCATCCAAAAATCCCTTTATAGCATATTATTAGTATTTATCTCTAATATCATAGTATCATTTGCTATTAGTGATAATTTTAACTCCTTCACTACATGGCTTTTTTTCATTTTCCATTTTTCCTCCCCTTTTTCCATGAACCATAACTTTTTTATATTTTGGTCAATATAGCCATATGAGGGCTTGTTTTTCGCGGGATGAGTTTTACTTTTGAATGACACCATTTATTTTGCCACATATACTACCGGAAAAAAATTCCAAGTTTGGTGAAATTGCAAAAAAAGTGGTGTTCCACCATTGTGTTTTGGGGTTTTCACTTACCATGTTCACTATACGGTAAAACTGACTTGTCATTATTATTCCCCGGGTCAGTACAAGTTCATAGATACCAAACATGTACAGCTTGTTTTATTTAAGTGGTGGAAAAAAAAATCTGAAATTTGTCAAAAAAAGATTTGTACTTTTGTCACTGTTTTCTGAGACTCGTAGTGATGGCTTATTTTTTGTGTCTTGAGCTGACATTTTAATCATACCATTTTTGTGTAGATGCGATGTTTTAATCCCCTGTTATTCCATTTTAATGCACTGTTGCGGCAATCAAAAATATTCTGGAGTTTTAATTTTTTTTTCGTTGTGCTCTTTATGGAGCACTTAAATTTAGTTTATATTTTGATAGATTGGGCATTTCTAAAAGTGATGATAACAAATATGTGTATTTTTTATTCTTTTGTTTTCAGTGGGGAAAAGGGGGGTGATTTGAACTTTTTTCAAAATTTTTATATTTTTAAAACCTTTTTTGTTTTTTTGTTACACTTTTTAATGTTTTTACTAGTCCCCTAAGGAGACTTGAAGCCTGCATTGTTCAATCACTTCTGCTGTACAAAGCAATGCTATAGCACCACTCTGAACAGCAAAAATGCTGATCTCCTGTGAATGCCGACGCATAGGAAGTCCAACATGACAGAGACAGGGGTCATCAGCTGACCCCTGACTGTCATGACAACCCACCTTACAATCACGTTACTGGGTCGCCAATGGGGGGCAGGAAATGACACTATCACAACTGGCGTTTGTCAAAGATTGGGATTTGACTGTTTAACAGGCGAGGGTGGATCTCTGCCTGTTAACAGCACATGTCGGCCGATCAGATCAGCCGACGTGCAGGGAAACATGAGCGAGCGAGCCCTCTTTGAAGGGACAAACATGAACTTGGACGTACCAGTACATCACAGGTCCTGAAAGGGTTAATTGTAAGGCCAGTTTCACACATTAGTTTTTTTGGTACATGCTATCCATTATATTTACAGATAGATCATAGATCCATTACAATAAATGTACGTTTTTCTCTCTAATGAAACGCAATTAAAACACGTACATTTTTTTTCCTGTGAATTCTCTGCAACTAAAGCAATTCTATACGAAAACTTTGCATATAAAAACTCAGAGTACCTGCAAGAGAAAAATCAGATGCAGTAAGGATTGTAAGCAGATAGATTGACCAAAATGGGTCCAGGACTAGAGATGAGAGAACCCGAGGTTTGGTGTTTGTACCAAACACAGACCTGTGGTTGCAGTGAAATTGTGGACAATTAGTGCCAGGTTTGTGGCTGTGTACAAATGGAACAATATGTCCATGATTTCACTGCGACCACAGATCTGCCAAAGATTTATCTCTGTGTGTGATGGGGCCTTTAGACACATATGACGCCTTAAGTTCGGGTCTGCAGACTCACAATTAAGGCCGCTTTACACGCTACGACTTCGCTAGCATTTGCTGGTGATGTCGAGCGCGATAGCACCCGCCTCCGTCGTACGGCCGATATGTGGCCGTACATTATCCGAACATTATCGCTACGGCAGCGTCACACGCACATACCTGCTCTGCGACGTCGCTGTGACTGGCGAACCGCCTCCTTTCTAAGGCGGGGGTTCGTTCAGCGTCACAGCGACGTCACAGCAGCGTCACTGAACTGCCGCCCAATAGAAAAGGAGGGGAGGAGATGAGCGGGACGTAACATCCCACCCACCTGCTTCCTTCCTCATTGCCGGCGGCCGCAGGTAAGGTGAGGTTCCTTGTTCCTGCGGTGTCACACATAGCGATGTGTGCTAACGCAAGAACGACGAACAACATCGTACATACAGCAGCAACGATAATTGGGAATAGGGGGGCATGTCACCGATTAGCGATTTTGAACGTTTTTGTGACAATTCAAAATCGCTCATAGGTGTCACATGCAACGACATCGCTAACGTGGCCGGATGTGCGTCACAAATTCCGTGACCCCCAACGACATCGCTTTAGCGATGTCATAGCGTGTAAAGCGGCCTTTAGGCCTAAGACACACGACATGAAAATCGGTGCGAGTGGAGTGTGATAAAAAATAGCATTCCACTCGGAACAATATTAGCCTGTGTGTCAGCGCACATGAGCGATTATTTTCTCAGCCCTAATCGGACTGAGAAAACAATCACAGCATGCTGCGAGTGTAATGCGAGACTCTTTCTCACGCAGCCATTCAAGTGAATGGGGCGAGAGAAAAAATGTACTGCACTCGCGGTACACCGGTGTACCGCGAGTGCAGTGCCAGAATGGCAATAGCCGGCTACAGAGGAGAGAGGGAGATAAATCTCTCCCTCCCCTCCTCAGAGCCGACCCGCCCCCCGCAGCTGAGGTCTGCTCGCACAGTCGGACCTCAGTCGCAGGGACACTCGCATGACACCCGGCTCTGGTGTACTGCCAGCGTGAGCCGAGTGTCATGCGAGGGGATCGCAGTAATCCCCGTGTGGCCCCAGCCTTAGTCTGTGCATTGAGGTCCGTATACAGACTGAAATACTAGTTGTGTCAAATGATGCCCATTAGTATTATACCAAAATATAAAAGTTAACTCTGATAATGATTGAAGCAAAAGAACAACAAAAAGAGTATATTATGCTAAAAAGTTTTTTTATTGAAAAAATATTAAGATTTTTTTCTTAAAAATATATATATCAAGTGTCTACTGAAAAAAGCAGAACAGCCATATTTTAAGTAAATAAATATATACAAATAAGAAACTGAGGAACTGCTATCAAAATTAGTAAGAATATTTTAAATAGATGATATAGTTATAAATATATTCTTATATACAAAGTCAAAAGAGACAATTGATAGAACTGAGGTAGTATATACAGAAAATACACAGGCAAAATATACCAATCATTTCTAGTAATTAAGCACATACTGTACATATAAGGTGTAAGAGAACTACAAGTCCCAAAACTGATCACCCAATTAAATATAGTCAGAGTAGAAAGAGGTGGTATACAGTTAACTGTTGATCACCTGAAATGCCCTAAGCGACTGAAGTCTTGCTAGGCACTCACTTTATAGAAACCTGTGCAATATCAGCTAAGCAAAAATATCTCTATCAGGAGTATAACTAAAGTCTAAATGAATAAATAAAGCAGTTCACAGTTCTGCACTTGCAGATATAACAACTGTGTATTGTGTGGGGAATCCTGCCGCCTCGACGTACGTTTCCAAACTTCTTCAGGAGACGTGAGTGGGTGTTATCTTGCTTTTTTCAGTAGCCACTTTCATATATATATATATATATATATATATATATATATATATATATATATATATACACACACACACACAGTACAGACCAAATGTTTGGACACACCTTCTCAGCTCTAGAAAAACTGTTAGGAGGAGACATTGTGCAGCAGGCCTTCATGGTAAAATAGCTGCTAGGAAACTACTGCTAAGACCAGGCAACAAGCAGAAGAGACTTGTTTGGGCTAAAGAACACAAGGAATGGACATTAGACCAGTGGAAATTTGTGCTTAGGTCTGATGAGTCCAAATTTGAGATCTTTGGATCCAACCACCGTGTCTTTGTAGAAAAGGTGAACGGATGGACTCTACATGGCTGGTTCCCACCGTGAAGCATGGAGGAGGAGGTGTGATGGTGTGGGGGTACTTTGCTGGTGACACTGTTGGGGATTTATTCAAAATTGAAGGCATACTGAACAAGCATGCCTACCACAGCATCTTGCAGTGGCGTGCTATTCCATCCGGTTTGCGTTTAGTTAGACCATCATTTATTTTTCAACAGGACAATGACCCCAAACACACCTCCAGGCTGTGTAAGGGCTATTTGACTAAGAAGGAAAATGATGAGGTGCTACACCAGATGACCTGGTCTCCACAGTCACCAGACCTGAACCCAATCGAGATGGTTTGGGGGTGAGCTGGACCGCAGAGTGAAAGCAAAAGGGAAAACAAGTGCTAAGCATCTCTGGGAACTCCTTCAAGACTGTTGGAAAACCATTTCCGGTGACTACCTCTTGAAGCTCATCAAGAGAATGCCATGAGTGTGCAAAGTAGTAATGAAAGAAAAAGGTGGCTACTTTGAAGAACCTAGAATATAAGACATATTTTCAGTTGTTTCACACTTTTTTAAGTCTTTTATTCCACATGTTTTAATTCATGGTTTTGATGCCTTCAATGTGAATCTACAATTGTCAGAGTCCTGAAAATAAAGAAAACTCTTTGAATGAAAAGCTGTGTCCAAACTTTTGGTCTGTACAATATATATATATATATATATATATATATATATATTATTTTTTTATTTATCTATTTTTTTTCTTCTTAAAATATTTTAATAATTTTTCAATACAAAAACTTTGTAGCATACTATAATCTTTTTTGTTGTTCTTTTGCTTTAAACAGACTGAAATAACTTGGGGTAAATCCAGCCTTAATTAGCTACATAGTTATTTCAAAATGACTTCATTAAATAAATACTTATAATAAGAGCTTGTTCAGACAACCATAAAAAAAATTGGACAAGTGCTATCCGTTTTTTTAATTGGATAGCACGCTGAGCAATGCTATTCAATGACTTTTTTGAATTGGTAGAATCTGTGAAAATTTTTTTTTTAGCATGCTGTAATATGACTATGAAATCAGATGAGATCCATTCACGTCTGTAGCTGAGAGAAAAAAATGGATGCCGCAGTATAACATCTGATTTTTACAGGTACATTGCATTATTATAACATAGGAAACTGTAAATGGTCCTTTACATGATTAATAGCTGCTGAGTACAAAAATGGATTATACATGGCGAGCACACAGATGAGAAGTGAGGAAAAAAAATTCTACTGTCATGTGAACATGGCCTAACATGTTAAAATGGATGGGAAAATGTTAACATAAGAGATTTAGATCATATCCAAAAATACAGCTCCCATAGAAATCTATGGACTATGCTGTATTTCTGTGTGTCTTTAATTTTACATAGATGCAATCAAAGGTCTTGATAAAATAAATAATCTCATACAAAATAACAAGTCATATTTGGGAGGTGTTGTCCCATAGTGTATTGCTTTTTGAGCATAGTGTGAAGCCTAAGGCTGCTTTCACACCTCCGGTTTTAGCAGAGCCGGCCAATCCGGCTCTAAATCCTATGCAACGGATTCGGCAACAAAACCGCATCCTTTGCATAAGTTTTTGACATGCGGCCCGTCCGTTTTTTGCCGCTTGCGGCAGGCTACTGAGCATGCGCAATGGAAAAAACCGCATGCGGCGGCCGGATGCGGTGTTTGCTGCAGGACGCCGCATGCGGCGTCCATAGGCATGCATTGCAAATCGCGCCGCATCGGTTGCCGGACAAAAAAACGTGCCAGGCAACGTTCCATCTGGCCGTTGCATCGGCTAAATCTGCCGCATGCGGCAAAAACCGGACTGAACGCAAGCCCATGCAGCACAATACGGCACTAACGTAAGTCTATGCAAAAAAAACGCAACTGGCGGCAAAAAAAAAACAGTTGCGTTTTTTCTGCAAAGCGCCGGATTGTGCCGCACAGGAAAAAATGGATGTGTGAAAGCAGCCTAATGGAGGCTCCTTACAATGGCACAAAGATTCCATATAGTGGGTAGTATGGACCAAAACGAACTTTCTGTCTACAGGTTCATGACCACTGAGGAAGGATTCTCCGGTCGTGATGGTTAGTATACCCACTTAACCTAATAAATAACACACCGACTGCATGTGACTTGGTTAAACAAATTGGCCACAGCAGCCTTTATTACCTATTATTAACATACTAACACAAGGGGGCGCCGTCCAACGGGCGACCCCAAACAAATAATAGGTAACACATAAATAATAACTGTACATGTAACCCCATGTAGGCCCGGTCCAGAAACCACTTCCTCCACCAATATCCCTGGCCGCAACACTCCGACCCAGAGATGAGGTATTAATCACCCCGTGGATTAATACCCCCCAAACCTTGCAGAACCCCGTGCCTGCAATTTACCGGAACCCGGAGACACCATACCAAGACAGTGCCTCTCAGTCCAGCCACCAATCCCTTACAACCGCCTCTGGACCAGACCTACCCCCGCCACAGGACACGTGACACCTTACGTGGCCTGGACCCGCCACACACCCAAGGCTTGCTCCACCATCACGCAAACCCAAGGCCCAGAGATCAGAACCAATCTCAGTAAGGTGAACCCCATCACCCCTTCGAAACTGCCACTTTGGCGACTCCAGATCCGCACAGCACACTACACTACCGCCGTTTCTCCGCACGAAACGCGCAACCACCCTGTTCACATGATCCCGGGCGCGATTCAGCTTCTCAACTGACCGTGCCCCCCTCCACACCAATGTGGCCACAATCCGACCATACCACTATCAAACCCGGATACCTGGTCCATAAACGCAATAGATCCATCTTGATGTCCCAGATCAAATCACGTGATGCCCGCACTCCCAAGTCACTTCCCCCCCACGTGCAAAAACCAACACGTTCGGAGGTCTATCCACCCTGCAATAGTATTCAAACTCCGTCACGACCCCGCTCCATTCCATGCCCCGCACACCGAACCACTTGACCAACGCAAGCGATCTGTCCACCCAACTGCCGACCATTCAGGCGAGCATCGGCCCGACGGGCCCCCCAGAACACGAAGGAGAGCCCCAGAATCCACATCAGGCAGATTCCTACAACCACAAAAACTTTACCAAAACAAACCCCACCAACACCAATTTGTTAGCATGAAACCCCGACAAAGTCACAACCAACTACTCCATAAAGCCCTCACTGGGACAACAACTGTGGGCGCACATAACCCCGAAAAACGATAAGACTCCCACCAACCGATTCGTCCCACCATGTCATCACCCAGGCCACAACGCGAAGCCTCCGCAGCCGCCCCGATCCTGAAGGAATGAGGCCCATAATCTCCCGAGCATTCCCCCGCACCGCGCAAACAACTCCTCAGTACGGCCACAAACTGGTAACGAGACAAACCAAGACCCATCCACGTGCCATAACAGCAGGCCCGGAGGACCGCCCCCAAGCCGCAAAACTTCCTCCCCAACTGCCCCGGGCACAACGCATCCATCACAACCAACCTGCCTCGACCCATCAGGTCTGTTTTTGGACCGCCTAAGCTGACACTCTACTCTCCGTCCCACCAATGCCACAACCTCGGACATCAGACCACTCCCCCTGAACCTGGAAGGGCTCACCAACGCCCCAAAAAGGCTAACACAAAAACCGTTTCAAAAGCACCCTCTCATAAACTGAGACACAAATTTCCCGCAAACCGTCCACCAATTGCCGTAACAAAACCAAAGAAATGGGCCACCTAGTGTCCCGCTCCTTCGCCCTTTTTTCGAAAAAAAACCCTTCAAGGCCTGCCGCCCCAAAATTCCGCGACACGCCCCACTCACCCCTGACCTTCAACCAAAAAAGGCCACAGCCGCCACCCTAAGTATCACTGCTGATGCTGACTTCCCAGCCCTGAAATCCTCGCTCACTAGTGCCAGTAGCGCCAACAAGTAATTTGCTCGCCCGTCACCAAACATAACTCCCAGCATCTCCTGCCACTCACCGAATTCCTAATGAAACCCGCAATCAATGCCCCACCAGGCTCCACAAGTCCTCTGGACACTGCTCCGATCTCGTCTGCCCCCCGGCATGAACTCCCACAACCTGTGGACTGAAAATGAGATAAAGCGTCCGCCACCCCGTTATCAACCCCCACCACGTGTTTCGCAACCACATGAACGTTCCACAGTAAACACTTGAGCACCAAATGCCGCAGATAAGCCACTACCGGTCCGGACTCTGCTGACAAGCTGTTTATCGCATGCACCACCGCCTGATTATCGCAGTGATCGCACACTTACATCCCGAAAATTGCGACCCCCCACAATTCCACCGTCACCACGATCGAAAATAACCACAGCAAGGCCAGATTCCTAACCAGACCAACCTGCCGCCATTCCTCAGGCCACCTCCCAATGTACCAATGTCCCTGAAAAAGTGGTGACGAAACCTGCCGACCCGGCCGCGCCCCTGTGCAGTTCTAGCACACCATTGGGCACCACCTTCTTCAACCACAAGGCTCGGCCGTTAAAACATTGCAAGAAAAACATCCCAAACCAGAAAATCCTCCTTGATCTCCCGCGTGACCCGCACAAAATGCGCCGGGGACCGTACGCCTACCCTATCTGCTGCCAAAATCTTGGCGAACACCCGCCCCATTGGCATAATCCTGCACGCAAAGTTCAAACTTCCCGAGCAAAGACTGCACCACCTTCAGCCGCCCTTTCCGTGCTGCCAGCATTGCTGCTACCACTCACCACAAGGCCACCATCTCCCCCTCCGGCAGCCTGCATTCCATAGCCAAAGAGTCAATCTCAGTCCCCAAAGAAAACAAAAATTACCGCATAACCGTCGCCGGCCCCTCCGACTTATCCTGTGCTAAAGGGAACCCAAAGCTATCCGCCACTCTCTGTAAGGCGAACAACGAGCCAGCGCAAACCATGGATCCCGCCGGACCGACACCAAGAAAATCATCTAGATAGAGGATAATGGAGGACACCCAGACACGTCCCGCACCACCCACTCAGCAAAGGAACTAAACGCCTCAAAATACAAACCAGAAATTGAAACAGCCCATAGGCAAACAATGATCAACATAAACTCATCACCCCACCAGCAACCCAGAAGGTGCTGGCTCTCCGGATGCACCGGCAGCAAACGAAACGCCGATTCTACATCCACCTTTGCCATCAATGCACCGCATCCCGCCGCCCGCACCAAGTCCAGCGCTTTGTCAAACGAGCCGTAGTACACTGCCGACAATTCTAGCGCGATGCCATCATTCACTGACGACCCCTTGGAAATGAAAGATGCTGGATGAGCCGAAATTTATCCGGCTCCATCTTTGGCACCACCCCCAACCGGGACACCACCAGATTACTGCACGGCGGGCTCTCAAATGGACCCCCCCATCCTGCCAAACTCAACCTCTGTCCCCAACTTCCCACCCACAACCATAGGGTGGTCCCTTGCCGACCGTAAAGTACGACAAACCGGAGGCCATGCCTCGACCGCCGACGAAATCTGAAAACCGTATAAAAAACCAAACCGCAAAATTGACGCCGCTGCCCCGCCCGGATACCTATTTAAAAGATGGCGCCATTGCCCCTATTTTCACTGGCGTCCTCCCTTTTACCAAAACCCGTCCCCCCTCAGCCGGAGCACTCATGCTCGAACCTGCATGCTGCCCCAAATTTGCACCGGCCGTCGCCAACTTGCCAGCACAATCCCTTTTCCTGGGTACCCGAGGGCCTGGCTCCCGTTCCCCCCGGCGCCGCCATGAAAGGGGGGGGGGGGAGGGGTTGGCTCGGGGCCGCCATTCAACGCATCCCTAAGGAAATGTCCTCACGGTCCCACCGCATGCCGGGCCGCAACGCCTTCCGCCGCCTAAACTGCACATCATACCGCAGCCATGGCAAGCCCCTGTCCGTGCGATACGCCTCCCCCATTGCATCCCGATAGTCAAACAGAGCCGAGCAGTGCTCCGGCTCCTTTTCCCCTATGACACTTGCCAAATTGCAAACGCCTGCAGCCAATTGGAAAAAAGGGGGGCGAGGAATGAGCATATAACGGCGTTTTTCTTCCTCTTCCCCTTCCTTCTTGGGAGTCGTTCGGCTTCACCTTGTCCAGATTAAATTTTTTTTTTTTTTTTTAACAGGGGTAGCAGGGAAAATATCTTCACATACTCCCCCTTCCCAATCTTGTCCCTCACCTCCCTCTGGAGGTGAGCCCCTAACGGTCCCTCAAAGCACACGTAAACTTAGCCCTATCCGCCAAACGCACCACCTCATCCCCATTTTCCTGTTCTACCGCTGTTTAACCCGCGGGCTCCACTACTCCACCAACCGCACCCGTCCCTACCGGCGCCGCCTCGCTGCTGACCGACGCTGCGCCCTCCACCGTCGACCCGTCCAGGCCGCTGCTGCCACCGGCGCGCGCGTTAAACCCTGCAACAAGCCCAGCAACTGACTAAGCAATGCTGACCCCCCTTGGCGCTGCCGTGCCCGCAGCCACCTCCCCAAAACTAGCACCCCGCGCCGCAAGCAATGCCGAATCCACGGCTAGCTCACCCGACCGTGGCGCAGAAATGGAAATTGGAACCGCGACGTCCTCCGCCATCTGCTCGTCAGATTCGTCCCCCCGACCTGAGGGCTCCCTCTTCTTCCTCGCTGTAGTCGTCCTCCACCATTCCAGCTCCAGGGGACGCAGCCGATGCCTCCCCTCCACCACGGCCGCCCTCCTGGGCCGCCGCGTGGGCACTGGCGGTGGGCATCCGTCTCTTCCTGTGCAGCGACAGCCCGCGAGACCGTCCAGTCCCCCGGGCCGCCGCTGACCGAATCCTCTTCTTGGAGGAGCCTCTCCCTGAGCTCAGGGGGCTCCCCACCGTCGCCTCCAGCCCTCCAGGGGCCCCAACCGTGGCATCCCGCCGGGTCCTCCCCGGGAGGGGGAGACCGCTGCTGCCGGGCGCAGTACTGATGACCTGAGGGACCTGGCGGGAACCGCAGGGCTCCTGCCGTCCCCCCTGCTCCCCGCAGCCTCACGGGTATCCGGGTGCCGCCTGCACACACCGGTCCCCCCCGCTGGCTGCCTGCGCCCAGCCCCCCCCGCCACCCACGGGGGGTACTGCTGGCCTCATTCAATTGCAGGGCCCGCTCCCATTTGGAAGCTGCCGCAGGGCCGTGTCACTCCGCAGGGTGCCCGTCACCAGGAGCAGGCCCCCCAGGCTGGGCACGCCCCCTCTCAAACCTCCGATCACCGCTGGGCACGCCCCCCGGTCCCGGGCTGCCGCTGGCCTGGTAATTGAGCCCGAGGCCTGGGACCGGAAGTAGGCCCCAGGCCGGGCCCGCCTCCGTCCAGGCCGCCGCTGGCCTCAGATCGTCGCCGGGCTCGCTCCCGGCCGGGAGACGCCGCTGGGCTCCTCACTCCAGCCCGAGGCCCGACATCAGGAGAAGGCCCCGGGCTGGCCACGCCCCCTTTGCGGCCGCCGCGGCCTCGCCGGAGATTCCTCCCTGCGGCCGGGGCAGACGCTGGAAGCAGCCGCTGCCCGCCCCGCCGCGGAGGGTCCCGAGGGGGGGCTCTCACTGGGCCTCCTTGCCCCCCCTGCGGCCGGAGAATACCTGATGATGGGGGGGGGCCTGGAACGCCGCCCGCGGCCGAGGGGGAGACAAGGGGCAGGTGCCGACGGGGAAACCCAGGCAGCCCTGAAGTGGGACTGCACTGCCTGGGCCCCGTGCACCGCCATCGCTGATCGGATCGTCCTGTCCCGTTCCTGGAGGTCCGCCATGCCGTTGGACAGGTCGGAATCCTTTACTGTCCGGAGTCACAAGGAAGGTAAGACCCCCTCCCCTATAGTTTATATACTAGCCCCCTCCCCACCCTACAGTGACCCTATTCCACCAATCCCCTATAAGGGCCCATAATGCCCTTTAATTCACTTTATTAACCCCTCACTCCCTCCCTTCCCTCTGGTCATGTCGCCCCTCCCCCCTATGGGGTCCATGGCTTTCTCACATGCCGCTTGTCGTGCATGCCATTGCTGCTACTTTGCTTCTCCAAGACTGAGCTCTGTGACCCTAGGCTATGGTTCACATGTCTTTCTATAGATAATGATAATCAGGTGTACAAAGATTGTATGCCCTGAGCAGATCAGATACAAGGAAACAGAGACTGAACTCATGACATCTCCTATAAAGGATTTTAATCAAGATAAAGAGGATAAGGAGTATCTAGCCTTGGACAAAGAGTGTCATCCAACCCAGATCATTCTTCCTGCTATCAGAACAGAAACTTGGTTTGTGTACCGTCTTCATCTGAAAAGACATTTGACTACACTAGCTAATTAGGATTTAATGGACATCTTAACAGGTTTTAATGAATTGCTGCACTGCAATTCATTTCATCAAGCAGAAAAGTGGGGATTTGCTACCGAACATTGATTATTTAACATTCAAAGGAACAATGGCTAGCAACATACATGACTGCAGTGAACTGTGGGTACATAATAGGTTGTGCATGTGGCGCACCCCACGGAGCCGGAGAGGTTACTTGTCGCCGGGCTGGTGTAGGGTCAGGGGGATGTCACTGGTGGCTTGCTGGGTTTGGTGACCCCGAGGTGTCCACAGAAAAGGGGGAATGGATGGAGATGATTGTTGTGACGCCACCTGCGGTACGCGACTAGGGATTAGCCGCCGCTGCTGTCGCTGTCTTCCGGGGCGGATGGTAGTAGCAGCAAAGATGGTTGTGCTCCCTATAGGTGGAGCGGGCCCCGGGGAGGATGATGAGGGGAGTTGTACTTGGCCATTGGCGCCGAAGCGCAGGGCGACGGTGCCGGCAATAAAATCTTCACACAGTCTCTGTGGTTCCAGGTAGTTTTACTCACTCTTAGGCTATGTGCGCATGTTGCGTAAATACATGCAGTTACGCTGCGCTTTGTAGCGCAGCATAACTGCATGCGTCCTGCGTCCCCTGCACAATCTATGGAGATTGTGCAGGGGCCGTGCGCACATGGCGTCTTAGAGCGCAGCGCTTTGGCTGCTGCCCGAAGCGCTGTGTTCTAAGAAGTGACATGTCACTTCTTCCGTGCGCTTTGCCGGCAGCTCCTGCTCTGTCTATGGCAGGAGCTGCAGGCAGAGCGCATGGAATCGGCTTTTTTTTTTTTCTCTACGGACATTTTCTGCAGCGAATTGAAGCGCACGTGTGCTCTTCAGATCGCTGCAGAAATTTCTGCAGGGCTAGTACGCAACGTGCGCACATAGCCTTATGCCGCTCATCCGGGAAGTACCGGTCACCCGCTGTGATGGGCCCCGTCGAACCCGGATCCTTTGACGTCAGTCCGGTGCGGTGGTTGGTGAGACCTTCCTCTCAGCTCCGTGTAAGATGGATCCCCGTGGCTTAAAGCTACTTGGGGACTCCACTCTGTGTTGAGTGAGACTCCTGTCCCGTTTGCAGGTGCCGTGGTTCCGCAATGGGGCCTGACTCAGATCTAAGCCCCGGATCCTATGAGGCACTATGCTCCGGGTACTGTGTTGGCCAGAGGAACGTGCAATCGCCCTGTCCGGTAGATTCTGGAAAACCAAATTGAAGTATGATCTCCCCTAAGGTTCTGCACCCTGTGCTGCACTGGTCACGAGGGAGCAATCAAGCTCTCCCCTCGGCGACCGTATAAACTCCTATGTACCACCAAAGTCACCGGTGAGACCGTCTGCTCCTTTCCTCTCCTGCTGGAGAACCCTCTAACTGTTGTGTTGGCTTCTAACTCCCCCTGGTGGCTGCTCCTTCCCAGATTCCCTGTCACTAGTAGGTGGCTGTCCCCCATGTTTGGTGACTGCCTTAAAACCTGACCCTAGCCTAGTCCCAATTGGGGAGGGCAACCTGGTTGTGTGTATGAGTTGTATAAGTGGTGAAACCGGTTACCGACCTCCTCTGGATCAAGGTTAAGCACTGCACCTTAAGTGAGGTGCAGTACCCTGTGGCGACTGAAGTCTCAGGGGAACCACACATGCTAAATAACGAACATATTATCACTGATTGATTACAGTACATTGCCAACATATTTTCTTCCTTTACAGAAACAGACTTAAAGCATTACTCCAGTGTTTTTGATTTTTTCTCAAGTCTCACAGCGCCATCTTGTGCCTATAACTTCTGACTGGCCTAAAGTCAGAAGTTACATCACAAGCTCCCAATGCATCTATGAGAGCCAGAACAAGGCTGTTATAGTGTTGTATTGAATTTTGACCTCAATGAAACACTGGAGCTGCTGGCACGTCGCAAATCACAGGAGACCGGTGCGGCGGAGATAACAGATAAAGACGTCAACAGGTGTGTATAATACAGGGGGCAGGGGACTTACAGTTAAAGCACCACTCCAGCGGTGAAATAAAAAAACGCTGGAATGGAGCTTTAAGATATAATTCTCATGAAAAGTCCCCTCTCCATCACCTGTTTCACAGCGTGTTCAGAAACATTTCACTTTTTGGGGATGTACATCTGTAAATATATCACTGTCAGCTGTATATGTTTCTAGTCTGTTTTTTGTGCATACAGTGGGTAGCTAAAGCCGTTGGACATACTCCTGACGTCACTCCTGAGAATACGGCTTAAAGGGGTATTCCCATCCCAAAGATCCTATCCCAATTTGTAGTAGGCGTAATAATAATAATAATAATAGCAAATATCTCCAATTAGAAATGTAGTACAGTTCTCCTGATTACCTTTGTTGCTTACCTCATGAGCAGGGCATTGTGGCTTAGGTATCCATGATTATGACCACTTATAGTGGCAGTCAGAGTGCAGTCACACAGCCATATGACTTGTTCGAGGATCACATCGCAATGCTCGGACTGGCCATCGGCTCTCCTGACCCGAGTTTGACAGCTGCTTAGAAATACATCCTGTCACGCTCAGGTTAGGGGAGGCAACGGCGAGTCCAGTCAATGTGATGTGATCCTCAGACGAGTCATGCGGCCGTGTCACTGTGCTCTTAGTTAGTTGTTTGCTTGTTGTTGTAACCATGGATACCTATACTGCAATGCCTTACCAGTGAGGTAAGAGACATGGCTATATCAGAAGAACTATACTACATTTCTAATTGGAGGTATTTGCTAATATTATTATTATTACACCTACTACATATTGGGATAGAAGCACATGAATGAGAGTTCAAGTGTGAGCATAACTATGCGCCAGAGTAAAAAAATCCAGTCAGGAGATGCAGCACATTTGTGCCGTAATTTACCCTGGCGCAGTGGCGTAGGCGTGACTAGCGTCTGATGGGCCTCTATGCAAAGTTTGGGCCTAGGCCCCTCCCGTCCCGCATGTTGGTCAGATGTATGAGCGCTTGTAGTATTCTAAATCCTATAAAAACATACATGTTGCCCCCCCCCTTTATTATGTAGCAATGTCCTCCCATCCTACACTAATGTCCCCCATCCTTTGTTTCTTCTGGGTAAATATATCCCCCATCCTCTTATGTAAGTCTCCTATCCTGGAGTATATGTCCCCCTTCCTAGGCCCCATGCTAGCGCATACAGGGACGGTTAGGCAGGGATTAGCAATATACACCCACAACTGCTCGTGGCTCTGGGTGCATATTACATCTGACAGGTTCCCTTTAAGACTTTGTTTGAACATGGACATTGAATAATTATCCAAAATCTCTTAAGCTGGGTTTACACACTGCAATATTTACAACCAACTTCCTTATTATCTTTTGGTATGTGCGTATTTATTTTGTGCTGGCGGGATATTTGACATTTCTGGTGTCTTATCTCAAAAGGAAAACAATTAGACAGGAAAAATCCAATTTGTGCACAATGATGTGCAGACATAGTGGTTAACTGTAATCCAGGAGCATACAATTACAGTGAAGCCCTCCTGTGCATATTCACATTATACGCAATATAATATAATACACACATGCTAATATCATACATCTGTATGCACACAAGCATATATAAAATACACAAATAAACACAAAGATATTTTTGTAATGCAATTTTTTTTGATCATATATTCTCTCAGTCATAGCTTTTTTGTTCATGTAAGCTTCACTATGTGAGGCAAGAGAGAAGTGCGAAACCATGCCACCACCTTTAAATAAACTGCAAAATGCTCCAATGGCTAAACGAAGGGCTACCTTAGCATGAAAGAGCCATCCTCTACAGAGCTCGATTTCCTAAAAGGCCACCCTACGCCATGGCCTTGGGCAGAGCAGTCGGGGGGGCGTACATAAAGAAGAGATAACAATCAAATATTTTCAATTTTTTTTCAGTATTATTTTGCAAAAGCCATATAAAATGTTGTTTTTAAATTTACATCCATATACATAAAATAAATTGTGCCGTACATTTTTGTTGCTCAGACACAGGTGGCAGCACTGCAGTTACTTACTATAGTTTCTTTGCATCGCTGTCCCTTCTGAAGACGTCCTGGATCCTGGGTGATAAGACACTCTGGGGGATGTGAGTGCAGCGCCGGCTCTCTGATTCTACTTCCGCTATCACCGTAATGTCGCAGGATTCTTTCACACGTCCATGGAAAACACACACGTTTTTCACGGATGTGTTTAAGGTGCGTATTGCCCTCCATGTGTCGTGAATTTGGCACAAGTGTGTTCCCCGTGTGCTAGTGCTAGTGACACCAGCGCCAGGGGTTGCAGAATTATGTGCTTTGGTCTGATCTTGGGCATAGGAATACTGTATGTAAATCTGTTCCTAGTTGTCTATCAAACCTCATGCCCTGCATGACGTTTACTTGTTATTGTGTTGGCTGAACAAATATCATAGAAGTCTAGAGTTCGTTCATTTTCTTTGAGATGGATCTGAGATCTTGTGTTTTTTGTTTTTACAAAATGTAATTTTCTTAAATACTATTTTGCCCAACAGATATATAAAAGCACCAATTGTATTATCTCTTTTATGGATTAATTTAATTTGTCATGAGCAAAAAGCATGCTGTGATATACAGTGCCTACAAGTAGTATTCAACCCCCTGCAGATTTAGCAGGTTTGATAAGATGCAAATAAGTTAGAGCCTGCAAACTTCAAACAAGAGCAGGATTTATTAACAGATGCATAAATCTTACAAACCAACAAGTTATGTTGCTCAGTTAAATTTTAATACATTTTCAACATAAAAGTGTGGATCAATTATTATTCAACCCCTAGGTTTAATATTTTGTGGAATAACCCTTGTTTGCAATTACAGCTAATAATCGTCTTTTATAAGACCTGATCAGGCCGGCACAGGTCTCTGGAGTTATCTTGGCCCACTCCTCCATGCAGATCTTCTCCAAGTTATCTAGGTTGTTTGGGTGTCTCATGTGGACTTTAATCTTGAGCTCCTTCCACAAGTTTTCAATTGGGTTAAGGTCAGGAGACTGACTAGGCCACTGCAACACCTTGATTTTTTCCCTCTTGAACCAGGCCTTGGTTTTCTTGGCTGTGTGCTTTGGGTCGTTGTCTTGTTGGAAGATGAAATGACGACCCATCTTAAGATCCTTGATGGAGGAGCGGAGGTTCTTGGCCAAAATCTCCAGGTAGGCCGTGCTATCCATCTTCCCATGGATGCGGACCAGATGGCCAGGCCCCTTGGCTGAGAAACAGCCCCACAGCATGATGCTACCACCACCATGCTTGACTGTAGGGATGGTATTCTTGGGGTCGTATGCAGTGCCATCTAGTCTCCAAACGTCCCGTGTGTGGTTGGCACCAAAGATCTCGATCTTGGTTTCATCAGACCAGACAACCTTGAACCAGTCTGTCTCAGAGTCCTCCAAGTGATCATGAGCAAACTGTAGACGAGCCTTGACATGACGCTTTGAAAGTAAAGGTACCTTACGGGCTCGTCTGGAACGGAGACCATTGCGGTGGAGTACGTTACTTATGGTATTGACTGAAACCAATGTCCCCACTGCCATGAGATCTTCCCGGAGCTCCTGCCTTGTTGTCCTTGGGTTAGCCTTGACTCTTCGGACAAGCCTGGCCTCGGCACGGGTGGAAACTTTCAAAGGCTGTCCAGGCCGTGGAAGGCTAACAGTAGTTCCATAAGCCTTCCACTTCCGGATGATGCTCCCAACAGTGGAGACAGGTAGGCCCAACTCCTTGGAAAGGGTTTTGTACCCCTTGCCAGCCTTGTGACCCTCCACGATCTTGTCTCTGATGGCCTTGGAATGCTCCTTTGTCTTTCCCATGTTGACCAAGTATGAGTGCTGTTCACAAGTTTGGGGAGGGTCTTAATAAGTCAGAAAAGGCTGGAAAAAGAGAAAAATTAATCCAAACCTGTGAAGCTCATTGTTCTTTGTGCCTGAAATACTTCTTAATACTTTAGGGGAACCAAACAGAATTCTTGTGGTTTGAGGGGTTGAATAATAAATGACCCTCTGAATAAACTTTTCACAATTTAAAAAAAAAAATAAAAAAGAAATAACATTCTTTTTTGCTGCAGTGCATTTCACACTTCCAGGCTGATCTACAGTCCAAATGTGACAATGCCAAGTTAATTCCGAATGTGTAAACCTGCTAAATCTGCAGGGGGTTGAATACTACTTGTAGGCACTGTAAGCAGCGTATCTTGGATCACACACAACCATACAAGTCTATGGGTACATGTGAAACATGGGACTGCACGGATGTCATCCGAGTGCAGTGCGATATATACAGAGACAGGCCATGGAGAAGGTGGAGAAATTAATCTCTCCATCTTCTGCTCACCTGTGCTCCGATTCTCGCATGCACAGTAGAATAACACTCGGCTCACGCTCATAGCAGAATCTGAGCCGAGAGTTATTGGCATATTGACTCGCCCGCCCCAGGGCCTTAGGTGACTCGGTGTCGGTCCGGACTAGATAGGGGTAGTCAGCGGTGGCAGGGCCCGACTCCATGACCCCGGCGGAGTCAATCAATGTGGCGATATTGGGGGAGATAGTAATAAAGTTTAATAAAGATTCTTGACGCCACCTGTGGATGGCGGCTTTGAAGCCGCGGCTGCTGGATGGGACCTCCGGGGCTGGCGTTGTGGCAGCTGACGTGTTTCTTGCTCCCCACAGGTGGAGCGGGTACCCCGGGGCTACCGTCAGGATAAACTCTATGGTGGATGTTGATGAGGTGCAGGACAAATCAGATGACATGGGGCTTGCAGTTAAGATGTTTTTACTCACTGTTCATTCCAACACTGCAGCTGACCCGTGGTATGCCCGGATTCACTGTCGTGGGCCACCACCGATCCTGAATAGTTCAAGGGTCAGTACCGGTGCACCCCTCAATGTGTCCGTCCCTGGTCGTCTCACTAGCGCCGACCTTCACTAGACTGTCCTGCGCCTCCACCACCGAGCCGGTCCAAATGGTGGCTGACCTCGGTCCTCTTATTGCTCCCCCTTGCAGGTGATGGGTGGCAGGTTGTGGCCTCAGGTGCCTGAAGCAATCTCCCGGGCCGTCGGATTGCTAAAGGAAATGTTTTTCTTCTTAAGCCTGGGGTCCGTCCCCGTTATTGCGAGCAGATCCCTCCACCCCGGTGTTCTTGGTGGAACAAGTCCACGGAGGCCTCCCGCACATCCGTGGCACTCTGGAATCCCTTCAATCGGTGTCACTTGGGCCTAGCAAGACCCCAGGATCTTCACCTAAAACCTTCTTTTGGCTACACTCCTCTCTGACTAGATCTTCCTGTAAACTCTCCGACTGAACCGGTCCTAACAGTTCTCCTCAACTGTTCATTTTTTAAACCTAGCTCTGCCCACTTTTTCTACTGACCCACAGACTCCTCCTACACTCCCCCCTGCCAGGCTCCACCCCTTCAAGCCAGTGAATGGGACTTAAGGCTCCATAACCAGGTATACTGGTCGCTGCTTCTCAGCATATTAATGGAGTACCTGCCTTAAACCCTGACCCAGTGTGTGACCTAACAATTAGTGTGTGCAGGTTTTGTCTGTGAACCGGTAGATGACCCCCTTCTTACCCAGGATGGGATACCACACCTCTGGCTGAGGTGCAGTACATCTGTGGCGACGAAAGCCTCAGGGGCGCCACACTATCACATCCGATGCTATATGCTAGTCTGACCCTGGCCTTACAGCATAATCTGTCTGTAAAGAAGAATTCCATAAGCGTCACATACTCAATAGATAATATCCTGTGTTCTCTATGAAAGACCTTGTCACAAACTCCTCATGAGATGGCTTATCTCCTGGAGAATGGAGCATCTACCTTGCTGGATCCTTCTCACTCCCAAAAGAATGTTGGGTAATTATCGAGGAGCCCCCATACACATTGGATTGTCAGCCAATTTTGGTGGGTTAAGACAATATTTGACTAATGTGTATGGGGCCCTTAATCATTCATTTTTTACTATAGCATACTGTATAAAATATTTCTGTGGCGCCCCTGAGGCATCTGTCACCACAGAGACATTGCACCTCAGCCAGCGGTGTGATGTCCCATCCTGGGTAAGGAAAGGAGTAAACGCCGGTCCACAGGCAAATCTACACTACACCCATTGTTAGGTACACACAGGGACCGGGGATAGTGGCAGCTACCCTCCCATGCTGCATGCTGGGAGTGGCCGTAAGACCCATCCCTTCTTCCATAGGGTGGGAGCTTAGCAACTGGGTGGGTGGGAGGAGCAGCCGAGAGAAGAGTAGTTACAGGAAGGTCAAGTCAGAGAGTTTCAGTTTACCTCAGAGAGGAGGGGAGTGAGGAGGTCTGCGGGAGGCAGAGGAGGCAGATAACCTGAGAGAGGAACAGCACAAGAAAGTGATGCTTCCTGGTGAAGACCCTGGGACCCAGTAGGTCCAGGTGACACCAAGCAGAACAGAGGGGATTTCAGGGCCACAGACAGCTTTCAGGGTAGTGGCCTGTTCCACAGAAAGATCAGATGGAGGGATCAAGCTGCATACAAGGGACGGTCCCTAGAAACTGGAGGAAGAGAAGTCAATTCCAAAGGTAAAAACTGAGGCCCAGGGTAGTTGCAAGCTCCCCGGGCCACAGCCCACAGCAGAACCTCTGGAAAGGGGGTAGAATACCCACTAGGCAAGCCCCCGGCCCGGAGGCTGTAGTGGAGGCCAAGTCAGCTGAAGAAAGGAACACAATAGAGGGGTGCACCGGCTTTTGCCCCCAGATCTACCCAGGATCAGCGGAGGTCCCTGACAGTGGGTTCCAGCAGTCCAAAGGCACCAGTGTGCTGCAGCCCAGGAACTGTGAGTAAACATCTTGAAATTGCACCCCCTAGTGTTGTCTCCGTTATTTCGCCTGCACTATTCCATCACTGCATAGACTTCCATCACTGCATAGACTTTAATAAGCACCAACTGTTGCCCCGGGGCACCGATCCACCTGTGGGGAGCAGGACCATCCAAGTTGCCATTACATCAGCCCCGGAGGCTCCATACAGCAGCGGCGGCTTAATAGCCGCAAACCACAGGTGGCGTCACGAATAATATAAACTATAATCACCCCCAACACTGAAGCCATATTAATTGACTCCCGCCAGGGTCACGGAGTCGGGCCCCGCCAACACTGACTACCCCCCGGACTAGTCCGGCCCGGCACCGGGTGTCCCATAGCCCTGGGGTAGGCGGTTCATTTCCTCTATGTTTTATATTTACATTGAAGTGGTTATAGTAAGACCAAGCTGCCTCTATAACAGCACTACATTTGAACCAGTACATTTAATAATATGGAACCAGTACATTTAATAATATGGTTATGCTATCTGATGTTTTATTGGACAGCACCCGGAACAAGGTTGGGCTATGGAGCAATGCCAATAGTGTATGTTTTCTCAGGCAGAGTGGGAATGAGAAATAAATTGCAGCATGCTGCGATTGGCAGAGTAAATCAGATAGAACGCACCTTTATAAGTCTATGGGTGCATAAAAATCATCGGACATCTCTGATGACATCTGTGGATCTGTGCAGCTTCATCATGCTGCTCTCAGATAGCATAGCAAAAAAGTGGTGACAGATTCCATTTAAATCAGATAGTCACACAACAAAAAGTAGCTGACAAATCACACTCATCATGTGTCTACTATAAAGGTGTCTTAGACAGTATGCTTTTTCACCGATCGCGATTGACAAGCGAATAGTTATTGCATCGTTATCATGCATACAAGCTCATTATTACAAAACCAGATGTTGGCTTGAAAGATCGCTGTTGCGGTTGATGGAAAGTCACTAGTCGTTCACAAAATCATTTATTACAGCTTAAAGGGAATCTGTCACCAGGTTTTTGCCCCTAATCTGAGAGCAGCATAATGTAGAAGCAGAGATCCTGATTCCAGCGATATGTCACTTACTGGGCTGCTTAGTGTAGTTTTGATACAATCACTGATTAATCAGCAGTTGATTATCATTAGAGGACTACTTGTCCTGCTGCCAGGTAGTCCAGCATATTCATGAGCTCTGTATAGATCTGCAGCAGAGAAAACATTGATTTTATCAAAATGATAGCAGACAGCTCAGTAAGTAACACATCACTGGAACCAGGGTCTTTGTCTGTAATTATGCTGCTCTCGGGGGAGAAAAAATCTGGTGACAGATTCCCTTTAAGGCGACTTATTACATGGTAAAATTTTATGCCGACAAGCAATAATTTTTAAGTTGAAAGATCTGGTTTTGTGACAATTGAACAATATTACGATTGCTTGCAGCTATAACACAATATTGCAGTCATTAGAACGATATTGCGATTTTATGCGCGATTTTTGCCCCATTTAATATGGGCTTAAGACACTTTTTGAAATGTCTTTGTTTAATTGTCAGTTGGGCTCTCCTCGCTACAGTAATGCCATACATGTGGACGTTAACTGCTGTTTAAGAACAATCTGGGGCTCGGAAGGAAGGGGGCCATTTGGATTTGGGAGTGCAGATATTACTGGATTTCTTTTGGGAAAGGGAGCCATAGCGCTTTTCCAGAGCCTTTGTGTTACCAGTAACGAGGAAATCCTTTATATTTTTGTTAAAACTAAAACCAGGATAATTGTGGTATACTCCGCGCTGCTGTACAAAGAATCACTCCAAATAATATAAGCAATGGTGATGGTTTATTCTACGCGTTTCGAAGAGATATCCACTCTTCTTCCTCAGGAAAATTTCGGTGGATTTTCCTGAGGAAGAAGAGGGGATATCTCTTTGAAACGCTTAGAATAAACCATCACCATTGCTTTTATTATTTGGAGTGATTCTTTGTACAGCAGCGCGGAGTATACCACAATTATCCTGGTTTTTGTTTTTGCTTCTGCCTTTGGCACGTGGGATCGGCTGCAGCTGTTATATGTCTCTATACTGGTTGTGAGTCTCACAACCTTTCCAGGTGAGCGGTTTTCCTATTAAAAAGTCACCATATTTTACACTGGTAAGCCCCTATTGCGCTCCTTATATCGACAGCTTTTTCCTGTTTATATTTCTGTTGACAGACGAAGGACCTAATTGTATTTTTGTTTATTGTGGGTTAAGTTTGAGCTTATAACGGTGCTGATTTTAAGTGCGTGACATTTTGGATCACTTTCAAGACACTATGTTAAGTACTTATATCAGTTTTTCCATCTAAATCTCCTAAATACATGATTCAGATGAAACCCCAATGCAACAATTCCCTATAACGAGGCCTCAGTTACTCTGAACTTTGTTTACTAGTGCACAAAACTATGATCCACCATGCCTTTGTGCATTCACGTCAGTTTTTTCACATATTAATAAAAAATGACTGAGCTTAATCAGATTTTAGCGTTTTGTCCTACATCAAAAAAAAAGTTTCTCCAAACTCTTCAGTCAATCTGTGAAGATCAGACCTCACTCGGATGCCAATTTTGTTTTTTCATGGACCCATAGATTTGCATTGCTGATTTTGATCCGACACTAGGAGCAAAATTGGACATGCCTCTGCGATTTTGCACAGACCACTTGGTCTGCGAAAAACGCTGCCATGTCAATACCCCATTCACATTTGTAGGTATGAGTGCGGGAAATAAAAAAAGAGGGGACTTTGCCGGAGCAATGGCCAGACAGATGCCAAAGTGACTCTGCCTCATTATAGTGACTGTTTCCTTATATCTGTGCAGTCTTTGGTCCTAGAGAGGAACTGAACCATTTAATAGTGGACAATGTACCAAGGTGCTGAATATCAGAAATCTCATATTGACCTGTGTATTGGTGGACGTATACCTGGAGGAGTATTGGAAGGTTACTTGCCAGAGTATTGGATGTATACCTGAGGGAGTATTGGAAGGGTACCTGCCTGGAGCATTAGACATATACGTGTCGAAGTACAGTCATATGAAAAAGTTTGGGCACCCCTATTAATGTTAACCTTTTTTTCTTCATAACAATTTGGGTTTTTGCAACAGCTATTTCAGTTTCATATATTTAATACCTGATGGACTCAGTAATATTTCTGGGTTGAAATGAGGTTTATTGTACTAACAGAAAATATGCAATCCGCATTTAAACAAAATTTGACCGGTGCAAAAGTATGGGCACCTCAACACAAAAGTGACATTAATATGTTGTAGATCCTCCTTTTGCAAAAATAACAGCCTCTAGTCGCTTCCTGTAGCTTTTAATGAGTTCCTGGATCCTGGATGAAGGTATATTTGACCATTACTGTTTACAAAACAATTCCAGTTCAGTTAAGTTTGATGGTCGCCGAGCATGGACAGCACGCTTCAAATCATCCCACAGATTTTCAATGATATTCAGGTCTGGGGACTGGGATGGCCATTCCAGAACATTGTAATTGTTCCTCTGCATGAATGCCTGAGTAGATTTGGAGCAGTGTTTTGGATCATTGTCTTGCTGAAATATCCATCCCCTGCGTAACTTCAACTTCGTCACTGATTCTTGCACATTATTGTCTCAGCTGATACTGAGTGGAATCCATGCGACCCTCAACTTTAACAAGATTCCCGGTGCCGGCATTGGCCACACAGCCCCAAAGCATGATGGAACCTCCACAAAATTTTACTGTGGGTAGCAAATGTGGCGCCCTGGACAAGCCAGGTCGTCACAGGTACCACAACAACACACCCCACACCCCGGTTAGGCACACCGAAGTCAGACAAAAATCCTTGTTGCCTCCCTCCAGGGGCTGATGTCCACACCAGGGGGTGGAGCCAGGCGGTTGTCCCCACCCACCGAGGAGTTCACAGTCCTGGAGGCGGGAAAAGGAAGTCAGATGAGTTTTAGGGTTGGAGAGTGAAGTGGTAGTAGAGCAGACTGACCATGTCCGGGTGCGTGGCCCGGGCACATACAGCAAGGTTGGCAGACAGTGGTGACCGTCTGCAGGAGGGGCTGATTGACATGAACCGTAAGGGCCGGGGACGGGCGGTGGCCCGCCGGTACCAGATCGGGGAGCGAAGAGAAACCAGCACCATTCGGCAGGGCCTACGGACCCCGACCAGGCTTGGAGTCGCCGTAAAACCGGTCAAATCCGTTAGCGAAAGGAACCTCCGGGGTTTCCCAGCAATCAAGACCCGATTGAAGGCAACAGCTCAAACCGTGAAGGGAAATACAGTCACCGCCAAGGCTACAGTTCCCAGGGCCAGAGCCTGCGGGCAAAAGGGGCTCCCTCAGCATCCATCCAAGCTGGGGAGCGGGTTACCGGTGGGAAGCCACCAGAACCGAGAACACAACACAGGTGCAGGGAAAGGCAGTCACCATCAACCTACCGGGAGGAGAACAACCTCAGCTGTCTGTGGGACCCGTCCATCCAGCCGTTTGTTTTACTGGAGACTTTGTATTCATCATTGGCTGAGTGAGTACCAATGTGCCGTGCGGCACCGCGCTGCCCCCTCGACCCTGCACCTCACCAGATCCCGTAACCCACCTGCCATCCTCCCCTCACCAGGCCCCGGGACAACCAAACCCCCTACCCACGGAGGGGAAAAGTAACATCCAAGCTGCTCCCTGTCATCGCTCCCGGGATCCTCGTCCAGAGCAGCGGTGGTGTCACAACCTCACCACAACCGTGGGTTGCGTCACGGACAATAAATCCCCAAAATCATCCCCCTTTTCACTCACGGGCGAGGAGCGCCGCTCGAGTCCCCGGGATCCGGCCCACCGCTCGAGCCACCACCGAGCAGCAGCAGCCGGACCCGAGCAGTGGGTGAGCGCAGCGTCCCCTCCTCCGCCCGCGACACAAGTGCTTTTCTTGGCCTGCCACTTCTGGGCTTAACAAGAACTGTACCTGTGTTCTTCCATTTCCTTACTATGTTCCTCACAGTGGAAACTGAGAGTTTAAATCTCTGAGACAACTTTTTGTATCCTTCCCCTGAACAACTATGTTGAATAATCTTTGTTTTCAGATTATATGAGAGTTGTTTTGAGGAGCCCATGATGCCACTCTTCATAGGAGATTCAAATAGGAGAACAACTTGCAAGTGGCCACCTTAAATACCTTTTCTCATGATTGGATACACCTGCCTATGAAGTTCAAATGAGCTTACAAAACCAATTTAGTGCTTAAGTAAGTCAGTGAAAAGTAGTTAGGAGTGTTCAAATCAAGAAATTGATAAGGGTGCCCATATTTTTGCATCGGTCAAATTTTGTTTAAATGCGGATTGCACATTTTCTGTTAGTACAATAAACCTCATTTCAATCTGGAAATATTACTGAGTCCATCAGTTATTAGATATATGAAACAGAAATAGCTGTTGCAAAAACCCAAATTGTTATAAAGTAAAAAGGTTAACATTAATAGGGGTGCCCAAACTTTTTCATATGACTGTATTAACCTGCCGTATGTACTATCCTGCTGTATTTACATTTGTGCCAGAGCATGGCTGATTTGTGTTGTTATAGTCCCTCTGGGGTTTGTAAAGCTAATAAACCTTGCCTTGTTGGACTAAAAATGTTGGCCGGCGTGAACACTGCCCAATACCCAATGCCAACGTGAGCGAACCCCTACACCATACGTATATGTAAAGCGATGCCAGTGCTCAATATTAAATGCTTAAATATTATCTTGTCAAATATCCTTTGTGTAGAAATATTGCTAGAGATAACAGTTAACCAATAGTTAATAGGTGAGTACGATCCCAGAAATGATTGCCAGAAAGATAAACATCATGCATACCGTTAGCCATTGCTTTAAATGGCACAATGCACTTATAAGGAACATTTCATCTGATAAAAACACCCTATGATCCTCCATGCACATGGTCAGATTTGGTACCCATGTAATATGGATCTTAAAAACACTGCTCATAGCAATCTCTGGGCCACAATGGATGTGTCCTTGAGAAACAAGAAATAGTGGGATGCTTCATTGATGCTGTACGACTGAGTGTTCTCTTCTAAAAACACCGCTGCACATAGACATATCCTGCGGTGACACAAAGAGTCCCTACAGCTCACACGGAATAAACATGTGTATATGATGCTGGGTGCACAGTGAAGTGGTATGCAGAATACTCTAACAATTACAAAATCATAGTAGAAAAATGTCTGCAGAAGTGGAGTACTTCACATACGACTATACAGATGTAAAGGAAACAACACTGTTAAGCTAGCATTAAAGGGAACCTGTCAGGTCATTTATGTGTCCTAACCTACAAACAGTGTGATGTGTGTGCTAGTAACCCCTTCTTATGGCCCTGTGTTTTATTAATGTGTAATGGGAATGTATAAAAATGTGTTTTATTACTTATATGTACCCTATGTAAATGAGCAGAGGCTCTAGCTCCATGGGCATCGCTTCACCCTGTGGGCGTTTGCATGTTTTCTGTGGTATCACGCCCCTGTGGGTGTGACACCATGGATTTATATCAGCGACGTGAACACATAAGTAATAAAACACATTTTATACATTCACATTACACATTAATAAAACACAGGGATGGGTAGGAAGGGGTTACTAGCACACACATCACACTGATTGTATGACCTGACAGGTTCCCTTTAATTAACATGCACATGTAACGGGGTGCCAGGGGTGTCTCGGGGGTTGTAGTCATGGCCCCTTTTTCTCTCAGGCTTACCCCTGGCTCCGCCGTCACTATTGGGAGAGGAGATTACTTGGTGGGGCAGAGTGTGGTGGTGCAGATGTCGTCCGACGTACAAACACTTTCCAGGCATGATTCGGTGCAACCAAAAGACATTCTTTATTACACAGTTCTTCACACAACCAGCAGTTACAGATGACTTCACACTTCCTTTAGCTGGGGGAAAACCTGTCCTTACGTCTCCTCCAGTGGGGATGTGCCCGGCTAATCTTCTTCACCTGGCTCCCACTACGGCTACCCACAGACCGGACCCACACCGGTACTGCTTCGCACTTTGAGGTTCCGCCCGCTCCTTTTCTCTCCGGCTTCCCTTTTATCCAGCTCCCACACTCTGCCCCTGCTCTGCTTCTTCTCTCCCGTCCCGGACTCAACTTCCTCTGAACTCTCTTTTTCCTAACAACTCTCCTTCTCCCTCCCCTTTCTGCTGCCGGCTCCTCCTTTCCTCTGCCCTGTTTCTGTGGTGACAGCCGTCCCACCCGGCCACTAGGGGATCCCCTAAAACAGTAAAAGCATTTAACAATAAAACATTTTTATTAAATCACATTAACATTCCGGGGAAACTGTACCTCCTTGTAAGGGGTCTGCCCACCCCTTACATACCTCCTCTCTTTAAGCCTAAGCCTCCCGGCAAGGCATAAACCTAAAACCACATTTATATGGAAAAAGTCATTGCAATTAAAACTATGAACATGTTCACCTTAGGGCACCCGCAAGGGGCGCACCAGTCCGGCGCCCGGAGTCCCTCCTGGAAGCTCCCGGTCTTAGTAGTGTGCCCGGAGGCCTTCAGTAAGCTCTCCCGGTCTTTGTAGAGATTCTGCCCGGAGGCTTTTGCAGCACTCCCGGTCTTAGATGGCAGGAACACAAAAGAGCAAGGTTTCCTTTTACCACACGGAGGAACCCCTGGCTTAGTCCAGCGTCAGGCTCCCTCCGGGCTCAGCAGCTTAAACAAATTGCAACAACAGAACTTCTCCGGCTCTGAACAACGCCGGTATGTAACATAAACCGGTCCACTTCTTCCGGTCTTGACAGTTCACTCTTGGTGATAGGCACGTTGCCATTCGGCCCGTTGAGCCTTCACGTAGTCCGACAAAGACTGTCCAGGCAACCGGCGCAGCCTCCGGAAGGGCTCATAATTGACGGTCGACTCCGGTGTCTCAGTCTCTGGTCTTGTCTTCTCAACTCCCGACGGGGGTGACGGGGTCGCTGCACGGGTCGGCTGGGGACTGCCCATGACGATTACCGGGTGAGTCACCAGGCTCTGTTGTATGGCCAGCACCGCCGGGGTCCCCTTCTCGGGGTCTACGCTCGGTCCGGGCATGACTTCCGGGGCCACGGCCAGTGTGCTTCTCGGGTGGGAGATCTCCGCTAGTACCGGTCTTTGCTGTGCACGCCGGTATTGACATTCCTCCCACTCGATTTCTTGCTGCCATTGGGCAGCCTCTTGGGTAGTGGGCATCCGGGTCACTCCGACCGCAAAGAGGCCTCGGCATCCCACCTCTCTCATGAACCGCACCTTCTCTCCCGGGTATAACGTGTGGAGGCGCTGTGGTAGGCCCTCGGTGTTAAGGTTCACCCGATTGTAGAAGTAGTGATCGCCGGTCTCCTCATCCTCGATGAAACCGTAACCTTCTTTCTGGTTAAACTTCACCACCGTCCCTACGGTACACTGGCGTTCGAATTCCTCACTCCGGGGACCGGCCATCATTTCCCGGGCGACGGTCTCGGCCAGTAGTCTCTCCTGTACCGGGTCGGGTTCTGGTGATGGAGACTTCCGCCGGGTCTGGGACAATGGCTGTACTGGATCCCAAAAGAAACCCCACTCGTCCTTTTCTAGCTCCCGGGCGTATGGTTCTTCTGGGGCCGGAACTGGTACGTGGGTTGAAGATCCCACCGCGACTGGCGGGGGTATCTCCGGGCACGGGTATGGGGTTCCCAGGAACGGGTTTCCCGACGGCAGCTGTGCGGTGTAAGTCGCGCGGACCTCGGTCGTGGTCTCTCCGGTCGCGGCGTCCCAGGTCGTAACCCAGGTGACTTTCGTGGGCCGCTCCGGTCCTCCGGGTACAGCCGGTAGGTTGAGAGGAAGTCCTTCCGCAGCTGCAGCCGCAGTCTGCTTAGGGCGTCCTCGGCCCAGGTTAGTTGCTGCCAGCGCGGCCACCACATCTTGCTGTTTTCCTGCGGTCTCCATCTTTCTTGTAGTCAGCGTCTCTGGTAATGGCGGCGGGGTCAGTGGAGATGCTGGAGGAAGTGGAGGCGGGCCTACTTTTCCCGCTCTTGGGTATACTCCACCCCCAGTCTCCCACATCAGATCGACCCCTCCGCGGCGGTTCTTCTTTCTTCCTGGAACACCGCCCACTTCCACATGTTTTTCTCAGCATCCTGGGACCAGCACCCCCCCTCTTTGGGCGGAGTACTCCGTACTTCTTTTTCTTCACCAGCCAGCTCCAGGCTCTTCTTTCGGCGCCAATTCTTCGCGCGCTCACTGTGTCCATGAAGACGGCGGCCATCTTGCTGCCATCTTGTGCCCGGTACAACGCCTTGGGCACCACTTGTTCTTCCCACCATGGGATCGGGACCCTTCGCCAATAATCCGGATCCTGTGCCCTAGGCACCATTTGGTCTCCATCTTCTTGGATTGGGACCCCTTGCATATAATCCGGATCCTGCCGACTACGCCACATGTAACGGGGTGCCAGGGGTGCCTCGGGGGTTGTAGTCATGGCCCCTTTTTCTCTCAGGCTTACCCCTGGCTCCGCCGTCACTATCGGGACAGGAGATGACTTGGTGGGGCAGAGTGTGGTGGTGCAGATGTCGTCCGACGTACAAACACTTTCCAGGCATGATTCGGTGCAACCAAAAGACATTCTTTATTACACAGTTCTTCACACAACCAGCAGTTACAGATGACTTCACACTTCCTTTAGCTGGGGGAAAACCTGTCCTTACGTCTCCTCCAGTGGGGATGTGCCCGGCTAATCTTCTTCACCTGGCTCCCACTACGGCTACCCACAGACCGGACCCACACCGGTACTGCTTCGCACTTTGAGGTTCCACCCGCTCCTTTTCTCTCCGGCTTCCCTTTTATCCAGCTCCCACACTCTGCCCCTGCTCTGCTTCTTCTCTCCCGTCCCGGACTCAACTTCCTCTGATCTCTCTTTTTCCTAACAACTCTCCTTCTCCCTCCCCTTTCTGCTGTCGGCTCCTCCTTTCCTCTGCCCTGTTTCTGTGGTGACAGCCGTCCCACCCGGCCACTAGGGGATCCCCTAAAACAGTAAAAGCATTTAACAATAAAACATTTTTATTAAATCACATTAACATTCCGGGGAAACTGTACCTCCTTGTAAGGGGTCTGCCCACCCCTTACACACATACATAGGGCCCAAAGGCATGCAGTGGAAGAGCAAGAAAATGAACACCCTCCATACCTGCCAACCTTTTCAGCTCCTACAATAAGGAGGGACCTCCCCAACATCTGGAAGAATCAGAATCTCTCCCTGGACACCAAACATGAAGCATCTGAGAAATCAGCTAGTGGTAGAGGTTTCTTCCTTCAGGTAAGTGGGGAATCTGGTGGGAGAAGACTGTGAATGGACATTGAGTGGGTATTACTGTACTTTAGAGAAAGGCCCTGCTCTGGCTGAAATGTGCTTGTGTCACACTTTGCATGAAACTGATAGTTTGTCCAGCACTCACTCTCCAGATAAAAACAGTAGAATTACCTTGGTCCATTTAAAAATAATAAGACAAGATTAAAAACAGGACATCATGAAAAAAAAATTCTGATCACCTACGCGTTTCAAGCCTAGATGTTAGCGGTTCTTAGTAATGGCATAATAAAAAGTCAGTTTATTCTATGCTTTACATATGGGTGAAGTGTTCATTAAATTGCATCCACTTTGCTTGGACAGTTAAACACAGCAGAATTTCTGAGCAAAAAAAGCCAAAAAAACACAACATTTACACTAAATATGAACACAACCTATGTCCAAACAAAGTGGATGTGATTCCATGAAATCTCCGCCATCTAAAGATGCTCCTGGACTGTGATCTTTTGGTCCTTTTTTATCTTTATAGGCGTCTATGTGGAGCCTGAAAAAAATGCAGAATCAAAGCTTTTCTGAAGCATTAAAAAAAATTATTAAACATGCAAATTCACATCTGCACCAAAAACACATCAAATACGATGGAAAATGCATAAAAGAAAACACACATGTAATTACCAGAGCAGAGTGTGACTGTGTTGTATGGTACAAACACCTGCAGAAAAACGCAACAGAAAAAACGCAATATTATTACATTTTTATTACTTTTTTACGGGTTTACTAGAGAGAAATAATCAATCATGCCATGTTTTTTCACCATTTACGGATCACCATAAATAATCTAATTGCTGTGTTGGTCCTGTCATTCCAATTGCAGGGACACCAAATATGTGTATATTATGTGCTGATTTGTGATGTTTATTATTTGTCTTTAAAAGCGCATTAAAAATATCATTGTTGTAATTGTTTTTTATTATTTTTTAGCAATTTTTATATGAAGAAAAAAATCTATTTTATTCTCCCTCTAGAATACAGGGACATAGAAATACACTGGCATATACAGATTGTATCTCTATGTACCAGTACAATCTGGCTGTGAATTCAGAGGCTGCAATGCAGGTCAAGTATACAAACAGTCAGTGACATCAGCAGAGCCTGTAGCTTTTAGGTTTAGTGCCTACCTGCAATTGTAAAGGTTGTGGGTTCAAGTCCCAGAGACACTCACATGAAAAAAAAAATATAAATATTTTTATTAGAAAAAAATTTACATTTTTGCAAGTTTTTTTTAAATTAATTTTATAAGAACAAGATAATCTGATTGCTTCTTTACCACTAGAATACAGGTACATAGCTATACACTGCTGTGTACAGATGTATTTCTATGTACATGTATAATCGACAAGTTCCGCTCTTTGGAAATTTTTCACCTCTGATGGAACTGTGAGACTGCACTCACATGAGCGAAGACTCTCTCTTCTGAGAGTGTCGTATCGTTTATGTAAATGTCGGATCAAACTCTTATCAGAGTGTCAGCTTAGTGTGATCCGATTCTCTTAGAGGAGAGAATCGAAGCACCGGTGATGAGAAGATGGAGAACAAAAAATCTCCATCTTCTCCATTCTAGTAATATAGCTAGAAAAACAGAAGCGTTCATAGGGTCTTACCAGATAAATAAACGAGGTAATATATGATATAATACACTCACCAGATGTGGTTGTGAAGGGTCACAACCACCATAGATAGCATGAGATAATGGCGGCTGCCGCGGCCCCATGTTGGGATGTCTTCAAAGCAGGAAGAGAAAAAGGGTTAATCCCGCGCAAACCGCCAGAATAAGATGTGGAAATGTTGATAGATTAATAACTCTTTTATTCCATAGGTCTACGCGTTTCGAGGTATGAAGACCTCTTCCTCAGGACCACGATATCAACAATGCCCAATTCTGGCGGATTGCGCGGGATTAACCCTTTTTCTCCTCCTGCTTTGAAGACATCTTCTCCATTCTGTGAGTCCGTGGAAATCGGACTGCAGTTCGATGTAATCTAAGTGCAGTCTGATGGTTTCTATACACCCAGAGGCTTAAAAGGATGTGCATCATTTGATTTACACTGCCAATCGCAGCATGCTGCAAAATGTTTTCTCATGCTGTACTGTCATGAGAAAAAATATGCTGATTGACAGTGCCCTACAGCCTAAAGGCCTTGTCACTCACAGAGATAAATGTGCGGTACATCTGTGGTTGCAGTGAAATTGTGGACAATCAGTGTCAGGTTTGTGGCTGTGTACAAATGGAACAATATGTCCATGATTTCACTGCAACCACAGATCTGCCAAACATTTATCTCTGCGTGTGACGGGGCCTTAAGGCTGGGTTCACACATAGCGACAGCGATAACGACGACGCTGTTACGTCACCATTTTCTGTGACGTAACAGCGACCTAGTAAGTCGCTGTTATGATCGCTGCTTAGCTGTCAAACACAGCGACGCAGCAGCGATCATAACGTCGCTACATGTGCAGAGAGCAGGGAGCCGCGCACACTTCTTAGCGCTGGCTCCCTGCTCTCCTAGCTACAGCACACATCGGGTTAATTAACCCGATGTGTACTGCAGCTACATGTGCAGAGAGCAGCGCACACTGCTTAGCGCTGGCTCCCTGCTCTCCTAGCTACAGTGCACATCGGGTTAATTAACCCGATGTGTACTGCAGCTACATGTGCAGAGAGCAGGAGCTGGCACTGGCAGCGTGAGAGCGGCGGAGGCTGGTAACGAAGGTAAATATCGGGTAACCACCTTGGATACCCGATGTTTATCCTGGTTACAGCTTACTGCAGGCTGTCAGATGCCGGCTCCTGCTCCCTGCACATTCAGGATTGTTGCTCTCTTGCTGTCACACACAGCGATGTGTGCTTATCAGTGGGAGAGCAACAATAAAAAAACGAACCAGGGCTGTGTGTAACGAGCAGCGATCTCACAGCAGGGGCCAGATCGCTGCTCAGTGTCACACACAGTGAGCTGAGCTAATGAGGTAACTGTTGCGTCACCAAAACCGTGACGTAGCAGCGATTTCGGTAGCGATCTCGCTATGTGTGAAGCACCCCTAAGATTGGTCTGGGTGCTATCCAATAAAACATCAGATAGCACTTGTCCAAGTTATAAGCTCATTTGAGTGCAATGGCTAAGGGGTGCTTCACACACAGCGAGCTCGCTGCCGAGATCGCTGCTGAGTCACGCTTTTTGTGACGCAGCAGTGACCTCATTAGCGATCTCGCTGTGTGTGACAATGAGCAGCGATCTGGCCCCTGCTGCGAGATCGCTGCTCGTTACACACAGCCCTGGTTCGTTTTCTTCAAAGGCGCTCTCCCGCTGTGACACACAGATCGCTGTGTGTGACAGCGAGAGAGTGACAAATGAAGCGAGCAGGGAGCAGGAGCCGGCGTCTGACAGCTGAGGTAAGCTTGTAACCAAGATAAACATCGGGTAACCAAGGTGGTTACCCGATATTTACCTTAGTTACCAGCCTCTGCAGCTCTCACGCTGCCTGTGCTGCCGGCTCCGGCTCTCTGCACATGTAGCTGCTGTACACATCGGGTTAATTAACCCGATGTGTACAGCAGCTAGGAGAGCAAGGAGCCAGCGCTCAGTGTGCGCGGCTCCTGCTCCCTGCACACACAGCTAAGCGGTGTGCGCTGGTAACTAATGTAAACATCGGGTAACCATACCAGATGTTTACCTTAGTTACCAGTCTCCGCAGCTTCCAGACGGCGGCTCCGTGCAAGCGCAGCGTCGCTTGCACGTCGCTGCTGGCTGGAGGCTGTTCACTGGTCGCTGGTGAGATCTGCCTGTTTGACAGCTCACCAGCGACCATGTAGCGATGCAGCAGCGATCCTGACCAGGTCAGATCGCTGGTCGGATCGCTGCTGCATCGCTAAGTGTGAAGGTACCCTTAGGCTATAGATAATCAATAGCTACTCTTGCTGTCAATTGACAATGATAACAACTATGATTTGAGGATCAGCACTGGTCAGAGAGCGGTAAATATGCTGCTTTTTTATTTTATGATAGGCAAACAAGCTATTAAAGAGCTTGTCGACTACTAAACAACCCCTGCTTAATTAAATTAAAGCTAGAGTTGGTGTAAATTTATTTGCAGGTCTGATTTCCATCGGCCATGACAGTGGTCTGTGGCCATGACATCGGAGTGGGAGAACTACATCTTACCCCACCTTGGTTATACTGTAACTGGCTCCTCTTTTGATTAGATGGTCTAGTGTGATATCATTGCAGTGTGACACAAATGTGGCTGTGCCAGGCTAGCTAATCAAAAGAAAATCGAGCTGATTGCTGGTAAGAAGTAGTTCGCCTGTCACAGACCACTCTCATGGTTGATGGAATGGGATGTGCGAATTGATTCAAACTGACAATTAAGAACCCCAATCAAAATAAAAATAATCTGTATTCACCTCCTATTCCAGTGATGTTGGCACCACTGTTTTAGGCGTGTGATATGATATTGTTGTGTCACTTGCAGGTTCCAGCCACTTAGTGGCTGCTGTTGCACGTGATACTGTGAGCAGCCTTCATGGCCAAACATTGCTACAATGGCCTACAATGTACCTGAAATTGTCTCCTATCAAGCGGATCTAGGATGTCATTGGTCAGCAATTGCAAAGGCAGCTGCTAGCAGTAGATCTTGATGATTTGCCTGCACGTGTGCATTCATCAAAACTGAATCTGTGACGCCCTGGCACAGCCAGGGTGTCACATAAAGAGTTAATCCTCCTTGGTAATATGATCTCACACGGTGCAGCATGACAAAGCACAGCCCCCAGTGTAAGGGAAAAGCAGAGGAGAGGGGAGGGGCTGGAGCAGACAGTGTGTGGAGAGCAGACAGGACGGAGGTCTGAAGTAGTAGCTCCCGGCTGGGAGTGGAGTGTGCTCTGAGAGGGCCGGGACAGGCCGTAGTGAGGAAGGGGCCAGAACAGGTAGCCGGAGCCGGGCGGTGGCCCCTCGGTACCTGGGTACCCGGATCACTACAGGGGAGTGATTCCCCGTTCCCGGCTGAGGAGCAGTGGAAGAGAGTGGAGAGAAAGACACTTGCTGCAGGGAAAGAACAACCAGGGCTGCTGCACCGTGTGTGGGATACAAACACCCCCGTACCGAAGGCTGCGGACACCGGCAATTCTTAGTTCACCAGTGACTCCGTGTGACTTTATTGTGAGTACACCCGTGCCCTCGGGCACTGCACTGCAGCACTGTGCCCTGCCGCCCCCTGCTTACCCCATCACTGGGCCCCGGGACAACCAACCCCCCTACCCACGGAGGGGACATAACAACTACGCTGCTCCCTGTCATCGCTCCCGGGATCCCCATCCAGAGCAGCAGTGGTGTTCCACCATCACCACAACCGTGGGTGGCGTCACGGACAATCTCCCTTACCCAAATCCCCTTTTACTGTGGAGCCTGGGATCACAGACCGGGTCACGCCATCGTGATACCCACAGAAGTGACTCTGTGGCCCGGATCTGAGTACCCCCTGGTCCCCGGGCGAAACATTTGGCGTCACGAACAGGATCGAACCCATCCAGTTATCTGGAGGAAGTGCGCCTTATTCTGGACTGTCAGCGGTGATCCGCTGCAAAAATCTTAAAGTCACCATCTTTGCCGCCATTTTGGGCGCGAAAATCTCCCGCCCAGCACCTTCTTCCCCAAGCGTTGGGCGCGAAAAAGAGGCTCCGCCCCCCCGAGAACGCGGGCGGAAGTGAAGCTCCGGAGGACCGGAAGCGAAAGGGAAACTTTAAAAGTTGCTGGAAGGACTGCTCCCGAGTACCAAGGGGGAGCAGTAGAAAGGAACCGCAGCTTATGTGACAAGGACTGTGGAAGCAGGGACGCCAGGACTCTGCCAGCATTTGGTTCCTGGAAGAGGCCGCCGCAGCGATGCACCGAGCCGTTACCCCTGTTACCGGTAGCGGAGCCCGCAGCGCCTGTTGGGGAGGACCCAGACCTGGGGTCCCCAGGCCTCACCTTTGTCACCACCCTGCCACCGGCCCCGGCAGTCCGCCCGGCCGCGACGGAGATGACGACGGCTCCGGCAGTCCGCCCGGCCGCAACGGCAGCAAAGTACCGGTCCCGTTGACCAATCTGGAACCGTGTCTGGACTGGGGTCAAGGGGTGCTGCCTGGGTTTTAGGGGCAGCACCAAGGCTAGGTTGTTTGGGTGGGTGACTGAAGGAACCGTTACCCTGTTATTATTAAAAGTGTTGGACTGTTACTGCAATGTTAAAGTGATGTGCATCCCGTTTTGGGAGGATTGAAAATGTTTGATGTTTTATCTTTTCCAGTTTAATAAAATGTCGGTGCCTAGCCGGCCCGAGGACGGGCCGTGTTTTACCAAGGGGGTGTGTGACGCCCTGGCACAGCCAGGGTGTCACATAAAGAGTTAATCCTCCTTGGTAATATGATCTCACACGGTGCAGCATGACAAAGCACAGCCCCCAGTGTAAGGGAAAAGCAGAGGAGAGGGGAGGGGCTGGAGCAGACAGTGTGTGGAGAGCAGACAGGACGGAGGTCTGAAGTAGTAGCTCCCGGCTGGGAGTGGAGTGTGCTCTGAGAGGGCCGGGACAGGCCGTAGTGAGGAAGGGGCCAGAACAGGTAGCCGGAGCCGGGCGGTGGCCCCTCGGTACCTGGGTACCCGGATCACTACAGGGGAGTGATTCCCCGTTCCCGGCTGAGGAGCAGTGGAAGAGAGTGGAGAGAAAGACACTTGCTGCAGGGAAAGAACAACCAGGGCTGCTGCACCGTGTGTGGGATACAAACACCCCCGTACCGAAGGCTGCGGACACCGGCAATTCTTAGTTCACCAGTGACTCCGTGTGACTTTATTGTGAGTACACCCGTGCCCTCGGGCACTGCACTGCAGCACTGTGCCCTGCCGCCCCCTGCTTACCCCATCACTGGGCCCCGGGACAACCAACCCCCCTACCCACGGAGGGGACATAACAACTACGCTGCTCCCTGTCATCGCTCCCGGGATCCCCATCCAGAGCAGCAGTGGTGTTCCACCATCACCACAACCGTGGGTGGCGTCACGGACAATCTCCCTTACCCAAATCCCCTTTTACTGTGGAGCCTGGGATCACAGACCGGGTCACGCCATCGTGATACCCACAGAAGTGACTCTGTGGCCCGGATCTGAGTACCCCCTGGTCCCCGGGCGAAACATTTGGCGTCACGAACAGGATCGAACCCATCCAGTTATCTGGAGGAAGTGCGCCTTATTCTGGACTGTCAGCGGTGATCCGCTGCAAAAATCTTAAAGTCACCATCTTTGCCGCCATTTTGGGCGCGAAAATCTCCCGCCCAGCACCTTCTTCCCCAAGCGTTGGGCGCGAAAAAGAGGCTCCGCCCCCCCGAGAACGCGGGCGGAAGTGAAGCTCCGGAGGACCGGAAGCGAAAGGGAAACTTTAAAAGTTGCTGGAAGGACTGCTCCCGAGTACCAAGGGGGAGCAGTAGAAAGGAACCGCAGCTTATGTGACAAGGACTGTGGAAGCAGGGACGCCAGGACTCTGCCAGCATTTGGTTCCTGGAAGAGGCCGCCGCAGCGATGCACCGAGCCGTTACCCCTGTTACCGGTAGCGGAGCCCGCAGCGCCTGTTGGGGAGGACCCAGACCTGGGGTCCCCAGGCCTCACCTTTGTCACCACCCTGCCACCGGCCCCGGCAGTCCGCCCGGCCGCGACGGAGATGACGACGGCTCCGGCAGTCCGCCCGGCCGCAACGGCAGCAAAGTACCGGTCCCGTTGACCAATCTGGAACCGTGTCTGGACTGGGGTCAAGGGGTGCTGCCTGGGTTTTAGGGGCAGCACCAAGGCTAGGTTGTTTGGGTGGGTGACTGAAGGAACCGTTACCCTGTTATTATTAAAAGTGTTGGACTGTTACTGCAATGTTAAAGTGATGTGCATCCCGTTTTGGGAGGATTGAAAATGTTTGATGTTTTATCTTTTCCAGTTTAATAAAATGTCGGTGCCTAGCCGGCCCGAGGACGGGCCGTGTTTTACCAAGGGGGTGTGTGACGCCCTGGCACAGCCAGGGTGTCACATAAAGAGTTAATCCTCCTTGGTAATATGATCTCACACGGTGCAGCATGACAAAGCACAGCCCCCAGTGTAAGGGAAAAGCAGAGGAGAGGGGAGGGGCTGGAGCAGACAGTGTGTGGAGAGCAGACAGGACGGAGGTCTGAAGTAGTAGCTCCCGGCTGGGAGTGGAGTGTGCTCTGAGAGGGCCGGGACAGGCCGTAGTGAGGAAGGGGCCAGAACAGGTAGCCGGAGCCGGGCGGTGGCCCCTCGGTACCTGGGTACCCGGATCACTACAGGGGAGTGATTCCCCGTTCCCGGCTGAGGAGCAGTGGAAGAGAGTGGAGAGAAAGACACTTGCTGCAGGGAAAGAACAACCAGGGCTGCTGCACCGTGTGTGGGATACAAACACCCCCGTACCGAAGGCTGCGGACACCGGCAATTCTTAGTTCACCAGTGACTCCGTGTGACTTTATTGTGAGTACACCCGTGCCCTCGGGCACTGCACTGCAGCACTGTGCCCTGCCGCCCCCTGCTTACCCCATCACTGGGCCCCGGGACAACCAACCCCCCTACCCACGGAGGGGACATAACAACTACGCTGCTCCCTGTCATCGCTCCCGGGATCCCCATCCAGAGCAGCAGTGGTGTTCCACCATCACCACAACCGTGGGTGGCGTCACGGACAATCTCCCTTACCCAAATCCCCTTTTACTGTGGAGCCTGGGATCACAGACCGGGTCACGCCATCGTGATACCCACAGAAGTGACTCTGTGGCCCGGATCTGAGTACCCCCTGGTCCCCGGGCGAAACATTTGGCGTCACGAACAGGATCGAACCCATCCAGTTATCTGGAGGAAGTGCGCCTTATTCTGGACTGTCAGCGGTGATCCGCTGCAAAAATCTTAAAGTCACCATCTTTGCCGCCATTTTGGGCGCGAAAATCTCCCGCCCAGCACCTTCTTCCCCAAGCGTTGGGCGCGAAAAAGAGGCTCCGCCCCCCCGAGAACGCGGGCGGAAGTGAAGCTCCGGAGGACCGGAAGCGAAAGGGAAACTTTAAAAGTTGCTGGAAGGACTGCTCCCGAGTACCAAGGGGGAGCAGTAGAAAGGAACCGCAGCTTATGTGACAAGGACTGTGGAAGCAGGGACGCCAGGACTCTGCCAGCATTTGGTTCCTGGAAGAGGCCGCCGCAGCGATGCACCGAGCCGTTACCCCTGTTACCGGTAGCGGAGCCCGCAGCGCCTGTTGGGGAGGACCCAGACCTGGGGTCCCCAGGCCTCACCTTTGTCACCACCCTGCCACCGGCCCCGGCAGTCCGCCCGGCCGCGACGGAGATGACGACGGCTCCGGCAGTCCGCCCGGCCGCAACGGCAGCAAAGTACCGGTCCCGTTGACCAATCTGGAACCGTGTCTGGACTGGGGTCAAGGGGTGCTGCCTGGGTTTTAGGGGCAGCACCAAGGCTAGGTTGTTTGGGTGGGTGACTGAAGGAACCGTTACCCTGTTATTATTAAAAGTGTTGGACTGTTACTGCAATGTTAAAGTGATGTGCATCCCGTTTTGGGAGGATTGAAAATGTTTGATGTTTTATCTTTTCCAGTTTAATAAAATGTCGGTGCCTAGCCGGCCCGAGGACGGGCCGTGTTTTACCAAGGGGGTGTGTGACGCCCTGGCACAGCCAGGGTGTCACATAAAGAGTTAATCCTCCTTGGTAATATGATCTCACACGGTGCAGCATGACAAAGCACAGCCCCCAGTGTAAGGGAAAAGCAGAGGAGAGGGGAGGGGCTGGAGCAGACAGTGTGTGGAGAGCAGACAGGACGGAGGTCTGAAGTAGTAGCTCCCGGCTGGGAGTGGAGTGTGCTCTGAGAGGGCCGGGACAGGCCGTAGTGAGGAAGGGGCCAGAACAGGTAGCCGGAGCCGGGCGGTGGCCCCTCGGTACCTGGGTACCCGGATCACTACAGGGGAGTGATTCCCCGTTCCCGGCTGAGGAGCAGTGGAAGAGAGTGGAGAGAAAGACACTTGCTGCAGGGAAAGAACAACCAGGGCTGCTGCACCGTGTGTGGGATACAAACACCCCCGTACCGAAGGCTGCGGACACCGGCAATTCTTAGTTCACCAGTGACTCCGTGTGACTTTATTGTGAGTACACCCGTGCCCTCGGGCACTGCACTGCAGCACTGTGCCCTGCCGCCCCCTGCTTACCCCATCACTGGGCCCCGGGACAACCAACCCCCCTACCCACGGAGGGGACATAACAACTACGCTGCTCCCTGTCATCGCTCCCGGGATCCCCATCCAGAGCAGCAGTGGTGTTCCACCATCACCACAACCGTGGGTGGCGTCACGGACAATCTCCCTTACCCAAATCCCCTTTTACTGTGGAGCCTGGGATCACAGACCGGGTCACGCCATCGTGATACCCACAGAAGTGACTCTGTGGCCCGGATCTGAGTACCCCCTGGTCCCCGGGCGAAACAAATCAATCAGGAAGTTTTAAAAAATTTGTTGGCTTTTTTTTTCTCAACATTTATATATCATTAACATGTCTATCTTTCCTGTGATTTCTACAATTCAACGACTTTTCCGTGTTACAATTTCTACATGAAGGAGTGTATATAATTGTAATGGCAGTTTCCATTGGTTATGAGATCTAAAAGGTTCACTGTAAATCAGAGATCTCAAACTCAGATTGGTATATGGGCGGTACATAGAATTTTTATTTGGGGGGGCTGTATTCTTTGCAGGACAAAGTGACATTTTTAGTGATAACATATTTTTTGTACCCCATCCTTGTCCCAATCCTGTAGTATTGTGCCCCTTTCTTGTCCCCTGTAATAATGTGCCAATCCTGTAGTAATGTGTCCCATCCTGGTCTCCTCGTAGTAATATGCTCATCATTATCCCCATCTTGTAATAATGTGCCCATTCTTGTCCCCTGTGGTAATGTGCCCCATCCTTGTTTCCTGTAGTAATGTACCCATTGTTGTCACCATCCTGTAGCAATGTGTCCATCTTGTCCCCATCCTGTAGTAATGTGCCCATCCTTGTCTCCTGTAGTAATGTGCCCCATCCTTGTGTCCATCTTGTTCCCTGCAGTAATGTGCCCCATCTTTATCACCATCCTGTAGTAATGTGCTCATCCTTGTCCCATGTAGTAATGTGCCCATCCTTGTCCTCATCCTGTAGTAATTTGCCCCATTCTTGTGCTCTGTAGTAATGTGCCCATCCTTGTGCCCATCTTATTCCCTGTAGTAATATGCCCATCCTTGAGCCCTGTAGTAATGTGCCAATCTTGCCACCCCTGTAGTAAAAAACCCGTCCTTGTCCCCTTCTTTTAGCAATGCACCATCCTGTAGTAATGTCTTCTATTTATGCCACATTATGCCGTTTTCACATACAGTGCCTTGCGAAAGTATTCCGCTGCCTTTAATTTTTCAACCTTTTCCCGCATTTCAGGCTTCAAACATAAAGATAAAAATTTTAATGCTATGCTAAAGAATCAACAACAAGTGGGACACAATTGTGAAGTTGAACAAAATTTATTGCTTATTTTAAACTTTTTAAAAAAATAAATAACTGAAAAGTGCAGCGTGCAATATTATTCATCCCCTTTACTTTCAGTGCAGCAAACTCACTCCAGAAGTTCATTGAGAATCTCTGAATGATGCAATGTTGTCCTAAATGATTGATGATGATAAATATAAGCCACCTGTGTGTAATGAAGTCTCCATATAAATGCACCTGCTCTGTGATAGTCTAAAGGCCGCTTTACACACTGCAATATCGGTACCGATATCGCCAGCGTGCGTACCCGCCCCCATCGGTTGTGCGACACGGGCAAATCTCTGCCCGTGTTGCATAACATCGCCCGGACCCGTCACACGGACTTACCTTCCCTGCTACGTCGCTGTGACCGGCGAACCGCCTCCTTTCTAAGGGGGCGGTTCGTTTAGCGTCACAGCGACGTCACAGCAGCGTCACTGAACCGCTGCCCAATAGAAGCGGAGGGGCGGAGATGAGCAGGACGTAACATCCCGCCCACCTCCTTACTTCCGCATTGTGGCCGGAAGGCAGGTAAGAAGAGGTTCCTCGTTCCTGCGGTGTCACACGGAGCGATATGTGCTGCCGAAGGAACGAGGAACAACTTCGTTACTGCTGCAGTAACGATATTTGAGAATGGACCCCCATGCCACCGATGAGCGATTTTGCACGTTTTTGCGATGATGCAAAATCGCTCATAGGTGCCACATGCAACGGCATCGCTACAGCGGCCAGATGTGCGTCACCACATCCGTGACCCCAACGAGATCGCTGTAGCGATCTCGTAGCGTGTAAAGTCCGCTTTAGTGTTAAAGCGCAGAGAACATCATGAAGACCAAGGAACACAACAGGCAGGTCCATGATACTGTTGTGGAGAAGTTTAAAGCCGGATTTGGTTACAAAAAGATTTCCAAAACTTTTAACATCCCAAGGAGCACTGTGCAAGTGATCATATTGAAATGGAAGTAATATCATACCACTGCAAATCTACCAAGACCCGGCCGTCCATCCAAACTTTCATCTCAAACAAGGAGAAGACTGATCAGAGATGCAGCCAAGAGGTCCATGATCACTCTGGATGAACTTCAGAGATCTACATCTGAGGTGGGAGAGTCTGTCCATAGGACAACAATCAGTCGTACACTGCACAAATCTGGCCTTTATGAAAAAGTGGCAAGGAGAAAGCCATTTCTCAAAGATATCCATAAAAAGTGTTGTTTAAAGTTTGCCACAAGCCACCTGGGAGACACACCAAACATGTGGAAGAAGGTGCTCTGGTCAGATGAGACCAAAATCAAACTATTTGGGCACAATGCCAAACGATATGTTAAAAGCAACACAGCTCATCACCCTAAACACATCATCTTCACTGTCAAACATGGTGGTGGCAGCATCATGGTTTGGGCCTGCTTTTCTTCAGCAGGGACAGGGAAGATGGTTAAAATTGGAGCCAAATACAGGACAATTCTTGAAGAAAACCTGTTGGAGTCTGCAAAAGACCTGAGACTGGGACAGAGATTTGTCTTTCAACGAGACAATGATCCCAAGCATAAAGCAAAATCTACAATGGAATGGTTCACAAATAAACGTATCCAGGTGGTAGAATGGCCAAGTCAAAGTCCAGACCTGAATACAATCGAAAATATATGGAAAGAGCTGAAAACTGCTGTTCACAAATGCTCTCCATCGAACCTCACTCAGCTCGAGCTATTTGCAAAGGAAGAATGGGCAAGAATTTCAGTCTCTCGATGTGCAAAACTGATAGACACATACCCCAAGCGACTTGCAGCTGTTATCGCAGCAAAAGGTGGTGCTACAAAGTATTAACTTATGGGGGACAAATAATATTGCGCTGCACTTTTCAGTTATTTATTTTTTAAAAATTTTAAAATAAGCAAGAAATTTCTTTCAACTTCACAATTGTGTCCCACTTGTTGTTGATTCTTCACCATAACATTAAGATTTTTATCTTTATGTTTGAAGCCTGAAATGTGGGGAAAAGGTTGAAAAATTCAAGGGGGCTGAATAATTTTGCAAGGCACTGTGAAAACATAAATAAAAAAAATAAAAAGATTCTTCTCACATGTCCTCTGTTACATCGTTGTCCTCTTTGCTACTTCTTGCGGCCCGCAGGCCCCCTGACGATCACTGTCCTATGCCGGGGGGCCACAGCCATCTGTGCTTTACTTCAGATGATTGATTTACGCTGCCACAAACAGGAACTGCCTGCAGGGCTTTACCAATGGCAGTATCAGCTAGAGGCCAGCAGGTGACATCATACAATGACGTCAGCTGCTGGCCTCTGATTGGTCGGCGGTTGCCTCTGGTGAAGTTCTGCAGAGAATTCCTGTGCGCAGCGGCGGAAATCAATCATCTGAAGTAAAGTACAGATGGCTACGGCCCCAAGCATAGGGCCGCGATCATTAGGGGGCTTGCGGGCCACAAGAAACTGGCTTAGGGGCCACATGCAGCCCGCAGGCCATGTGTTTGAGACCCCTGCTGTAAATGGTGGACACGGAATGGAAAACTAATATTATAACCCTAGAATGGTATGTATGTATTAAATGTGGCTCTGACATCATTGTTTCTATTTGACACATTATGAAGAAAACATCAATTCATGTTAATTCCATTCCATCCCTGAGGCTAAAGAGGCTGCCAAAATAACATTTAGTAAGAAAAAATGTGACCTTGATGTATTTATGAAACATCAAGAATGATAGAAGAGGAATAATAGACTATTCATATACAGTAGACAGAATAGTCATCAGACTATACACAGTAGAATTATTAAGGGATGGTCCAGTTCAATAAATAAATAAATATACATACACACACTCAGTCATGCCGAAAGTGTTGTCACCCTTGAAATTGTTCCAGAAAACTAAGTATTTGTGCCAGAAAATTATTACAATTACACGTTTTGTTTTACACATGTTTATTTTTTTTGTGTACTTTAACAACACAAAAAATAAAAACAGAAAAAAATTCACACAAAATCACAAAATTAGGCGGGACAAAATTGTTGGCACCCTCAATTGAATATTTGGTTGCACACCATTTGGAATAAATAACCTAAGTCTATCGCTTCTGTGAGGCCCTGGCAAAACCAGGTAGTCACAAAAGTAGTACACCCTTCTTGTTACCACCACACCTAGGCACAACACACAGCCATTAAACCCTAGCCACCCCCTCATGATAATAAGGACACACCAGTGGGTGGGATCAGGCAGATGAGAACGCTCACCTAGGGGTCCTGAGGTGTCAGGGGCGGGAACCAGACAGTTGAGTTCAAGTTAAGTGAAGTAGCAATTGAGTTTTGACAGTTGAAGTGAGAGGAGCGAAGTGTGCAGTGTAGTCCTTGGACTAACCAGCTAGGTGGCAGACAGTGAACAGGGCCACAGGCGACGGAGATCCGGTTGCGGGAGACCTAAAGTGGACCGGGGCAGGGTTGTAGCCTGCCATTGCCGACAGCGGGAATCCGGTCCGCCGAAGTCGGGGTGCTGGACCCTAGGGCGAGGAAGGTTTGTAGCCCCTCTCCAATTAACCAGTCGGGGACAAAGTTCCAGACTTTGTCCCATTAACTGCCCAGATGGAGCGAAACGGAAGCCCAACGCGGGGGATAGGGTGTCTGTCAGAACCCACTGAGATCCCAAGGGTCAGCTTTCGCGGGCCACAGCTCCCAACACACAGAACCGGGAGTGGACTTCTCCGTTCCATGCGAAGTCGTCCAGAAGGAAAGACAAACACAAAGTTCAGGAGGAAGGGATACCTGTTCATTAACCTGGGTACGGGACCTGAACGCACCCTCCTAAGGCAGCCAGCCACCGGCAACTTGGTTTACTACTGGACTTGTGTGAAATTACTGAACTGTGAGTACACCATTGTCCCCCGGTCCAGCCCGGCGCACCACCTCCAGCAGCCATCACTCCCGTGTTCAATTTGCGGGCCCCGGGACTACACCTCCCCTACCCGTGGAGGGGATCCCATCTTGCCATCCCACTCCATCAGCCCCGGGCGCCCCATCACCAGGCAGCTGCGGTGCCACCATCCCTCACCGCAACCCATGGGTGGCATCACAGACACAACAACTCCCCTGTAAATATCACCTTTCTGACAGTCGTGAGGATGAGCGGCTGTGAGAGCCCGGGTCCGGTCACCACTCGAGCCGTAGCAGTAACCCGGATCCGAGCAGGCCCCCTGAGAGAGAGAAGCGGCAGCGGCCCCCGCCCGCAACACTTCCTATAACCATCAACAAGCTTCTAACACCTCTTAGGCTATGTGCGCACTAGGCCGTTTTACCCGCGGATTTACCCGCGGATTTGCTGCGGAAATTTCTTGAGAAAGGTTTGAAATCTTTCTGCAGACATTTCCCAGCAAAACCTATGGGAACAAAAAATAGCTGTGTGCACGCTGCGGATTTTTCTCAAGAAACTTTCTTGAGAAAATGAGCATGTCCATTATTTTCCGCAGGTACCTGCGGAATACCCCCGGAATTTCACTCCATTCCGAGGATGGGCCTGGAGGAAAGGGATGGCCCAGGCCCGCCACTACCGTAACCGGTGGCAATCCTCCAGGGATTCAGGGCTTCCCCATGGACGTGGGTCCCCTATTAGAGACCGTACCCGCTCGGGCAATTTGGTTCTGGACTGGGGCAAGGGGTGCTGCCCACTTCTTAGGGGCAGCATCAGGGCCAGGTTATTTGGGCGGGGGGAGAGCGGAAGCCGTACCGTTAATAAAATGTTGGTAACGTTAAAGCACTGTGCCTCCCGTTATGGGAAGTTTATAAAATTCAAAGAGAAAAAGCCAGCACGATTTCTACTCTGCATTTGCTGATAAATAAGAGATTTTTAGCAAAACATTGCAATATTTTGAGCCACTCCGCCAACGTCACGGCAAATCCCATGGGGCAGTCCTACACTAAATATTATATTTTGTTTGGGGTGCCATATGGCCTCACACATCAAATGCAGAACTGCTTGAGGCAGCACTTACCTGGTGCTTTTCATTCCCGCGCCTGTGACTGAGTCACAGCTGTGGGCGGGACAGGCCCAGGCAAGTGCTGCTAGGATTAAAAAGCCCGTGGACAGGGCCAGTGGCTGGGGCACGGAGGTACTCACTCAGCCCAAGGATGATGACACAGTTCACGGTAAACAAACGGCTGGTTGGACGGGTCCCTGGGACGGCTGCGGTGTAGATGTTCCCTGCAAGTTAGCGGTGACTGTCTCTTCCCTGCACCTAGAAACGGTTGTTGGTAGCGATGGATTCCCACCGGTAACCCGCTCCCCAGCTTGGATATGAGCCGGAGGAGCCCCTCTCTAACCCGCAGGCGCTGGCCCTGGGAAACTGGTGCCTTGGCGGTGGTGGTGTCTCCCCTTCACGGTTGGACTGTTGCCTTCAATCGGGACTTTGCTGCTGGGAGACCCGGAGGTCCCCTTCACTGACGGATTTGGCAAATTACGGTGACTCCTAGCCTTGCTGGGATCCGAAAGGCCCCTGCCAATGGTGCTGGCTTCTCTTTGTATACCGCTCCGGTACCGCTGGGCCACCACCCGTCCACGGTCCTTTCGGCAACCTCCGATCAGCCTCTCCTGCAGACGGTCACCGCCGTCTGCCAACCTTGCTGTCTCAGTCCGGGGCACACACCCGGACCAACTTCAGGCTCTGTTGCTGTCACTTTCCTTCAGTTCCACTCCTGTCACTTGCTCCTTTACCACTTCCTTCTACTCTCTCCTCAACTCTCAACTGAACTGCTGGTGTTTCCCGCCTCCAGGGCTGTGAACTCCTCGGTGGGCGGAGCCAACTGCCTGGCCCACCCCCTGGTGTGGACATCAGCCCCTGGAGGAAGGCAACAAGGATTTGTGTTCTGACCTTGGTGTGCCTGCAGGGAATGTGGGGTGTGTGGTGGTGTCATGACCTGTGACCCCTGGCTTGCCCAGGGCGTCACATTCCCCCTTAGCAAGACTCGGGCTGCCCGTCCAACACCGGTTTTATTTTTCCTTTTCTTTTTCTGAAAAGATAAAACAAGACATACAAGCATATTAACATCATCCCACAACGGGAGGCACTTTTCTTAAACGTTACTAACGGTTTTAAACGGTTGCTGCTGCCGTTCTCTCCCACCCAAGTAACCTGGCCCTGATGCTGCCCCTAAGAAACAGGCAGCCCCCCTTGACCCCAGTCCTGAGCCAAGTTACCCGAGCGGGATCTGTCCTTCCCCTCCAGAGGGTAGCCACCGGTTCCTGTGGTGGCTGGGCCCCAGCCTGCTCCACTGCGGGCCCTCCCTCCAATCTGCCTCTCCGGAGGCGGTACGGTGGCAGTTGCAACAAAAACATATTTACAAGCCACTAACGTTTGTGGTTGCCCTGCAAGTTCACGGGCTTGTCCATAGGAGTTCCTATGCTAAACAACTTTTTCAAGCGGTCCCCACGGGGACAACGGTGCCGGCAACGGCCGGTTGCAAATCATGGATGCAGACAATCAGGTTACTGTTCGGTAATCATTTTCATTTTCTCATCAACTTTTAAACTTTTAAACAAACACACACACTTCTAAAGAACGGTTTCCCTGTACCTAAGTGGGAGTCTACCTAGGTTGGGACGAGTGGACCTCCGGGGTCCGGTGTCAGTGGTGGCAGGCAGCGGGGGAGAGGGAACAATCAGTTCCTCTTCCCTGCTAATGTGTGGGGCAGGCGGAGGCATAGGGGAGTTGGGCACAGGTTCATCCCTGGGCACTGGCACTGGCTTTGGCTCACGATTGACCACCTCCATCACTTCTTCATCCACGGGTTGTGGGAACAGTATCACTGGAAGAATCACCGCGCCATTCTGTGTAGGCCAGTCCGCTGGGAAGTCACCCATCACGGTGTGGATTACCTCTTTTGCCTTCTCTGCTGGTGGAGGAACCGGTACTTCAGCCATTGTCCTCAATGCTGGCGGGAACCTTTTCAGATGGTCCCGGGAAACCATAGCTAAAGTGCCCCCTTGGTCACGACTGATTTGGTAAGCCTTCCCATCTTCCCATCCTGTGGGCTGTATGATGTATGGGGTTTGTTCCCACTGATCATCCAGCTTGTGGGTTCTCCTCTTCCGTTTCCAGCATCTCCAGGCTGGAAAGGGCCAGCAGACGCCTTCTGATTGAAGTGCTGCTCTTGTTGTTCTCGACTCTGACTTAAGTTCTTCTCCACATATTCTTGAATCTGTCGGTACTGAACCCTCCACCGGGTGTCCCATTCAGCCGTCGAGGGGAGTGTCTCTGGTGCTTCCAGTCCCATTTCCAGATCCACCGGCAGTCGGCCGGGGCGAGCCCTCATCAGATATGCTGGGGTGCACTTCGTTGAGCTGGATGGGATATTGCTGTACATATCGACCAAGTCAGGCAGCTTCTCCGGCCACAGGTTCCGCTCCTCTAGCGGCAACGTCTTGAGGAGACCAAGGACCAAATGGTTCATCTTCTCACACATACCGTTGGTTTGGGCATGGTAAGGCGTGGTCCGGATCTTCTTGCAGCCGTACAGCTGACAGAACTCATGGAACACCTCTGCTTCAAAGGCTGGGCCTTGGTCAGTGAGCACCTTCTCAGGGTATCCATGTGGTCGACAGAAGTAAGCTTGGAACGCTCTAGCGGCGGTACGGCCAGTTAGGTCCTTGACCGGGACAACCACCATGAATCTTGAATAATGATCCACTATGGTGAGAGCATAAGTGTACCCACTTCGGCTGAGGGTGAGCTTCACATGGTCCAGGGCGACCAGCTCCAGCGGTTGATGTGTAACGATCGGGTGCAGGGGTGCCTTCTGGCTGGCCTCATCCTTCCTTCTCAGTGTACACGGGCCACACTCTCGGCACCAGGCCTCCACAGACTCCCTCATCCCACTCCAATAGAACCGCTCCCTCAGCAGCATTTCCAATTTCTTCCATCCAAAGTGTCCGGCACCATCATGGTACGCTTGTAGAATGGTGGACACATTAGCTTGGGGAATCACCAACTGGTGAATTTTCTCATGAGTCTTCGGGTTAACCATCTCGCGGTACAACTTCCCTTGGTGTAGATACAGCCGGGTCCGTTCCTTCCACAGGCGTTGGGCTTCAGCTGGGGCGGCAGGGTCTATTCCAGCAGCGCCTTGCTCCACCAGAGTTTTGACTAGGCGGACAGCGGGCGCCCGGTTTTGAGCTTCCTGCCACTCCTGGCTGGGCAGTGGATCCAGGTTCACCCGTTGTTGGTGGACATGTACCTTCTCAGTTGGTGGCTGATGAAATGCAGGCAACTCAATCTCTTCTAGGTCATCATCCTCGCACCCTTCTTCTGACAAGTGGGGCATCCGAGAGAGTGCATCAGCATTAACGTTGGCACGACCAGCCCTGTATTTAATTGTGAAATCGTAGTTGGCTAGCGTGGCCACCCACCGCTGTTCCAACGCACCCAATTTGGCCATGTCTAAATGGGTCAACGGATTGTTATCCGTGAAAGCGGTGAATTTTGCTGCGGCCAAGTAATGGCGGAACCGCTCGGTGATAGCCCACACCAGTGCCAGGAGCTCCAGCTTGAAAGAGCTGTAATTTTCATTGTTCCTTTCAGTCGGTCGAAGTTTTCGGCTAGCATAGGCAATCACTTTTTCCTTCCCATCCTGGACCTGGGACAAGACGGCCCCCAAGCCCACATTGCTGGCATCGGTGTAGAGGATGAATGGGTGGCTATAATCAGGATAAGCCAGGATCTCTTCCCCGGTCAAGGCCGCTTTCAGCTGACTGAAAGATTCCTCATGCCTCTCCTCCCACACCAGTGGGGCGCCGATGGGTCTACCACCCTTGGTCTGTCCCACGAGGAGGTCTTGCATGGGGGCAGCCATCTTCGTGTATCCCTTGATGAAGCGACGGTAGTACCCCACCAGACCCAGGAACTGCCTTACTTCCCTCACGGTGGTTGGCCTCGGCCAATCTTGGATGGCAGTGACCTTCTCGGGGTCGGGGGCGACACCTTCTGCTCCCACCACATGCCCCAGATATTGCACCCTGGGTTTCAGCAGATGACACTTGGAGGGCTTCAACTTCATCCCATACTTGGCAAGGGACGCGAACACCTCGGCTAGGTGTTCCAGATGGGCTTCATACGTCTGTGAATACACAATTACATCATCCAGATACAACAGGACGGTTTCAAAATTCAAGTGCCCCAAACAGCACTCCATCAGCCGTTGGAAGGTACCCGGGGCATTGCACAGCCCAAACGGCACACTGTTGAATTCACAGAGTCCCATAGGGGTGGTAAAGGCAGTTTTCTCTGGGTCTTCGGGCGCTACGGCCACCTGCCAGTACCCACTGGTGAGGTCAAGGGTGGAGAAGTAGTTGGCAGTTCTCAGCGCGGACAAGGACTCCTCAATACGGGGCAGAGGGTAGGCATCCTTATGTGTTATCTGGTTAATCTTCCGGTAATCCACACACATCCGCATGGTGCCATCTTTCTTCTTAACCAGTACCAACGGGGCGGCCCAGAGACTACAGCTGTCCCTGATAACCCCTGCCTCCCTCATATTCCTCAACATGTCTTTGGCGCACTGGTAGTGGGCAGGGGGAATGGGCCTGTACTTCTCCTTGATAGGGGGGTGTTCACCGGTAGGGATATGATGTTGGACCCCTTTAATCTGACCAAAGTCTAGGGGATGTTTGCTAAAAACTTGCTCATACTCCCTTACCACCCTGTATACCCCTTCTTTGTGATGTGTAGGGGTTTCATCAGTGCCCACGTGTAACTGTTGGTGCCACTCTTCTAACTCTCCTTGGGGCGGGTGAGTGTTGGCAGTGGGTAGTGAGACTGGGGGAGCTGCGTCATGGATGGTATGGGGATCTAGGGTGAGCAACTTGGCAAGTGTAGCATACCGGGGAAGTCTGACTTCTTCCTCCCCACAGTTCAGCACCCTCACGGGCACCCTCCCCTTTTTTACATCTACCACCCCTCGGGCGGCCATTACTGTGGGCCAGTGTTCAGAGGGCATGGGCTCTATCATGGCAGGGTAGTCACGCCCCTGAGGCCCTACTGCTGCCCTACACCAAATTATCATCTCACTCCTGGGGGGCACAGTCAACGGGGCGGCATTCATCACTCTCACTCCACCAATCTCCCCTCCTGTTGATTTTACATGCTGGCGATACATCAAGGCTCGGATCTCACGCTGCACAGCTCTCTGTCGGCTCCCCGCCGCCGTGGCGGCCAGCTGCTGCAGTAGGGCCAATACCTCACTCATACAGTGTTCCATCACATTGGTTCCCAGCACTATCCTCGGGTTATGATCACTGGGTTCATTCATGATCACAATCATACCCTGGTGTTGCAGTTCAGCTTGCCCCACTGTCATGGCCACTTGTTTATACCCCACTTGGGTCAATGGGAGTCCATTAGCAGCAATTAGTGTTATACTAGTATCTGGGGGAGCCAGCTCGTCTGTCCCCCAATACCGTTGGTACAATGTGTATGGTATGGTGGTTACCTGCGATCCAGTGTCCAAGAGAGCCATCACCGGTACGCCGTCCACAGCTACAGGGATGATGGGCCGGGCCCCGATATACCGGTCCCGCCAGTCTGGGGGGCCACGGGGTTCTACTCCTGAGGATTGGCCAGTGGCCCCAGGGGTTGCTCGTTTAACAGGCACTGTCGGATGTAATGGCCAGGCTTGCTGCACTTGTAGCAGGTTGGAGACCTGTTCCGCGAGTTGTTAGCACCTCTCCGCTGCATCCAGGGAACATCCTCAGGACTGTCGGCGAGCTGTATCTTGGCTGGAGGCTGGGATCTGGTCAGAGGTTGGAGTGCGGCGAGAATCTTGGCGAGGTCTCCATCCATGCGACGGACCTGGGCAGCCAATTCTTCCACCGTGCTGCTTGGAGCTGAAGGTACTGGAGAGGCTGCTAGGGCAGGGGCCACCACGACGGGGGCCGTCTCAACTGGCCACGGGGCTGGTTCCACAACTTCCGAAGCTGGGGGTTGCAGAGCTTTAATGGCCCATTCTTTTAACACTGCAAAGTCCACGTCAGGGTGTTCTAGGGCCCACAGCCGGAGTTGTTTGCGGTCCTCAGAGGCTCTCATCCCCTGCACAAATTGCTCTACTAACATTTTGCTGCTGTCCGCCTCATTGATGGTGTCCACCCGCTTCAGTGTGCGGAGGGCGGTTTGCAGACGTAAAGCGTAGTTCCGAATGCTGTCCACGGACCGTTGCCGGCATTGGTAAAACTGCATCCTCAGCTCAGCTTCGGTACGGGTCTCAAAAGCAGTCTGTAGCTTCTCAAAGATAGTGGCTACAGAGAATCGGTCCCCCTCGGCCCAGGTCTCCGCCTCCTGCTCAGCCGCGCTGGCCTAGGATTACCGCTGCACGTTGCTTATCAGTCAGGGGGTATAATTCCAGGAGCGGGTTAAGCTTTTTTCGGAAAACATGTAACGCATCAGGCTTCCCGTCGTACTGCGGTAGCCAGGTCGCTCCGGGCACATAGGGCAAGGAGAACGGCATTACCTGGGCGAGAGCTGGGGCCGCGGCACCCCCGCCAGCGCGGCCGGGACCTGGGCAGGCCCATTCCCATCCACGGGTGCCGCTGCGGCTGCGACCGCCGCTCCTCCAGCAGCTCCGTCGGGCGCAGATATCTTGTTTCCGTCCCCCTTAGCCTCTTTCCGGCTCCTCCTCTATCGGGGCGGGGTTTTGGCCTTCGCGCCTCCACTACTCGAGAAGACGCTCGAGCGGGGACTTTTCGCGCCAAAGATGGCGGCTTCTGAAATTTTATGGCCGGACACCTCCGGCGGTAACAAGGCGCACCTCTACCAGACGGCAGAGCGGTAAGATCCTGTTCGTGACGCCAAGTTGTCGCGGGCGGGGAGGAGGGTGTCAACGCTGCGCTCTCCCACTGCTCGGGTCCGGCCGCCGCTGCTCTGCGGCTACTGCTGCTCGGTGGCTCGAGCGATAGGCCGGATCCCGGGGACTCGAGCGGCGCTCCTCGCCCGTGAGTGAAAGGGGTGATTTGTTGGTGGGGGATTTGATTAATGTCCGTGACGCCACCCACGGTTGTGGTGATTGTGTGGACACCACCGCTGCTCTGTCTGGGGATCCCGGGAGTGGTGGTATGGAGCAGCTAGATGTTGGTTTGCCCCTCCGTGGGTAGGGGGTTTGGTGGTCCCGGGGCCCGATGACGGGGGTTTAGGGTGGTGGACAGGCGGGTTATGGGGCCTGTGGAGGTGCAGGGACGCAGGGGCAGCGCTGTGCCGCACGGCACGGAGGTACTCACTCAGCCCAAGGATGATGACACAGTTCACGGTAAACAAACGGCTGGTTGGACGGGTCCCTCGGACAGCTGCTGTGTAGATGTTCCCTGCAAGTTAGCGGTGACTGTCTCTTCCCTGCACCTAGAAACGGTTGTTGGTAGCGATGGATTCCCACCGGTAACCCGCTCCCCAGCTTGGATATGAGCCGGAGGAGCCCCTCTCTTGCCCGCAGGCGCTGGCCCTGGGAAACTGGTGCCTTGGCGGTGGTGGTGTCTCCCCTTCACGGTTGGACTGTTGCCTTCAATCGGGACTTTGCTGCTGGGAGACCCGGAGGTCCCCTTCACTGACGGATTTGGCAAATTACGGAGACTCCTAGCCTTGCTGGGATCCGAAAGGCCCCTGCCAATGGTGCTGGCTTCTCTTTGTATACCGCTCCGGTACCGCCGGGCCACCACCCATCCACGGTCCTTTCGGCAACCTCCGATCAGCCTCTCCTGCAGACAGTCACCGTTGTCTGCCAACCTTTCTGTCTCAGTCCAGGGCACACACCCGGACCAACTTCAGGCTCTGTTGCTGTCACTTTCCTTCAGTTCCACTCCTGTCACTTGCTCCTTTACCACTTCCTTCTACTCTCTCCTCAACTCTCAACTGAACTGCTGGTTTTTCCCGCCTCCAGGGCTGTGAACTCCTCGGTGGGCGGAGCCAACCGCCTGGCCCACCCCCTGGTGTGGACATCAGCCCCTGGAGGAAGGCAACAAGGATTTGTGTTCTGACCTTGGTGTGCCTGCAGGGAATGTGGGGTGTGTGGTGGTGTCATGACCTGTGACCCCTGGCTTGCCCAGGGCGTCACAATAGCCCCAACCCTTAGGGGTACTTCTCACATAGCGAGATGCTGAGTCACAGGTTTTGTGATGTATCAGTGACCTCATCAGTGATCACGCTGTGTGTGACACTAAGGAGCGACCTGGCCCCTGCTGTGAAATCGCTAATCGTTACACACTGTTCTGGTTCATTTTTTGCTCGTTGGTCTCCCGCTGTGCAGCACACATTGGCATGTTTGACGGCGGGAGACCAACGAGCACCGACTCTGTGTAAGCAGAGTACGCTGGTAACCAGGTTAAATATCGGGTAATTAAGCAAAGCGCTTTGCTTAGTAACCTGATGTGTACCCTAGCTACGTATACAGGGAGCCAGCGCTGGCAGCCTGTAAGTGGTGTATGTGGAGACACGGGGCTCAGTGGGTGCTCTCGTCCACTAAAACCCGCCGCCTTTAGAAAGACAGCGTGGCTCAGGGCTCATCCCAACTGAACGCCGGCCTCCTTAACCGTGGGCATAACACTACTCAGACAACACAGGATGAGGGAACCACAATAATTACACTTTATTGGATCCCCAAACAATTAACGGCACATAACACATAACCAGCAAAACACACAAATGTAACAGGCAACAGAGTCTCACCCTTCCGCTGGCTCACCAGGGATTTAGAATGTCCATGCCTCACAGGTTCCAAGCTGTCTGAGGTCTGCAAAGTCTGTAACAGGTGACTGAACTGTCCCAACCTGAGTGTCCTCCTTAGGTAGTCCTGGTTTGATGTTAAAATCCTGGCAGCCGGAGTCGAAATCCCTAGGCGTGGATATGGTCTCCAACCGGGACCGGAGTCCCTAGATTGAAGCCATAAGATATCTTGATCCTCTAGTCAGCTCGAAAGAGCTTAGACTGGATCCATCAGCATCCATCAACCTTCATCAACCCTGGTGGCTTAAAGAAGTCCCTTTTATAGCCATAACCTTCCCTTAGGATACACTGCGTCCTCATCAATTGGTTGGACAAGATTGCTTCTCCCATTGGATGAATTTCAAGCTGCATGGATAATGTTCATTTAAATGATGTGCATAGAAAGACTCAGTATATCTACATGGAGTCGGCAAGTCACCGACTAGACAATGGCTACTAAGGTAATTACATTATCAATACACAACTACAATACAATGGTTACTGGAAAAGTCTGGAGAGCAATAGCTAAGCAAACATGACTTAGCACACATAAGAACAATAGTCTGGCTGAATGTTAAGAAACTTTAACCCATGAGAGTCCATGTCGTCACATTCCTCCCCCTTCTTAATATTAGCCAGACATGATAGGCTTCCGATCATCCTTCTCCTCTTGACGGCATTGTCCTTTTTAATGGTGAGGTCAGCAACAGAGGCTTGCATCTATACACCTCCCCCTGATTACCTCCCCCAAGTTGAGCAGCCATATTGTGGACAAGCACTAAGGTGGGGTCCATGAGTTGGGCCTGCACAAATCTCCCACTATCAATCCTCCCCCAGTCAATAGCCACAGTGTGGTTAGGCTTACTCACGGTTCTTGGCTCAGAAGTGGATGATGGAGACCGGGAATGCAAACCATCCCTGGAAAAGATGTTAGAAAGATCCACATCAGGGTCCTGCTTGGCTTGGAGGTGGGTGATGGCTGCTTCAAACTGACTGGATAGTCCTTGTCCTAGGTCATTCTCCAAAATGACTGGTGTGAGCAGGTAATTCACAAGCCCCACTTTCACTTCCCTTTGAGTGGTATCCGAAACAACAGGCTTGGTGGGGCCATCTATGAACCCCACTTCAACTTCCTCCTGGCTAGTCCCCGAAACAACAGGTGTGGGGAGGCTGTCCATAAACTCCATATGGACCTCTTCCTGGTCAGACCCCAAAGTAACTGGTGTGGGGACAGTGTCCATAAGCTCCACATCAGCCTTGCTCTGATTAGTCTCCACAATGACAGGTGTGGGGAGGCTGTTCACAAGTCTCACATCAACCTCTCCCTGGTCCTTTCCCGAAATAACTGGTGTGGGGATGGTGTCCATAAGCTCCACATCAGCCTTGCTCTGGTCAGTCTCCACAATGACAGGTGTGGGGAGGCTGTTCACAAGTCTCACATCAACCTCTCCCTGGTCCTTTCCCGAAATAACTGGTGTGGGGACGGTGTCCATAAGCTCCACATCAGCCTTGTTCTGGTCAGTCTCCACAATGTCAGGTATGGGGAGGCTGTTCACAATCCTCACATCGATCACTTCCTGGTTGGTCCCCAAAATACCAGGTGTGGGGAGGCTGTCCACAAGCTCCACCTCGACCTCTCCCTGGTCGGTCCTTAGGTCCAACTGCACACATGCCAGAGGAATGTCTGAGCGCTGGCCCTCAGCCAGGGAGATGGATAATTGGGAATCTGGTACAGGGTCTTCTGGGGAAACAATAACTGGACTTACCAGGGTAATGGAGGAAACAGTGTCTCGTAGTCTCTGGCTCTTGACTGGCTGAGCTGGTAGATGGGCTCCAAGCATGCGGCCTCGGTTTTGGAGACAATCTCTATCTATATGTCCATGGTGCCCACATGTATAACAGCGCCATAGATTGGGCGAGTCACAGGCCCTGTTTGTAGTCCTTTGTTTTGGCGCAGCTTCTGCTGGGTAGCGGGACCATCCTTCTCGACCGGCTGGTGTTAGCAGTACTGCAGCTGGAATCCCATAAACATATTCCAGAACATAAGCCCTCTCTTCTCTTGAGGATCTAGGCCCCAATGCATCCAACAACGCTGTGGCTTGGGTCATTTTGGACAAAGTTGATTCCCGATTGTCACTAGATGCATGATGTGGCACATAGTTTAAATCCTCTGGGTCCATATCGGCGGGATCCTCACCGTCCTCTGCATCATTCTGGGCATACCAACGGACTAATTTCTGGATCAAGGCTGACCGAGTCTCGGCGTTCCAGTAGATAATCTTTCGCCTCTGGCACAGATCCTGTAGCATCCATTTACTGCAACGGTCGTAACTCCTCTCCTGTCCTTGTCCTATGGCTGAGCTGGTGGGGTTGGACATAGCAGCGTCCGAAACCTGAATGCCTCCCCTATGGCCTGCTGGGTATGCTTATGTGCCTCTCTGGTTGTTGAGCCCTGGACGGTGTCCGAAAACACCAGTCCGCTGCAGCTCCCCTGGGTAAACCAGGCTGAGTAGTATCCCACCGCTGCCACCAATTGTGGAGACACGGGGCTCAGTGGGTGCTCTCGTCCACTAAAACCCGCCGCCTTTAGAAAGACAGCGTGGCTCAGGGCTCATCCCAACTGAACGCCGGCCTCCTTAACCGTGGGCATAACACTACTCAGACAACACAGGATGAGGGAACCACAATAATTAGACTTTATTGGATCCCCAAACAATTAACGGCACATAACACATAACCAGCAAAACACACAAATGTAACAGGCAACAGAGTCTCACCCTTCCGCTGGCTCACCAGGGATTTAGAATGTCCATGCCTCACAGGTTCCAAGCTGTCTGAGGTCTGCAAAGTTTGTAACAGGTGACTGAACTGTCCCAACTTGAGTTTCCTCCTTAGGTAGTCCTGGTTTGATGTTAAAATCCTGGCAGCCGGAGTCGAAATCCCTAGGCGTGGATATGGTCTCCAACCGGGACCGGAGTCCCTAGATTGAAGCCATAAGATATCCTGATCCTCTATTCAGCTCCAAAGAGCTTAGACTGGATCCATCAGCATCCATCAACCTTCATCAACCCTGGTGGCTTAAAGAAGTCCATTTTATAGCCATAACCTTCCCTTAGGATACACTGCGTCCTCATCAATTGGTTGGACAAGATTGCTTCTCCCATTGGATGAATTTCAAGCTGCATGGATAATGTTCATTTAAATGATGTGCATAGAAAGACTCAGTATATCTACATGGAGTCGGCAAGTCACCGACTAGACAATGGCTACTAAGGTAATTACATTATCAATACACAACTACAATACAATGGTTACTGGAAAAGTCTGGAGAGCAATAGCTAAGCAAACATGACTTAGCACACATAAGAACAATAGTCTGGCTGAATGTTAAGAAACTTTAACCCATGAGAGTCCATGTCGTCACACTGTACGCTGGTAACCAGGGTAAATATCAGGTAACCAAGCAGAGTGCTTTGCTTAGTTAGCCAATATTTACCCTGGTTACCAAGCGCAGCATTGTTACACGAGTCGCTGGTGGCTGGTCACTGGTCGTTGGGAAGATCTGACTGTTTGACAGCTCACTAGCGACCATGTAGCGACATACCAGCGATCCTGACCAGGTCGTATCGTGGTCGAAATCGCTGGTACATCGTTTAGTGAGACGGTACCCTTAGAGAACATATACACTAAACGATGCGCTGCTTAAACAATTGCAATTCAAAAACATGTTTGCTGGTCGGCAGTCATTTAATAGCCAGTTTAGACAGTCAACAGCACAATGAAAGATCAGCAATTTCAATTATATAAAAAGGAAAAATAATCAAACTTAAAGAAAGTCAATCTGTCAGCAGGCTTTTGCTATGAAATCTGAGGACAGCTGGAGTTTGGGCTTGAGATACTGATCTGAGGGATTTGTCACTTACCAGGCTGTGTGGTGTTGTTTCCATACAATAAGTGTTTTATTAGCAGGAGATTATCACTGCCAAAACTAGATCAATCAAAACCTGGTCTAACCACACTCCCAGCACTAATTAGCAGCTAACTGTCAATATACAATGTACACAGGAAACTGTGGTGTGGGTGTGGTTAGCCTTCTTAGCAATGATACATCTAAAAACTTTGATTGTACCAAAACTGCTGTACCCAGTAAACTAAGTGATACATCGCTGCAATCAGGGTCTTTGACGCTACATTATGCTGCTTTGAGGTGAGGTAGAAAAAACCTGGTGATAGATTCCCTTTAAAGAAAATTGGTCAGGTGATTTTGTAGTACAATACTTATGTTATCTATTAATAGTGCTTAAGGAGAACTTTCAGGATCAGTAAGTTTATTGTGCTACCTTATTCTGTTATATTATGAGCTCCATAGAATTCAGTGTCTCGTGCACTCTAGTCAAGTGTATGTAAATAAAGTTTGCATCTTCACTGTTCCGTTGTTACGAGGTGGCAGGGTATAACAAGGAACCGGGACTCCTAAACTGGTCCTCAGGCTAGGGGGGCCCAAGCTGTCCCTGACCCAGAGATACGTCTGATGGTGATGATGTCTGGCCCTCCTTCCCACCCCTGCTCCTGACCAGCCTTGATCTAGTACCCCCCCCTCTAGCCCAGGGGGAGGAGTCAGGACAGAAGTTTGCAAACAGTGATGGACAAACAGGGGAAATGAAAACTATCACATGACATGCTCACACAGAGTTATCAGACAGCAAGTGATAAGGAGGAAAGCAGGGAGGAAATAACAAGATGACAGGAGGAATTCCACAGAATACCAAAGAACGTGCACACGTCACCCGGTTTAGCCAGGTCCAGCTCAATCCTGTTTACAGCGCCAGGGTTGTAACACCCAGGGATATGGGGTACTCGGTTCCGGGCAGTACAGGTTTTGAGGAAGTCTCGTGGTGGCCATTACCCGGTTCTGTGCCCTGGGCCCTTTTTGTAATGGGGATATTTACAGGGGAGAATAAGATAATGTTCACATGTGACACCACTTACGGTGTTGCGACTAAGTGTAGGGAGCCACCGGTGCAGAATGTCTCTACTGGGGCTGGTGATATTGGCAGTTAGAATGGTAGACCCTCTGCAAGTAAGGTTGTGCCCCAGAGGGTGTATGGTGTAGTGGGCGTCGGAAAAAGGTAGTCCAGACAGGTGTTCAGTGCAACTGGTTTACTCATTGATGGTAGATGTTGACTGGTTGCCCGAGGCTGGCTGGTTTCACCTCCAGGTCCCCTCCGTCCCACTGCCAGTTTGGTTCTCTGGTACCTTCTTCTCCTGTCTCTGGTAAGTGTGTCTCCGTGGTATGGAACAACTGGGGGTCCCCATTCTGTGGTTTATCCACTTCTGTCCTTCTGACGATAGCGTGAACCCTGTAGGGTTGGAGTCTCTGGTCCTGTTCCTGGCTCTCCCATTGCTACTAAGTCTTAGGATTATTTAGGGTCAGCAAGGTCCTTGATGGACCCCTTGTTGTGCAGGTGTTAACAGGTCAGCCTGGAGCTCTTTCCTGTCCTAGGGTCCTGTACCTCATCGGTGCGTAGTTCCAGGAGTACGCCACCATACTTCACCGACAACCACTTCTCCTGGGTACCAGGTCACCGTTAACCTGCGACAGACCGTTTCTTCTGTCAACTCTCTCCTTTCCACCCGACCGACGACTGTCAACTCACTCACTGTCTCTCTCCACAGTCCACCCCTCCCACCTGGTCAACTCGTGGACTGGATTGGCTCCATCTCTAGGTGGCCATCCATTGGTCCCACCCTAGCTGGGTACCATTATATGGGGGATTGTTGGGGAAAACTGGGATTACCTAGGTTTTTGTTGTTACTGACACTGGAGTTCTGGGTCCCTAAGGGGGTAGGCCCTGCATCCTTGTGGGGATGCAAAACCTTGTAGCACCCTGATGGTTTCAGGGGCGCTATAAAATCACCAGACTGGAAACCAATAGGACATGGAACGGTATAGCAAAAAGCTATAGACGGCACAGATGGACAAACTCCTCCACTAATTAGCACACAGCTGGTCGACACCTGAGTCTGCCTTTGCTACCTGGTGTATGTAATTTTAAGCAATTTTTTTGAATAAAATGTTGGTTTTTAATCTTGGATATTAAGTTTGCTGGATTTTTTTTCTAAATTTCTCCTAATGTATGATAAAGGCTTGAAGTGTTTAACAGGGACCGTTTTAAAAAAAATTATTCAATACATTTGATTCTATAGAGTGCTGGACTTTTGAAACAAATGAATGGGCTATTAAGTCCTTTCCCTGTTTATATGGGTTTCCGCAACAATCTGAAGACATAATTATAAGGAATTTAGATTGGAGAACATGTCGGGGCTACATAGGAATTCAAAATTAATAAAGCCCCAATTTGCTATTGATAATTTGATGTCAGATGGGTCCGTGCCATAAACCACCCCATTTATGGCCTTACAGAGAAAAAACGTCACTGTTGTACAAATCCGGCAGTAATTGTGAGACACGGCTGGATTGACCATTGCAGCACTGACCTTGGGAACACATATAAAACATGGTAATATATTTCTTCCAGTTTCTCACCGTAGAAATCCAGCTTAGAGATATAATTCACACAGCAATAAATTACTAATTTGAGCAATTTTCCAGTACATTTCACTGAGGTGTGAAGAATCACATATGGATGACTTGTCCTAGTCCAGGTAACAGATAAATGTTCTCTTTGACCCAAACAATACAATTGCTCCATTTTCTACTTAGTACCTGTACTTTGTACGTCATATAAAACGCCGTGAAGGCATTGTAAGTAAGTGTATAGCATGAGAAAAAGAAATCCACTCTCCCTTACAGTATTGGCTTGGGGAATGCCAACACTTGGTTTTAGGCTTGGCACCACAGAGCTAAAGGATTCAATTACTTAATCGTCTTGCTTGAAGAAGTTCTAATAGTAAAAAGCTCCGTAATATGGCATCCAATAATTCACTGTACAGGTACGTAGCGGTACGGGCATATACTGTACTGGTATGATAGGTAGCCACAAAAGTCCTTTGGATTTCAATATTTATTGAATGCTGTAACACACAATCTTTACTGCTGTTGAAAGCTCGAGAAGAGCTGACATGTCCAGGTAGTGAAGCCCGATTAAAGAAATTAATTTGCCATGGTAGTGAGTGCTGGGATTTTTCATTATCTCATAAAAGTTTAGGTGGGCCATAAGAAATTTCTGAGTATGAGGCCTTAAATGCAGTATGGAAGGTTTATTAAAGGGGTTTTCAAAGTTTAGGAGGTGGTCACTACTGAACAAACCCCTATTAGTGGGCCTAGGATAGAAAGAAACAAGCTCTGCACTGGACTAGGGTGAAGTTATTTTCTCTGACGAAGGCCCTTTATACTTTTTGGAACATCTAGAAGAATGATTGCCCGGAGAAGAAAACCCAAGTGTTACCATGAGTCGCATGTCATAGCATCCTGAGACCATTCATTTGTGCAGTTGGTTTTTATCTATAGAGGGGTCTCACTCACAATTTTGTCTAAGAACACTTTTATGAATAAAGAATGGGATCTAAATCTCCTGCACAAGCATCTTCTCTCAATGATCTAGGAGAAATTTGGTGATGGACAATGCTTTATCCAGCATAATGGAGACCATGTCACAAGAGAAAAAATCCTATTAAGAACCTGAAGTCAGTCCTCAAAAAGCAGGTGGTAAAACAAAAACATAGAAAATGTGTTACGCGCCAAACAGTGATGAGACAAGAATGGGTTGTCATCAGCCAGCATTTGGCCCAAAAGCCGATATTCAACATGTCAGCACAAATTGCAGAAGTCAATAAGGGTCAACGCTGTAAGTATATAAGGTCAGAGTAAAGCCTGCTTTACACCTTACAATTAAGCATACGATATCGTATGCAATGGGACACGCCCCCATTGTATGTGCGGCAAGTTCAATTTGTTGACCATGTCGCACAAACGATTAATTGCCGTCACACGTACTTACCTACCATACGACCTCGATGTGGGCGGCGAACATCCACTTCCTGGAGTGGGGGGACGTTCGGCGTCACAGCGACGTCACACGGCAGCTGGCCAATAGAAGCGGAGGGGCGGAGATGAGAGGGATCCCGCCGACCTCCTTCCGTCCGCATAGCCGGCGGGAGCCACGGGACGCAGGTAAGCTGCAGTTCATCATTCCCGGGGTGTCACACACTGCGATGTGTGCTGCCTCGGGAACATTGAACAACCCGACGTTCAATTTTTAGGTTTTGAATGACGTGTATGCGATCAACGTTTATTCGTTCAATCGCAATCGCACGTAGGTTTCACACACTACAATATCACTAACGATGCCGGATGTGCGTCACTTACGACGTGACCCCCGCCGACACATCGTTAGATATATTGTCTCGCATCACATCACCCGACACGGCCTGCTGCCCTCCAGACAGTAATGTGACGCCCTGGCGCCGCCAGGTGGTCACAGAAAACACCCCCCCCAAATTACACCATCCCACACCAGGTTCCATCAGCCACAAAATCCTAGCCACCTCCCTCAGGGTAGGAAAGACACACCAGTGGGTGGGACCAGGCGGATTGGGAGCGCCCACCTAGGGGTCTTGAGGATCCGGGGGAGGGAACCAGTGAGTTCTAGTTTGAGTTCAAGTTGGAGAGAAGTCAGGTTTGAGCCTAGTGAAGGGTCACCAGGGTAGTGGCCCTGGTCTACTGGCTAGGTGGCAAGCAGTGGACCGTGTCCAAAGGCGACAGGAGTCCGGTCGCGGGAAATCCAGAGTGAACCGGGACAGGGTTGGAGCCCGCCGGTACTGACAGCGGAGATCCGGTCCGGAAACCGTGCACAGGCGGGGTACCTGGTCCCTAGTTAGAAGACAAGCCCCTTCTCTAATTAACCAGGCCGGGAGCAAGGTTCCAGATGTTGTTCCAGTGTGTTAGCCCAGATAGAGTGGAACGGCAGCCCACCGCGGGAGGGATAGGGTATCCGCAACAACCCACTGAGATCCCAAGGGTCAGTTTTCGCTGGCACATCTCCCAACCAAAACCAAACCGGCAGCGGATGTCCCCGTTCCATACGAGGTCGTCTAAAATAGAAGGAAAATACAAAGTTCCGGAGGAAGGGACATTGGTACACCAGCTGGTTGTGGGAACCGTATACACCCTGCAGCCGGCCACTGACACCTTGGTTTACCAGCAGACTTGTGTGCATTTATTCAATCGTGAGTACACCAACACCCTCTGGTCCAGCCCGGTGCATCACCACCAACAGCCATCACCTCCCGTGTTCTGGACACTGAGCCCCAGGGCATCCACCACTACCCACGGAGGGGTTAACATGCAGCTGCCATTCCATCGCCCCTGGGTGCTCCCCAGCAGCAGCAGTGGTACTCCACTTTACCACACACCTTGGGTGGCGTCACGAACTATCTACAACAATCCTCTGTACATATTACAACCCCTGTTTATTTGAGCGTATGCACGACCCCCGGGTCCGGAGACCCCTCGAGCCACTGCGGATCCGGGGGGTGGGGGCAGCCCGGCTGCTGACGTGGGGGCGGCACAGTAGCATTTCAGCGGCATAGAAATACACGAAGCCGACCCACTCCTGTCAGGAGAGTGTGCGGCCGTGCTGGGTGATGCGATGTGAGACTCAAGCGAGTCACTCGCAAGTGTGACTCCGGCCTAACCTTAGTGTACTTTTCAATAGTAGTGTAAACTTATGAAATGATTATACTTGTACTTCAGTAACCATAGAAACATCCGACTAAAAGACCTAAAGACAACTAAAGCAGAAAACATTGAAAACCAAAGTTATGGCCAGGACTTTACACTGGAGTGGCAGTACTGACGTGATTGAGGATTTACCAGGTAGCACATGTTTTATAGAATTGCTGTCTCTGGTTTGTGGGTATTTAGGGGTTGTCCGCAGATACTCAGTTACTGAGTTGCACAGCAGAGCTCTGTCTAATGTATAGTGGCTTCGGCTGGGTACTGCACATCTGCTCCATATTCAATCAATAGAATGTGCAGTACCCGGCCATCATGGCCATAATTCTTTTGATAGCGCTATGCAGCTCTGTAATTGAGTCGTTCTGACTGGTGTCGGCACGGGGAACAGCTGATTGGTGAGGTCCTGCACCCCCACCGATCAGACATTAATAACCAATGCTAAGAATAGGTCAAAAATGTTCAAGTCTTGGACAACGTCTTTAACCTCCAAGGTCGTATGTGTCCCTTTATTCCCCGCACATGTCTGCTGATCTGATCATCAGACATGTGCAGCTAACAGGAGGGTGTGGGCCTGAGATCCACCCGCTCCTGTTAACTAGTTAGACTGCGCTGTCAATCTCTGACAGTGCGATCTGAGGCCGGCTTCACACTTGCAATTAACTTGCACGAGTGCAATGCGAGAAATTCTCGCATTGCACTCGGACCCATGTTAATCAATGAGGCAGCTCCCATCTGCTATTTTTTTCTCAGTCCAAATCGGACTGAGAAAAAAATCGCATCATGCTGCGTTTTGGTGAGTTTCTTGCGCGAGTCACTCCAATGAAAGTCAATGGGTGCGTGAAAAAAAAAAACGGATGTCACACGGACGGCACATACACCATCCTAGTGACATGCGTTTTTATAAATACATTTATCGCATGTTGCAGAAAACACTAGAAATGAGTGAGGTTTGTCGATGTCGGTCTCTCTGTCAGTCTCTCTCTGTCTGTTGGTCTCTCTGTCTCACTGTCTGTCGGTCTCTCTCTCTCTGTCTGTCTCTCCCGATCACGGGCGCGGAGCTGCACGGCGTTCACACTGCTCCGGCAGCTTTTCCTCTTTCGAAAAAGCCGGCCGCTCATTATTCTATCTAGTATTTCCTGCTTTCCCCGCCCACCGGCGCCTATGATTGGTTGCAGTCAGACACGCCCCCACGTTGAGTGGCAGCTGTCTCACTTCAACCAATCACAGCCGTGGGTGTGTCTATATCGTGCAGTAAATTAAATAAATAAATAATTTTAAAAAAACGGCGTGCGGTTCCCCCAATTTTGATACCAGCCAGGGTAAAGCCACACGGCTGAAGGCTGGTATTGTCAGGATGGAGAGCCCCACGTCATGGGGAGCCCCCCAGCCTAACTATATCAGCCAGCAGCCGTCCGGAATTGCCGCATCCATTAGATGCGACAGTCCCGGGACTGTACCCGGCCATCCCGATTTGCCCTGGGGCGGTGGCAATCGAGGTAATAAGGAGTTAATGGCAGCAGCCAATAGCTGCCACTAAGTCCTAGATTAATCATGGCAGGCGTCTCCCCGAGATACCTTCCATGATTAACCTGTAAGATAAAGAAAATGAAGACATACACCAAAAAATCCTTTATTTGAAATGAATAACAAAAAAAACACACCCTCTTTCACCACTTTATTCAAGTCCCCAAATACCCTTCCATGTCCGACGTAATCCACAGAGGTCCCACGACGCTTTCAGCTCTGCTACATCGGAAGCTGACAGAGAGCAGTCACAAACCACGACCGCTCTCTGTGAGCTCCCCGCAGCAACTGAAGGGAGTCGCGCTATCAGCGGAGCTGTCACTGAGGTTACCCGCGGCCAAAGATCTCAGCGGGAGAACTTCTGCTGTGGCTGCGGGTAACCTCAGTGACGGCACCGCTGATAAGTGATCTGCGTTAAGTCACTCAGGGGATTTGCGGTCACCGGTGAGACCTTCACCGGTGACCGAAAATCAGGCCATGCCACACAGACAGAGCCGCGGGATGACAATGAAGTTGGGTGAAGTTCATCCGACATCATTCTGATCGTGCGGCTCTGTCTGTGTCTGCTGTCAGCGGCCATTCAGCTCTGCTACATGGCTCTGTCTGTGTCTGCTGTCAGCGGCCATGTAGCAGAGCTGAATGGCAGATGACATAGCTGCTGAGAATAAAAACGGATCCTATACACATCAAACACGCATTGCACACAGACTGCAATCATGAGAAAAATCCCAGGATCGCATTGCAGTTGCATTGAACACTGATCACAACTTGAGCAGAGCTCATGCAACTTTCTAGCATGAGACTCGGTCCAATTTTACACTCGCAAGTGTGATTCCAGCCTAGCAGGCGACGTGGGGATCACACCATTCCCCGACGCCATCGATGCTCCCGTGATGCGATCACAGGGCGCCGATGGGTTGTTATGACAGCGGGGGGTCAGCTGATGACCCCTGTTGCTGTCATGATTCACTATCTGTGAATACCGGCAGAGCGCTGGCAGTCTTAGGAGAGCATTTCTGCTGTACAGAGTGGTGCTGATGATGCTGGTGCTGACACATCCCTCTGAGCAGCAGAAGCGATTGCAGTGTATGAGCTTCAAGTCCCCCAATGGGACTACTAAAATCAATAGAAAGAAAAAAATAAACTTTTTAAAAACACGAAAAACTTAAGTTCAAATCACCCCCCTTTTGCCCCATTGAAAATAAAACAATTACCCCCCCCACATATCTGGTATCGCCGTGTTCAGAAATGCCCGATCTATCAAAATCAATCAATTAATCTGATTAGTAAAGGGTGTAGCAAGAAAAAAAAATAAAAATGCCAGAATTACGTTTTGTTTTGGTCATCGCAACATTGAATTAAAATGCAATAACGGGTGATAAAAACCTCATTGTAGCTATCCAAAAATGGTATCATTAAAAACACCAGCTCAACATGCAAAAAATAAGCCGTCACTGAGCCTCAGATCCCGGAAAATGAGATTGCAAATGGCGACAAAAGCGCAATTCTTTTTTTTTTTTGCTCCATCATTCCCCGTTGTTTCTGAGAGTGACGTCACTACTTCGAGCCGCTGTGCCGACAGATGCAGAGATGCAGGGCTTCAGAGAATGGAAGCAGCAGGGGATCGAGGAGAGGTATTATTATTTTTTTTAATCAGTGAGTACACTGTGGGCAAAGGACTATGGGGGTGCACCAAACGATATGAAGGCCTATGGTGGAAATAATATAATATATGGAAGAAAATAGGGGGTGTATTATACTCTATGAAATTACATGTGGGGTACCTTATAATACATAGAGGACTATGTGTGATATTATATTATGTGAGGGACTATTGGGGTGCATTATAATACATGGAGGACTATGGGTGCACTATAATATATAGAGGGGTTTGGGTGATGCATTATACAATATGGAGAACTATGGGGGTGCATTATGCATGGAGGACTATGGGGGTCCATTATACATGAAGGACTATAGGGGGAATTACGCATGTAGGACTATGGTGCTGCATTATGAATGGAGGTTTATGGAGTGCGCTATAATATATAGAGGGATATGGCGGATGCATTATACAATATGGAGGACTATGGAGGGTGCATTATAACACATGGAGGACTATGGGATTAAGGACTAAGGGAAGCACTATAATATATGGAGGTGTATGGGGGATGCATAATAATACATGGAGGACTATGGGGGTGCATTATACAATATGGAGGACAATAGAGTGTGCATTATAATATATAGAGGACTATTGGTGTACATGATACAATATGGAGGACCATGGAGGATATATTATAATAAATGAAAAACTATTGGGGTCCATTATAATACATGGAGGGCTATGGGGTGCATTATAATATGGAGGACTATGGGGGTACATGGTACAATATGGAGGACTATGGAGGGTGCATTATAATAAATGGAGGGCTATGGGTGCATTATAATATATGGAGGACTATAGGAGTCATTATATGATATGGAGGACTAAGAGGTGTATTATACGACATGGAGAACTATGTTGGTTCCATTTTACTATATGGAGGACTATGGGGGTGCATTATACTATAAGGAAGGCTATGTGGGGGCTATGATACTGTATGCAAGCAATTATACAGTGTGAGGCTATGTGCCCACATTGCGTTTTTTGCCGTGTTTTTTTCCATGCGTTTTTCCTTGCAGATTTTAATCAATACTGCATGGAGAAATGCATCCCAGCAAAGTCTATGAGAATCCTGACTTGCTGTGCACACGCTGCTTCTTTTTTCTTGCAGATTTTGGTGCAGAAAAAGAAGCAGCATGTCAATTCTGTCTGCGTTTTTTCCTGTGTCTGATCACTGATATAACTGGATTATATCTGTCAGTGCTGCTCTCACAACACTTAAGGGGGCTTTACACGCAACGACATCGCTAACGAGAAGTCGTTGGGGTCACGGAATTCGTGACGTACATCCGGACTCGTTAGCGTTAGGTACCGGAAATCTGCTATGTGTGATCATAGCCTGAAGGTTACTGTTTGCAGACCCATTATACTGCAGTTGGTGATCTTACTGTGTGTAATTACTTACTTACGGGGGTCACCATTCATTGCCAGGGTAGTTGAAGGGGGGTACAGTAGGGTCATCATACTGTGTGGAGGGTACTGTGAGGCATCATAATTTATAGCTACTTTATGGCTGCAATGAAAAGGGGATCCAGGGGCTTCAGTAGGAGGAAAATGACTTGGTAGGGGCAGTAAAGGTGTGGATATGTTCTATTGTGACCCAGCTGAATGTTTTTTTTTTTTTTTTTTGGGGGGGGGGGGGGCAATAGACAATCTGCTATGACCCCCATGATTTTTATGTACGCCCCTAGTTGAGGTATTTTAATTTCACTGGATTCTTTTGCAATGAACCATACAGCGAGGTTCACACTTTCCGGGTGATTTCCCTGCCTTGCATCCTCATGATGTATTAGCTCCATGCTGTTATTCCACCAGCAGACACGTGTAATACATACATTACATCCGCCCCAGGATGTGTATACACCAGTGCTGGGGATCACTGCACGGTCTAATACCGAGGCTGCTGTAAGAAATACAACATACGGTGGACACCACCGGAGAATCTGCCCTAGACTCTCACTGTTCAAAACATCCAGCGCATGCGTCCTGGTTTAGTGCCTCCTTACAGGTGACGCCAGTCACAAGATGGCGGCGGCCATGCATGCGTACACAATGTGGTTGGCAGTCGCTTCAGGTACCGGATATCCTGTCTGACTCTGCGAGGCAACATGGCAGCTTCCAGTATGGTTGCGTCTAGATCAGAGTTGATTTTTTGTGGTCCTCAAAAAATCAACTCTGATCTAGCTGCTTCAGTAGTGAGCCGGCTATATCGGAGTTGATTTTTTGAGGCCTCATTTTTTCCACTCTGATTTAGCCGGCTCACTACTGAAGTGTCTAGATCAGAGTGGGTTTTTTGTGGTCCTCATTTTTTCAACTCTGATCTAGCCGGTTCAGTACTGAAGTGACTAGATCAGAGTTGATTTCTTGAGGCCTCCTGCAGTCACATGTTTTTGGTCACCTCATTTTATCCACTCCGTTCTAGCTGCTTCACCAGTGAGGTGGCTAGATCAGAGTTGATTTTTTGATGATCTCTGTGATCTTTTCTCCATACAACACAGTTCAGTTTCTACAGCAGGGGCTGGAATCAGATTTATAATTGGAATGATTTCATGGTTTTATTTATTAGATGCTCACACTGTTATATTTATTATTTTTTTCCAAAGGGCAAATTTTTATTTTCATTATTATTATAACTTACATTTTATTATTATTTTTTACAATATAAATAATTCCACACAGCGCTGATTGTTCAGTTTTGCTGGAATTTTAATTTTACTGTATTTCCACAAGTCGTGGCCGCAGGACTGACATTGAAAGAGTGGGCGGAGCCTCACAAGGAAAAACGGAACCGCGCAGCTGACAGTCTTCATAACTTACCATATTGGATCAGAGTGGATTTTTTGAGGCTCTCTCTGTAGCCTTCATTCTGTACATTTGGTACTGAGGTGACTGAAATTCAGTTTTTTGAAGAGTGGGAGGAGCCTCACGGCGAAAAACGTAACAGAGCGCAGACGAGAAAGTGCTTATAATTTCACACATTGTGTCGTAGTGGATTTTTTGAGGACCTCATTTTAGCCACTCCGTTCTAGCTGCTTCAGTAGTGAGCCGTCTATATCAGAGTGGATTTTTTGAGGACCTCATTTTAGCCACTACATTATGTACATTTGGTACTGAGGTGACTGCAATGGATTTTTTCGAAGAGTGGGAGGAGCCTCAAAGCAAAAAGCGTAACAGAGCGCAGCTGAAAGTCCTCATAATATCCACATTGTGTCGTAGTGGATTTTTTGAGGACCTCAAAAAAGCCACTCCGTTCTAGCTGCTTCAGTAGTGAGCCGTCTATATCAGAGTGGATTTTTTGAGGACCTCATTTTAGCCACTACATTATGTACATTTGGTACTGAGGTGACTGCAGTGGATTTTTTCGAAGAGTGGGAGGAGCCTCACGGCGAAAAACGTAACAGAGCGCAGCCGAGAAAGTGCTTATAATTTCACACATTGTGTCGTGGTGGATTTTTTGAGGACCTCATTTTAGCCACTCCGTTCTAGCTGCTTCAGTAGTGAGCCGTCTATATCAGAGTGGATTTTTTGAGGACCTCATTTTAGCCACTACATTATGTACATTTGGTACTGAGGTGACCGCAATGGATTTTTTCGAAGAGTGGGAGGAGCCTCAAAGCAAAAAGCGTAACAGAGCGCAGCTGAAAGTCCTCATAATATCCACATTGTGTCGTAGTGGATTTTTTGAGGACCTCAAAAAAGCCACTCCGTTCTAGCTGCTTCAGTAGTGAGCCGTCTAGATCAGAGTGGATTTTTTGAGGACCTCATTTTAGCCACTACATTATGTACATTTGGTACTGAGGTGACTGCAATGGATTTTTTCGAAGAGTGGGAGGAGCCTCAAAGCAAAAAGCGTAACAGAGCGCAGCTGAAAGTCCTCATAATATCCACATTGTGTCGTAGTGGATTTTTTGAGGACCTCAAAAAAGCCACTCCGTTCTAGCTGCTTCAGTAGTGAGCCGTCTATATCAGAGTGGATTTTTTGAGGACCTCATTTTAGCCACTACATTATGTACATTTGGTACTGAGGTGACTGCAGTGGATTTTTTCGAAGAGTGGGAGGAGCCTCACGGCGAAAAACGTAACAGAGCGCAGCCGAGAAAGTGCTTATAATTTCACACATTGTGTCGTGGTGGATTTTTTGAGGACCTCATTTTAGCCACTCCGTTCTAGCTGCTTCAGTAGTGAGCCGTCTATATCAGAGTGGATTTTTTGAGGACCTCATTTTAGCCACTACATTATGTACATTTGGTACTGAGGTGACCGCAATGGATTTTTTCGAAGAGTGGGAGGAGCCTCAAAGCAAAAAGCGTAACAGAGCGCAGCTGAAAGTCCTCATAATATCCACATTGTGTCGTAGTGGATTTTTTGAGGACCTCAAAAAAGCCACTCCGTTCTAGCTGCTTCAGTAGTGAGCCGTCTAGATCAGAGTGGATTTTTTGAGGACCTCATTTTAGCCACTACATTATGTACATTTGGTACTGAGGTGACTGCAATGGATTTTTTCGAAGAGTGGGAGGAGCCTCAAAGCAAAAAGCGTAACAGAGCGCAGCTGAAAGTCCTCATAATATCCACATTGTGTCGTAGTGGATTTTTTGAGGACCTCAAAAAAGCCACTCCGTTCTAGCTGCTTCAGTAGTGAGCCGTCTATATCAGAGTGGATTTTTTGAGGACCTCATTTTAGCCACTACATTATGTACATTTGGTACTGAGGTGACTGCAGTGGATTTTTTCGAAGAGTGGGAGGAGCCTCACGGCGAAAAACGTAACAGAGCGCAGCCGAGAAAGTGCTTATAATTTCACACATTGTGTCGTGGTGGATTTTTTGAGGACCTCATTTTAGCCACTCCGTTCTAGCTGCTTCAGTAGTGAGCCGCCTATATCAGAGTGGATTTTTTGAGGACCTCATTTTAGCCACTACATTATGTACATTTGGTACTGAGGTGACCGCAATGGATTTTTTCGAAGAGTGGGAGGAGCCTCAAAGCAAAAAGCGTAACAGAGCGCAGCTGAAAGTCCTCATAATATCCACATTGTGTCGTAGTGGATTTTTTGAGGACCTCAAAAAAGCCACTCCGTTCTAGCTGCTTCAGTAGTGAGCCGTCTAGATCAGAGTGGATTTTTTGAGGACCTCATTTTAGCCACTACATTATGTACATTTGGTACTGAGGTGACTGCAATGGATTTTTTCGAAGAGTGGGAGGAGCCTCAAAGCAAAAAGCGTAACAGTGCGCAGCTGAAAGTCCTCATAATATCCACATTGTGTCGTAGTGGATTTTTTGAGGACCTCAAAAAAGCCACTCCGTTCTAGCTGCTTCAGTAGTGAGCCGTCTAGATCAGAGTGGATTTTTTGAGGACCTCATTTTAGCCACTACATTATGTACATTTGGTACTGAGGTGACTGCAATGGATTTTTTCGAAGAGTGGGAGGAGCCTCAAAGCAAAAAGCGTAACAGAGCGCAGCTGAAAGTCCTCATAATAGCCACATTGTGTCGTAGTGGATTTTTTGAGGACCTCATTTTAGCCACTACATTATGTACATTTGGTACTGAGGTGACTGCAATGGATTTTTTCGAAGAGTGGGAGGAGCCTCAAAGCAAAAAGCGTAACAGTGCGCAGCTGAAAGTCCTCATAATATCCACATTGTGTCGTAGTGGATTTTTTCAGGACCTCAAAAAAGCCACTCCGTTCTAGCTGCTTCAGTAGTGAGCCGTCTATATCAGAGTGGATTTTTTGAGGACCTCATTTTAGCCACTACATTATGTACATTTGGTACTGAGTTGACTGCAATGGAATTTTTCGAAGAGTGGGAGGAGCCTCAAAGCAAAAAGCGTAACAGAGCGCAGCTGAAAGTCCTCATAATATCCACATTGTGTCGTAGTGGATTTTTTGAGGACCTCAAAAAAGCCACTCCGTTCTAGCTGCTTCAGTAGTGAGCCGTCTATATCAGAGTGGATTTTTTGAGGACCTCATTTTAGCCACTACATTATGTACATTTGGTACTGAGGTGACTGCAATGGATTTTTTAGAAGAGTGGGAGGAGCCTCAAAGCAAAAAGCGTAACAGAGCGCAGCTGAAAGTCCTCATAATATCCACATTGTGTCGTAGTGGATTTTTTGAGGACATCATTTTAGCCACTCCGTTCTAGCTGCTTCAGTAGTGAGCCGTCTATATCAGAGTGGATTTTTTGAGGACCTCATTTTAGCCACTCCATTATGTACATTTGGTACTGAGGTGACTGGAATGGATTTTTTCGAAGAGTGGGAGGAGCCTCACGGCGAAAAACGTAACAGAGCGCAGCCGAGAAAATGCTTATAATTTCACACATTGCGTCGTAGTGAATTTTTTGAGGACCTCAAAAAAGCCACTCCGTTCTAGCTGCTTCAGTAGTGAGCCGTCTATATCAGAGTGGATTTTTTGAGGACCTCATTTTAGCCACTACATTATGTACATTTGGTACTGAGTTGACTGCAATGGATTTTTTCGAAGAGTGGGAGGAGCCTCAAAGCAAAAACCGTAACAGAGCGCAGCTGAAAGTCCTCATAATATCCACATTGTGTCGTAGTGGATTTTTTGAGGACCTCATTTTAGCCACTCCGTTCTAGCTGCTTCAGTAGTGAGCCGTCTATATCAGAGTGGATTTTTTGAGGATCTCATTTTAGCCACTACATTATGTATATTTGGTACTGAGGTGACTGGAATGGATTTTTTCGAATAGTGGGAGGAGCCTCAAAGCAAAAACCGTAACAGAGCGCAGCTGAAAGTCCTCATAATATCCACATTGTGTCGTAGTGGATTTTTTGAGGACCTCATTTTAGCCACTCCGTTCTAGCTGCTTCAGTAGTGAGCCGTCTAGATCAGAGTGGATATTTTGAGCACCTCATTTTTGCCACTCCATTCTAGATGATTCACTAGTGAGCTGTCTAGATTGGGCCCGTGAGTCACTGTGGCCCCGTGGACCTCCTGCCGTCGATCGTACTTTCATTTATATCGGCATCACCATCACAGATGCCAATACAATTGAAAGGAACAATGCGAGGAGGAGCAGAACACTCTATTTCTAATCATTCTACTACTATGTGTCTGTGAGACACTGATGTGTCAGCATGGAGGACTGCGGTTACTAGAGATGAGCGAGCCTCTGAAGGCTCCGTCCGTTCGAGGCACCGTTCGACGAACCGTTTGACGAACCTCTTGAACCCCATTGAAAACAATGGCAGGCAAACACATAAAAACACATAGAAAACACCTTCAAAGGTGTCCAAAAGGTGACAAACACCTCACAACATACCACAAACATATGGGAAAGTGACAAGGACATATACTCATGCGAAAACAAAACAGCTGGACGAGGAAAAAGAGGAGGAGACACAGATATAGGCATGGCATGCCCTTCTAAAATCATGTAAAACACAGCAAGGGGACTCTAAGCAGAGTCTCCCTTTTTTCCAAATATTGGGCCACACAGACACTAACCCCTTCAGTGGCATCACTTGTGCCCCAGTTGCAAACGTGACCTGTTGATTTGCATCAAGCGCATTCAAAAATACGCCAGCCTTAACTGTCTTCAGGATGACACCGGGGTAGGTAGCAAAGTCCTTGCTGAACCATGACTTGTTCATCTTGGATCATTTTTAAAAACACAGCAAGGGGACTCCAAGCGGAGTCTCCCTTTTTTCCAAAAATTGGGCCCCACAGACACCACATCAGTGGCATCACTTGTGCCCCAGTTGTAAACTTCACATGTTGACTTGCATCAAGCACAATCCAAATCCACAAGCATTTACTCTCCCCAGGATGACACAGGGGTAGTAAATTCCTGGTGGATCCATGACTTGTTCATCTTGATGAATGTTAGTCTGTCCACATTGTCACTGGACAGACGCGTGCGCTTATCTGTCAGCACACACCCAGCAGCACTGAAGACACGTTCAGAGACAACGCTGGTCGCGGGACACGACAAGATCTCCAAGGCGTAAGTGGAGAGCTCTGGCCATTTTTCAAGATTTGAAGCCCAAAATGAGCAAGGCTCCATTTGCAAAGTCATGGCATCGATGTTCATTTGGAGATACTCCTGTATCATCCTCTCCAGCCGTTGACTATGTGTCAGACTTGTTGTCTCTGGTGGCCTTGCAAAGGAGGGTCTAAAAAATTATGAAACGATTCAATAAAACTGCTGTTACCACCAGATACGGTGCTACTGGTACGGGTAGACTGTTGAAGATGACGAGACCGTCCCATGTTTGTGAAGTTACAACTGGGAGATTCACTCCCTGCACCTGCACGGTTGTTTGGTGGAAAAGCCGAGCTAAGATCGAGTAACAGCTTCTGCTGATACTCCTGCATACGTGCGTCCCTTTCTATGGCTGGAATTATTTTGCAAAACTTGGACTTGTACCGGGGATCTAAGAGTGTGGCAAGCCAGTAGTCATCATTACTTCTAATTCGGACAATCCGAGGGTCATGTTGAAGGTAGTGCAGCAAGAAGGCACTCATGTGTCTTGCGCATCCCTGCGGACCAAGTCCTTGCTGTGTTGGTGGCGGCGAGGTGATAACCATGCTGCCTTCCTCTGACTTATCCTCCCAACCTCGAACAACCGAAATTTGACCAAGGTCTCCCTCATCAGCTGAGTCTTCCATGCCCATCGACAGTTCGTCCTCCATTTCTTCATGGGCTCCTGCCCCTTCCTAAACAGTTTGGCTGCTACCATGCGCCCTTGTTAATCCCTCTCCCCCACTGTCCCATGCCTGCCGCCTTGGTGATGATGAACGTCTGGTCCTAGTAGATCTTGTTAGCCCTTCCGTTGTCATGCTAATAATGGCATTGTCAGCGCTAAACATATTCGTCGCCATGTCGAAGTTGTGCAGAAGGGTGCATAGGTCCTTGATCTGAGACCACTCCATCAGCGTGATCTTCCCCACCTCTGCATCTCGTTGGCCCAGGCTATACGTCATAACGTATTGCACCAGGGCTCGGCGGTGCTGCCACAGTCGCTATAACATGTGGAGAGTCGAATTCCAGCGTGTCGTCACATCGCATTTCAGGCGATGAACCAGCAGGCCGAAAGACCTCTGCAGCGATGCAAGTCGGTCAGCTGCGGCGGTTGAACGGCGGAAGTGAGCAGAGAGTGACCGTGCCCTGTGCAGAAGCCCATCTAGGTCGGGATAGTGGGTGAAAAATTGCTGAAAAACAAGGTTCAAAACATGAGTCATACAAGGCACGTGTGTCACCTTGCCCCGGCGAGGGTCCGCACCCAGGTTTGCAGCATTGTCGCACACGGTCTTACCTGGCTGCAGGTTGAGTGGAGACAACCATTTACGAAACTCCGAGTGCAGAGCTGACCACAACTCCTCAGCTGTGTGACTCTTATTTCCCAGACATTTCAACGTAAAGACCGCCTGATGCCGTTGAGCTCTGCTGCCAGCATAGTAAGGAGGTGTGTGGGATTCCTTGTGCACAGTTACAACGCGGGTGGCCTGACCACACAGGCTTTGGGCGGAGGTGGAGGACCCAGATGAGGTTGAGGAGGCAGAAGCAGTGGAGGAACTTCGACATACAGAGGATTGATGCACAAGTCGTGGGGACGGCAAGACTTATTCAGCAGACCCCTCACCATCTCTCACCATAGTTACCCAGTGCCCAGTCAGCGACATGTAACGCCCCTGTCCATGCTTACTGGTCCAAGTATCGGTGGGGAAATGCACCCTGTCACACACAGAGTTTCTCAAGGAAGCGGCGATGTTGTGTGCGACATGCTGGTGTAGCGCAGGCATACCTTTCTTGGAGAAGTAGTGGCGACTGGGCATCTGGCACTGGGGCACTGCGACTGACATAAGGTCTTGAAAATCCTCTGTGTCCACCAGGCGGAAAGGCAGCATTTTGGTAGCCAAAAGCTTACAGAGGGTGAAAGTCAACCTCTTAGCTTTGTCATGGCTCGGAGGAAATGGCCTTTTATTTGTCCACATCTGAGGGACCGAGATCTGGCTGCTGTGTGGAGACGGTGGTGAGTAGGGTGTCCCTGGAAAACTGCAGGTCTGTGAGGAAAGTGCAGGCGGAGACATGATGTTGCCTTCATCCAAAGTTGGTGCTCTCGATGTCTGAGAGAGCTCTACACCAGCACTTGTTTCCCCTTCCAAACCAACTGACAACCTGCCAAGCAAACTGTCTGTTGCGGTTAAAGAGGTGGAAGGTCTGCGTGGAAAAACATGTGTGACAGCTGTCCCCACAGTCATAGAAGATGAAGGGCGCGCGGAGGAACTTGAAGGGGCAGGCGGTGGTTGGCTCGCTCCGCTAGACCGCATTGCAGCACGGTGAGCTTCCCACTGGGACTTATGCTTGTTATTCATGTGACGATTCATGGAAGAAGTTGTCAAACTGGTGAGGTTTTGACCTTTACTTATAGATTGGTGACAAATTTTACAGATGACATGATTTGGGAGATCCTTTGCAAGGTCAAAAAAGGACCCGGCTAGGCAAGGCTTAGAGGCCATGCGACCTGCAGAGCCACCCCGACTTGTGCTCAGAGGCAGAGTTGTGGCTGAGGATGCAGTTGTTGACGTCCTTCCAGTTCTCCGACTCTGTCCAGGAAGGCGCAAGGTAACTTCGTCATCAGTTGCATCCTCCTCCACCGCCTCTGGTGTCCTCCTCGAGTGCCTGACTGTGGGTTGACAGTAAGTGGGATCTAGAACTTCATTATCAAGTTAAGTTGTCATCCCAATCTGGTATCTGCGTCTCATCGTCATCAGTATGTTCCTCATTGTCTCTACCAACAGGTGTTACAGTTTGGGAATGAGGGTCTACATTATGCTCAGAAACTTGGTCATCAAGGCCTGAATGAGACTCACAAAGCTTCTGGGCATCACTGCAGACCATTTCCTGGTCTGTACTCACTGTAGCTTGGCCACAGACCTCTGATTCCCAGGCTATAGTGTGACTGAACAGCTCTGCAGACTCAGCCATCTCTGTTATACCATACTCTTCAGGGCGGGTGGAGACTTGAGAGCTGGGAGAAAGCAAGTGCGATTGGGATGACAACTCAGAGGACTGTTGTTTTTTGGATGTTGAAGTTGAGGTGGAGGAGAGGCCACTTGTTGGAGCACTTGAGATCCTTTCAAGCTTGTTCTTTTTTTGTGCATCATCTACCTTTGTTACAGTTGTTCGGTTCCGTAAAAAAGGAAGCACATCGGATTGTCCACGGAAAGTAGTAGACATCTTACTTTTGCTGGAAGATGGCATTTCTTCAGCAGATGTTAATGTAGCTTTCCCACCTACCCCACGGCCACAAACTTTTTTTCCTTTTCCAACACGCCTGTTCCCCTTTCCACCAGCATCTGTCCTTTTGCCACTCATTTTGTTAGCGAAAAGATTGGACACTTAAAATGTGGTAGCAAAAATGGAGAGGTGCTGTAGATTGCAGAGGTGGTCTAGCTTTATTGACAGCTGAAGAACCAACACTGACTATCCCAGACAATTTTAATATGCCCCTAACAGTGGCAGCACAGTTTGCAATTAGAATTGTGTGGGAAAAATGGGCAGTTGGGTAGAATGCCCGGGTGCTGTGGGTAGCAGGACAGCAAAGGGACCCTAACTTAAGGCTACTTTACACACTGCGATATCGGTCCCGATATCGCTAGTGTGGGTACACGCCCCCATCTGTTGCGCGACACGGGCAAATCGCTGCCCGTGTCGCACAACAGCCGTCACACATACATACCTGTCCGGCGATGTCGCTGTGACGGGCGAACCGCCTCCTTTCTAAGGGGGCGGTCCGTGCGGCGTCACAGCGACGTCACTGAACCGCCGCCCAATAGCAGCGGAGGGGCGGAGCTGAGCGGGACGTAACATCCCGCCCACCTCCTTCCTTCCTCATAGCGGCCGGGAGGCAGGTAAGGGGAGCCTCCTCGTTCCTGCGGCGTCACACGCAGCGATGTGTGCTGCCGCAGGAACGAGGAACAACCTCGTTACTGCTGCAGTAACGAGATTTGAGAATGGACCCCCATGTCGCCGATTAGCGATTTTGCACGTTTTTGCAACGATGCAAAATCGCTTATCGGTGTCACACGCAACGGCATCGCTAATGCGGCCGGATGTGCGTCACGAATTCCGTGACCCCAACGACTCCGCATTAGCGATGTCGCAGCGTGTAAAGCCCGCATTAGTATTCCAGACACTTTTAGGATGGCACAAAAAGTGTCAGCTCTTTGGGCAAATAAAATAGCGTGGCAAAAATGGGCAGGTGGGTATAATGCACGGGTGCTGTGGGTAGCAGGACAGCAAAGGAACACTAAGGCGGGCTTTGCACGTTGCGACATCGCAAGCCGATGCTGCGATGTCGCACGCGATAGTCCCCGCCCCCGTCGCAGGTACGATATCGTGTGATAGCTGGCGTAGCGAAAATTATCGCTACGCCAGCTTCACACGCACTCACCCGCCCTGCGACCATCGCTCTGGCCGGCGACCCACCTCCTTCCTAAGGGGGCGGGTCGTGCGGCGTCATAGTGACGTCACACGGCAGGCGGCCAATAGCGGCGGAGGGGCGGAGATGAGCAGGATGTAAACATCCTGCCCACCTCCTTCCTTCCTCATATCCTACGGAAGCCGCGGTGACACCGGTAGGAGATGTTCCTCGCTCCTGCGGCTTCACACACAGCGATGTGTGCTGCTGCAGGAACAAGGAACAACATCGGACCGTCGCGTCAGCGTAATTATGGATTACGCCGACGCTGCACCGATGATACGATTACGACGATTTTGCGCTCGTTAATCGTATCATCTAGGCTTTACACACTATGATGTCGCATGCGATGCCGGATGTGCGTCACTTTCAATTTGACCCCACCGACATCGCACCTGCGATGTCGTAGTGTGCAAAGCCGCCCTAAGGTACTATCTCAGACACTTTTAGGATGTCACAAAAAGTGTCAGCTCTTAGGGCAAATAAAATAGCATGGCAAAAATGGGCAGGTGGGTATAATGCACGGGTGCTGTAGGTAGCAAGACAGCAAAGGAACACTAAGGTAGTATTCCAGACACTTTTAGGATGGCACAAAAAGTGTCAGCTCTTTGGGCAAATAAAATAGCGTGGCAAAAATGTGCATGTGGGTAGAATGCACGGGTGCTCTGGGGAGCAGGACAGCAAAGGAAGCCTCACTTTCTATCCCTGCTAATGAAAAAATGCAGCAAGGAATTGCCTGAGCTGAGGCAGCCAGACGCAGTTATCTAAAGCCCTACACCGCATTTGCACGGACATGCTTAGCAGCTATGGCTATGAATGCCTGTAAATCAGCCCTGAAAAGGGCTGAAATAACCAGCAGTCCCTAATCCCTAAAGCGCTGTGTAGATTGCACTGTATCTCTATAGCGCACACAGCAGCAGCAGCAGCAGCGTGAGCGGTGACTGTCACCCACACGCAGAAGACAGATAATAGCGGCGAATGGGAAAATGGCCGTATCTTATAGGTTAAGGACATGTGACATGCACAGCCTATGACACATGCCCTTGCTTGTCTGGCAAAAATCCACTTAGCTGTGTGTGTGTCTGTGATTTGCTGACAGCCTGGAACGCCCCACTGCACGCGCGGTTAGGGGAAAAAAAAATTAACAAATGGTGATCGGCATTCTCTCAGCACTTTGCAGCAGCACAGATCTAAACCCCGTCCCCCCCGCACACTATACGCTGAAATTTGATAATAGTGTGAATCACAGAGTGACTCACACTATTACAGTGAAAAGCCAGCTAGTAACTAGCTAGGCTTTTTGGTGATCGAACCGTTCTCGAACGTAACTCGAACTGTCGAGCTTTTAGCAAAAATCACTCGAACATGAAATTGGCGAACCTCGAACATCGCTCATCTCTAGCAGTGATGTCACTACTGCGCACTGATGTGCTAAAATGTCAGAGTGGCATAACAGTGGACACACGCTGAGGAGACTGGGGCAGTGGCTGAATGAGTAGAAGTGAGTATATTTGTGTATTTAATCAGGAATTCCAGAGGACTATGAGGAAGCATATATGGGGGTTGCAAAATAGTATATGGGGCTGCATATTGTTAGGACCAGGATGACGGGTAGGCCCAGGAGGTGGATCCACTGGACTGAGCACCCCTCCAAGGGCAAGGTGCCCGGTAGCCGAAGCACTACGGGTAGCAGGACAGTCCGTTCAGAGGAGTGGGTGTAGAAGTCCCTGGGATCACGGAGTCTCTGAAGGTAGTCCGGGTGACGGAGCGCAGGTTCGGAGGCCGAGATGATGTCAGGCAGGGTCCGGAACCAGCGGAACGGGGAGATCGGTCACCACACAGATCCAGGAATCGGAGACGGTAGGGACTGAGAAGATGGCGGACAGTCCGTTCGGGGTTCTGGAACCGTCAGGACCGGTTGGCGGGACAGGAGCGGCTCTACAAGAGAGATAGGTGAGTACGAGACACTGGCACAGGGAGACCTGACTCCTAGCTTAGCAAACACGAAGAACAGGCACCGCCCACTTGGAAAGGAACCCCCTATATACCCTGTACCTGCATCTTCAATATCCTGTTGGAGGACGCTGGCCCTTTAAGAAAAGGTCAATGACCGCGCGCGCACCCTAATGCGCATGCACGAGGCCCGGGTGCCAGAAGCCAGAGCAGGATGCGGTGTACAGGAGGCAGGAGTGCCGGGCCGGCTCAGGACAGCAGACGGGCGCCGGGACCGGGTTGCCTGGAGGACGCAGGTGAGGGAGCATGGAGGCTGAGGAGCGGGGGACCGGGGAGCGTGGCACGGGAGCGGGGAAGCGAGGTCCGGGAGCGGGGGAGCGTGGCAGAGGAGCCGGGGAGCGTGGCAGAGGAGTCGGGGATCGTGGCAGGGGAGCGTGGCAGGGGAACCGGGGAGCGTGGCAGGGGAACCGGGGAGCGTGGCACGGGCACCGGGGAGCGTGACACATATAACTATATGTTGGCGCACAATATTATATTGGGGCACACAATATGGTGGTGCACTATATGGGGGCTGCATACTAGTATATGGCGGAATATAAGGGGTGCATACTACTATATGGAGGAATATAAGGCGTGTACTAAACTATATGAAGGAATATAAGGGGAGCATAATACTATATGGAGGAATATAAGGGGTGCATAATACTATATGCAGGAATATAAGGGGTGCATAATACTATATGAAGGATCCCTTTTACATGGAATATAGGGGTGCATTATACATGGAGGACTATGGAGCTGCATAATCCAATATGAAGGACTATGGGGTGCATTTTAATACATATAGGACTTAGGGGGTTGCATTATATGGAGGACTAATTGGGTTACCTTATACATGGACTTTAGGGGTGCATTATACATTGCCTACAAGTAGTATTCAACCCCCTGCAGATTTAGCAGGTTTGATAAGATGCAAATAAGTTAGAGCCTGCAAACTTCAAACAAGAGCAGGATTTATTAACAGATGCATAAATCTTACAAACCAACAAGTTATGTTGCTCAGTTAAATTTTAATAAATTTTCAACATAAAAGTGTGGGTCAATTATTATTCAACCCCTAGGTTTAATATTTTTTGGAATAACCCTTGTTTGCAATTACAGCTAATAATCGTCTTTTATAAGACCTGATCAGGCCGGCACAGGTCTCTGGAGTTATCTTGGCCCACTCCTCCATGCAGATCTTCTCCAAGTTATCTAGGTTCTTTGGGTGTCTCATGTGGACTTTAATCTTGAGCTCCTTCCACAAGTTTTCAATTGGGTTAAGGTCAGGAGACTGACTAGGCCACTGCAACACCTTGATTTTTCCCTCTTGAACCAGGCCTTGGTTTTCTTGGCTGTGTGCTTTAGGTCATTGTCTTGTTGGAAGATGAAATGACGACCCATCTTAAGATCCTTGATGGAGGAGCGGAGGTTCTTGGCCAAAATCTCCAGGTAGGCCGTGCTATCCATCTTCCCATGGATGCGGACCAGTTGGCCAGGCCCCTTGGCTGAGAAACAGCCCCACAGCATGATGCTGCCACCACCATGCTTGACTGTAGGGATGGTATTCTTGGGGTCGTATGCAGTGCCAACCAGTCTCCAAACGTCACGTGTGTGGTTGGCACCAAAGATCTCGATCTTGGTCTCATCAGACCAGAGAACCTTGAACCAGTCTGTCTCAGAGTCCTCCAAGTGATCATGAGCAAACTGTAGACGAGCCTTGACATGACGCTTTGAAAGTAAAGGTACCTTACGGGCTCGTCTGGAATGGAGACCATTGCGGTGGAGTACGTTACTTATGGTATTGACTGAAACCAATGTCCCCACTGCCATGAGATCTTCCCTGAGCTCCTTCCTTGTTGTCCTTGGGTTAGCCTTGACTCTTCGGACAAGCCTGGCCTCGGCACGGGTGGAAACTTTCAAAGGCTGTCCAGGCCGTGGAAGGCTAACAGTAGTTCCATAAGCCTTCCACTTCCGGATGATGCTCCCAACAGTGGAGACAGGTAGGCCCAACTCCTTGGAAAGGGTTTTGTACCCCTTGCCAGCCTTGTGACCCTCCACGATCTTGTCTCTGATGGCCTTGGAATGCTCCTTTGTCTTTCCCATGTTGACCAAGTATGAGTGCTGTTCACAAGTTTGGGGAGGGTCTTAATTAGTCAGAAAAGGCTGGAAAAAGAGATAATTAATCCAAACATGTGAAGCTCATTGTTCTTTGTGCCTGAAATACTTCTTAATACTTTAGGGGAACCAAACAGAATTCTGGTGGTTTGAGGGGTTGAATAATAAATGACCCTCTGAATAAACTTTTCACAATTTTAAAAAAAAAAAAAAAAAAAAAAAGAAATAACATTCTTTTTTGCTGCATTTCACACTTCCAGGCTGATCTACAGTCCAAATGTCACAATGCCAAGTTAATTCCGAATGTGTAAACCTGCTAAATCTGCAGGGGGTTGAATACTACTTGTAGGCACTGTATATGGAGGATTATAGGGCTGCATAATACAATATGAAGGACACCTTATACATGGAATGCGAGGGTGCATTATACATGGAGAACTATGGGGCTGCATAATACAATAGGAAGGACTATGGGGATGCGTTATAATACATATAGGATTATGGGGGCTGCATTATATGAGGACTAATGGCGTTACCTTATACATGGACAATAGGGCTGCATTAGAATACATTAAGGACTATGGGGTGAATAATACAATACACTGTGTGCAGAATTATTAGGCAAATTAGTATTTTGATCACATGATGCTTTTTCTACATGTTGTCCTACTCCAAGCTGTATAGTGAAAGCCAACTGCCAATTAAGTAAATCAGGTGATGTGCATCTCTGTAATGAGGTGTGGTGTAATGACATCAACACCCTATATAACGTGTGCATAATTATTAGGCAGCTTCCTTTCCTTTGACAAAATGGGTCAGAAGAGAGATTTGACGGGCTCTGAAAAGTCTAAAATTGTGAGCTGTCTTGCAGAGGGATGCAGCAGTCTTGAAATTGCCAAACCTTTGAAGCGTGATCACCTAACAATCAAGCGTTTCATGTCAAATAGCCAACAGGGTCGCAAGAAGCGTTCCGGGACAAAAAGGCGCAAAATAACTGCCCATGAATTGAGGAAAATCAAGCGTCAAGCTGCCAAGATGCCATTTGCCACCAGTTTGGCTATATTTCAGAGCTGCAACGTTACTGGAGTATCAAAAAGCACAAGGTGTGCCATACTCAGGGACATGGCCAAGGTAAGGAAGGCTGAAAAACGACCACCTCTGACCAAGAAACATAAGATAAAACGTCAAGACTGGGCCAAGAAATATCTTAAGACTGATTTTTCAAAGGTTTTATGGACTGATGAAATGAGAGTGACTCTTGATGGGCAGATGGATGGGCCAGAGGCTGGATCAGTAAAGGGCAGAGAGCTCCACTCCGACTCAGACGCCAGCAAGGTGGAGGTGGGGACTGGTATGGGCTGGGATCATCAAAGATCAACTTGTGTGACCTTTTCGGGTTGAGAATGGAGTGAAGCTCAACTCCCAGACCTACTGCCAGTTTATAGAAGACAACTTCTTCAAGCAGTGGTACAGGAAGAAATCAGTATCGTTCAAGAAAAACATGATTTTCATGCAGGACTATGCTCCATCACATGCATCCAACTACTCCACAGCGTGGCTGGCTAGTAAAGGTCTAAAAGATGAAAAAATAATGACATGGCCCCCTTGTTCACCTGATCTGAACCCCATAGAGAATCTGTGGTCCCTCATAAAATGTGAGATCTACAGGGAGAGAAAACAGTCCACCTCTGGGAGCAGTGGCTGGAGGCTGTGGTGGCTGGAGGCTGTGGTGGCTGGAGGCTGTGGTGGCTGGAGGCTGTGGTGGCTGGAGGCTGTGGTGGCTGGAGGCTGTGGTGGCTGGAGGCTGTGGTGGCTGGAGGCTGTGGCGGCTGCTGCACGCAATGTTGAGTGTAAACAGATCAAGCAATGACAGAATCTATGGATGGTAGGCTGTTAAGTGTCATCATAAAGAAAGGGTGCTATATTGGTCACTAATTTTTTGTGTTTTTTTTTTTTTTGCATGTCAGAAATGTTTATTTCTAAATTTTGTGCAGTTATATTGGTTTACCTGGTGAAAATAAACAAGTGAGATGGAAATAGATTTGGTTTTTAATTAAGTTGCCTAATAATTCTGCACAGTAATAGTTAGCCGCAAAGACAGATATCCTCCTAAGGCTATGTGTCCACGAGAGAATGTAGCTGCGGATTTTTCTGCATCAAAATCCGCAGCTTTCCCACAAAATCCGCACCTTTTCAAAGGTGCGGATTTGCCGCGGAATTGCCGCGGATTTGATGCGGATTTGATGCGGATTTTGGTGCGGATTTTTTTTTTTTTCCCAATTTTAAAGCCAAAATCCGGATGAAAATCCGCAACAATAATTGACATGTTGCAGATTTTTCCGGACCAAAATCCGCACGAAATCCGCTGCGGAAAAATCCGCAGCATGGACACACCATTTCCAAAATGCCCTAGAAATGGCTGGGAAGTGCCGGTGCTGCAGATTTTCGGGAAATCCGCGGCTTTTCCGCGAGAAATCCGCGGCAAAATCCGTGCATTTTCCGCAGCGTGGACACATAGCCTAAGATAGCCAAATCTAAAAACCCCCACTCCAACTGCCAAAAATATTAAGCTTTGATATTTATGAGTCTTTTGGGTGATTGAGAACATAGTTGTTGATCAATAATAGAAAAAAATCCTCTGAAATACAACTTGCCTAATAATTCTGCACACAGTGTATGAAGGACTATGGTGACTGCATTATAATACATATAGGACTATGGGGGTGCATTATAATATATGGAAAACTATGGGGTGCAGTATAATATACGCAGGACTGTGGGGTGCAGTATAATATATGTAGTACTATGGGGTGCAGTATAAACATGGAGGACTAAGGGGTGCAGTATAATATATGGAGGACTATGGAGTGAATTATAATACATGGAGGACTATGGGAGTTGTAGTATAATAATTGGAGGGCTATAAGAGCTACCTTATACATGGAGGACTATGGGAAATGCATTATAATACAAGGACTATGGGGCGCATTCTAGTAAAATGAAGGGTTACGTGGGACCCAATATGCTATATGGAAGGCTATGTGGGGGCCATTATAGTATTTGGAGAACTATATATACGAGGGGGGACAAAGACATAAGCTTGGGATGGGAAAGTTTTGTGCTGATGGAAAGAGGCTCTTACCCGCAGCACCCAGCTTTACGATGCTATGATATGGGAAAGCTGGGTGCTGAGGGAAAGATGTATAGCAGAGCCTAGGGAAGCTGGGTGCTGAGGACAAGATGGATATCAAAACATAGGAAAGCTGGATGATGATAGAAAGAGGGATTTCAGATCATGGGAAACCTGAGTGCTGAGGGAAAGAGCCAAGTGTTAACTTCATTATCCCGTACCCTGAGTGTCAGCGTCATTATCCCATGCCCCGAGTGTCGGTGTCATTATCCTGTACCCAGTGTATCTGTGTTGGGGGGGGCAGGTCCTAATTTTGCACTGGGGCCCATCAATTTCTAGTTACAACACTGCCCAGCGCAGAGATGACTAGATCACAGTTGTTGCACTAAGGTTCATGATTTCTGATCTCACAGCACTGTCTGTAAGGAACGTCCCCTGTACAGTAACTCCATTCTATCTCACTAGAGGTGACTAGAGCGGAGTTGCTGCACTGAGGTTCATGATTTCTGAGCTCACAGTACTGTCTATAAGGACGGCCTCAGCCAGTCCATGCATTGTGTTCAGAGATTGTACTGACGTTCATAGATGTTTGAATAAGCCCTTATACAGATTACATGAAAGCTCCCTAAACACAGGGCTAAAATCGCCCGGATCAGACAACAATCCGATGAGTATTGGGGCTATCTCACTTACCTCGAGAATGGATGTAAAGGGAGGGAAGGAATCAGCGTGTTTGAATTCCACTTGTTGATGCTTTTGATCTCTTGAAAGATAATCCACCCCCAGAGGAGGCGACATCAGCTCTCAGAGAGAGAACACAAGAACATTTGGCCGAGCACTCCTGTATGTGATAGTCAAGAGAGAGCTGTCGGACAAATAATTGTAGGGATTGTTTACACGCCTTAAAGGGATTGTTTAGTGAAAACAAGTTATCACTTATCCATGGGCAAGGTGATCACCTGGTGATCAGTGTCCGATCACTGGAACCCGCACCGATTGGGAAAACGGGGAATTTTTATCCATATGTTTCAGGTATGGATGTCATCCATTTTTAACACGGATGCCACACGTACTCATGTTATTCTATAGTGTTCCTCACACATGCATGTTTTTACATGGACCGTGTTGCCCCACATTTCCCTGCACGCAGACATTGTTTTTTTTTTTCTCAGGCAGCACGGGTGTCACACTGATGTGATCCGTGTGACACGAACCAGAGAAAACACGTGTCTCTGAAATAAAATGAATTTTTATACTTACTTGTCTCCAGCCCTGCTGTCACTTGCTTCCGATCCCCGCTCATTATACTCAATGAATATGCACTCAACGGAGGACCTGGAAGCAGCAGCACCATAGACATCAGTGCCAGGGACAGGTGAGTATCCAAGGAACTCTGATATCCTGACGACACCTACGCTACCGCGGGTGTAGCGACAGTGACTTCACGGGTTCTTCAAAGTTCATTGGAAACTCCGATGAACCCATGACGTTACTGCCGCGACACCCACAGTAGCGCGGGTGTCATCAGGATGTCATCTGAGTTCATTGTGAACTCTGATTAACCTGTGACATCACTGCCGCGCCCGCACACATACTGCTGACCTGAATAACCTGAGCTCACCTTATGAGATGAAGGTCATCAAACAGAAGCATCCACAGCAGTGTGTGTGTGTGTGTGTGTGTGTGTGTGTGTGTGTGTGTGTGTGTGTGTGTGTGTGTGTGTGTGTGTGTGTGTGTGTGTGTGTACTCTCACAACCAATGAGGAATGTTCGGTTCTTCACTGAGTGTGACAGCAGTATAGGATTGACGTGACCGCCCCCAATTGGCTTTCGGCAGACCAGAATTAGGGCTTTGATAGAGAAATAAATTGGAAAAGAGGATGTCTTTTGTCTTTATTTATTGAATGATTTTCTCTTTTATGTCTTTCCAGGTTTGCTTTTGGGGAATGTCGTGGGACCTCACCATAGATTACGGTAGAACTGTTTTTTTATTTATAAAAATCAAATAAATTGGTGAATGAGGTCTGAGTCGAAGGTTTTTTTGTTCAAATAAAGTTTGTTATTCTCCTTTCATCTACTGGATTAGTAGTAGGGGTGTATGCTGGAGCTGGCATCAACCCCACAAATATTACCCAGTTTGCCATTGCACCAAAGCAACGGGAAGAGCCAGGTCCAGCACCACAATTGGCGCATCTAATTGATGTACCACTTCTCGGGCGTCTGTGGGCTGCTATTGTTAGGCTGGAAAGGGCCAAATAACCATGGCCCTTTCCACCCTAAGAATATCATCCCCCAGTTGTCTGCTGTACCATGGCTGGTTTTTTTTAGTAAAAATGGAGGGGACTACACGTAATTTTTTTTAAACTAAAAATGTAAAAAATAAGCGTGGGATCCCCTCTATTTTTCATAACCAGCCAAGGTACAGCAGAGAGCTGAGGATTTCAGCCTACAGCTGCTGCTGTTCCTGTGCTGGACATGAAAGTTGGGGGGACCCCACGTCTTTTTTTTTTTTTTTAAATTAAAAAATAAAAATGGTGTAAAAACGCTGGTCAAGCTAACTATCTCTAGAACACTATTCTATAAGCTCTATTTATCTTCCTATCTCTTTAATTTTTCAGGCTTTCCACATTAAACAAAACAAAAAAAAAAAACAAAAACATTCATTTCAGTATCTTACTTTTTTTTACCGGTACCACACAGACAACCATACTGGTACGTGTGGCTTGCACCTGTTTAAACACGGACATCTGAAAGGGGCCTTATAGATACCCATCTATTGTATGTACTATCATTTTCAGTTGCTGCAAATTATGATGTTCTCCTCAGCGGCTAAAAATACTTCTCAAAATTTCTAAGATGAATTGTTACCCCTCTGTAAAATATGTAGTGTCACCTCTGCCAGAGCCTGTCCTATGGAACAGCGGTGGCAACAGCTTCAGACGCTCAGCAAAAAGCAACTTACGTCCCTTTAAATTAAAAAAAAAAAAAAAAGTTTCGCCCCATATGACAGGAATCAGGCGGTGTGAGCCTCATGGAGTTATGTTGCCACCAAAGGAGGGAAACAGGACTGGGGCCTAATAAATGGGGGGCGTGAGAGAGGATCAGGGGGCTGCTAAAGACAGAAAATAAATTGTCAGCGAGATCTGATCAGTTTACTGTGGGTCTACATGTGAGGACTGAGATGTTTTGGAAACTACCTACAACAATGTGTGACCGCAGCCCGACCGGCAGTGACTGCTCACTAATGTCACACCGAGCTTTATCATTATAGAAATGAACATTCAGCCCAAACTTCTAGAACAGTTTTATTAAAATAAGTATATCAATTTAAAAAAAAAAGAGAAATATATTTATACAGTTTTATTTTTATAGAGAACATTTATTCCATGCTGTACATGGGAACGGGTAACACACAAAATACAGATATAAATTACAGTGAATAAACCAATCCTGAGATACAGGTACAGAGGGGAGCGGACCCTGCCCTCAGGGGCTTACAGTCTACAGGGTAATGGGGAGGGGGAGACAGAAGGTCGGGGATACAAATATATACTGTAGCAATCAACTTTACAAATCAATACGTAGAATAAAGCCATGTTGGACATTGGCAACAATGAAAGAAAAAAAATCTTTTGTATCGGAGTCCCGTGCGTTTTAGGTGTAAAAATTGTATTTCTCCATTTACCATAAAAATCCTCTTGTTGAATACATTGGAGGACACAGGAGGTGTGATGTGCATTACACCACACTGTTCTCTCAGTCTCTAAGGTGGGACGACGGGGGGCAATTACACCCAGATGCCAGTAGTCACAAACTGTATTAGAAAAACAAAGGGAGAAGATTAATAGCACACAGGCGAGCCCCCTCCCACAAAGTGCAACACGGCCCCCTGCCAAGCACGAGCCCCCCACGTGCAGCCTCTCTCCCCCTGCAAGCTCCCGCCCAACGTGCAGCCGCTCTCCCTGCGAGCCCGCCCAACGTGCAGCCGCTCTCCCTGCGAGCCCGCCCAACGTGCAGCCGCTCTCCCTGCGAGCCCGCCCAACGTGCAGCCGCTCTCCCTGCGAGCCCGCCCAACGTGCAGCCGCTCTCCCTGCGAGCCCGCCCAACGTGCAGCCGCTCTCCCTGCGAGCCCGCCCAACGTGCAGCCGCTCTCCCTGCGAGCCCGCCCAACGTGCAGCCGCTCTCCCTGCGAGCCCGCCCAACGTGCAGCCGCTCTCCCTGCGAGCCCGCCCAACGTGCAGCCGCTCTCCCTGCGAGCCCGCCCAACGTGCAGCCGCTCTCCCTGCGAGCCCGCCCAACGTGCAGCCGCTCTCCCTGCGAGCCCGCCCAACGTGCAGCCGCTCTCCCTGCGAGCCCCCCCAACGTGCAGACGCTCTCCCTGCGAGCCCCCCCAACGTGCAGACGCTCTCCCTGCGAGCCCCCCCAACGTGCAGACGCTCTCCATGCGAGCTCCCCCAACGTGCAGCATTGCCCCTGCGAGCCCCCCAACGTGCATCACACCCTGCCTAGTGCGAGCCCCACTAAAACAAGCACCCTCCCCCTGCGAGCCCCCACCCAACGTGCAGCCCCCCTCCCAACGTGCAGCCTCTCTCCCTGCGAGCCCCCCTCCCAACGTGCAGCCTCTCTCCCTGCGAGCCCCACCCAACACACACGGCCCCCACACACACGGCCCCCCCCCCCCCACACACACACACACACGGCCCCCGCACACACACACACACACACGGCCCCCGCACACACACACACACACACGGCCCCCGCACACACACACGGCCCCCGCACACACACACACACACGGCCCCCGCACACACACACACGGCCCCCGCACGCACGGCCCCCGCACGCACACACACGCACGGCCCCCGCACGCACACACACGCACGGCCCCCGCACGCACACACACGCACGGCCCCCGCACGCACACACACGCACGGCCCCCGCACGCACACACACGCCCGGCCCCCACACACACACACGCCCCACACACACACACGCCCCACACACACACACACACACACACACACACGCCCCACACACACACACACGCCCCACACACACACACACACACACACACACACACACGCCCCACACACACACACACACACACACACACACACACACACGCCCCACACACACGGCCCCCCTCCCACACACGGCCCCCACACACGCACACACACACACGGCCCCCACACACGCACACACACGGCCCCCACACACGCACACACACACACGGCCCCCACACACGCGCACACACACACGGCCCCCGCACACACACACGGCCCCCGCACACACACACGGCCCCCGCACACACACACACACGGCCCCCGCACACACACACACACGGCCCCCGCACACACACACACACACGGCCCCCGCACACACACACACACACGGCCCCCGCACACACACACGGCCCCCGCACACACACACGGCCCCCGCACACACACACGGCCCCCGCACACACACACGGCCCCCGCACACACACACGGCCCCCGCACACACACACGGCCCCCGCACACACACACGGCCCCCGCACACACACACACGGCCCCCGCACACACACACACGGCCCCCGCACACACACACGGCCCCCGCACACACACACGGCCCCCGCACACACACACGGCCCCCGCACACACACACGGCCCCCGCACACACACACACACACACACACACGGCCCCCGCACACACACACACACACGGCCCCCGCACACACACACGGCCCCCGCACACACACACGGCCCCCGCACACACACACGGCCCCCGCACACACACACGGCCCACGCACACACACACACGGCCCACGCACACACACACACGGCCCCCGCACACACACACACGGCCCCCGCACACACACACACACACGGCCCCCGCACACACACACGGCCCCCGCACACACACACGGCCCCCGCACACACACACGGCCCCCGCACACACACACACGGCCCACGCACACACACACACGGCCCACGCACACACACACACGGCCCACGCACACACACACACGGCCCACGCACACACACACACGGCCCACGCACACACACACACACGGCCCACGCACACACACACACACGGCCCACGCACACACACACACACACGGCCCACGCACACACACACGGCCCACGCACACACACACGGCCCACGCACACACACACGGCCCACGCACACACACACGGCCCACGCACACACGGCCCACGCACACACGGCCCACGCACACACGGCCCACGCACACACGGCCCACGCACACACGGCCCACGCACACACGGCCCACGCACACACGGCCCACACACACACACGGCCCACACACACACACGGCCCACACACACACACGGCCCACACACACACACGGCCCACACACACACACGGCCCACACACACACACGGCCCACACACACACACGGCCCACACACACACACGGCCCACACACACACGGCCCACACACACACACGGCCCACACACACACGGCCCACACACACACGGCCCACACACACACGGCCCACACACACACGGCCCACACACACACGGCCCACACACACACGGCCCACACACACACGGCCCACACACACACGGCCCACACACACACGGCCCACACACACACGGCCCCCCCCTCACACACAGGGCCCCCCACACGCACACACACACAGGGCCCCCCCCACGCACACACACACAGGGCCCCCCCCACACACACACACAGGGCCCCCCCCACACACACACACAGGGCCCCCCCCACACACACACACAGGGCCCCCCCCCCACACACACACAGGGCCCCCCCACACACACACACACAGGGCCCCCCCACACACACACACAGGGCCCCCCCACACACACACACAGGGCCCCCCCACACACACACACAGGGCCCCCCCACACACACACACACACACAGGGCCCCCCCCCACACACACACACAGGGCCCCCCCACACACACACACAGGGCCCCCCCACACACACACACAGGGCCCCCCCCCCCACACACACACAGGGCCCCCCCCCACACACACACACAGGGCCCCCCCCCACACACACAGGGCCCCCACACACACACACACACACACACAGGGCCCCCCCCACACACACACACACAGGGCCCCCCCCACACACACACACAGGGCCCCCCCACACACACACACAGGGCCCCCCCACACACACACACAGGGCCCCCCCACACACACACACACAGGGCCCCCCCACACACACACACACAGGGCCCCCCCACACACACACACACAGGGCCCCCCCCCCACACACACACACACACACACAGGGCCCCCCCACAGACGTGCAGCGTCGCCCTCCGCGAGCCCCCCCACAGACGTGCAGCGTCGCCCTCCGCGAGCCCCCCCACAGACGTGCAGCGTCGCCCTCCGCGAGCCCCCCCACAGACGTGCAGCGTCGCCCTCCGCGAGCCCCCCCACAGACGTGCAGCGTCGCCCTCCGCGAGCCCCCCCACAGACGTGCAGCGTCGCCCTCCGCGAGCCCCCCCACAGACGTGCAGCGTCGCCCTCCGCGAGCCCCCCCCACAGACGTGCAGCGTCGCCCTCCGCGAGCCCCCCCACAGACGTGCAGCGTCGCCCTCCGCGAGCCCCCCCACAGACGTGCAGCGTCGCCCTCCGCGAGCCCCCCCACAGACGTGCAGCGTCGCCCTCCGCGAGCCCCCCCCACAGACGTGCAGCGTCGCCCTCCGCGAGCCCCCCCACAGACGTGCAGCGTCGCCCTCCGCGAGCCCCCCCCACAGACGTGCAGCGTCGCCCTCCGCGAGCCCCCCCACAGACGTGCAGCGTCGCCCTCCGCGAGCCCCCCCACAGACGTGCAGCGTCGCCCTCCGCGAGCCCCCCCACAGACGTGCAGCGTCGCCCTCCGCGAGCCCCCCCACAGACGTGCAGCGTCGCCCTCCGCGAGCCCCCCCACAGACGTGCAGCGTCGCCCTCCGCGAGCCCCCCCACAGACGTGCAGCGTCGCCCTCCGCGAGCCCCCCCCACAGACGTGCAGCATCGCCCTCCGCGAGCCCCCCCCACAGACGTGCAGCGTCGCCCCTCCGCGAGCCCCCCCACAGACGTGCAGCGTCGCCCTCCGCGAGCCCCCCCCACAGACGTGCAGCGTCGCCCTCCGCGAGCCCCCCCACAGACGTGCAGCGTCGCCCTCCGCGAGCCCCCCCACAGACGTCCAGCGTCGCCCTCCGCGAGCCCCCCCACCACAGACGTGCAGCGTCGCCCTCCGCGAGCCCCCCCACAGACGTGCAGCGTCACCCTCCGCGAGCCCCCCCCACAGACGTGCAGCGTCGCCCTCCGTGAGCCCCCCCCACCACAGACGTGCAGGGTCGCCCTCCGCGAGCCCCCCCCACCACAGACGTGCAGGGTCGCCCTCCGCGAGCCCCCTCCCACCACAGACGTGCAGGGTCGCCCTCCGCGAGCCGCCCCCCCCCCACAGACGTGCAGGGTCGCCCTCCGCGAGCCCCCTCCCACAAACGTGCAGTGTCACCCCCTGGCAACTGCGAGCCCCCAAACATGCAGCGTCACCCCTGGCCACTGCGAGCCCCCCAAACATGTAGGTCACCCCCTAGCCACTGCGAGCCCCCCAAACATGTAGGTCACCCCCTAGCCACTGCGAGCCCCTAAAACATGCGTCGCCCCCTACATTCCCCCCAAACATGCTGCGTCGCACCCCGGCCAGTGCGAGCCCCCCCAAATGTGCAGCGTAACCCCCTGGCCAGTGCGAGCCCCCCAAACGTGCAGCGTAACCCCCTGGCCAGTGCGAGCCCCCAAACGTGCAGCGTAACCCCCTGGCCAGTGCGAGCCCCCCAAACGTGCAGCGTAACCCCCTGGCCAGTGCGAGCCCCCCAAACGTGCAGCGTAACCCCCTGGCCAGTGCGAGCCCCCCAAACGTGCAGCGTAACCCCCTGGCCAGTGCGAGCCCCCCAAACCTGCAGCGTAACCCCCTGGCCAGTGCGAGCCCCCCAAACCTGCAGCGTAACCCCCTGGCCAGTGCGAGCCCCCCCAAACATGCAGCGTAACCCCCTGGCCAGTGCGAGCCCCCCAAACATGCAGCGTAACCCCCTGGCCAGTGCGAGCCCCCCAAACATGTGTCGCCCCCTGCAAGCCCCCCAAACGTACAGAGTCATCTCCCCGGCCAGTGCGAGCCCCCCCAAACGTACAGCATCATCCCCCCGGCCAGTGCGAGCCTCCCCAAATGTACAGCGTCATCCCCCCGGCCAGTGCGAGCCCCCCCAAACGTGCAGCGTCGCCCCCCCCAAACGTGCAGCGTCGCCCCCCCCAAACGTGCAGCGTCGCCCCCCCCAAACGTGCAGCGTCGCACCCCCCAAACGTGCAGCGTCGCACCCCCGGCCAGTGCAGCGTCGCACCCCGGCCAGTGCAGCGTCGCACCCCGGCCAGTGCGAGCCCCCCAAACGTGCAGCGTCACCCCCCGGCCAGTGCGAGCCCCCCTAAACGTGCAGCGTCGCCCCCCGGCCAGTGCGAGCACCCCCAAACGTGCAACGTCACCAACCCGGCCAGTGCCATCCCCCCGGCCAGTGCGAGCCACCCCCCAAACGTGCAGCGTCACCAACCCGGCCAGTGCCATCCCCCCCGGCCAGTGCGAGCCACCCCCAAACGTGCAGCGTCACCAACCCGGCCAGTGCCATCCCCCCCCGGCCAGTGCGAGCCACCTCCAAACGTGCAGCGTCGCCCCCCCGGCCAGTGCGAGCCCCCCCCAAACGTGCAGCGTCACCAACCCGGCCAGTACCATCCCCCCGGTCAGTGCGAGCCCCCCCAAACGTGCAGCGTCACCCCCCGGCCAGTGCGAGCCACCCCCAAACGTGCAGCGTCACCAACCCGGCCAGTGCCATCCCCCCGGCCAGTGCGAGCCACCCCCAAACGTGCAGCGTCACCAACCCGGCCAGTGCCATCCCCCCCGGCCAGTGCGAGCCACCCCCAAACGTGCAGCGTCGCCCCCCGGCCAGTGCGAGCCCCCCCAAACGTGCAGCGTCACCAACCCGGCCACTGCCATCCCCCCGGCCAGTGCGAGCCCCCCAAACGTGCAGCGTCACCCCCCCGGCCAGTGCGAGCCCCCCCAAATGTGCAGCGTCGCCCCCCCGGCCAGTGCGAGCCCCCCCAAACGTGCAGCGTCACCAACCCGGCCAGTGCCATCCCCCCGGCCAGTGCGAGCCACCCCCAAACGTGCAGCGTCACCAACCCGGCCAGTGCCATCCCCCCGGCCAGTGCGAGCCACCCCCAAACGTGCAGCGTCGCCCCCCGGCCAGTGCGAGCCCCCCCAAACGTGCAGTGTCGCCCCCCGGCCAGTGCGAGCCCCCCCAAACGTGCAGCGTCACCAACCCGGCCAGTGCCATCCCCCCGGCCAGTGCGAGCCACCCCCAAACGTGCAGCGTCGCCCCCCCGGCCAGTGCGAGCCCCCCCAAACGTGCAGCGTCACCAACCCGGCCACTGCCATCCCCCCGGCCAGTGCGAGCCCCCCAAACGTGCAGCGTCACCCCCCCGGCCAGTGCGAGCCCCCCCAAATGTGCAGCGTCGCCCCCCCGGCCAGTGCGAGCCCCCCCAAACGTGCAGCGTCACCAACCCGGCCAGTGCCATCCCCCCGGCCAGTGCGAGCCACCCCCAAACGTGCAGCGTCACCAACCCGGCCAGTGCCATCCCCCCGGCCAGTGCGAGCCACCCCCAAACGTGCAGCGTCGCCCCCCGGCCAGTGCGAGCCCCCCCAAACGTGCAGTGTCGCCCCCCGGCCAGTGCGAGTCCCCCCAAACGTGCAGCGTCACCAACCCGGCCAGTGCCATCCCCCCGGCCAGTGTGAGCCACCCCCAAACGTGCAGCATTGCCCCCCAGCCAGTGCGAGCCCCCCCAAACGTGCAGCGTCGACCCCTGCCAGCCTCCCCAAACGTGCAGCGTCGCACACTGCCCAGTGCCAGCTCCCCCAAACGTGCAGTCGCACACTGCCCAGTGCCAGCCCCCCCCCCCCCAAACGTGCAGAGTCACCCCCGCCAGCCCCCCCAAACGTGCAGCGTCACCAACCCGGCCAGTGCCATCCCCCCGGCCAGTGCGAGCCACCCCCAAACGTGCAGCATTGCCCCCCAGCCAGTGCGAGCCCCCCCAAACGTGCAGCGTCGACCCCTGCCAGCCTCCCCAAACGTGCAGCGTCGCACACTGCCCAGTGCCAGCTCCCCCAAACGTGCAGTCGCACACTGCCCAGTGCCAGCCCCCCCCCCCAAACGTGCAGAGTCACCCCCGCCAGCCCCCCCAAACGTGCGTCACCCCCTGCCAGCCCCCCCCCAAACGTGCAGCGTCACCCCCTGCCAGCCCCCCCAAACGTGCAGCATCGCCCCCTGCCAGCCCCCCCCAAACGTGCAGCGTTGCACCCTGCCAGCCCCCCTAAACGTGCAGCGTCGCACACTGCCCAGTGCCAGCCCCCCCCCCCCCGAACGTGCAGAGTCGCTCACTGCCCAGTGCGAGCCCCCCACAAACGTGCAGCGTCGCCCCCAGCCCAGTGTGAACCCCCCAAACGTGCAGCTTCACCCCCTTTCCAGTGCGAGTCCACCCCAAACATGCAAAGTCGCTCCCTGGCAAGTGTGAGCCGCCCAAAACGTTTCACATTGCCTCCTGCAAGCCCCCCAAACATGCAGCGTCGCCTCCTGCCTAGAGTAACCCCCACATTCCTTATGAAACCTCCACAGCATCACCCCCTGCTCCGTGTAACCCCCCCATAAGACACTTACCTTATTAAAGCCTGAGATATACACGAGCTGCAGCCCCCAACACAGACAGGAGACACTGCTCTGTGCCCCCAACATCCAGTGTGAGACCCCAGAGCTATAACTAAACGGGAACCGCTGAATCTTCTCCACCACAGGGTCAGGATCCTCCGCTCTTCTGCACAGGAACCCGAGCACTGCCGCTTCCCGCCCACAGATCTGCACGGCACTGAGGAAACCCCGCCCTTTCCGGTGACATCATGATTTCATGAAATCACTCCTCCCCCTCAAAAAATCAACTCCGATCTAGCCTCTACCCTTCCAGTATCTAGCAACGTGTTTCTGCTGCAGACGAGAAAGTATATCATATCCAAGACTCACTGTAGTGATACAGCTTCTCACCTCTCGGCAGCCATGAAGGGGAAGTCATCTCACCATAAGGCCGAGAACACGTATAAGGTAAGTTTAGTGCCTGAGCTCACAATAAGTACATGGCGGAGTAAGGCTGAAGATTCTGCGGGACTACAAGTCCCAGCATGTACTCCACTCTCGTGCCCAGCCAGGGTGTACACAACTGGCTGGTACCATGGGCTCCATATTGTGCTCACAGGCCTCCAAGGCTATAACCCTGCTCTGGTAGTGAACAGCACAGTGTGGACAGCTTCTGAGTTCTGCTCCTGGGGGAGCTAACACACTCATGTACCCCTAATGCTGCCGGAGGTTTCCATCTACGGAGAAATCGGCACAGAAGGTATATAGAAAGGATTCACTGGAGAGGAGTTAAAGGGGTTGCCCAGTGAAAATAAGTAATTGGTAGTGACGAGTGAGCACTACCATGCTCACACTATTGATGACTGATCACTACCATGCTCACACTATTGATGACTGATCACTACCATGCTCAGGTGCTCAGTACTCACACTATTGATGACTGATCACTACCATGCTCGGGTGCTCAGTACTCACACTATTGATGACTGATCACTACCATGCTCGGGTGCTCAGTACTCACACTATTGATGACTGATCACTACCATGCTCGGGTGCTCAGTACTCACACTATTGATGACTGATCACTACCATGATCGGGTACTTGTAACGACTTGTGATGAGTGAGCACTAACATGCTCAGGTGCTCAGTACTCACACCTAGTGATGAACGAGCACTAACATGCTCAGGTGCTCAGTACTCACACCTAGTGATGAACGAGCGCTAACATGCTCAGGTGCTCAGTACTCACACCTAGTGATGAGTGAGCGCTAACATGCTCAGGTGCTCAGTACTCACACCTAGTGATGAGTGAGCGCTAACATGCTCAGGTGCTCAGTACTCACACCTAGTGATGAGTGAGCACTAACATGCTCAGGTGCTCAGTACTCACACCTAGTGATGAACGAGCGCTAACATGCTCAGGTGCTCAGTACTCACACCTAGTGATGAGTGAGCGCTAACATGCTCAGGTGCTCAGTACTCACACCTAGTGATGAGTGAGCGCTAACATGCTCAGGTGCTCAGTACTCACACCTAGTGATGAGTGAGCGCTAACATGCTCAGGTGCTCAGTACTCACACCTAGTGATGAGTGAGCGCTAACATGCTCAGGTGCTCAGTACTCACACCTAGTGATGAGTGAGCGCTAACATGCTCAGGTGCTCAGTACTCACACCTAGTGATGAGTGAGCGCTAACATGCTCAGGTGCTCAGTACTCACACCTAGTGATGAGTGAGCGCTAACATGCTCAGGTGCTCAGTACTCACACCTAGTGATGAGTGAGCGCTAACATGCTCAGGTGCTCAGTACTCACACCTAGTGATGAGTGAGCGCTAACATGCTCAGGTGCTCAGTACTCACACCTAGTGATGAGTGAGCGCTAACATGCTCAGGTGCTCAGTACTCACACCTAGTGATGAGTGAGCGCTAACATGCTCAGGTGCTCAGTACTCACACCTAGTGATGAGTGAGCGCTAACATGCTCAGGTGCTCAGTACTCACACCTAGTGATGAGTGAGCGCTAACATGCTCAGGTGCTCAGTACTCACACCTAGTGATGAGTGAGCGCTAACATGCTCAGGTGCTCAGTACTCACACCTAGTGATGAGTGAGCGCTAACATGCTCAGGTGCTCAGTACTCACACCTAGTGATGAACGAGCACTACCATGCTCAGGTGCTCAGTACTCACACCTAGTGATGAACGAGCACTACCATGCTCGGGTGCTTGGTACTTGTATGTATGCTCAGATGCTTGTAACGTGTAATGATGAGTGAGCACTGCCATGCTCAACGCTCGTAATGACTAGTGATGAACGCGCACTACCATGCTGGGTGATTGGTACTCATAACTAGTGATGATCGAGTACTACCATGCTTGGTACTCACACCTAGTGATGAGCGAGCACTACCATGCTTGGTACTCACACCTAGTGATGAGCGAGCACTATCATGCTTGGGTGCTCGAAACGTCTAGTGATGAGTGAGCACTGCCATGCTCAACGCTCGTAATGACTAGTGATGAACAACTAGTGATGAGTGAGCACTACCATGCTCGGTTGCTCTGTACTCATAGCGAGCAGTTGGATGCTCGGATGGGAGTGACTCGTGTACTGAGTATAATGGAAGTCAATAGCAAGATCTTCTGGAAAAATGCTTGAGTTCCTCACTGACTTCTATCATGCTCTTTACTTGATTCTCTCCCGTCTGAGCGTCCGACTGCTCGTTACGTGACCCGAGCGGCTGCTCAGCACTAGTCATCACCTAACCATACCTTGTTGATTGGTGTAAGTACGACCCTGGGATGTGCACTGATCAGCAGATTGGGGAACGTTTCTCCCCATTACAAAATGGAGCAGCAGGTCAGAATCCCAATTGCAGCTCTGTTCATTTTCTATAGGGCTGCTGTAAAACCTGGTGTAACCATCAGCTGCTACATATGGGATAGTACAGGCCACACGTGCACTGCCGCTCCATTCTAACCAGGATGTTTGCGGCTGTCGATATCTTATTGATTGATAAGGGTCCATCTATAAATGGGGTAGGTGATAACTAGAGATGAGCAGACCTGAACTTTTACGTTCGGTGTTAGTTCTGAACACAGACTTTACAATAAAATTATTGTTCTACTTTGGAATTCAGGTGCTTTACGTGTGCTAACCACTCGAGCGAGCACTGGGGGGGGTAAAATAAACGTTATCGAATGTAAGGTGCACAAAATGTAAAAATATGAATGGTAACCCCCCCACACCTTCCCCTGAAAATGCTCTATTAATGGCTGATTGTATGTAGGCGGAGAGCTGAGCTGCCCACTCGGTGAGTTCCAGTGGAATTCAGGTCCAGAACAGAAATTTATCTGAAGTCTGTCTGAATGAGCCGAACTTCAACGAGTTCGCTCATCTCTAGTGATAGTTTATTAATTGGTCACTGGTTTTAACTGGACAACCCCTTTAATGTTTGATCTATGGTGGGCAATCACTAGAGCATGCCTGCTCCTTACTAAAACACTACTGCAGGGATAGAACCTTCCACAACGCCTGTATTGTGTGTCCCTGCATATTCACCCTTTCATGCACCTGCGGTACTCACTATAAGGCTGCTTTCACACTACGTCTTTTTAACATGCGTCCTGAACGTTTTTTTGCTGCAAAAGCGGATCCTGCTTTTACAGCAAAAACGCATGCAAACGCATCTGTTATTTTGCAGGAACCTGTCACTGGATGTTTAGGGGCGGGCATTGGAGTCATGTGATCGGGAGTGAGGGGAACTAGACTGGGAGCCGGCTTCTGACAGCTGCAGACGCTGGTAACCAAGGTAAACATCGGGCTTGGATACCCGATATTTATCTTGGTTACGAGTGTCTGCAGCTGCTAGGAGCAGGGCTGCCTGCACACGTAACCAACGTAAACATCGGGTAACTAAGAGAAGTGGTTACCCGATATTTACCTTGGTTACGAGTGTCCGCAGCTCTCAGGTGGGGGAGAGGGAGGAGAGAGAGGTGGAAAGACAGAGATAGAGAGGGTGAGGGAGGGAGGAGGAGAGACAGATCACGCGAGACTGGTTCTGGGCATGCTCAGTACTTTCTGGGCATGCTCAGTACTTTCTGGGCATGCTCAGTACTTTCTGGGCATGCTCAGTACAAAAGCAGGATCCTGTTACAACGCAACTCAACGCATTCTGCTAGGCAGGATCCAGCGCTCATTGAAATGCATTGCAGCTTGCGGCGCAATGTGAAGGATCCTGTGAGATGCGTTATTTTGACAAAGGTAAAAAACGCTACAAGTAGCGTTTTTGAAACATGTTAAAATAACGCAAAAGTACGGATCCTGTGTCTAACGCACACAAACGCATGCGAACGCAGGTGGACGCGAGTCCATTGCAAATGCATTGAAGTGAAAACGCATTTGCACTGGATCCGTTTTTCCGCTAAAAAAACGTTATGGACGGATGTTAAATAAACGTAGTGTGAAACCAGCCTAATTCTGCTGCATTCAGGGAAAAAGGCTTGGATCTAATGATCAAAATATTTGTACTAAAGGGGATGTCCTTCTGATTGGTGTGCATCTTACCGCAGAGACCTCCATTCATTCCAAGGAGGCACCTTTATCCCCCCAGTTGAATGTAGCATCAGTGCGTATTCCCTCAACTCCATTTATTCCCTATAGAACTATTTTCCATCAGCTCCATGGTGAATAATGAAGCAGCGGTGGCGCGTGAGCACCATTGCCCCATTCTACCAGGGGTAAAAGTGCTATTTTCAGATGACCAGTGGGCAACTCTGTGGTTGGCCCTCCAATAACCAAGAAGTTTTCATCTTCCCTTTTGTTATTAAAGGGAACCTGTCACATAAAATATGAGTTCTGAGCTATCAGCAGACGCATGTGTGCCCTAATTACACCTCCCTACCCATCCCTGGTACAAAATTTTTTAATATGAAAGTAATAAAAAACGTTTTATAATTTATTACCTTCATATTTCCTATGTAAATAGCAGGGAATATGGTGACAGGGGCGGTGCCTTGCCCTGCATACTTTCTGTGGTATCACGCCCCTGTGGCGTGATACCATGGAGTCACATGAGCAACGTCCCTGTCGCTCATTCTATCCTGCGCACGTTAACACTTACTATTGCGGCAGGCTTCTCTTCCGGGTTCTTCTTGTCAGTTTCAACTGCGCACGCGCAGTGCGCGTCTGAAGACGGCGCGTGAACACCCAGAAACGAAGCCTGCCACAATGCGTGCAGGATAGAATGAGCGACGGTGACGTTGCTCATGTGACTCCATGGTATCACGCCCACAGGGGCGTGATACCACGGAAAGTATGCAGGGCAAGGCACTGCCCCTGTGACCATATTCCCGGCTATTTACATACGAGATATGAAGGTAATAAAATGTTTATTACTTTCATATTGTACAATTTTATAACACAGGGATGCGTAGGAAGGTGTCATTAGGGCACATATGCGTCTGCTGATAGCTATGCATATTTTAAGTGACAGGTTCCCTTTAATCATGATGTAAATTATATACTTGTAAATTACAGTGAAATCTGCTGAAGAACCACTGGCTGAGAAGACTTACTCCTTTTTTAGACCAGGTTTCCCGTGGCACATTTTCAGTTCAATCATATAAAAGGCATAATGGCCATCTTCTTCCCCTAGAAGAACACTTCTCAATGCCACATTGGTGGTAGCCTCAAAGAGGTGTCACTGTTCTGCTGAGTGTCTGATGTGTCGTAAAGCTTCATCTCATGTGTGATCGTCATGTATCAAAACAACAAAATTACCCACTGCTGGATCTGTCACATGTGATTTCAGCACTTTGTCTTTTGACCATATTCACTATAATAGGTTCTGTTGGGTACCATTATGGTGTCTGCCATTTCACTGTATAAAACGGTGTAATATCCGGCACTATTTTGTCTGGTATTTTTTGGTGGATCTTTGACTCAATGCAAGATGTGAACAGAGCCTTATTGTTTTTTTTGTTTTGTTTTTTATCTCTCTGTTTAATTTATGTATATACAGTTTTAGTATCGTATGTGTGTATAATGTTTTTTTCTCACTTTGTATCTTTTAGTTTCTGACGTTTTCAGAAAGATTGGCAAATGTGAACATTGACATCATACATCGTATTGACAGGACAGAAAGCTCTTCAGAGGTAAGATTTACATCTGTTATAGCCCTTGATGAATCTCAATGTCTAAGTAGATAAAATGGTTTGTATGTAGTGTGATACGTCATTGGTTTATTGATTTGTTCAGTCGACTATACCGCTGTAGTTAGTATAAACGCCTTGAGCTATATACAAGCTACTTGTACTCCTATAGACCGGGGCCTGACTATAGCCATGCAAGGAAAGAGTTACACAGATCTGTCCTTGTTCAACACTGACCTATCTGTGAAGGAGAGGAAGCTGAAGGGGCTTGTAAAGGTCCTAATTAGCTGTGGTACCTGCCATGATGTCAGTCGTGTTCGTTTACGTGCAGCTGTGTGCTTTATGGCAGTGCTATGTGAATGTGTGTATGTTGATGAGCTGTAGTATGTAGCAGTACTGTGTGAGTGCATGTATGTAGAAGAGCTTTGCTATGTAGCAATTCTGTGTGAATGTTTGTTGAAGAGAGGTGCTTTGTAGCAGTGATATATGTGTAAAAGAGCTGTGCTGTGTGAATGCTTGTGTGTGTATGTATTGTATGTAGAAGAGCTGTGCTGTGTGAGTGCATCTACAGAGAAGCTGTGGCGTGTAGCGGTGTTGTGCACATCTGTAGGTGAGCAGTGGTGTGAAGCGATGCTGTGCACATCTGTAGAAGAGCAGTGGCATGGAACGGTGTTGTGCACATCTGTAGGTGAGCAGTGGTGTGAAGTGATGCTGTGCACGTCTGTAGAAGAGCAGTGGCATGAAGCGATGCTGTGCACATCTGTAGGTGAGCAGTGGTGTGAAGCGATGCTGTGCACATCTGTAGGTGAGCAGTGGTGTGAAGCGATGCTGTGCGCTTCTGTAGGTAAGCAGTGGTGTGAAGTGATGCTGTGCACATCTGTAGGTGAGCAGTGGTGTGAAGTGATGCTGTGCACATCTGTAGGTGAGCAGTGGTGTGAAGCGATGCTGTGCACATATGTAGGTGAGCAGTGGTGTGAAGCGATGCTGTGCGCTTCTGTAGGTGAGCAGTGGTGTGAAGCGATGCTGTGCACATATGTAGGTGAGCAGTGTTGTGAAGTGATGCTGTGCACATCTGTAGGTGAGCAGTGGTGTGAAGTGATGCTGTGCACGTCTGTAGAAGAGCTGTGGCATGGAACGGTGTTGTGCACATCTGTAGGTGAGCAGTGGTGTGAAGCGATGCTGTGCACATCTGTAGGTGAGCAGTGGTGTGAAGTGATGCTGTGCACATCTGTAGGTGAGCAGTGGTGTGAAGTGATGCTGTGCACATCTGTACGTGAGCAGTGGTGTGAAGCGATGCTGTGCACATCTGTAGGTGAGCAGTGGTGTGAAGTGATGCTGTGCACATCTGTAGGTGAGCAGTGGTGTGAAGTGATGCTGTGCACATCTGTACGTGAGCAGTGGTGTGAAGCGATGCTGTGCACATCTGTAGGTGAGCAGTGGTGTGAAGCGATGCTGTGCACATCTGTAGGTGAGCAGTGGTGTGAAGTGATGCTGTGCGCGTCTGTAGGTGAGCAGTGGTGTGAAGTGATGCTGTGCGCGTCTGTAGGTGAGCAGTGGTGTGAAGTGATGCTGTGAACATCTGTGTGAAGTGATGCTGTGCACGTCTGTAGAAGAGCAGTGGCATGGAACGGTGATGTGCACATCTGTAGGTGAGCAGTGGTGTGAAGCGATGCTGTGCACATCTGTAGGTGAGCAGTGGTGTGAAGCGATGCTGTGCGCTTCTGTAGGTAAGCAGTGGTGTGAAGTGATGCTGTGCACATCTGTAGGTGAGCAGTGGTGTGAAGTGATGCTGTGCACATCTGTAGGTGAGCAGTGGTGTGAAGTGATGCTGTGCACATCTGTAGGTGAGCAGTGGTGTGAAGCGATGCTGTGCACATCTGTAGGTGAGCAGTGGTGTGAAGTGATGCTGTGCACATCTGTAGGTGAGCAGTGGGGTGAAGTGATGCTGTGCACGTCTGTAAAAGAGCTGTGGCATGGAACGGTGTTGTGCACATCTGTAGGTGAGCAGTGGTGTGAGCGATGCTGTGCGCATCTGTAGGTGAGCAGTGATGTGAAGCGATGCTGTGCACATCTGTAGGTGAGCAGTGGTGTGAAGTGATGCTGTGCGCGTCTGTAGGTGATCAGTGGTGTGAAGCGATGCTGTGCGCGTCTGTAGGTGATCAGTGGTGTGAAGCGATGCTGTGCGCTTCTGTAGGTGATCAGTGGTGTGAAGCGATGCTGTGCGCTTCTGTAGGTGAGCAGTGGTGTGAAGCGATGCTGTGCACATATGTAGGTGAGCAGTGGTGTGAAGCGATGCTGTGCACATCTGTAGGTGAGCAGTGGTGTGAAGCGATGCTGTGCACATATGTAGGTGAGCAGTGGTGTGAAGTGATGCTGTGCACATCTATAGGTGAGCAGTGTTGTGAAGTGATGCTGTGCACATCTGTAGGTGAGCAGTGGTGTGAAGTGATGCTGTGCACATCTGTGTAAAGTGATGCTGTGCACGTCTGTAGAAGAGCAGTGGCATGGAACGGTGATGTGCACATCTGTAGGTGAGCAGTGGTGTGAAGCGATGCTGTGCACATCTGTAGGTGAGCAGTGTTGTGAAGTGATGCTGTGCACATCTGTAGGTGAGCAGTGGTGTGAAGTGATGCTGTGCACATCTGTAGGTGAGCAGTGTTGTGAAGTGATGCTGTGCACATCTGTAGGTGAGCAGTGTTGTGAAGTGATGCTGTGCACATCTGTAGGTGAGCAGTGTTGTGAAGTGATGCTGTGCACATCTGTAGGTGAGCAGTGGTGTGAAGTGATGCTGTGCACATCTGTAGGTGAGCAGTGGCATGGAACGGTGATGTGCACATCTGTAGGTGAGCAGTGGTGTGAAGCGATGCTGTGCACATCTGTAGGTGAGCAGTGTTGTGAAGTGATGCTGTGCACATCTGTAGGTGAGCAGTGGTGTGAAGTGATGCTGTGCACATCTGTAGGTGAGCAGTGTTGTGAAGTGATGCTGTGCACATCTGTAGGTGAGCAGTGTTGTGAAGTGATGCTGTGCACATCTGTAGGTGAGCAGTGTTGTGAAGTGATGCTGTGCACATCTGTAGGTGAGCAGTGGTGTGAAGTGATGCTGTGCACATCTGTAGGTGAGCAGTGGTGTGAAGTGATGCTGTGCACGTCTGTAGAAGAGCAGTGGCATGGAACGGTGTTGTGCACATCTGTAGGTGAGCAGTGGTGTGAAGCGATGCTGTGCACATCTGTAGGTGAGCAGTGGTGTGAAGTGATGCTGTGCGCGTCTGTAGGTGAGCAGTGGTGTGAAGTGATGCTGTGAACATCTGTGTGAAGTGATGCTGTGCACGTCTGTAGAAGAGCAGTGGCATGGAACGGTGATGTGCACATCTGTAGGTGAGCAGTGGTGTGAAGCGATGCTGTGCACATCTGTAGGTGAGCAGTGGTGTGAAGCGATGCTGTGCGCTTCTGTAGGTAAGCAGTGGTGTGAAGTGATGCTGTGCACATCTGTAGGTGAGCAGTGGTGTGAAGTGATGCTGTGCACATCTGTAGGTGAGCAGTGGTGTGAAGTGATGCTGTGCACATCTGTAGGTGAGCAGTGGTGTGAAGTGATGCTGTGCACATCTGTAGGTGAGCAGTGGTGTGAAGTGATGCTGTGCACGTCTGTAAAAGAGCTGTGGCATGGAACGGTGTTGTGCACATCTGTAGGTGAGCAGTGGTGTGAAGCGATGCTGTGCACATCTGTAGGTGAGCAGTGATGTGAAGCGATGCTGTGCACATCTGTAGGTGAGCAGTGGTGTGAAGCGATGCTGTGCGCGTCTGTAGGTGAGCAGTGGTGTGAAGTGATGCTGTGCGCTTCTGTAGGTGAGCAGTGGTGTGAAGCGATGCTGTGCGCTTCTGTAGGTGATCAGTGGTGTGAAGCGATGCTGTGCACATCTGTAGGTGAGCAGTGGTGTGAAGTGATGCTGTGCGCGTCTGTAGGTGAGCAGTGGTGTGAAGTGATGCTGTGCGCGTCTGTAGGTGAGCAGTGGTGTGAAGTGATGCTGTGAACATCTGTGTGAAGTGATGCTGTGCACGTCTGTAGAAGAGCAGTGGCATGGAACGGTGATGTGCACATCTGTAGGTGAGCAGTGGTGTGAAGCGATGCTGTGCACATCTGTAGGTGAGCAGTGGTGTGAAGCGATGCTGTGCGCTTCTGTAGGTAAGCAGTGGTGTGAAGTGATGCTGTGCACATCTGTAGGTGAGCAGTGGTGTGAAGTGATGCTGTGCACATCTGTAGGTGAGCAGTGGTGTGAAGTGATGCTGTGCACATCTGTAGGTGAGCAGTGTTGTGAAGTGATGCTGTGCACATCTGTAGGTGAGCAGTGGTGTGAAGTGATGCTGTGCACGTCTGTAAAAGAGCTGTGGCATGGAACGGTGTTGTGCACATCTGTAGGTGAGCAGTGGTGTGAAGCGATGCTGTGCACATCTGTAGGTGAGCAGTGATGTGAAGCGATGCTGTGCACATCTGTAGGTGAGCAGTGGTGTGAAGCGATGCTGTGCGCGTCTGTAGGTGAGCAGTGGTGTGAAGTGATGCTGTGCGCTTCTGTAGGTGAGCAGTGGTGTGAAGCGATGCTGTGCGCTTCTGTAGGTGATCAGTGGTGTGAAGCGATGCTGTGCACATATGTAGGTGAGCAGTGGTGTGAAGCGATGCTGTGCACATCTGTAGGTGAGCAGTGGTGTGAAGCGATGCTGTGCACATATGTAGGTGAGCAGTGGTGTGAAGTGATGCTGTGCACATCTATAGGTGAGCAGTGTTGTGAAGTGATGCTGTGCACATCTGTAGGTGAGCAGTGGTGTGAAGTGATGCTGTGCACGTCTGTAGAAGAGCAGTGGCATGGAACAGTGTTGTGCACATCTGTAGGTGAGCAGTGGTGTGAAGCGATGCTGTGCACATCTGTAGGTGAGCAGTGGTGTGAAGTGATGCTGTGCGCTTCTGTAGGTGAGCAGTGGTGTGAAGTGATGCTGTGCGCATCTGTAGGTGAGCAGTGGTGTGAAGCGATGCTGTGCGCTTCTGTAGGTGATCAGTGGTGTGAAGCGATGCTGTGCGCTTCTGTAGGTGAGCAGTGGTGTGAAGCGATGCTGTGCGCTTCTGTAGGTGAGCAGTGATGTGAAGCGATGCTGTGCGCATCTGTAGGTGAGCAGTGGTGTGAAGCGATGCTGTGCGCATCTGTAGGTGAGCAGTGGTGTGAAGTGATGCTGTGCGCTTCTGTAGGTGAGCAGTGGTGTGAAGCGATGCTGTGCGCTTCTGTAGGTGAGCAGTGGTGTGAAGCGATGCTGTGCGCTTCTGTAGGTGATCAGTGGTGTGAAGCGATGCTGTGCACATATGTAGGTGAGCAGTGGTGTGAAGTGATGCTGTGCACATCTGTAGGTGAGCAGTGGTGTGAAGCGATGCTGTGCACATCTGTAGGTGAGCAGTGGTGTGAAGCGATGCTGTGCACATATGTAGGTGAGCAGTGGTGTGAAGCGATGCTGTGCGCTTCTGTAGGTGAGCAGTGGTGTGAAGCGATGCTGTGCGCTTCTGTACGTGAGCAGTGGTGTGAAGCGATGCTGTGCACATCTGTAGGTGAGCAGTGGTGTGAAGTGATGCTGTGCACATCTGTAGGTGAGCAGTGGTGTGAAGTGATGCTGTGCACGTCTGTAGAAGAGCAGTGGCATGGAACGGTGTTGTGCACATCTGTAGGTGAGCAGTGGTGTGAAGCGATGCTGTGCACATCTGTAGGTGAGCAGTGGTGTGAAGCGATGCTGTGCGCTTCTGTAGGTAAGCAGTGGTGTGAAGTGATGCTGTGCACATCTGTAGGTGAGCAGTGGTGTGAAGTGATGCTGTGCACATCTGTAGGTGAGCAGTGGTGTGAAGTGATGCTGTGCGCTTCTGTAGGTGAGCAGTGGTGTGAAGCGATGATGTGCGCTTCTGTAGGTGAGCAGTGATGTGAAGCGATGCTGTGCGCTTCTGTAGGTGAGCAGTGTTGTGAAGCGATGCTGTGCGCTTCTGTAGGTGATCAGTGGTGTGAAGCGATGCTGTGCGCTTCTGTAGGTGAGCAGTGGTGTGAAGCGATGCTGTGCGCTTCTGTAGGTGAGCAGTGGTGTGAAGCGATGCTGTGCGCTTCTGTAGGTGAGCAGTGATGTGAAGCGATGCTGTGCGCTTCTGTAGGTGAGCAGTGGTGTGAAGCGATGCTGTGCGCTTCTGTAGAGGAGCTGTGGCGTGTAGCGCGCGTCTGTAGAGGAGCCGTGATGTGGAGCGATGCTGTGCGCGTCTGTAGAGGAGCTGTGGTGTGGAGCGATGCTGTGCGCGTCTGTAGAGCAGCTGTGGTGTGGAGCGATGCTGTGCACGTCTGTAGAGCAGCTGTGGTGTGGAGCGATGCTGTGCGCGTCTGTAGAGGAGCTGTGGTGTGGAGCGGTGTTGTGCGCGTCTGTAGAGGAGCTGTGGTGTGCGCCTCTGTAGAGCAGCTGTGGTGTGGGGCGATGCTGTGCACGTCTGTAGAGCAGCTGTGGCGTAGAGCGGTGTTGTGTACGTCTGTAGAGCAGCTGTGGTTTGGAGCGATCCTGTGCGCGTCTGTAGAGGAGCTGTGGCGTGGAGCAATGCTGTGTGTATCTGTAGAGGAGCTGTGGTGTGGAGCGATGCTGTGCACGTCTGTAGAGCAGCTGTGGTGTGGGGCGCTGTGGTGTGGGGCGATGTTGTGCGCGTCTGTAGAGCAGCTGTGGTGTGGGGCGATGTTGTGCGCGTCTGTAGAGCAGCTGTGGTGTGGGGCGATGTTGTGCACTTCTGTAGAGCAGCTGTGGCGTGGGGCGATGTTGTGCGCGTCTGTAGAGGAGCTGTGGCATGGAGCGGTGTTGTGCGCGTCTGTAGACCAGCTGTGGTGTGGAGTGTCGCTGTGTGAATTTGTGCACAGCAGTGCTATGTTTGTATTTATGCAGGTGAGCTCTATTTGCATAGATACTGTTTGGGCAGCAGAGCTGTGAGCAGAAAGTATGGTGCGTGTGCATTGCGGAGTTGTCTGTGTACATAATATGGATGTAGCAGAGCTGTATGTATAATTCACATGTGGGACAGAGCTCGCTGTTAGCAATTACCTCCCTTTTCTAACTTTGTACAAAAATGAGTGCGATTGATCAGTCCACTCATTTACCCCACTTAGGAAAGTTTAATTAGTACAAAATGGTTTTCTTTGTCGCTCCATTGGGAGACCCAGACAATTGGGTGTATAGCTTCTGCCTCCGGAGGCCACACAAAGTATTACACTCAAAAGTGTAACCCCTCCCCTCTGCCTATACACCCTCCCGTGCATCACGGGCTCCTCAGTTTTATGCTTTGTGTGGAAGGAGGCACACATCCACTCACACATCTCCATTTTAGTCAGCAGCAGCTGCTGATTGTATCGGTTGGAAGAAAAGAGGGCCCCCACGAGGCCCCCGGCATGCTCCCTTCTCACCCCACTAAGTCGGCGGTGCTGTCAAGGTTGAGGTACCCATTGCGGGTACGACGGCCGGAGCCTCATGCCGTGTTTCCTTCTCCATCCCTGAGGGCTCTGGTAGAAGTGGGATCCGAAGCGGTCGTCCAGGTTCTGGGAACGTGCTCCCTCCGCAGCCCCTGAGGGAATCTGCTGGACAGGAGCTTATCTATCCTCAGGGACAGGGCCCTGCATCCATGAGGTACTCTGTGTCCCCATGGGGACTGTGTATGGAGCGCCTGGTTTCCGGACGCCGCAACTGACTGCTGAATTGTGAAGACCGGGGACTACCGCGCCGACCGGGCCTGCTTGTCGGCCGCGGTATTAAATTTAGTCCCCGGCTTCATCGCGGCCTAGTGGCAAAACTCCCGCCCCCGGGCCTGTCTATCAGAGATAGGGGCGGGACAGCCGACCTGACGTCGGATGTGAGGGCTGGGGCATCCTTTATGCTCCCTCCCCCTCACTGATCACTGTGGGGACCCCAGATTCCCGCACTTTTCCTAACGCCGCCCATGGCTTCACTCCTCCCCTGAGAGCTCCGGCAGCCATCTTTAGGACATTCTGCCGGTGGAGAATCACAGAGAACAGCTCTGCAGCTCTGGGAGACCAAGGCAGGGAATCTGGAGCACACAAACCCCGCTTTTTAGCGGTCGGTAAGCCGCACCGGTCACTCGGTGTTGGTCCCCTTGGGTGCCGGTATAGATACGTATATATATACTTATTTCTGTTCGGCCGGGCTCTATACCCTTTTTTCTATATACCCTCAGTGATCACGCTCCTAGGACACAACAGCATGTCGGCCACAAGGAGCAAGGGCACTAAAGCACAGGGTTTTTTTGCGACATGTACCTCTTGTAGGGCCATGTTACCTGTGGGTTCCACCTACCCTCACTGTGAGCAATGCTCGACCCCTGTTACGCTTGCTCAGCCGGAGCCTCGGTCACTAGTGGGCCCCTCGGCTCAGGCAGACCCCCTGCTTCCACTGTCCAGGTGGCAGCGACAGAGTTTGCAGTTTTTGCTGAAAAGCTCTCAGAGTCACTCTCACAATCCATGGCTCAGTCTATGGACAAATGGTCTGCCAAGTTGCTGGAAGCCCTGCAGTCCAGACCGGTCCTTACTCAGGCCCCGGACCCTGTTAGATCGGCGCCTCCAGGTCCCTCTCGGTACACCCCGGCCGGGGTGGGCCCTAGGTCTCACGTGGAGGACTCCTCCACGGACCACAGTCCCAAACCAGCTAAGCGGGCTCGCTTGGAATCTTCCCCGACTTCCTCACGCTGCTCGGGTTCCCAGCTTGAGGACTCTCTGGAGGACGAGGCGGAGGTTGCAGCTCAGGGCTCGGACCCTGATGTTGCTCTCAATCTTGATACACCTGAAGGGGACGCCTTAGTAAATGATCTTATCTCGTCCATCAATCAGGTGTTGGATCTATCTCCCCCGCCTCCACCTATAGAGGAGTCGGCCTCTCAGCAGGAGAAACACCAGTTTCGGTTTCCCAAACGTACACGGAGTGCATTTTTTGATCACTCTAACTTCAGGGATGCCATCCAGAAGCCCAGAGCGGTTCCGGACAAGCGCTTTACTAAGCGCCTTACTGACACACGTTACCCCTTCCCCGCTGACGTAGTTAAGGGTTGGGCTCAATGTCCTAAGGTGGATCCCCCAGTCTCCAGATTGGCGGCTAGATCTGTGGTTTCGGTTGCAGATGGCTCATCACTAAAAGATGCCACTGACAGGCAGATAGAACTCCTGGTGAAATCCATCTATGAGGCCACGGGAGCGTCTTTTGCCCCGGCTTTTGCAGCCGTGTGGGCACTCCAAGCTATCTCAGCTTGTCTGGCTGAGATTAATGCGGTCACACGTACGTCTGCCCCGCAGGTTGCATCTTTAACCTCTCAGGCGTCGGCGTTTTCTTCCTACGCCATGAACGCAGTCCTAGACTCTGCTAGCCGTACAGCGGTGGCATCCGCTAATTCTGTTGCAGTCCGCAGGGCCATGTGGCTGCGCGAATGGAAGGCAGACTCTGCTTCCAAGAGGTTCTTAACCGGTTTGCCGTTTTCTGGCGAGAGATTGTTTGGCGAACGATTGGATGAGATTATTAAGGAATCCAAGGGAAAGGACTCCTCCTTACCCCAGTCCAAACCTAAGAGACCTCAGCAACGAAAAATACAATCGAGGTTTCGGTCCTTTCGTCCCTCCGCCAAGCCACAGTCCTCTTCGTCCAATAGACAGGACAAAGGCCAGAGGAACTCTTATGCGTGGCGGTCTAAGTCACGCCCCCAAAAGACCGCCGGAGGCACTGCTTCCAAGGCGGCCTCCTCATGACTCACGGCATCCCCGAACCGCATCCTCGGTCGGTGGCAGGCTCTCCCGCTTTCGCGACGCCTGGTGGCCACATGTTCAAGACCGATGGGTGAGAGACATCCTGTCTCACGGTTACAGGATAGAGTTCAGTTCTCGTCCTCCGACTCGTTTCTTCAGAACCTCCCCGCCCCCCGCGCGAGCAGACGCACTTTTTCAAGCAGTGGACGCTCTGAAAAAAGGAGTCGTGACCCCCGTTCCCACTCAGGAACAGGGTCGCGGTTTTTACTCCAACTTATTCGTGGTGCCAAAGAAAGACGGATCATTCCGTCCCGTTCTGGACCTCAAATTGCTCAACAAACACGTGAGCACCAGACGATTCCGGATGGAATCTCTCCGCTTGGTCATCGCCTCGATGTCTCAAGGAGACTTCCTCGCATCGATCGACATCAAGGATGCCTATCTCCATGTGCCGATCGCACCAGAACATCAACGCTTTTTGCGTTTCGCCATCGGGGACGAACACCTTCAGTTCGTGGCATTGCCCTTCGGCCTGGCGACAGCCCCACGGGTTTTCACCAAAGTCATGGCATCCGTGGTGGCGGTCCTGCATTCCCAGGGGCACTCGGTGATTCCCTACTTAGACGATCTCCTAGTCAGGGCACCTTCTCGGGCGGCGTGTCAACACAGCCTTACCGTCGCTCTGGAGACCCTCCAGCAGTTCGGGTGGCTCATCAACTTCCCAAAATCCAAGTTGACACCGACCCAATCTCTGACCTATCTAGGGATGGAGTTTCATACACAGTCAGCGGTAGTCAAGCTACCACTAGACAAACAGCTGTCACTGCAGGCAGGGGTGCAATCTCTGATTCAGACTCAGTCACACCCCTTGAGACGCCTCATGCACTTCCTGGGGAAGATGGTGGCAGCGATGGAAGCAGTGCCTTTCGCGCAATTCCATCTGCGCCCGCTCCAGTGGGACATTCTCCGCAAATGGGACAGGAGGTCGAACTCTCTCGACAGGAACGTCTCTTTCTCTTGCAACAAAGACGTCTCTTCAGTGGTGGCTTCTTCCCACTTCCCTATCACAGGGAAAATCCTTCCTGCCCCCAACCTGGGCTGTGGTCACCACGGACGCGAGCCTGTCAGGGTGGGGAGCGGTGTTCCTCCATCACAGGGCTCAGGGAACCTGGACTCCGATAGTCTTCCCTTCAGATCAATGTCCTGGAGATAAGGGCAGTGTATCTGGCCCTATTGGCTTTCCAGCAGTTGCTGGAGGGCAGGCAGATCCGTATCCAGTCGGACAACGCCACTGCCGTCGCATACATCAATCACCAAGGCGGCACGCGGAGTCGTCAAGCCTTCCAAGAAGTCCGCCGAATTCTGCAGTGGGTGGAAGCCACAGCCTCCACCATCTCAGCAGTTCACATACCGGGCGTAGAAAACTGGGAAGCAGATTTTCTCAGTCGTCAGGGCATGGATGCGGGGGAATGGTCCCTGCACCCAGAAGTGTTTCGAGAGATCTGTCGCCGCTGGGGAACGCCGGACGTCGATCTCATGGCGTCACGGCACAACAACAAGGTCCTGGCCTTCATGGCACGATCTCAAGATCACAGAGCTCTGGCGGCGGACGCATTAGTTCAGGATTGGTCGCAGTTTCGACTGCCTTATGTATTTCCTCCTCTGGCAATGCTGCCCAGAGTACTACGCAAGATCAGGTCCGACTGCCGTCGCGCCATTCTCGTCGCTCCAGACTGGCCGAGGCGGTCATGGTACCCGGATCTGTGGCATCTCACGGTGGGTCAGCCGTGGGCGCTGCCAGACCGCCCAGACTTGCTGTCGCAAGGGCCGTTTTTCCATCTGAATTCTGCGGCCCTCAACCTGACTGTGTGGCCATTGAGTCCTGGCTCCTAGCGTCTTCAGGGTTGTCTCAGGATGTCATTGCCACTATGAGACAGGCCAGGAAACCGACGTCCGCCAAGATCTATCACAGGACTTGGCGGATTTTCTTGTCCTGGTGTGCTGATAAAGGTTTTATTCCCTGGCCTTTTGCCTTACCCACTTTTCTTTCCTTCCTTCAATCCGGAATGGATAAGCGGTTGTCACTTAGTTCTCTCAAAGGGCAAGTATCGGCACTCTCAATATTCTTTCAAAAGCGCCTGGCCAAGCTTCCGCAGGTCCGCACGTTCCTGCAGGGAGTTTGCCACATAGTCCCACCTTACAAGCGCCCGCTTGAACCCTGGGACCTTAACAGGGTGCTAACGGCTCTTCAGAAACCGCCTTTTGAGCCGCTGCGGGATGTCTCCTTATCACGTCTTTCGCAGAAAGTGGCATTTCTAGTAGCAGTTACTTCGCTCCGTAGAGTGTCGGAGCTTGCAGCACTGTCATGCAAAGCCCCCTTCCTGGTTTTTCACCAGGATAAGGTGGTTCTCCGTCCTGTTCCGGAATTTCTCCCTAAGGTGGTATCGTCTTTTCATCTCAATCAGGATATCACCTTACCTTCATTTTGCCCTAATCCAATTCACCGCTTTGAAAAGGATTTGCACTCATTAGATCTAGTGAGAGCACTCCGTTTCTACGTGTCTCGCACAGCGCCCTTGCGCCGTTTAGATGCGCTTTTTGTCCTTGTGGCTGGTCAGCGTAAGGGTTCACAAGCTTCCAGGTCAACCTTGGCTCGGTGGCTCAAGGAACCGATTCTTGAAGCTTACCGTTCTTCGGGGCTTCCGATTCCTTCGGGGCTGAAAGCCCATTCTACCAGAGCCGTGGGGGCGTCCTGGGCATTGCGGCACCAGGCAACGGCTCTACAAGTGTGTCAGGCAGCTACGTGGTCTAGTATGCACACTTTCACAAAGCACTATCAAGTGCATGCCTATGCTTCGGCAGATGCCAGTCTAGGTAGGCAGGTCCTTCAGGCGGCGGTGGCCCACCTGTAAGAGGGAGTCGTGTCGGCTCTTGTTATCGAGGTATTCTTTTACCCACCCAGGGACTGCTTTTGGACGTCCCAATTGTCTGGGTCTCCCAATGGAGCGACAAAGAAGAAGGGAATTTTGTTTTGTTTTGTACAACAGAACAGTGGTGTCCAAATATGAATGATTAACCCATTAAACTGGGGAGAAAAAAAAGGGAATTTTGTTTACTTACCGTAAATTCCTTTTCTTCTAGCTCCTATTGGGAGACCCAGCACCCGCCCCTGTTCCCTTCGGGCTAGTTGTTTCTTTTGTGTACACATGTTGTTCATGTTCAATTGTTTCATGGTTTTCAGTTCTCCGAACATCCTTCGGATTGAATTTACCTTAAACCAATTTATAAGTTTCCTCCTTCCTGCTTTTGCACCAAAACTGAGGAGCCCGTGATGCACGGGAGGGTGTATAGGCAGAGGGGAGGGGTTATACTTTTGAGTGTAATACTTTGTGTGGCCTCCGGAGGCAGAAGCTATACACCCAATTGTCTGGGTCTCCCAATAGGAGCTAGAAGAAAAGGAATTTACGGTAAGTAAACAAAATTCCCTTCTTCTTACTTTCTGATCTCTAAACCTGGGTTGCGTACTTAGGCTGAGGCCACACTGGGATTAGTGTGAGTGGTTGCATGACACTTGACTGACGCTCGTAGCACAGCGGGAGCCAAGTGTCATGCGAGTGTGGTCTGAACATGCACTCAGACCACAGCTGCAGAGGGGAGGGATTTATCTCCCTATATGCTCCTTTGCTGGCTGATGCGTATATCGCACTGCACTCCAGCGTAATGTGAGTGCACATTTTTTATCGCGTTCCACTCGCTCCGTATTACTCGCAGTGTGTGCTGACCCTTATAGTCCAAAAATAGGATATATGTCCCATTCTAGTCAGTCGTTGTACAATACATTATAGGAGGAAGGCCTGTTCAAAACTATGGATTCCTCTAGTTATGCCCCTACCTATAGATTGTAATAAATATTGGCTGCATGTTGTTGTTTTTTGTATCTTGTTATATGAATTTCTTCCTCGGGAAGTAATTTATTGTCGGGATTATTACTATTTGATGACCTATAATAAAGTAAACCGTTATCCTGCCTGTCTTTTGGCAGTTAATCGTCACTGCTACTTATGTACAGAAGTGCATTATCCATCCTGTCAGTGTTAGACAGGCAACCTATGCTAAAAGATGGCTGGGAAACATTTATTCTCCATTCCCCCGCTTATAACTGTGGCATCAATGAGAACCCCAATTACAGGGAAAAAAACTGTAAGTGAGAAGTCTGTGACTGAACTGATATGGGTCTGCTATTCTGGGCATTCTGAAAGGGATTTTGCACTTTCAGGAAAGTGGATTCACCCTCCCCAGGTCCATCACTGGTTCCATACATCTGCTTGCATCTCTCTGTTTGGACTGCAACAGTCACGTCAACACTGAGTATCACTACTGCAGCTAATCCCTGAGCTCAGCACCTGTACCTAACTGGATAGTAAATGTGGCTGAGTTCAGTGATTGCCTGCAGCGTTTATGCATGTTTTCGATGTGACTGCTGCAGCCAAAACCTAGATATCCGAGCATCAATGGGCAGCTGGCGCTGAATCCAGGGAGGGCAAATACCTTTCCTCTTTGTTAATTTAGGTATTTTACAGCATTTGGGGTTCACGTTCCTAAAGGTGGAAAACCCCTTTAATGGCCAGGGTCCACTTTTCAGTATGTAACTCTCATTGAGCTCTATGTAACAGGCAAAAGAGAAGACAGATGCGGTTATATTATATGTGATTAAGTAAAACCCATAACGACCAGTCATAAACTATTATTCCACTGTATAAAACAACCAATTCTATATATTTTTTTTCTTTTCTGGTTCTTCTAGGAAGTGGAAACATATTTCTTTGAAGGTTTACAGAAATGGAAAGATCTAAACCTCACTGAAAGTTTTGGTCAGTATAAATTATAATGAAATAATCTAGTGCAGTACTTTGGCATGGAAGTATGGTTCTGTCTTCAGCCAGTTCATGTCTTAGGCAGGCTTTGCACGTTGCGACATCGCAAGCCGATGCAGCTATGTCGCACGCGATAGTCCCCGCCCCCGTCGCAGGTACGATATCTTGTGATAGCTGGCGTAGCGATAATTATCGCTACGCCAGCTTCACATGCACTCACCTGCCCTGCGACCGTCGCTCTGGCCGGCGACCCGCCTCCTTCCTAAGGGGGGCGGATCATGCGGTGTCATAGCGACTTCACACGGCAGGCAGCCAATAGCGGCGGAGATGAGCAGGATGTAAACATCCCGCCCACCTCCTTCCTTCCGTATAGCTGCCGGCGGCAGGGAAGGAGATGTTCCTCGCTCCTGCGGCTTTACACTCAGCGATGTATGCTGCCGCAGGAACGAGGAACAACATCGTACCTGTCGCGGCAGCGTAATTATGAAAAAGTCGGAGACTACACTGATGATACGATAACGACGCTTTTGCGCTCGTTCATCGTATCATCTAGGATTTACACACAACGATGTCGAAAGTGACGCCGGATGTGCGTCACTTTCGATTTGACCCCACCGACATCGCACCTGCGATGTTGCAACGTGCAAAGCTGCCCTTAGTCTTGCTTGCAATGTACTTTAGTTGTCTTGGCTTCCACTCTTTTAGTGGCCATATTTATTGCTAGCGGATACAAATGATCTGTTACATACAGTCAGGTCCAGAAATATTTGGACAGTGACACAAGTTTTGTTATTTTAGCTGTTTACAAAAACATGTTCAGAAATACAATTATATATATAATATGGGCTGAAAGTGCACACTCCCAGCTGCAATATGAGAGTTTTCACATCCAAATCGGAGAAAGGGTTTAGGAATCATAGCTCTGTAATGCATAGCCTCCTCTTTTTCAAGGGACCAAAAGTAATTGGACAAGGGACTCTAAGGGCTGCAATTAACTCTAAAGGCGTCTCCCTCGTTAACCTGTAATCAATGAAGTAGTTAAAAGGTCTGGGGTTGATTACAGGTGTGTGGTTTTGCATTTGGAAGCTGTTGCTGTGACCAGACAACATGCGGTCTAAGGAACTCTCAATTGAGGTGAAGCAGAACATCCTGAGGCTGAAAAAAAAGAAAAAATCCATCAGAGAGATAGCAGACATGCTTGGAGTAGCAAAATCAACAGTCGGGTACATTCTGAGAAAAAAGGAATTGACTGGTGAGCTTGGGAACTCAAAAAGGCCTGGGCGTCCACGGATGACAACAGTGGTGGATGATCGCCGCATACTTTCTTTGGTGAAGAAGAACCCATTCACAACATCAACTGAAGTCCAGAACACTCTCAGTGAAGTAGGTGTATCTGTCTCTAAGTCAACCGTAAAGAGAAGACTCCATGAAAGTAAATACAAAGGGTTCACATCTAGATGCAAACCATTCATCAATTCCAAAAATAGACAGGCCAGAGTTAAATTTGCTGAAAAACACCTCATGAAGCCAGCTCAGTTCTGGAAAAGTATTCTATGGACAGATGAGACCAAGATCAACCTGTACCAGAATGATGGGAAGAAAAAAGTTTGGAGAAGAAAGGGAACGGCACATGATCCAAGGCACACCACATCCTCTGTAAAACATGGTGGAGGCAACGTGATGGCATGGGCATGCATGGCTTTCAATGGCACTGGGTCACTTGTATTTATTGATGACATAACAGCAGACAAGAGTAGCCGGATGAATTCTGAAGTGTACCAGGATATACTTTCAGCCCAGATTCAGCCAAATGCCGCAAAGTTGATCGGACGGCGCTTCATAGTACAGATGGACAATGACCCCAAGCATACAGCCAAAGCTACCCAGGAGTTCATGAGTGCAAAAAAGTGGAACATTCTGCAATGGCCAAGTCAATCACCAGATCTTAACCCAATTGAGCATGCATTTCACTTGCTCAAATCCAGACTTAAGACGGAAAGACCCACAAACAAGCAAGACCTGAAGGCTGCGGCTGTAAAGGCCTGGCGAAGCATTAAGAAGGAGGAAACCCAGCGTTTGGTGATGTCCATGGGTTCCAGACTTAAGGCAGTGATTGCCTCCAAAGGATTCGCAACATAATATTGAAAATAAAAATATTTTGTTTGGGTTTGGTTTATTTGTCCAATTACTTTTGACCTCCTAAAATGTGGAGTGTTTGTAAAGAAATGTGTACAATTCCTACAATTTCTATCCAAATTAAACGTTACAATCTGCACTTGAATTCTGTTGTAGAGGTTTCATTTCAAATCCAATGTGGTGGCATGTAGAGCCCAACTCGCGAAAATTGTCACTGTCCAAATATTTCTGGACCTAACTCTATGTTTCTTGATACCAATGGCATTACTGTAGCATGCACTAAAGTGTTTCTCTTACATACATGAAGTGAACAGGCCACCATCTCCAATTTTTCCTCTAATAATGACAGTTCTAATGTTAGGACCAATCAGCATTTGTTAATCTGGCTTTAATGGCCAATTTTAGCTGACCACTTCACATCAATACAGAAACACTGAGGCAAATTTATCAATACTATGTTAATTCTTAGACTGGACAATGTGAAAATGTACCAGATTTATCAATGTGGATGGTGCTGTTTCCTAATTCTGTCTAGTCTTACGTTTGCTACAATTTGTAATTGTATCTTACAAAACAGTGTAAAGAAATGAGATCAAAAGTGATGTGTATGTATGAAAACTACAGCTTATGGTACAATGCAAAAAACAAGTCCTGAAATAACTGCGGCGACACACAAAAAAATTAACACTTTTCCTATGCTACTTATAAAGAGTGTCAAATTATAGGAGGTGGAAAAAGAAATGGAGGACAATTCAAAAACAAGTCCACCAACGGCTATAAAAAGAAAAGAAATAAAAAAAGTTTGGTTGTTGAAACAAATAATTTTGCCATTAGTGATGAGTGAGCACTACCATGCTCAGGTGCTCGGTACTCGTAACGACTAGTGATGAGTGAGCACTACCATGGTCAGGTGCTTGGTACTCGTAACGACTAGTGATGAGTGAGCACTACCATACTTGGGTGCTTGGTAATTGTAACGATTAGTAATGAGTGAGCACTACCATGCTCAGGTGCTTGGTACTTGTAGCGAGTAGTGATGAGTGAGCACTACCATACTCGGGTGCTCAGTACTCGTAGCGATTAGTGATGAGTGAGCACCACCATGCTCATAACGAGCATTCGAACACAAAGATGGGTTTGACTCTTGTACCGAGTATAATTGAAGTCATTGGGTGACCCAAGCAGTTTTCCGGAAGATCTTCTGGAAAAATGCTTAAAGGGAACCTGTCAGGTGCAATATGCACCCAGAGCCACGAGCAGTTCTGGGTGAATATTGGTAATCCCTGCCTAACCGTCCCTGTATACACTAGTATAGATAAAGGGATCTATAGAAAAAGTATTTCTCAAGATCTTTAATCTTATGCTAATGAACGCGGGGTCTAGTCCAAAGGGCTTTATATGCCCCGACTAGCCGCCCTCTTAGCATGTTAGCATGACCACAGGGCTCATGATTCACTGCGGACACAGGTACAAGTGTAACCGCTGGTGATGCTGAATTGAATAGCATGTTAGCATGCCCACAGGGGTGTACTTCATGCTATTCAATTCAGCATGACCAGCAGTTACACTTGTACCTGTGTCCGCAGTGAATCATGAGCCCTGTGGTCATGCTAACATGCTAAGAGGGCGGCTAGTCGGGGCATATAACGCCCTTGTGACTAGTCGCTGGCCTCATTAGCATATGATAAAGGCTCTTCAGAAATCCTTTTTCTAAAGACCCCTTTATTTATTCTAGTGTATACAGGGACTATTAGTCAGGGATGAGCAATATACACCCAGAACTGCTCGTGGTTCTGGGTGCATATTGCACCTGACAGGTTCCCTTTAAGTCCCCCATTGATGTTCTTTATACTCAGGTACCTGAGTTGTGCCAGTCTGACCGAATGATCTTAGATTTAAAGGGAATCTGTCATCATAAATTTGGCTTTCAACCTAAATGTTTCCCCCTCTGCAGCTCCTGGGCTGCATTCTAGTAACGTTTCTATACTTTTTGTGCCCCCTTTTAAACCAAAATAAATACTTTATAAAACTGTACCTTTTCGGTTTGAAAATCTTGTAAATCGTCCATGGGGGCGAGCCGTGTGGTGTCCGTTGCTGTATCTTACGTTGTCCCCCCACGCTCCAAATCATCCCTCAGGACGCCGCCTACTGCGCCCGAGGTCCCGTGCACGCCAGGACACCTGGTGACGTGGTCACAGGCACGAGAGTATGGGCGGCGCTGTGATTGCATCGCAAGTGCCCGCCCATACTCTCGTGGGCGCGATCTCCCCTCTGTACGTCGCTCAGATCCTCCGCTTCTCCTGTAGTGGCCTGCTCCGCTCCTCCCATCTATTTCCTGCTGCAGGGTACGATGGGAAGGAGGTGACGTCGGGCTGGCGTAGAACGCTGGAGGCAGTGGGGAAAGGGCGGGCACGAGAGTATGGGCGGGCACTTGCGATGCAATCACAGCGCCGCCCATACTCTCGTGCCTGCGACCACGTCACCAGGTGTCCCGGCGTGCACGGGACCTCGGGCGCAGTGGGCGGCGTCCTGAGGGATGATTTGGAGCATGGGGGACGGCGTAAGATACAGCAACGGACGCCACACGGCCCGCCCCCATGGAGAATTTACAAGATTTTCAAACCGAAAGGTACAGTTTTATAAAGTATTTTTATTTTGGTTTAAAAGGGGCCACAAAAAGTATAGAAACCTTACTAGAATGCAGCCCAGGAGCTGCAGAGGGGGAAACATTTAGGTTGAAAGCCAAATTTCTGATGACAGGTTCCCTTTAAGTCTCATTAGGGAACTAAGACAGTTTTAAAAACAAATTTTTTTTTTTTTTTAAATATTTAATTTCTTTATCGTTCCTATGGGAGACCCAGACATTGGGTGTATAGCTTCTGCCTCCGGAGGACACACAAAGTACTACACTAAAAAGTGTAGCTCCTCCCTCTAAGCTTATACACCCCTTGGAGAACCAGATCTAGCCAGTTTATCGCTTTGTGTTCAGGAGGTCATACATCCACACATGCATTCTCATCTGATTTTTCATTTTTGGAAAGAGTTTGAAGAAAAGCGGGTCCAAGCCTGGACCCCCGGCATGTCCCTTCTCACCCCACTGTGTCGGCGGTGCTGTTAAGGTTGATTCCAAGGCTGGAGCCTTACATGCTGTGCTCCTTCACCATCCCTCCGGGGCTCTGGCTTGAAGTGGGAGCCAGCACGGATCTCCATGCTTGGCATGAGACCGGTCTCCATCCGCAGCCCTTCAGGATCCTGCTGGACCGGAGCACTCATCCCCAGGGACTTGGAACCCTGCGTCTCAGCAAGCTATGTACCTGAGACGTTTATATATGGGGGTCCCTTGTACTTTATTGTTGTGGGAGAGTGTGCTGAGTGATTTTTATGACATTTCTGGCGGGTTCTCTGGCTGTCGCCTGAGAACCGCGCCGATGGTGCCTGCGCGCCGGCCGCACCACTCAAATTTAGGCCCCGGCTTCGCCGGAGGCCTACTTTCGGTTTCACTGCCCTCGCATGTCATTCATGCAGAGGGCAAGCGGCCGTTCTACAAGGGGGAGAGACACTCCTCACTGAGTACATGTCTCCTCCCCTGTGAGTCTCTTTGGCCCTCCAGATCCCGCTCTCAGAGTGAGTCCCGCCCCCTCTCTTCACTCCGGTGGCAGCGTTTTTCCCTGCGATCACCACTGGTCTTGCTGAGGTGCTTGGGAGTCCGGGCTTTGGGATCTGGAGGGCACACAAACCGCTCCGGTGGTCTGGTAAGCCACAACCTCCGGTTGTGGACCTTCTGTATATACTCTCTGGGGGTCATTCTGGCAGAGCCCCCACTCCAGCAGCATGTCTCACACGAGGAGCAAGGCTCCAAAGCTGTATTCAGTATGCACTGCATGTAAGCTCCTACTGCCTGAATAGAGCACCAATCCCCATTGTGATGCCTGCCCTAACCTGACGATGCCTCAGCCTGGAATCGTACCCCCAGGGGTCTCTCTGGCTGCTCCGGCTCCTGTGGCTGAACCCCCGGCTTGGGTAGAATCCTTAACCAGGTCTATCTCCCAGTCTTTTGCCGACTCCATGGGACAGCTGTCCAGGACTTTGCTGAACATGCATCAGCCTCCTTCACAGGGTGCCTCTGCTGCTAGGGCTCTCTCAGCGGAGCTCACAGAGGATTCATCTTCTGGTCCCAGACCCCGTCCTCCCAAGAGGAGACGCAGGGCTCCCTCTCCTTCCTCGTCCCGCGGCTCTGATTCAGGAGCTGACTCGCGGGATGAGGAGGATGCCTTTACAGGGGGCTCGGAGGCTAACTCCATGTGCCCCATTGATCTGTCCGAAACCGACTCAGATGTCAGTGATTTGATTGCGTCCATTAATTCTGTACTGGATCTCCATCCGCCAGTATCAGAGGAGCAACCCTCTCTGGCAGAAAAGCAACAGTTTATCTCACCTAAGAGGTCAAAGAGTGTGTTCTTTAACCACTCCAGTTTTCAGGCCGCTGTGACCAAGCCTAGGGCTTGTCCTGACAAACGCTTCCCAAAGCGCGGTTCTGATGACCGTTTTCCCTTTCCACCTGAGGTGGTCAAGGAGTGGGCTCATTCACCAAAGGTAGACCCCCCGGTGTCTAGACTCTCAGCCCGGACCGTTGTATCAGTGGCTGATGGCACCTCTCTTAAGGATTCCACTGACCGCCAGGTCGACCTTCTGGCCAAATCTGTATATGAGGCGGCAGGGTCCTCGTTCTCCCCAACCTTTGCAGCAGTGTGGGCTCTCAAAGCCATCTCTGCTTCTTTGGAGGAGATGCATTCCCTCACCAGGGAATCTATTCCCGAGATGGTTGCCTTGACTTCTCAGGCTTAAGCTTTTTCATCTTATGCCATGTCTGCCATGCTAGAGGCTTCTCACCGCACTGCGGTGGCTTTGGCTAATTCCCTCGCTATCCGCAGGATCCTGTGGCTTCGAGAGTGGAAGGCAGATGCTTCCTCAAAGAAGTTCCTTGCTGGACTCCCTTTTGCTGGATCCAGGCTGTTCGGTGAACAGCTGGATGAAATTATTAAGGAGGCTACTGGCGGGAAGAGTACTTCCATGCCACAAACCAAAACCAGGAAACCTGTCCAGGGTAGGAATCAGTCGAGGTTTCGTTCCTTTCGTTCCTCCAACTGGTCGTCCTCTAAGCCCTCGGCCTCGTACAGTAACACTGCCAAGGACCAAAAATCCAGCTGGCGCACAAAAGCGCGTCCACAGAAGACCGCAGGAGCTGCTGCCACTAAGGCAGCCTCCTCTTGACTATCTGTCCGCGCCAGCAACGTCCTTAGTCGGTGGCAGGCTCTCCCACTTTGGCGACGTGTGGTTTCAACACGTCTCCGATCAGTGGGTGCGGGATATCCTCTCCCACGGCTACAGGATAGAATTCTCTTCCAGCCCGCCAAACAGATTTTTTCTGTCAACTCCCCCCTGCTCCAAGGCCGCCGCCTTCTCTCAGGCCGTGGCATCCCTGCAGGCCAACGGAGTAATTGTACCGGTTCCCGCCCGGGAACGGTTCAGAGGTTTCTACTCAAATCTCTTCCTAGTCCCCAAAAAGGACGGTTCCTTCCGGCCCATCCTGGATCTCAAGCTTCTCAACAAGCATGTTCAGGTGCGGCATTTTCGCATGGAGTCTCTGCGCTCAGTCATTGCCTCAATGACCCAAGGCGATTTCCTGGCATCCATCGACATCAGAGATGCCTATCTGCATGTGCCAATTGCAGTTTCACACCAGCGTTGGCTACGTTTTGCAATCGGAGAGGAACATTTCCAATTCGTGGCTCTCCCCTTCGGGTTAGCCACGGCCCCTCGAGTATTCACCAAGGTAATGGCAGCAGTGGTTGCGGTTCTGCACCTACAGGGGTTGGCAGTGATTCCTTACCTGGACGACCTTCTAGTCAAGGCTTCATCCAGCGCAGACTGTCAGCGGAGTGTCTCGCTCACTCTTGCCACTCTAGCCCAATTCGGGTGGATTGTCAATCTTCTCAAATCCACTCTGACTCCGACTCAGTGTCTCACGTACCTAGGGATGCAGTTCTAGACTCTGCCGGCACTTGTGAAGTTGCCCTTAGTCAAACAGCAGTCCCTCCAACTGGCGGTGCGCTCTCTGCTGAGGCCCCGCCGTTATTCCATCAGGCACCTGATGCAGGTGCTGGGTCAGATGGTGGCGTCAATGGAGGCTGTTCCCTTTGCCCAGTTCCATCTGCGTTCACTGCAGCTGGACATTCTCCGCTGTTGGGACAAGCGGCCTTCCTCCTTGCACAGGTTAGTGGCTCTGTCGCCACAGACCAGGAGCTCTCTTCAGTGGTGGCTTCGGCCTCTCTCTCTGTCTCAGGGGCGCTCCTTCCTGACTCCGTCCTGGGTGATTCTCACCACGGATGCCAGTCTATCCGGCTGGGGAGCGGTATGTCTCCACCACCGAGTGCAGGGCACTTGGACTCCTTCCGAGTCAGCCCTCTCGATCAATGTGCTGGAAACCAGAGCTGTGCTTCTAGCTCTCCTAGCCTTTCACCACCTGTTGGCGGGCAAGCACATCCGAGTCCAGTCAGCAGACGCGACAGCGGTTGCCTACATCAATCACCAAGACGGGACACGCAGCCGCCTGGCAATGTTGGAGGTACAACGCATCCTTCAATGGACGGAGGACTCCAAGTCCACCATATCCGCAGTCCACATCCCAGGCGTGGAAAACTGGGAAGCAGATTATCTCAGCCGTCAAACCGTGGACAGTGGCGAGTGGTCCCTGCATCCGGCAGTGTTTCAGTCAATCTGCCGCAAGTGGGGCACTCCGGAAGTGGACCTAATGGCATCCCGTCACAACAACAAGGTTCCGGTTTACGTGGCTCGCTCCCATGATCCTCAGGCCTTCGCCGCGGACGCTCTGGTTCAAGACTGGTCCCAGTTTCGTCTGTCCTACGTGTTTCCCCCTCTAGCTCTCTTGCCCAGAGTTCTGCGCAAGATCAGAATGGAGGGCCGTCGAGTCATTCTCATTTCCCTGGACTGGCCCAGGCGAGCTTGGTACCCAGACCTGCTCCATCTGTCCGTAGAGGTTCCGTGGCATCTTCCGGACCGTCCAGACCTTCTCTCACAAGGTCCATTTTTTCCGCCAGAATTCTGCGGCTCTCAGATTGACGGCGTGGCTCTTGAGTCCTGGATCTTGACGACTTCTGGTATCCCTCCTGAAGTCATCTCCACTATGACTCGGGCTCGGAAGTCTTCCTCTGCCAAGATCTATCACAGGACTTGGAAAATTTTCCTGTCCTGGTGTCGCTCTTCTGGCCATTCTCCTTGGCCTTTTTCCTTGCCGACCCTTCTGTCTTTTCTACAGTCCGGTCTGCAGCTGGGACTGTCCCTCAACTCTCTCAAGGGACAAGTCTCGGCTCTGTCAGTGCTGTTCCAGCGGCGTATCGCCCGGCTGGCTCAGGTCCGCACCTTCATGCAAGGTGCGTCTCACATCACTCTGCCTTACCGGCGGCCCTTGCATCCCTGGGACCTCAATTTGGTTCTCACGGCTTTGCAGAAACCACCCTTTGAACCTCTTAGGGAGGTTTCTTTGTTTCGTCTTTCACAGAAAGTGGTCTTTCTAGTGGCCATAACTTCCCTCAGGAGAGTCTCTGATTTAGCTGCGCTCTCTTCGGAGTCACCTTTTTTGGTTTTTCATCAAGACAAGGTGGTTCTCCGTCCAACTCCGGACTTTCTCCCTAAGGTGGTTTCTCCTTTCCACCTTAACCAGGACATTACCCTACCTTCCTTTTGTCCGACTCCTGTTCATCGCTTTGAAAAAGCGTTGCATACTCTGGATCTGGTGCGGGCGCTCCGGATCTATGTGTCTCGCACCGCTGCTCTTAGGCGGTGCACCTCTCTTTTTGTGCTAACCACAGGTCGGCGTAAGGGCTTCTCTGCTTCTAAGTCGACCTTAGCCCGTTGGATTAGGTCGACCATTTCGGATGCCTACCTGGGTTCTCAGGTGCCTCCCCCGCCGCGGATCAAGGCACACTCGACCAGAGCTGTCGGTGCCTCTTGGGCTTTCAGGCACCAGGCTACGGCTCAGCAAGTCTGTCAGTCTGCCACTTGGACTAGCCTGCATACCTTTTCAAAGCACTACCAAGTGCATGCTCATGCTTCGGCAGATGTGAGCTTGGGCAGACGCATCCTTCAGGCGGCTGTCGCCCACTTGTGAAGTTAGGCTCCGCCTACTTCTCAGTTTTTCTGTTTATTCCCACCCATAGACTGCTTTGAGACGTCCCAATGTCTGGGTCTCCCATAGGAACGATAAAGAAAAAGAGAATTTTGTTTACTTACCGTAAATTCTTTTTCTTATAGTTCCGTATTGGGAGACCCAGCACCCTCCCTGTTGCCTGTTGGCAGTTTCTTGTTCCGCGTGTTATCACCGGCTGTTGTCGTAGACAGAGGCTCCGGTTGTTCCGGTTCTTGCTCTGTTTTTACTTGTGGGTGGCTATTCTCCTTCAGCTTTTGCACTAAACTGGCTAGATCTGGTTCTCCAGGGGGTGTATAAGCTCAGAGGGAGGAGCTACACTTTTGAGTGTAGTACTTTGTGTGTCCTCCGGAGGCAGAAGCTATACACCCAATGTCTGGGTCTCCCAATACGGAACTATAAGGCTAAGTTCACATTTCCGCTAAAATGTATCAGTCACAATCCGCTGCTCTTGTAAACAACGGAATCCGTTTAGCGGATTCCGTTGCTCCCATAGACTTGTATGAGCAGCGGATTGTGACTGATGATGCTGCGTTGCACCCTCCGCCCAACTGATCAGTCGTGGAACGACTGACCGCCGGGCGGGAGGAACGCAGCATGTAACGTTTTTTGAGCAGCGAGATCCGTCGGATTTCGCTGCGCATGCTCTCTTGCTCCCTGCACACGTCACCAGCTTTGGTTGGTTACCCGATATTTACCCTGGTTACGGTGCAAGGAGCCAGCGCTTAGCGGAGTAGGCCCGTAACCAAGGTAAATATCGGGTAACCAAGGTAAACATCGGGTGCTTTGCTACCCGATATTTAGTCTGGTTACGTGTGCAGGGAGGCCGACACTTCCCCGCTCGGCCCCGCCCCCTCCTGCACATGTGTGTATACACACACACACACACACACCTGTCCCCAGCCATGCAAACAAGCACTGCCACTGACATCCTCAGCGCCTGGCCCCGCCCCCCGCTCGGCTCCGCCCGCTCCCGCACTTTGCATGTGCACACACAAACATACATACATGCACACACACTCACTCACACATACACTCACCTGTCCCCAGCCATGCAGACCGCAGCACTGCCACTGACCTGCTCGGCTCCGCCCCCTCCCGCATTCAGCATGTGTATATATACACACACACACTCACTCACTCACTCACTCACTCACTCGCACGTCCTCAGTGCCATGGCCCCGCTCGCCCCCCCCCCCCGAACTCCGCCCCCCGCACACAACGGAATCCGACAAAGAATTCTGTTCTTTGTCATCCGTTGTACAGCGTTGAACAGCGCATCAGTCACATGCGTCAAGCGACGCATGTGATTGATACAAAACAACGGAAATGTGAACTTAGCCTAAGAAAAAGAATTTACGGTAAGTAAACAAAATTCTCTTTTTAAAATCCCGACCCTCTTTTTCAACTTTAAAAAAAACAAACATGTTTGGTAACTCTTAAATCCAAAAAAGTACATCCTATCAAAAGATAAAATTAATTAACCCAATTGGTGAATGACTAGGAAAAAAGAAATCAACACTAGAATTGCGGGATGTCATTTCTGCAACGTGGCAAAAAAGTGCGATAATAAACAGTCAACACAGTAGTATCTACCCCAAAATGGTAACGATAACTTTTTCTGTTCATACGTTAAAAACCAGGCAGGTGTTGGAAAATGGTGTGTTTTTTTTTTTTTTTTTTTTTTTTTAAGTTTCCAATTTTTCTTTTTCCCTCTGTCACTTAGAAAATGTTTGCAATTACCAATCATGGAATATGGTTGGATGAATTTTACCGCACAAAGAAATTGCTGCTTTTTGCATAATTTTACCACTTTTTTTTACTTTTTTTTTCTTTTCATTCATTTTACAGCACTTTGGTAAAATTATGGTAATTGTCAAATTCAAAAGTACAAAATTCAAATCTTTTGTCTCGTGAAAATCTCCATGTCGGCAGGGGTTAAGCTGGATGAGTATGCTGTAATTTGCTTATGTTGACTTTCTTCCCTTCTCCACAGGCCTGCATTATATAGAAAGGCTCCTTTCCATCTGTCTTAGTATTGTGAAGGGATAAGCTGAAAGACTAATTTTTTTTGTTGTTGTTCAGTCACATTCTACAGGGAAGTGTGCAGCAAATGCCAGTCATTCCACCTGCTCGTTTACCACCAGAATGCCATAGTGCAAAGTTTGAAGACGCACCTACAAGTGAAGAATAGCCTTGCCTACCAGCCTCTGCTTGAGTATGTACAGGTCATAACAACATATTCTATAACTGTGGGATCCAATCTTGTTCTATATGTAAAATTGACATGGCACTGCTCCCTTAAAGGGAACTTGTCAGCAGGATTTCACACCCTAAACTATTTATATGTGCATGTAGCTTTTTCAAAGACAAGTCCAGCAATATCTTTACATGACCAGTTATTTCCTTTGTTATTGAGAAATTAGAGTTTTAATTGATAGGCAAACTAGGCTGTAGATCTGAAACCTTTGTCGCTCCAGCTCTACTCCCCACCCAGCGCTGCCTCTTCTTGCTTGACTGACAGCCTATGTGCTGTGTGATGTCAGGCAATGGAGCCGCCAGTCAAGTAGGCGTCGGCATATTTAGGGAATAGAACTGGAGTGACAGAGGCTTCAGGTCTACAGTGTAAGTTGGATATTGATTAAAATCCCGATTCTCAGTAACTGATGAACAGACTGGTGATGTAAAGGTCATGCTGGACCTGGCTTTTGTTAGAGCTACCTGCACATATTAAGTTTGGGGTATGAAATCCTGTGACAGGTTCCCTCTAAGGCCCATATGAGCTACTGCTAATTGCTATTATCTAACAGCAGCTATATGTTTATAGACCTGTCTGGGTCAGTCAGTTCCTTTTTTGCTTGTTCTGAATCAGATGAAGCTACTAAATGAGGAAATATAGAGCGGGGCCTCTGCTCATTACCTTTTTATATCTGCGGAAGAACGAAGAGCCACTGAGCTAGAGATGAACTGGACTCTGTATGGGCATGTACCCACAGTAACGTCTCTGGTGGGCAAAATGTGGCTGGTGCAGCCTAGCATAATGATATCGGGCGATCGCAAGCGCTGTCTGACACTAGACCTGTGCCACTTATTGAAATGTGTGGCCTGGCCTTAGTTTGTTTTAAAGCAATTGTTGGCGTTAAAGGGTTCCTTACTACCGTTTCTAAACTGCCGAAGGGAAAGATTAGTTATAAGAGAGAGTTACCAGCTGAGCGCCCACTAATCCAATGGCTCCTCTCTGGGACCAGGAGTGATGACATCACAACCATACAGTCACCTGACCACAGAGGTCCCTGATAGGCTGCAGGGTCCAGTGCCTGATGGATGGTCGTCATTCTATCACCTTCTGGTAGTGGAACTGGATAGTTGAACTTTGGACTGGTGAATACCAGTTCTTTATTTTATAGGGATCACTTCATTCAGTTTGAAAGTGTGATTATAATCCGCTGATTTGCTATACATCCTTCTGCACAACTTTATTCTCTCCCCAATCACCTGAAAATGTGCCCCTTTGTGGTAATTATATATTGCTGTTAATAGAAATCGTTGCATTGTGCGCTCAAGTCCTCTCCTCCCAATCCTGTACCTATGTTGTATGCTCAGACTATGCAGCTTCATTGTAATGTTTCTCCTCCCATCTAGTCTGGTGGTCCAGCTGGCTCGAGATCTTCAGGCTGATTTCTACCCTCATTTTCAAGATTTCTTTAAAGTGGTTTCTTCCTTGCTTGATACAAAGGATACTGAACAAATAGAATGGGCGTTTACATCCTTGTCTTACCTGTACAAGTACCTGTGGAGAATGATGGTGAAGGACATGCCAGTAATCTACAGGTATGTACCAAAGACTACTGCCACTTTAGGTAATGTAGCGCAACGTAATAGCTAATTTATTAATTAACATTGTGGAATTGCTTTTTTTTTCTAATGCATTTTAACCCATCATTTCTTGCTTTTGACACTACTCCTTGCTTCATCCAGTCTGTAGTTTCTGGGGAGAAAAAAGAATTTGGGTATACAATAATGGCAAGAACTATATCTGCAATGATCTGGTTTAAGAAATTTATTTTTTTTTATAATTAGAAAAGTGACTTGGTGCCACTATCATTGTGGTCTCTCTACAGACTTTGTCAGGTTTGCTGAGACAGAGAGCGGGTTGGAGAGTAGAGTTGCCAATGCAGTTCTTGATGGCACAGAACTCTTTGGGCAGCTTATGATCGGTCTCCTTCCATGTCTGAGGTCTTATTGAGTATGGGTACTTTCACACTTGCGTTAATTACCTTCAGACACAATCCGCCCTTTTGGAAAACAGCGGAATCCATTAACGGATTCCGCTGTTTCCCATGGACTTGTATGGATGACGGATTGTGCCAAAAGTACCTGCGTTGCTTCTGCTGGCCGACACTGCGTTGCTTCCGCCAGCGGAAGGAACGCAGCATGTAACGTTTTTTGAGCGGCAGAATCCTATTTTCTTTGTCGCTCTATTGGGAGACCCAGACAATTGGGTGTATAGGCTATGCCTCCGGAGGCCGCACAAAGTATTACACTCAAAAGTGTTAAGCCCCTCCCCTTCTGCCTATACACCCCCCGTGCTCCCACGGGCTCCTCAGTTTTTTGCTTTGTGCGAAGGAGGTCAGACACGCACGCACAGCTCCACAGATTGGTCAGCAGCAGCTGCTGACCATGTCGGATGGAAGAAAAGTGGGCCCATATAGGGCCCGCAGCATGCTCCCTTCTCACCCCACTCTTGTCGGCGGTGTTGTAAGGTTGAGGTATCCATTGCAGGTACGGAGGCTGGAGCCCACATGCTGTTTTCCTTCCCCATCCCCCTCAGGGCTCTGGTGGAAGTGGGATCCTATCGGTCTCCAGGCACAGGAGACCGTGCTTCATCCACAACTCCTGTGGAGCCTGCTGGATAGGAGCCGGGTATCGTTCAGAGACATGGCCCTGCTACTTGGAGGTACGCTGTGTCCCCGTGGGGACCGCGCACAGCAACACTCCAGCTTTGCTGGGTGTGCTAGTGCACCGGGGACCGCGGCGCTGACCGGGTTAATATGTGCCATTACACACTCAGCGTTGCTGAGTGTGTTTATGTATAGGGACTGCCGCACTGACCGCCGCTGCCAACTGCGGCGCGGCTGGGACTTGTAGTGCGCCGGGGACTTCCACGCCGGCCGCGCTTTTACGGCGGCCGCGTTTATTACTAGAGTCCCCGGCTTTTTGCGGCCTAGTTTCCTTTCCTCCCGCCCACAGCCCTGACAGGCAGGGGAAGGGCGGGACGCTGCACAGAACGAGCAGCACTGAGGGCTGGAGCATGCTTTGCATACTCCACTCCCCTCACTGTGCACAGTGCAGGCACCAGTTCCCGCTCTTTCTGGGTCACGCCCACTGCTCTCTCCTCTCCACAGGACGCATTCCTGTCAGCTCCTCGGACGCTGCAGAGGGGGACAAAATCTGGGAGACCCAGGCAGGGACTCTGGTGGCCTCACAACCGCTTTAAGCGGGTGGTAAGCAGCACCTGTGGTGCTAGCCCCATTGTGCAGTAGTGTAACATTATATGTTTATTTTACACCGTATAGTGCACAGTTGATTTCTGGCTATATACCCTATTGTGTTGCTCAGGGAAGATAATAGCATGGCGCCCACAAAAGGCAGGGGTGCCAAAACACAGGCTTATTATGTTGCCTGCGCCGCATGTACGACCCCGCTACCGGCAGGTTCCACTGACCCTCATTGTAGGCACTGTTCGGCCCCTGTGGCACTTACTCAGCCAGAGCCTCTGCTAGGGGGGGCCCAGGGGGAGCCACCTGCTAACACTGTTCAGGTGACAGGGACGGAGTTTGCAAAACTCTCTGAGACTATGGCTAAGATACTGGAAGCCTTGCAGTCCAGACCGGTATCTCAGCACAGGGACTCTGTTGATTCTTTGTTCCCTGGCCCAACTCAGCTGGACCAACAATGTCCTCCCGGGGTATCTCATGGATCCCAAGCTGAGGGTTCTGACACAGACCCCAGCCCCAGACCGACTAAGCGAGCTCGCTTAGATTTTCCCTCGACATCATCATATTGTTCAGGGTCTCAGCGAGGGGAATCGCTGGTTGATGACGCGGAAGTAGCTGATCAGGATTCTGATCCTGAGGCTGCTCTCAATCTTGATACTCCGGACGGGGACGCCATAGTGAACGACCTTATTGTGTCCATCAATCGTATGTTGGATATTTCTCCCTCAGCTCCTCCGGCGGAGGAGTCGGCTTCCCAGCAGGAGAAATTCCGTTTCAGGTTTCCCAAGCGTACACCGAGTATGTTTCTGGACCACTCTGATTTCAGAGAGGCAGTCCAGAATCACCATGCTTGTCCAGATAAGCGTTTTTCTAAGCGCCTTAAGGATGCACGTTATCCCTTTCCCCCTGACGTGGTCAAGGGTTGGACTCAGTGTCCCAAAGTGGATCCTCCAATCTCCAGACTGGCAGCTAGATCCATACTTGCAGTGGAAGATGGGGCTTCACTCAAAGATGCCACTGACAGGCAGATGGAGCTCTGGTTGAAATCCATCTATGAAGCTATCGGCGCTTCTTTTGCCCCAGCATTCGCAGCCGTATGGGCGCTACAAGCTATCTCAGCAGGTCAAGCGCAAATTGACGCAGCCACACGCACGTCCGCGCCACAGGTGGCGTCCATAACCACTCAGACGTCGGCATTTGCGTCTTACGCTATTAATGCTATCCTGGACTCTGCGAGCCGTACGGCGGTTGCAGCCGCCAATTCGGTGGTACTCCGCAGGGCCTTGTGGCTACGGGAATGGAAGGCAGATTCTGTTTCCAAAAAGCGCTTAACCAGTTTGCCAATTTCTGGCGAACGATTGTTTGGCGAGCGTTTGGATGAAATCATCAAACAATCCAAGGGAAAGGATACATCCTTACCCCAGCCCAAACCGAACATACCCCAACAGAGGAAGGGGCAGTCGAGGTTTCGGTCCTTTCGGGGCGCGGGCAGGTCCCAATTCTCCTCGTCCAAAAGGCCTCAGAAAGATCAAAGGAACTCTGATGCATGGCGGTCTAAGTCACGTCCTAAACAGACCACCGGAGGTGCCGCTACCAAAGCGGCTTCCTCATGACTTTCGGCATCCTCACTCCGCATCCTCGGTCGGTGGCAGGCTCTCCCGCTTTTGCGACACCTGGCTGCCACGGGTAAAAGACCGTTGGGTGAGAGACATTCTGTCTCACGGTTACAAGATAGAGTTCACCTCTCGTCCCCCGACTCGATTCTTCAGGTCATCCCCGCCTCCCGAACGAGCCGAGGCTCTTCTACAGGCGCTGGGCATTCTGAAGGCAGAAGGAGTGGTGGTCCCTGTTCCTCTTCAGCAACAGGGCCACGGTTTTTACTCCAACTTGTTTGTGGTCCCAAAGAAGGACGGGTCTTTCCGACCTGTCCTGGACCTGAAACTTCTCAACAAACACGTAAAGACCAGGTGGTTCCGGATGGAATCCCTCCGCTCCGTCATCGCCTCAATGTCCCAGGGAGATTTCCTTGCATCGATCGATATCAAAGATGCTTATCTCCACGTACCGATTGATCCCAGAGCTCTGGCGGCAGACGCCTTAGTTCAGGATTGGTCGCAGTTTCAGCTCCCTTATGTGTTTCCTCCGCTGGCACTGTTCCCCAGAGTGTTACGCAAGATCAGGGCCGACTGCCGCCGCGTCATCCTCGTCGCTCCAGACTGGCCGAGGCGGTCGTGGTACCCGGATCTGTGGCATCTCACGGTCGGCCAACCGTGGGCACTACCAGACCGACCAGACTTGCTATCTCAAGGGCCGTTTTTCTATCTGAATTCTGCGGCCCTCAACCTGACTGTGTGGCCATTGAGTCCTGGATCCTAGCGTCCTCAGGGTTATCTCAAGACGTCATTGCCACTATGAGAGAAGCTAGGAAACCAACGTCCGCCAAGATCTACCACAGGACGTGGAAAATTTTCCTGTCGTGGTGCTCTGCTCAGGGTTTTTCTCCCTGGCCTTTTGCCTTGCCCACTTTTCTGTCCTTCCTTCAATCTGGACTGGAAAAGGGTTTGTCGCTCGGCTCCCTTAAGGGACAAGTCTCAGCGCTCTCTGTGTTTTTCCAGAAGCGCCTAGCCAGACTTCCACAGGTACGCACGTTCCTGCAGGGGGTTTGTCACATCGTCCCTCCTTACAAGCGGCCGTTAGAACCCTGGGATCTGAACAGGGTGCTGATGGTTCTTCAGAAACCACCATTTGAGCCAATGAGGGATATTTCTCTCTCACGCCTTTCGCAGAAAGTGGTTTTTCTAGTAGCAGTCACTTCACTTCGCAGAGTGTCTGAGCTAGCTGCACTGTCATGCAAAGCTCCCTTCCTGGTGTTTCACCAGGACAAGGTGGTTCGGCGTCCGGTTCCGGAATTTCTCCCTAAGGTGGTATCCCCCTTTCATCTCAATCAGGATATCTCCTTACCTTCTTTTTATCCTCATCCAGTTCACCAATGTGAAAAGGATTTGCACTTGTTAGATCTGGTGAGAGCACTCAGACTCTACATTTCTCGTACGGCGCCCCTGCGCCGCTCGGATGCACTCTTTGTCCTTGTCGCTGGCCAGCGTAAAGGGTCACAGGCTTCCAAATCAACCCTGGCTCGGTGGATCAAGGAGCCAATTATCGAAGCTTACCGTTCGGCTGGGCTTCCGGTTCTATCAGGGCTGAAGGCCCATTCTACCAGAGCTGTGGGCGCATCCTGGGCTTTGAGGCACCAGGCTACGGCTCAGCAGGTGTGTCAGGCGGCTACCTGGTCGAGCCTGCACACTTTCACGAAGCACTATCAGGTGCATACCTATGCTTCGGCGGATGCCAGCCTAGGTAGACGAGTCCTTCAGGCGGCGGTTGCCCACCTGTAGGAAGAGGCCGTTTTACGGCTCTCTTACGAGGTATTATTTTACCCACCCAGGGACTGCTTTTGGACGTCCCAATTGTCTGGGTCTCCCAATAGAGCGACAAAGAAGAAGGGAATTTTGTTTACTTACCGTAAATTCCTTTTCTTCTAGCTCTAATTGGGAGACCCAGCACCCGCCCCTGTTTTTTTGTGTACACATGTTGTTCATGTTGAATGGTTTCAGTTCTCCGATATTCCTTCGGATTGCAGTTACTTTAAACCAGTTTATAATTCTTTTTCCTCCTTCTTGCTTTTGCACCAAAACTGAGGAGCCCGTGGGAGCACGGGGGGTGTATAGGCAGAAGGGGAGGGGCTTAACACTTTTGAGTGTAATACTTTGTGCGACCTCCGGAGGCATAGCCTATACACCCAATTGTCTGGGTCTCCCAATTAGAGCTAGAAGAAAAGGAATTTACGGTAAGTAAACAAAATTCCCTTCTTTCACTGCGCATGCGCATCTTTCTTTCTTTTTTTTTTTTTTTTTTTTTTTTTTAATCACGGAAACTTTATTTTGTCTTCAGCTGAGCAGCCGGCATGTGAGAGCTCTCAGCTGAGCAGCCGGCATGTGAGAGCTCTCAGCTGAGCAGCCGGCATGTGAGCGCGCTCAGCTGAGCAGCCGGCATGTGAGCGCGCTCAGCTGAGCAGCCGGCATGTGAGAGCGCTCAGCTGAGCAGCCGGCATGTGAGAGCGCTCAGCTGAGCAGCCGGCATGTGAGAGCGCTCAGCTGAGCAGCCGGCATGTGAGAGCGCTCAGCTGAGCAGCCGGCATGTGAGAGCGCTCAGCTGAGCAGCCGGCATGTGAGAGCGCTCAGCTGAGCAGCCGGCATGTGAGAGCGCTCAGCTGAGCAGCCGGCATGTGAGAGCGCTCAGCTGAGCAGCCGGCATGTGAGAGCGCTCAGCTGAGCAGCCGGCATGTGAGAGCGCTCAGCTGAGCAGCCGGCATGTGAGAGCGCTCAGCTGAGCAGCCGGCATGTGAGAGCGCTCAGCTGAGCAGCCGGCATGTGAGAGCGCTCAGCTGAGCAGCCGGCTATTGAGAGCGCTCAGCTGAGCAGCCGGCTATTGAGAGCGCTCAGCTGAGCAGCCGGCTATTGAGAGCGCTCAGCTGAGCAGCCGGCTATTGAGAGCGCTCAGCTGAGCAGCCGGCCGCCGGCTATTGAGAGCGCTCAGCTGAGCAGCCGGCCGCCGGCTATTGAGAGCGCTCAGCTGAGCAGCCGGCCGCCGGCTATTGAGAGCGATCAGCTGAGCGCCCGGCCGCCGGCTATTGAGAGCGATCAGCTGAGCGCCCGGCCGCCGGGTGATCAGCTGATCGTTCACAATAGTCTGCTGCGGGTAAAACTGTAAAGAAGAAAAAAAAAAAAAAAAAAAAGCTTTCCGTTGTTTTGTATGATCCGTTGCATCCGTTGTGCCATTATATGCAACGCATCCGTAACATCCGTCACACAACGCAATGCAATGGATGCCGTTCAACGCGAGTGTGAAACTAGCCTTACATTTAATATATCAGAAAAGTACACCTGTGTAGTGATGAGAATGTTGAGGAAAGTGTAGAAATGTTGACACCTCTTCTTTTCTCTTAGTTTGTACAGTGCACTGTTGGCTCATCAGAAAGAGCACATCCGGAATTTTGCAGCAGAGAGCTTTTCATTTTTGATGCGGAAGGTAAGAGCCAGATCTGTTTTTGGTGCATTCTATACTACAATGCTGCTCGGCATATCAAGAGCTGGGTTTCCTTGTTTCCTTGTGTTCCAGACCTTCGCAATTTCCTCACTCTAGGTGCTGCTTTAGTAAAGGACATTTGTTGTGTGGTATGCAGGAGATGTCTGTTAGTCCATGGATTGAGAGTAGGCTACAGATCGCTTTTTAGAACTTTACTCCCTGCTGTCAATATACCATATTTTTTGGTTTCTAAGACACACCCCAAAAAAAGGAGTCCATCTTATAATCTGCTGGAGTCTTGGGGGGGGGGGGGGATGGGGGTGGAGGGGGCGGTAGCTATGGTGGAGTGGGGTCACAGAAAGCAGGGGCGGTGGTGGACAAGGGTGATGCTCTGGGCGGTGCGCGGGTGTCCCAGAAACTCAGTGGTACGGGCTTCAAAGAAATAGTGCCTGGAGTTATCACGTGCACAGATTGAGCTATCGGCTCAATGACAAGCCGAGAACACATCTGCGCACACGCCACCTCCGCGTGCCATTTTCCTTAAGTCCGCTGCCTGAAAATCAGTTAGTTGGAGATGGCATGTGCGAAGATGAAATCTTGAGCTGAGGGCTCCATCTGCGCATGCGCCTACTTCATGCTCCATTATTTGAAGCTCTCACTGCCCGCAGCCCAGCACAGCACCCGCAGCATTGCCCCTGCCCCCTGTTACCCCTGTCCACCACCTACCGGTAAGCTACATTCAGATTATAAGACGCACCCCTCATTTTCCTTCAACATTTTTGGGAGGAAAAGTGCATCTTAAAAATACGGTATATTTTTATATCTTGTGCTGTTATATTGCGAAATGAGTAGTAAATGGCAGAAGTGCTTATATAGTCTACAGAAAACCTAATGTTTAATATCATTAAAAAATAAAAAATTGCCTACTAATTGCAATTCCATAACAGTGTAAAAAATAAAAATAAAAAATGGTTCAGTCTTTTTCTTCTGATGAAAAAGAGCCATCCAAAACTTTAGATGGAAGAGAGAATGGCGACACTGGCCCTAATAAATTCCCTGTGTTGCCCCATGTGTGGTCTTTCATCTTGACAAGGACAGAACCCAAGTGTAGTCCTGTCCCAATGTAACCCAAACAATGCGTATTGTTTCCAGTACTGGGCAACTCTTCAGGGGAGTGAACTATTAGTTCTGGGGAGAAAGAGGGTAGACACGGGTTCTGTAGTCAAAGAGCAGCCCAAAAGACCCGCACATTGCTGCGTGGCTAAATAATGTGTCTGTTTAGGTAAGCACTGCACGAGTAGGAGGGATAATCATTCCCCTCCGGCACCTGACGTCACTGTCAGGAGTACCCAGCATTCAGCTGAACTGTAGGGAGGGGAAAATCTCATGACGTATCTGAAGTGTGCGCCGTGATTAGAAAGCATCACCACATTCGGAGTATCCATAGAAACGCATCCAGGCAGCGCTTGGTTTGGTATGTCAGCTTGCTTAGACCATACATTGCATCAAGTTGGTCTGCATGGCTGTCATCCCAGAAGGAAGATTCTTCTAAAGATGATGCAGAAGAAAGCCTGCAAACAGTTTGTTGATGACCAGTATGATAAGGGCATGGATTATAACTTATTTGGTTCAGATGATGCCAAGCATGTGTGTTTTAGAGCAGCAGTTACATGGCTGGATATCATTTAGTTTCCTATCTTACACAATTAGAACGTATCCAAATGCTAGATTGTGGCTCTGATTTTTTTCATTTGTTTTTCTTTTCTTTATGCGAACATTTGACTTGAACGAGCGATTGGCATCAGATTTAGAGAAAACTAGTGCATGTTGCAATTTTGTTTGGTCCATGATAAAAATCGACTACACTGCCCCATTAAATAAATGCAATTTGGTTTTTATGGACAGCACTCAGACAGAAATTATGCTTGATTGAACGAGCCTTAACAGTAATCCTGCTGATTGCCCCCTTTTCCCTCACTTCTAACCCAACTGAGTCTTTTAGACTCTGCTATATATATATATATATATATATATATATATATATATATATATATATATATATATATATATATATATATATATATATATATATATATATAAAAATATAAAAATATAGTAGGTTATAAGTATGTGTGTATATATATATATATGTGTGTATATATATGTATATGTGTGTATATGTATATGTTAGAAGTGTGTGTGTGTATAAATATATATATGTATATGTTATAAGTATATAGTCAGGGAGGTTGAACTGTAATCTCTTACATTGTAAGGCTGGGGCCACACAGACATTAATGCGAATGAATCACATGACCCTCGGTTCCCGCTCTGCTGGAATGTAAGGCGAGTGTCATGCAACTGTCAAGCCACAGTGATGCGATCCTGTGATCAGAGCACAGCTGTGGTGGGGAGGGTGGGCGCTGAGGTGGAGAGGGAGGGATTTATCTCCCCTATCGGCTCATTTGCCGGCTGATGTGTATATCGCACTGCACTCGGGTTGTAATACTTATATATGTTCTGAGGATTTCGATAGCGTAGGGCAATGACAATCAGAGACGAGTTCTTGGTACAAGCTATTTTATAATGTGTAACCACGGTAGATACACAACGGAAAACACAGCAGTACAAATACACAAAATACCTTTCCGAAACGGAGCGAAGGGAATTCCCGGGGCCACGCACCGGACTCCCCCAGGGAGACCACCAGAGCGAACCCCTATACAGGGACTGTCCGGCAATCACCCCGGAAGGCCTAAATGCGCCGCAGCCGGGACACAAGGGGCAAGCGGTAAAAGTCCAGGAGTGTCCGTACGGGATGATTGTCCAGAGTGGTTACAAACCAGAGAGAACCGGGCAGAGTGCTGACCGAAGATGGCAGACGGAATCCGGGCACAGCTTTGAGAAACCGGGTAAGGTCCAGAGTCGGTCGGTCGGTCGGTAGTCTTTAGGAGGATCCAAAGGCAATCAGGATTAGCAGCAGCAAAGCAGGAGCACACAGCAAGCAGTATACTCAGGCACTGGACTAGGCTTAGAGGCGGCCTTTTAAGCAGCTGGACAGGAAGTAGGGCAACAGAACAGTAAACTCCATGTTAACCGAGGGCAAGCTCATTCAAAAGAGAACTGGAAAACCTGGAAACCTGACATTACTCCCCCCCCCCAGAGACGGCCTCAGGACGGATCAGGGCCAGGTTTGTCCGGGTACCGTCGATGAAACTGAGCAAGTTTTCGGGGTGCCCGAATGTTCCCCACCGGTTCCCAGGAATCGTCCTCGGGGGCGTACCCCTGCCAACGGACCAGATACTGAAGCCGACGACGATGGAGCCGGGAGTCAATAATGTCCTCAACCACGAACTGCTCCTCGCCGTCGACCATCACAGGTGGAGGAGGAGGCACAACACGACCATGAAACGTATTAGGGGAAACGGGTTTGAGGAGAGACACATGAAAGACCGGGTGTACCTTTAGATGGTGCGGTAACCGTAGCCGACAGGCCACAGGGCTCACGATCCCGGTGATCTTAAACGGACCGATGAATTTTTGTCCCAGCTTCTGCGAAGGAACACCCAATCTCAGGTTTTTGGTGGATAACCATACAGAGTCCCCTACCTTGTACATGGGTGCCGGTTTCCGGTGAGTGTCTGCCGACCTCTTGTAACGCTCCTGGGCCGTAGCCACAGTGTCCTTTAGAACCTCCAGATTTTGTCGTAGTTCCGTCAATCTGTCCTCCACCGCTGGCACCGAAACCGCAACCGGTGACCTAGGCAAAACAGTCGGATGGTAACCCAGGTTAGCGAAAAAGGGCGTTACCTTAGTGGAGCTGCTCTGAGTGTTGTTATAGGAGAACTCCGCCAACGGAAGCATCTTCAACCAATCGTCTTGGAGATGGCTGACATAACATCGAAGGTATTGTTCCAGGGTTTGATTCGTCCGTTCGGTCTGCCCATTTGTCTGAGGATGGTATGCAGAAGACAAACAGACATCAATCTGGAGTGCCGTACAAAACCCCTTCCAGAATCTAGACGTGAACTGCACGCCCCGGTCAGAGATGATTTCGTCTGGTACCCCATGCAATCGGAATACGTTCTGGATAACCAAATCCACTGTCTCCGCGGCTGAGGGAAGACCGGTACACGGAATAAAGTGAGCAGCTTTAGTCAATCGATCCACCACCACTAAAATGGTATTGTGCCCGCCTGAGACTGGCAACTCCACAATAAAATCCATGGAGATAGACCCCCAAGGGCGAGATGGCACGGGTAACGGTTGGAGGAGTCCCGTAGGAGCCACACGAGGGACCTTGCACCGGGCACACACCACACATGAGTGGACATAGTCCTTCACATCCTTTAAACAGGTAGGCCACCAGAAAAAACGGCTCAGAAATTCCTGCGTCTTCAGTACCCCCCTATGACCAGCCAACACGGAGTCGTGGACCAATTTGAGAACCCGAAGTCTTACGGCCTCCGGGACATAAATGCGTCACTCTCTCAACCACACACCATTCCGAAGAACAAGCGTTACATCCTTCGGGGGGGCAGCAAGAAATACGTCACCATCATAGGCCAGCTTGATGTCCTTCCACAAGTCCTGGTCCTGGATTACTCCAACGAAATTGGCATCCGATAACACGGTCTGAGACGGGGTTCCAGGCACGGAGTCCACGGCGTGGATTCGGGACAAGGCATCGGCTTTCCCATTACGTGAACCTGGACGGTATGTAACGATAAAATTGAATTGGTTAAGAAATAGGCTCCAACGGGCTTGCCGTGGAGACAGGCACCTGGCAGACTTAAGAAATTCCAGGTTACGATGATCTGTGAGTACTATCACTTGCTGCGCGGCTCCCTGTAAGTGGTGTCTCCATTCCTTGAAAGCGGAAATAATCGCCAATAATTCTTTGTCCGCAATGTCATAGTTCCTTTCTGCAGGGGACAACCGGCGGGAAAAGAAGGCACACGGATGCAAGAGACTCTTGTCCCCGGTCCTTTGAGAAAGAATGGCCCCTAATGCATAGTCGGAAGCGTCGACCTCCACGATAAAGGGAAGAGCGGGATTCGGATGTACCAATATTGGCGCTGAGGTAAAACATACCTTGAGACGATGGAATGCTTCCTGGGCCTGGGCGGACCACACAAACTTCTGTCCTTTCTTGGTTAACAGAGTGATGGGACGAACGATCTCTGAAAAGTTACGGATAAAGCGTCGGTAAAAGTTGGCAAAACCGACAAAGCGTTGTACCTCTTTGATGTTTCCCGGTTCCGGCCAGTCTAGAATGGCTTGTATCTTGCTAGATTCCATGTTCAGTCCCTGAGGAGAGATGACGTACCCTAAGAATTGTATTTGTGAGCAGTGGAACTCGCATTTCTCCAGTTTAATGTACAGGTGGTTTTCCCTCAGACGGGTAAGTACGGTCTTAACGTGCTCCTGGTGTTCCTGTAGAGAATCAGAAAAGATTAGGATATCGTCCAGATAGATCACCATGAATTGGTCCATGATATCCCTAAAAATATCGTTAACCAGATGTTGAAATGCCGCGGGAGCATTACAAAGTCCAAAAGGCATCACTAGGTACTCAAAATGTCCGTACCGACATCGGAACGCGGTCTTCCACTCGTCTCCGGGACGTATACGAAGCAGATTATATGCCCCACGGAGGTCTAATTTGGTGAATATTTTTGCCTGTTGGACCCTCTCCAATAGCTCAGGAATCAACGGTAACGGATACCGGTTCCGGATGGTTATCTTATTCAGTTCCCGGTAGTCAATACAGGGTCTCAGAGTCCCCTCCTTCTTTTTCACGAAAAAGATGGGTGCCCCTGCGGGTGAGGTAGACGGACGAATAAATCCCTTGGCTAGGCTTTCATCAATATACTCTTTTAGTGCTGCTAGCTCAGGTGCCGCCAACGGGTAGACATGACCAAACGGAATCTCCGCCCCTGGGAGTAAGTCTATGGGGCAATCATACGGTCTATGCGGGGGAAGCCAATCAGCTTTTCTTTTGTCGCATATATCAGCGAAGTCACGGTAAACCGGGGGTAAAACAGGTACCTGTACAGTGCCCTCCGTATTAGATGTTACTGGAACCGGAACAGTTGGACAAAGGGTCGGACCACTCTGCGGTGGGAAGGATATTTCTTTAGTCTCCCAATCGATGACGGGATTTGTAGACCGTAGCCACGGAATACCTAGAATAATCGGAAAATGAGAAGAAATTATCATGAAAACAAGGGTCCCCTGCTGACCTGGCTTCATCACGCATTCGAGCGGTACTGTTTCCCGATCCACTGGTCCAGAGATTAACGGGGATCCGTCTACCGTCTCCATGGTAACCGGCGAGGATCTTTGCTGAGTCCGGATACCGTGTTTCCTGGCAAAGGAAGAGTCCATGAAATTTCCCCCTGCCCCAGAGTCTATCATTGCAGAGGTAGGTATTAGCTGTCCCTCCCAACGGATCTGAATGGGGAGTGAGCAATGGGTGTATTTCCCCTCTGAGTCCTTCGGTGAGGTGGACATTACCGTCAAGGGAAATACCGCATCCAAGTGTCCACTTGCCTCAGAGATTTCGGACTCTGCGTCCGTGTTGTCACACTCTGCCATGGCTGCCAATACCTTATTTGGGCGATTGGGACGTTTCGGGCAGTCGATCAAGAAATGGTCCGATTGACCGCAATAGAAGCACAAACGCTCACGGAGCCGGTGTTCACGACGTTCGTTGGTCTCTCGTTTTTGCAGAGAGTCCACTTGCATAGGTACGTCCTCGGCCTCCCGTGGCGTCCTGAGAGCGGGTTCTCTGGAAGGAAACGCAATATTGTTTACACGGTTTACAGCTGCCCATTTTTCCTGTCTACGTTCCGTCAAACGGGTATCAATGCGCACACAGTGCTGGAGAAACAGTTCAAAATCCCCTGGAGATTCGGAACGGGCTAACTCGTCCTTGATGGTACCGGACAAACCTTTTCTGAAAACAGACAATAAGGCATTGTTTCCCCAATCGGTGTCTACCACTAACCTCTTGAACTCAGTGGCGTATTCAACGACAGAACGCTTTCCCTGACGTAAGGAAAGGAGAGCCGCTTCAGCGGTAGCACGGCGATTCGGATCATCAAACATTTGCGCCATTGCGTTCAGAAAGTCATCCAGGTGATTCAAACGGATGTCCCGATTCTCTATCATGGGATTAGCCCAAGCCAGTGCTCGTGAGGTTAATAACATGATGATACATAACACCTTTGACCGATCAGAACGGTAATAATCAGAATGTACATCGAAAAACAGTATACATTGGTTAACAAATCCACGGAACTGACTACGATCCCCATTGAAACGGAATGGGGGTAACCTAGGCATACCGGCAGCTGATACGGACGTAGTGGGGACGGCTTCCTGAGCCTCCACTCTGACTTGCAAATCCTGTATAGCCGGCCCCAGTGCCTGGTGATCATGGCCCAGCTGTGCCTCCACATCTCTAAGTTTATTCTGCACCGCCTCCATCTCCTGCTGCAGGGAGTTAATCATGGAGAAGAGCTGATCTACTCGTGTCTCAGTCATTGCCCCAGCGAAATCCTCCTATGGCCTGAGTATAATGTAATACTTATATATGTTCTGAGGATTTCGATAGCGTAGGGCAATGACAATCCGAGACGAGTTCTTGGTACAAGATATTTTATTATGTGTAACCACGGTAGATACACAACGGAAAACACAGCAGTACAAATACACAAAATACCTTTCCGAAACGGAGCGAAGGGAATTCCCGGGGCCACGCACCGGACTCCCCCAGGGAGACCACCAGAGCGAACCCCTATACAGGGACTGTCCGGCAATCACCCCGGAAGGCCTAAATGCGCCGCAGCCGGGACACAAGGGGCAAGCGGTAAAAGTCCAGGAGTGTCCGTACGGGATGATTGTCCAGAGTGGTTACAAACCAGAGAGAACCGGGCAGAGTGCTGACCGAAGATGGCAGACGGAATCCGGGCACAGCTTTGAGAAACCGGGTAAGGTCCAGAGTCGGTCGGTCGGTAGTCTTTAGGAGGATCCAAAGGCAATCAGGATTAGCAGCAGCAAAGCAGGAGCACACAGCAAGCAGTATACTCAGGCACTGGACTAGGCTTAGAGGCGGCCTTTTAAGCAGCTGGACAGGAAGTAGGGCAACAGAACAGTAAACTCCATGTTAACCGAGGGCAAGCTCATTCAAAAGAGAACTGGAAAACCTGGAAACCTGACACGGGTGTAATGTGAGTGCAATGCAATGTTCCTCTCGCACCCATAGACTAGTATGGGTGTGAGTGAAAACTAATTGGATTCCACCCGCAGCACGCTGCAATTATTTTCTCTGTCCGATTAGGGCTGAGAAAAAAAATCGATCATGGGAGGGGCCCTATAGAGTAACATGGGTGCAAATGGAATGCAATATTTTTTTTTTTTTTTCTTTATAAATAAGATCATGTTCCAACAAAAGATATAATATGCTAATGAGGCCAGCGACTAGTCCCCTGGACGTTACTTCCCCCAACTAGCCGCCTTCTTAGCATGTTACTACACCCACAGGGGCATGCTATTCAAAGCAGCGTCTCGAGCAGTGATGGGCGTACCTGTGCCCACGGTGAATGCTGAGTTGAATGCCCCTCACTTCCGGTCATGCGCAGTATAAAGCCAGGTGTACGCATCCTTGCTTTAGACAGGTCTACTGCGCATGACCGGAAGTGCGGGACATTCAGCTCAGCATTCACCGTGGGCACAGGTACGTGCATCACTGCTCGAGATGCTGCATTGAATAGCATGTTAGCATGCCCCTGTGGGTGTAGTAACATGCTAAGAGGGCAGTTGTCGGGGTAAGTAACGCCCTCACGACTAGTCCCTGCGCTCATTAGCATATTATAAAGAATCTTTAGAAACACTTTTTCTAAAGATCTCTTTATCTATGCTAGTGTATACAGGGACGGTTAGGCAGGGATTAGCAATATACACCCAGAACTGCTCGTGGTCCTGAGTGCATATTGCACCTGACAGGTTCCCTTTAAAGAGTCAAGAAAATGAAGTTGAATTATATCTACATATTTTATAATGTTCTATAAAAAATATTATCAAACATTAAATCCCTGAAGTTATTCTTTAAGCACCACTCAAGCATTTTTTTGTTTTTATTTTGTTCAGCGCTTGAGTGGCGCTTTAAATCTAAGTCCCCTTACTCCTGTATTATACTTGTCTTTTGGCATTCTCATGTTTTTTTGGCGCCGTAGTGGTCCACGGGTGCCATCTTGTATCTGTGTGAAAGTCCGTTATGTCACAAGCTACCAATGCAAGCCTATGAGAGCCAAAATGAGGGTCTCATAAACTTGTTTTGAGTTGTGACCTCCGGCTCACTCATTGAAACACTGGACCTGCTGGCAGGTCACAAATCACCGGAGCCCAATAGTAGCTGCTGTAATAACAGATGAACATGGCGGAAAATGAGTATACGACCGGGGTTAGGGGACTTAGATTTAGGCCAGAGTCACACTTGCGAGTGCCTCGTGTGTAACTCGCGCGAGTCTCTCATTGAATCACCCGGCATGGACTCACACTCTCAGTCCAGGAGCATCTCAGCTGCATAGACATACATGCAACCGATCCGCTCCTGTCAGGAGAGTGCGAGTCCGTGCCGGATGATTCAATGAGAGACTCGCACGAGTTACACGAGAAGCACTCGCAAGTGTGACTCTAGCCTTAAAGCACCACTCCAGCGGTGCAATAAAAAAAAGAAACCCAGGAGTGGTGCTTTATACATTTTTCTCTGTCATTTGGCATCCTTCCCACTTATAAACAAAACTTTTAGTACAATGTCTATAACTAAAGAATTCTTCCCTCCCTGATGAAGCTGTGAGTTGGGGTGCACTTGCCCCCTCCAGGCGAAACACGCGTCAGTGGGTTGGGGGGTAATTTTCGTACCCTGGGCACGAACGCGGCGCCAGTGATTCCTTTTTATTTCTATCTAAAAGGTATTTATCATCTTGTGATGTCTTTGACCTCCTTTAGGACAGGCTTTTATGCCTCCTGCATATAAGATACATAAGCAGTTCTCTGCATAGGCTATGTAATCTGATGAATTTGTACTGATGACTTTTACTTGCACTGTAGCACTTTATATATTTGATAGTTCATCTTGTATAAATGTTATGAGGGACACTGTATCTCCAGCAGGTTCTCTGCATTTTAGCGACGTCGCTGTGACGGCCGAACAATCCCTCCTTCAAGGGGGAGGTGCGCTCGGCGTCACAGCGACGCCACCACGACGTCACTAAGCGTCCGGCCAATAGAAGCGGAGGGGTGGAGATGAGCAGGACCTAACATCCCGCCCACCTCCTTCCTTCCGCATTGACGGTAGACGCAGGTAAGGAGATGTTCGTCGTTCCTGCGCAGGGTGGATTTGATTTAAATCACTAGTCAGCAAGGCTTGATTTAAATCGGTGATTTAAATCAAAGTTTCTACCTAAACTAGTTCTTGCTACTTTAACATGAAAGTAGATGAAGATTTTTAGAATCACTTTTTATATTACTTTCTTTGTCGCTCCATTGGTAGACCCAGACAATTGGGTGTATAGCTTCTGCCTCCGGAGGCCACACAAAGTATTACACTTTTAAAAAAGTGTAACCCCTCCCCTCTGCCTATACACCCTCCCGTGGATCACGGGCTCCTCAGTTTTATGCTTTGTGTGGAAGGAGGCACACATCCACTCATGCATTCTCATACATAGTTATGTCGGATGGAAGAAAAGAGGTCCCCAATGGGGTCCCCGGCATGTTCCCTTCTCACCCCACTAAGTCGGCGGTGTTGTTAAGGTTGAGGTACCCATTGCGGGTACGGAGGCTGGAGCCACATGCCGTCTCCTTCACCATCCCTTATGCGGCTCTGGGAGAAGTGGGATCCTATGCGGTCATCCATGTGCTGGGACCGTGCTCCATCCGCAGCCCCTGGTGGAACCTGCCGGACTGGAGATTATTCATCCCCAGGGACCGGGCCCTGCAACTTGAAGTTACTCTGTATCCTCATGTGGGGACTGTACAGGGGTCGCACCTTCCCCCCGGAAGCCGCGGTGGTTCTGTCCGTTATCTTTTCGGCGGACCTCCGCGCCGACCGTGCCTGCTTGTCGGCCGCGGCCTTAAATTGGCCGTTTGCTTTACCCACATTTCTTTCATTCCTACAATCTGGAATGGACAAAGGTTTGTCCCTCGGCTCTCTCAAGGGCCAAGTGTCGGCACTCTCCGTGTGTTTTTTCAAAAGCGTCTAGCCAGGCTTCCGCAGGTCCGCACATTCCTGCAGGGGGTTTGCCACATGGTCCCACCTTACAAACGTCCGTTGGAACCTTGGGATCTTAACAGGGTTCTGACGGCTCTTCAAAAGCCGCCTTTTGAGCCGCTGCGAGATGTCTCTCTCTCCCGTCTTTCTCAGAAGGTGGCCTTCCTGGTGGCAGTCACATCACTTCGGAGAGTGTCGAGCTTGCAGCGCTGTCATGCAAAGCCCCCTTCCTGGTTTTCCACCAGGATAAGGTGGTTCTGCGTCCTGTCCCGGAATTTCTCCCTAAGGTGGTATCCCCTTTTCATCTAAATCAGGATATCTCCTTGCCTTCCTTTTGCCCTAATCCAATTCAACAGTGTGAAAAGGATTTGCACTCTTTGGATCTAGTGAGAGCACTCCGGTTCTACGTGTCTTGCACGGCGCCCCTGCGCCGTTCAGATGCACTCTTTGTCCTTGTAGCTGGCCAGCGTAAGGGCTCTCAGGCCTCCAAGTCAACCTTGGCTCGGTGGATCAAGGAACCGATTCTCGAGTCCTACTGTTCTTCTGGGCTTCCACTTCCTTCAGGGTTGAAAGCCCATTCTACCAGAGCCGTAGGTGCATCCTGGGCTTTGTGGCACCGGGCGACGGCTCAGCAGGTGTGTCAGGCAGCTACGTGGTCTAGTCTGCACACTTTCACGAAGCACTATCAAGTGCATGCCTATGCTTCGGCAGACGCCAGTCTAGGTAGGCGAGTCCTCCAGGCGGCTGTTGCCCACCTGTAAGAGGGGGCCGTTTTTCGGCTCCTTTTATTGAGGTATTCTTTTACCCACCCAGGGACTGCTCTTGGACGTCCCAATTGTCTGGGTCTCCCAATGGAGCGACAAAGAAAAAGGGAATTTTGTTTACTTACCGTAAATTCCTTTTCTTCTAGCTCCTATTGGGAGACCCAGCACCCGCCCCTGTTCCCTTCGGGCTGGTTGTTCTTTTGTGTACACATGTTGTTGATGTTGATTTGTTCTTATGGTTCATGGTTTTCAGTTCTCCGAACAGCCTTCGGATTGAATTTACCCTAGACCAATTTATAAGTTTTCTTCTTCCTGCTTTTGCACCAAAACTGAGGAGCCCGTGATCCACGGGAGGGTGTATAGGCAGAGGGGAGGGGTTACACTTTTTTAAGTGTAATACTTTGTGTGGCCTCCGGAGGCAGAAGCTATACACCCAATTGTCTGGGTCTCCCAATAGGAGCTAGAAGAAAAGGAATTTACGGTAAGTAAACAAAATTCCCTTTTTTTTTCTCCCCAGTTTAATGGGTTAATCATTCATATTTGGACACCACTGTTCTGTTGTACTTAGGAAGGAGAAAAATAATCCTGACCTTAATAACAATTTAAATAGATTTATTCAACTGAAACAATAACAACATTACAGCATAAGTTATTTGCTTAACCTCATAACGACGGCCGTACGACTTAAAGCGGCGGCAAAACAGGGTACTTATTCTGTTCCGCCGCTTTAAAGCGGCGGCCCGAAAAAACCCTGTAGCGCCCCCCAGCGACCGAAAATCTCGGGGGTTTCAGCTACCGGGGGTAGCTGAGACCCCCCAGATTATGAATCGGGGTGTTTTTTCTGGACCCCGTTAATGCGATACCGGCGACAACATTAAAAAAAAATAAATGGCTGGTAAAATTGATTTATTTCTCATCTGACGTGATCAAACATGTCAGATGAGAAATAAATATGAGCCCTTAGTGCCCCCAAAGCCCCCGGTACCGGAGAAATCTATCCAACACCCCCCCCTCCGGAAAATCCAAGTTGGCGCCGACGCGCGCTGAAAACTCCCGCCGCCGCCGGCTCTGCATTCATTTCCCTCCGATCTGAAATGATCAAACATTTCAGATCGGAGGGAAATGTCCTCCCCCCGACCCCTCCTCCGGTACACCGGAGATCTCTGGTCCCCGGAGCCCCCTCCGGTTCTCCAGAGCCGCCCCCCCCCCCCTCCGGAGCGTGGAAGATGGCGGCGCACAGCGCGCGGCCGCATTCATTCTGCTCTTTCTGCCGCATGTGACACGTCACATGCGGCAGAAAGTTGTCCCCAGGTCCCGCCGTCACCCCCCCCCAGCCCCCGGTCTTACGTTACCTGGCTGCTGGTGCTCCGTCCCCGCGATCACGCCGCCTCCTTCTTGAAAGCTGGCGGCGCATGCGCAGACAGCGGCTGTCAGCTGGATCCCTGCAAGCAGGGACGCTGACGTCGCTGCTGCACAGGCTGCTGCACTGTGGACCGGGGGAGGGTGAGTGCGGTAATCTGCAGCCACACTCCTCACATGGAGAGACTGCTGTTCTAGAAAATGGGGGGTACGTTCTGTGAGCGTACCCCTCATATTCTAGAATGAGGTTACTGCAGGTCACTCTGCCCTAGGTTGGACCGGGGCAGTGTGAGTGCAGTATTCTCAGATTACTGCACCCACACTGCTCATGGAGAGCTTGCTCTTCCAGAAAATGGGGGATACGTTCCCTGAACGTGCCCCCCATATTCTAGAAGGTCCAGAGTTGCCGAGGGACCTCCAAAATGGATTACAGCGACCGAAATTTATTTATTTTCAATAAATTGGTAAAAGAGGAATGTTTCGGGTAGTTTTTTTTTTCAAATAAAATTTGTTTTTTGTCTTTATTTTTTCTATTACTGACTGGGTTAGTGATGTCGGGTATCTGTTTAGATGCCGTGACATCACTAACCCCAGGGCTTGATGCCAGGTGACATTACAGCTGGTATCAACCCCGTATATTACCCCGTTTTTGCCACCGCACCAGGGCGCGGGATGAGCTGGAGCGAAGCGCCAGGATTGGCGCATCTAATGGATGCGCCACTTCTGGGGCAGCTGCGGCCTGCTATTTTTAGGCTGGGAAGAGTCCAATAACCATGGCTCTTCCCACCCTGAGAATACCAGACCCCAGCTGTCCGCTTCACCTTGGCTGGTAATCTAATTTGGGGGGGACCCCACGTTTTTTTTTTTTTTTTTTAAAAAACGCCTGGGGAGCCCTCCAAATTGATCACCAGCCAAGGTGAAGCTGTCAGCTGTGGTTTGCAGGCGACAGCTGTCTGCTTTACCCTAGCTGGCTATCAAAAATAGGGGGGACCCCACGTCGTTTATTTTAATTATTAATTTTTTTGGGGGCTAAATACAAGGCTAGGCACCCTTTAGTGCCACATGAAAGGCACTAAAGGGCGCCAGCTTAGAATATGCAGGGGGGTGGCACGTTATACATGTTTGACATCTATCCATTCATCCATTGTAGCATTTTAGGCTGTGTGCCCACAATCTGGGTTTGCAGCGTTTTGGGTGCAGAGTGTTTTCCCTGCGTCCATAGCGCTGCGTTGTGCAGTAGAAGCACAGTGGAAGGATTTTTAGAAATCCCATGCCCACTGTGCTTCTTTTCTCCGCAGCATACACTGACGTGTGGCCCAGCTTCCCGAGCCTCAGCATGTCAATTTATGCTGCGGAGATGAGTGTTCTCTGCAGGTAGCATAGAGCTCCACAGCGGCCTGAACCCAAATCGTGGGCATGGGCAGCTGAGTTCTCCCATGGACAACACTCACATCTCTGCAGGAAGGCTGACACTGTGTACTAGACGCCGTGTCACTGGATCATGGCCACATAGCCTAGAAGTGAGACATTTGTTGCTACAGCAACATTTTTGTGAAGTACCTGTGGATTCAAAATGCTTACTATACTCCTGAATAAAATCCAGTTTCCAAAATGGGGTCACTTGTGGGGGGGTTTCTGCTGTATAGGGACCCAAGGGGCCCTGCAAATGTGACATGGTGCCCGCAATTTATTTCAACTTTTCCAGAATTCAAATGGTGCTCCTTCCATTCCAAGCCCTCCCATTTATCCAAACAGAGGTTTTTGGCCACATGTGGGGTATCCCTGTGCTTATAAGACATTGGCATTGGATAACAACCTGTGGGGTCCACGGTTTGTTGTTGTCTCTTGAAAAAGTAAGAAATTTGATGCTGAAGCAACATTTTTGTGAAAAAAAATGAAAATTTTCAATATGGCAACCTAAGCTTATCAAATTCTGTGAAGTACTCTTGGATTCAAACTGCTCAATATACACCTAGATAAAAGCCTTGAGGTGTCTTGTTTCCAGAATGGGGTCATTTGTGGGGGACCTCCACTGTTTAGGAACCTTAGGGGCTCTCCAAATGCAACATGGCGTCCGCTATTGATTCCAGCCAATTTTGCAGTCAAATGGCACTCCTTCCCTTCCGAGCCCTGCCATGCGCCCAAACAGTTGATTTCCACCACATATAAGGTATCGCCAAACTCAGGAGAAATTGCATAATAAATGTTATGCTGATTTTTTTCCTTTTACTCTTGTAAAAAAAAAAAGCTACCTGGTTGAAATAACAATTTTGTGGTAAAATCTTTTTTTTTTTTTTTTTTTTCATGGCTCAACGTTATAAAATTCTGTGAAGCACCTGGGGGTTCAGGGTACTCACCAAAGTTCTAGATAAATTCCTTGAGGGGCCTAGTTTCCAAAATGGGGTCACTTGTGCGGGGTTTCTGCTGTTTAGGTACCTTAGGGGACCTCCAAATGCGACATGGTGCCCGCAATCTTTTTCAGCCAAATTTCCTTTCCAAAATTCAAATATTGTTCCTTCCGTTCCAAGCCCTCCCATTTGTCCAAACAAAGGTTTCAGACCACATGTGAGGTATCACCGCGCTCATAAAAAAGTGGGTAACAAACCTTGAGGTCAAATTTTTGGTATTACCTCTTAAAAAAGTGAAAAAATGAATGCTAAAGCAACATTTTTGAGAAAATTATTAAAATTTTCAATATGACAACGTAACGATAACAAAATCTGTGAAGTACCTGTGGATCCAAAATGCTCACTATACCCCTAGATAGAAGCCTTGAGGGGTCTAGTTTCCAAAATGGCATCACTTGTGAGGGGTTTCTTCTGTTTAGGTACCTTAGCGGACCTGTAAATGCAACATGGTGCCCGCATTCTATTTCAGCCAAATTTGCTTTCCAAAATTCAAATATTGCTCCTTCTGTTCCGAGCCCTCCCATTTGTCCAAACAGAGGTTTCTGACCACATGTGGGGTATTGGCGTGTTCATAAGAAAGTGGGTAACAAGTTTTGGGGTCCATTTTGTTGTGTTATTTCTTCTAAAAGTGAATAAATTTGGGTTAGAGCAACATTTTTAGGTAAAATTTAATTTTTGCTTTTTTTCATTCCACATTGCTTTTGTTCATGTGAAGCACCTGAAGGGTTAATAAACTTCTTGAATGTGGTTTTGAGTACTTTGGGGGGTGCAGTTTTTAGAATTGTGTCACTTTTGGGTATTTTCTGTCACCTAGGCCCCTCAAAGTCACTTCAAATGTGATGTGGTCCCTAAAAAAATGGTTTTGTAAATTTTGATGTAAAAATGAGAAATCGCTGATAAACTTTGAACTCTTCTAACTTCCTAACAAAAAAAAATTTTGTTTCCAAAATTGTGCTGATGTAAAGTAGACATGTGGGAAATGTTATTTATTAACTATTTTGTGTCACAGAAATCTCTGGTTTAACTGTATAAAAATTCAAAAGTTGAAAATTGCTAAATTTTCAAAATTTTTGCCAAAATTCAATTTTTTTTTATAAATAAACGCAAAAAATATTGTCCTAAATTTGGTACTAACATGAAGTCCAATATGTGTCGAAAAAACAATCTCCGAATCACCGGGATCCGTTGAAGCATTCCAGAGTTATAACCTCATGAAGTGACACTGGTCAGAATTGCAAAATTTGGTCTGGTCATTAAGGTGAAAATTAGCTCCGTCACTAAAGGGTTAAACAAACATCCATGTTTGTTAACTAATTTGGCTAAACAAAATATATATATATTTTAAGAAACTTAGACTGTCAGCCCAGCCGACACATGAAAAACTTAAATACTACTGTCCCTGCTGTCCTCTGTAGCTCACTTGTCGTCATCTTCATCATCATCTTCTTCTTTGTTCCCATTCATAATCTGGAAAAGAAAAACAAGCTTTCCTGCTTTACTGGGTCCCAACCGATTTCTCAATTTAGAATGAATGAGTCCAAAGGAAGAGAATATTCTTTCAATGCCTGCAGAAGAAGCTACTGCTGTTAAAAGTGAAATCATTACTTGAACAGTCTCTAAATCCAAACACTTAAGTGACTTCCACCAGTTTACTGGTGTGACCTTCCTTAAAATATCTTCAGCAAACATATATTTCTTGAATGGTTCCCCCTTATCTCTGAAGTTTATTATAGTTGGCATTAAAGATGGATGATTGCTGGATACCCATGTCATAGCTAACTCCTCTTCCTCAGCACTTAGGTTTTGACCCTGATATTGGATATTGACAATATTTGCCAAAAAATGAGCTGGAGTCGGTGCTTGTCCCATTCGTTTGTTTACTGCTTGTAATTTAATTCTGTCCATGTGTAGTTCTGTTTTTAAGTGTTCACTCAGTTCCTTCCAAATTTCAACAGCATCCACAATAAAACAGCTATTTTTCTGTATTTTGTTTAAAGCTTGAGAGATGGGTTTCAGGAAGCTCAGCATATGTTCAACATTTCTCTTAAGCCCAATGTTGAGGATTTTGGCCGTGACAGTGCCATCTATTTTATCTCGATTTTCTTCACAAAGTGTCATCAGAATAGGCCAGTTTTTGATATACTGCTCAAAACAGTCCACCACAGAGTTCCATCTAACATCTTGTGGGAGCGTTAGCTTGGTTCCACCCATCATTTTCAGAGCTGCTGCAGCAAAATGATTATTACGGAAGTATTTAGCAATTTCAACAACATTAGCCTTTATTTCTGGAACACTTAAGTCTTTGGCTTAGAGGTGCAGCAAATGAGCACTGCAACCATATGTTATTAGCAGCTTTGTATTCCCTCCCTGCTCTTCTAAATCTCTTCTCATCTTGGATACGTTTGCAGCATTGTCAGTGACCAAACTGCGTACTAGACATTTGAATTTGTGTTCACATGTCGTTATAGCTTTTACTGCCACTTCTTGTAAGTATTCTGCTGTGTGTGCATTTCCTGACGTATCAGTTGTTTGTGCAAGGAAGACTTTACCTTCTTCTGTTATACAAGCACATACAATAGGATCATTGTGGACATTACTCCACCCATCAATACTTAGGTTAACAATTTTACCCTCCAGAGCTGTTGCACATTGCTCCATTTCTCTGTCATACACTTGATCCAGCAGTTTCCCTGCAACATCAGCTCTGCTGGGTGGACTGTATCCTGGTCTCAGTGACTGAACCATATTAATGAAATGTGGGTTCTCAGTCAGACGGAAAGAAGAGTTCATTGCATAAATAAACTGGGCAATTTTTTCATCAATCAACTCTTTTTCTAATCTGCTAGTTCTTATCACAAACCTATCTATGGTGGTTCCAGGAGGTAAAGGTTTTTTCTTCCTTTTGGTTGATGGTGATATGTGGCTGTGGGTGTCTGATGATGATGCTGCTGCTAATGAAGCACTATCCTGGATGGATAACTCTGAAACTGTAGAACAGGATGATGGTGATCTTGGAGGTGGATAGTTTCCAGAATCCATGAATTCCCCTAAACAAAAAAAGTCAATGCTGTTATTTTATTGTTTATTATACAATTTCTGCTTATTGTACACAACACATCACTGCCCCTGCCCCAAAAGGAATATTTGTTTTTCTTCATAACTGTTCCAAATGACAGTAACATGCAGTAATAATAAGAATATAATTTTTCTCACACATGACAGTTCAGTCTTTAGAAATAGGATTCAATAAAAATGTTTACCAACCTGAAGATCCTGCCTGTTCAGAAGTGTTTCTTTGGTCATCTTCATCACCGCACTTCTCATGATGTTGCCTCATTCGCACCACCAGGCCTGGCATCTCTTTGTTGCATCGTTTGCATTTTGCACGCATGCCTGCCTTACCGATAGGTGAAGGAGCTTCATTAAAATATTCCCAAACTGGGTCTCTTTTACGGCCTGCTGCCATTATAAGGAAAGAATGTAATAAACCTCAGATCGTACACACAAACAGATCCAGACTTGTCTGTCTGTGGCTATGCTGCAGTATTGTGCTGAAAGTTTTACTTTCATTTTCTTGTCTGCTTGCCCTTCCTCCTCCTCACACTCAGATTCACATTCTTCTTGTGTTGTGCAGATCTATTCCACTGCAAACAATCAGAAACATATTGTCTAACTTCTTGGACTTGGCACTGAAGGGGTTGATTCTGTATTCATAGGTTTGTAGAACAATAGGATTAAGGTCTTTTTCTCAACTCTGTTCATGTTGTAATATTTTTGCCGTGAAGAAGAGGCTGGGACCTCTGCGGAGTCAAATTCAGTTTTGAGAACTGCGTAAGTAAAGCGAGTGTCTGTGATAATATAGGAGAGAAACTGCCCACTAATCCTACAGAAACCTCTGGAAGAGCATGGCATTGTGAATGTTATACATATACAGCCTTTATTCTAGTGCGTTAAACAACTCAGCTTTATCTCATGATGGAAGAACCTTTGGATGGTAAAATATTTTCCTCCAAAAAGCAGTTTATTGAAAAAAATCCGATTTAAATAAAACCGATTTAAATCAAAATCCGATTTTTTTTTAAAAAAACATTGATTTTTATCCACCCTGTATCCTGCGGTGTCACACACAGCGATGTGTGCTGCTGCAGGAACGACGAACAACATCCTACCTGATGCAGAAATGATTTTAACTAAATGAGTGACGTGTCAACGAGCAACAATTTTTCACGTTTTTGTGCTCATTGATCGTCGCTCATTTGTTACACGCTGCGATGTCTGTAACTGCGCCGGATGTGCGTCACTAACGACGTGACCCCGACGATATATCGTTACCGATATTGCAGCGTGTAAAGCACCCTTTACTGTATTACTACGAACCGTTTCTTAGGACAGATATGAGGCCCCGTACTAACCAGTCTAGGCAAAGGGTGTTTTATTCCAATTGCAGGAAATCTGTTTTTATTTTTATTTTTTTTTTATGCAACTTTTTTTTGTTTCCTGCTTAATCTAGGGCATGAGACCTAGAATACAGAAGTTTACTGAAAATGTCCATAACTAAACTTGCTACATTTAACATCTCTTACTTTCTGTATAGGTTGAGGTATTCTCAGTAATCATGATTATGTATCCTAGTCGTTGGGGTATATTGGGCCTTTACCTATACAAAGCTTAGTTTTAATATCTTTGTGTCATCCTTTTAGTAATACAGTGGAACCTTGGTTAACGAGAACAATCCGTTCTGGGAGTGTGCTTGTTAACCAAGTTACTCGTTCAGCAAAGCCAGATTTACCATAGGAAATCATTGCAATGCAGACAATTCGTTCCACAACTTGTTAAATGTCCCATCCTGGTCCCCTTTTGCGCACACTCGCGCTCACGCACTCTCACGCAAGCACGCACGTGCACACATTATGCTCAGCTTACCTTCCATTCCATCGCCGATCTCCTGGGACTTGCTGCACGCTGGTACGGGCTGTGTATCGGGTTACCATCGCGACGAGGGCGGAACTTCCGCTGCCAGAGCGCTGACGTCAAAGGCAGGACCCGCTAGCCTCTGATTGGTCAGTGCGCTGCCTTTGAGTAGCGGTGACAGCCAAAGTTCCTGCCTTGTCGCGTTGGTTGCGGATACACATCCTGGAGCGGCTAACTACAGGACCTAGGAGGCCGGCGATGAAACGGAAGGTACACATATATTATGCTCACCTTACCTTCCGTTCCATCGCCGGCCTCCTGGGTCTTGTAGTTCTACAAGAACCATGAGGCCTGCGATGGAACGGAAGGTAAGGTGAGCATAATACTGTATGTGCGTGCGTGTTTGTTTGTGCGTGCATGTGCGTGTTTGTGTGGACAGTAAGAGCGGGTCAGAGTGCGGATGATGTACGGAACCGGAAGTGTGTGCGGTGAGGATTTTGCTCGTACAGCAAAGCTTGCTCGTAAACAGAGTTACAAATATACAGAAAGCTTTGCTTGTTAAGCAAAATTCTCGTTAAGTGGGTTACTCGTTAAGCAAGGTTCCACTGTATTTAGTAGGGAAGCATGACAGCTTCTTATATTGCTGATGCTTAATTATTTAGGGTCTGACAAATGGGAGTTAATTTGCTATTATGTTATCAGTATTGCGTTTTTTTTTCCTTCCTTCTGCTGTAATGTAAACTGCTTTTCTATTTTGTTTTAGGTGCCTGATTTGAGTGGACTATTTAACTTCATATTCTTAGATCTCAAGGAACACCACCAGAAGGCTGATGGCTTAGGGCAGCTGCTGTTCGAGACATGTAAAGGCGTCAGAAACATGTTTCACTCTTGTGCGCCAAAGGTAATGACATGTCTCCGAAAGAAACAAATGTGATTAGAGTTTCCAGTGGGTTCCCATCTGGGATCTGATATAAAGACATCTAGTACCAGTGGCCTTATCCAGTTTATTACCTTGGTTATTACAATGCATCTTAAAAGGGTGAACTTGGACTTTGTTTTTCTCTATGGAGCAAAGAACTTACAGGCAGGTAGTGGCTAACTACCTGTCTTTTAAGCTCAACACCGATCTCTGATGGCGCAGCGCAGTCACTGGCCACTACTGTGGGCGATTCTCCTGCTTTATTTGATATCACATCAACAGAGCAGCTCTTCCTCTTCCAGTGTGGGAAGACTGTTGCCAATCATGATATCAGCAATAACGCCCCATTGACAGAGCAGAGGGGAAGAGAAGAAGCTGCATTGTCAACGTGACTTCACCGAAGGCTGCAGAATCGATGGCAGAGATTGATGCTGTGCAGAACTTTTAGGTAGTTTACAACTACCTCAAACATGCGTTATTGGCTTTACAAAATATTTTGGCCAGTTAAAAAAAATAAAATAAAAAAAAATGACTAGCCATATGTTCATACTCCTATCATAACTACTAAGACGCAAGTATCTGCTTGGGAACAGTGTACATTAGACAGCAGGGTTTGCAGAGCACATAGGCTGTACATTTTCAGGGTTTACATTTTGTCCTCCACTTCTGTATTGTTTGCTAGGCAATGCAACTGATTCTACACAAGATAGGACCGATTACCGAGAAAGAAGTGTCTCTTCCCTGGACTTTGGTGGGAAAGGTTTTCAAGCAGTTTGTGGATTCGGCTACATCATATATCCAGAAAGAGCATTTGGATCCGCTTTTTAGTAACATTCAGGTATGAGAACATGGAAAATAAAATAAAACTGCCGCTTATGAGTGACTAATAAACAATGAATTCAATAGGAACTCGCAGAGAGATCCTGGCCATTAGGTCTCTGCTGTCTCCTTTTGTGTGTTTGCTTTGAAAGTAGGCATGCCATAAGACACTGAGCCTTTCTCATTATGCAAAGACTAGTTTGCCTCCAGGATATATGCTGATCGCACACAAAGCCGTTAGCTAACGTGGCGTATGCAGTGCTGTGGAGTTTTGGCATATCTGTAGAGCAGTGTGCCTGTATAAAAGCACAGCTGGCCATTCTGTTCATAACAAAAAGGTTCCACGAAAATGTAGATTGTCCGGCATATACGTATTTTTATTGTTTTCCTTAATTCTCTTGGTAAATTACTTAGAGAACTAGAATACAACCACTTTTATTATAATGTGTGTTTTTTCTTCTTGAAGGATGCCCTTATGGAGGTGGCAGGAAGCATGTCCCCGGCTCGGAGTGCGGAATGTTCAGATCAAATAGAACGGATACTGGATGCACTAAATATCTTGGTAAAACATAGCCAGGGATCAAAGGTCACCTATCCGGAGCGCGTCTGTGCCGTAAGTGCCCCTTACCTCTGCTCACCTTGCTAACCATTCAGTCTATCGGAAAGGGGTGTAATTTTTATTTGGTCTCCTCTCTCCCTAGACCTTGACAAACATTCTACAAGTGCCACAGATCTCGTCTTCTTGCTGTCATAAACTTCTTTCCATTATTGCTACTTTGCTTCTCAATGAAAACATGTCCCTATCGGCCTCGGATATCCAAGAAGCCATTTATAAGGTACATCACATCGATAAAAAAAACCCCTTTTTTTTATTATTCATTACTTTGCAAATATAGTACAAAACATTTTAGGCACAGCACACACTAATTGCTGGCAATGGCAGGCCATGTTCCCTTTTCTTCAAATGCGTGAACTGTAGTAATGAGCTAGCAATGCCATGCTTGGATGGACGCGACTCGGGCACTCGAGTATACGGAGTCAAAGGTGATTCAAGCATTTTTCCAGAAGATTTCCCAGAAAAATGCTCAAGTTCCCTATGGTCTTCCATTATACTCCGGTACTCGAGTCGCTCCCATCAGAGCGTCTAACTGCTCTTAACTAGTATCAAGCACCCATCCATAATGAACTGACATATTATCAGAGGGCTGGCTGTTACTAGCAGCCAGGAGCAGGCAACGCCCCCTGATCTGTGACATAACGTGCCATGACAGAGGGGGAGCAGCACCAGCGTCACACTGAATGTCGTCTACTGTCAGCATTACAAGTGCATCTCAATACATTAGAATATCATCAAAAAGTGAATTTATTTCAGTAATTCAATACAAAAAGGGAAGCACATATATAGAGTCATTACAGACAGAGTGATCTATTTTAAGTGTTTGTGTTCGCAGGAGGATCATGATGACAGGCATGGGTGTCATCAGCTGACCTCTGGCTATCATGACGACCCATGGGCTCTCTCCCATTACATGACGTGGGCGCTAATGGGCAAAATTGACAGCGTCATTTGGTTATCAGCCTTTGGTAACTGTTAGAGGCACTTGATGGCTGGTTAAATGAGCTGTCACGTGCAGGGAAAGATGTGGGCTCAGCTTGTGAGCCCACTTCAATGTAGGGACACTGCCAATTATGTAAATATACGTTATCGGTTGTGAAGAATTTAAGGGTATCAACTTCCTAATTGGAGTTAGAGTTTTGGAGTTACAGCCCTTTAATATGTAGCTGCCTCTTTTTCAAGGGACCGAAAGTATTGGAAAAATATATCAAAAGCTCTTTAATAGACTACACGGGTTATTCCCTCATAAATCCTTCATTAATTAAGCAATGAAAGGTCTGGAGCTGATTCCAGGTGTGGCATTTCCATTAGAAAGATGATTCTGTGAACCCACAACATGCAGTCAAAGGAGCTCTCAGTGGAGGAAAAAGAGACCATCATTAGGCTGAAAATAAAGAAGACATCATTTAGCTACAAGAAATGTTAAAAATCAACAGTTTTGTATATACTGGAAAAAAAAATAAAAAAATTTAAAAAATAGCGTATTTGTAAGCTTGAGAAGTCAAAAAGGCCTGGACGTCCATGAAAGACAACAGTCGGCGATGATCCCTGAACCCTTTCCATGAAAACCCCTTCACAACATCCATCCAAGTGGAGAAGACTTTGAGAGCAAATACAGAGGTTTAGCCATAAGGTGCAAACCATTAATCAGCCTTAAAAGGGTTTTCCCCACAAACAAAGTTCTTTTAATCAACAGATCTTGGAATAATTAGTTCCATAATTCGGTGTTTTTTTTTTTATTTTACTTTATTATGAAATCTTCCTGTGCTGAGGTACTCTTATATACCGTATTTTTTGGACTATAAAACGCACTTTTCTTTATCGTTCCTATGGGAGACCCAGACATTGGGTGTATAGCTTCTGCCTCCGGAGGACACATAAAGTACTACACTAAAAAGTGTAGCTCCTCCCTCTGAGCCTATACACTCCCTGGAGAACCAGATCTAGCCAGTTCATTGCTTTGTGTTCAGGAGGCATACATCCACACATGCATTCTCATCTGATTTTTCATTTTTGGAAAGAGTTTGAAGAAAAGCGGGTCCAAGTCTGGACCCCCGGCATGTCCCTTCTCACCCCACTGTGTCGGCGGTGCTGTTAAGGTTGATTCCAAGGCTGGAGCCTTACATGCCGCACCATCACCATCCCTCGGGCTCTGGCTTGAAGTGGGAGCCAGCACGGTTCTCCATGCTTTCCAGGAGACCGGTCTCCATCCGCAGCCCTTCAGGATCCTGCTGGACGGAGCACTCATCCCCAGGGACTTGGAACCCTGCGTCTCAGCAAGCTAAGTACCTGAGACGTTTATATTCTGAGGGTCCCTGTACTTTATTATGTTGGGAGAGTGTGCTGAGTGAGTTTTCTGACCTTTCCGGCCGGTTCTCTGGCTGTCGCCTGAGAACCGCGCCGATGGTGCCTGCGCGCCGGCCGCACCGTTCAAATTTAGGCCCGACTTCGCCGGAGGCCTACTTTCGGTTTCACTGCCCTCGCATGTCATTCATGCAGAGGGACAGTGTGGCTCCGCCCAGCGGCCATTTTGCACAGGGGAGGGACACTCCTCACTGGGTACATGTCTCCTCCCCTGTAAGTCTCTTTGGCCCTCCAGATCCCGCTCTCAGTGTTGGTCCCGCCCCCTCTCCTCGCTCCGGCGCCATTTTATAAGCGGTTTTCTCTGCAATCAGCACTGGCTGCAGCATCCCTGCTGAGGTGCTTGGGGGTCTGGGCTTCGGGATCTGGAGGGCACACAACACCGCTCCAGCGGTCTGGTAAGCCACAACCTCTGGTTGTGGGCCTCTGTATATACTCTCTGGGGGTCACTCTGGCAGAGCCCCACTTCAGCAGCATGTCTCACACGAGGAGCAAGGCTCCAAAGCTGTATTCAGTATGCGCTGCATGTAAGCTTGTGCTGCCTGAACTGAGCACATATCCACATTGTGATGCCTGCTCTAACCTGACAATGCCTCAGCCTGGAATCGCACCCACAGTGGTCTCTCCGGCTGCTCCGGCTCCTGTGGCTGAACCCCCGGCTTGGCTAGAATCCTTCTCTAGGTCAATATCACAGTCTTTTGCCGACTCCATGTGACAGCTGTCCCGGACTTTGCTGAACATGCATCAGCCCCCTTCACAGGGTGCCTCTGCTGCTAGGGCTCTTTCAGCGGAGCTCACAGAGGATTCTTCATCTTGTCCCAGACCCCGTCCTCCTAAGAGGAGACGTAGGGCTCCCTCCCCTTCCTCGTCCCGCGGCTCTGTTTCAGGAAGCCTAGGGCCTGTCCTGACAAACGCTTCCCAAAGTGTGGTTCTGATGACCGTTTTCCCTTTCCACCTGAGGTGGTCAAGGAGTGGGCTCATTCACCAAAGGTAGACCCCCCGGTGTCTAGACTCTCAGCCCGGACTGTTGTATCAGTGGCTGATGGCACCTCTCTTAAGGATTCCACTGACCGCCAGGTTGACCTTCTGGCCAAATCTGTATATGAGGCGGCAGGGGCCTCGTTCTCCCCATCTTTTGCAGCAGTGTGGGCTCTCAAAGCCATCTCTGCTTCTCTAGAGGAGATGCATTCCCTCACCAGGGAATCTATGCCCGAAATGGTTACCTTAACTTCCCAAGCTTCCGCTTTTTCATCCTATGCCATGTCTGCCATGCTGGAGGCTTCTCACCGCACTGCGGTGGCTTCGGCTAATTCCCTTGCTATCCGCAGGATTTTGTGGCTTCGAGAGTGGAAGGCAGATGCTTCTTCAAAGAAGTACCTTGCTGGGCTCCCTTTTGCTGGGTCCCGGCTGTTCGGTGAACAACTGGATGAAATTATTAAGGAAGCTACTGGCGTGAAGAGTACTTCCATGCCACAAACCAAAACCAGGAAACCTGTCCAGGGTAGGAACCAGTCGAGGTTTCGTTCCTTTCGTTCCTCCAACTGGTCGTCCTCTAAGCCCTCGGCCTCGTCCACTAACTCAGCCAAGGACCAAAAATCCAACTGGCGCACAAAGGCGCGTCCACAGAAGACCGCAGGAGCTGCTGCCACTAAGGCAGCCTCCTCTTGACTATCTGTCCGCGCCAGCAACGTCCTTAGTCGGTGGCAGGCTCTCCCACTTTGGCGACGTGTGGTTTTAACACGTCTCCGATCAGTGGGTGCGGGATATCATCTCCCACGGCTACAGGATAGAATTCTCTTCCAGCCCGCCAAACAGATTTTTTCTGTCAACTCCCCCCTGCTCCAAGGCCGCCGCCTTCTCTCAGGCCGTGGCATCCTTGCAGGCCAACGGAGTAATTGTACCGGTTCCCGCCCGGGAACGGTTCAGAGGTTTCTACTCAAATCTCTTCCTAGTCCCCAAAAAGGACTGTTCCTTCTGGCCCATCCTGGATCTCAAGCTTCTCAACAAGCATGTTCAGGTGCGGCATTTTCGCATGGAGTCTCTGCGATCAGTCATTGCCTCAATGACCCAAGGGGATTTCCTGGCATCCATCAACATCAGAGATGCCTATCTGCATGTGCCAATTGCAGTTTCACACCAGCGTTGGCTACGTTTTGCAATCGGAGAGGAACATTTCCAATTCGTGGCTCTCCCCTTCGGGTTAGCCACGGCCCCTCGAGTATTCACCAAGGTCATGGCAGCAGTGGTTGCGGTTCTGCAGCTACAGGGGTTGGCAGTGATTCCTTACCTGGACGACCTTCTAGTCAAGGCTTCATCCAGCGCAGACTGTCAGCGAAGTGTCTCGCTCACTCTTGCCACTCTAGCCCAATTCGGGTGGATTGTCAATCTTCCCAAATCCACTCTGACTCCGACCCAGAGTCTCACGTACCTAGGGATGCAGTTCGAGACTCTGCCGGCACTTGTGAAGTTGCCCTTAGTCAAACAGCAGTCCCTCCAACTGGCGGTGCGCTCTCTGCTGAGGCCCCGCCGTTATTCCATCAGGCACCTGATGCAGGTGCTGGGTCAGATGTTGGCGTCAATGGAGGCTGTTCCCTTTGCCCAGTTCCATCTGCGTTCACTGCAGCTGGACATTCTCCACTGTTGGGACAAGCGGCCTTCCTCCTTGCAGTGGCTCTGTCGCCACAGACCAGGAGCTCTCTTCAGTGGTGGCTTCGGCCCCTCTCTCTGTCTCAGGGGCGCTCCTTCCTGGCCCCGTCCTGGGTGATCCTCACCACGGATGCCAGTCTATCCGGCTGGGGAGCGGTATGTCTCCACCACCGAGCGCAGGGCACTTGGACTCCGTCCGAGTCAGCCCTCTCGATCAATGTGCTGGAAACCAGAGCTGTGCTTCTAGCTCTCCTAGCCTTTCACCACCTGTTGGCTGGCAAGCACATCCGAGTCCAGTCAGACAACGCGACAGCGGTTGCCTACATCAATCACCAAGGCGGGACACGCAGCCGCCTGGCAATGTTGGAGGTTCAAGGCATCCTTCAATGGACGGAGGACTCCAAGTCCACCATATCCTCAGTCCACATCCCAGGCGTGGAAAACTGGGAAGCAGATTATCTCAGCCGTCAAACCGTGGACGGTGACGAGTGGTCCCTGCATCCGGCAGTGTTTCAGTCAATCTGCCGCAAGTGGGGCACTCCGGAAGTGGACCTAATGGCATCCCGTCACAACAACAAGGTTCTGGTTTACGTGGCTCGCTCCCACGATCCTCAGGCCTTTGCAGCGGACGCTCTGGTTCAAGACTGGTCCCAGTTTCGTCTGTCCTACGTGTTTCCCCCTCTAGCTCTCTTGCCCAGAGTTCTGCGCAAGATCAGAATGGAGGGCTGTCGGGTCATCCTCGTTGCTCCGGACTGGCCCAGGCGAGCTTGGTACCCAGACCTGCTCCATCTGTCCGTAGAGGTGCCGTGGCATCTTCCGGACCGTCCAGACCTTCTCTCACAAGGTCCGTTTTTCCGCCAGAATTCTGCGGCTCTCAGATTGACGGCGTGGCTCTTGAGTCCTGGATCTTGACGGCTTCTGGTATTCCTCCTGAAGTCATTTCCACTATGACTCGAGCCCGTAAGTCTTCCTCTGCCAAGATCTATCACAGGACTTGGAAAATTTTCCTGTCCTGGTGTCGCTCTTCCGGCCATGCTCCTTGGCCTTTTTCCTTGCCGACCCTTCTGTCCTTTCTACAGTCCGGTCTGCAGCTAGGACTGTCCCTCAATTCTCTCAAGGGACAAGTCTTGGCTCTGTCAGTGCTGTTCCAGCGGCGTATCGCCCGGCTGGCTCAGGTCCGCACCTTCATGCAGGGCGCGTCTCACATCATTCCGCCTTACCGGCGGCCCTTGGATCCCTGGGACCTCAATTTGGTTCTCACGGCTTTGCAGAAACCCCCCTTTGAGCCTCTTAGGGAGGTTTCTTTGTTTCGTCTTTCACAGAAAGTGGTCTTTCTAGTGGCCATAACTTCCCTCAGGAGAGTCTCTGATTTGGCTGCGCTCTCTTCGGAGTCACCTTTTTTGGGTTTTCATCAAGACAAGGTGGTTCTCCGTCCGACTCCGGACTTTCTCCCCAAGGTGGTTTCTCCTTTCCACCTTAACCAGGACATTACCCTGCCTTCCTTTTGTCCGGCTCCTGTTCATCGCTTTGAAAAAGCGTTGCATACTCTGGATCTGGTGCGGGCGCTCCGGATCTATGTGTCTCGCACCGCTGCTCTTAGGCGGTGCACCTCTCTTTTTGTGCTAACCACAGGTCGGCGTAAGGGCCTCTCTGCTTCTAAGCCGACCTTAGCCCGTTGGATTAGGTCGACCATTTCCGATGCCTACCAGGGTTCTCAGGTGCCCCCCCCCGCCGGGGATCAAGGCACACTCGACCAGAGCTGTCGGTGCCTCTTGGGCTTTCAGGCACCAGGCTACGGCTCAGCAAGTCTGTCAGGCTGCCACTTGGACTAGCCTGCATACCTTTTCAAAGCACTACCAAGTGCATGCTCATGCTTCGGCAGATGCGAGCTTGGGCAGACTTATCCTTCAGGCGGCTGTCGCCCATTTGTGAAGTTAGGCTCTGCCTACTTCTCAGTTTTTTCTGTTTATTCCCACCCATGGACTGCTTTGAGACGTCCCAATGTCTGGGTCTCCCATAGGAACGATAAAGAAAAAGAGAATTTTGTTTACTTACCGTAAATTCTTTTTCTTATAGTTCCGTATTGGGAGACCCAGCACCCTCCCTGTTGCCTGTTGGCAGTTTCTTGTTCCGCGTGTTTTCACCGGCTGTTGTCGTGGACAGAGTCTCCGGTTGTTCCGGTTCTTGCTCTGTTTTACTTGTGGGTGGCTATTCTCCTTCAGCTTTTGCACTAAACTGGCTAGATCTGATCTCCAGGGGGTGTATAGGCTCAGAGGGAGGAGCTACACTTTTTAGTGTAGTACTTTGTGTGTCCTCCGGAGGCAGAAGCTATACACCCAATGTCTGGGTCTCCCAATACGGAACTATAAGAAAAAGAATTTACGGTAAGTAAACAAAATTTTCTTTTTTTTCCTCCAAATTTTGAAGGAAAGTGGGGGGGGGGGTGCGTCTTATAGTCTGAATATTTGATTATATGAGGCTTGAGGGGCAAAGGGACGGCGCTGGACTGGACTTTACAATGACAGGAGAGGGTCTCCGCTGAAGAATCCCCCGCTAAAGCAACCACGTGAGCCGGCTAATTAACCTCATCAATATGCACTGCTTCCCCACGCCCACCTCTCGGCACTAAAGCCAGCGCACGCTGAGAGAGGACATGGGGACCAGACACTGTGTTACTTGGTACCCGTAATAGCCGCCGGCTTCCTGCAGCTGCTGGGGAGATAGTCTACCTGCTATTGCAGAGCAGGAGCAGCGTGCTGACGGCAACTAGTGTATCAGCACCATTCTGGTGCTGAAATGACTGCCGCCGCATGTTAACCTGTGCTCAGTACAGTTACCGCAGCATGTCATCCTGGCCCGGCCACGCTCTAGGGACCATGAAGTGGACAGTCTTCCTCCTCTAAATGAAGTGCTGCGATAAATGAAAAGCCAGGTCACAGGACAGCACAGCCCTCCCTCCCCCCACCTCTGGCACTGCCGCTTCATTACATCACTGTAATACCGTACTTCCTGGTTTCTAAAGCGGCGGCAGGGCCAAGCTTTCCGTACGGTCTGGTCCGATAAGTAGAAGTGAGAGGTTACAGTACAATAAACTAAGTTCCCCCCTAATAAAGTAAAGTACCGTACCTTAGAGGAAAAAATCACATCACTGTGCTGAACTAGAACTCCATGCCATACAGGACATGCTTGGAGTTCTAGTCCTCCTTAAAGGGGTTGTCCACAACTTGGACAAAGTTCATCTCATTTCCCTTGTTTGCCGCTGTTGAGTTGTTTACAGTTACATTGGTGAAATATTACTGTATTTTATTTCCTACAAACCTAAAACCACCTAAAAGCATTCATTGAACAGATGAAATGAAGAACCTGTACCAAAATGATAAGTTATTGAGACGACTTGGAATAGCTCATGATCCAAAGAACACCACATCCTCTGTGAAACATAGTGGAGGCAGTCTGATGGCATCCATGGCTTCTAATGGCACTGGGTCACTAAGGTTTATTGATGTGACTGAAGACACAAGCAGCCGGATGACTTCTGAAGTGTACAGGGCAATACTTGCTGCTCAGATTAAGCAAATGCACCAAGGTTGATTGGACGGCACTTCATAGTACAGAACAAAAGCCCAAAATATATTTCTTTGTCGCTCCTAATTGGGAGACCCAGACAATTGGGGTGTATAGCTACTGCCTCCGGAGGCCACACAAAGTATTACACTTAAAAGTTAAAGTTAAAGGCTATACACCCCCCCGTGGGATCACGGGCTCCTCAGTTTTATGCTTTGTGCGAAGGAGGTCAGACATGCACGCATAGCTCCACTGTTTAGTCAGCAGCAGCTGCTGACTATGTCGGATGGAAGAAAAGAGGGCCCATACGGGGGCCCCCAGCATGCTCCCTTCTCACCCCACTTGCGGTCGGCGGTGTTTGTTAAGGTTGAGGTACCCATTGCGGGTACGGAGGCTGGAGCCCACATGCTGATTCCTTCCCCATCCCCATTAGGGCTCTGGGTGAAGTGGGACTTGACCGGTCTCCGGGCACTGAGACCGTGCTCCATCCACAGCCCCTGGAGGATCTGCTGGATACGGAGCGGAGTTTCCTCAGGGACAGGACCCTGCTTCATTAAGGTACTCCGTGTCCCCGTGCTTACCGCACGCACACTGCAGCATTGCTGGGTGTGTTAGTGCGCCGGGGTAAACAGCGCTGCTGCGCTTGTGCCGTTACTCACTACAGCTCTGCTGAGTGAGGAGACTTAGTACGATCGGCCGATCCGGCCGCTGGGGTCAGTGTTTACTGCGTTGCGGCTGGGATTTGTGGTGCGCCGGGGACTTCCGCGCTGGCCGTGCATATATGACGGCCGCGCTAGATTACTACAGTCCCCGGCTTTTGCGGCCTAGTTCGTATCGTTCCCGCCCCCAGACCTGCCAGTCAGGAGGAGGGCGGGACGCTGTACAGACCAGCAGCGCTAAGAGCTGGAGTCTGTTTTACATACTCCAGCCCTCACACTAGGCACAGTGGGACGCAGTTTCCCGCACTTTTGTTTGTGACACGCCCACGGTCCGCCCCTCTTCACAGGACGCCGGCAGCCATTCCTGCCTGCACGCTGAGCTGCAGAGGGGAGGCTGGGAGACCCAGACAAGGGATTCTACGACCTCACACCCGCTTTTCAGCGGGCGGTAAGCAGCCCTCAAGGGCTCTCCCCCACTTGTGCCATAGTGTACTTTGTATTTTGTGCTGGCAATACTTTACACTGTACGGTCGCTGGTGATTTTCTGCTATATACCCTCCTTAGATTTCTCAAGGAGACAACAGCATGTCGTCCGCAAAAAGCAAAAGTGCCAAGGCACGGACTTTATATGCTGCCTGTACCGCATGTGGGGCTGCTCTACCGGCAGGTTCCACTGACCCCCATTGTGTGCAGTGCTCGGCCCCTGTGGCAATTGCTCAGCCGGGGCCTCTGCTAGAGGTGACCCAGGGAGAACCACCTGTGAATGCTGTCCAGGTGACAGGGACGGAGTTTGCAGCTTTTGCTGACAGATTGTCTATGACTATGTCTAAAATTCTTGAAACATTGCAGTCTAGACCAGTAACTCAGACCATGGGCACTGTTGGTTCATTGCCCCCTGGTCCCCCTCAGCTGGAACACTTCCTAGCTCCGGGGGTGTCACATGCACCCCAGGGTGACGGCTCTGACTCGGACGACAGTCCCAGACAACCTAAGCGGGCTCGCTATGAGAGACCCTCAACTTCATCACACTGGTCAGGGTCCCAGCGGGACGACTCTCTGTGTGATGAGGCGGATGTAACTGATCAGGATTCTGATACTGGGGCCGCTCTCAATCTAGATACCCCGGATGGTGACGCCATAGTGAATGATCTTATAGCGTCCATCAATAAGATGTTAGATATTTCTCCACAAGCTCCTCCTGCGGAGGAGGCAGCTTCACAGCAGGAGAAATTCCATTTCAGGTATCCCAAGCGTAAATTAAGCACTTTTCTGGACCACTCTGACTTTAGAGACGCAATCCAGAAACACCACGCTTATCCAGATAAGCGTTTCTCCAAACGGCTTAAAGATACGCGCTATCCTTTTCCCCCTGACGTGGTCAAGGGCTGGACACAGTGTCCCAAGGTGGACCCTCCAATCTCCAGGCTTGCAGCCAGATCTCTAGTTGCAGTGGAAGATGGGGCGGCACTTAAAGATGCCACTGACAGACAGATGGAGCTCTGGTTAAAATCCATCTATGAAGCTATTGGAGCGTCGTTGGCGCCAGCATTCGCAGCCGTATGGGCACTCCAAGCTATTTCAGCTGGCCTTACACAGGTCGACACGGTCACACGTACATCTGCTCCGCAGGTGGCACCATTGACCTCTCAAATGTCTGCATTCGCGTCTTACGCGATTAATGCTGTCCTAGACTCTACGAGCCGTACGGCGGTGGCGTCATCCAACTCCGTGGTTTTACGCAGAGCCCTGTGGTTGAGAGAATGGAAGGCAGATTCTTCTTCCAAGAAGTGCTTAACCAGTTTGCCTTTTTCTCGTGACCGATTGTTTGGTGAGCGTTTGGATGAAATCATTAAACACTCCAAGGGTAAGGATTCAGCCTTACCGCAACCTAGACAAAACAAACCCCAACAGAGGAGGGGACAGTCTGGTTTTCGGTCCTTTCGAGGCTCAGGCAGGTCCCAATTCTACTCGTCCAAAAGGACTCAAAAGGATCAGAGGAGCTCAGATTCTTGGCGGACTCAATCACGCCCAAAAAAGCCAGCCGGAAGAATCGTTACCAAGACTGCTTCCTCATGACTTTCAGTCTCCTCTCTCCGCATCCTCGGTCGGTGGCAGGCTCTCCCGCTTTGGCGACATTTGGCTGTCACAGGTCAAAGACCGTTGGGTGAGAGGCATTCTGTCTCACGGGTACAGGATAGAGTTCAGCTCTCGTCCTCCAACTCGTTTCTTCAGAACTTCTCCACCGCCCGACCGAGTCGATGCTCTGCTGCAAGCGGTGTCCGCTCTAAAGGCGGAAGGAGTGGTGACTTCCGTTCCTCTTCAGGAACAAGGCCACGGTTTTTACTCCAATTTGTTTGTGGTGCCAAAGAAAGACGGGTCGTTCCGTCCCGTCCTGGATCTAAAGCTGCTCAACAAACACGTAAAAAACAGGAGGTTCCGGATGGAATCTCTCCGCTCCGTTATCGCCTCAATGTCTCAAGGAGATTTCCTAGCATCAATAGACATCAAGGATGCTTATCTCCACGTGCCGATTGCACCAGAGCATCAGCGTTTTCTACGCTTCGTTATAGGAAGCGAACACCCGCAAGGTCACTCTGTGATCCCGTATTTGGACGATCTACTTATCAAGGCACCCTCTCAAGAGGCATGCCAACACAGCCTGAACGTGGCACTGAAGACTCTCCAGAGTTTCGGGTGGATCATCAACTTTTCAAAGTCAAATCTAACCCCGACCCAATCACTAATATATCTTGGCATGGAGTTTCATACTCTCTCAGCGATTAGTGAAACTTCCACTGGACAAACAGTGCTCGCTACAGACAGGGGTGCAATCTCTCCTGCAGGGCCAGTCGCACCCCTTGAGGCGCCTCATGCACTTCCTAGGGAAGATGGTAGCAGCAATGGAAGCAGTTCCTTTTGCGCAGTTTCATCTGCGTCCATTACAATGGGACATTCTCCGCCAATGGGACGGGAAGTCGACGTCCCTCGACAGGGAGGTCTCCCTCTCTCAGGCAGCCAAGGAATCTCTCCGGTGGTGGCTTCTTCCCACCTCATTGTCAAAAGGAAAGTCGTTCCTACCCCCATCTTGGGCGGTGGTCACGACAGATGCGAGTCTATCAGGGTGGGGAGCAGTGTTTCTCCACCACAGGGCTCAAGGTACGTGGACTCGGAAAGAGTCCACCCTTCAGATCAATGTTCTGGAAATCAGAGCAGTCTATCTTGCCCTACAAGCCTTCCAACAGTGGCTGGAAGGCAAGCAGATCCGAATTCAGTCGGACAACTCCACAGCGGTGGCATACATCAACCACCAAGGGGGAACACGCAGTCGGCAAGCCTTCCAGGAAGTCCTGCGGATTCTGACGTGGGTGGAAGACACGGCATCCACCATATCCGCAGTCCACATCCCAGGCGTAGAAAACTGGGAAGCAGACTTTCTCAGTCGCCAGGGCATGGACGCAGGGGAATGGTCCCTTCACCCGGACGTGTTTCAGGAGATCTGTCGCCGCTGGGGGATGCCGGACGTCGACCTGATGGCGTCACGGCACAACAACAAAGTCCCGGTTTTCATGGCACGGTCTCACGATCACCGAGCTCTGGCGGCAGACGCCTTAGTTCAAGATTGGTCGCAGTTCCGGCTACCGTATGTGTTCCCACCTCTGGCATTGTTGCCCAGAGTGCTCCGCAAAATCAGGTCCGACTGCCGCCGCGCCATTCTCGTCGCTCCAGACTGGCCAAGGAGGTCGTGGTACCCGGATCTGTGGCACCTCACGGTAGGCCATCCGTGGGCACTACCAGACCGTCCAGACTTGCTGTCTCAAGGGCCGTTTTTCCATCTGAATTCTGCGGCCCTGAACCTGACTGTGTGGCCATTGAGTCCTGGATCCTAGCGGCCTCAGGTTTATCTCATGAAGTGGTTGCCACCATGAGACAGGCTAGGAAGCCATCCTCCGCCAAGATCTACCACAGGACGTGGAGGATATTCCTATCTTGGTGCTCTGCTCAGGGAGTTTCTCCCTGGCCTTTTGCATTGCCTACTTTTCTTTCCTTCCTGCAGTCTGGGTTGGAAAAAGGTTTGTCGCTTGGCTCCCTTAAAGGTCAAGTCTCCGCGCTATCCGTATTTTTTCAGAAACGCCTGGCGCGACTTCCTCAGGTACGCACGTTCCTGCAAGGGGTTTGTCATATCGTCCCCCCTTACAAGCGGCCGTTGGAGCCCTGGGACCTGAACAAGGTTCTAATTGCTCTCCAGAAGCCGCCTTTCGAGCCTATGAAGGAGGTTTCCCTTTCTCGTCTTTCACAGAAAGTGGCCTTTCTAGTGGCGGTCACGTCTCTTCGGAGAGTGTCCGAGCTGGCGGCGTTATCATGCAGATCTCCATTCCTGGTGTTTCACCAGGACAAGGTAGTTCTGCGTCCAATTCCAGAATTTCTTCCCAAGGTGGTATCTTCCTTTCATCTCAATCAAGATATCACTTTACCGTCTTTGTGTCCGCATCCAGTTCACCAATTTGAAAAGGGTTTGCATTTATTGGATCTGGTGAGAGCACTCAGGATCTACATTTCCCGCACGGCGTCTCTGCGCTGCTCGGATGCACTCTTTGTCCTTGTCGCTGGTCAGCGTAAAGGGTCGCAAGCTTCCAAATCCACCCTTGCGCGGTGGATCAAGGAACCAATTCTTCACACCTACCGTTCGGCTGGGCTTCCGATTCCATCAGGGCTGAAGGCCCATTCTACCAGAGCCGTGGGTGCGTCCTGGGCATTACGGCACCAGGCTACGGCTCAGCAGGTGTGCCAGGCGGCTACCTGGTCGAGTCTGCACACTTTTACCAAGCATTATCAGGTGCATACCTACGCTTCGGCGGATGCCGGCCTAGGTAGACAAGTCCTTCAGGCGGCGGTGGCTCACCTGTAGGAAAGGGCTGTTTGACGGCCCTATCACGAGGTATTCTTTTACCCACCCAGGGACTGCTTTTGGACGTCCCAATTGTCTGGGTCTCCCAATTAGGAGCGACAAAGAAGAAGGGAATTTTGTTTACTTACCGTAAATTCCTTTTCTTCTAGCTCCAATTGGGAGACCCAGCACCCGCCCTGTTTTCTTAGGAAGTTTGTTTTTTTCGGGTGCACATGTTGTTCATGTTGAACAGTTCAGTTCTCCGAGGCTGTTTCTCGGGTTGAATTTGTATTTAAAACAGTTATTGGCTTTCCTCCTTCTTGCTTTTGTACTAAAACTGAGGAGCCCGTGATCCCACGGGGGGGTGTATAGCCAGAAGGGGAGGGGCCTTACACTTTTAAGTGTAATACTTTGTGTGGCCTCCGGAGGCAGTAGCTATACACCCCAATTGTCTGGGTCTCCCAATTGGAGCTAGAAGAAAAGGAATTTACGGTAAGTAAACAAAATTCCCTTCTTTGTAAGCAATCCAGGAGTTTTGTTTATTTAAGGCAAAGACATGGAGTATTTTTCATTGACCGAGTCAGTCACCAGATCCCAACCCCATCAAGCATGCATTTCACATGCTTAAAGTGAATCTGACAGGTCTCCCATGCCTCAGAACCACTAGCCGTTGTATCTTGCAATCTAAGTTCCCTGCCCAGCAGTCCCTTTATTATGTTGCACATAGAAACAGATGTTAAAAAAAAAAAAAAAATTCCAAAAGTCCGTTTATGATATGCAAATTAACCCTTTCTCTAGTCTATGGTATGATAGTTTTCTCACACTAATTGACCCACTAAGAATGTTGTCATGTTCCTGTGGGCATGATTTACAAGAGCCGGTGTCATCGCCAACGCTATACAGATCTTGCGCATGCACACCACTTTGTTCATTTACATAATCGAGCCTCTGAAGCTGAGATTCCCTGTGCATGATCGGAAATGCAGAAAACGTGAGTAGTCTTCTGCACTTCCAGTCATGACGTCAACGTGTTAGCTATGCAACGCATGACGTCAGTGCCGTGCACCCCCCAGTTACTCGCCAACATCAGCTGCCAGTGTTCACTGCTCCCCACACCCGGGATTTTAGGTGTGGGGAGCAGTGAATATTCATTTCCTTTAATAATGGGCATGTGATCACCCAGGTGGCAGCTTCCTGCAGCGGCTAGAAGACCACGTGTGCCTGCTATTAAAAAAATGAATATTCACTGCTCACCATGCCCATGATCCCACCCAACACTCGATGTCTGCTTCAGTGCTGAGAGGAGAGCTGGATTATGGGCGTGGGGAGCAGTGAATATTCATTGTCTTTATTAGCGGGAACACTGTTAGCCCAATGCCGGCTCCTGCCACCTGTGACCCTGCTCCTGCCTCTTGTGACCTGCTCTGCAGCTGCCGCCCCACAGCCAGGTACAGCCGGACCGTAAGACGCACCCTCAACTTTCCCTCAAAATCTGGGGGAAAAAGTACATCTAATAGTCTGAAAGTGTGTGTGTGGTGTGTGTAAGATTATAGCTATGTTCATACATTGCATCTTTTACAGCGTTTTTGGTGCATTTTTGAGGTCACAAAGATACACCTAAATGCATGCATTTCCTTCCTCCAGCAAAGTCTGAGTGTTCTATTTTGCTGTCTACACTGCATCTTTTTATCTTTTTTTTTGCTGCGTTTTTGAAGATGCAGCATGTCAATACTTTTGCATTTTTGCCAGGATTTTTGAGCCATTCCAGTCAATAGATTTGATTTAAAAAAAAACAAAAAACGCATTGGGCAAAAATTTGGCAGAAACATCTAAAATATGCAGACGGTTTTGTCGCGGGTGCGTTTATTGGAGCGCAAAATGCTGCATCTTTGTGGTTTAAAAAAAAAAAGATGCAGTGTGTGTGATCATATCCTATGTGTACACTGGGAGGAGTGCAAGTGAAGAAAGGAAATTCCAGCATCCAGGTTCCAGATTATTTTAAACGAATTTCTTTATTCCAAAATGATTAAGAGGTCATTCCATATGTATAAAAACAAGTGGTAATTTTCAAACAAGTATGCGTTTCGGAGGATTAGCTCCTTAGTCTCAGACTAAGGAGCTGATCTTCCGAAACGCGTACCTGTTTGAAAATTACCACTTGTTTTTATACATATGGAATGACCTCTTAATCATTTTGGAATAAAGAATTTCGGTTTTTAAAATCTGGAACCTGGATGCTGGAATTTCCTTTCTTCATATTCACACGTCAGTGGGTCCTGCTGATGTCCGTGCACTGGTCAGATTCTTATGGAACTCTAAGTAGGTGAGCTGGTGTTTTTTTCTACTGGGAGGAGTGCGAGGTATGACGTCACATTGGTATATGTTCGTCATGCTGTAAACCTGAATCTCTTTGATTTTAGCTAGTCAAGCTACATGCCCATGTTTTTAGAACAGTCTAGTGAAGAAATAATACAGATCTAATATTTGGGCTGGTGAAGGTGATAAACTGTATTAGTCAGGAGCATATAACAAATGTGTCTTACGTTATCTTAAAGGTCCTGAAGAGTGAGATTTCGAGGGGATTACTTTTGGACTTCTCTGAAAAAGTTTTCAAAATGAAGCAATTTGAACAGGCAAGTATTACTCAGATTTATTCCTCTTTTTGTTCTTGAGGTTTCTCTGTATTTAATATCAATGATTTATTTTTAAAATAAGCCATTGTCATGTGATAAGTAAGTGTCCCTTCACTGCAGTAGGTAACCCGGCATCATCTGTGCACACGAGGCTGTGCCGGGTATTGCTGCTCCAGTGAGTGCCGTTGCCCCTTTAGGCTATGTGCCCACGCTGCGGAAAATGCGCGGATTTTGCCGCGGATTTCTCGCGGAAAAGCCGCGGATTTTCCGAAAATCTGCAGCACAGCTACTCCCCAGCCATTTCTATGGCATTTGGGAAATGCTGTGCCCACGCTGCGGATTTTTCCGCGGCAGAAATCATGCGGATTTCCGTGCGGAAAAATCTGCAGCATGTCAATTAATGTAGCGGATTTCTCCGCAGGGTCCCATATACTTACCTGCCTTGATAGAGACCCGAGTCACTTCTCCGTCCGGTGTACAGCAGCGCGGTGGATCCAGCCAGGTACAGGAAGGAAGAGGTGGGTGGAGCCTGCACGAGCTCCGGTCATGTGACAGCCGGAGCTAGTTCAGGCCCGCCCACCTCCAGCACAGTGAAACCAGACGCTGCCTGACAGTGACCCGGCCGCCGGAAAGCGAGGTGCTGCATGATGGAGGTAAGTATAAACTTCCCCGATCACTGCAGCACTTGTTCTGCATTGAGGATGCAGTGCTGAAGCCATGGTACTGTATCCTCAATGCAGAATGCCTGCAGCATATCCGCACGACATTCCACAGCATGGAAACAGACAAAAGTTGTGGTGCTGTTTCCTGGGAGCACCTGCGGAATGTCGTGCGGATATATCCGCAGGACACTTTTCCCGTGGGCACATAGCCTTAGTGTGTTTCTAGGTGGGGTTCCGTTAAGCTCACAATGACTGCAAAGATAGGCTGCTAAAGTAAAATTACAGAAAACCCTTAAAGGGGTTGCCCTCTTTCAGAAACAAAATGTTCTCCGGGCAGTTTGTGAAAAAAGTAAATAAAGCATGTTTTACTCACCCTCCCTGGGTCCACTGCTAGTTGTCCACCTCAGCACCCAGTATTTGATATTAGCTGCAGTGCTGATGTGAGACAGCGGCTTAGATTGGACTCCGGGGATGGCAAGTAGGACGTTACTTTCATAAGTAAGGGCACCCAGAGGCTTTGATTTTTTGAAAGGAGTCCATCCATTAAGGTAATTCATGTGTTTACCAGGATTTATCCCTTTTAAGGATTGTCACATTTTAGATGTTTGTGTTTAATATCAAAAACGGCAGAATTTTTTTTTTTTTTAACGAACATTTGCGGTTCGTAATGCTCTGTTCACACCTGTGTTGGAGTCTTCATCTCAGATTCTGTCATTTGCTGGAAAAATAAAGTGCAGCATGCCGGCCTAGTTTCCTCCGGTATAATGCCGGCCTAGTTTCCTCCGGTATAATGCCGGCCTAGTTTCCTCCGGTATAATGCCGACCTAGTTTCCTCCGGTATAATGCCGGCCTAGTTTCCTCCGGTATAATGCCGGCCTAGTTTCCTCCGGTATAATGCCGGCCTAGTTTCCTCCGGTATAATGCCGGCCGAGTTTCCTCCGGTATAATGCCGGCCGAGTTTCCTCTGGTATAATGCCGGCCGAGTTTCCTCCGGTATAATGCCGGCCGAGTTTCCTCCGGTATAATGCCGGCCGAGTTTCCTCCGGTATAATGCCGGCCGAGTTTCCTCCGGTATAATGCCGGCCGAGTTTCCTCCGGTATAATGCCGGCCGAGTTTCCTCCGGTATAATGCCGGCCTAGTTTCCTCCGGTATAATGCCGGCCTAGTTTCCTCCGGTATAATGCCGGCCGAGTTTCCTCCGGTATAATGCCGGCCGAGTTTCCTCTGGTATAATGCCGGCCGAGTTTCCTCCGGTATAATGCCGGCCGAGTTTCCTCCGGTATAATGCCGGCCGAGTTTCCTCCGGTATAATGCCGGCCGAGTTTCCTCCGGTATAATGCCGGCCGAGTTTCCTCCGGTATAATGCCGGCCTAGTTTCCTCCGGTATAATGCCGGCCTAGTTTCCTCCGGTATAATGCCGGCCTAGTTTCCTCCGGTATAATGCCGGCCTAGTTTCCTCCGGTATAATGCCGGCCTAGTTTCCTCCGGTATAATGCCGGCCTAGTTTCCTCCGGTATAATGCCGGCCTAGTTTCCTCCGGTATAATGATTAATTTAATGGCAGAGATTAACGGATGACATACGTCAGTGAGGTCTGTTGGACACCTTTGATATCTCTCGTGTGACAGATCATCACCGCTTGCACTTCCGTTTTACTGCTTTTGGGGATTAGCAAAGAAATAAAAATGACTATATGCAGTTAATGATCGAGCGTACAACAGTTCACAGAAATTGTTCCCTGGACCAAGTTTGAAAGACATTGATAGGGAATGAACTATGCTCCTTGTGCCAGTCGTCTGGCATAAAGTCACATTATGCCATATACCTTATTTGCACAAAAATTAGCATTTCCTTTTCTCCTTTTTTTTTCCTTAGCATCAGTTTTTGAAAACTGGACACAGTGTAGTGGAAAAGGGTTATGGCTATGCTTGTCCTAGGTCATTTTACTAGGATTTTACTGCACGCTGCAGCAGCTGCTTATTTGTGACGGCCGGCGGACTTCCGCGCCGACTGCGCCTGTTTGTCGGCCGCGGTATTAAATTTAGTCCCCGGCTTCAATTGCGGCCTAGTAGCAAAACTCCCGCCCCCGGGCCTGTCTATCAGCGATAAGGGCGGGACTGCCGACCTGACGTCGGCTGTGAGGACCAGGGCATCCTGTATGTTCCTCCCCCCCTCACTGATCACTGTGGGGACTCCAGATTCCCGCACTTTTCTAACGCCGCCCACGGCTTCTCCCCTCCCCTGAGAGCTCCGGCAGCCATTTCTTTGGCATTCTGCCTGTGGAAGATTTCCTGGAAAGAGCTCTGCAACGCTGGGAGACCTAGGCAGGGAATCTGGAGGACACACACTCCGCTTTTTAGCGGTCGGTAAGCCACACATAGAGTTACTATATATATTTATATATTTCTGTTCGGTCGGGCTGTATACCCTTCCCATATACCCTCAGTGATCACTCTCCTAGGAGACAACAGCATGTCGTCCACAAGGAGCAAGGGGGCCAAGACACAGGGTTATTTCTTTGTCGCTCCATTGGGAGACCCAGACAATTGGGTGTATAGCTTCTGCCTCCGGAGGCCACACAAAGTATTACACTTAAAAGTGTAAACCCCTCCCCTCTGCCTATACACCCCCCCGTGCATCACGGGCTCCTCAGTTTTTATGCTTTGTGCGAAGGAGGCACACATGCACGCATAGCTCCACAATTTAGTCAGCAGCAGCTGCTGACTATATCGGATGGAAGAAAAGAGGGCCCATAACAGGGCCCCCGGCATGCTCCCTTCTCACCCCACTCTGGTCGGCGGTGCTGTTAAGGTTGAGGTACCCATTGCGGGTACATAGGCAGGAGACACATGCTGTTTTCCTTCCCCATCCCTTAGGGGCTCTGGGTGAAGTGGGATCCTAACCGGTCACCAGGCACTGGGACCGTGCTCCCTCCGCAGCCCCTGGGGGAATCTGCTGGACAGGAGACCGGGTATCGTCAGGGACAAGGCCCTGCTCCTCTGAGGTACTCTGTGTCCCCTTGGGGACGGCGCATAGAGCGCCTGTGTTATGGACGCTGCAGCAGCTGCTGGGTGTGTTGGTGCGCCGGGACTACCGCGCTGACCGCGCTTGTTTGCCGGCCGCGCTTATACTTTACTCCCCGGCTTTTGCGGCCTAGTACCGCATACTCCCGCCCCCGGGCCTGCCAGTCAGGGGTAAGGGCGGGACGCTGCACTGGACGTCAGCGCTGAGAGCTGGAGCATACTGAGAGATGCTCCTCCCCCCTCACTGAGCACCGTGGGGCACCAGGTACCCGCACTTTCTGAGGCACGCCCACGGCTCCCTCCTCCTCTCAGAACGCTGGCAGCCATTCCTATCAGCACTTCTGACGCTGGAGAACTTCAGAGGGGAGACAACACCGAGCTCCACAGCTCTGGGAGGCCCAGGCAGGGAATCTGGTGGTCACACAACTGCTGCAGGCGGTCGGTAAGCCGCACCTGTCACTAGGTGCTGGCCCCCCTGGGTGCCGAAGTGTATATTTATATGATTATATTGTATACATTTACTCTGTACGGCCGCACTGTTGCTTTGGCTATATACTTTCTCTGATTGCTCTAAGAGGAGACAACAGCATGTCGTCCGCAAAAAGCAAGGGTGCCAAGGCACAGGCTTACTTTGCAACCTGTACCTCATGTGCGGCTATGCTACCTGCAGGTTCCACCTACCCTCATTGTGTGCAATGTTCGGCCCCTGTGACACTCACTCAGCCGGAGCCTCTGCCACTGGTGGGACCCCCGGCCCAGGTGGAACCACCTGCTGCCACTGTCCAGGTGACAGGGACAGAGTTTGCAGTATTCGCTGACAAACTGTCTGAGTCTATGGATAAATGGTCTGCTAAGATACTAGAAGCTTTGCAGTCCAGACTGGTAACACAGGCCCCGGGCACAGTTGAATCATTGACCCCAGGCCCCCCTCGGTTGGAGCAGCAAAGTGCTCCTGGGGCGACTCATAGGTCCCACGGTGAGGAATCCGACATGGACCGCAGTCCCAGACCGGCTAAGCGGGCTCGCTGGGAGCTTCCCTCGACTTCATCACACTGTTCAGGGTCTCAGCATGAGGACTCTCTGGAGGATGAAGCGGATGGGGCAGATCAGGGCTCTGATCCTGACACCGCTCTCAACCTTGATACACCTGAAGGGGACGCCATAGTAAACGACCTTATAGCGTCTATCAATCAGGTGTTGGATCTTTCTCCTCCAGCTCCTCCGATTGAGGAGTCAGCTTCTCAGCAGGAGAAATTCCGTTTTAGGTTTCCCAAACGTACACGGAGTGGGTTTCTTGATCACTCCGACTTCATAGATACAGTCCAGAAACACCGAGCTTTTCCGGATAAGCGCTTTACTAAGCGCCTTAATGACACACGTTATCCCTTCCCCCCTGACGTAGTCAAGGGTTGGGCTCAGTGTCCCAAGGTGGATCCTCCAGTCTCTAGACTGGCGGCTAGATCCATAGTTGCAGTGGCAGATGGTGCATCACTCAAGGATGCCACTGACAGGCAGATAGAGCTCCTGATGAAATCCATCTATGAAGCTATTGGCGCGTCCTTTGCTCCGGCATTCGCAGCCGTATGGGCACTACAAGCTATCTCAGCTTGCCAGTCTGAGATTAATGCAGTCACACGTGCCTCTACTCCGCAGGTTGTGTCCTTAACCTCTCAGGCGTCGGCGTTTGCGTCCTACGCCATGAATGCTGTCCTGGACTCTGCGAGCCGTACGGTGGTAGCATCCGCCAATTCGGTGGCAGTCCGCAGGGCCATGTGGCTACGTGAATGGAAGGCAGACTCTGCTTCCAAAAAGTTCTTAACCGGGTTGCCATTTTCTGGCGACCGCCTGTTTGGCGAGCGATTGGATGAAATCATTAAACAATCCAAGGGAAAGGACTCGTCCTTACCCCAGTCCAAACCAAACAGACCTCCACAACGGAAGGTACAATCGAGGTTTCGGTCCTTTCGGCCCTCAGCCAGATCTCAATTCTCCTCGTCCAACAGGCCACAGAAGGGTCAGAGGAACTCCGATTCATGGCGGTCTAAGTCACGTCCTAAGAAGACCGCCGGAGGAACCGCTCCCAAAGCGGCCTCCTCATGACTCTCGGCCTCCCCAAACCGCATCCTCGGTCGGTGGCAGGCTCTCCCGCTTTTGCGACGCCTGGTTGCCACATGTCCAAGACCGATGGGTGAGAGACATTCTGTCAGACGGTTACAGGATAGAGTTCAGCTCTCGTCCTCCGACTCGTTTCTTCAGAACATCTCCACCCCCCGAGCGAGCCGATGCTCTTCTTCAGCCGGTGAGCACTCTGAAGGCAGAAGGAGTGGTGATCACTGTTCCCCTTCAGCAATGGGGCCACGGTTTTTACTCCAACTTGTTTGTGGTGCCAAAAAAGGACGGATCTTGCCGTCCCGTTCTGGACCTAAAACTGCTCAACAGACACGTGAAAACCAGGCGGTTCCGCATGGAATCTCTCCGCTCCGTCATCGCCTCAATGTCCCAAGGAGACTTCCTAGCATCAATCGACATCAGGGATGCTTATCTCCACGTGCCGATTGCACCAGAGCATCAGCGCTTCCTGCGTTTCGCCATCGGGAACGAACACCTTCAGTTCGTGGCACTGCCTTTCGGCCTGGCGACAGCCCCACGGGTCTTCACCAAGGTCATGGCAACAGTGGTAGCAGTCCTACACTCTCAGGGACACTCGGTGATCCCTTACTTAGACGATCTGCTTGTCAAGGCCCCCTCTCGGGTGGCATGCCAACACAGCCTGAACATTGATCTGGAGACTCTCCAGAGATTCGGGTGGATCATCAATTTCCCAAAGTCAAAATTGACACCGGCCCAATCACTGACATATCTCGGCATGGAGTTTCATACTCTCTCAGCGATAGTGAAGCTTCCGCTGGACAAACAGCGTTCACTACAAACAGGGGTGCAATCTCTCCTTCGAGCCCAGTCGCATCCCTTGAGGCGCCTCATGCACTTCCTAGGGAAGATGGTGGCAGCAATGGAGGCAGTTCCTTTTGCGCAGTTTCATCTGCGTCAACTTCAATGGGACATTCTCCGCAAATGGGACAGGAAGTCGACGTCCCTCGACAGGAACGTCTCCCTTTCTCGGGCAGCCAAGGCCTCCCTTCAATGGTGGCTTCTTCCCACTTCTCTGTCGAAGGGGAAATCCTTCCTGCCCCCATCCTGGGCTGTGGTCACGACGGACGCGAGTCTGTCAGGGTGGGGAGCGGTCTTTCTCCACCACAGGGCTCAGGGTACCTGGACTCAGCCAGAGTCCTCCCTTCAGATCAATGTTCTGGAGATAAGGGCAGTGTATCTAGCCCTAAAGGCGTTCCAGCCGTGGCTGGAAGGCAGGCAGATCCGAATTCAGTCGGACAACGCCACGGCGGTGGCATACATCAACCACCAAGGCGGCACACGCAGTCGGCAAGCCTTCCAGCAAGTTCGGCGGATTCTGCTGTGGGTGGAAGCCACAGCCTCCACCATCTCCGCAGTTCACATCCCGGGCGTAGAAAACTGGGAAGCAGACTTTCTCAGTCGCCAGGGCATGGACGCAGGGGAATGGTCTCTTCACCCGGACGTGTTTCAAGAGATCTGTTGCCGCTGGGGAACGCCGGACGTCGATCTCATGGCGTCTCGGCACAACAACAAAGTCCCGGCATTCATGGCACGGTCTCAAGATCACAGAGCTCTGGCGGCGGACGCCTTAGTTCAGGATTGGTCGCAGTTTCGACTACCTTATGTGTTTCCTCCTCTGGCAATGCTGCCCAGAGTGTTACGCAAGATCAGGTCCGACTGCCGCCGCGCCATCCTCGTCGCTCCAGACTGGCCGAGGAGGTCGTGGTACCCGGACCTGTGGCATCTCACGGTGGGCCAACCGTGGGCACTACCAGACCGACCAGACTTGCTGTCTCAAGGGCCATTTTTCCATCTGAATTCTGCGGCCCTCAACCTGACTGTGTGGCCATTGAGTCCTGGATCCTAGCGTCTTCAGGGTTATTTCAAGAGGTCATTGCCACTATGAGACAGGCCAGGAAACCAACGTCCGCCAAGATCTACCACAGGGCGTGGAGAATCTTCTTATCCTGGTGCTCTGATCAGGGTTTTACTCCCTGGCCGTTTGCCTTGCCCACTTTTCTGTCCTTCCTTCAATCCGGAATGGAAAAGGGTTTGTCTCTCGGCTCCCTTAAGGGACAAGTCTCGGCGCTCTCTGTGTTTTTTCAAAAGCGTCTAGCCAGGCTTCCACAGGTACGCACGTTCCTGCAGGGGGTTTGCCACATAGTCCCTCCTTACAAGCGTCCGCTAGAACCCTGGGATCTGAACAGGGTGCTAACGGCTCTTCAGAAACCACCCTTCGAGCCAATGAGGGATATTTCTCTCTCACGCCTTTCGCAGAAGGTGGTCTTCCTAGTGGCAGTCACTTCACTTCGGAGAGTGTCTGAGCTAGCAGCGCTGTCATGCAAAGCCCCCTTCCTGGTGTTTCACCAGGACAAGGTGGTTCTGCGTCCGGTTCCGGAATTTCTCCCGAAGGTGGTATCCCCTTTTCATCTCAATCAGGATATCTCCTTACCTTCTTTTTGTCCTCATCCAGTTCACCAATGTGAAAAGGATTTGCATTTGTTAGATCTTGTGAGAGCACTCAGACTCTACATTTCTCGTACGGCGCCCCTGCGCCGCTCGGATGCGCTCTTTGTCCTTGTCGCTGGCCAGCGTAAAGGGTCGCAGGCTTCTAAGTCAACCTTGGCTCGGTGGATCAAAGAACCAATTCTGGAAGCCTACCGCTCTTCTGGGCTTCCGGTTCCTTCAGGGCTGAAGGCCCATTCTACCAGAGCCGTGGGTGCGTCCTGGGCTTTGCGGCACCAGGCTACGGCTCAGCAGGTGTGTCAGGCGGCTACCTGGTCGAGTCTGCACACTTTCACGAAACACTATCAAGTGCATACCTACGCTTCGGCAGATGCCAGCCTAGGTAGGCGAGTCCTTCAGGCGGCGGTTGCCCACCTGTAGGAAGGGGCCGTTTTACGGCTCTTTTACCGAGGTATTCTTTTACCCACCCAGGGACTGCTTTTGGACGTCCCAATTGTCTGGGTCTCCCAATGGAGCGACAAAGAAGAAGGGAATTTTGTTTACTTACCATAAATTCCTTTTCTTCTAGCTCCAATTGGGAGACCCAGCACCCGCCCCTGTTCCCTTCGGGCTGTTGTTCTTTTGTGTACACATGTTGTTCATGTTGAATTGTTCTTTTGGTTCATGGTTTCAGTTCTCCGAACATCCTTCAGATTGAATTTACCTTAGACCAATTTATAAGTTTCCTCCTTCCTGCTTTTGCACCAAAACTGAGGAGCCCGTGATGCACGGGGGGGGTGTATAGGCAGAGGGGAGGGGTTTACACTTTTAAATGTAATACTTTGTGTGGCCTCCGGAGGCAGAAGCTATACACCCAATTGTCTGGGTCTCCCAATTGGAGCTAGAAGAAAAGGAATTTACGGTAAGTAAACAAAATTCCCTTCTTTGCGACCTGTACCTCTTGTGCGGCTAAGTTACCTGCAGGTTCCACCTACCCTCACTGTGAGCAATGCTCAACCCCTGTTTTGCTTCCACAACTGGAGCCTCGGTCACTAGTGGGCCCCTCGGCTCAGGTAGAATCCGTTGCTCCCCCTGTCCAGGCGGCAGGGACAGAGTTTGCAGTTTTTGCTGAAAAACTCTGAGTCACTCTCACAGTCTATGGCTCAGTCTATGGACAAATGGTCTGCCAAGCTGCTTGAAGCTTTGCAGTCCAGACCGATCCCTACACAGGCCCCGGGCCCTGTTGGATCTTCACCCCCAGGCCCCTCTCTGCCCGCGCCACAGCATGTCCCCAGGGGGGGCCCTAGGTCTCATGTGGAGGACTCCGGCCCGGACCAGAAGCCCAGAGCGGTTCCGGACAAGCGCTTTACTAAGCGCCTTACTGACACACGTTACCCCTTCCCTTCTGACGTTGTCAAGGGTTGGGCTCAATGTCCCAAGGTGGATCCCCCAGTCTCTAGATTGGCGGCTAGATCTGTAGTATCGGTTGCAGATGGATCATCGCTAAAGGATGCCACTGACAGGCAGATAGAGCTCCTGATGAAATCCATCTATGAAGCCACGGGCGCGTCTTTTGCCCCGGCCTTTGCAGCCGTGTGGGCACTACAAGCTATCTCAGCTTGTCTGGCTGAGATTAATGCGGTTACACGTAATTCTGCTCCGCAGGTTACGTCTTTGACTTCCCAGGCGTCAGTTTTTTCTTCCTACGCCATGAACGCAGTTTTAGACTCTGCTAGCCGTACAGCGGTGGCATCCGCTAACTCTGTGGCAGTCCGCAGGGCCATGTGGCTGCGCGAATGGAAGGCAGACTCGGCTTCCAAGAGGTTCTTAACCGGTTTGCCGTTTGCTGGCGACCGATTGTTTGGCGAACGATTGGATGAGATTATTAAGGAATCTAAGGGAAAGGACTCCTCCTTGCCCCAGTCCAAGCCAAAGAGGCCTCAGCAACGACAGATACAATCGAGGTTTCGGTCCTTTCGTCCCTCCGCCAAGCCCCAATCCTCTTCGTCCAGCAGGCCGGAGAAAGGCCAGAGGAACTCCTATGCGTGGCGGCCTAAGTCACGTCCCCAAAAGGCCGCAGGAGGCACTGCTTCCAAGGCGGCCTCCTCATGACTCTCGGCATCCCCGAACCGCATCCTCGGTTGGTGGCAGGCTCTCCCGCTTTTGCGACGCCTGGTGGCCACATGTTCAAGACCGATGGGTGAGAGACATTCTGTCTCACGGTTACAGGATAGAGTTCAGCTCTCGTCCTCCGACTCGTTTCTTCAGAACATCTCCGCCCCCCGAGCGAGCCGATGCACTTTTTCAGGCGGTGAACGCTCTGAAAACAGAAGGAGTTGTGATCCCTGTTCCCCCCCCAGGAACATGGTCGCGGCTTTTACTCCAACTTGTTTGTGGTGCCAAAGAAGGACGGCTCGTTCCGTCCCGTTCTGGACCTCAAACTGCTCAACAGACATGTGAGCACCAGACGGTTTCGGATGGAATCTCTCCGCTCTGTCATCGCTTCAATGTCACAAGGAGACTTTCTAGCATCGATCGACATCAAGGATGCTTATCTCCATGTGCCGATCGCACCCAAACATCAACGCTTTTTGCGCTTCGCCATCAGGGACGAACACCTTCAGTTCGTGGCATTGCCTATCGGCCTGGCGACAGCCCCACGGGTGTTCACCAAGGTCATGGCATCTGTTGTGGCGGTCCTACACTCTCAGGGCCACTCGGTGATTCCCTACTTAGACGATCTTCTGGTCAGGGCACCCTCTCAGTTGGCGTGTCAAAACAGCCTTTCCGTCGCTCTGGCGACTCTCCAGCAGTTCGGGTGGATAATCAACTTCCCAAAATCCAAGTTGACACCGACCCAATCACTGACGTACCTTGGGATGGAGTTTCATACTCAGTCAGCGGTAGTCATGCTACCGCGGGACAAACAACTTTCTCTGCAGGCAGGGGTGCAATCTCTTCTTCGGGGTCAGTCACACCCCTTGAGGCGCCTCATGCACTTCCTGGGGAAGATGGTGGCAGCGATGGAGGCAGTGCCCTTCGCGCAATTCCATCTGCGGCCACTCCAGTGGGACATTCTCCGAAAATGGGACAGGAGGTCGACTTCACTCGACAGGAACGTCTCTTTCCCTTCCAACCAAGACGTCACTTCAGTGGTGGCTCTTTCCCAACTCTCTGTCGCAGGGGAAATCCTTCCTACCCCCCACCTGGGCTGTGGTCACGACGAACGCGAGCCTGTCTGGGTGGGGGGCGGTTTTTCTCCACCACAGGGCTCAGGGAACCTGGACTCCGATAGAGTCATCCCTTCAGATCAATATTCTGGAGATAAGGGCAGTGTATCTAGCCCTATTGGCCTTTCATCGGTGGCTGGAGGGCAGGCAGATCCGAATCCAGTCGGACAACGCCACGGCCGTCGCGTACATCAACCACCAAGGCGGCACTCGCAGTCGTCAAGCCTTCCAGGAAGTCCGACGAATTCTGCAGTGGGTGGAAGCCACAGCTTCCACCATATCCGCAGTTCACATCCCGGGCGTAGAAAACTGGGAAGCAGATTTTCTCAGCCGACAGGGCATGGACGCGGGGGAATGGTCTCTTCACCCAGACGTGTTTCGAGAGATCTGTCGCCGCTGGGGAACGCCGGACGTCGATCTCATGGCGTCACGGCACAACAACAAAGTCCCGGCATTCATGGCCCGGTCTCAAGATCACAGAGCTCTGGCGGCGGACGCATTAGTTCAGGATTGGTCGCAGTTTCGACTTCCCTATGTGTTTCCTCCTCTGGCGATGCTCCCTAGAGTGCTGCGCAAAATCAGGTCCGACTGTCATCGCGCCATTCTCGTCGCTCCAGATTAGCCGAGGCGGTCGTGGTACCCGGATCTGTGGCATCTCACGGTGGGTCAACCGTGGGCGCTCCCAGACCGCCCAGACTTGCTGTCTCAAGGGCCGTTTTTCCATCTGAATTCTGCGGCCCTCAACCTGACTGTGTGGCCATTGAGTCCTGGCTCCTAGCGTCCTCAGGGTTATCTCAAGATGTCATTGCCACTATGAGACAGGCCAGGAAACCAACGTCCGCCAAGATCTATCACAGGTCTTGGAGGATCTTCTTATCCTGGTGCTCTGACAAGGGTTTTACTCCCTGGCCCTTTGCCTTACCCACTTTTCTTTCATTCCTTCAATCCGGAATGGACAAGGGTTTGTCTCTCGGCTCTCTCAAGGGACAAGTATCGGCGCTTTCCGTATTTTTTCAAAAGCGTCTAGCCAGGCTTCCGCAGGTCCGCACGTTCCTGCAGGGAGTTTGCCACATAGTCCCACCTTACAAGCGTCCGATGGAACCCTGGGACCTCAATAGGGTGCTAACGGCTCTTCAGAAACCACCTTTCGAGCCGCTGCGGGAGGTCTCTTTATCACGTCTTTCGCAAAAGGTGGCATTTCTAGTGGCAGTTACATCGCTCCGTAGAGTGTCGGAACTGGCAGCGCTGTCATGCAAAGCCCCCTTCCTGGTTTTTCACCAGGATAAGGTGGTTCTACGTCCGGTCCCAGAATTTCTCCCTAAGGTGGTATCCCCTTTTCATCTCAATCAGGATATCTCCTTACCTTCATTTTACCCTCATCCAGTTCACCAATATGAAAAGGATTTGCACTCATTAGATTTAGTGAGAGCACTCCGACTCTACGTGTCTCGCACGGCGCCCCTGCGCCGTTCAGATGCCCTCTTTGTCCTTGTCGCTGGCCAGCGTAAGGGTTCGCAGGCTTCCAGGTCAACCTTGGCTCGATGGATCAAGGAACCAATTCTTGAATCCTACCGTTCTTCTGGGCTTCCACTTCCTTCAGGGTTGAAAGCCCATTCTACCAGAGCCGTGGGTGCGTCCTGGGCATTGCGGCACCGGGCTACGGCTCAGCAGGTGTGTCAGGCAGCTACCTGGTCTAGTCTGCACACTTTCACGAAACACTATCAGGTGCATACCTATGCTTTGGCAGACGCCAGTCTTGGTAGGCGAATCCTTCAGGCGGCGGTTGCCCACCTGTAAGAGGGGGTCGTTTTCGGCTCTTTTTATCGAGGTATTCTTTTACCCACCCAGGGACTGCTTTTGGACGTCCCAATTGTCTGGGTCTCCCAATGGAGCGACAAAGAAGAAGGGAATTTTGTTTACTTACCGTAAATTCCTTTTCTTCGGCGCTCCATTGGGAGACCCAGACGATTGGGTGTATAGCACTGCCTCCGGAGGCCACACAAAGCATTACACTAAAAAGTGTAAGGCCCCTCCCCTTCTGGCTATACACCCCCAGTGGGATCACTGGCTCACCAGTTTTCTGCTTTGTGCGAAGGAGGTCAGACATCCACGCATAGCTCCACTGTTTAGTCAGCAGTAGCTGCTGACTCTATCGGATGGAAGAAAAGAGGGCCCAGATAGGGCCCCCAGCATGCTCCCTTCTCACCCCACTTGCGGTTTGTAAGGTTGAGGTACCCATTGCGGGTACGGAGGCTGGAGCCCACATGCTGCTTTCCTTCCCCATCCCCCTGAGGGGCTCTGTGGAAGTGGGATCTTACCGGCCCCCAAACCCTGAGGCCGAGCTCCATCCACAGACCCAGAGACCCTGCTGGAGGAGCTGAGTACAGTCAGGGACAAGGCCCTGCAACGTTCAGGTACTCTGTATCCCCGCACAGACAGGCCACGCACACTCCAGGCTTGCTGGGTGTGCTAGTGCGCCGGGGGCACTAGCGCTGCGCGCTCGGGTTAGAGTCACTGCAGCTTAGCTGAGTGATTTTATGTCTTGGGAACTACCGCGCCGGCCGCTCCGGGAGCGGCGGCGCCGCTGGGACTTGTAGTGCGCCGGGGACTCGCGCTGCCCGCGCTTTTACGGCGGCAGCGCTCATAAATCTAGTCCCCGGCTTTTGCGGCCTAGCTCTGCTTCGTTCCCGCCCCCACCCTGTCAATCAGGGAAAGGGAGAGACGCTGTTCTATAGCCAGTGCCGAGGGCTGGAGCCTTATTTACATGCTCCAGCCCTCTCACTGGGCACAGTGGGGACGCAAGTTTCCCGCTCTTGGTCTCAACACGCCCAGGGCCCGCCCCTCTCCACAGGACGCCGGCAGCCATTCCTGCATGCAGTCTGGCTGGAGAACGGACACAGGCTCTGGGGGACTCAGACAAGGGACTCTGGCGACCACACACCCGCGTTTATGCGGGCGGTAAGCTGCACATAAGTGCTGGCCCCACTAGTGCTACAGTGTTATTTGGTGCATTTTTTCCCTGTACCATATATATTTATATTGCACTGTACAGTCGCTTCTTGGCTTATACCCTACATTGCTCTGAGGAGACAACAACATGTCATCCGCAAAACGCAAGGGTGCCAAGGCACAGGCGGTATGCACTGCTTGTGCCGCATGTGGGGCTAATCTACCGGCAGGTTCCAATGACCCCCATTGTGTGCAATGTTCAATCCCTGTGCCACTTCGGCAGCCAGAGTCTATGGTAGTAGTGGCCCAGGCAGAGACGCCTGTGAACCCTGCCCCGGTGACGGGGACAGAATTTGCAGTTTTTGCTGATAAGATGTCTGTGACTATGACAAAAATCCTGGAAACCTTGCAGTCCAGGCCAGTTTCTCAGACCATGGACACTGCTGTGTCTATGCTCCCCGGTCCCCCTCAGTTGGAACTAATCCGTACTTCAAGGGGGTCCCAGGCATCACAGGCTGAAGACTCTGACTCGGATGACAGTCCCAGGCAGCCTAAGCGGGCTCGCTGGGAAAGACCCTCGCCGTCATCACACTGGTCAGGGTCTCAGCGAGACGAGGCTCTGTATGAGGAGACAGAGGTGGGTGATCAGGAATCTAATCCTGACACCGCTCTCAATCTAGATACCCCTGATGGTGACGCTATGGTAAATGACCTTATAGCGGCCATCAATAGACTGTTGGATATTTCTCCCCCAGCCCCTTCAGCAGAGGAGGCAGCTGCACAGCAGGAGAAGTTCCATTTCCGGTATCCTAAGCGTAAATTGAGTACTTTTCTGGACCACTCTGACTTCAGAGAATCAGTCCAGAAACATCATGCTTATCCAGATAAGCGTTTCTCCAAACGTCTTAAGGATACACGTTATCCCTTTCCCCCTGACGTGGTCAAACGCTGGACCCAGTGTCCAAAGGTGGACCCCCAATCTCCAGGCTTGCGGCTAGATCCATAGTTGCAGTGGAAGATGGGGCTTCACTTAAAGATGCCAATGACAGACAGATGGACCTTTGGTTAAAGTCTGTCTATGAAGCTATCGGCGCGTCGTTTGCTCCAGCATTCGCGGCCGTGTGGGCACTCCAAGCTATTTCAGCTGGCCTGGCACAGGTGGACGCTATCATACGTCCAGCAGTGCCGCGAGTAGCGTCCCTAACCTCGCAAATGTCTGCGTTTGCGACTTACGCTATCAACGCTGTCCTAGACTCTACGAGCCGTACCTCAATGGCGTCTGCCAACTCTGTCGTTTTGCGCAGAGCCTTGTGGTTAAAGGAATGGAAAGCAGATTCTGCTTCCAAGAAATGTTTAACCAGCTTGCCACTATCTGGAGACAGACTGTTTGGTGAGCAATTGGCTGAGATCATTAAACAGTCCAAGGGTAAGGACTCCTCCTTACCCCAGCCCAGATCGAGCAAACCTCAACAGAGGAAGTGGCAGTCGAGGTTTCGGTCCTTTCGAGGCTCCAGCAAGACCCAATTCTCCTCGTCCAAAGGGACTCAGAAGGAGCAAAGGAGCTCAGATTCCTGGCGGGCTCATTCACGCCCCAAGAAAGCAACCGGAGGAACCGCTTCCAAGGCGGCTGCCTCATGACTTTCGGCCTCATCCCTCCGCATCCTCGGTCGGTGGCAGGCTCTCCCGCTTTTGCGACATTTGGCTGCCACAGGTCAAAGACCGGTGGGTAGCAGACATCTTGTCTCACGGGTACAGGATAGAATTCAGTTCTCATCCTCCGACTCGGTTCTTCAGAACCTCCCCACATCCCGACCGAGCAAATGCCCTTCTGCAGGCGGTGTGCTCACTAAGAGCAGAAGGAGTGGTGATCCCTGTTCCTCTGCCGGAACAAGGACAAGGTTTTTACTCCAATCTCTTCGTGGTTCCAAAAAAGGACGGCTCGTTCCGTCCTGTTCTGGACCTAAAGCTGCTCAACAAGCATGTGAACGCCAGGCGGTTCCGGATGGAATCCCTCCGCTCCGTCATTGCCTCAATGTCTCAAGGAGATTTCCTTGCATCAATAGACATCAAAGATGCTTATCTCCACGTGCCGATTGCTACAAAGCACCAACGTTTTTTTTTTTTTTTTTTTTTTTTTTATACGTTTCGTGATAGGAGACGACCATCTCCAGTTCGTAGCTCTGCCATTTGGTCTGGCGACAGCCCCACGGGTTTTCACCAAGGTCATGGCGGCAGTGGTAGCAGTCTTGCATTCTCAGGGACATTCGGTGATTCCTTACTTAGACGATCTACTTGTCAAAGCACCCTCTCAAGAGGCATGCCAACACAGCCTGAATGTTGCGCTGGAGACTCTCCAGACTTTCGGGTGGATCATCAACTTTTCAAAGTCAAACCTGGCACCGACTCAATCACTAACGTATCTTGGCATGGAGTTTCATACTCTCTCAGCGATAGTGAAGCTTCCGCTGGACAAGCAGCGGTCACTACAGACAGGGGTGCAGTCTCTCCTTCAGGGTCAGTCGCACCCCTTAAGGCGCCTCATGCACTTCCTAGGGAAGATGGTGGCAGCAATGGAGGCAGTCCCGTTCGCGCAGTTTCATCTGCGTCCACTTCAATGGGACATTCTCCGCCAGTGGGACGGGAAGACAACTTCCCTAGACAGGACAGTCTCCCTTTCTCAGATGACCAAGGACTCTCTGCAATGGTGGCTTCTTCCCACCTCATTATCACAAGGAAGATCATTCCTGCCCCCATCGTGGGCAGTGGTCACGACAGACGCGAGTCTGTCAGGGTGGGGAGCAGTTTTTCTCCACCACAGGGCTCAAGGGACGTGGGCTCAGCAGGAGTCCACCCTTCAGATCAATGTTCTGGAAATCAGGGCAGTGTATCTTGCCCTATTAGCCTTCCAGCAGTGGCTGGAAGGAAAGCAGATCCGAATTCAGTCGGACAACTCCACAGCGGTGGCATACATCAACCACCAAGGAGGGACACGCAGTCGGCAAGCCTTCCAGGAAGTCAGGCGGATTCTGATGTGGGTGGAGGAAAGAGCATCCACCATATCCGCAGTTCACATCCCGGGCGTAGAAAACTGGGAAGCAGACTTCCTCAGTCGCCAGGGCATGGACGCAGGGGAATGGTCCCTTCACCCGGACGTGTTTCAGGAAATCTGCCGCCGCTGGGGGGTGCCGGACGTCGACCTAATGGCGTCTCGGCACAACAACAAGGTCCCGACCTTCATAGCGCGGTCTCGCGATCAAAGAGCTCTAGCGGCAGACGCCTTAGTGCAAGATTGGTCGCAGTTCCGGCTCCCTTATGTGTTTCCACCTCTGGCACTCTTGCCCAGAGTGTTACGCAAGATCAGATCCGATTGCGGCCGCGTCATACTCGTCGCCCCAGACTGGCCGAGGAGGTCGTGGTACCCGGATCTGTGGCATCTCACGGTCGGCCAACCGTGGGCACTACCAGACCGACCAGACTTACAGTCCCAAGGGCCGTTTTTCCATCGGAATTCTGCGGCCCTGAACCTGACTGTGTGGCCATTGAGTCCTGGATCCTAGCGTCTTCAGGATTATCCCAAGGGGTCGTTGCCACCATGAGACAGGCTAGGAAGCCCACGTCTGCTAAGATCTACCACAGAACGTGGAAGATATTCTTATCCTGGTGCTCTGCACAAGGAGTATCCCCCTGGCCATTCACGTTACCTGTCTTTCTTTCCTTCCTGCAATCTGGGTTGGAAAAGGGCTTGTCGCTCGGCTCCCTTAAAGGGCAAGTCTCGGCACTATCCGTGTTTTTTCAGAAGCGTCTAGCGCGACTGTCTAAGGTGCGCACGTTCCTGCAGGGGGTGTGTCATATCGTACCTCCGTACAGGAGGCCGTTAGATCCGTGGGATCTAAACAAGGTCCTTGTTGCTCTCCAGAAGCCGCCTTTCGAGCCCCTGAGGGATGTGTCATTTTCTCGACTCTCACAGAAAGTGGCATTTCTGGTAGCGGTCACGTCTCTTCGGAGAGTGTCTGAACTAGCAGCGCTGTCATCCAAAGCTCCCTTCCTGGTGTTCCACCAGGACAAGGTAGTGCTGCGCCCCATTCAGGAGTTTCTCCCTAAGGTGGTATCCTCTTTTCACCTTAATCAGGATATCTCCTTGCCTTCCTTTTATCCGCATGCAGTTCATCGGTATGAAAAGGATCTACATTTGTTGGATCTGGTGAGAGCACTCAGAATCTACATTTCCCGCACGGCGCCCCTGCGCCGCTCGGATGCACTCTTTGTCCTTGTCGCTGGTAAGCGCAAAGGGTCGCAGGCTTCAAAAGCCATCCTGGCTCGATGGATCAAAGAACCAATTCTTGAAGCCTACCGTTCTGCTGGGCTTCCGGTTCCATCAGGGCTGAAGGCCCATTCTGCCAGAGCCGTGGGTGCGTCCTGGGCATTACGACACCAGGCTACGGCTCAACAGGTGTGCCAGGCAGCTACCTGGTCGAGTCTGCACACTTTCACCAAACATTATCAGGTGCATACCTATGCTTCGGCGGACGCCAGCCTAGGTAGAAGAGTCCTGCAGGCGGCAGTTGCCTCCCCGTAGGGGAGGGCTGTCTTTGCAGCTCTAACATGAGGTATTTCTTTACCCACCCAGGGACAGCTTTTGGACGTCCCAATCGTCTGGGTCTCCCAATGGAGCGCCGAAGAAGAAGGGAATTTTGTTACTTACCGTAAATTCCTTTTCTTCGGCGCTCCATTGGGAGACCCAGACGATTGGGGTGTATAGCACTGCCCTCCGGAGGCCACACAAAGTAACTACACCAAAAAGTGTAAGGCCCCTCCCCTTCTGGCTATACACCCCCAGTGGGATCACTGGCTCACCAGTTTTTCTGCTTTGTGCGAAGGAGGTCAGACATCCACGCATAGCTCCACTGTTTAGTCAGCAGCAGCTGCTGACTCTATCGGATGGAAGAAAAGAGGGCCCATATAGGGCCCCCAGCATGCTCCCTTCTCACCCCACTTGCGGTTTGTAAGGTTGAGGTACCCATTGCGGGTACGGAGGCTGGAGCCCACATGCTGCTTTCCTTCCCCATCCCCCTGAGGGGCTCTGTGGAAGTGGGATCTTACCGGCCCCCGAACCCTGAGGCCGAGCTCCATCCACAGACCCAGAGACCCTGCTGGAGGAGCTGAGTACAGTCAGGGACAAGGCCCTGCAACGTTCAGGTACTCTGTGTCCCCGCACAGACAGGCCACGCACACTCCAGGCTTGCTGGGTGTGCTAGTGCGCCGGGGACACTAGCGCTGCGCGCTCGAGTTAGAGTCACAGCAGCTTAGCTGAGTGATTTTTGTCTTGGGAACTACCGCGCCGGCCGCTCCGGGAGCGGCGGCGCCGCTGGGACTTGTAGTGCGCCGGGGACTCGCGCTGCCCGCGCTTTTACGGCGGCAGCGCTCATAAATCTAGTCCCCGGCTTTTGCGGCCTAGTTACGGTTCGTTCCCGCCCCCACCCTGTCAATCAGGGAAAGGGAGAGACGCTGTGCAATAGGCAGCGCCGAGGGCTGGAGCCTTATTTACATGCTCCAGCCCTCTCACTGGGCACAGTGGGGACGCAAGTTTCCCGCTCTTGGTCTCAACACGCCCAGGGCCCGCCCCTCTCCACAGGACGCCGGCAGCCATTCCTGCATGCAGTCTGGCTGGAGAACGGACACAGGCTCTGGGGGACTCAGACAAGGGACTCTGGCGACCACACACCCGCGTTTATGCGGGCGGTAAGCTGCACATAAGTGCTGGCCCCACTAGTGCCACAGTGTTATTTGGTGCATTTTTTCTCTGTACCATATATATTTATATTGCACTGTACAGTCGCTTCTTGGCTTATACCCTCATTGCTCTGAGGAGACAACAACATGTCATCCGCAAAACGCAAGGGTGCCAAGGCACAGGCGGTACGCACTGCTTGTGCCGCATGTGGGGCTAATCTACCAGCAGGTTCCAATGACCCCCATTGTGTGCAATGTTCAATCCCTGTGCCACTTCGTCAGCCAGAGTCCATGGTAGTAGTGGCCCAGGCAGAGACGCCTGTGAACCCTGCCCCGGTGACGGGGACAGAATTTGCAGTTTTTGCGGATAAGATGTCTGTGACTATGACAAAAATCCTGGAAACCTTGCAGTCCAGGCCAGTTTCTCAGACCATGGACACTGCTGTGTCTATGCTCCCCGGTCCCCCTCAGTTGGAACTAATCCGTACTTCAAGGGGGTCCCAGGCATCACAGGCTGAAGACTCTAACTCGGATGACAGTCCCAGGCAGCCTAAGCGGGCTCGCTGGGAAAGACCCTCGCCGTCATCACACTGGTCAGGGTCTCAGCGAGACGAGTATGAGGAGACAGAGGTGGGTGATCAGGAATCTACTCCTGACACCGCTCTCAATCTAGATACCCCTGATGGTGACGCTATGGTAAATGACCTTATAGCGGCCATCAATAGACTATTGGATATTTCTCCCCCAGCCCCTTCTGCTGAGGAGGCAGCTGCACAGCAGGAGAAGTTCCAGTTCCGGTATCCTAAGCGTAAATTGAGTACTTTTCTGGACCACTCTGACTTCAGAGAATCAGTCCAGAAACATCATGCTTATCCAGATAAGCGTTTCTCCAAACGTCTTAAGGATACACGTTATCCCTTTCCCCCTGACGTGGTCAAACGCTGGACCCAGTGTCCAAAGGTGGACCCCCCAATCTCCAGGCTTGCGGCTAGGTCCTTTGTTGCAGTGGAAGATGGGGCTTCACTTAAAGAATGCCAATGACAGACAGATGGACCTTTGGTTAAAGTCTGTCTATGAAGCTATCGGCGCGTCGTTTGCTCCAGCATTCGCGGCCGTGTGGGCACTCCAAGCTATTTCAGCTGGCCTGGCACAAGTGGACTCTATCATACGTCCAGCAGTGCCGCGAGTAGCGTCCCTAACTTCGCAAATGTCTGCGTTTGCGACTTACGCTATCAACGCTGTCCTGGACTCTACGAGCCGTACCTCAATGGCGTCTGCCAACTCTGTGGTTTTGCGCAGAGCCTTGTGGTTAAAGGAATGGAAAGCAGATTCTGCTTCCAAGAAATGTTTAACCAGCTTGCCACTATCTGGAGACAGACTGTTTGGTGAGCAATTGGCTGAGATCATTAAACAGTCCAAGGGTAAGGACTCCTCCTTACCCCAGCCCAGATCGAGCAAACCTCAACAGAGGAAGTGGCAGTCGAGGTTTCGGTCCTTTCGAGGCTCCAGCAAGACCCAATTCTCCTCGTCCAAAGGGACTCAGAAGGAGCAAAGGAGCTCAGATTCCTGGCGGGCTCATTCACGCCCCAAGAAAACAACCGGAGGAACCGCTTCCAAGGCGGCTGCCTCATGACTTTCGGCCTCATCCCTCCGCATCCTCGGTCGGTGGCAGGCTCTCCCGCTTTTGCGACATTTGGCTGCCACAGGTCAAAGACCGGTGGGTAGCAGACATTTTGTCTCACGGGTACAGGATAGAATTCAGTTCTCATCCTCCGCCTCGGTTCTTCAGAACCTCCCCACATCCCGACCGAGCAAATGCCCTTCTGCAGGCGGTGTGCTCACTAAGAGCAGAAGGAGTGGTGATCCCTGTTCCTCTGCAGGAACAAGGACAAGGTTTTTACTCCAATCTCTTCGTGGTTCCAAAAAAGGACGGCTCGTTCCGTCCTGTTCTGGACCTAAAGCTGCTCAACAAGCATGTGAACGCCAGGCGGTTCCGGATGGAATCCCTCCGCTCCGTCATTGCCTCAATGTCTCAAGGAGATTTCCTTGCATCAATAGACATCAAAGATGCTTATCTCCACGTGCCGATTGCTACAGAGCACCAACGTTTCCTACGTTTCGTGATAGGAGACGACCATCTCCAGTTCGTAGCTCTGCCATTTGGTCTGGCGACAGCCCCACGGGTTTTCACCAAGGTCATGGCGGCAGTGGTAACAGTCTTGCATTCTCAGGGACACTCGGTGATCCCTTACTTGGACGATCTACTTGTCAAAGCACCCTCTCAAGAGGCATGCCAACACAGCCTGAATGTTGCGCTGGAGACTCTCCAGACTTTCGGGTGGATCATCAACTTTTCAAAGTCAAACCTGGCACCGACTCAATCACTAACGTATCTTGGCATGGAGTTTCATACTCTCTCAGCGATAGTGAAGCTTCCGCTGGACAAGCAGCGGTCACTACAGACAGGGGTGCAGTCTCTCCTTCAGGGTCAGTCGCACCCCTTAAGGCGCCTCATGCACTTCCTAGGGAAGATGGTGGCAGCAATGGAGGCAGTCCCGTTCGCGCAGTTTCATCTGCGTCCACTTCAATGGGACATTCTCCGCCAATGGGACGGGAAGACAACTTCCCTAGACAGGAAAGTCTCCCTTTCTCAGACGGCCAAGGATTCTCTGCTATGGTGGCTTCTTCCCACCTCATTATCGCAGGGAAGATCATTCCTGCCCCCATCCTGGGCAGTGGTCACGACAGACGCGAGTCTGTCAGGGTGGGGAGCAGTTTTTCTCCACCACAGGGCTCAAGGGACGTGGACTCAGCAGGAATCCACCCTTCAGATCAATGTTCTGGAGATCAGGGCAGTGTATCTTGCCCTATTAGCCTTCCAGCAGTGGCTGGAAGGAAAACAGATCCGAATTCAGTCGGACAACTCCACAGCGGTGGCATACATCAACCACCAAGGAGGGACACGCAGTTGGCAAGCCTTCCAGGAAGTCAGGCGGATTCTGATGTGGGTAGAGGAAAGAGCATCCACCATATCAGCAGTTCACATCCCGGGCGTAGAAAACTGGGAAGCAGACTTCCTCAGTCGCCAGGGCATGGACGCAGGGGAATGGTCCCTTCACCCGGACGTGTTTCAGGAAATCTGCCGCCGCTGGGGGGTGCCGGACGTCGACCTAATGGCGTCTCGGCACAACAACAAGGTCCCGACCTTCATAGCGCGGTCTCGCGATCAAAGAGCTCTGGCGGCAGACGCCTTAGTGCAAGATTGGTCGCAGTTCCGGCTCCCTTATGTGTTTCCACCTCTGGCACTCTTGCCCAGAGTGTTACGCAAGATCAGATCCGATTGCGGCCGCGTCATACTCGTCGCCCCAGACTGGCCGAGGAGGTCGTGGTACCCGGATCTGTGGCATCTCACGGTCGGCCAACCGTGGGCACTACCAGACCGTCCAGACTTACTGTCCCAAGGGCCGTTTTTCCATCGGAATTCTGCGGCCCTGAACCTGACTGTGTGGCCATTGAGTCCTGGATCCTAGCGTCTTCAGGATTATCCCAAGGGGTCGTGGCCACCATGAGACAGGCTAGGAAGTCCACTTCTGCTAAGATCTACCACAGAACGTGGAAGATTTTCTTATCCTGGTGCTCTGCACAAGGAGTATCTCCCTGGCCATTCGCGTTACCTGTTTTTCTTTCCTTCCTGCAATCTGGGTTGGAAAAGGGCTTGTCGCTCGGCTCCCTTAAAGGGCAAGTCTCGGCACTATCCGTGTTTTTTCAGAAGCGTCTAGCACGACTTTCTCAGGTGCGCACGTTCCTGCAGGGGGTTTGTCATATCGTACCTCCGTACAGGCGGCCGTTAGATCCGTGGGATCTAAACAAGGTCCTTGTTGCTCTCCAGAAGCCGCCCTTCGAGCCTCTGAGGGATGTGTCACTTTCTCGACTCTCACAGAAAGTGGCCTTTCTGGTAGCGGTCACGTCTCTTCGGAGAGTGTCCGAACTAGCAGCGCTGTCATCCAAGGCTCCTTTCCTGGTGTTCCACCAGGACAAGGTAGTGCTGCGCCCCATTCAGGAGTTTCTCCCTAAGGTGGTATCCTCTTTTCATCTTAATCAGGATATCTCCTTGCCTTCCTTTTATCCGCATGCAGTTCATCGGTATGAAAAGGATTTACATTTGTTGGATCTGGTGAGAGCACTCAGAATCTACATTTCCCGCACGGCGCCCCTGCGCCGCTCGGATGCACTCTTTGTCCTTGTCGCTGGTAAGCGCAAAGGGTCGCAGGCTTCCAAAGCCACCCTGGCTCGATGGATCAAAGAACCAATTCTTGAAGCCTACCGTTCTGCTGGGCTTCCGGTTCCATCAGGGCTGAAGGCCCATTCTACCAGAGCCGTGGGTGCGTCCTGGGCATTACGACACCAGGCTACGGCTCAACAGGTGTGCCAGGCAGCCACCTGGTCGAGTCTGCACACTTTCACCAAACATTATCAGGTGCATACCTATGCTTCGGCGGACGCCAGCCTAGGTAGAAGAGTCCTGCAGGCGGCAGTTGCCTCCCCGTAGGGGAGGGCTGTCTTTGCAGCTCTAACATGAGGTATTTCTTTACCCACCCAGGGACAGCTTTTGGACGTCCCAATCGTCTGGGTCTCCCAATGGAGCGCCGAAGAAGAAGGGAATTTTGTTACTTACCGTAAATTCCTTTTCTTCTAGCTCCTATTGGGAGACCCAGCACCCGCCCTGTTGTCCTTCGGGATTTTTGGTTGTTTTTCGGGTACACATGTTGTTCATGTTGAATGGTTTTCAGTTCTCCGACGTATCTTCGGAGTGAATTTGTTTAAACCAGTTATTGGCTTTCCTCCTTCTTGCTTTTGCACTAAAACTGGTGAGCCAGTGATCCCACTGGGGGTGTATAGCCAGAAGGGGAGGGGCCTTACACTTTTTAGTGTAATGCTTTGTGTGGCCTCCGGAGGCAGTGCTATACACCCAATCGTCTGGGTCTCCCAATAGGAGCTAGAAGAAAAGGAATTTACGGTAAGTAACAAAATTCCCTTCTTTCTTCTAGCTCCTATTGGGAGGCCCAGCACCTGCCCCTGTTCCCTTCGGGCTGGTTGTTCTTTTGTGTACACATGTTGTTCATGTTGAATTGTTCTTTTGGTTCATGGTTTTCAGTTCTCCGAACATCCTTCGGATTGAATTTATTTTAGACCAATTTATAAGTTTCCTCCTTCCTGCTTTTGCACCAAAACTGAGGAGCCCGTGATGCACGGGAGGGTGTATAGGCAGAGGGGAGGGGTTACACTTTTTAAAGTGTAATACTTTGTGTGGCCTCCGGAGGCAGAAGCTATACATCCAATTGTCTGGGTCTCCCAATAGGAGCTAGAAGAAAAGGAATTTACGGTAAGTAAACAAAATTCCCTTCTTTTTTCAGGTGCATGTACAGCCAAATATGCGTCTAATTTCTAGGAAGCATACACCTTATCCAAAATTAGGATTATCTAACTCCAGTGGACTTATTACTTTGAACGGCGTAATGAAATATTAGTCATAAGTCCCTCCCAGCTTCCCTCCTCCCTTGTTTTTTTTATCACTTTAGTGATAGTTTGCCATAGGGCTTTTTAGTATAAAATAATTGTCGGTTTAATATAGACAGGTTTTTCAGATGCTAAGGAGTTGAATGGACCACAACATAGCTAAATAGTCAAATTAACTAATGTGCTTCGAGCTATTGTCTAATTTTCACTTTACACAATGTTAAAGGGATAGGTCTCAGTTGTTCTCTGTTTACACATATTCAGCAGCAGGGAAGTAATCTACCGGTATTAGTGATGCAGCCATTTATTGGCCTCAGCAGTGAAGTAGTTGTATCTCACAAGGCACCTGAGACCAGTGAATGTCTGTCTGCAGCGGTCACATTGGTAGACTACATGTGATCAGTAGTGATGACTGAGTGTGCTCATTACTTGATCGAGCATCATTGTGGAGCTCGGCCGAGTATCGTGGGTGCGTGCATATTTTGTCAATTAAACAACGACCACAACACATAGGTGTGCTTCACACCAGTGAGATCCATTCACAGTGTCTGGTTCTCCTGGGGGATAAAACAAGTTCTTCTTGGATGTAGTGTGACCAAAAGTAAACAAACCCAAAATTGCCGCCCTCCCTCTGGAAGTGCTCTGTATATGGCTGGCTGTTTGTGGATGGAGAGCTGAACTATGCAATCAGTAACTTCCATTATACACCTTACTCACATGCTTCTGACCTTCTTAATTCGCATACTGAGCATTTGAGCATTTTAGTGCTCGCCCATCTCTGGTGATTAGCTGCAGGAAAATAAAACCCCGCCCTCCCTCTGGGACTGCTCTGTATATGGCTAGCTGTTTGGGCAGTTCAGCTCCGCTCTCCGCCCACAATCAGTGACTTCCATTATACTCCATACTCTCATCACACTTCTGTCCTGCTTCATTCGTGTAACAAGCATTTGAACATTTTAGTGCTCGCCCATCTCTAGTGATCAGCTGCAGGAAAATAAACCAAGACCAGTGCCATCGGAATCAAAAGGATTAGGGTACCTTCACACTTGCGTTCAGCGGAGTCCGTCACTATGGAGAATATAATATTTTCCATAGACTTTTATGGACAACGCACTGTAACGCAAGTGTCTGCATTGCATCCGCTGGACGACGCAGCGTCGTTATTTTGACGCTGCGTCAGGCGGAAGAAACGCAGCATATAACGTTTTTTTGAGCAGCGCAATCCGTAGGATTTCACTGCGCATGCTCTTTTTTTTTTTGTTTTACAAAATTACAAACTTTATTTTGTCTCGCGGTGGCCGAACGTTCAGCTGAGCGCCTGCCCGCCGACATGCCCGGCCGCCGGCAAGTGAGAGCGCTCAGCTGAGCGACCGGCAGCCGGCTATTCAGAGCGATCAGCTGATCGTTCACAATAGGCTGCTGCCGGTAAAACTGTAAAGAAGAATAAAAAAAAAGCTTTCCGTTGTTTTGTACGATCCATAGCATCCGTTGTGCCACTATATGCAACGCATCCGTTGCATCCGTCACACAACGCAATGCTACGGAAGCCGTCCAACGCAAGTGTGAAAGTAGCCTTAGATGCTGCCAGTTCAATACATGAAATTACATTGCATCACTAATAATATGGGTTTCGAATGGAGGCATATTACAGTCGTGTGAATGAGCCCCAAGTCTGTACTTTGTAATAGTTTACTGTGTTTTGTGTTTCAGCATTTCCTGCCCAGCTTCTTGCAGTATATTCTACAGTTCTTTACTGAGGAGGATAGCACAGCCAGAAGTGAGGCTCTGGCCATCTTGACCAAGCTCATTTTGGAAAAGGCTGAGCCCCCTGCGGTTGGTTCTCTGGCATTTGAAAAATATCCTCTTGTGTTTGTGGAAAAGACCGAACCGTAAGTTTGTGTGTTTAGCATGTAAAATATTGTCAGTTTTGATTATAGCAGTAGCTGTCCCTTGCTTTTTTTTTATGGTCAATAAGTAGAGTACTTAGTATAATCTTTTTACATAGAACACACCCAACTTCCATTGCTTTGTGTTTGGTATATATATTTGTAATAAAGATGCTTTACCAGATTTTGTCATCAGCCTTCGAGATTTATTCAATATAAGGCAGTGGTAGCATCTCTGGGCTTTTATCACTTTTAGCAATTGTTTAATTTTACCTATATTATTTATATACATATATGATGTTTGTTTCCATGGAAGCTACATACACTGTGTTTAGGTGTGTGGGCAGATTTAGAGTTATTCTAATTATGAGGATGAATGCTGTGGCTGGATCATAAATCCTTGATCTGTGAAAACTCCACATCTAGGACCCTATCTCTGTGCAGCTCTCACCATTGTGATCAATCAAAGGTAGTTTAACAGACTCAGTGGTAAAGGCAGCCGCTGCCGATGGACGTGTTATATCAGAAAATGGTGGTCACATGTCCCCTGTTCTCCCAATAGGTGCATCCCAGAAATGTTTATATTGTGTTAAAGGGAACCTGTCACCCGATTTGGGGCCTATAAGCTGTGGCCACCACCAGTGGGCTCTTACATACAGCATGTTAGAATGCTGTATATAAGAGTCCAGGCCGCTATGTAGAGCGTAAAAATCACTTCATAATACTCTCCTAATGGGCAGTGCGGTGCAGACTGATCTGATAAATGTCTCTGTTCTCCGGTGCCGGCGCCTCCTCTTTCGGCCATCTTTGTCCTCCTTCTTCTGAAGCCGGGGTGCATGACTCTTCCTAAGTAATCCACACTAGCTGGCATTTAGGTCCCACGCAGGTGCACTACAATACTTTGATCTGGCATACACAAGACCTCAATGCCGGCTAGTGTGGATGATGTAGGAAGCGTCATGCACCCAGGCTTCAGAAGAAGGAGAACAAAGATGGCCGAAAGAGGAGGCACCGAACCTGGAGAACGGAGACACCCATCGACCAGTCTGCCTGCTCTGCCCGTTAGGTGAGTATTATAAAGTGATTTTTACGTTCTACACAGCGGCCTGGGATCTTATATACAGCATGTTAGAATGCTGTATATAAGAGACCACTGGTGGTGGCTGCAACTTATAGTCACCAAATCTGGTGATAGGATCCCTTTTAATGTTTTAGATGTATATACCCCTTTAATTGTAACTTCTGAATTGTCTTACCTTTAGTTCTCTTCTAATTAGTGTGAAGCTGAAAAGTGCTGACAGTCAGCCGTCCCCAGTGCTAGACTACGTGTTGTCTTTGGTGATGCTGTCTTCACATGAAGATGTCCGTCAATTGTCCTATTGTTGGTCTGCTTTAGTTCTTTTACCTCATTTAAGGTAGGTATAATATGACGACACATCAAAAATGCATTAGGCAGTCACAATAAGTCACTTATTTATAGTTTTTGTTTTCTGTTTTATCTTTTCTTTTTACAGACCTCTGGAAAAGGACAGAATTTTTCCAGTTTTATCCCAATTTCTCGAAAACGTGTTCTCTTTGATGAACCAAACACAGTTTACTCAAGGTGAGGTGGAAAATCAAGCCATCAACTGTAGCATTAGTGATTTATAGAGTTGAGCAAAAAGATTTGCAGGATCCTGATGACCACGTTGGTACACCAAAGATGTTCAGGATGCCTACACTAGAGTGCCATCCGAGGAGATTTGTACTGCCCTGGTCAGTCTTCCAAGGAGTGCCAATGTGGGCGCAGAACCAGGGTCATGAAAATGTTTTGCTTGGCTTTAGTGATTAGAGAAATGCTCTGTTGGTAGGTCACCCATGTGAAAGCATGCTAAACTACATTTACATGATAAAAAACTGCAAGTTAATAATTACCACTTGTCCTACACTTTTGCTGAGAGAGACTTTTTTTTTCTGCTCTATACATTATTAATGAAACCGTTGTTAGGAAATATTTTTGTCGCTCCATTGGGAGACCCAGACAATTGGGTGTATAGCTTCTGCCTCCGGAGGCCACACAAAGTATTACACTCAAAAGTGTAACCCCTCCCCTCTGCCTATACACCCTCCCGTGCCTCACGGGCTCCTCAGTTTTTATGCTTTGTGTGGAAGGAGGCACACATCCACTCATGCATTCCCATTTTAGTCAGCAGTAGCTGCTGATGTTATCGGTTGGAAGAAAAGAGGGCTCCCATGGGGCCCCCGGCATGCTCCCTTCTCACCCCACTACGTCGGCGGTGCTGTTAAGGTTGAGGTGCCCATTGCGGGTATGACGGCCGGAGCCTCATGCCGCATTTCCTTCACCATCCCTTGGGGGCTCTTGGAGAAGTGGGATCCTGAGCGGTCATCCAGGTACTGGGACCGTGCTCCCTCCGCAGCCCCTGTGTGGTATCTGCCGGACCGGAGTATTTTCTTCATCAGGGACCGGGCCCTGCATCTGTCAGGTACTCTGTGTCCCCATGGGGACGGTTCATTGAGCGCCTGGCACCCGGACGCTGCAAGGGCTGCTAGGCCGTGAAAGCCGGGGGACTTCCGCGCCGACCTCGCCTGTTTGTCGGCCGCGGTCATAAATTTAGTCCCCGGCTTCAGTTGCGGCCTACTTGCAAAATCTCGCCCCCGGACCTGTCTGTCAGGGTAGGGGCGGGACAGCCGTCCTGACGTCGGCAGTGAGGGCCGGAGCATCCTGTATGCTTCCTCCCCCCTCTTTGATCACAATAGGGACCCCAGATTCCCGCACTTTTTCCTGGTGCCGCCCACCGCTCCACTCCCCCTCTGAGAGCTCCAGCAGCCATTTTTTTCAGACATTCTGCGCTGGAGAATCATCAGGAAAGAGCTCTCCACCGCTGGGAGACCTGGAGCAGGGAATCTGGAGGACACACACGCCACTTTTTAGCGGTCGGTAAGCCACACCGGTCTTCCGGTGCTGGTCCCCCTGGGTTGCCTGAATAGATACGTATTATATATCCTTATATATATATATCTCTGTTCGGCCGGGCTGTATACTCTTCCCTTATGCCCTCTGTGATCACTCTCCTGGGACACAACAGCATGTCGTCCACAAGGAGCAAGGGCGCTAAGGCAAAGGGGTTCTTTGCGACCTGTACCTCTTGTAGGGCAATGTTGCCTGCGGGTTCCACCTACCCTCACTGTGAGGAATGCTCGACCCCTGTTACACTGACTCAGCCGGAGCCGCGACCACTTGTGGGCCCCTCGGCTCAGGTAGACCCCCATGCATCCACTGTCCAGGCGGCAGGGACAGAGTTTGCAGTTTTTGCTGAGAAGCTCTCTGAGTCACTGTCACAATCCATGGCTAAGTCTATGGACAAATGGTCTGCCAAGCTGCTAGAAGCCTTGCAGTCCAGACCGGTCCTTACACAGACCCAGGACACTGTTGGATCGGCGCCTCCAGGTCCCTCTCGGTCCCCGCCGCAGCGCGCTCCCGGGGTGGGCTCTATGTTTCACGTAGAGGACTCCTCCACGGACCACAGCCCCAGACCTGCTAAGCGGGCCCGCTTGGAATCCTCAGCTTCATCACGATGCTCAGATTCCCGGCTGGAGGACTCGCTGGAGGACGAAGCGGAGGTCGCAGCTCAGGGCTCTGACCATGACGTTGCCCTCAACCTTGATACACCTGAAGGGGACGCCTTAGTAAATGATCTTATCTCGTCCATCAACCAGGTGTTAGATCTATCTCCCCCGCCTCCACCTATAGAGGATTCGGCTTCTCAGCAGGAGAAACACCAGTTTCGGTTCCCCAAACGTACGCGGAGTGCGTTTTTCGACCACTCTAACTTCAAGGATGCTGTCCAGAAACCCAGAGCGGTTCCGGACAAGCGCTTTACTAAGCGCCTTGCTGACACACGTTACCCTTTCCCCTCTGACGTAGTTAAGGGTTGGGCTCAGTGTCCCAAGGTGGATCCTCCAGTCTCTAGATTGGCGGCTAGATCTGTGGTATCGGTTGCAGATGGCTCATCGCTAAAAGATGCCACTGACAGGCAGATAGAGCTCCTGGTGAAATCCATCTATGAAGCCACAGGCGCGTCTTTTGCCCCGGCTTTTGCAGCCGTGTGGGCACTCCAAGCTATCTCTGCTTGTCTAACCGAGATTAATGTGGTCACACGTAATTCTGCTCCGCAGGTTGCGTCTTTGACTTCTCAGGCATCGGCGTTTTCTTCATACGCCATGAATGCAGTCCTTGACTCTGCTAGCCGTACAGCGGTGGCATCCGCTAATTCGGTGGCGGCCTGCAGAGCCATGTGGCTGCGCGAATGGAAGGCAGACTCGGCTTCCAAGAGATTCCTAACCGGTTTGCCGTTTTCTGGCGACCGATTGTTTGGAGAACGATTGGATGAGATTATTAAAGAATCCAAGGGAAAGGACTCCTCCTTACCCCAGTCCAGGCCGAAGCAACCTCAGCAACGTAAGATACAATCGAGGTTTCGGTCCTTTCGCCCCTCCGCCAGGTCCCAATCCTCTTCGTCCAATAGGCCGGAGAAAGTTCAGAAGAACTCCTACGCGTGGCGGTCTAAGTCACGCCCCCAAAAGGCTGCCGGAGGCACTGCCTCCAAGGCGGCCTCCTCATGACTCTGGGCATCCCCGAACCGCATCCTCGGTCGGTGGCAGGCTCTCCCGCTTTTGCGACACCTGGTGGCCACATGTTCAAGACCGATGGGTGAGAGACATTCTGTCTCATGGTTACAGGATAGAGTTCACCTCTCGTCCTCCAACTCGTTTCTTCACAACCTCCCCCCCCCCCCTGCTCGGGCCGACGCACTTCTTCAGGCAGTAGCCGCTCTGAAGACAGAAGGAGTTGTGATTCCCGTCCCCCCTCAGGAACAGGGGCGCGGTTTTTTACTCCAACTTGTTCGTGGTGCCAAAGAAGGACGGTTCATTCCATCCCGTTCTGGACCTCAAACTGTTCAACAGACATGTGAGAACCAGACGGTTCAGGATGGAATCTCTCCGCTCGGTCATCGCTTCGATGTCACAGGGAGACTTTCTCGCATCGATCGACATCAAGGATGCTTATCTCCATGTGCCGATCGCACCCGAACATCAACGCTTCTTGCGTTTCGCCATAGGGGACGAACACCTTCAGTTCGTGGCATTGCCTTTCGGCTTGGCGACAGCCCCACGGGTTTTCACCAAAGTCATGGCATCCGTTGTGGCGGTCCTACACTCCCAAGGCCACTCGGTGATTCCTTACTTAGACGATCTCCTAGTCAGGGCACCGTCTCGGGAGGCGTGTCAACACAGCCTGACCGTCGCTCTGGAGACTCTCCAGCAGTTCGGGTGGATCATCAACTTTCCAAAATCCAAGTTGACGCCGACCCAGTCATTGACCTACCTCGGGATGGAGTTTCATACCCAGTCAGCGGTAGTCAAGCTTCCACTGGACAAACAGCTTTCTCTGCAAGCAGGGGTGCAATCTCTTCTTCAGAGTCAGTCACACCCATTGAGGCGCCTCATGCACTTCCTAGGGAAGATGGTGGCAGCGATGGAGGCAGTGCCCTTCGCGCAATTTCATCTACGCCCACTCCAATGGGACATTCTCCACAAGTGGGACAAGAGATCGACTTCCCTCGACAAGAATGTCTCTCTTTCCCTGGCAACCAAGACGTCTCTTCAGTGGTGGCTTCTTCCCACTTCTCTATCGCAGGGAAAATCCTTCCTGCCCCCAACCTCGGCTGTGGTCACCACGGACGCGAGCCTGTCAGGGTGGGGAGCAGTGTTTCTCCACCACAGGGCTCAGGGGACCTGGACTCCGAGAGAGTCTTCCCTTCAGATCAATGTTCTGGAGATAAGGGCAGTGTATCTAGCCCTATTGGCGTTCCATCAGTGGCTGGAGGGCAGGCAGATCCGTATCCAGTCGGACAACGCCACTGCAGTCGCCTACATCAATCACCAGGGCGGCACTCGCAGTCGTCAAGCCTTCCAGGAAGTACGGCGAATTCTGCAGTGGGTGGAAGCCACAGCATCCACCATCTCCGCAGTTCACATACCGGGAGTAGAAAACTGGGAAGCAGATTTTCTCAGTCGTCAGGGCATGGACGCGGGGGAATGGTCTCTGCACCCAGAGGTGTTTCGAGAGATCTGTCGCCGCTGGGGAACGCCGGACGTCGATCTCATGGCGTCACGGCACAACAACAAGGTCCCAGCATTCATGGCACGATCTCAGGATCACAGAGCTCTGGCGGCGGAGGCATTAGTACAGGATTGGTCGCAGTTTCGGCTGCCTTATGTGTTTCCTCCTCTGGTGATGCTGCCCAGAGTATTACGCAAGATCAGGTCCGACTGCCGCCACGCCATTCTCGTCGCTCCAGACTGGCCGAGGCGATTGTGTTACCCGGATCTGTGGCATCTCAAGGTGGGTCAACCGTGGGCCCTTCCAGACCGCACAGACTTGCTGTCACAAGGGCCGTTTTTCCATCTGAATTCTGCGGCCCTCAACCTGACTGTGTGGCCATTGAGTCCTGGCTCCTAGCATCGTCAGGGTTATCTCAGGATGTCATTGCCACTATGAGACAAGCCAGGAAACCAACGTCCGCCAAGATCTATTACAGGACTTGGGGATATTCTTGTCCTGGTGCTCTGTGAATGGATTTACTCCATGGCCTTTTGCCTTACCCATTTTTCTTTCCTTCCTTCAATCTGGAATGGACAAAGGTTTGTCACGAAGCTCTCTCAAGGGACAAGTATCGGCGCTCTCAGTATTTTTTCAAAGGTGCCTGGCCAGGCTCCCGCAGGTCCGCACGTTCCTGCAAGGAGTATGCCACATAGTCCCACCTTATAAGCGTCCACTAGAGCCCTGGGACCTTAACAGGGTGCTAACGGCTCTTCAGAAACCACCTTTCGAGCCGCTGCGAGATGTCTCCTTATCACGTCTTTCGCAGAAGGTGGCTTTTCTTGTGGCAGTCACATCACTCCGAAGAGTGTCGGATCTTGCAGCACTGTCATGCAAAGCCCCCTTCCTGGTTTTTCACCAGGATAAGGTGGTTCTGCGTCCTGTTCCGGAATTTCTCCCTAAGGTGGTATCTCCTTTTCATCTCAATCAGGATATCACCTTACCTTCTTTTTGCCCTAATCCAATTCACCGATGCTAAAAGGATTTGCACGCATTAGATCTAGTGAGAGCACTCCGGTACTACGTGTCTCGCACAGCGCCCTTGCGCCGTGCAGATGCACTCTTTGTACTTGTCGCCGGTCAGCGTAAGGGTTCGCAGGCTTCCAAGTCAACCTTGGCTCGGTGGATCAAGGAACCGATTCTTGAAGCTTACCGTTCTTCGGGGCTTCCGCTTCCTTCGGGGCTGAAAGCCCATTCTACCAGAGCCGTGGGTGCGTCCTGGGCATTGCGGCACCGGGCGACGGCTCAGCAGGTGTGTCAGGCAGCTACCTGGTCTAGCCTGCACACTTTCACGAAACACTATCAGGTGCATACCTATGCTTCGGCAGATGCCAGTCTAGGTAGGCGAGTCCTTCAGGCGGCGGTTGCCCACCTGTAAGAGGGAGCCGTGTCGGCTCTATTTATCGAGGTATTCTTTTACCCACCCAGGGACTGCTTTTGGACGTCCCAATTGTCTGGGTCTCCCAATGGAGCGACAAAGAAGAAGGGAATTTTGTTTACTTACCATAAATTCCTTTTCTTCTAGCTCCAATTGGGAGACCCAGCACCCGCCCCTGTTCCCTTCGGGCTTGTTGTTCTGTTGTGTACACATGTTGTTCATGTTCAAATGTTTCTTTGGTTCATGGTTTCAGTTCTCCGAACATCCTTCGGATTGAATTTACCTTAGACCAATTTATAAGTTTCCTCCTTCCTGCTCTTGCACCAAAACTGAGGAGCCCGTGAGGCACGGGAGGGTGTATAGGCAGAGGGGAGGGGTTACACTTTTGAGTGTAATACTTTGTGTGGCCTCCGGAGGCAGAAGCTATACACCCATTTGCCTGGGTCTCCCAATTGGAGCTAGAAGAAAAGGAATTTACGGTAAGTAAACAAAATTCCCATCTTCAGTAACTGCAACTATTGAATACAAGTACCACTTATACAAAGTTTGTTCCCAGTGCTCGGAAAACACAAAGCAGTTGGGTTAAAAATCAGGTAGAAAAAAATGACTTCTTTTCAATGACATTTTGCCGATGTTATGTATTTTTTACTGAGGCATTCTCTTTCTGTTGACTTTTAGTCATAGTTTCTGGCTTTTATCCTAAGGTCTCTGCTTCCTGTGATATTCTCACCTTCCAGCGGCTTCATCTGTTACCAACTCCGCTCCGGTCCTGCAGCGCCGTCTTGTGACCGCAACTTTTGACTAGCCCAAAGTCAGAAGTGATATCACAAGTGCTCAATGCATCTCTAAGAGCTAGAGTGAGGCCAAAATGAGGCTTTCATAAAGATGTATTGACTTGTGACCTCTGGCGGACTCCTTAAAACACCAGAACTGAGGGCAGGTCACAAATCACAGAAGACCGACCAGAGCGGCGCCATTAACACATGAAGCCACTGGAGGGCGAGTATAAGACTGGGCAGAGGCTTAGATTTAAAGCACCACTCCACTGGGGAAATAAAAAAAAAAACAACAAAACACTGCAGTCTGCTTTAACTATTTCATGACCTTTGACGTACTGCTGGTCCAAGGTCTTGTCCCTGCCTTTGATACGGGTTTGCCAGCCGAGGCTGCATCTTTCCCTGCACATGTCTGATCTAATCAGCCGACGTGTGCCTAACAGCCACGGGTGTATTGGAGATCTGCCCGTGGCTATTAACCAGTTAAATCCTGTTGTCATTATACCCAAAAATGATCTACTTAAACACGTCAAATCAGGGTACAAAAAATAAGCAGATACACCGTGCCAGATCTTGAAAAATTAAACCGTTATGGGTCTTAGGAAATGGTGTTAAAAGCACAATTTTGGCACTTGAAAATAGGTGAAAAAAAATCTGAGCTTTAATTAAAAGAAAAATTATACTATGTTGGATATATATGAACTCGTACTGATCTGATGAGGGAGTGTAACCTGTAGGCTGATGCAGCTTTTTGTTGTAGGTGTGCTGTGTGTAGCCTGCCAAGCTGTGAGCACTTTCCTTAGTCTGGATGACTCCGCTGACGTTCTGCAGGTGCTGCCCGTGGAGCAAGTGAAAAACTTGTTACTGTAAGTCTCAGAAATGTTTAAATCGATGTTGTGCTTCAGCGTCTCTGACAATCAATGCTTGATTACCGACAACTATGATATTATGCTGAAGTAGTCAAACTTTTTTTTTTTTTTCCCCTTTTTCGCTTACATTCTCCTTCCTAATAAAGATAATGATCCACTCTCGATTTTGATTCGAACACACCCCTTGGGCACTTGTGCATTTTTCTATGTAATTGCATTGCATTTGGTGATCTGTTCGTTATCCCTGATTGTTTAAAGGGAACCTGTCACTAGATTTGGGGCCTATAAGCTGCGGCAACCACTAGTGGGCTCTTTTATATACAGCATTCTAACATTCTGTATGTAAGAGCCCAGGCTGCTGTGTAGAACACTTTATAATACTTAAATGGTCGCTGCAGTGGAGTTGGGTCATATGGGAGTCTCCGTTATCCGGTACTGGCGCCGCCTCTTTTGGCCATCTTTGTCGTCCTTCTTCTGAAGCCTGTGTGCATGACACGTCCTTAATCATCCAAACTCGCCGGCATTGAGGTCCTGCGCAGGCACCCTTTGATCTGCCCTGTGCAGGGCAGATCAAAGTATTGTAGTGCGCCTGCACGGGACCGGCGAGTGTGTATGACGTAGAACCAGTCATGCACACAGACGTCAGAAGAAGGAGGACCAAGATGGCCGAAAGAGGAAGCGCCGGCATCGGAGATGACCACATGACCTAACTCCACCGCAGTGACCGTTTAGGTGAGTATTATAAAGTGTTTATTTTCTACACAACGGCCTGGGCTCTTATATACAGCATGTTCGAATGCTCTATAGAAGAGCCCACTGGTGGTGGCCGCAGCTTATAGGCCCCAAATCTGCTGACAGGTTCCCTTTATTATGAATATTTGTGACTTGCATTTCCTATTTCCTTACAGTGCTGCTCCCTCGGATCCATGCGCATTATTGCTGGCTGATCTTTACTTCACTAGACTAGTCTTCTGTGGCTATCAGGAGCAACTTTCTCATGACATCCAAAAGGAGATTTTTTCCCAGTTGCAATTTAATATCTCAAGCAGCTCCTCAAAGGTATCTGAACACAGTGAACAAAACGCTTGACTCTTTATCAGTGTCTTACACATTATACCCTGTATATGGTATTTATATAGCTTAATGGAGAGATTCTGAAACCCTGCTATATGAAGCACCCGTACGGTAGCAGGAGTCTTTCTCTTTTTTGGAATCCTGTTTAAGGGCAACGTCTTAATGTTGAAGCTTCTTATTGTCGTGAGTTGACTGAGTATAATATAGCCCAGCCTAGCTTTATTGATGTGAATTACAAAACCTTGTAAAATACTTATTTAATATCATTTACGAGGTTCTTATGAGTCTAAAGGTAACAATACGGCTTGTCATAGGGCCGTAATTACATTTGGCATGGACCTTGGAGGCAGTTTTGCAAATGTGCAATTACCATATGGCACACTTATTTATTCCTCTGCTTAATCTGATTGCTCATTTCTATAAATTACATGAACGTCCATGGAAGATGTAACAACGGCACTGTAACAAGCTGTATTGCTACCTCGTAGTGCAAAAGTTTTCCCTACTGACGTAAGATATTTCTGATTACCGTAGTAGCCTTCCCTACCATTTTATATTCTGACCAATGGCTCAGAGATCAGTTCCTCTGTTTTATGTTTAAAACCAAACCCCCAAAAATGTGCCAGAGCATAAGTGGTTGTACGTGGACGTACTGAAGCTTGTTCACACTATAAGCATTTAACAAAACCTAGGATAGAAACTGAGGATATACCCTGCTGTAAGTAGAAGGTAATCTAATATATAAAGCTCAGAGTGTGTGTGTGTGTGTATGTGTGTGTGTATGTGTGTGTGTCTGTGTGTGTGTCTGTGTGTGTGTCTGTGTGTGTGTCTGTGTGTGTGTCTGTGTGTGTGTCTGTGTGTGTGTCTGTGTGTGTGTGTATGTCCGCTAAAGGAATCGGCACCGTCGCATTTACAATCACGAAATTTTGCACAGACACTCCATGTGACTCAGGGAACGTCAGACTGTTTGGGCGGGAAAATTTAACCCCGTGCTTTCCAGTTACTCTACAAAAATCCTACAGCCATCAAACTGAATGGAGCTGGGAGCTATAAGCTATAAATAGCAACTGTCAGTGGAACAAAATAAACTGTGTTAGTATAAGATAGGATAGACTGATAGAGAGAGACAGAAAAAGACGGACAGACCGGGAAAGAGACAGGCTGGGGGAAGAGAGGGGCAGACGGGGTAGAGAGAGACGGGGGCAGCCGGGGCAGAGATTACTATCTCTATCTCTAGAGTTACTATCCCAGGCAACGCCCGGGTACTACAGCTAGTAGTACATATAACATAGGGTAGTAGTAGACACGGTTTCATTTACAGTCCTGGCCGAAAGTGTTGGCACCCTTGAAAAGTGTTCTAGAAAATGAAGTATTTCTCCTATAAAATTATTGCAATTACACATGTTTTGTTACACATCTTTATTTCCTTTGTGTGAGAAAAAAGGCAAATTGGACAAAATTTCATGCACAATCCCCAAAAATGCGCCAGAAGAAATTGTTGGTACCTTCAGCTTAATATTTGGTGGCACACCCTTTGGACTTAATAATGGCAATTAATCTCTACCTATAACTATGAACAAGCTTACTTACACCTCTCTCCTGGACATTTGGGCACTATTCTTTTGCAAACAGCTCCAGGTCTCTCATATTTGAAGGCTGCCTTTTGCCAACAGCAATCTTAAGATCTCTCAACAGGTGTTCAATGGGATTTATATCCGGACTCATTGCTGGCCACTTCAGAACTTTCCAGTACTCTGTTTTAATCCATTTCTGGGGGCTTCTTGACGTATATTTGGGGTCATTGTCCTGCTGGAAGAGCCGTGACCTAGGATGCAAACCCAGCTTTCTGAAATTGGGCACTATTGCAACACAAAATCCTTTTGGTAATCTCCAGATTTCATGATGCCGTGCACAGAATCAAGGCACTCAGTGCCAGAGGCCGCAAAACAACCCCAAAAAAAAATCTTTGAACTTCCACCATAGGTGTGATTATAGGTACTGTGTTCTTTTCTTTGTAGGCCTTATTATGTTTTTGGTAAACAGTAGAATGTGCTTTACCAAAAAACTCTGTTAGTCTCCTCTGTCCACAAAACACTTTTCCAGAAGGATTTTTGGCTTACTCATAGACATCTTGGCAGACTGCAGTCTAGCTTTTTATGTCTGTGACAGCAGTGGGGTCCTCTTGGATTTCCTGCCATAGCATTTCATTTCATTCAAATGTCGACATATTGTTTGTGCTGACACTGATGCACTCTGAGTCTGTAGGACAGCTTGAATTTCTTAGGAACCTGATTGGGGCTGCTTATCCACAATCCGGACTCTCCTGCATTGCAAATTTTCATTACTTTTTTTTCTTCTGTCCAGGGAGATTAGCTACCGTTCCATGGGTTGTAAAATTCTTGATTTATGTTGCACACCGTGGACAAAGAAACATCAAAATCTCCATAGATGGACTTGTCACCTTGATAATGTTGCTTTTCAACAATTTTGGTTCTCAAGTCCTCAGACAGTTCTCTCCTCATTCTGTTCTCCATGCTTAGTGTGGCACACACAGGCCAACAATGCAAAGATTGAGTCAACTTCTCCCTTTTAATCTGGTTTCAGGTGTGATTTTTATATTGCCCTCACCTGTTACTTGCCACAGGTGAGTTTGAATGAGCATCATATACTTGAAACAAAGTTGTCTACCCACGATTTTTGGAAAGGTGCCAACAGATTTGACCTGCCCATTTTTGGTAGTTTTGTGTGAAATTATGTCCCATTTGCCTTATTTCTAGTTGTTCCAATAAACACAAAGGAAATAAGCGTCTATAACAAAACGTGTAATTGCCATAATTTTCTGGGACAAATACTTCAGTTTCTAGAACAATTTCAAGGGTGCCAACATTTTGCCAAGACTGTATATAACTTCCCATGGCTGGGTGCCTGACCAGTCGCCCCCGGTCCTGTTCTGCCCCCCATCTACATTGATGTCATCTGACACTTGGTGAGGTTATAATATTAGAGGATAGGGCAGTTCCAATTAGGGTACACTTTGTCACGCATACGCTTTTTAAAAAATCAAAAATAGTATGTACTAAGTACTCCATGATATTTATATGTACTATTACTTACAGAAGGGTATATGCTCATTTTGTTTCTGTGTTAGGCTTTGTTTATTTTTAGGTAGAAATTAAAGTTTACAATGGAAAGCCATGTAGTGATTTAGAGACTATACAAAATAGCAAGGAGTTGTTGTCCAAGTTTTCATTATTGTTAAAGGGAATCTATCTGGTAATCCATGCTGCCTGAACCATGGGCAGCATAAAATTAGGACATTCACTTTTCTGGTACAGTCAAATGCTGCCGGTCTAGGCTGGGGCCACACGGTGCACTAGTGCGATGCTCGCATGACACTTGGCTCGCGCTGGCAGCACAGCAGGAGCCGAGTGTCATGCTAGTATTCATGCGACTGAGGTCCGACAGTGCGAGCGGACCTCAGCTGCGAGGGGCAGGCCAGCGCTGCGGAGGGGAGGCCCAGTGCTGAGGAGGGGAGGGAGGGATTTATGTCCCTCTCTCCTCCGTAGCTGGCTATTGCCATTCTTCCCCTGCACTCGCGTTACACCTATGTTCTGTGAGTGCAGTGTGATTTTTCTCTCGCCCCATTCACTTGAATGGGTGCGAGAGAAAACAGGATCGCATTACAGTCGCAGCATGCTGCGATTGTTTTCTCGGTCCAATTAGGGCGCTCGTGCGCTGACACACTAGGCTAGAATTGGTTTAATGCGATGTTTTATCGCACTCCACTTGCACAGATTTTCTCGCCGTGTGGCTTAGGCCTAATACCACAACTTGTAAACACACTTCTAATACCACTTTCTGCATGATTTAATTTGTCGTATTTGTAAACCATTTCCAATCTTATTTAGGTGCGGCTGCTGACAATCCGGATTTTAAATCATTTCTGTAACCAGCCGTCTGGAAGGCTAGAGGTAAGTGAAGCTTTTACAGGCCGTTTTGTAGGTCTATCGGGAAAGGTTAACCAATACTGGTCTGGTTTCTAGGACCCTCGAGAAGGTGAAGACCCTGCAGTATTTTCTATACTCCTGCAAGCTGAACTGGTTTCTGCTACTGTCCATTTATATCGAGAAAAATTACTTCACCTTAGGAAGCTGAGGCATGATCTTGTTCAAGCAGCAAATGAAGACTTTCAAGAGGTTAGTTGGATATTCATTTTCCTCTCTGTTCTACTCACATTTCTTTATCGTTCCTATGGGAGACCCAAACCATGGGTGTATAGCTACTGCCCCCGGAGGACACACAAAGTTACTACACTCAAAACGTGTAGCTCCTCCCTCCTAGCATATACACCCCCTGCTAGCCAGTCCTAGCCAGTTTCATGCTTTGTGTCTGGAGGATCAACACACACACATGCATCCTTTTTTGATTTTTCATTTTCTCTAAAGATTTGGAAGAAAAGCGGGTCCACTGGACTCCCGGCATGTCCCTTCTCACCCCCCTGGCGGCGGTGCTGTTAAGGTTGACTTCAGGGCAGGAGCCCTTCATGCCGCGCTCCTTCACCATCCCTTAGGGGCTCTGGCTTGAAGTTGGAGCCAACACGGTTCTCACTGCCTTGCAGGAGACCGGTCTCCATCCGCAGCCCTTTTGCAGGACCCTGCTGGATGGAGCACTGACCCCCACCCCACAGGGACTGGGCCCTGCGTCTCGAAGCTAAGTATAGAGACGTTATTCAGAGGGTCCTTCTGCAATGTGGGGCACTTTTATTGTGGGGGACAGTGATTTACTTTGATAATGCTGCTTTTTACTGTGTTTCCGGCCGGTTCCACGGTTTTTATTGAGAACCGCGCCGATGATGCCTGAATGTCGGCCGCATGCATAACTCTAGGCCCCGGCTTCAGCCGCAGCCTAGTTTCGTTTCGTTCCCCTGCATGTCAGTCATGCAGGGGGACACTGCAGCGCCGCCCGCCGGCCGCTCTGCACAGGGGAGGACACTCCTTTTTGAGGAGATGATTCCCTCCCCTGTACATCTCCTTAGCCCTCCGATTCCCGCTCCTGGGTTAACCCCCGGCCCCCCCCCCTCACTCTGGCGCCATTTTCTCAGCGTTCTTAGAACACTGGTCGGCGCTGGCTGCTCTGCAGTGCAGAGGGAGTGAATATCTGGCTGGGGGTCCAGGCTTGGAATCAGGAGGGCACTCATAATAGCGGCCTGATAAGTCACAACCTCTGGTTGTGCACTTTTATACACTCTCAGGGCGTTCTGAAGGAGTTAATTCTTTATTATAGAATCTCCTCCTCAGCAGCATGTCTCAAGCTAGCTCCAGGGCTGTACACTACATGTTCTGCATGTAAGCTTATATTGTCTGAACCAGCACAGACCCACACTGTAATGGTTCTTATGTGGTGGTGCCTCAGCCTGGAGTCTTCCCAGGCTGAACCCCTGTCTTGGGTATTCTAGACATTCTAGACAGAGCCCCCACCTCTGCAGCATGTCACAGAGCGAGGCTGCAGGCTGTTTTTATTATCCACTGCAGGTAGTCTCGTACGGCTGTACCGAGCTCATAACCACTGTGGCCCCTCAGCTTGGAGGCTCATTAATGGTCCCTCCAGCTGCTCCGGTTTCGGTGGCTGACCCCTGGGGGAATCTTATTTCCAGGGGTCGGCTGTCCCGGCATCTGCTGAGCATGCAGCCCCCTTCTCAGGGCGTTTTCTGCTTCAGCTCGCTCATCAAAGCTCACAAGGGACTCTCCTTCTGGGCTCAGACCCCGTCCTGACAGGGAGACGCAGGGTCCCCTGTCCTCCCCGTTCCGCAGCTCCGATTACGAGCTGACCCACTGGACGAGGAGGATGTCTCTACCAGGGGCTCGGACGCTACTTTATGTACATTGATCCGTCCGTAGGTGACGCAGATGCGAATGATTGGATTGCGTCCATTATCCTTGTACTGGACCTCCATCCGCCTGTATCAGGGGAGTATTCCCCGCTGGCAGAAAGGCATCAGTATACCTTTAACAGGATGAGGAGTGTGTTCCTTAACCACTCCAGTTTTCAGCCCGCTGCGTTCAAGCCCACAGGCCTGCAGACCCCACAGCGGGGTTCTGCTGCCTGTCTCCCCCTCCCATCAGAGGTGGTCAAGGAGTGTACTCATTCGCCAAGGGTGGCCACTCCGGTGTCTAGACTTTCAGCCCGGATAGTTGTATCAGTGGCTGACGGCACCTCTAAGGATCCCACGGTACATTAATTTTGTACTGGACCTCAATCCGCCGGAGTTACCTTATCTAGGTGAACACAACGTGTGTTCCTTAACCACTCCAGTTTTCAGGCCCCTGTGACCAGCCCAGGGTCCGCTCTGACAGTCGCTTCCCATGAAGCGTGATTCTGAGGACTGTGTTTCCCCTGTCCACCAATGGTGGTCAAGAAGTGGGCTCATTCACCTCAGGTGGCTCAGCCCGGACCGTTATGTCAGTGGCTGATGGCTCCTCACTTAAGGTTTTGCGGTCCGCCCGGTTGTCCTTTTGGCCAAGTCGGTATGGGGGCGGCAGGAGCTTCGTTCTCCTCAGCTTTACAGCAGTGCGGTTTTTTTGTACCTTCTCTGCTTCTCTGGAGGAGATGCATTCCCTCACAGGGACTCTATGCCCAAAACGGTTGCCTGAACTTCTAGACTTCAGTCTTTTCAGCCAGGTCTGCCATGCTGGACACCGCACGGCGGTGGTCTTGGCTACTTTCCTCGCTATCCGCAGGCTCCTGTGGCTTCGGAATAACCTGTCCAGGGCAGGAATCAGTTGAGGTTTCGGTGGTTTCCGTTCCTCCGTCTGATCGTTCTCTAGCTCGGCCTAGGTTCATAGAACCAAATGGCTCGAGGCTGTGTCTTCAGAAGACTGCAGGAGCTGCTGCCACTGAGTCAGCTTCCTCCGAGCTATCTAGCCACGCCAACAACCTCCTTGGTCGGTGGCAGGCTCTCTCCACTGGCGACGTGGGTTCTAACACGTCTCCGTTCAGTGGGGGCGGGATTATATCTCCCATGGCCACAGGATGGAATTCTGTCCACCCGCCAAACAGATTTTTTCTGTCAACTCCTCCCGGCTCCAAGGCCGCCGCCTTCTCACAGGCCGTGGCATTTCTTGCAGGCCAATGGAGTAATTGTACCGGTTCCCGACTGGGAACGGTTCTGAGATTTTTGCTTAAATCTATTCCTAGTCCCCGACGAGGGCGGTGCCTTCCGACCTGGATCTTTAGCTTTTCAAGCATGGTCAGGTGTGGCGTTTTCTCATGGAGTCTCGGTTTTGTTCCGTGTGTTTTTTCACCGGATCAATTAAGAACCCAAGCAGATTCCCTAGCAGCCATCGGCATCAGAGATGCCTATCTGCAGGAGTCAATCGCAGTTTCACACCAGCGTTGACTACGTTTTGACAATCTGAGTGGTCCAATTCGTGGCTCTTCCCTTGGGGTTAGCCACGGCCCCTCGAGTATTCTCATTGGGGCAGCTGTGATTAGGGTCCTGCACCCCTAGGGATTGGCAGTGATCTTTTGCCCTGGACGGCCTTCTTGTCGGGGCTTCATCCAGTGCTGACTCTTAGCAGAGTGCTTCGCTCACTCTCGCCACTCTAACCTTTTCGGGTGGCTTGTCTTTCTGTCCAAGTCTACTCTGACTTCGAACCAGAGGTTCTCAGGGACGCAAGTCGAGACTCTGTCGGCACTTGTGAAGCTGCCCTTAGTCGATCAGTAGTCCCTCCGCTGGCGGTCGACGTCGTTCTATCAGACACCATATACAGGTGCTGGTCAGACGGTGGCGTCAATGGAAGCGATTCCTTGCCCAGTTTCTCCTGCGTCCTCTGAGACTGGAGGTTTTCCGCTGTACAAGCGAACTCCCTCCTCCCACGGGGTGGTGGCTTCGCCACTGACCAGGGGCTCGTTTCAGTGGTGGCTTTGGCCACTCTGTCTCAGGGGCGCTCCTTAACCTGGCCCCGTCCCGGGTGATCCTCACCAGGATGCTAGCCTATCCGCCTTGGGAGCAGTATATCTCCACCGTGGAGCGCAGGGCGCTTGGACTCTGTCCGAATCAGCCCTCTGGATCTATGTGCTGGAAATCAGAGCTGTATTTCTAGCTCTCTAAGCCTTCACCATCTGTTGGCGGCTAGGCACATTCGAGTCCAGTTGGACAACGTGACAGCTTTTTCCTACATCAGCTTCCAGGGCGGGACACTCAGCCGCCTGGCAATCTTGGCGGCTCAACATTCTTCAGTGGACAAGGGACTCCTAGTCCACCGTATCCGCAGCCCACATCCTAGATGTGAAAACTGCGAGGCAGACTATTTCAGCTGTCCAACCGTGGTCCACAATCCTCAGGTTTTGCGGTAGACACACTGGTTCATGTTTGATCCCAGCTTTGTCTCTTTACGTATTTCACCCTCTACCTCTTGTCCAGAGTCCTGCGCAAGATCAGTAAAGGGGGCCGTCGGGTCATTCTCATACTCCAGACTGACCCAGGCAGGCTTGGTACTCTGACCTGCTCCTTCTGTCCGTTGGGTTGCCATGGCATCTTCCGGACCGTTCAGACCTTTTCTCAAAAGGTCCGTTTTCCGTCAGAATTCTGGATTCTCAGATTGACGGCGTAGCTCTTGAGTCCTGGATCTGGGCGACTTCTGATATCCTTCCTGTAGTCATCTCCGCTATGACTCGAGCTCCAAAGTGTCCTTTGACCTTTTTGGCCTTGCCGACCCTCCTGTCCCTTCCACAGTCCGGTCTACAGCTAGGATTATCCCTCATTAAGGGACAGATCTCGGCTCTGTCAGTATGTGCCAGCAGCGTATCGTCCGGCTGGCTCCGGTGCGCTCCTTTAAGGGCGCATCTCACATCATTCTGCCTTTCCGGCAGCCTATGGAGCCCTGGGACCTTAATCCGGTCCTCCCGGTTCCCGGAAACCCCCCTTTGCGCCTCTTGGGGAGGTTTCTTTGTTTCATCTTTCACAGAAAGTAGTCTTTCTAGTGGCTATAATTTCCCGCCAGAGAGTTCTGGCTGCACTCTCTCGGAGTCACCCCCTTTTTTGGTCTTTTGCATCAAGACAAGGTGGTCTTCATCCGACTCCGGACTTTTTTCCCTAAGGCGGTTACTGCTTCCACCTTATCCGGGGCAATTTTCCTGCCTTCCTTTTGTCCGGCTCCTGTTCATCGCTTTGAGGAAGCGTTGCATATCCTGGATCTGGTGCGGGCGCTCCGGATCTATGTGTCTCGCACCGCCGTTATTAGGCGGTGCACCTCTCTCTGGTGCTGACTGCTAGTCAGCGTAGCGGTCTCTCGGCATCTAAGCCGACCCTGGTTCGTTGGCTTAGGTCGGCCATTTCCGAGACCTACAAGTGTACTCAAGTGCCTTCCCCGCCGGGGATCAGAGCACATTTGATCAGACCTGTCGGCGCCTTTTTGGGCTTTCAGGCACCAGGTTACGGCTCAGTAGGTCTGTCAGACTGTAGCTCGAATTAGTCTGCATACTTTTTCGAAGCACTACCCAAGGCATGCTCCTGCTTTGGCAGACGCGGGCTTGGGCAGACGCATTTGTCCGGCGTCTGTCGCCCATTTGTGAAGTTAGGTTTGCCTGCTTCTCAGTTGTCTGTTTATTCCCACCCATGGACTGCTTTTGAACGTCCCATGGTTTGGGTCTCCCATAGGAACGATAAAGAAAAAGAGAATTTTGTTACTTACCGTAAATTCTTTTTCTTAAAGTTCCGTCATGGGAGACCCAGCACCCTCCCTATTGCCTGTTGGCAGGTTTCTTGTTCCGTGTGTCTTCACCGGCTGTTATTGTTGTAGACAGAGGTTCCGGTTCTTCCGGATTTTACTCTGTCTCTTCTTGTGGGTGGATGTCCTCCTTCAGCTTTTGCACTAAACTGGCTAGGACTGGCTAGCAGGGGGTGTATATGCTAGGAGGGAGGAGCTACACGTTTTGAGTGAAGTAACTTTGTGTGTCCTCCGGGGGCAGTAGCTATACACCCATGGTTTGGGTCTCCCATGACGGAACTATAAGAAAAAGAATTTACGGTAAGTAACAAAATTCTCTTTTTTTTTTTTTTTAGTTTTAAAGGGATTGTCCACTACTTTGACATTGTTAGTCTATCCTTAGGATAGGTCATCAATGTCTGATCGGCCGGGGCCCAACAACCTGCACTTCCACTGATCAACTGTTCTTGGTCCCGGCAGTGGCAGCAGATGGCCGGAAATGCTCCGTCCGGTGCTGGTCCGTCTTCTGATAGCGGCCAGGTACTGCACATCCTCCTCCTATTGATTAGAATAGGAGGCAGATTTGCAGTACCCGGCCTCAGCCGCTATCAGAAGACTGAGCCTAGCCGGAACTGAGCATCTTAGTCTGCTGCGGGGACTGAGATTAGTTGATCGGCGGGGGTGCGGCGTGTCTGACCCCGGGTGATCAGACATTGATGACCTATCCTAAGGATAGCCCATCAATGTCAAAGTAGTGGACTACCCCTTTAAGCTTTTGATTTACCATCTATTTTAACTTATTTTTGTTTCCAGGTACCTTTGAGATATTTGCTGGCTATGCTTTATATAAACTTCAATCCTCTTTGGGACCCAGTAATTGATCTTATTGTGTAAGTACAACTAATTAATGAAATGGCTATTCTGTAATTCTGTAAGACAGCACATGCTAGTCTTATATAACTTTTTATGTGACTGATGTAGTGGCCCCTTTGGACAGGCTGATCCAGGCCATTAATCGATCGCTAACTGACTATGTATAAGCAGATCGTCAGTCTGAGTTATCATTCTACGTCCATAAGATGTCATGTCATCTGTACATCATCCTCAATCTACATGGGGAGATGTGCGCTGATTGCAATGGTGTTTTAAGCCGGCCTTAAAGTAAACAGTTGACAATTTTTATTTTTTTTTTTTAATTAACATAAAGTTAAGCAGTGACGTCTTCTCACCTTTGCAAGTTATCACCTATTCACACTTTGCTGATCAGGTACTAAACTTGCTGATCGAGTACAAATAGTACAAATGCTGGGACCCCCACAAATACTAAGAATGGGCTCTGGAAAGCCTTGTCTGAACGGAGTAGTGGTTGGGTATACCAGGAGTGCCGAAGATGGCACTCGGATTTTTCCACCAGTCCAATGGAAAATGAATGGAATAGTGATACACATACAAGACTCCTTTCAGGCTGGGCTATAAAGAGCCCAGTTCTTGGGATCGGTGAGGGTTCAGGCAGTCAGAGACCCAAAATCAGCAAGTTATCCTATCGATAACTAGTAACTATGAGGCTATGTGCCCACGGGGACAGTGTCCTGCGGTTATATCCGCAGGACATTCCGCAGGTGCTCCCAGAAATCCGCAACAGAACTTTCTCTGTTTCAATGCTGCAGATATACAACGGAATGTCCTGCGGATATGGTGCGGACATTCTGCATTGAGGATACAGTACCATGGCTTCGGCACTGCATCCTCAATGCAGAACAAGTGCTGCAGTGATCGGGGTGCTCATACTTACCTCCATCATGCAGCACCTCGCTTTCCGACGGCCGGGTCACTGTCAGCGTCTGGTGCACTGTGCTGGAGGTGGGCGGGCCTGAACTAGTTCCGGCTGTCACATGACCGGAGCTCGTGCAAGCCCCGCCCATCTCTTCCTTCCTGTACCTGGCTGGATCCACCGCGCTGCTGTACACCGGACGAGGAAAGTGACTCGGGTGTCTATCAAGGCAGGTAAGTATATGGGACCCTGCGGAGAAATCCGCAACAATAATTGACATGCTGCAGATTTTTCCGCACGAAAATCTGCACGATTTCCGCTGCGGAAAAATCCGCAGCGTGGGCACAACATTTCCCAAATGCCATAGAAATGGCCGGGGAGTAGCTGTGCTGCAGATTTTTGGAAAATCCGCGGCTTTTCCGCGAGAAATCTGCGGCAAAATCCGCGCATTTTCCGCAGCGTGGGCACATAGCCTGAGAATAACCCTTTTAAGAGAATCTGTCATGTCGCGCAAGTCCCCAAACTGCTTATATTGCCATATGGCTCTTTGGCTCATCTTTCAATCTATATGCCACAGCCAATTTGGCTGTGTAGTCAAGGCTGGGAGCTTTCAGTCAAGCAGAAGAAATGGTGCTAGTCATTGAATAGAGCCGGGGAGGCACATAGCACTTCAACTAATGAATGCCGAATGGATCCAGCACCCGAAATAAATAATGAATTTTATTGTAAAGATTAAAAGCCAAGCGTAGCACAATAAGGCATAATAAAACGAGAAACATCAACGCGCTTTAAGAAAAAATTCTTAGTCATGACCATGGTCATGATTAAGAGCATTTTTGCTTGAAACGCATTGACGTTCCTCCCCTTTTAGTATGCCTTAATGTGCTACAGCTTGGCTTTTAATCTTTACAATAAAATTCAGTTTTTATTTATTGCGGATGCTGGATCCATTTGTCATTCATTAGTATCAGTTAACCTGGTGACCAGACCAGGACATCCGAGCACTGCACCCTTCATCTACTTTACGGTGAGCTGTACAACTCCTTTTTCACAGAACACCAGCTTTATTTGCATGTGGATTAAAAATTGATTTTTTTTTTTTTTTGTTAAAGGGAACCTGTCACCAGAATTTTCGCTATTAAACTAAAATAATCTCCTTCTGCAGCTCCGGGGCTGCATTCTATAAAGATTCATCTTGCTACTGGCCCCCCTTTCAGACCTAAATAACAACTTTATAAAATATTACCTTTTGCTATAGTAATGAGGTTTGCTGGCCCCGTCGGCGGGCTGTATTTCGTCAGTTATCCCCCCTCCTGCCACTGTTCGCCGTTCCCCAGTGTTCATTTAAATAGATGAGGCTGCCACCCTCATGTTCCGCAGTACTCCTGAAGTCTTACGCATGCGCAGTGGCACTATCGCGGGACTGAGCACTGTTTTCAAATCGCGAGCGAAGGTGATGTTGTTGCGCAGGCGCAAGATTATGGGCGGATACTTAGATGACGCTGGTGATGACATTCACAGCGCCGCCCATAGTCTCGCGCCTGCGCAGTAACCTCACCGGCGCTCGCGATTTGAAAACCGTGCTCAGTTCCGCGATTGTGACACTGCGCATGCGCGATACTCCCAGAGCACTGTGGAACATGAGGGCGGCGGTGTCGTCTATGTAAATGAAGACTGGGGGACGGCGAACAGCGGCAGGAGGGGGGATAACAGATGAAATACAGTCCGCCCCCGGGGCCAGCAAACCTCATTACTATAGCAAAAGGTGATATTTTATAAAGTTATTTAGGTCTGAAAGGGGGGCCAGTAGCAAGATGAGATGGATATTACTTGTTTAACTTGTTAGCATAGTGCGATATCATAGGATTGGTTCACACAGATTCGCAAATTATACGCAGAGTAGCAAATGTTCAGTTCAAGTCACATTGCATACTGTATGACTGACCTGAGAGAGGAATGAGATGCCAAGTGAGATGGAAGGTGTCGCATATGTTCCTCAGATCTGATCCAAAAGTGAATTTCTTTTTTCATTTCTTGTTCACAGTTCTCATGCAAATGAGATGGACAACAAAACTTTCTGGAAGGTTTTTTACGAGCATTTGGAGAAGTCGGCGACTTATGCTGGTAATGTATTGTGGATTGTACCTTAACATCCTTTTCATAAAGGTGTTCAGTGTTTCCTAGGTGCCATGTGTAGGCTATCTTCACATGTCCAGTAATCATCCGGTAAAAAGAATCCAGCAGCTATCCGTTGGCAAAATAGTTGTGCAAACAGAACTTTTTTTGGCCATTTTTAAAAAAAAAACCTGATTTCGGCTGCATCCGTTTTTTTAACATTGAAGTCTGTGGAAAACGGATGATGCTTTAATTAGCCATCTATTTGTTGCTTACTGGATCAGTTTCAAATGAAAGATAATTGATGTCTATTTAATGAATTGCCACAGATTTTATTGTTAAAGATGATCCAGCTGAGATCGGTCAAAGAATTTATCTGCACAACTTTTTTGCCGATGTGGATTGCTGGTGGATCCGATCTAATGGATGATTACTGGACTTATGAACTTGGCCTTAAACTGTAGCAGTGTTGCTCTACTTGACATCCAGTCGTAGCTTCGGTCCTCTTTGTCACCTGCAATATTAGAGCTTAGGCCTAGCACACAAGGCGAGTAATACAGAGCGAGTGGAATGCGATTAAAAATTGCATTCCACTCGGACCAATATTACTCTATGGGGCAGCACCCATAAGCGATTATTTTCTCAGCCCTAATCGGACCGAGAAAACAATCGCAGCATGCTGCTGGTGGAACGTGATCCTGTTTCACTCGCACCCATTCAAGTCTATGGGGTGAGAGAAACATTGCATTGCACTCGCATTACAGCGGTGTAACGCGAGTGCAGATGCGAGAATCGCACAGCTGGCAACGGAGGAGATAGGGAGATAAATCCCTCCCCCCCCCCCTTCTGCAGCTGTGGTCTGATTGCACGATCAGACCACAGTCGCATGACACTTGGCTCCCGCTGTGCTGCGAGTGTGAGCCAAGTGTCATGCGAGGACTCGCACATAATCCCGAGTGGCCTGAGCCTTACAGATGGACTGTAACGTGTTTGTGTGCATACAGAACCATCTTGACTCATCCTTATGAAATAATGCTTATGTATGTGAAATGCTAAACCATTGCAGAATAAATGTAGTATCTTGAGATAATATAAAAAAGATTGTTCAATACTTGTACTTTTATTCTTGCCTCATCTTTGAGTCCCTATTGGTCTAGCTTGGCCCAACGTTGTTCACTCGCCTTTTCCCAACCTTCTCTACAATTTCGTCCTTTAATTCTCATTTTCTACAAGTTTTCTACTTTTCACTTGTGATATCCTTTTCTACAGAAAGAGAACTACAAAATGTTGAAATGAACGAGTCAGAGGGCAAGCAGGATTTCCCTGGCTTTTATGCCGGAGACATTGGCGTTTTATATGGCGATATGCTGAATCATAGAGCAGATGTAACGGAGAGGACTGATCATACCAATTTCCGGTTCCTGCTTTGGAAAGCAATGTCTCACTTCCCGGACAGAGTGGAACCCCGATCCAGGGAACTGTCCCCGCTGCTCCTGCGATTTATAAGGTAGGTTTACTCTATCACTTTGGATCTTTTGGAATATATTGGGGATCTTAAAGGACTGTTTTAAAGACAAATTCTTTACCCAGATGCCTTTTAGACCTTTTCACGCCACGTTATGCCATTTTGTGGGAACAACCTGGTTAACATGACATCATAGTACAATAGTTTGCCATGGTTTTAGGCTGGTTTCACACTACGTTTATTTAACATCCGTCCATAACGTTTTTTTAGCGGAAAAACGGATCCAGTGCAAATGCGTTTTCACTTCAATGCATTTGCAATGGACTCGCGTTAACATGCGTTCACCTGCGTTTGCGTGCGTTATAGTGAGGATCCAGCGACTTGCAGTTTTTTAACATCTTTCAAAAACGCTACTTGTAGCGTTTTTGAGCTGCGTCCAAATACTGCACGTCACCGGATCCTGACTAAACAGCACGCAAACGCAGGTGAACGCTGGTGTGCTGATAGACAGGATCCTGCTTGCTCTACTGAGCATGCACAGAACCAGTCTCGCGTGATCTGTCTCTCTCTCCTCCTCCCTCCCTCACCCTCTCTCTCTATCTTTGTCTTTCCCCCTTCCTCCCCTCCCTCTCTCTCCCACCTGAGAGCTGCGGACACTCGTAACCAAGGTAAATATCGGGTAACCACTTCTTAGTTACCCGATGTTTACGTTGGTTACGTGTGCAGGCAGCCCTGCTCCTAGCAGCTGCAGACACTCGTAACCAAGATAAATATCGGGTATCCAAGCCCGATGTTTACCTTGGTTACCAGCGTCTGCAGCTGTCAGAAGCCGGCTCCCAGTCTAGTTCCCCTCACTCCCGATCACATGACTCCAATGCCCGCCCCTAAACATCCAGTGACAGGTTCCTGCAAAATAACAGATGCGTTTGCATGCGTTTTTTGCTGTAAAAGCAGGATCCGCTTTTGCAGCAAAAAAACGTTCCTGACGCATGTTAAATAAACGTAGTGTGAAACCAGCCTTAGCGTGGCCTTAGAACTAATGGCATCTGAAATACTCAATCATAGCTATTTAATCTCTTCAATGCTGACTGTTGCACTCAAATCATTAGACATTGGGGGTGGTCTCCTCTACAGCACTATATTAATCCGTTCAGTCCCATACAGAGTATATTGAATAGATGTGCACATGCTGAACTGTAGCTCTAGTGGCATGCTAACATGCTATTCAATGCCCAGCGTCATCGGCAGTGATGCGCGTACCTTGTCCGTTGTAAACGCCTCAGACATTGGGCAGTGCGCATGATCAAAAGTCACGGTACTTCCAGTAATGCGCAGTATGAAGCTGGGTGTACACTTCCCGGCTTCAGAGAGGTCTAGTGCGCATGGCTGGAAGTGCCGGGACTTCTGATCATGCGCACTGACCCTACACCCGGCGTCTCAGAGATGATAACAGACACAAGTATGCTAGTCACAGCCGATGACGCTGAGCATTGAATGGTATGGTAGCATGCTCCTGTGGGTGGGATAGCATGCTAAGAGGGCGGACTAGTCAGGGGAAATAATGCCCTTGCTATTAGTCCCTGCACTCATTAGCATATCTTAATGGATGTTTAGAAAAACTTTTCCTATAGATCTCTTTATTTATGCTGGTGTATACAGGGCCAGTTAGGCAGGGATTAGTAATCTGCACCCAGAACTGCTCGTGGTCCTGAGTGCATATTACTCCTGATAGGTTCACTTTAAAAGAAACTACCTTGAATTGGATTATGATTTTAATTTTTGTTTTCTCTGACGCCTCATTGGGGGACACAGGACCATGGGTGTTATGCTGCCTATCCATAGGAGGACACTAAGTAGATGCAAAAGCATAGCTCCTCCTCTGCAGTATACACCCCCTGGCCGTGCCACGCAAGCCCAGTTTTAGCTTAGTGTCTGTAGGAGGCACTTCCTTTCAAGGTTTGTTATTTTTTGAGGGCGACGGTTTCCTTTTGGGACTGATCTCCCACTACCATCAACGGGCGGGAACGTGGAGTGTCGCCTCCACGTACCCCCTCCTGCGACGCTGGATCCTGGGCTGGACGACGGGTTCCACAGACCACGATTTTCCAAAGCCCAGGGTAGAGGCCTGTGCCCCTATAGCCCAATTCCTCAGCCCCTCTTTGCAGGCTCTGAGTTGAAGATGGCACCAATTGTTCAGCCCCTCTTTGCAGGCTCTGAGTTGAATATGACACCGACACTGCAAGCTGACTCTGCTCTTTTCACTGCCTGGATGGAAGCAGTGTTTTAAGGTGAGATCCCCCCTGACTGGTTTCCCAGACAAAGGGAGAAAAGACGCTGCAGGGAAGGTTCCCAGGACATTTACAGTATTTCTGTGCAAGGAGCAAGGATCTTGCACACACAGTGTTAACTTTTCTCTAGCTTGCTGGCTGGAGGAGGGGGAAGTTCTGCTGTTTGCAGAAAGTCCTGCAGATAATTTCCTGGTGGCAGGGAGTAGGGCCCAGGGCTCAGGGACTCAGGCTGTTTTATTTGCTCTAGCAGAAAAGTCGGCTGATAACCACCAGTGACAAGCTGTGTGCTGACTGGAGGCAGAGGGAGGAAAACTATCAGAAGCTCCCTTCCCGTCATTTTTTTTACTACCCAAAGCAGGGGGGGCACACTGACTCATCTTCCCGCTCTTTTAGCGCTAAGCCCCGCCCCACGGCCGCGATAAGCCCCCCCCCAGGGAAGCGTGTGAAGATCTCCATAGAGCTTAATCCTTCCTGAGGACAGGGCCATCGGCTGATTCTGGTGAGGTGTTTGCTTCAATTGTAGCTCTGCTGAACATTGCTCCCCCTCCTGGCATACTCCTATTAGGAACATGCAGAAATCTAAGGGCACTAAGAGTGCTAAGGCCCACATCTTCTATTATTCAGCCTGCACTGCCTGCCACGCTGAGCTACCACGTAAACACAGGAGGAGGGTCTCTTCTCTCTGTGAGTCCTGTACCCCTATAGCCCCCCAAGACCTCCCTGCCACCACCGCCGCAAACATCAGCCCAGAGCCTAGGGCTCCCAGCCCACCAGAATGGACACAGTTTTGTGTCCCAATCCATGGAAAAACTGTCACAGAACCTGGTGCTGGCTATGCAATGTCGTCCTCCACACCCTTCTGGGTCCCTGGACGGAACGCAGCCTGAGGATACCCCTATGGAGGATCCTTCTAAGGTAATCCGGGCACATGCTTCACCGGTTGCAGGGATCAGGAAAAGAGCACACGGCCGGGTGTCTCCAGCGGGCTCTCCCTCGGGAGCACACAAGGCAGGCTCTCCCACGTGCTCCACGGCTTCTGAAGAGCTGAAGGAGGGAGAATGCTGTTTGTACCAGGAGGATTCCTTGGTCTCAGCCTCCCCAGATGATCAAACTGCAATAGACTCCCTTATAGCAGCAATCAACCAAACTCTGCATGTGGAGGATCCCCCATCCACTACAACTGACCATGCGGTCTCCTTTAAGAGGGCAAGGAAACCCCAAAAGGTTTTTCGCTGATCACCCAGAGTTTCAGGATATCCTCACAAAGCAAAGGGAGAAGCCTGACAGGCGCTTCGGTAACCGAAAACTCATGGAGTCCCGGTACCCTTTTGCCTCACCTGCCCCTAAGGGCTGGGCCGATCCGCCCTCAGTCGACCCCTCTCCCGCTTTGCCACAAAGACGCTCAGACAGACAGGTGGAGCACCTCGCCCGCTCTGCTTTGGAGGCCGCAGGTTCCTCCCTCTCGCCCTCCTTTGCCTCTGTGTGGGTCGCAAAGGCGATCTCGGTCTGGGCAGAATCCCTTAACACTTTGCTTGAGGAATCCCAGTTCCCTCATACCTTCACAGAGGTAACAGCTTAAAATTACCGCTGCGGCGGAGTACCTCATGCAGGCCTCCATGGACGCTGCTACCTGCGCAGCGTTTGCCGCCTCAAATACCATAGCCATCCGTAGAGCTCTCTGGCTCTGACAATGGCGAGCGGACTCTGCCTCTAAGAAGTCTCTCACGGGCCTTCCCTTTTTTTCCAGACCGATTGTTTGACGAACGTCTGGACAAGCTCATTTCTGACGCACAGGGAGGAAAGAGTACCTCCCTCCCCCACCTGAAGTCCAGGACGACCTTCACCAGACGTCCACGGTCCTCTTTCCGCTCCTTCGGAACTCATTGGCTGGTCGACATCCCGTGCTGTCCCCGCCGCCAGCTGCGGACTACGCAGGGACCGACCGACCTCGGCTCTCCCCGAAACCCACTTCGTCATGGCAGCCTAGACCGAAACAGTCCAGGACTAGGGAGACTTGTCCACGACGTTTTCTCCCCTCATGACTCCTTCGGCGCCCCGGAAGACACACTCATTGTAGGAGGTCGACTCCGGCTTTTTTCAACACATCTGGGCTGCCGCCTCAGACGACAAATGGGTGCGAGACCTTGTGTCTTCCGGTTACCAGGACCCGACCCCCGAGTCGGTTCTTTCTCTCAAACCCCCTAAAGTCTCGAAAACGATGCAAAGTTTTTTCTCAGCAATCCACTCGCTCCAAACAGCAGGAGTGATAATACCTGTCCCGGACGACGAGAAGTACAGGGGTTTTTATTCCAACCTCTTTGTGGTCCCCAAAAAGGATGGGTCAGTTCGACCCATCCTGGACCTCAAACACCTGAACAAACATGTGCACGTACGGAGATTCAGAATGAAGTCCCTAAGGTCCATTATTGCATCCATGGTTGAAGGGGAATTCCTCGCTTTAGACATCAAGGATGCGTACCTGCACATACCCATTGCCCCAGATCACCAAAAGTTCCTCCGCTTCGCAGTTCAGGACTCCCACTTTCAATTCGTAGCTCTACCCTTCGGCCTTGCCACTGTACCAAGGGTCTTCACCAAAATCATTGCGGCCGCCATGAGCGTCCTTCACGCCAGGGGAGTAGTCGTTCTCCCTTACTTGGACGACTTCCTCATCAAGGTCCCCTCCTTCCGCGACTGCTCAACCAGCGTACAAATCACTGTGGACACCCTATCCCGCTTAGGGTGGCTAGTGAATCTAGACAAATCATTCCCGATCCCATCACGATCCTTCACCTTCCTTGGCATGTCCCTGGACACCTGTCGGGGCTTGATCTACCTCCCCCTGGACAAGGCGATCGCTCTTCAACGAGCGGTACGCTGCCTTCTACGTCCTCCGTCTCGCTCCAATCGATTCAGCATGAAGGTGCTCGGCAAGATGGTGGCGGCTATAGAAGCAGTACCCTTTGCTCAACTGCACCTCCGCCCACTGCAGCTAGCCCTTCTAGCGGCCTGGGACAAGAGCCCTTTCTCCCCGGACAGACATCTTCACCTGACGCCCTCAGTCAGGTACGCACTCCGCTGCTGGCTTCGGTCCTCATCCTTTTCGAAGGGGAGATCTTTTCTCCCAGCAAACTGGCTGGTCCTGACCACGGACGCCAGCCTCCTAGGCAGGGGAGCAGTGTACCGGCACCACACTGCTCAAGGACGTTGGACGCCCCAGGAGTCTTCCCTACCCATAAACATCCTGGAAATCTGCGCGATCTTCCTCGCTCTCAGGGCATTCTGCCCTCAGCTAGCGGGTCATTAGATTCGAGTCCAATCGGACAATGCAACAGCTGTAGCCTACATCAATCGCCAAGGGGTACACCTGCAGCAAGGCAGCTTATCTCGAGTCCCACAGGATCCTCAGCTGGGCCGAATTGACAGGGTCAGTGATATCAGCGGTACACATACCGGGAGTAGAGAACTGGGCAGCAGACTTCCAAGTCACCAAGGCCTAGCCGCCGGAGAGTGGTCTCTCCACCCAGAAGTGTTCCTACACATCTGCACTCGCTGGGGTACACCAGACGTGGATCTAATGGCCTCAAGGTTGAACGCAAAGGTACCCGCGTTCATAGCCAGGTCACGCGATCCGCAGTCCATCGGCGCGGATGCTCTAGTCTGCTCCTGGCTCCACTTCCGCCTGCCTTACATATTTCCACCCCTACCTCTGCTGCCTCGGGTAATCAGGCAAATCAAGGTAGAGGGAGTCCCGATGATACTGATAGCACCAGTCCGGCCCAGGCGCGCCTGGTACTCCGAATTAGAACAAATGCTCGCAGACGTACCGTGGCGCCTTCCAGACATCCCAGACTTGCTGACCCAAGGGCCCATTTCCCATCAGAACTCCAGAGCCCTGAAGCTGACGGCATGGCCATTGAGACCTGGGTATTAACAAGAGCAGGATTCTTCCCCCGCGGTTATCTCCACCATGATCAGCGCCCGAAAGCCTGCTTCATCACGCATTTACCACCGTACGTGGAAAATCTTCCTTTCATGGTGCAGGGAAACTAACATCCAGCATTCTGCTTCTGGCCATCCCCAGAATTCTCGATTTTCTGCAGGTTGGCTCTCAGTTCCCTTAAAGGGCAGGTCTCAGCGCTCTCAATCTTCTACCAATGCCGACTGGCTCAAAAAACGCAGGTCAAGACCTTCCTCGAGGGCGTTTCCCATCTAGTTCCGCCGTACAAACGGCCGTTGGAACCATGGGACCTCAATCTCGTTCTGGACGGTCTCCAGAGGTCCCCCTTTGAACCTCTCAAGGAATCCTCCCTTGGTTTTCGGTCCTGGAAGGTAACGTTCCTGGTGGCAATTACGTCCATCAGACGGGTTTCGGAGCTAGCAGCACTCTCTTGCTGCGAGCCTTTTCTGATTTTTTTCACCAGGACAAGGTGGTTCTGCGCCCCCTTCCGGATTTTCTTCCAAGGTTCCTACCCCGTTTCATTTGAACGAGGACATTGATTGTTCTGCCTTCCTTTTGTCCACACCCAGTTCATAGGGTGGAAAGATCTCTGCATTCGTTAGACCTCGTCAGAGCTCTCAGATATTACATATCCAGGACAGCCCCCTTTAGGAAAACGGACTCTTGTTCGTCATTCCTGAGGGGCCTAAGAAGGGACAGGCTACTTCAAAGGCGACTCTGGCTCGCCGGATTCGCTCTGCGATCCAGGAAGTCTACCGCTTGCAACTCAAGCCCATTCCTAGTGGGCTGTGGGCTCATTCCACGCGAAGAGTTGGCGCTTCGTGGGCCATTCGGCTTCAGGCTTCAGTGGAACAGGTGTGTAAGGCTGCGACCTGGTCTAGGCTACATTTCATTTTCAAAGCATTACAGAGTCCATACCCAGGTTTCAGCTGAGGCAAATCTGGGTAGGACAATTCTGCAAGAGGCAGTGGAGCACCTTTTCTCAGTAGGTGCTCCAGGCTGTCTGGGACTGGTTCCTAGTCCTTGGGTTGCGTTGTCTTGTTTTTATTTTTCCCACCCATGGACTGCTTTAGGACGTCCCATGGTCCTGTGTCCCCCAATGAGGCGTCAGAGAAAAACGGATTTTCTTTGTCGCTCCATTGGGAGACCCAGACAATTGGGTGTATAGCTTCTGCCTCTGGAGGCCACACAAAGTATTACACTTTTAAAAAAGTGTAACCCCTCCCCTCTGCCTATACACCCTCCCGTGGACCACGGGCTCCTCAGTTTTATGCTTTGTGTGGAAGGAGGCACACATCCACTCATGCATTCTCAGACATAGTTATGTCGGATGGAAGAAAAGAGGACCCCGATGGGGCCCCCGGCATGTTCCCTTCTCCACCCCACTATGTCGGCGATGCTTTTAAGGTTGAGGTACCCATTGCGGGTACGGAGGCTGGAGCCACATGCCGTCTCCTTCACCATCCCTTATGCGGCTCTGGGAGAAGTGGGATCCTGAGCGGTCATCCATATGCTGGGACCGTGCTCCATCCGCAGCCCCTGGTGGAACCTGCCGGACCGGAGCTTCTTCATCCCCAGGGACCGGGCCCTGCAACTTGAAGGTACTCTGTGTCCCCATGTGGGGACTGTACAGGGAGGGTCGCACCTTCCCCCCGGAAGCACCGGTAGTTCAGTCCGTTGTCTTTTCGGCGGACTTCCGCGCCGACCGTGCCTGCTTGTCGGGCGCGGCCTTAAATTTAGTCCCCGGCTTCGCCGCGGCCTAGTCTCGAAAAATCCCGCCCCCGAGCCTGCCTGTGAGGGGTAAGGGCGGGATTACCGGCATGACGTCGGCTTTGAGGGCTGGAGCATCTGGCATGTCTCCCTCCCCCCTCATTGACCACCGTGGGTACTCCAGATTCCCGCTCTTTGTTAGTGCCGCCCTCGGCTCCACTACCCCCCTGAGAGCTCTGGCGGCCATATTTGCCATTCTGCCGGTGGATGCTACTCAGCAGCAAAGCTCTGCAGCTCCGGGGGATCCACGACAGGGAATCTGGAGGACACACTCCGCTCGTTAGCGGTTGGTAAGCCACACCGGTCACCCGGTGCTGTTCCCCCTAGGGTGCCGGGATATATATATATATATATATATATATATATATATATATATATATATATATATATATATATATATATATATATATATATATATATATATATATATATATATATATATATATATATATATATATATATATATATATATATAATCTGTTCGGAAATGCTGTATACCCTTTTCCCATATACCCTCAGTGGGCACTCTCCTGAGAGATAACAGCATGTCCACAAGGAGCAAAGCTACTAAGGCACAGATTTTTTTTCGCGGCATGTACCTCTTGTGGGGCTATGTTACCTGCGGGATCCACCTACCCTCACTGTGATCAATGCTCGACTCCTGCCACGCTTGCTCAGCCGGAGCCTAGGGCACTTGTGGGCCCCTCGGCTCATGTAGACCTCCTCTGCTCCCCCTGAGCAGGCTGCAGGGACAGAGTCACCGTCGTTGGCCTCTTTCGCTGAGAAACTCTGTCACTTTCTCAATCCATTGCACAGTCTATGGACAAATGGTCATCTAAGCTCCTTGAGGCATTGCAGTCCAGACCGGGCCCTTCACAGGCCCCGACCCCTGTTAGTCTGTCTCCTCCAGGCCCTTCTCGGTCCGCGCCGCAGCGCGCTCCCAGGATAGCCCCTAGGTCCCAGGCGGAGGACTCCTGCCCGGATCGCAGTCCCAGACCGGCTAAGCGGCCTCGCTGGGACTCTTCCCCGGCCTCCTCACGCTGCTCTGGATCCCAGCTTGAGGACTCTCAGGAAGACGAGGCGGACGTGGGAGCTCAGGGCTCTGACCCTGACTTCGCCCTTAACCTTGATACCCCTGAGGGGGACGCCTTAGTAAATGATCTTATCTCATCCATCAACCAGGTGTTGGATCTCTCACCCCCACCTCCCCCTGTAGAGGAGTCGGCTTCTCAGAAGGAGAAACACCAATTCCGTTTCCCCAAACGTACGCGCAATACGTTTTTTGATCACTCTAACTTCAAGGATGCTGTCCAGAAGCCCAGAGCGGTCCCGGACAAGCGCTTTGCTAAACGGCTCACTGACACGCGTTATCCCTTTCCACCTGAAGTCGTTAAGGGCTGGGCACTCTCCCAAGGTGGATCCTCCAGTCTCTAGATTGGCTGCTAGGTCCGTTGTGTCTGTTGCCGATGGCTCATCCCTGAAAGATGCCACTGACAGACAGAGCTCTTGGTGAAGTCCATTTATGAGGCCACGGGCGCGTCTTTCGCCCCGGCCTTTGCGGCCGCGTGGGCTCTCCAAGCAATATCGGCATGTCTGACTGAGATTAATGCTGTCACGCGGAATTCTGCTCCGCATGTTTCTTCTTTGACCTCTCAGGCATCAGCATTTTCGTCCTACGCCATGAATGCCGTCCTGGACTCCGCTAGCCGTACGGCTGTAGCATCCGCTAACTCCGTGGCAGTCCGCAGGGCCATGTGGCTGCACGAATGGAAAGCAGACTCTGCTTCCAAAATGTTCTTAACTGGTTTGCCTTTTTCTGGCGACCATTTATTTGGCGAACGGTTGGATGAGATTATTAAGGAATCCTCGGGAAAGGATTCCTCCTTACCCCAGTCCAAACCTAAGAGACCTCAGCAGAGAAAAATCCAATCGAGGTTTCGGTCCTTTCGTCCCTCCGCCAAGCCCCAATCCTCTTCGTCCAACCGGCCGGAGAAAGGCCAGAGGAACTCCTATGCGTGGCGGTCAAAGTCACACCCCCAAAAGGCCGCAGGAGGCACTGCCTCCAAGACTGCCTCCTCATGACTCTCGGCCTCACCTAGCCACATCCTCGGTCGGTGGCAGGCTCTCCCGCTTTGGCGACGCCTGGTGGCCACACGTTCAAGACCGATGGGTGAGAGACATTCTGTCTCATAGTTACAGGATAGAGTTCAGCTCTCGACCTACGGCTCGTTTCTTCAGAACCTCCCCACCCCCCCTCACAGGCCGACGCACTTTTTCAGGCAGTGGACGATCTAAAGATCGAAGGAGTTGTGATTCCCGTTCCCCTTCAGGAACGTGGTCGCGGATTTTACTCCAACTTGTTCGTAGTGCCAAAAAAGGACGGGTCATTCTGTCCCGTTCTGGACCTCAAGCTGCTCAACAGACATGTGAGAACCAGACGGTTTCGGATGGAATCTCTCCGCTCGGTCATCGCCTCGATGTCACAAGGAGACTTCCTAGCATCGATCGACATCAAGGATGCTTATCTCCATGTGCCGATCGCACCCGAACATCAACGTTTCCTGCGTTTCGCCATCGGGGACGAACACCTCCAGTTCGTCGCATTGCCCTTTGGCTTGGCGACAGCCCCACGGGTTTTCACCAAAGTCATGGCATCCGTCGTGGCGGTCCTGCACTCTCAGGGCCACTCGGTGATCCCCTACTTGGACGATCTCCTAGTCAGGGCCCCTTCTCGGGTGGCATGTCAACAAAGTCTTACCGTCACTCTGGCGACTCTCCAGCAGTTCGGGTGGATCATCAATTTCCCGAAATCCAAGTTGACGCCGACCCAATCACTGACTTACCTCGGGATGGAGTTTCATACCCAGCCAGCGTTAGTCAAGCTACCGCGGGACAAACAGCTTTCTCTGCAGGCGGGGGTGCAATCACTTCTTCGGAGTCAGTCACACCCCTTAAGGCGCCTCATGCACTTCCTGGGGAAGATGGTTGCAGCTATGGAGGCAGTGCCGTTCGCGCAATTCCATCTACGGCCACTCCAATGGGACATTCTTCGCAAATGGGACAAGATTTCGGCTTCCCTCGACAAGATCATCTCTCTTTCTCTTGCAACCAAAACATCACTTCAGTGGTGGCTCCTACCCACATCTCTGTCTCTGGGAAAATCCTTCCTACCCCCAACCTGGGCCGTGGTCACCACGGACGTGAGCCTGTCAGGTTGGGGAGCGGTTTTTCTCCACCACAGGGCTCAAGGAACCTGGACTCCAATAGAATCGTCCCTTCAGATCAATATCCTGGAGATAAGGGCAGTATATCTAGCCCTATTGGCTTTCCATCGGTGGCTGGAGGGCAGGCAGATCCGAATCCAGTCGGACAACGCCACTGCTGTCGCCTACATCAACCACCAAGGCGGCACTCGCAGTCGTCAAGCCTTCCAGGAAGTCCGGCGGATTCTGCAGTGGGTGGAAGTCACAGGCTCCACCATCTCCGCAGTTCACATCCCGGGCGTAGAAAACTGGGAAGCAGATTTTCTCAGTCGTCAGGGCATGGACGCGGGGGAATGGTCTCTTCACCCAGACGTGTTTCGAGAGATCTGTCGCCGCTGGGGAACGCCGGACGTCGATCTCATGGCGTCACGACACAACAACAAGGTCCCGGCCTTCATGGCACGGTCTCAGGATCACAGAGCTCTGGCAGCGGACGCTTTAGTCCAGGATTGGTCGCAGTTTCGACTGCCTTATGTGTTTCCCCCTCTGGCGATGCTGCCCAGGGTACTACGCAAGATCAGGTCCGACTGCCGTCGCGCCATTCTCGTCGCTCCAGACTGGCCGAGGCGGTCGTGGTATCCGGATCTGTGGCACAGCACGGTGGGTCAACCGTGGGCACTTCCAGACCGCCCAGACTTCCTGTCGCAAGGCCCGTTTTTCCATCTGAATTCTGTGGCCCTCAACCTGACTGTGTGGCCATTGAGTCCTGGCTCCTAGCGTCTTCAGGGTTATCCCAGGATGTCATTGCCACCATGAGACAAGCCAGGAAGCCAACGTCCGCCAAGATCTATTACAGGTCTTGGCAAATCTTCTTATCCTGGTGCTCTGATAACGGTTTTACTCCATGGCCGTTTGCCTTACCCACATTCCTTTCATTCCTACAATCTGGAATGGACAAGGGTTTGTCCCTCGGCTCTCTCAAGGGCCAAGTATCGGCGCTCTCCGTGTTTTTTCAAAAGCGTCTAGCCAGGCTTCCGCAGGTCCGCACGTTCCTGCAGGGGGTTTGCCACATGGTCCCACCTTACAAACGTCCGTTGGAACCTTGGGAACTTAACAGGGTCCTGACGGCTCTTCAAAAGCTGCCTTTTGAGCCGCTGCGGGATGTCTCTCTCTCCCGTCTTTCACAGAAGGTGGCCTTCCCTTCCTGGTGGCAGTCACGTCACTTCGGAGAGTGTCTGAGCTTGCAGCGCTGTCATGCAAAGCTCCCTTCCTGGTTTTCCACCAGGATAAGGTGGTTCTGCGTCCTGTCCCGGAATTTCTCCCTAAGGTGGTATCCCCTTTTCATCTAAATCAGGATATCTCCTTGCCTTCCTTTTGCCCTAATCCAATTCACCAGTGTGAAAAGGATTTGCACTCTTTGGATCTAGTGAGAGCACTCCGGTTCTACGTGTCTCGCACGGCGCCCCTGCGCCGTTCAGACGCGCTCTTTGTCCTTGTCGCTGGCCAGCGTAAGGGCTCTCAGGCCTCCAAGTCAACCTTGGCTCGGTGGATCAAGGAACCGATTCTCGAGGCCTACCGTACTTCTGGGCTTCCACTCCCTTCAGGGCTGAAAGCCCATTCTACCAGAGCCGTAGGTGCGTCCTGGGCATTGCGGCACCGGGCGACGGCTCAGCAGGTGTGTCAGGCAGCTACGTGGTCTAGTCTGCACACTTTCACGAAGCACTATCAAGTGCATACCTATGCTTCGGCAGACGCCAGTCTCGGTAGGCGAGTCCTCCAGGCGGCGGTTGCCCACCTGTAAGAGGGGGCCGTTTTCGGCTCTTTTTATTGAGGTATTCTTTTACCCACCCAGGGACTGCTCTTGGACGTCCCAATTGTCTGGGTCTCCCAATGGAGCGACAAAGAAAAAGGGAATTTTGTTTACTTACCGTAAATTTCTTTTCTTCTAGCTCCTATTGGGAGACCCAGCACCCACCCCTGTGCCCTTCGGGCTGGTTGTTCTTTTGTGTACACATGTTGTTGATGTTGATTTGTTCATGTTCAAATGTTTCTTTGGTTCATGGTCTTCAGTTCTCCGAACATCCTTCGGATTGAATTTACCCTAGACCAATTTATAAGTTTTCTCCTTCCTGCTTTTGCACCAAAACTGAGGAGCCCGTGGTCCACGGGAGGGTGTATAGGCAGAGGGGAGGGGCTACACTTTTTTAAAAGTGTAATACTTTGTGTGGCCTCCAGAGGCAGAAGCTATACACCCAATTGTCTGGGTCTCCCAATAGGAGCTAGAAGAAAAGGAATTTACAGTAAGTAAACAAAATTCCCTTTTTTGTGTACTCACCGTAAAATCGTTTTCTCTTAGCCATCATTGGGGGACACAGCACCCACACTGTTGCCCTGTTGGGCCTTGGTTCTCTCAGTACCTTATTTTGGTTATGACTCTTTTTTTTTTTTTTTTCTCATGTTCCTCTGTTGAGGTAAGTTTTTACTGCTTTTTTTCTCCTACTGCTTGTGTACTAAAACTGAGCTTGCCTGGCCCGGCCAGGGGGTGTATACTGCAGAGGAGGAGCTAATGCTTATTGCATCTACTTAGTGTCCTCCTATGGATAGGCAGCATGACACCCATGGTCCTGTGTCCCCCAATGATGGCTAAGAGAAAACGATTTTACGGTGAGTACACAAAAATCCGTTTTTAAATGTACATGAATAAGACTATTATATATAACTCTCTAATAGACACACATCCACCCACACAATTTCAATGAATAAAATGCAAGTTATACTGACACAGACCTATATATTTATCTCTCCATCTCCATCTCATGATTTTGTCCATGCAGTCTGAATTATGAGCAGCATTGTGACAGGTTCTCTTTAAAATGTCTGTAGTGTGCTGTTAATCTATGCATGAGCGACACATTGAGTTTGTTGTCCACCTTGTTTCCAGCAATGAATACTATCCAGCAGACTTGTTAGTGGCTCCTTCCCAAGACCTTCGGAAGCTTGATAAGAGAAAGGATTGTACTAAAGATGGAGGCATTACTGACGATGTAGCAATGGAAGAACAAGGGAACATGGAATTGGATGAGATGGACAATATTGGATCACAAGGAAAGAGAACCAGGAGAGCTGCCTCAAAGTGAGTGTTTCCTCTTGATTGATGTGTATTTAGCATTATTATGCAGTTTCAAGAACAATTCTTGGCTGCATCTTGAGGTTTACTTTAGGTTGTTAACCTTGCACTTATTTCTGGCATGTTAAGTGTTTGGCACCATAATTAAGTGCAGGTCATATTGCATTGCTTGGTTGTGTTCTTATGATTAATGTCAATGCAAGTGATTGAAGTTTATAGTACGATCATAGTTTTACCGTGCTCCATTATGTTAACTAAAACCATTCCGAAAAAGTACAGAACCCACTTTGAGAATCATACATGTTTAATAGAGAATTCTTAATTCAAATAAATCTCATTTGCTCTCAGATCTGATTGTCAGGTATGATATATCATTGTACAATCAGATGAAATCCCAAAAAATTATTAGTGGTGTTTGTGACGGGGTGTACAGCAGAGCAAGGAGAGACAACAGGCCGAAGAACGATCCAACAGGTTTATTCACAAGAACACTGGAACAGCACACGATAAGTCCACGTAAAACAGATTCGGGGGCCCTTCCCGACAATCCTCGGACCGGATTATAAAGCAATCGTCCTTACAGTAGTCCAAAGAGTTCCACACAATCCCACGGGCCGCCACACAGGCCTAGCTCCGTCCGTGTCCACAGCCACACAGGCTGGAGCTCCTGCTCCCTTCAAGTTTCAGCTCACTCTGAAGTTACAAAAAGGGAAATGCATTGTCTGTGCTCCTTGACCAGCCCACCATGTTCAGGGGGTGGGGGTCACACATCCTATCATCAATGGTTTGGTCCATCACAGGGCTCCGATATGTCTGCCAGCCACAGTAGATGAAGGGATCCCCTGCTGTGCAGAACAATGACTATTCCTTCACTGGCCAATTCAATTACAGATTAGATACACAACTCTGGAAAGAAGAGGACAGGCTATTTACATAATCACATTAGATGCCAAGACTACAATTGTATGAGAGAGACACATTGAGATCAGTAGCTCCCCCAAGGAAATACATGAATTACAACTAATACAACCAGGGAAATATGCATATCATGACATAGTATCACAGCATATACAGTGAGAGGGTAAATTACATCTTCACAGTGTTTGGTTCTCAGCTGACTGAAGAGACCACGTGCACTGTTGAGTATCCGGTTGTTTATCAGGCCCAGTATTGTAGGTCTGTCCTATTTACAGCCAATACAAAGTGTACAGTGATGTATGGGATGTCAGTCACCTGATTGGTGGTGGGCATCTGTAATCTAAACCTCACCCGTATATTATTGATGGCCTGTCATAAGGATAAATTTTAAAAGACCATAATTCTAGAGGGTTAGCAAATACATTTTATAAAAAATGAATTGGTGGTCTTTCAGGTACATGAGCACAGTGGACAGATAAATCAAGAAAATTGTCATCTAATATATAAAGCTGAATATATGTATGTATGTGTGTATGTCCGGGATTGGCATCTGCACCGTCGCAGCTACAGCCACAAAATTTTGCACACTCACACATCTAGACCCAGAGAGCGTCATAGGCTATGTTGTGAGGCAAAATTTTAACCCTGCGCGTTCCAATTTACCAATCAATTTTGCCCCTATCTACGTAATGGAGAAAAAGTGAAGCAAAAATTATATCCGCACCGTCGCATTTACAATCACAAAACTTTGCAGAGACACCTCATGTGACCCAGGGAATGTCGTAGACTATGTTTTGACAGGAAAATGTAACCCCGCGCTTTACAGTTACTCTTCAAAAAACATACCTTCATTAAAGTAAATGGAGCCTAGAACTACAGGTTATGAGTAGGAGCTGTGAGTGGTTGCTATAGGAACAAAAGAGATAGTATAAGAAGCTTATATGTGAGGTAATAAGATGTCGGTAGTGAGACGGATAGAGGGAGACAGACAGGGAAAGAGACAGACCTGGAAAGAGACAGATGGGGAAAGAGACACAGACATGCAGACTGGGACTGAGACAGGCAGACAGGGAAGGAGGAGACAGCCAGAGAGACAGACAATTATAGATGGGGAAAGACACAGGCCTTGATAGAGAAAGACGGGGAAAGAGTCAGACAAAGACAGGCAGGCAGGGAAAGAGACACAGGAAAAGACACAGACAAAGAGACGGTGAGACAGACGAGGAAAGAGACAGACCTGGGAAAGAGACAGATGGAGAAAGAAACAGAGAGATAGAGACAGACTGGGAAAGAGACAGAGACAGACTGGGAAAGAGACAGAGACAGACTGGGAAAGAGACAGGCAGACTGGGAAAGAGACAGGCGGGGAAATCTGTGTGGAATATCTGTGGTATTGAAATATATGTTGTGAAATGCTTCTATTAGCTTAGTTTTTGCCTTTTTAATAATTACATTTCTTTCTATTTGTTTTGTGGTTTTTGTGTGCAGAATACATTTTTGTTAATACATTCTATTTTGTTGACAGCAGTTATTAACCTGGGCGAACCACTTTTCTTGGTTACCCGATATTTACCCTGGTTACCAGCGTAGCTGCTTACAGGCTGCCCGCGCTGGCTCCCTGCACACGTAGCCAGGGTAAATATTGGGTTACTAAGCAAAGCACTTTGCTTAGTAACCCGATGTGTACCTTAGCTACGAATACAGGGAGCCAGCGCGGGCAGCCTGTAAACGGTGTATGCTGGTAACCAGGGTAAATATCGGGTAACCAAGCAAAGCACTTTGCTTAGTTACCTTATATTTACCCTGGTTACCAAGCCCAGCATCATTACAGGAGTCGCTGATGGCTGGTCGCTGGTGAGATCTGCCTGATTGACAGCTCACCAGCGACCATGTAGCGACTCACCAACGATCCCTGCCAGCTTGGATCGCTGGTGGGATCGTTGGTTTGTCGCTAAGTGTGACGGTACCCTTAAAAGGGGAAACATTCAGGGGGTGGAGATCACTTGACCATAAAATAGTCAACATTCTTACCTACAAGTGACAGTGTGCGAATTCAGAGCTCAGTAGATAATCGACTGTTTGTAAGTCGTTGTCCACCCATTTAAAGTCCCGCATTGACCATGTGTCATGAAAGGGAATATTACAGAGATGTTTGCGTTAGAATTGATATTCAAATGAGACTGTAGATCTGAAGCATTTGTCACTCCAGCTCTATTCTTTGCCCAAAGCGGTCTCCTGCTTGGTTGACAACTTCTGTGCTGTGTGACTTGAATCAACGGAGCGGTCAGTCAAGTAGGAGGCTGCGTCTCTAAGTGGGGAATTGAGCTGGAGTGACAGAGGCTCCAAATCTCCAACCTAATTTGCATATCAATTCTAATGCCGATTTCTCAGTAATTGAGGATTGGACTGGCCATTTAAATATTGCTGGACTGGTCTTTGAAAGAGCTACATATTTGGGAGCTAAAATCTTGCTTCCAGGTTCCTTGTTTTGAAACAGTGCTGTTAAGTATTCAATTTTTTTTTTCTTTTATATATCTTTTGATGTGCGAGTAGGGGCGAACACACCATAGGTGTGATTTTGTGCATCCGTACTGAGGCCCAAGAGGTAAGGGGGCCACTTCTATCTCCAAAGCAGGACGAATTGTGTAGTATTATGAGTTAGGGCCCATATATTGTTCTTGCGCAGTGCCCTCTTCTGACTGTGTCCTCCCCTCTGTGTGAGTAAAGGTCTAACAGTCAAGATACTTCTGTTCTTTTCCAATTTTTTTGCTATTATACAATTTTCATCTGTCAGGAAGGAGAAGCAGCCTGGCCGCTTTTCTTTATCGTTCCTATGGGAGACCCAGACCATGGGTGTATAGCTACTGCCCCCGGAGGACACACAAAGTTACTACACTCAAAACGTGTAGCTCCTCCCTCCTAGCATATACACCCCCTGCTAGCCAGTCCTAGCCAGTTCAATGCTTTGTGTTTCAGGAGGATCACACACACATGCATCTCTGATTTTGATTTTTGATTTTTCCTTCTGGATCAAAGATTTGGAAGAAAAGCGGGTCCAGCTGGACTCCCGGCATGTCCCTTCTCACCCCACTGTGTCGGCGGTGCTGTTAAGGTTGATTTTCCAAGGCTGGAGCCTTCTCATGCCGCGCTCCTTCACCATCCCATGCTGGGGCTCTGGCTTGAAGTGGGAGCCAACACGGTTCTCACTGCTTTGCAGGAGACCGGTCTCCATCCGCAGCCCTTTTGCAGGATCCTGCTGGACGGAGCTATCACCCCCCAGGAACCTGGCAACCTGCGTCTCACAAGCTAAGTATATGAGACGTTATTACCACAGAAAGTGGTCTTTCCAGGGGTCCTTTATGTTTATTATTGGGGGAGTGTGTTTTATGTTTGGTGTTAACGTTTCCGGCCGGTTCTCCAGTTTTCACTGGAGAACCGCGCCGATGGTGCCTGCACGCCGGCCGCATGTTTTACTCTAGGCCCCGGCTTCGCCTGAGGCCTAGTTTCGGTTTCCACTGTCCCTGCATGTCAGTCAGGCAGAGGGACAGTGTGGCTCCGCCCAGCGGCTGTGCAGCACAAGGGAAGGGACACTCCTCACTGAGGAAAAATTCCCTCCCCTGGCTACCTCATTTGCCGCTCTCAGAGTAGGCCACGCCCCCTCTCCTCGCTCCGGTCGCCATTTTCTCAGCGTTCTCTGTGCCTGCATAGGCACAGAGATTCCACATTGTGACAAGTGGGGGCCGGGGCTGAGGGACTAGAGGGCACAGACATGTCTGTTCAAACGATCTGCAGCCACGACCTCCGGTTTGTGCAGCTGCTTATTTTATCCGTTTATATATGCTGGGGGCCATTCTAGACAGAGCCCCCACCTCTGCAGCATGTCTCACAGAGCGAGGCTGCAGGCTGTTTTTATTATTCCACTGCAGGTAGTCTCGTACGGCTGTACCGAGCTCATAACCACTGTGGCCCTCAGCTTGGAGGCTCATTAGTGGTCCCTCCAGCTGCTCCGGTTTCGGTGGCTGACCCCTGGGGGAATCCTATTTCCAGGGGTCGGCTGTCCCGGCATCTGCTGAGCATGCAGCCCCCTTCTCAGGGCGTTTTCTGCTTCAGCTCGCTCAGCAAAGCTCACAAGCAGACCCCGTCCTCCTGACAGGGAGACGCAGGGTCCCCTGTCCTCCCCGTCCCGCAGCTCCGATTACGAGCTGACTCACTGGACGAGGAGGATGTCTCTACCAGGCTCGGACGCAACTTTATGTACATTGATCCGTCCGTAGGTGACGCAGATGCGAATGATTGGATTGCGTCCATTATACTTGTACTGGACCTCCATCCGCCTGTATCAGGGGAGTATTCCCCGTTGGCAGAAGGGCATCAGTATACCTTTAACAGGACGAGGAGTGTGTTCCTTAACCACTCCAGTTTTCAGCCCGCTGCGTCCAAGCCCACAGCCTGTCCTGCAGACCCCACAGCGGGGTTCTGCTGCCTGTTTCCCCCTCCCATCAGAGGTGGTCAAGGAGTGTACTCATTCGCCAAGGGTGGCCACTCCGGTGTCTAGACTTTCAGCCCGGATAGTTGTATCAGTGGCTGACGGCACCTCCATAAGGATCCCACGGTACATTAATTTTGTACTGGACCTCAATCCGCCGGAGTTACCTTACCTAAGAGAACACAACGTGTGTTCCTTAACCACTCCAGTTTTCAGGCCCCTGTGACCAAGCCCAGGGTCCGCTCTGACAGTCGCTTCCCATGAAGCGTGATTCTGAGGACTGTGTTTCCCCTGTCCACCAATGGTGGTCAAGAAGTGGGCTCATTCACCTCAGGTGGCTCAGCCCGGACCGTTATGTCAGTGGCTGATGGCTCCTCACTTAAGGTTTTGCGGTCCGCCCGGTTGTCCTTTTGGCCAAGTCAGTATGGGGGCGGCAGCAGCTTCGTTCTCCTCAGCTTTACAGCAGTGCGGTTTTTTTGTACCTTCTCTGCTTCTCTGGAGGAGATGCATTCCCTCACAGGGACTCTATGCCCAAAACGGTTGCCTGAACTTCCAGACTTCAGTCTTTTCATCCTATGCCAGGTCTGCCATGCTGGACACCGCACGGCGGGGGTCTTGGCTACTTCCTCGCTATCCGCAGGCTCCTGTGGCTTCGGAAATGGAAGGCAGATGCCTCTATAGAGGTTCCTTGCTGGGCTCCCCTTTGGTGGGACCAGTTTCTTCGGAACCAACTGGATGAAATTAAGGAAGCTCTTGGCGGGGAGTGTTCTTCCTTGCCACAAACCTAAACCAGGGTACCTGTCCAGGGCAGGAATCAGTTGAGGTTTCGGTGGTTTCCGTTCCTCCATCTGATCGTCCTCTAGCTCGGCCTAGGTTCATAGAACCAAATGGCTCGAAGCTGCGTCTTCAGAAGACCGCAGGAGATGCTGCCACTGAGTCAGCTTCCTCCGAGCTATCTAGCCACGCCAACAACCTCCTTGGTCGGTGGCAGGCTCTCTCCACTTGGCGACGTATGGTTCTAACACGTCTCCGTTCAGTGGGGGCGGGATTATATCTCCCATGGCTACAGGATGGAATTCTGTCCACCCGCCAAACAGATTTTTTCTGTCAACTCCTCCCGGCTCCAAGGCCGCCGCCTTCTCACAGGCCGTGGCTTTTCTTGCAGGCCAATGGAGTAATTGTACCGGTTCCCGACTGGGAACGGTTCTGAGATTTTTGCTTAAATCTATTCCTAGTCCCCGAAGAGGGCGGTGCCTTCCGACCTGGATCTTTAGCTTTTCAAGCATAGTCAGGTGTGGCGTTTTCACATGGAGTCTCGGTCTTGTTCCGTGTGTTTTTCACCGGATCAATCAAGAACCCAAGGAGATTCCCTAGCAGCCATCGGCATCAGAGATGCCTATCTGCAGGGGTCAATCGCAGTTTCACACCTGCGTTGACTACGTTTTGACAATCTGAGTGGTCCAATTCGTGGCTCTTCCCTTGGGGTTAGCCATGGCCCCTTGAGTATTCTCATTGGGGCAGCTGTGATTAGGGTCCTGCACCCCTAGGGTTTGGCAGTGATCTTTTGCCCTGGACGGCCTTCTTGTCGGGGCTTCATCCAGTGCTGACTCTTAGCAGAGTGCTTCGCTCACTCTCGCCACTCTAACCTATTCGGGTGGCTTGTCATTCTGTCCAAGTCCACTCTGACTTCGAACCAGAGGTTCTCGGACGCAATTCGAGACTCTGTCGGCACTTGTGAAGCTGCTTTTAGTCGATCAGTAGTCCCTCCGCTGGCGGTCGATGTCGTTCTATCAGACACCATATACAGGTGCTGGTCAGACGGTGGCGTCAATGGAAGCGATTCCTTGCCCAGTTTCTCCTGCGTCCTCTGAGACTGGATGTTTTCCGCTGTACAAGCGAACTCCCTCCTTCCACGGGGTGGTGGCTTCGCCACTGACCAGGGGCTCGTTTCAGTGGTGGCTTCGGCCACTCTGTCTCAGGGACGCTCCTTCCTGGCCCCGTCCCGGGTGATCCTCACCAGGATGCTAGTCTTTCCGCCTTGGGAGCAGTATATCTCCACCGTGGAGCGCAGGGCGCTTGGAGTCTGTCCGAATCAGCCCTCTGGATCAATGTGCTGGAAATCAGAGCTGTATTTCTAGCTCTCTAAGCCTTCACCATCTGTTGGCGGCTAGGCACATTCGAGTCCAGTCGGACAACGTGACAGCGTTTTTCTTACATCAGCTTCCAGGGCGGGACACTCAGCCGCCTGGCAATCTTGGCGGCTCAACATTCTTCAGTGGACAAGGGACTCCTAGTCCACCGTATCCACAGCCCACATCCCAGATGTGAAAACTGCGAGGCAGATGTCCAACCGTGGTCCACAATCCTCAGGTTTTGCGGTAGACACACTGGTTCATGTTTGATCCCAGCTTCGTCTCTTTATGTATTTCACCCTCTACCTCTTGTCCAGAATCCTGCGCAAGATCAGTAAAGGGGGCCGTCGGGTCATTCTCATACTCCAGACTGACCCAGGCAGGCTTGGTACTCTGACCTGCTCCTTCTGTCCGTTGGGTTGCCATGGCATCTTCCGGACCGTCCAGACCTTTTCTCAAAAGGTCAGTTTTTTCCGTCAGAATTCTGGATTCTCAGATTGACGGCGTAGCTCTTGAGTCCTGGATCTTGGCGACTTCTGGTATCCTTCCTGAAGTCATCTCCGCTATGACTCGAGCTCCAAAGTGTCCTTTGACCTTTTTGGCCTTGCCGACCCTCCTGTCCCTTCCACAGTCCGGTCTACAGCTAGGACTATCCCTCATTAAGGGACAGGTCTCGGCTCTGTCAGTATGTGCCAGCGGCGTATCGTCCGGCTGGCTCCGGTGCGCTCCTTTAAGGGCGCATCTCACATCATTCCGCCTTTCCGGCGGCTTATGGAGCCCTGGGACCTTAATCCGGTCCTCCCGGTTCCCGGAAACCCCCCTTTGCGCCTCTTAGGGAGGTTTCTTTGTTTCATCTTTCACAGAAAGTAGTCTTTCTAGTGGCTATAATTTCCCGTCAGAGAGTTCTGGCTGCACTCTCTCGGAGTCACCCCCCTTTTTGGTCTTTTGCATCAAGACAAGGTGGTCTCCGTCCGACTCCGGACTTTTTTCCCTAAGGCGGTTACTGCTTCCACCTTATCCGGGGCAATTTTCCTGCCTTCCTTTTGTCCGGCTCCTGTTCATCGCTTTGAGGAAGCGTTGCATATCCTGGATCTGGTGTGGGCGCTCCGGATCTATGTGTCTCGCACCGCCGTTATTAGGCGGTGCACCTCTCTCTGGTGCTGACTGCTAGTCAGCGTAGCGGTCTCTCGGCATCTAAGCCGACCCTGGTTCGTTGGCTTGGGTCGGCCATTTCCGAGACCTACAAGTGTACTCAAGTGCCTTCCCCGCCGGGGATCAGAGCACATTTGTTCAGACCTGTCGGCGCCTTTTGGGCTTTCAGGCACCAGGCTACGGCTCAATAGGTCTGTCAGACTGCAGCTCGAATTAGTCTGCATACTTTTTCGAAGCACTACCCAAGGCATGCTCATGCCTTGGCAGACGCGGGCTTGGGCAGACGCATCTTTCCGGCGTCTGTCGCCCATTTGTGAAGTTAGGTTTTGCCTGCTTCTCAGTTGTCTGTTTATTCCCACCCATGGACTGCTTTAGAACGTCCCATGGTCTGGGTCTCCCATAGGAACGATAAAGAAAAAGAGAATTTTGTTACTTACCGTAAATTCTTTTTCTTATAGTTCCGTGTTGGGAGACCCAGCACCCTCCCTATTGCCTGTTGGCAGGTTTCTTGTTCCGTGTGTCTTCACCGGCTGTTATTGTTGTAGACAGAGGTTCCGGTTCTTCCGGATTTTACTCTGTCTCTTCTTGTGGGTGGATGTCCTCCTTCAGCTTTTGCACTAAACTGGCTAGGACTGGCTAGCAGGGGGTGTATATGCTAGGAGGGAGGAGCTACACGTTTTGAGTGTAGTAACTTTGTGTGTCCTCCGGGGGCAGTAGCTATACACCCATGGTCTGGGTCTCCCATGACGGAACTATAAGAAAAAGAATTTACGGTAAGTAACAAAATTCTCTTTTTTTCCAACTAGTGGGAAGAATGGATGGGACATAAAGCCCTTCGAGACCAGTGAATTTTTCATTTTTGCTTCATTTTTTTTTATCTCACCTTCTGTCAAGAGTCATTTCTCTATCGTTTCATTGGGGGACACAGGACCATGGGTTATGCTGCTGTCACTAGGAGGCTGACACTAAGTAAACAGAAAAAGTTAGCTCCTCACCAGCAGTATAACCCCTGAGCCGGAGGCGGGCTCAATCAGTTTTTTGCTTAGTGTCGTAGGAGGCTGATGTGGGCCGACTGGGCCCTCTTCAGCCACTTGATTTTTTGCGTATTTTTTCATTTTTTCTCGGCGACGCTCGTCGCTCTCATCTGTGGTACTTTTCTGTTTCTGAAGGTATCGTACTTCTCTTCCTCAGCTCTCGCAGCCTGGTGGGTACCACTCCCTAGGGTCGCAGAGGTTTGAGTCTTCGGGCCCTCGCCCCCGTCCATTCCCGCGGTACCAATCCCTGGTGTGTTCGTGCGGGGCAGAATCTTCCTGGGCACCCCTATCCGCTCTGCGGTATCACCCCAAAGGGCGCAAGGGGGCTCGGCAAATAGGGACTGGACCACAGCGCGTCTCGATCTGGATGGGGCCCGCAGCGCTGCTATGTTTTTAGGGGCTTCTACCCCCCACCAGCGTCCACCTCCCTGCCTTCTTCAGCCAGCTCCCTGGTGCCCGCAGCCATCCCTTCTGCGAGCGGAGCACACAGGAGCATGTGCAGAGTCTCAGCCTGCACTCTGGAGCGCGCCGAGGATCAGGTAGGACACCCTCTCCTACCGTCTCCCCCTCGGGCGGCTGCAAAAATTTAGGCCCCGGTCTGGGCCTAGTCGCCGGGCACCCCCGCTAAGCTCCCTGAAGACTCCTAGGCAGGGCAGATCGGATCGCGGCTGCGACGCCGCAGCCTTGCGGCCGGGTCCGCCGCCGCGGCCTCTGACCGCACGGCAGCCTCAAATTTAGCCCCCAGCTTCGGCCGGGTCCTTGGCGTCCCAGGCCGCGACGCCGCCGCCTCACGGCCGGGTCCGCCGGCGCGGCCTCTGCCGCGAGGCAGCGTCAAAATTTAGCCCCCGGCTTCGGCCGGGTCCTTGGCGTCCCAGGCTGCAACGCCGCCGCCTTGCTGCCGGATCCGCCGGCGCGGCCTCGTCATAATTTAGCCCCCGGCTTCGGCCGGGTCCTCGGCGTCCCAGGCCGCGACGCCGCCTTGCGGCCGGGTCCGCCGGCGCTGCCTCGGCCGCGAGGCAGCGTCAAAATTTAGCCCCCGGCTTCGGCCTGGTCCTCGGCGTCCCAGGCTGCGACGCCGCCGCCTTGCTGCCGGATCCGCCGCTGCTGCCCGCGCGGCAGCGTCATAATTTAGCCCCCGGCTCCGGCCGGGTCCTCGGCGTCCCAGGCCGCGTCGCCGCCGCCTCGCGGCCGGGTCCGCCGGCGCTGCCTCGGCCGCGAGGCAGCGTCAAAATTTAGCCCCCGGCTTCGGCCTGGTCCTCGGCGTCCCAGGCTGCGACGCCGCCGCCTTGCTGCCGGATCCGCCGCTGCTGCCCGCGCGGCAGCGTCATAATTTAGCCCCCGGCTCCGGCCTGGTCCTCGGCGTCCCAGGCCCGCCTCCTGCGCAGCGCTATTGGCCGCCGGCCTCTCCTTCTCCGCCCTCCGCTCTGCCCCAGGCATCATCAGGGGGGTGGGGGATATTTTTTTCCCGCTCCCTCAGTGTTCATTATTTAAAGAACAAAAAAAAAAAACAAAGATTATGGCAGACTCCCGGTCTGCGGATTGCTGAGGCTGCAGCATCTTTTTTCGGGGAAAAAACAGAACACACTCTTTTTGTAGTGTATATTTTTTATATTGGGTCGATTTTTTTTATTATAGATACGTGCAATTGACTCCTACATGGCTTATGCGGGCACTTGTTTTCTATCACGTTTTTAGTACATAGCGTTTCCAGCTCGACTTTTTAGTGATTTTGGGCCGGTAAGCCCAAGACTCGGTCCCCTCTTTTGTGAGTTATTTTCAAGAAAATGTCAGATTGCTGTTGACCCCTGCCGGTTTGTAACGCCCTGTCTCAGGCCATAACTCCCCTCGCTACGTCCCTCGGGTTCGTGCGCATGCGCCGCGTCTCCGGCCGATGCTCGGTCATACCATCCATAGGACTGGCGCAATCCCCTCGGGGAGGGGAGTCCCGTACCAGGGACTTTTTTCTTCTATGCTGGAAGCGGACCCGCCAGGTCTCGTCCTTGTGGCTCCCCAGTTTCCACTTATCTCCCAGGTCCAGACTGTCCTTCCTCCGGCAGTCTTCCGACCTCGCGGGTGATGGCCCAGGCTTCCACCTCTGCTGGATTCCGAGCAGGACCTAGATGTCTTGGCGCATGACGAATAGCCTGCTGCAAATGGTGAGTCAAGCCGTAAGGCTACGGACAGCCCTCTTCTCTCCGTGCACGCAGGTCTCCCTTAAGACGTTTGAAGCAGACCCTTATGTGCTTAGAGGACATCCAGAGCTCGCTGAGTGACCGCGGGCTCACAGACGACTACCAGACACGGAGTTGACCAGCAGTAAGTCTTGTCATTGTCTTTTTTCCCTTCTCCAAGGCGATTTCGGAGAGAAGGGGCATACTAAACTGGAGTCGCTGATGATCACAGACGGCAACCAGACACGGCGTTTACCAGCGGTAAGTCGTCTTATTGTCATTTTCATCCCCCCAAAGGGCTCTGGAGAGAGGGGGCATGCCTATTTGCAGGGAACAAGGTGGGGGCCACTGCGTTTTTTTCAGTGGACAGCCAGTTCGCACGGTGACTGCGTGATCATGGATAATCCCCGGACGTGATTTTTCCAAATGGTAAGTCCGTTTATTTGTCTTGCCCCTTCTCGAAGGGGGCTCCGAAAGGAAGCGGCACGCTACCCTTTATGCGACCCGCCTGGGTTCCTCCGGGCTTCTCGTCACTATCGTGCCGTTCCGCAGGGACTTCCTGGACACCATACGCAGCGGTCCACGTCTTGCCTATGCCGACCCAGGGCTGGCTATCCTCCTGAGTGAGTACCCTCTTTTCACAAACCTGATGTCTGCCCGCTACTCGGCCTGAACCTCTAGCATCAGTGTGTCCACCATAGAGTCCTCTGACTCGGGATCAGGAACGCAGATTCGATATCTAGGAAGTCGCTGACTTTTTTTCCGACTTTCGGGAACGCCCATTCGGAGATAGGTCGAGTCTAGTTTATCCCTAGGCTACGTCAGGGTAGACTACTCTCCCCCCTAGGCTACGTAAGAGAAGGGTATATCCCTTTCCCGGCATCGGCCCTAATGCACCAGGATCGTTCCCTCACGCAAACCGTCTGGAAGCCTTTATCCCTACAACAGCCATCTCCGCCTTGCATGGCTGCGGTCCTTTCCAGCCTTCTAAAAACGCTTACAGGGATCACTGTCCCTACGCATCCTACTCTGCAGAGCTGCTAGGCTTTCTCCGCCCAGAAACGACCGCGTGCTTTTTGCCTCCCGCGCCCGTTTCTTCCCTTCCGGTTTTTGGCTATGCGAGCCCTTCACAGCCTGTGGCGGTGATAGCGACGGTGCACATACCAGATTTCATCCCGGAGTCTCAAACGGAGCACACTGAGGAACGGAGACAGGAAGGTTCCGTCTTCGCGGGTGACCCGCCAATCCCCTCCTAGCGGACCAGTCTTCGCAACCATCCCTGGGAAGCTTCCCTTTCCTCCTCTGGAGCTTATTTTCAACCGTCATCAGCCTCCCGTGCTAGGGTATGCTATCCCACCATTCCTCGGCACGGTCCCGAGGGACACTCCTAGAGCGTCGTCTCTCCTTCAACATTCCGGACTTCAGAGCCAGCTGGTTAGCCCAGTTACAATTTCTTCTCTAGGTCGTGGTGACCCAGCCAGGTTCCAGTCGGACCATGCCACAGCGGTGATGTGCATCATACCCCAGGAAGACGCAGAGAGTGTCATGGCAAGGGAAGAGGCCAGGAAGATCTTGCTCTGGGACGGGTCCCTTCACTCGCTAATCTCGGCAGCACATCCCTAGCGTGGACGTTTGGACGGCCGATTTCCGCTGTAGGATGGACCTCGCATAGGTAAAGGGCTCCAACGCGGAAATCACCAGCCAGATCTCTGGCGAAGGAAGACCTCCGGTCGTGGACCATTTTTGGGCCTTCTGATCCAAATCTCAGTCAAGGGTGCTTAGAGTATGCACCTGCTCTGGACTAGATGTCGACGCCCTAGACCGGTCGTGTAGCCTGTTCAGGTTCTCGTGCATCTTCCCGCGGCTTCCTATGATCTCGAGGGTTCTCAAGATGGACCAGGGCAAGCGATAGCTCGGGAGTGACCCAGGCGAGCATAGTTCACATAAATTACTCATCTCCTCGCAAATGCCCCGTGGCTCCTTCCAGACCGCAAAATTCTTCCGTGTCGGGGCCCCTCTATTCTACCAGGGCTCAGAAGTCCCAAGTTACACGGCCTCACCAGTGGATCCCGGATGCTGGCTCGTCAGGTCTGTGGGCAAGATGATGGCACACATTGAAGAAGGCCGGGAATCAAGTTTCCTCGAAGATTTATTTCATCGTTCACTAGAAATGTGGGACCTGAATCCAGTGATGGGTTCGCTCAAGGTACCCCTTTTTTCCCTGCTCCCACCTGTTTTGATAGGTGGGCTCCTCGTGGCCATCGGGTTGTTACAGACGGCATCAGGGCGGACAGCCCTCTTGTCGTTTTTTCCCCACTTCTCCGGCTCCGCCAGCAGGACAAGGGGGGGGCTCCAGCCAGAACCTTTCGTTTCTGTCCAAGACACCTCGCTCTTCCTTCCAGCAGAGGACTTTGGGTTTCGGTCTTTCGGTTCTAGGCTCCTCTCTCAGCCTAAAAAGGGGCATAGTTCGTTCCAGGGCTGGTGCGAGCCCTCAGTTTTTCGTGTCTGCAGGACACCATTTTTCGGTTACACCGACCGTCAATCCATCCTCCACCCTTGCCCAAGAAGCGTGTGCCGGCGCCAGGGGCCAGAATATCACATGGATCCTTTCCTCCATATGTGCAGACTATCGCATGAAGGACGGACTTCCGCCGCGGTCTACCGAGCAAGGGGCACCCTCGAACGTTTGGACTCCAGTCGTCGATCGACCAGGTCCCCCTGGTCCGCCACCCGCTCTAGCCGGCATACCTTGACTATTTTCTACCAGGTTCACACCCAAGCTTCGGCAGAGGCCAGTCTTGGCGTAGGGTTTGCGGGTGGCATTGGCACACCTGTAACAACGTAGGCGCTTGTAGGTCTGGGTCAAGCCCAGCAAGGGGGAAGTGGCTTCCTTCCTATCTCCGGTGATGGTTTTTCTTCCCACCCAGGGACTGCTTTTGGACGTCCCATGGTCCTGTGTCCCCCAATGAAACGATAGAGAAAGAAGGATTTTTGTGTACTCACCGTAAAATCTCTTTCTCTGAGTCTTCATTGGGGGACACAGCACCCACCCTGCTTGTGTTTTTTGTTATATAGGACATGCCTGTTGCCCCAGTGCCTGTATTCCCAGGTCACTGGTCACATGAATGATCGTCATAGTTTCTTACCTTGTTTTATTCAGGATTGTTTGGTTCTCCTCCTACTGCTTGTGCACTAAACTGACTGAGCCCGCCTCCGGCTCAGGGGTTATACTGCTGGGGAGGAGCTAACTTTTTCTGTTTACTTAGTGTCAGCCTCCTAGTGACAGCAGCATAACCCATGGTCCTGTGTCCCCCAATGAAGACTCAGAGAAAGAGATTTTACGGTGAGTACACAAAAATCCTTCTTTTTTTTTTTTTTTTTTTTTTATTACTTCTACCATATAATGTACTAAAACACAGCAAAAAAAATGTGTGAAGAAATGGTAAAAAAATATATGTGAGCCATTGTTTTTTTTTTAAGTGTTAATTGTGCGGTAAAAATGATGACCTGGAAATATCTCCAATAATGAATTTGAATAATTTGAATTATTTCTGAACACCCGAATGATTTGAGCATTCTGAAACTAGGGGAGGATGGAGGGAGATGGAAAACTACCAGGGGGTCAGGAACAACTGCTGAGGATTGCCGAACCTGAATACGAACTAAGGGATCCTGAAGCGCACTTTAGGTGCCATCAGGACTAAGTCAAGGAGCTGTGCCAAAAACAAATATGAAGAAGCATCTGCTAAGATAGCCAACCTTCCTGCTGAACATCTTACATGGGTTAGGAAGTCGGCGGCTCGGAGATTACTCCGGGGATGTGAACTTATGGAGAAAAGACACATTGTACGGCCCGTGACCAGATACCAAACTGGATAGGAATCTACCTGGATGAGTGATTAATGCCACTACGCTGTCAATTAGAAACAGAGGGCGGCTCGAGAGAGGATCCTATCTGGTCACTACCTAGGTGGAGTGAGTGACCAGGTCTGAGTATCCGAAGGAGGAGGGAGAGAAGGCTTACCGAGCCTGCCAGCAATCTTGAACTGTGGATATTAGAATCCGGTTCCCCAAATTTGGAGACCTTAATCATGATCTTCCAGTGATTTGAAAGGTCTCTTGTGAAGAAAAAGAACACTACCACCAGGCTAAGATTATGACACTGATGGGGTGGGGGGGTCTATTATACCAAGGGAATTACTTTGGAAAAGTGGAAAATGAAATGTAAGAATAGAGAGTTTGAATCCAGAAGAAGAGTAGAGAACTCTTTTACAGAGAGACTCTTAACCTGTTGATCCAAGCTGCGTGCTCTAGACTACACACTGGGTCAGGATAAGAGACGACTTTGACCTGTTGAGAATGATCTCCAATGAGAAGTGTGTTCTGAGGGATGAGAAAACTCTTGCAGCTTACTGAAGATGAGCGCCTTGAAACCTACATGAAAAATACAAGGAAGACTAATATCTCTATTACATGTGATGGCTACGCCGCTGACATGATCCTCCCATGCACACTGGGGAAGAGACAGTTGAAATGCAAGGCCATAAGCTGACAATGACACACTTATACCTCTTTGACGGTCCAGGAAAAGAACATGAAATGGGATATCTTGAAGACCGAAACGCAAGCAGCCCATTGGTTCTATGGAGGTTATCCTTAGTAGCTGAGTCTCTATCCTGAAGGGTGTAGAGGAACACACTAGACTGTAAGCTTGAGATCCAGAGTGGGGAAGTGAAATTATTGGACCAAGCAGAGATTTAAATGAAAAAATCTGAGGGACTTTAACATAAAAAATGGCCTTTACTGGTGTATGACAAAGACAACACCAATTAAGACTTTGAACTAGTCATCCTCCTAGCAAACAATCTATGGAAACAGGTACTGTTAACTTGTGGCTTCTGGACTTGTCTGTTTTGGACCCAGACAGGCAACAGCTCTTAATATGAAATGAGCAAAGTGTCCTCTGAATGCGGAAGAGTTTATCTTGACATGATCCACAGTGCAACAAATTATCACAATGTTTTTGAGAACTGTAAGGGGAGAACAGGGTTACTTACCCATAAAGGAAATCTGCTCCGAGAAGTCTGAAAACTCATTGAATGGACTGTGGAAGGATGCCTGGCTCAAGTAAGTAAAAAGGCAGAAACCGCTTTATTGACACCACCAGCTAAGAAAACACTGCAGAAGGGCTGACCCTGAGAATTGCAGGGACAGACTTACCTAAGAATACCCTATGTTGGTATGGGCTGAACGGGTGAGACCTCACTGAAACATGAGCCCTGATGTAGTCACCGGGAGGGAAGACTAGGATACGATTTGAAAAAAAATGAAAAAGGATACAGGTTCTTGCAGGAGCAGAGAATCACTTTCATGATCATGATGTTTGGGAACCTGTTCCTAGAAAAACCAGAGCGACCCTAAGTGACAGAGCCTACCTAGTCCCAGAGGAGATGTCCCTGCAGCCAAGAATGATGATTCCGCTGGTATACAGAGCCGCAGATTTAGAAACGCTGAGCCGTACTGAATAGGGAGGAGCAGGCCCAAGACGGAGCAGTAATTGCTTACACGAGAACAAGGATAGGGACAGAAAAGCATGTGCAGAGTTCCTCTGCAGTAGAGAAAGGCTGAAAGTAACAGCTAAGGGTACTTTCACACTTGCGTTGTTTTCCTTCCGTCACAATCTGCCCTTTTGGAAAACAGCGGAATCCGTTAACGCATTCCTTTGTTCCCATAGACTTGTGTGGATGACTGATTGTGCCAAAATGACGCTGCGTTGCTTCCGCTGGGTGACGCTGCGTTGCTTCCGCTGGGTGACGCTGCGTTGCTTCCGCTGGGTGACGCTGCGTTGCTTCCGCCCAGCGACGCTGCGTTGCTTCCGCCCAGCGGGAGGAACGCAGCATGTAACTTTTTTTGAGCAGTGGAATCCTTAGGATTTTACTGCGCATGCTCTCTGGCTCCCTGCACCTGTAACCAAGATAAATATCGGGTAACCAAGCAAAGTGCTTTACCCGATATTTACCCTGGCCACGTGTGCAGGGAGCCCGACACTTCCCCGCTCGGCTCCGCCCCCTCCCGCACTCCACTCCGCATGTATGTATATAAATACACACACACACACACACCAGTCCTCCGTGCCATGGCCCCGTTCAGCTCCACCCACTCCGCACTCCGTCCCCCGCACACATTCTCGGCGGCCGAGCGATCTGCTGATCACCCGGCGCTGGGAGCGATCAGCTGATCACCCGGCGGCTGGGAGCGATCAGCTGATCACCCGGCGGCTGGCTACCGGGAGCGATCAGTTGCAGGCAGACAAACAGGGGTGGGAATAGATAGCAAGACCGGACCCACATATTCTCTTCCTGTTGCACCTGTCAATCAAATAGCAGTGCATTTCTGGATCTTGATTTGCACGTATTTCTGAAATAAAACATCCAATCTCTCAACAAAAGCTTTGCTTACTTTCACCATCCTAGCACCAGTATAGCACTGGCTTTACTTTATATATGAAAATCCTGCTGGATGGTTCCCTTTAATGACCGATCCCTAGAATAGGTTAACAGTGTCAGGTTGCTGGGGGAAGAAATTTCATCCCCCCCCCCCCCCACTTCCGACATTGCTACTGAATATAAACAGAGTACGGAGCCAGAACAGCACAGCCTAATATAATTTGCCCTAGAGTGAGACCAAAACGCATCAGATCTTGAAATCTCCTGTGTAAATAAAGCAGTTATCATGTGTGACCATTGCTTCATGACAGACTATAGGATGGAGTTTCCACATTCTCACTACTGCTCCATTGACTAACTATAGTCTGTGGTTTAAACATGCTCATTAGTCCTCTATTCACTAACCATAGGAAGGGATATGCACATGCCCACTATTGCTCCAATAACTGACTATATGATGAGGTATTCACATGCTCTCTGTTGCTCCATTGACTAACTATAGGATGGGGTTTACACATGCTCACTACCCCTTCATTGACTTACTATAGGATGGGGTTTACACATGCTCACTACCCCTTCATTGACTTACTATAGGATGGGGTTTACACATGCTCACTACCCCTTCATTGACTTACTATAGGATGGGGTTTACACATGCTCACTATTACTCCATTGACTTACTGTAGGATGGGGTTTACACATGTGCATCACTGGTCCATTGACTTACTGTAGGATGGGGTTTACACATGCGCATTACTGCTCCATTGACTTACTATAGGATGGGGTTACACATGCGCATTACTGCTCCATTGACTTACTGTAGGATGGGGTTACACATGCGCATTACTGCTCCATTGACTTACTATAGGATGGGATTTACACATGCACATTACTGCTCCATTGACTTACTATAGGATGGGGTTTACACATGCGCATTACTGCTCCATTGACTTACTATAGGATGGGGTTTACACATGCGCATTACTGCTCCATTGACTTACTATAGGATGGGGTTTACACGTGTATTACTGCTCTATTGACTTACTATAGGATGAGGTTTACACGTGTATTACTGCTTCATTGACTTACTATAGGATGGGATTTACACATGTGTATTACTGCTCCATTGACTTACTATAGGATGTGGTTTACACATGCGCATTACTGCTCCATTGACTTACTATAGGATGGGGTTTACACATGTGTATTACTGCTCCATTGACTTACTATAGGATGGGGTTTACACATGCGCATTACTGCTCCATTGACTTACTATAGGATGGGGTTTACACATGTGTATTACTGCTCCATTGACTTACTATAGGATGGGGTTTACACATGCGCATTACTGCTCCATTGACTTAAACTGTAATCTAATAATTTTAGTGTGGAAATGGTTTTGAACCTTCTTCTTCTTCTGCAGGCAGCTTATTGCTCATCTAGGAGTTTTTTCAAAGTTTTCAAATCCACGTTCATTATACCTGGAGCCAAAGTTATATGAGCTGTACACTCAGGTAAGCGCTGTGGATGTGGAGTGGTATAGCCATGTCTATGCATCTGAATTTGTGATTTTTATTTAATTTTTAATACACCTGATTTAACACAGTTTACTTCTTGTCAACCCCTTTGAAGCCATCATAAATGGCTTCATGTTTTCTTGTTACTGATGTAGTTGTATATCTTTATAGCCCTCACTACTTAGTGGCAGTAAAGATAGAACAGCCTATTAAAGTTATGCCATCTGTGCACTTTACCTATGTTATGGTCTCTAGTTTATTGACTTCTAGAGACTTTACCTTGTAACCCACACAATATATACAGTGCTGTGACGATTTAGATCCCAAGTTCAGCTCTGACATCAACTAACTCCTCAGCTCATGCGTACAATGTGTTGCTTAACATTTGTGTTATGTATTAATCTCTCTTAAGCCCTTCACGACCTTGGACGGATCTATCAGTCATGGAACGTGTGAGGTTAAGCCCCGCCCCCTGCCGCCAGCAGGTTGCGGCTATCGGCGCACATATCAAGCTGTTTTTAACAGCTGACATGTGTGCCTGCATGTTCCGAGTGGAATCGCATTCCACCCGGAACATTTAACCCCTTACATCTCACTGCCAAAGTCTGGCAGTGAGATGTATATGCGCGCGGCCATAATTTTTACTTACCGACGCCCCCAGCGGAATTCACATGCGCGATCACGTGACTTTCGGTGGTTGCCATGGTAGCACAGGGTCATGTGATGACGCCTGTAGCTAACATGACTCACTTCCATCTCTGTAGCTGAGATCTTCAGATAGTGCAGAGCGATCGGATTGCTGATCGCTATAGCCCCCTAGGGCTAGGGGTAAAAAAAAAAAAAAATTAAATAACCCTGAAAATTAAAGGGTTTAAAAAAATATACACATATTTGGTATCGCCGCGTTCAGAAATGCCCGATCTATCAAAATATAAAATCAATTAATCTGATCAGTAAACGGCGTAGCGGCAAAAAAATTCCAAACGCCAAAATTACGTTTTTTGGTCGCCGCAAGTTTTGCGCAAAATTCAATAACAAGCGATCAAAATGTAGCATCTGCACAAAAATGGTACAATTAGAAACATCAGCTCGAGACGCAAAAAATAAGCCGTCACTGAGCCATAGATCCCAAAAAATAAGAATGTTACGGGTTTTGGAAAATGGCGCAAAACGTGCGCCACTTTTTTTGGACAAGCTTGTGAATTTTTTTTAACCCTTTAACACTAGAACTACTGGACTCGTGACACCTATATAGAAATACATGGTGCTAAGTAGTCAAAATGACTACCTCAGTAGTTCTAGTGTTAAATACAAGTAAACCTATACATGTTTGATGTCTACAAACTCGCACTGACCTGAGGCATCCCACTGACACATCAGTTTTACCATATAGTGAACACAGTGAATAAAATATCCCAAAAACTATTGTACGATCACACTTTTTTTTGCAATTTTTCCGCACTTGGAATTTTTTTGCCGTTTTCCAGTATACTATATGGTAAAACTTATGGTAAAACTTATGGTTTCATTTAAAAGTACAACTCGTCCCGCAAAAAACAAGCCCCTCATATGGCAAGATTGACAGAAAAATAAAAAAGTTACGGCTCTCGGAAGAAGGGGAGCAAAAAACAAAAACGCAAAAACGGAAAGTGCCCGGGGGCTGAAGGGGTTAAAGGGCTCATCAGCTATATTTAAAGGGAACTAATCACCAGGATTTTCCTATATAACCTAAAGCCAGTGCTATACTGACAGTATCAGGCTGAGTCTATACATACCATTAGTGGTCAGCTCTGATGTTTAGGTTTTGAAATCCAAGAAAGTAAAGTTTATAAAATCAGCAGCTTCTTGAGTGACAGCAGCTGAGGATCAGATAATATCTGGGAGGGAATTCATAGTTATCCCCTCCCCCTGTTAGAATTAACAGAAGTTTTATACCATGGATTCACTTTGTCTAGTAGGACCTGTGTGATGTCATACCCATGTGACCTTATGTCCAGCTTTGTTGACTGAGGCCCCGCCTCTTCTGGACACATGGGCATGACCTCACACAGGTCCTGCAAGTAAAAGTGAATTGTTTGTGTAATACTTATGATAATTCTAACAGGGGGAGGGGATAACTATGAATTTCCTCCCAGATATTGTCAGCTGCTGTCACTCAAGTAGCTGCTGATTTTGTTAACTTTACTTTCTTGGATTGCAAAACCTAAACATGCAAGCTGACCACTACAGGTATGTATAGAATAAGCCTGATAGTGCCAGTATAGCACTGGCTTTAGGTTATATACGAAAATCCTGGTGATTGGTCCCCTTTTAAAGCTTTCTGAAAATCTAAGGATGCTTCAAAACTAACAAAAAAAGCCCAGTACTTCCAGATTGTTGACACTCCTCCATTTTTCTTCCAGTGTCCCCAGTTGGGTTCCTGGCTTCCCCCTCTGGTGGGGGGGGGCCTTGTTTTGATGGCTCCAGCCTTTACATTCTGTTAGCTAAGACAGAATATCAAGTCTGCAGCCAATCGGTTAATATTCTAGTAATATTGTGTAGACATTACTAATGTTTGTTGATTGATCTATCCTAGCTATCCATCTACCATTACAATTATATTTTGCATTATTCTCTCTTCATTACATTGCAGTGTTTTTTGTTCTTTTTTTTTATTTTTATATTCTGCTTGTTAGCTATCAGTAATGTATTTTACTAGTTGCTGTCTCGCCATTTCTAGCGCTGCTCCGGTCCTCTCCTGCATCATGTGACTACCGCTCTTTCTTTCCTTATCTCGTTAAAAAATAAAGTGTGAAATCAGCATAAAAAAAACGAAAAAAGTTAATAAAACGCACTTATGACATGTTTTCACTTTCTCCCTCCAGCTTTTATGTCATCAAGATCAAAACGTCCAGAAATCGGCTTTGGATTGTGTGCTGAGCTACAAACACCCACATATTCTACCCTACAAGTAACTATGGGCAAAAAATGTTATCAATTTTGGGAAATTTGAAATCTTAAAAAATAGAGAGTTGAGAAGATAGCCATGTACTAAACACCAAAAATAAAAAAGAATAATTTAATTTTGTTTCATTTTCGGTTAACTTGTATATTTGTACCAAAATTAAGTTGAAAGGGTTGTCTAGAATTTTTACATTGATTTCAAATAGGAATCAGATATGCAGTACCCTTCTGCGGCTATACACTTCAGCCACTGTCTGCTTCGGCCACAGCTAATTGGCAGGGTACTACGTGTCACCCCCATAATCAGATATTGGTGACCTATCTTAAAGATATTACATCAATGTAAAAGTCCTGGGCAATCCTAAGAGCTTGTGCAGACGTCCGATCTCGGATCGCAATGCATGGACTACCCATGGCTCTCTTCGATTCCACAACACATTGTATTCTGTTACACTTTACTGGAGTTTATAAATCAATAATTTCATTTAAAGCTACATTATAGATCATCAACCATTCCTCAGAATGTTTATCTACCCTCCTCTTATATGCATTTATCATCTCTGCATAGAACCGTGTTTAGTAATGTAATATGAACAATTATTACAGCAAACTACCCATCCCATATCCAGTGTGATTTATCTTCTTAGGCCTAAAACACGTGGCATGAAAATCGGTGCGAGTGGAGTGCGATAAAACATTGCATTCCAGTCGGACCAATATTAGCCTGTGTGTCAGCACACGAGCGATTGTTTTGTCAGCCCTAATCAGACCGAGAAAACAATCGCAGCATGCTGCCACTGTAATGCGATCCTTGTTTCTCTTGCACCTATTCAAGTGTATGGGGCGAGAGAAACCTTGTACTGCACTCGCGGTACACCGGTGTAATGCGAGTGCAGAGTGAGAATGGCAATAGCCGGCTACGGAGGAGAGGGAGATAAATCCCACCCTCCCCTCCTGAGAGCTGGCCCGCCCCCTGCAGCTGAGGTTTGATCGCATGATCGGACCTCAGTCGCAGTGACACTCGCATGTTACTCGGCTCCCGCTGTGCTGCCAGCGAGAGCCCAGTGTCATGCGAGGCTCGCAGTAGTGCCCTGTATGGCCCCGGCCTTATACCTAGTATCGGAGTGGCTGAAATCTGGCTATGCTCCTATAATAGTCCCTTCTATATCACACAGGGTATGACATGCTTTAGTAAAAAAAAAATAAAATCATAGTTGTGTTCAGTACGGTCATATTTTGAATTTATATTTTCAGAATGAAATTATGAAATATTAATAATTTTCTATCTCACAGAGAAAATTTGCAAAGGTTGCTGGAAGATAACAACTTTAAGGGGGAAATTGTCCATTTCAGCATTTCGGAGGAAAGCTCTGTAGTCAAGCCTATGCATAGAGCAGACCTAATGCCCGTGCTCATGAGGTGAGTCCTAAGTACAGATTGACAAGATCATCTTACAGCAATTTTTAAAGGGAATGTCATAAAAAAAAAACCTTCAGGTTTTTGTTAAATGTATTTTTTTTTTTTCAGTTATGAATATATTAAACAGTTTAGAAATGTAGCAATTTTTCCCACTGCCCACCCAGCCTAAAATAAGACTCATGCTTCCTGTTCAGACAACTTTTCTGATAACACCTCTATGTATAGTTTAACACAAAGGTACCACCCAAAATTATATAAACTTTATTAGAGCAATATTAGTGAAGCAAAATTGAGCCAACCATAATTAAAAACACTTTAAAAGCCAAAAGGGCTAAAAACGCTTACACCCCTTAAAGGGAACCTGTCACCACTTTTTTGGCCTATAAGTTGCGGCCACCACCACCAGGTTCTTATATACAGCATTCTAACATGCTGTATATAAACGCCCAGGCCGGGGGTATAATACAAAAAACACTTTAATACTTACCTAACGGTCGCGCGGTGGGCCTTATGGGTGCCTCCGGTGCTGGCGCCGCCTCTTTTGTCCATCTTTGCGCTCCTTCTTCTCTAGCCGCGGTGCATGACTGGTCCGACGTCTTCCACACTCACCAGCATTCAGATCCTGAGCAGAGCAGATCAAAGTATTGTAGTGTGCCTGCGCAGGACCGGCTAGTGTGTATGATGTAGACAGAGGAGTCAGAAGGAGGACAAAGATGGCCGAAAGAGGCGGCGCCGGCATTGGACAACGGAGACACCCATATGGCCCATTGCAGCAACTGTTGGGTAAGTATTATAAAGTGTTTTTTTTATCTTATACCCCCGGCCTGGGCTCTTATATACAGCATGTTAGAATGCTGTATATAAGAGCCGCAGCTTATACGCCAAAAAAGTGACAGGTTCCCTTTAACATCAAGCTTGTAATAAAGCTAAATCACTCTCCCATGAAATTCAGCCCTGTGCAAACACAATAAAGAATCACAAACACAGTTTTGCTGAAGTAAGGGTAAGTTCACACAGTGCGTTTTTCGCGGCTTTTTGCGCAGTTTTCGGGTGCATTTTTGCTCAGAAAACTGCATGACTTTGCTTCCCCAGCAAAGTCTGAGTTTTCATTTTTGCTGTATGTACACAGCGGTTTTTTTTCAGCTGCGTTTTTGTGGTGCCACAAAAACGCAGCATGTCAATTATTCCCGCGTTTTTCACTGCGCTTTTCATCCATTGAGTGCAATGGGATGTTGAAAGACGCAATGAGAAACGCAAATAGCTGCGTTTCGGTGCGTTTTGGTTCGTTTCTAAGACCAAAAACGCAGCTATAAATGCAGGAGGTAGGTAGTAAAGTGACATGTACAGGAAGAGGATTCCTTCTGTCAGTAAACACAGAAGCGTGAATCCTCCCGGTACCATCACCGCTGCGTCCACCTCCAGTCCTGTGCATGTATGCTGCCGTGCGGCGTCATGTATGGGCGGGAGGTGGAAGCGGCTGCGAAAACAAAAATTAACAGTAGAAAAAAAAAAAAAGTTACTCACCTGTCTGCAGACTCCCGGTGCCATGCCCGCTCCCATCTCCTCTCACGGTATCGCCGCTCCGGCTGTGTGCAGACGACTGGGACACCTCCGATAGATGCAGGACCTGGCGATGGATCACCTGATGCAGTCACCTGACGCATCAGGTGATCGTAAGTATCGCGGTGACGCGGGCGCCTGGCCGGTTTAAGCTATCAGCGGATGCGTCAGGAGACTTCATCCCTGATTACCGGCAGCTGATGCAGCGATCGTACAGGATCAGACTCCCGCCCCATCGCTCCAGGAGCTGCCGGTAATCAGCACATAAGTGAGTATTTTTTTTTTTTTTTTGCACTGATGCATCAACTGATTTGTATAATCGGCTTTTATACAATCAGCTGCTGTGTCATGTGCTTCAGCCCCTAGAACCTGACACATCATCTGATCGCTTTGCCTTCCAGCAAACCGATCAGATGATATTTGATCCGGATTGGACGGCGCGGGACCCTTGACCCAGGATTACTGCGGAGGGGGGGGGGGGTTCTTTATTTCAATAAAGATGGAGTCACTAATTGTGTTGTGATTTATTTCTAATAAAAATATTATTCTGTGTGTTGTGTTTTTTTTTTTTTTATCTTTACTAGAAATTCATGGTGGCCATGTCTAATATTGGCGTGACACCATGAATTTCGGGCTTAGGGCCAGCTATACAGCTAGCCCTAACCCCATTATTACCCAGCGAGCCACCCGGCATCAGGGCAGCTGGAAGAGTTGGATACAGCGCCAGAAGATGGCGCTTCTATGAAAGCGCCATTTTCTGGGGTGGCTGCGGGACTGCAATTCACAGCGGGGGTGCCCAGAAAGCTTGGGCACTCTGCACTGTGGATTCCAATCCCCAGCTGCCTAGTTGTACCCGGCTGGACTCAAAAATTGGGCGAAGCTCACGTCATTTTTTTTTTTTTTTTTTAAATTATTTCATGAAATTCTTGAAATAATTAAAAGGGCTTCCCTATATTTTTGGTTCCCAGCCGGGTACAAATAGGCAGCTGGGGTTGGGGGCAGCCTGTACCTGCCTGCTGTACCCAGCTAGCATACAAAAATATGGCGAAGCCCACGTCATTTTTTGGGGGGGCAAAATCTTCTGCATACAGTCCTGGATGGAGGATGCTGAGCCTTGTAGTTCTGTAGCTGCTGTCTGCTCTCCTGCATACACTATTGGATGGAGTATGCTGAGCCTTGTAGTTCTGCTCCCTCCCTCTGCCTCTCCCTCCAGCATACAGTCCTGTATAGAGCATGCTGAGCCTTGTAGTTCTGCAGCTGTCTGCTCTATTGCATACACTAGTGGAGAATGAAGAACATATTGAAGAAGGAAATGCCATCAGACCTTTTTTTTTTTTTTCTTTTCTTTGTCGCTCTATTGGGAGACCCAGACAATTGGGTGTATAGGCTATGCCTCCGGAGGCCGCCAAAGTATTACACTCAAATGTGTTAAGCCCCTCCCCTTCTGCCTATACACCCCCCGTGCTCCCACGGGCTCCTCAGTTTTTTGCTTTGTGCGAAGGAGGTCAGACACGCACAGCACAGCTCCACAGATTAGTCAGCAGCAGCTGCTGACTATGTCGGTTGGAAGAAAAGTGGGCCCATATAGGGCCCCCAGCATGCTCCCTTCTCACCCCACTCTTGTCGGCGGTGTTGTTAAGGTTGAGGTATCCATTGCGGGTACGGAGGCTGGAGCCCACATGCTGCTTTCCTTCCCCATCCCCCTCAGGGCTCTGGGCGAAGTGGGATCCTATCGGTCTCCAGGCACTGAGACCGTGCTTCATCCACAACTCCTGGGAGACTGCTGGATAGGAGCTGGGTACCGTTCAGGGACATGGCCCTGCTACGTGAAGGTACTCTGTATCCCTGTGGGGACCGCGCACAGCAACACCTCAGCTTTGCTGGGTGTGCTAGTGCACCGGGGACCGCGGCGCTGCCGGGTTAAACTGTGCCATTACACACTCGGCGTCGCTGAGTGTGTTTATATGTAGGGGCTACCGCGCTAACCGCCGCTGCCATGTGAAACTGCGGCGCGGCTGGGACTTGTAGTTCGCCGGAGACTTCGGCGTCGGCCGCGCTTTTACGGCGGCAACGCTTATACTCGAGTCCCCGGCTTGCTTGCGGCCTAGTTTCCTTTTCTCCCGCCCTCAGCCCTGACAGGCAGGGGAAGGGCGGGACGCTGCACGGAACAGAGCAGCACTGAGGGCTAGAGTATGATTTCCATACTCCACCCCCCTCACTGTGCACAGTGTGAGCATCTCGGCCACGCCCACGGCTCCCTCCTCTCGTCAGGACGCCGCAGCCATTTCCTGTCAGCTCCTCCGACGCTGCAGAGAGGGATTAACCCTGGGAGACCCAGACACGGTCTCTGGTGGTCTCATAACCGCTTTAGGCGGCTGGTAAGCAGCACCTGTGGTGCTAGCCTCATGGTGCTGTAGTGTACTGATACATTATTTGTGTATAGTATATATTTTACACTGTATGAGCACAGTTCATTCTGGCTACATACCCTATTGTGTTACTAGGGAAAACAATAGCATGGCGCCCACAAAAGGCAGGGGTGCCAAAAACACAGGCTTATTATGTGACCCTCATCGTGTGCAATGTTGGGCCCCTGTGACACTTTTTCAGCCAGGGCCTCTGCTAAGAGGGGCCCAGGGGGAGCCACCTGTTGACACTGTCCTAGTGACGGGGACGGAGTTCGCAAAACTCTCTGAGACTATGGCTAAGATACTAGAAGCCTTGCAGTCCAGGCCGGTATCTCAGCACAGGGACTCTGTTGAATCATTGTTCCCTGGCCCCCCTCAGTTGGACCAACAATGTCCTCCCGGGGTATCTCATGGATCCCAGGCTGAGGGTTCTGACGCAGACCCCAGCCCCAGACCGACTAAGCGGGCTCGCTTAGAATTTCCCTCGACATCATATTGTGCAGGGTCTCAGAGGGGGGAATCTCTGGTTGATGATGCGGAGACAGCTGATCAGGATTCTGATCCTGAGGGCGCTCTCAATCTTAATACTCCAGACGGGGACGCCATAGTGAACGATCTTATTGCGTCCATCGATCAAATGCTGGATATTTCTCCCTCAGCTCCTCCGGCGGAGGAGTCAGCTTCTCATACACCGAGTATGTTTCTAGACCACTCTGATTTCAGAGAGGCAGTCCAGAATCATCATGCTTGTCCAGATAAGCGTTTTTTCTAAGCGCCTTAAGGATACACGTTATCTTTTTCCCCCTGTCGTGGTTAAAGGTTGGATTTAGTGTCCCACAGTGGATCCTCCAATCTCCAGACTGGCGGCTAGATCCATACTTGCAGTGGAAAATGGGGCCTCGCTCAAAAATGCCACTGACAGGCAGATGGAGCTCTGGTTGAAATCCATATATGAAGCTATCGGAGCTTCTTTTGCCCCAGCATTCGCAGCCGTATGGGCGCTACAAGCTATCTCAGCAAGCGCAAAATTGAAGCAGCCACATACACGGCCGCGCCACAAGTGGCATCCATTTCCACCCAGACATCGGCAATTGCGTCTTACGCTATTAAGGCTGTCCTGGACTCTGCGAGCCGTACGGCGGTCGCGGCCGCCAATTCGGTGGTACTCCGCAGGGCCTTGTGGCTACGGGAATGGAAGGCAGATTCTGCTTCCAAAAAAGCGCTTAACCAGTTTGCCAATTTCTGGCGACAGGCTGTTTGGCGAGCGTCTGGATGAAATCATCAATCAATCCAAGGGAAAGGATACATCCTTACCCCAGCCCACACAGAACATACCCCAACAGAGGAGAGGGCAGTCGAGGTTTCGGTCCTTTCAGGGCGCGGGCAGGTCTCAATTCTCCTCGTCCAAAAGGTCTCAGAAAGAACAAAGGAACTCTGATGCATGGTGGTCTAAGTCACGTCCTTAAAAGGCCACCGGAGGCGCCGCTAATAAAGCGGCTTCCTCATGACTTTCGACCTCCTCTAGTAGCATCCTCGGTCGGTGGCAGGCTCTCCCGCTTTTGCGACACCTGGCTGCCACAAATAAAAGACCGCTGGGTGAGAGACATTCTGTCTCACGGTTACAAGATAGAGTTCACCTCTCGTCCCCCGACTCGATTCTTCAGGTCATCCCCGCCTCCCTAGCGAGCCGAGGCTCTTCTGCAGGCGCTGCGCACTCTGAAGGCAGAAGGAGTGGTGATCCCGGTTCCTCTTCAGCAACAGAGCCACGGTTTTTAATCCAACTTGTTTGTGGTCCCAAAGGAGGACGGGTCTTTCCGCCCGGTCCCAGACCTGAAACTGCTCAACAAACATGTAAAGACCAGACGGTTCAGGATGGAATCCCTCCACTCCGTCATCGCCTCAATGTCCCAAGGAGATTTCCTTGCATCGATCGATATCAAAGATGCTTATCTCCACGTACCGATTGCTCCAGAGCACCAGCGCTTCTTGCGCTTCGCCATAGGAAACGAACACCTGCAATTCGTGACACTGCCGTTCGGCCTGGCAACAGCCCCACGGGTTTTTACCAAGGTTATGGCTACTGTAGTAGCGCTCCTACACTCGCAGGGTCACTCGGTGATCCCGTACTTGGATGCTGATCAAGGCACCCTCTCAAGAGGCATGCCAACGCAGCCTCGACGCTTCCCTGGAGACTCTCCAGGGTTTCGGGTGGATCATCAATTTTCCAAAGTCAAATCTGACACCGGCCCAATCGCTGACATATCTTGGCATGGAGTTTCATACCCTCTCAGCGATAGTGAAGCTTCCGCTGATCAAGCAGCAGTCACTACAGAAAGGGGTACAATCTCTCCTTCAAGGCCAGTCACACCCCTTGAGGCGCCTCATGCACTTCCGGGGGAAGATGGTGGCAGCAATGGAGGCAGTCCCTTCCGCGCAGTTTCTCCTGCGTCCCCTTCAATGGGACATCCTACGCAAATGGGACAGGAAGCCGACGTCCCTCGACAGGACAGTCTCCCTCTCTCAGGCGACCAAAGCTTCCCTTCGGTGGTGGCTTCTTCCCACTTCATTATCGAAGGGGAAATCCTTCCTACCCCCATCCTGGGAAATAGTCACGACGGACGCGAGTCTGTCAGGGTGGGGAGCGGTTTTTTCTCCACCACAGGGCTCAGGGTACGTGGACCCTGCAAGAGTCCTCGCTTCGGATCAACGTTCTGGAAATACGGGCAGTGTATCTTGCCCAGAAAGCGTTCCAGCAGTGGCTGGAGGGCAAGCAGATCCGAATTCAGTCGGACAATTCCACAGCGGTGGCATACATCAACCACCAAGGTGGCACACGCAGCCGGCTAGCCTTCCAGGAAGTCCGGCGGATTTTGATGTGGGTGGAAGCCACGGCATCCACCATATCCGCAGTTCACATCCCAGGCGTGGAAAACTGGGAAGCAGATTATCTCAGTTGCCAGGGCATGGACGCAGGGGAATGGTCCCTTCACACGGACGTGTTTCAGGAGATCCGTTGCTGCTGGGGGGTGTCGGATGTCGACCTCATGGCGTCCCGGCACAACAACAAGGTACCAATGTTCATGGCACGGTCTCAAGATCCCAGAGCTCTGGCGGCAGACGCCTTAGTTCAGGATGGTCGCAGTTTCAGCTCCCTTATGTGTTTCCTCCGCTGGCGCTGTTGCCCGGAGTGTTACGCAAGATCAGGACCGACTGCCGCCGCGCCATCCTCGTCGCTCCAGGCTGGCCAGGAGGTCGTGGTACCCGGATCTGTGGCATCTCACGGTCGGCCAACCGTGGACACTACCAGACCGACCAGACTTGCTATCTCGAGGGCCGTTTTTTCCATCTGAATTCTGCGGCCCTCAACCTGACTGTGTGGCCATTGAGTCCTGGACCCTAGCGTCTTCAGGGTTATCTCAAGACGTCATTGCCACTATGAGACAGGCTAGGAAACCAACATCCGCCAAGATCTACCACAGGACGTGGAAAATTTTCCTGTCATGGTGCTCTGCTCAGGGTATTTCTCCCTGGCCTTTTGCCTTGACCACTTTTCTGTCCTTCCTTCAATCTGGACTGGAAAAGGGTTTGGCGCTCGGCTCCCTTAAGGGACAAGTCTCAGCGCTCTCTGGGTTTTTTCCAGAAGCGCCTAGCCAGACTTCCACAGGTACGCACGTTCCTGCAGGGGGTTTGTCACATCGTTCCTCCTTACAAGCGGCCGTTAGAACCCTGGGATCTCAACAGGGTTCTGATGGTTCTTCAGAAACCACCATTCGAGCCAATGAGAGATATTTCCCTCTCACGACTTTCGCAGAAAGTGGTTTTTTCTAGTAGCAGTCACTTCTCTTCGGAGAGTGTCTGAGCTAGCAGCATTGTCGTGCAAAGCCCCTTTCCTGGTGTTTCACCAGGACAAGGTGGTTCTACGTCCGGTTCCGGATTTTCTCCCTAAGGTGGTATCCTCTTTTCATCTCAATCAGGATATCTCCTTACCTTCTTTTTATCCTCATCCAGTTCACCAATGTGAAAAGGATTTGCACTTGTTAGATTTGGTGAGAGCACTCAGACTCTACATTTCTCGTACGGCGCCCCTGCGCCCCTCGGATGCACTCTTTGTCCTTGTCGCTGGCCAGCGTAAAGGGTCACAGGATTCCAAATCAACCCTGGCTCGGTGGATCAAGGAGCCAATTATCGAAGCCTACCGTTCTGCTGGGCTTCCGGTTCCCTCAGGGCTGAAAGCCCATTCTACCAGAGCCGTGGGCGCGTCCTGGGCTTTGAGGCACCAGGCTACGGCTCAGCAGGTGTGTCAGGCGGCTACCTGGTCGAGCCTGCACACTTTCACGAAACACTATCAGGTGCATACCTATGCTTCGGCGGATGCCAGCCTAGGTAGACGAGTCCTTCAGGCGGCGGTTGCCCACCTGTAGGAAGGGGCCGTTTTACGGCTCTCTTACGAGGTATTATTTTACCCACCCAGGGACTGCTTTTGGACGTCCCAATTGTCTGGGTCTCCCAATAGAGCGACAAAGAAGAAGGGAATTTTGTTTACTTACCGTAAATTCCTTTTCTTCTAGCTCTAATTGGGAGACCCAGCACCCGCCCCTGTTTTTTTGTGTACACATGTTGTTCATGTTGAATGGTTTCAGTTCTCCGATATTCCTTCGGATTGAAGTTACTTTTAACCAGTTTATAATTCTTTTTCCTCCTTCTTGCTTTTGCACCAAAACTGAGGAGCCCGTGGGAGCACGGGGGGTGTATAGGCAGAAGGGGAGGGGCTTAACACTTTTGAGTGTAATACTTTGTGCGGCCTCCGGAGGCATAGCCTATACACCCAATTGTCTGGGTCTCCCAATTAGAGCTAGAAGAAAAGGAATTTACGGTAAGTAAACAAAATTCCCTTCTTTTTCAACAATCTTTAATGGCATTGTTCACTGATAAAAAACGCATAAATACGCAGTGAGCAAAAACGCAGCAAAATGCAGCAAAAAACGCACAAAAACGCAGCGTCAAAAAAACGCAGTGTGTGAACCTAGCCTAATGGTATGTTAAAACAATGCATAGAAATACCATGATATGAGCGATGAATACAATCACTGAACTAGGTAAAGAACACGCAATATAAAACAAACATATTAGGTAACCCACAGATATAACCTGAATAGAGATGCAGCATAGTTATATGTAGACCAAAATGTCCGCTGAGGGGCCAATGTAGCATGTCAAGAGGCAAGCCTGTGTGTGAAAGAATCAATCCATCAATAGGGCTAATGAGGGAGGGAAGGAAAGCAGGGATGTGACCCCACGCGTATCACCACTGGTTGTGGCTTTCTCAAGGGCAGAAAAAAATGAAGAGTGGGCCCTATTTAGCTCTATTAATGGACTGATTCTTTTATTGTTTTGGTGATCCCTTTGTGTTTGGCACATTCTTTTTCTTCTCATATTCATGCTATGGTCTTTGTTTATGGTGATGCCCACTGGGGGTTAGTGCCCTCCTCTCCTTTATGTAACCTCTATGTATAGTCAATAACACAGGATCCACCATTTACGGTAGGTGTTATTGCACCGTTCATTTTCGCCCATATGTATACATTTATATATCTCGGTAAATAGGCAAAGAAAAAAAAAAATAAACAAAATGATGCAGCAACAGCTTACGTGTAGGAGCCAGCCCACTGATTGTAGTCCAAAAACCAGATAATGGAAAAAGCAGGTGGCACTTAAAAATGGAAAATTATGGATAGAGCCCTTCTCAAGCTTTAAAAGTAAATGTGAACTTAAAAAAAAAATTTCTTCGGCGCTCCATTGGGAGACCCAGACGATTGGGTGTATAGCTACTGCCTCCGGAGGCCACACAAAGCACTACACTAAAAAGTGCAAGGCCCCTCCCCTTCTGGCTATACACCCCCCGTGGGATCACGGGCTTGCTCAGTTTTATGCTTTGTGCGAAGGAGGTCAGACATCCACGCATAGCTCCACTGTTTAGTCAGCAGTAGCTGCTGACTATGTCGGATGGAAGAAAAGAGGGCCCATACTAAAGGGCCCCCAGCATGCTCCCTTCTCACCCCACTTTTGTCGGCGGTGTTTGTTAAGGTTGAGGTACCCATTGCGGGTACGGAGGCTGGAGCCCACATGCTGTTTTCCTTCCCCATCCCCCTGAAGGGCTCTGGTGAAGTGGGATCTTACCGGCCTCCAGACTCTGAGGCCGGGCTCCATCCACAGACCCGGAGATCCTGCTGGATACGGAGCTAGGGTGCCGTCAGGGACAAGGCCCTGCAACATTCAGGTACTCTGTGTCCCCGTGCAGACAGGCACAGACACACTCCAGCGTTGCTGGGTGTTCTAGTGCGCCGGGGACAGTAGCGCTGCGCGCTTGGGGTTATACTCACTGCAGCTTTGCTGAGTGAGTTTGTGTGGGGAACTACCGCGCCGGCCGCCATGGTGACTGCGGCGCGGCTGAGACTTGTGGTGCGCCGGGTACTTCGCGCCGGCCGTGCTTTTACGACGGTAGCGCTTGTAAATCTAGTCCCCGGCTTCTGCGGCCTAGTTACGCTTCGTTCCCGCCCCCAGCCCTGTCAATCAGGGAAGGGGAGAGACGCTGTACAATAGCAGCGCCGAGGGCTGGAGTCTTATTTACATACTCCAGCCCTCTCACTGGGCACAGTGGGACGCCAGTTCCCGCTCTTTGTCTGCAGCACGCCCACGGCCCGCCCCTCTTCACAGGACGCCGGCAGCCATTCCTGCACGCAGTCTGAGCTGGAGAACGGACATAGCCCTGGGAGACCCAGACAAGGGATTCTGGCGACCACACACCCGCTGTTAAGCGGGCGGTAAGCAGCACCTAGGTGCTGACCCCACTAGTGCCACAGTGTTGTTTAGTGTACTTTTGTCTGTACCTATATATATTGCACTGTACGGTCGCTTCTTGGCTTTATACCCTATATTGCTCTGAGGAGACAACAGCATGTCATCCGCAAAAAGCAAGGGTGCCAAGGCACGGGCTTCATATGCTGCCTGTTCCGCATGTGGGGCTGATCTACCGGCAGGTTCCTCTGACCCCCATTGTATGCAATGTTCGGTCCCTGTGCCACTTCGTCAGCCGGAGTCTATGCTAGTAGTGGCCCAGGCAGAGACGCCTGTGAACCCTGCCCCGGGGACGGGGACAGAATTTGCAGTTTTTGCTGATAAGATGTCTGTGACTATGACAAAAATTCTAGAAACCTTGCAGTCCAGGCCGGTCACTCAGACCATGGGCACTGCTGATTCAATGTTCTCCGGTCCCCCTCAGTTGGAACTAATCCGTGCTCCAAGGGGGTCCCAGACATCACAGGCTGAAGGCTCTGACTCGGACGACAGTCCCAGGCAGCCTAAGCGAGCTCGCTGGGAGAGACCCTCGGCGTCATCACGCTGGTCAGGGTCTCAGCGAGAGGATTCTCTGTATGATGAGACAGAGCTAGGTGATCAGGAGTCCAATCCTGAGACTGCTCTCAACCTGGATACCCCTGATGGTGACGCCATGGTGAATGATCTTATAGCGGCCATCAATAGACTGCTGGATATTTCTCCTCCAGCGGAGGAGGCAGCAGCACAGCAGGAGAAATTCCATTTTAGGTATCCCAAACGTAAATTGAGCTCTTTTCTGGACCACGCGGACTTCAGAGAAGCAGTCCAGAAACACCATGCTTATCCAGATAAGCGTTTCTCCAAACGTCTTAAGGATACACGTTATCCCTTTCCCCCTGACGTGGTCAAACGCTGGACCCAGTGTCCAAAGGTGGACCCCCCAATCTCCAGGCTTGCGGCTAGATCCATAGTTGCAGTGGAAGATGGGGCTTCACTTAAAGATGCCAATGACAGACAGATGGACCTTTGGTTGAAATCTGTCTATGAAGCTATCGGCGCGTCGTTTGCTCCAGCATTCGCAGCCGTGTGGGCACTCCAGGCTATTTCAGCTGGTCTGGCGCAGGTGGACTCTATCATACGTCCATCAGTGCCGCAGGTGGCGTCCTTGACTTCGCAAATGTCTGCGTTTGCGACTTACGCTATCAATGCGGTCTTGGACTCTACCAGCCGTACGTCAATGGCGTCCGCCAACTCGGTGGTTTTACGCAGAGCCTTATGGTTAAAGGAATGGAAAGCAGATTCTGCTTCCAAAAAATGCTTAACCAGTTTGCCATTATCTCAAGACAGGCTGTTTGGTGAGCAATTGGCGGAAATCATTAAACAGTCCAAGGGTAAGGACTCTTCCTTACCCCAGCCTAGATCAAGCAAACCTCAACAGTGGAAGGGACAGTCGAGGTTTCGGTCCTTTCGAGGTTCGGGCAGGACCCAATTCTCCTCGTCCAAAAGGACTCAGAAGGAGCAGAGGAGCTCAGATTCATGGCGGACTCACTCACGCCCAAAGAAAGCAGCCGGAGGAACCGCTTCCAAGCCGGCTGCCTCATGACTTTCGGCCTCCTCTCTCCGCATCCTCGGTCGGTGGCAGGCTCTCTCGCTTTTGCGGCATTTGGCTGCCACAGGTCAAAGACCGGTGGGTAACAGACATTTTGTCTCACGGGTACCGGATAGAATTCAGTTCTCGTCCCCCGCCTCGGTTCTTCAGAACCTCCCCACATCCCGACCGAACCGATGCTCTTCTGCAAGCGGTGTGCTCGCTAAGGGCAGAGGGAGTGGTGATCCCTGTTCCTCTTCAGGAACGAGGTCAAGGTTTTTACTCCAATCTGTTTGTGGTGCCAAAAAAGGACGGCTCTTTCCGTCCTGTTCTGGACCTAAAACTGCTCAACAAGCACGTGAAAACCAGGCGGTTCCGGATGGAATCCCTCCGCTCCGTCATTGCCTCGATGTCTCAAGGAGATTTCCTAGCATCAATAGACATCAAAGATGCTTATCTCCACGTGCCGATTGCTCCAGAGCACCAGCGTTTTCTACGCTTCGTTATAGGAGACGAACACCTTCAGTTCGTAGCCCTGCCATTTGGTCTGGCGACAGCCCCACGGGTTTTCACCAAGGTCATGGCAGCAGTGGTAGCAGTCTTGCACTCTCAGGGACACTCGGTGATCCCTTACTTGGACGATCTGCTTGTCAAGGCACCCTCTCAAGAGGCATGCCAACACAGCCTGAACGTTGCGCTGGAGACTCTCCAGACTTTCGGGTGGATCATCAACTTTTCAAAGTCAAACCTGGCACCGACCCAATCGCTAACATATCTTGGCATGGAGTTTCATACTCTCTCAGCGACAGTGAAGCTTCCGATGGACAAGCAGCGTTCAATACAGTCAGGGGTGCACTCGCTCCTTCAAGGCCAGTCGCACCCCTTAAGACGCCTCATGCACTTCCTGGGGAAGATGGTGGCAGCAATGGAGGCAGTCCCGTTTGCGCAGTTTCATCTGCGCCCACTTCAATGGGACATTCTCCGCCAATGGGACGGGAAGTCGACGTCCTTAGACAGGAAAGTCTCCCTTTCCCAGACGACCAAGGACTCTCTGCATTGGTGGCTTCTTCCCACCTCATTATCACAGGGAAGGTCCTTCCTACCCCCATCCTGGGCGGTGGTCACGACAGACGCGAGTCTGTCAGGGTGGGGAGCAGTTTTTCTCCACCACAGGGCTCAGGGTACGTGGACTCAGCAGGAGTCCACCCTTCAGATCAATGTTCTGGAAATCAGGGCAGTGTATCTTGCCCTACAAGCCTTCCAGCAGTGGCTGGAGGGAAAGCAGATCCGAATTCAGTCGGACAACTCCACAGCGGTGGCATACATCAATCACCAAGGCGGGACACGCAGTCGGCAAGCCTTCCAGGAAGTCCGACGGATTCTGATGTGGGTGGAGGCCACGGCCTCCACCATCTCCGCAGTTCACATCCCCGGCGTAGAAAACTGGGAAGCGGACTTCCTCAGTCGCCAGGGTATGGACGCAGGGGAATGGTCCCTTCACCCGGACGTGTTTCAGGAAATCTGTCGCCGCTGGGGAAGGCCGGACGTCGACCTAATGGCGTCCCGACACAACAACAAGGTCCCAACGTTCATGGCACGGTCTCGCGATCACAGAGCTCTGGCGGCAGACGCCTTAGTGCAAGATTGGTCGCAGTTCCAACTGCCCTATGTGTTTCCCCCTCTGGCACTCTTGCCCAGAGTGCTACGCAAGATCAGGTCCGAGTGCCGCCGCGTCCTTCTCGTCGCCCCAGACTGGCCAAGAAGGTCGTGGTATCCGGATCTGTGGCATCTCACGGTCGGCCAACCGTGGGCGCTACCAGACCGGCCAGACTTACTGTCACAAGGGCCGTTTTTCCATCTGAATTCTGCGGCCCTGAACCTGACTGTGTGGCCATTGAGTCCTGGATACTAGCATCTTCAGGATTATCTCAAGGGGTCGTGGCCACCATGAGACAGGCTAGGAAGCCCACGTCTGCTAAGATCTACCACAGAACGTGGAAGATTTTCTTATCCTGGTGCTCGGCACAGAGAGTGTCCCCCTGGCCATTTGCATTGCCTACTTTTCTTTCCTTCCTGCAATCTGGTTTGGAAAAAGGCTTATCCCTCGGCTCCCTTAAAGGGCAAGTCTCAGCGCTATCGGTATTTTTTCAAAAGCGTCTAGCACGACTTCCTCAGGTACGCACGTTCCTGCAGGGGGTTTGTCACATCGTCCCTCCGTACAAACGGCCGTTAGATCCATGGGATCTGAACAGGGTACTAGTTACTCTCCAGAAGCCGCCCTTCGAGCCTCTGAAGGATGTTTCACTTTCTCGACTTTCACAGAAAGTGGCTTTTCTGGTAGCGGTCACGTCTCTTCGGAGGGTATCCGAGCTGGCAGCGTTGTCATCCAAAGCTCCCTTCCTGGTTTTTCACCAGGACAAGGTAGTGCTGCGCCCGATTCAGGAGTTTCTCCCTAAGGTGGTATCCTCCTTTCATCTCAATCAGGATATCTCCTTACCTTCCTTTTGTCCTCATCCAGTTCATCGTTTTGAAAAGGATTTACATTTGTTGGATCTCGTGAGAGCACTCAGAATCTACATTTCCCGCACGGCGCCCCTGCGCCGCTCGGATGCACTTTTTGTCCTTGTCGCTGGTAAGCGCAAAGGATCGCAGGCTTCCAAATCCACCCTGGCTCGATGGATCAAGGAACCAATTCTTGAAGCCTACCGTTCTGCTGGGCTGCCGGTTCCATCAGGGCTGAAGGCCCATTCTACCAGAGCCGTGGGTGCGTCCTGGGCATTACGACACCAGGCTACGGCTCAACAGGTGTGCCAGGCAGCTACCTGGTCGAGTCTGCACACTTTCACCAAACATTATCAGGTGCATACCTACGCTTCGGCGGACGCCAGCCTAGGTAGAAGAGTCCTGCAGGCGGCAGTTGCCTCCTCGTAGGAGAGGGCTGTTTTGCAGCTCAAACTTGAGGTATTACTTTACCCACCCAGGGACTGCTTTTGGACGTCCCAATCGTCTGGGTCTCCCAATGGAGCGCCGAAGAAGAAGGGAATTTTGTTACTTACCGTAAATTCCTTTTCTTCTAGCTCCAATTGGGAGACCCAGCACCCAGGGCTGTGGAGTCGGAGTCGGAGTCGTGGAGTCGGAGTCGGAGTTGGAGCTCATTTTGGTGGAGTCGGAGTCGGTATAAAATGCACCGACTCCGACTCCTAAAATATATAATAAATTGGGGACAGGAGTGCAATGCAGAATGTGCTGAATATTTTACTAAATAATAACATTTAGTATAATGCTTATATTTAAGTGAAAAATGTATTGTAGTATAATGTGAACATCAGACATTTAATTGTTTTTATGATACAATAATCAAGATATTTGGATAGAACATAAAATATATTTATTGGAATACAACTTTAGAACACAAAAAACTGTAATAAATTGTAAATATGTAATACACTATGTAATATACAGTAGATTACATATATATCTTGTGTGTGTATATACACTGTATATACATATATATATATATATACAGTGTATATACACACACAAGATATATATGTAATCTACTGTATATTACATAGTGTATTACATATTTACAATTTATTACAGTTTTTTGTGTTCTAAAGTTGTATTCCAATAAATATATTTTATGTTCTATCCAAATATCTTGATTATTGTATCATAAAAATTATTAAATGTCTGATGTTCACATACACATATTCATGTACTACAATAAATTTTTCACCTAACTATAAGCAATATATGTAGGAGTCGGAGTCGGAGTCGGAGTCGGAGTCGGAGTCGGAGTCGGAGTCGGAGTCGGAGTCGGAGTCGGAGTCGGAGTCGGAGTCGGAGTCGGAGTCGGAGTCGGAGTCGGAGTCGGAGTCGGAGTCGGAGTCGGAGTCGGAGTCGGAGCAAGAGAATTTGAGGAGTCGGAGTCGGAGTCGGTGCAAGAGAATTTGAGGAGTCGGAGTCGGAGTCGAAGGTTTGGCTTACCGACTCCACAGCCCTGCCAGCACCCGCCCTGTTTCCTTCGGGATTTTTGTTTTTTTCGGGTACACATGTTGTTCATGTTGAACGGTTTCAGTTCTCCGATGTTACTTCGGATTGAATTTGTTTAAACCAGTTATTGGCTTTCCTCCTTCTTGCTTTAGCACTAAAACTGAGCAAGCCCGTGATCCCACGGGGGGTGTATAGCCAGAAGGGGAGGGGCCTTGCACTTTTTAGTGTAGTGCTTTGTGTGGCCTCCGGAGGCAGTAGCTATACACCCAATCGTCTGGGTCTCCCAATTGGAGCTAGAAGAAAAGGAATTTACGGTAAGTAACAAAATTCCCTTCTTTAGTTAAAGCACCACACTCCAGAGTTGTGGTGTGTTTTTTTTTTTTTCTTTGTTTGTTTTTTAATGCTGGAGTGGTGCTTTTAACTTAAGGTCCCACTCCCTATACTTCTGTGTCTTCATTTCTTTTTACTGACGCCGCTACAGTCCTCTGGTGCCATTTTGTGACCGCAGCTTCTGACTGGACGGAAGTCATAAGTTACGTCACAGGTTCTCAGTACAAGTCTATGAGAGCAAGAACGAAACTCTCATAGACTTGGATTGAAGAGTGACCTCCAGCTCACCCCATGAAACACTGAAGCTTCCGACAGGTCATAAACTGCTGGAGACCACCTGGAGCGACGCTGAAAATGAAGACGCCGGAGCGCGAGTAAAAGACAGAGGATATGGTACTTAGATTTAAAGTACCACTCCAGCAGTGCAATAAAAAAAAATCAAATCATTAGGGTGGTGCTTTAAATACATTCCTTAAAAAAAAAAAATAATTTCTTTTTTTATATCTTTTTTTATTTATTTTTTCTCCATTTATGTCTCCAATGGTTTATGGAAACAAAATCAAAACAAAATTGTCACTTGACAGATTGTAATATATTTTAGGTACACTGAGGTGGCTATAGATTGAAGGTGCACACATATTAGTTATCAGTAAAACATATTAAACAGACATGACGCTCAATGTCTTTGGGATCATTGCTTATAAATTAGATACCGTGTAAATACTGTCGGTGTAATTTTAATTCGAGTAATTTATAGGATTATTTATCTTGCCTGTAAAAAAGAAATAAAAAAAAGTGTGTGTGTATATATAATATATATATATATATATATATATATATATATATATATATATATTTAGTGTGTGTGGATATATATATATATAATATATATAATATAATGTATGTATAGTGTGTGTGGATATATATATATATAATATAATGTATGTATAGTGTGTGTATGTCTATGTATATATTTACTTAATATTTATTAACTCACTGCTCATTTATGTTGATCTTCTCTTTATAGAATATTATATGGGCGCATGAGAAGCAAAACTGGCAGGAAAACACAGGGCAAGTCTGCCTCCAGCACCCGGATGTCAATTGTTCTCCGTTTCTTAGCTGGTTCCCAGGCTGAAGAGATCCGGATGTTCCTTGATCTTCTATATGAGCCAGTAAAACATCTGAAGGATGGTAGGATACAATTCACTGCATGTAAATCTTCACTTAACCTGTACCCATTGTATAGCTGGTACCGGCCGGTTAGTTTCAGGGCAAGCTAGGCATCACTGACAGTGTAATATTACTATGTGGCCATTTAGGAGATGACTAATGCGGGCGTCACACGGTACAATATATTGGGCGATATGACAGCGGGGTCACGTCGTAAGTGACGCACATCCGGCATCGTTTGATATATTGTAGCGTGTGACAGCTACGAGCGACAGTGAACGAGGAAAAATACTCACCTTATCGTTGCTCGTTGACACGTCGCTCATTTTCAAAAAGTCGTTTCTTCTGTGTGCCAGTTGTTCATCGTTCCCAGGGCAGCACACATCGCTCCGTGTGACACCCCGGGAATGATGAACACAGCTTACCTGCGTCCCGCCGGCGATGCAAAAGGAAGGAGGTGGGCGGGATTTTTACGTCCCTCTCATCTCCGCCTCTCCTCTGCTATTGGGCGGCCGCTGTGTGGGGGTACGATGGCACGATAGATCGTACCGTGTGACGCCCGCATAAGTGTCTCTCAGTTTTGTACGCTAGACAAAGTTCTAGGAACCCACTTTATAATGTTTTTCCCAGAAGACCATATTGGAAGGGAGTCAGATATCAAAACGCACAATGGTTGAGGCTTTTGCATCTTACATGTTTTGAAGTGAGTAAGGAAAGCAAATACGTTTAAAGGCCATTTCTGTACTAGAAAGTGACTATGAAGTTAGCGCAAGCAGCCTGCCAGACATAAGAACCCCAATGGCAAAATAGTTATGGCATTTATACACCTGTTGACAAATTTAAAATGTTAAATTACGTATAGCTAATGTGACATTTTAAAGTGGAGATTGCTTTATGATGAGCTAAAATGCCATTTTTCTCCTCTTCTGTTATGCTGACATTGGTTTTGTTCTTACTTTGCAGGAAGCTGTCTGGCTCTGGTGCAGCAGTCTGTAGAACGAATGGACCTTTCTAAGGTTCTGCCTCTTGGGAGACAGCACAGTTTATACAATAGTTTGGAAGTTGTCCTTAAAAATTTAGGTCACCTAATCAGCCCTTACTTACCTGAGATACTGCAGATTTTACTTTGCATGACTGCCACGGTGTCTCATATTCTAGAACAGAAGGAAAAGGTAAGTTTGCGATTGTGCATTCATAATCTCTATAGTTTTGTAAGCGAGCTTGGATCCCCAGCTGAAATGAGGGATGTGAGTTGTGGGATGTCACTCCTTGTTCTTGCTTCAAGGTCAAAGTCGAATGTTGTATAATCACAAGTCTTTTTAATACACGGGTCAGAAGTAAGCTTCTGCTCAAACGATGATCACGTTTCATTGTCTGATTCATTAATATCTGCGCAGATTTGATCTCCAACCTCTGTAACCCAGACGAGGGACACCATTTTGTGGTCTCCCAACCTTGATAATATCACTTCTTATATTTACTGCTTTAACTCTGAGTCTTGGTGAACATTGTCTCTCTCGGGTTACTGCACACATCCTGATTTTTCAATTAACAATATCTATTGGCAGGTAAGTGCACATTACTAAAGAGATGGATTACAGACTCCTGATAAAGTAAAATTACATTGTTAGTGACAATTGTGTGGCCGTTTAATTCATTTATTCTTACAATGCAGTTTTTATTGCAGAAAGTTTCTCAACCACCCTATTCATCAGAAACCACCCCAATAAGTATTTGGCACCAAGTGTTAAGTTTTGTTAACTGCAAATGGGCATTATTTCTTTGTCGCTCCATTGGGAGACCCAGACAATTGGGTGTATAGCTTCTGCCTCCGGAGGCCACACAAAGCATTACACTTAAAAGTGTAAACCCCTCCCCTCTGCCTATACACCTCCCCGTGCATCACGGGCTCCTCAGTTTTATTGCTTTGTGTTGAAGGAGGCACACATCCACGCAAGCTCCACATTTTAGTCAGCAGCAGCTGCTGACTATATCGGATGGAAGAAAAGTGGGCCCATAACAGGGCCCCCAGCATGCTCCCTTCTCACCCCACTCTGGTCGGCGGTGCTGTTAAGGTTGAGGTACCCATTGCGGGTACATAGGCAGGAGCCACATGCTGTTTTCCTTCCCCATCCCTTAGGGGCTCTGGGTGAAGTGGGATCCTAACCGGTCACCAGGCACTGGGACCGTGCTCCCTCCGCAGCCCCTGGGGGAATCTGCTGGACAGGAGACCGGGTATCATCAGGGACAAGGCCCTGCTACTCTGAGGTACTCTGTGTCCCCTTGGGGACGGCGCATAGAGCGCCTGTGAAATGGACACTGCAGCAGCTGCTGGGTGTGTTTGTGCGCCGGGACTGCCACGCTGACCGTGCTTGTTTGCCGGCCGCGCTTATAACTTTAGTCCCCGGCTTTTGCGGCCTAGTACCGCATATTCCTGCCCCCGGGCCTGCCAGTCAGGGGTAAGGGCGGGACGCTGCACTGGACGTCAGCGCTGAAGGCTGGAGCATACTTTGTATCCTCCTCCCCCCTCACTGAGCACCGTGGGGCACCAGATTCCCGCACTTTTACAGGCACGCCCACGGCTCCCTCCTCCTCTCAGAACGCCGGCAGCCATTGCTATCAGCACTTCAGACGCTGGAGAACTTCAGAGGGGAGACAACTCCGAGCTCCACAGCTCTGGGAGGCCCAGGCAGGGAATCTGGTGGTCACACAACCGCTGAGAGCGGTCGGTAAGCCGCACCTGTTACTAGGTGCTGGCCCCCCTGGGTGCCGAAGTGTATATTTATATGCTTATATTGTATACATTTACTCTGTACGGCCGCACTATTAACTTTTGGCTATATACCCTCACTGATTGCTCTAAGAGGAGACAACAGCATGTCGTCCGCAAAAAGCAAGGGTGCCAAGGCACAGGCTTACTTTGCAACCTGTACCTCATGTGCGGCAATGCTACCTGCAGGTTCCACCTACCCTCATTGTGTGCAATGCTCGGCCCCTGTGACACTCACTCAGCCGGAGTCTCAGCCACTGGTGGGACCCCCGGCCCAGGTGGAACCACCGGCCCCCACTGTCCAGGTGACAGGGACAGAGTTTGCAGTATTCGCTGACAAACTTTCTGAGTCTATGGATAGATGGTCTGCTAAGATACTAGAAGCTTTGCAGTCCAGACCTGTAACACAGGCCCCGGGCACTGTTGATTCATTGCCCCCAGGCCCACCTCGGTCGGAGCAGCAAAGTGCTCCTGGGTCGACTCATAGGTCCTACGGAGAGGACTCCGACACGGACCGCAGTCCCAGACCGACTAAGCGGGCTCGCTGGGAGCTTCCCTCGACTTCATCTCACTGTTCAGGGTCTCAGCATGAGGACTCTCTGGAAGATGAAGCGGATGTGGCAGATCAGGGCTCTGATCCTGACGCCGCGCTCAACCTTGATACGCCTGAAGGGGACGCCATAGTAAACGACCTTATAGCGTCCATCAATCAGGTGTTAGATCTTTCTCCTCCAGCACTTCCGAGTGAGGAGTCAGCTTCTCAGCAGGAGAAATTTCATTTTAGGTTTCCCAAACGTACACGGAGTGCGTTTCTTGATCACTCCGACTTCAAAGATGCAGTCCAGAAACACCGAGCTTTTCCGGATAAGCGCTTTACTAAGCGCCTTAATGACACACGTTATCCCTTCCCCCCTGACGTAGTCAAGGGTTGGGCTCAGTGTCCCAAGGTGGATCCTCCAGTCTCTAGACTGGCGGCTAGATCCATAGTTGCAGTGGCAGATGGTGCATCACTCAAGGATGCCACTGACAGGCAGATAGAGCTCCTGATGAAATCCATCTATGAGGCTATCGGCGCGTCCTTTGCTCCGGCATTTGCAGCCGTATGGGCACTCCAAGCTATCTCAGCTTGTCAGTCTGAGATTAATGCAGTCACACGGGCCGCTACTCCGCAGGTTGTGTCATTAACCTCTCAGGCGTCGGCGTTTGCGTCCTACGCCATGAATGCTGTACTGGACTCTGCGAGCCGTACAGCGGTAGCATCCGCCAATTCAGTGGCAGTCCGCAGGGCCATGTGGCTACGTGAATGGAAGGCAGACTCTGCTTCCAAAAAGTTTTTAACCGGTTTGCCGTTTTCTGGCGACCGCCTGTTTGGCGAGCAATTGGATGAAATCATTAAACAATCCAAGGGTAAGGACTCGTCCTTACCCCAGTCCAAACCTAACAGACCTCAACAACGGAAGGTACAATCGAGGTTTCGGTCCTTTCGGCCCTCAGGCAGGTCTCAATTCTCCTCGTCCAACAGGCCTCAAAAGGGTCAGAGGAACTCTGATTCGTGGCGGTCTAAGGCACGTCCTAAAAAGACCGCCGGAGGAACCGCTCCCAAAGCGGCCTCCTCATGACTTGCGGACTCCCCAAACCGCATCCTCGGTCGGTGGCAGGCTCTCCCGCTTTTGCGACGCCTGGTTCCCACATGTCCAAGACCGATGGGTGAGAGACATTCTGTCTCACGGTTACAGGATAGAGTTCAGTTCTCGTCCTCCGATTCGTTTCTTCAGAACATCTCCGCCCCCCGAGCGAGCCGATGCTCTTCTTCAGGCGGTGAACACTCTGAAGGCAGAAGGAGTGGTTATCCCTGTTCCCCCTCAGCAATGGGGTCACGGTTTTTACTATTGTTAGTAGTTTTTCGTTTGTGAACCCTCCCCACCACACCTATTGCCAATCCATACAATACGCATAAATAGCCTGGGTCTCAGCTTCCCATACACGGTAAGTTTTTTTTAACTGCATGAGAGGACACACACAAGCTAGGGACCCCAACGTAGAGAAATACTTTGGCGTAGTGTTGGGGCTCTATTGCATTGATCAATTCAGTAGCTAAATTTCTCTTGATTCATATGTTCATGGCAGTAATGCAGATTCCATTTTTCACATTTTCACTTTTACACATAGCTATTGGATTTTTCAAGTCAGTATTCACACAGCAGTTTCTGCTATTCCATGTATTCCCCTTACATAGTCACTGGTGTGCATACCTTATCTCCCCATAGTACGGTTTTTACTCCAACTTGTTTGTGGTACCAAAAAAGGACGGATCTTTCCGTCCCGTTCTGGACCTCAAACTGCTCAACAGACACGTGAAAACCAGGCGGTTCCGGATGGAATCTCTCCGCTCCGTCATCGCCTCGATGTCCCAAGGAGACTTCCTAGCCTCAATCGACATCAGGGATGCTTATCTCCACGTGCCGATTGCACCAGAGCATCAGCGCTTCCTGCGTTTCGCCATCGGGGACGAACTCCTTCAGTTCATGGCACTGCCTTTCGGCCTGGCAACAGCCCCACGGGTCTTCACCAAGGTCATGGCAACAGTGGTAGCAGTCCTACACTCTCAGGGACACTCAGTGATCCCTTACTTGGACGATCTTCTTGTCAAGGCCCCCTCTCGGGTGGCATGCCAACACAGCCTGAACATTGCTCTGGAGACTCTCCAGAGGTTCGGGTGGATCATCAATTTCCCAAAGTCAAAACTGACACCGACACAATCGCTGACATATCTCGGGATGGAGTTTCATACTCTCCCAGCGATAGTGAAACTTCCGCTGGACAAACAGCGATCACTACAGACAGGGGTGCAATCTCTCCTCCGAGCCCAGTCGCACCCCTTGAGACGCCTCATGCACTTCCTAGGGAAGATGGTGGCAGCAATGGAGGCAGTTCCATTTGCGCAGTTTCATCTGCGTCCACTTCAATGGGACATTCTCCGCAAATGGGACAGGAAATCGACGTCCCTCGACAGGAACGTCTCCCTTTCTCGGGCAGCCAAGGCCTCCCTTCAGTGGTGGCTTCTTCCCACTTCCTTGTCGAAGGGGAAATCGTTTCTGCCCCTATCCTGGGCTGTGGTCACGACGGACGCGAGTCTGTCAGGGTGGGGAGCGGTCTTCCTCCACCACAGGGCTCAGGGAACCTGGACTCCGACAGAGTCCTCCCTTCAGATCAATGTTCTGGAGATAAGGGCAGTGTATCTAGCCCTAAAGGCGTTCCATCCGTGGCTGGAAGGCAGGCGGATCCGAATTCAGTCGGACAACGCCACGGCGGTGGCATACATCAACCACCAAGGCGGCACACGCAGTCGCCAAGCCTTCCAGGAAGTTCGGCGGATTCTGCTGTGGGTGGAAGCCACAGCATCCACCATCTCCGCAGTTCACATCCCGGGCGTAGAAAACTGGGAAGCAGACTTTCTCAGTCGCCAGGGCATGGACGCAGGGGAATGGTCTCTTCACCCGGACGTGTTTCAAGAGATTTGTTGCCGCTGGGGGAAGCCGGATGTCGACCTAATGGCGTCCCGGCACAACAACAAGGTCTCGGCATTCATGGCACGGTCTCAAGATCACAGAGCGCTGGCGGCAGACGCATTAGTTCAGGATTGGTCGCAGTTTCGACTGCCTTATGTATTTCCTCCTCTGGCACTGCTGCCCAGAGTGTTACGCAAGATCAGGTCCGACTGCCGCCGCGCCATCCTCATCGCCCCAGACTGGCCGAGGAGGTCGTGGTACCCGGATCTGTGGCATCTCACGGTGGGTCAACCGTGGGCACTACCAGGCCGACCAGACTTGCTGTCTCAAGGGCTATTTTTCCATCTGAATTCTGCGGCCCTCAACCTGACTGTGTGGCCATTGAGTCCTGGATCCTAGCGTCTTCAGGGTTATCTCAAGAGGTCATTGCCACTATGAGACAGGCCAGGAAACCAACGTCAGCCAAGATCTACCACAGGACGTGGAGGATCTTCTTATCCTGGTGCTCTGATCAGGGTTTTATTCCCTGGCCATTTGCCTTGCCCACTTTTCTGTCCTTCCTTCAATCCGGAATGGAAAAGGGGTTGTCTCTCGGCTCTCTTAAGGGACAAGTCTCGGCGCTCTGTGTTTTTTCAAAAGCGTCTAGCAAGGCTTCCGCAGGTACGCACGTTCCTGCAGGGGGTTTGCCACATAGTCCCCCCTTACAAGCACCCGCTAGAACCCTGGGATCTGAACAGGGTGCTAATGGCTCTTCAGAAACCACCTTTCGAGCCAATGAGAGATATTTCTCTTTCTCGCCTCTCGCAGAAGGTGGTCTTCCTAGTGGCAGTCACATCACTTCGCAGAGTGTCTGAGCTAGCTGCACTGTCATGCAAAGCCCCCTTCCTGGTGTTTCACCAGGACAAGGTGGTTCTGCGTCCGGTTCCGGAATTTCTCCCTAAGGTGGTATCCCCTTTTCATCTCAATCAGGATATCTCCTTACCTTCTTTTTGTCCTCATCCAGTTCACCAATGTGAAAAGGATTTGCACTTGTTAGATCTTGTGAGAGCACTCCGGCTCTACATTTCTCGTACGGCGCCCCTGCGCCGCTCGGATGCGCTCTTTGTCCTTGTCGCTGGCCAGCGTAAAGGGTCGCAGGCTTCCAAGTCAACCTTGGCTCGGTGGATCAAGGAACCAATTCTTGAAGCCTACCGTTCTTCTGGGCTTCCGGTTCCTTCAGGACTGAAAGCCCATTCTACCAGAGCCGTGGGTGCGTCCTGGGCATTGCGGCACCAGGCTACGGCTCAGCAGGTGTGTCAGGCGGCTACCTGGTCGAGTCTGCACACTTTCACGAAACACTATCAGGTGCATACCTACGCTTCGGCAGATGCCAGCCTAGGTAGACGAGTCCTTACTTACCGTAAATTCCTTTTCTTCTAGCTCCTATTGGGAGACCCAGCACCCGCCCCTGTTCCCTTCGGGCTGTTGTTCTTTTGTGTACACATGTTGTTCATGTTGAATTGTTCTTTGGTTCATGGTTTAAGTTCTCCGAACATCCTTCGGATTGAATTTACCTTAGACCAATTTATAAGTTTCCTCCTTCCTGCTTTTGCACCAAAACTGAGGAGCCCGTGATGCACGGGGGGGTGTATAGGCAGAGGGGAGGGGTTTACACTTTTAAGTGTAATGCTTTGTGTGGCCTCCGGAGGCAGAAGCTATACACCCAATTGTCTGGGTCTCCCAATAGGAGCTAGAAGAAAAGGAATTTACGGTAAGTAAACAAAATTCCCTTCTTTCCCGGTATGACGTTGCCCAATCATAAACAGGCAGAAACACATAGGGGAAAAAGAACACACCCCCACCATAGCTCTGAGCAGGCTGCTTCTATATAGGATGCAATCATCTTTTGTTATTACTGCAGAGCGAATAAAAATTGCCATGAGCATGACCAACATAAGTGCGATTACTGACACATCTCTGCACTGGTAGTGTAGGAGGATGGTCAGGGGGTTAGTACAGCAGACCTGGCATTGCTGTGAGAAGAGAGCTGATAAAGGTTTTGTAATGTGACACAGTTAAACTCAGCTGCACTGTGTCCACTCCTCACTGACAACCGCAAGCTGATGTGAAAGCTGTTAATTATTTGTGTACTACTTCAAGCACTTTATAATCGTGTGCGAGGTTGGTAGAGCAGTAGATCGGGGACGTCTTTCATTACACTTCACACACTGAAGAACATGGGCTGAGATTGGGGGATGTGTTTTGTTTCTGCTCTGCGTTGCATCCTTTTTGATAGGTCAATCAACGTCATACAGAGGAAGAAGTACACGCCTCCAGTGAAAATTCTGAGAGCGCCCACTTGCACTTATCAAAAAATTACTCATTATGTGCCAATATCTTTGCAACGAAGAGGCAAAATAAAAAAAAACATATTTTTTATTCTGCTCTACAGCCATTTTTACTTTGCATACGAACAATAGTGGTGTTGAGACAGTATGTGTGTCTTTCACAAGCTAATACAGCAGTGCACAGCCCTCCTATTTTATACCCCCTGCAACCAATCATAACTGTATATATCCACCAATAAATACAATTATTATAGCAAACATATCCTAAAACATAATGCTATTAACCAATATCCCAGAGACACGTATATGTTCAAGATCCAGTGTGATTTTAATAAAAATGATATAAACTATACAATAAAAGATAGATAAGAATAGATCTGTGAGATGACCGTGACATGGGGACTGCATTGGTAAACCTGCTGGGCATGCTGAGAAAAAGTGGCCCTGATTGGTTAAGACTACAGTGCTAGGCTCTTCAGCATGCTATGCAGGGTGGCATTGGTCAGCAATAACATGTCTCTAAATCAATCAATATGTGCCCCCTCCATTTATGGTTTTAGAGAAAATATGCGGGTGTCCGGGGGGTTGCACATGCAGAGGATGCAGTGGTGTGCACACTTGGCATAGGTGGATGATGTACTACGTGAGTGTGTGTATGTATGCATGTGTGTGTGAATATATATGTGTGTGTATGTACAGTATAATATATACGGTGTGTGTGTATATATATATATATATATATATATATATATATATATATAATATATACACCGTATTTTTCGGACTATAAGACGCACCTGACCATAAGACGCACCCTGGTTTTAGAGGAGGAAAATAGGAAAATAAAATTTTAACCAAAAAATATGGTCATGACACACTGTTATGGGGCGAGGATCTGCTGCTGACACTGTTATGGGGTAATGTCCCCAAATTCTCTACTAAGGTACCCCATTCTGGTAAGGATCCTCCTGCCTTGTATATGATCCTTTTCATAATATACCCCCCATCCATCCTGCTCATAATATACCCCCCATCCATCCCGCTCATAATATACCCCCCATCCATCCTGCTCATGATATACCCCCCATCCATCCTGCTCATGATATACCCCCATCCATCCTGCTCATGTTATGCCCCCATCCATCCTGCTCATGAAATGCCCCCATCCATCCTGCTCATGATATGCCCCCATCCATCCTGCTCATGTTATGCCCCCATCCATCCTGCTCATGTTATGCCCCCATCCATCCTGCTCATGTTATGCCCCCATCCATCCTGCTCATGAAATGCCCCCATCCATCCTGCCCATGTTATGCCCCCATCCATCCTGCCCATGTTATGCCCCCATCCATCCTGCTCATGATATGCCCCCATCCATCCTGCTCATGATATGCCCCCATCCATCCTGCTCATGTTATGCCCCCATCCATCCTGCTCATGTTATGCCCCCATCCATCCTGCTCATGTTATGCCCCCATCCATCCTGCTCATGTTATGCCCCCATCCATCCTGCTCATGTTATGCCCCCATCCATCCTGCCCATGTTATGCCCCCATCCATCCTGCTCATGTTATGCCCCCATCCATCCTGCCCATGTTATGCCCCCATCCATCCTGCTCATGTTATGCCCCCATCCATCCTGCTCATGTTATGCCCCCATCCATCCTGCTCATGTTATGCCCCCATCCATCCTGCTCATGTTATGCCCCCATCCATCCTGCTCATGTTATGCCCCCATCCATCCTGCTCATGTTATTCCCCCATCCATGTATATGGCCTGTGGCACAGAAAAAAAAAATAAACGTTTATACTCACCTTTCCTCACTTCCTGAAGCACCGATCTCTGTCTCAGCTGCAGCGCAGGTGTGTGGAGCCGTCACCGTCTGCAGCATCGCGCGATGTCTTCCTGTCTGTGCCGGTCAGCTGAGCTGGTGGACACTAGCGGCGCGCACAGCGATGACGTCATCGCTGTGCGCGCCGCTAGTGTTGACCAGATCAGCTGACCGGCACAGACAGGAAGACATCGCGCGATGCTGCAGGGGGAAGGCTCCACACGCGGTGACGGGTGAGTATACTGATTCACTGCACCCCGCGCTGATAATGATGCACGGGGGGCAGTGAATACAGCCGCACATGATCACTCCAGGCTGTAGTTGCCAGGGGTGATCACGGCCGGCTGTTAATTATGCGCGCACCCCCCCGCCCATCACCCCGCCCACCTGTCAGCGCCGTGTTCGCTGAGAGATGATGGGCGGGAGGATGGGCGTGCATATGTAATGAGCGGGCCCACGTGGTCACGGCAGGCGCTGCTGCAGCCTGCTCGTGCTCCCGATGACCCGCTCCACCGCAGCACCCACATTCCCGGCCGCATCCCTATAGTCAGACCATAAGACGCACCCCCCACTTTCTCCCAACATTTGGGGGGAAAAAAGTGCGTCTTATGGTCCGAAAAATACGGTATATGTATATGTGTGTGTATGATATTTATATAATGTGTGTGTGTGTGTGTGTGTGTGTGTGTGTATGTGTACACATACACATTATAGCTGTGTGGTCTACTTTTGTACACAGCAGTGTTGTGTGCATAATGTGAGAATCCCTAACAGCGGCTGACTGTTAGCCTCTCTAGTCTAAAGCCGCCACCATATCCAGCTCCATAGAGCACTTTTATTGACCCTGTACTAATTTACAATACCTGGTAAGTTTTAATAGTTGGAAATATAATTTTCCTGTTTTCTGATGTCTAAAACTGGGTTTCATATTACAATATGAGCTCTATAGTTTGAAAAATAGAGTATCTGGCTCCCGAATCGTATGTTCTCACTTAAGACATCTGACTTTTCTGTCACCAAACATTTTCCCAAGGGAAGTTTTTATTTCAGCCCTGTTTGACACTGTTTATAGCCACACATTTCTCTGCCAATGCTAAAAGACCAAATTGGCCTTTATGTGAGCAATATTTAAAGATTGGATTGATGCACAAATGTTCCTGTTCTTAAGTTTTTGAAAAATGAATCTTGGTGACCTTTAGCACTGAAGAAAACCTCTACTTAGAAGTAGTTGCACATGTTTTTCTAAAACTGAACTTGACTTTTTTTTTTTCCCGTCAAGTAATCGCTTCACTTAAACTAGATGTTACTTGTTCACCAAACTTTTGTAAACATTATTATAAACAGCCTTACATTGAACAACATGTAATATCCGTACTAAGAATTGTTTAACTTTGTTTTTATAGCAGGTTTTCAGATTCAGTAACTTGTAGCTATGTGCCTCGTTTGCCAGGCAGTCATTTGTACAGTACATTTATCGCTTCATTAGACAGCAAGGTGTTAAAAGTTCAATAAGTTAAACACCACAGGCTTCAATCTGGGTAATGATTATGAAACTTTCTAATGCTAGATCAGGCAAAAAATGATTTAGTTAAATTTCCACTTGGTTTAGGGCAGGTCTCTGACCCCCAAGAGTCCAGATACTGGAAGATCTTAAACATCGTCATTCCGTTTACGACTTCTACGTACCTGTGAACTGAGGCTCTGCTAACGTGTGTGTGTGTGTGTGTATATATATATATATATATGTGTATGTATGTGTGTGTGTATGTATGTATATATATATATATATATATATATATATATATATATATTTAGTATATGTATGTGTGTATATATATCTATATAATAAAAAAATGTATGTGTGTATATATATATATATGGGTGTGGGGGTATAGTGCAGTGGTTAAAGGGAACCTGTCACCAGATTTGGTGACTGTAACCTGCAGCCACCACCAGTGAGCCGTTATATGCAGCATTCTAACATGCTGTATATAAGAGCCCAGGCCGCTGTGTAGACCGTAAAAATCACTTTATACTACTCTTTTAACAGGTGGTGCGGTGCAGACTGGTCAGATGGGTTTCTCCGTTCTCCGGTACCAGCGCCTCCTCTTTCGGCCATCTTTGTCCTTCTTTTTCTGAAGCCGGGGTGCATGACGTGTCCTATGTCATGCAGACTAGCTGGCCTTGAGGTCACACACAGGCTTCCTTTGATCTGCCCTGCTCAGTTCAGATCAAAGTATTGTAGTGCGCCTGTGCAGGACCTCAATGCCGGCTAGTGTGGATGACGTAGGACGCGTCATGCACCCAGGTTTCAGAAGGAGGAGGACAAAGATGGCCGAAAGAGGCGGCACTGGATCCTGAGAACGGAGACACCCATCCAACCAGTCTGCACCACACTGCCCGTTAAGTGAGTATTATAAAGTGAATTTTACATTCTACACAGCGGCCTGGGCTCTTATATACAGCATGTTTGTATGCTGTATATCAGAGCCCACTGGTGGTGGCCACAGCTTATAGTCGCCAAATCTGGTGGCTGGTTCCCTTTTAAGTGCATAACCTTCAAGGGCACAATTTCCAGCATTGGAGACCAGGGTTTAAAATCCAGGTCTTGTTAGAAAGTATAATAAATATAGATGCCCTACTATACCTTGGGCAAGACTCCTAACACTATAATTCCTACTTCTCTCATTGCCCGGATTAACAAGCTCTGTATCAGATGTTGAGGAACCAGGACAATCTGATGATAGGCTACTGGAACAAACCTTACATGGACAAGGCAAGAGATCCTGGACCTGATGGAATGATATTACACCAGCAGACCGAATGAGACAGGATATATGAAGTATATGAAGAAACTATGGATAGATTTAAGACCTGCATGCCCATTGACCAGGAAAAAACTAGTCACCCAATGCTGTTTTGCATAAGCTTTAACCCCATTAGTCAGATAATTACCTATTCTGGCTACAGACACAAATTCAAGAGTGGAAGTGCCATCAGTCACCTCCTCACCTGAATGACTTCAAGCTCTAGGCAAAAATGTAACGAGATATCGATTCACTAATCCACCTGACAAGGATCTACAGCGAATACATCTGTTGTGCGCATGGCAACTTAAGGCCCTGTCACACACAGAGATAAATCTGCTGCAGATCTGTGGTTGCAGTGAAATTGTGGACAATCAGTGATAGGTTTGTGGCTGTGTACAAATGGAACAATATGTGCATGATTTCACTGCAACCACAGATCTGCCAAAGATTTATCTGTGTGTGACGGGGCCTTTAGTCACTCTACAGTGAGATCAGAGCTGGGTCTCATTACATCTCACACAGGAGTAGCCCAGAAAAGACTGTTAATGTATGAGGTATTATGATGGCCATGATGTCACTGTAGAGCCAGTACAAGTTTCTTGAGGACAGCAGACATAAGGTTACGTGCCCACGATCAGGGTTCGGGGCGCTGTGGTCTCTTGCTGGGTTTTCCCTGTGGAGAAAGCTTGCGACTGCTCAGCAAAGAGTTGACATGCTTGCGGCTCGGAGAGCCACTGTGCTTGTATTGTTCAACGCAGCGTTTCGACATCCAAAACGCTGTGAACCCTGATTGTGGGCACGCACCCCAAGTGTGATTACATCTCACCCCCAGTGAAAACTGAGAAATCCCACTTGGACGTTACAAGTGTTGACTCATTAGGTGCCAAATAGTTGGAGGGTGATTATCTCTATAACCCAGAGTCCTCTTCAAACCATACCCAATTTTAAAGCTCGGGCAAATTCCACTGACCTGAACACTACAAATGGAAAGCACACCAGAGGCTTGGTCCAACTTGTATACCAATTATGGCATGAGTACCATTTTAATGAAATTCAAGTCAATCTACAATTGTGCTAAACCAAGTTCTTAAAATGGTTCCAACTTTTACGAGGAACATTTGACTTCTATAGCCTCTGTTTAGCACTGTGTGAACTGAGAATTTGTCATATGATCACTTCCAGGGTCTTTGCCTCTGTATTCTTATTCTTTTGTCACCCCCTAAAGATCCAGTTTTGTTTTTTTTTTGTTTTTTTTTTTATTATAAGAACTTATATTCTGCAGCTTTGCATATGCAAATGATACCGGACTAGACCTTCCTCACATCCACTAATTTCTCTTCCAGGGCCGTGATTGACAGTCTGCATTCAATCACAGTTATGGTAGCACCGTTGTAAATCTCACATATGTACACGTGCTTCTGAGAGTTGTCCTAAAGCTGTGTTTCCGAACTCAAGTGCTCAAGAAAGGCAGGTTCACATTTCCGTTGTTTTGCATCAGTCACATGCGTTGCTTGACGCATGTGAGTGATGCGTTGTACTACGGATGACAAAGAACAGAAATCATTGTCGGACTCTGTTGTGTGCGGGGGGCGGAGCCGAGCGGGGCCGTGGCACTGAGGACGTAAGTGCCGCGGGGACTGCAGGGCTGGGGACAAGTGAGTGTGTTTACACATGCGGAGTGCGAGAGGGGGCGGAGCCCAAAGGGGAAGTGTCGGCCTCCTTGCACACGTATCCAGGGTAAATATCGGGTAACTAAAAGCAAAGCACTTTTTGCTTGGTTACCCGATATTTATCTTGGATACCAGCGTACACCGCTTAGCGCTGGCTCCCTGCACACGTAACCACTGTAAATATCGGGTAACTAACCAAAGCGCATTACTTGGTTACCCAATGTGTTTCCTGGTTACATGTGCAGGGAGCCAGAGAGCATGCGCAGCAAAATCCTATGGATTGCGCTGCTCAAAAAACGTTACAGGCTGCGTTGCTCCCCTGGCGGTCAGTTAAAAAACAACTGACCGCGACGCAGCGGATGCAACGCAGCATCTTTAGTTGCAATCCGTCACTAATAGAAGTCTATGGGGAAAAACTGGATTCCTGGAAAATATTTTGCAGGATACTGTAATTCCTCAAGGTGACGGATTGTGTCTGATGCAAAACAACGGAAGTGTGAACCTAGCCTTAACAGTGTATGTTTTAAGGATTTCCTTAGCATTGCACAGCTGATAATTTTTTCTTCTGCACATGTATTAATTCCAACACATGTGCAATGCTAAGGAAATCTTGAAAAAAGGCACTGCTGGTTAGCCTTGAGGACTGGAGTTGGGGAAAACTGTCTAAGAGCAACAACTCCAATCTACAGAGGCCCCACGTAGTTGTAGCTCCTTAAAGTCCTTTACATTGAAAACATATACGGTAGGTGTCCAATGCCACAGGTCTTTTTAGCGATCTTATGAAGTTATTCCTGGACTCCTTGATTTCATGGGTAGTTCTCATAGGCCCCCGTTTACTTAGTGGCTCCCAAAATTGTGTCCTTTTGGCCATTGGTCTGCTATACCTGTTGGGTATACGTGTTTTTGCTGTGTTGAATAGTGCAGGATTTTGTCCTAGTGAATACAGAGGCCTAATATGCAATTATTTTATGTATGCTTTTATATTTGCATCCTTCTGAATTGTGTGTCAGGATATCCTCTCAACATATACCACTGGCAAATACTGTAAACCCTTTAAAACTCTTATTTGTGAAAACCCCCAACCATGTTGACAATTAGGACAAGTTCAAATTTGAAAGAAAAATGTTATTTTTTTTTTCATAGATACAACTTAAACTTATTAATCCATTAAAAAATTTGAGGCGTCTTGGAATGAAACGCATAGTTGAGTTTTTTACCGATTTTGAAACTTACCCCTACACTGCGGAAGAGATTGACGCTGTATTTTTTGCTGTGGTTTGGCCTCAGGTAAACATTGCTATATTAATATATGTGAGAATTGGTTGACATATTTGATGGATCATCTGTATAGGTCTTTTTTCTGAATTCTGTTATTCTATGTTACAGATTTGCAGGCTTGCGTTGGAAAGTCAGCATTCTCCTTCTTTTGTTCTGAAGCTCATTCATGTTTGGAGCCAGTATTCCAGGTAATACACTTGGACCCAGAAGTTAGTTATTGCATTAAATAGGTTGTCCATTATTTTGATATTGATGACCTATCCTTTGACAATATCAGATTGGTTGGGGGTCCACTCTTGGCATTCCTACCGATCAGCTGTTCTCCTCTCCAGCAGAGGCTTCAATCAACACTAGGTAGTCCAAATAAGGTTATGTTCACGTTTTCATTTTTTTTTTTTTGCATCATTCAGCTTTGTTGCTTGACGCTTGTGACTGATGCGTTGTACAATGGGTGACAAGAAATGGAATTGATTGTCATGAGAAAGCGGATTCCTTTGGTGAAATTATTTCTGTATAAAAACGAGAGAGAGATCGAACGATCAGCTGATCGCTCTGAAAAGCCGGCCGCCGGGTGATCAGCTGATCGTTCCTGCCGCTGGAACTGAATTTACAATCCATCATAGTTTTTTACTGTGTGCATGCTCACTGTAAAAAAACGATCCACCGCACACAACAAAAGTTAGTGTGCGCTTCTACCGCCTGACGGTCAGTCAGTAAACGACTGATCTGTCACGCGGCGGATGCAACGCAGGGCCATCAGTCATAATCCGTCGCTAATAGAAGTCTATGGGGAATAAACAGATTCCTGCAAAATATTTTGCAGGATACCGTAATTCCTCAAGGCGACGGATTGCAACTAATGCAAAAAGACGGAAGTTGTGGACATAGCCTTATAATAATTATTTTTGGTAAGCACTTCTAAACATAGAACACTACAACACAACTTGCAAGCGAGTAAATCTTCGGAGAAAGAAAGTGAACACTGATGTCCCCACAAATTATACACTTTATTTATTAGAAAATTATCTTAACACATTTGTGTAAAAAGATGCTTCAACAGAGGAAATGTGGATAAAAGGTAATAGATTATCAATACTATACATGGAATACAAGGGAAATGTATATATCAGCAAGTGTGTATATATATCAATCTGTCAATAGATTAATAAACTCTCCTGATAATCCATATACTGCATAATTAGGAGGGCTGTCAAACATAAAAAGGATTTATGGATATTACCTTTTATAGTATACTTAACTGCAGCTAAAGTAGAAAGAATAGCACCAAGTCCCACAATCCCGATGCACGTTTCGCCTAGCTTCTTCTGGGTTAATGGAATGTAGTGCTATTCTTTTCTCTTTAGCTGCAGCTGATATCTGTAGTATGTAAACCATGTCCAGAGTGGAACAGCACAATTAGTGGCTACTGTTTAGTAGTGGACAATCACTTTGACACTAAATGTAATATCTTATTTCTATGATTATACTCTCCCAGGTAGAGCAGCTTAGCTCCTTTTCACATCAATAGACTAGGTCTTGGTAAATCAGGGCTAGACCAATCTCAAGAGCCCAGTGCACCACAAACTTACCTGCATTTTCTTTTCATATCAATGGGAATTTCTATTTTCTTTGTCGCTCCATTGGGAGACCCAGACAATTGGGTGTATAGCTATTGCCTCTGGAGGCCACACAAAGTATTACACTTAAAAGTGTAAGGCCCCTCCCCTTCTGGCTATACACCCCCAGTGGGATCACTGGCTCACCAGTTTTGTGCTTTGTGCGAAGGAGGCAACACATCCACGCATAGCTCCACTTTTTAGTCAGCAGCAGCTGCTGACTATGTCGGATGGAAGAAAAGAGGACACATATAGTGTCCCCAGCATGCTCCCTTCTCACCCCACTGTATGTCGGAGGTGTTTGTAAGGTTGAGGTACCCATTGCGGGTACGGCGGCAGGAGCCCACATGCTGATTCCTTCCCCATCCCTTTTTACAGGGCTCTGGGTGAAGTGGGATTTACCGGTCTCCAGGCACTGAGACCGTGCTCCATCTACAGCCCCTGGAGAAGATGCTGGATGGAGCGGAGTACATCAGGGACATGGCCCTGCTTCCTCAAGGTACTCTGTGTCCCCGTGCATTTGGCGCTCACACCGCAGCATGCTGGGTGTTGTAGTGCGCCGGGGGACATCAGCGCTGCGGCGCCTGTGCCATGGCCTCATTCAGCTTTGCTGAAGCAGGCTCACTTATGGGAATTGGTCGCGCCGGCCGCTGGGACTGCGGCGCGGCTGGCACTTGTAGTGCGCCGGGGACTTCAGCGCGGCCTGCGCTTTTACGGCGGCCGCGCTGATAACTAGAGTCCCCGGCTTTTGCGGCCTGCTTCCGTTCGTTCCCGCCCCCAGACCTGCCAGTCAGGAGAGGGGCGGGACGCTGGCCACTTCCAGGAATCGGTCGCGCCGGCCGCTGGCAGCGGCGCGGCTGGCACTTGTGGTGCGCCGGGGACTTCAGCGCGGCCCGCGCTTTTACGGCGGCCGCGCTGATAACTAGAGTCCCCGGCTTTTGCGGCCTGCTTCCGTTCGTTCCCGCCCCCAGACCTGCCAGTCAGGAGAGGGGCGGGACGCTGGCCACTTCTATGAATCGGTCGCGCCGGCCGCTGGAACTGCGGCGCGGCTGGCACTTCTGGTGCGCCGGGGACTTCAGCGCGGCCCGCGCTTTTACGGCGGCCGCGCTGTTAACTCGAGTCCCCGGCTTCTGGGCCTAGTCTCCCTTCGTTACCGCCCACAGCCCTGACAGTCAGGGTAGGGGCGTGACGCTGCATAGAGCAGAGCTGAGAGCTGGAGTATGTTTTGCATACTCCACCCCTCTCACTGTGTGCACTGTGAATCCGGATTCCCGCACTTTCTCAGGCACGCCCACGGCTTCCTTCTCTACAAGGACACCGGCAGCCATTAGTGTCAGTTTCTGTACGATACAGAGACAAGTGTGGAAGACCCTGGCATTCTGATAGTCACACAATCGCTGTAACAGGCGTTAAGCAGCACCTGTGGTGCTAACCCCACTAGTGCAGAAGTGCACTTATAGATATGCTTGTACTATATACATTGCACTGTTTGGTCGCACGTTGTATATACCCTCCTGGATTATGCGGAGGAGTTATCAGCATATTCTCTGTGTAAAACAAAGGTGCAGAACCACATGTTTTTCTATACAGCTGGTACAGCATGTACGGCTATACGGCCGGCAGGTACATAGACTCCCATTGTAGGCACTAATGGCCAGGGGATGAGGACGGTGTCTGCAGTATTTACTGACAGTTTTTCTGAGACTATGGCTATGATACTAGAAGCCTAGCAGTCCGGACATGTCTCTCACATATGGGCACTGTTGAATCATTGATCCATGGCCCCCCTCAGTGTGAATAACTAACAGCTCCGGGAATGTCACACGCATCCCAGAGTCACGGCTCTGCACGGACGTCAGTCCCAGACAGCCTATGTGGGCTCGCTATGAGCGGCCTCGGTTTCATCAGGGTCCTAACAGAAGGACTCGCTGTGTAATGAGGCGGAAGTGGCGGCTCAGGATTCTGATCCTGAGACCGCTCTCAATCTGGATACACCTGATTGTGACGCCATAGTAAATAAGCTTATAGCGTCCATCTATAGAATGTGGGTTATTTCTCACAGCTCCTCCAGTGGAGGAGTCAGCTTCACGTATTTTTCTGGACCACTCTGCCTTCAGAGAGGCAGTCCAGGAACACCACGCTTATCCAGATATGCGCTTCTCCAAACGGCTTAGGATACACGTTATCCCTGTCCCCTGACTTGGTCAAGGACTGGACCCAATGTCCCGAGCGGCATCCTCCAATCTCCAGGCTTGTAGCTAGATCCATAGTTGCAGTGGGAGAAGGAACTGCAAACTCAAAGATGCCACTGACAGACAGATGGATCTCTGGTCGAAAGCCATCTATGAGGCTGTCGGCGCACCGTTGGCTCCGGCATTCTCTCCCTTGGGGCACTCCAAGCTATTTCAGCTTGTCTTACACAGATTGACACGGTTACACGTACATCTGTGCCGCAGGTGGCATCCTTAACCTCTCAAATGTCTGCATTTGTTTCTTACGCGATTCAGGTTGTCCTGGACTCTGCGAACCGTGCGGCGGTAGCCTCCGCTACTCCGTGTTTTTAAGCAGAGCCTGGTCTGCTCGTTAAGTGAATGGAAGGCAGATTCTGCTTCCAAAAAAGGTTGCCTAACCAGTTGCCTTTTTCTGCTGACCGACTGTTTGGTGAGCGTTGGATGTAACCATTAAACAGTCCAGGGGTAAGGATTCATCCTTTCCTCAGCCCGGACACAACAAACCCCAACAGAGCAAGAGGCAGTCGGGGTTTTCGGCCTTTTCGAGGCTCGGGCAGGTCCCATTTTTCCTCGTCCAATGTGGACTCAAAAGGATCAGAGGAGCTAAGATTCTTAGCGGGCTCAGTCTCGCCCAAAAAAGCGACAGTCTGAAAACCCGCTTCCAAGGCGGCTTCCTCATGACTTGCGGCCTCGGTCGGTAGCAGGCTCTCCCGCCTTGGCGATATTTAGCTACCATAGGTCAATGACCATTGATTGTGAGACATTCTGTCTCACGGGTACAGGATAGAGCTCACTTCTCGTCCTCCAACTCGATTCTTCAGAATTTCTCCACCTCCCGGCCGGGCCGCTGCTCTTCTGCAAACAGGGTGCACTCTATAGGCAGAAAGAGTGATGACCCCCGTTCCTCTTCAGGAACAAGGTCACGGTTTTTACCCCAAATTCTTTGCGGTACCTATAACAACGGGCCGTTCCGTCCCGTTCTGGATCTAAAAATGCTCAGCAAGCTCGTGGACACCAGGCGGTTCCGGATGGAATCCCTCCGCCATGTCATCGCCTCAAGGTCCCAAGGATATTTCCTAGCATCATTAGGCATCAAGGATGCTTATCCACACGTGCCGATTGATCCAGAGCACTAGCGTTTCTACGCTTCGTTATAGGAGACGAACACCCTCTGTTCGTAGCTCTACCTTCCGGCTAGCGACAGTCCAACTGGTCTTCGCCAAGGTCAGGGCAGCAGTAGTCACAGTCCTGCACTCTCAGGGTCACTCTGTGGTCCCGTATTTAGACGATCTACTTGTCAAGGCACTCTCTTAGGAAACATGCCAACACTGCCCGAACGTTGCGCTGGAGACTCTCTAGAGTTTTGGGTGGATCATCAACTTTTTAAAGTCAGATCCGACCCCGACCCTATCGATAACATATCTAGGCATAGAGTTTCTTACTCTCTCAGCGATAGTGAAGCTGCCGCTAGACAAACAGCATTCACTACGGGCTGCAAGCTCTTCTTTAAGAACCAGTCGCACACATTGAGACGCCTCATGCACTTCCTACGTAAGATGGTAGCAATGGAGGCAGTTCCTTTCGCGCAGTTTTACTGCGTCCACTACAATGGGACATTCTCCGCCAATGGGACGAGGAGTCGACGTCCCTCAACAGAGTCGTCGTTCTTTCTCAGGCGGCCAAGGAATCTCTACGGTGGTGGCTTCTTCTCACCTCTTGGTCAAAAAGAAGGTCCTTCCTATCCCCGTCCTGGGCGATAGTTACGACAGACGCGAGTCTATCAGGGTGGGGAGCAGTTTTTCTCCACTACAGCGCTCAGGGTACGTGGACTCAGCAAGAGTCCACTCTTCAGATCAATGTTCTTGAACACAGAGCAGTGTATCTTGCCCTACAATCCTTCCAACAGCGGCTGGAAAGCAAGCATATCCGACTTCAGTCGGACAGCTCCACAGCGGTGGCATACATCAACCACCAAGGAAGAACGCGCAACCGGCAAGCCTTCCAGGAAGTCCGGCAGGTTCTGATGTGGGTGGAAGACACGGCATCCACCATATCCACAATTCACATCCCAAGTGTGGAAACTAGGAAGCTGACTTCCTAAGTCGCTGAGGTGTGGCCGAAAGAGTATGGTCTCCTCACCCGGACGGGTTTCAGGAGATCTGGCGCCACTGACAGAGGCCGGACGTCGATCTAATGGCGTCACGGCACAACAACAATGTGCCAGCTTCATGGCACGGTTTCACAATCATCGAGCTCTGGCGGCAAACGCCTTAGTTCAGCATTGGTCGCAGTTCCAGCTACCTTAGGTGCCACCTCTGGCATTGTTGCCCAGAGTACTGCGCTAGATCAAGACCGACTGCGGCCGCGCCATCCTCGTCGCTACAAATTGGCCGAGGATGTTGTGGTACTCGGTTCTGTGGTGCCTCACGGTAGGCTAACCGGGGGCACTACCAGACCAATCAGACTGGCTGTCTCAAGGGCCATTCTTCCATTTGAATTCTACGGCCCTCAACCGGATGGTGTGGCATTGAGTCCTGGAACCTAGTGTCGTCAGGATTACCTCAGGACGTGGTTGCCACCATGAGACAGGCTAGCATACAACGTCCGCCAAGATTGACCACAGGACGTGGAAGATGTTCTTATCTCGGTGCTCGGCGCAGGGTGTTTCTCCCTGGCCGGTTGCATCGTCTATGTTTCCTTCCTTCCTGCAATCTAGGTAGGAAAATGGGTTGTCGCTCAGTTCCCTTTAGGGACAAGTCTCAGCGCTATCTGTATTTTTTCAGAAACGACGACTTCCTCAGGTACGCACGTTCCTACGGGGAGTTTGTCTTCTCAGCACTCCGTACAAGCGGCCGTTAGAGCCCTGAGATCTGAACAAGGTTCTAATTGCTCTCCAGATGCCGCCTTTCGAGCCTTTGAAGGATGTCTCCCTTCCCGTTTTTCACGGGAAGTGGCCTTCTAGTAACGGTCTCGTCTCTTAGGAGAGTTTCCGAGCTAGCAACGCTCTCATACAAACTCCCTTCCTGGTCCTTCACCAGGACAGGGTAGTTCTGCGTCCGGTTCCGGAATTTCTCCCTAAGGTGGTATCCCATTTTCATATCAATCAGGATATCACCTCACCTTCTTTGTGTCCTCGTCCAGTCCATCAATTTCAGAAAGATTTGCATCTGTTGGTTCTGGTGAGAGCACTCAGGTTCTACTTCCCGCATGGCGCTCCTGCGCCACCCGGATGCACTCTTTGTCCTTGTCGCTGGTCGGCGTAAACAGTCGCAAGCTTCCAGATCCACCCTTGCTCGGGGGCTCGAGGAACCAATTCTTGAAACCTACAGTTCTACTGGGCTTCTGGTTCTCTCAAGGCCGAAGGCCCATTCTACCAGAGCCGTGGGTGCATCCTGGGCATTACGGCACCAGGCTACGGCTCAGCAGGTGTGTCAGGCACCCACCTGGTCGAGTCTACTTACTTTTACCAAGCATTATCAGATGCATACCTACGCTTCGGCAGACGCCAGCCTAGGTAGATAAGTCATTCAGGCGGCGGTTGGCCACCTGTAGGAGAGGGCCGTTTGACGGCCCTATCATGAGGTATTCTTTTACCCACCCAGGGATTGCTTTTGGACATCCCAATTGTCTGGGTCTCCCAATGGAGCGACAAAGAAGAAGGGAATTTTGTTTACTTACCGTAAATTCCTTTTCTTCTAGCTCCAATTGGGAGACCCAGCACCCGCCCTGTTTTCTCGGGGTTTTTCTGTTTTTTCGGGTTCACATGTTGTTCATGTGGTATGGTTCAGTTCTCCGATGTTTCCTCGGATTGAATTGGTCTTTAAACCAGTTATTGGCTTTCCTCCTTCTTGCTTTGGCACTAAAACTGGTGAGCCAGTGATCCCACTGGGGGTGTATAGCCAGAAGGGGAGGGGCCTTACACTTTTAAGTGTAATACTTTGTGTGGCCTCCAGAGGCAATAGCTATACACCCAATTGTCTGGGTCTCCCAATTGGAGCTAGAAGAAAAGGAATTTACGGTAAGTAAACAAAATTCCCTTCATTGCCACTAAGGTAACTTCTCCCTTGTTTTGATTTTGCTGGCTCCTTAAGTTTGTAATTCAGAACCATTTTATTTTTTTTTTTTTCTAAATGTCCAGAAAGCAAACTATTTGCTTGCCATGTAATTACTTTCCACCCCGAGCTCCTGGTGCACATTCAGTCTTGGATAGGAATTTATGTCCCCAATCGCTATTGTTGAGGACGAGACTCAAGCGGTCTCTCAGGATCTGACTGCTGTTCCAAATTATAATGTCATGAGTGCACGCGAGAAAGAACGATAACAGACACTATATCGGTTATGAACCACCTTCATGACACGCTGAGCAACTGGCTCTCTTTATTGTTTGAAACTTTATACAGTTCAGGAGAAGTAAGGGAAGTAAGGGGTGTAGACAAAATACAGTCCAATCAAGTATCGCAGGCTGGACTCAGGACGTATAGGAATTAGCATAGTCTCTGCTGGATTGGTCAGTCAAAACTTTAGGAATTCCTTTGTTCTTTAACTACTTTGGGAGTTGTCCAGGATGCAGCAGCCATCTTCAAATTACATGTGCTGGTATATTGTGTTAAGGAAAATCACTAAATATGCAATATACATATATACGTGTTAGTAAGAAACAAAAGCATTCATAAATATGTGTGTTAGTTTACATCTACTAAACTATATACCTGTATGAAATGGCTGAATTAAGTATTTTTGGTTACTCAATTCTTATCCTCAACACTATCAACCTGCAGATAGAGGGTTTACTAGGGACAACTGAAAGTATGTCTACTGCGAGCCACTGTTTTCAGTAATAGTCATCCCCGCAGCAGCTACAGCCTCCACTCAGTACAAACCTGCTGCCGGCATCCACAGCTTTTCTTTTGTTTAGCCGGTCTGGCGGAACGTCACATGAGTGATACCGCATCAATGACATTGAACCAGGGTAGCTAATCAACAGAAATGCTGGGGCTACGGTTATGTAAGAGATGGTTCTCAGGGGCCCCCATCCCTGCAACCGCAAATGACTGATGTGGCCACTGGACTAGGTCCTGTGAATCATTTCACACAATCTCTACTGGTGGAATCTCTTTGGTGGCAGCACTGGAGTAGCTGTGGACTTTCTAGGTGAATAAAATGTTTAATGTATTCCTTGCTTTGTGGCCCCTTTTTATTACATAACTTGCTTTTTAATAACTTTTTTTAATTAAAACAAATCTTTAGGAGTGCGACAAGACAAAAATCATGAGACATGCATTTATTTGTAATCATAATGTGGTTGTGTGGGTATATTTTTCCGTAGGTATTTTCCTTGTCTTGCTAAACAAAAGCCTGGACAGCCAGAGTTCGATGTACTACTGAATGCATATGCTTTGCTATCGACAAAGAATTTATCAGACACAACAGCAGGTGTAGTCATAGACATCACTAGTAATCTGCTGAACTGTCCAGACTTCGAAGAAACGGAAATCCTCTCTTCTCTGGTTGTCAACCACTGCGTGGTTTATGATGCTGCCTACATCGGTGATGGTAAGCAAGAGGTTCATGTAGTTCTCTTTGCTCTGCACTCCTTGCGGAAGTCTCCATTATAATAATGTGGGACTACGTTTTTTTGAATATAGAGTGCCCATCTTTTGGTGTGAAGCTTGTTCTACCCCACGTCCCTGTGCTCCTCCAGTATCTCAATAAAAGTATGCTGAATGTGGAAAAAATGAAAAAGAGGAAATTTGGCAAACAAGTCAGCAAGGAGCTCAGTATCCTTTCCAAGTAAGTACATTTTCAGACAGTGAAAAAGGTATTCACCATATTTTACATCGGTATTTTTTTTATATACAGTGGTACCTTGCTTAACGAGAACAATCCGTTCTGCGACTGTACTTGTTAATCAAGGTACTCGTTCAGCAGAGCAAGTTTTCCCATAGGAAATCATTGCAATGCTGACGATCCGTTCCACAACTTCTAAAATGTCCCATCCTGGTCCCCTATTCTATCATTCCACACATGCACACACATGCACACACACACACACAAACACACACACAAACACACACACAAACACACACACAAACACACACACAAACACACACACAAACACACACACAAACACACACACAAACACACACACAAACACACACACAAACACACACACAAACACACACACAAACACACACACAAACACACACACAAACACACACACACAAACACACACACACAAAAACACACACACAAAAACACACACACAAAAACACACACACACACACACAAACACACACACACACACACACAAACACACACACACACAAACACACACACACAGAAACACACACAAACACACACACACACACACAAACACACACACACACACACACAAACACACACACACACACACACACAAACACACACACACCAAACACACACACACACCAAACACACACACACACCAAACACACACACACACCACACACACACACACACAACACACACACACACCAAACACACACACACACCAAACACACACACACACACACCAAACACACACACACACCAAACACACACACACACTATATGCTCACCTTACCTTCCGTTCCATCGCCGGTCTGCTGGGACCTGCTGTTCTCTGGTACGGGGCCGGGCTGTGTAACGAGTTACCATAACGACAAGGCAGGAAGTTCCCGGCCAGAGCGCTGACGTCAAAGGCAGAGCCGCTTGCCTCTGATTGGCCAGCGCTCTGCCTTTCATTAGCGATGACAGGAAGTTCCTCCCTCGTCGCTATGGATGCAGATACCCAGCGTGGACTGGAGCGGAGCGGCGCACTACAGCACCCAGGAGGCCGGCGATGAAACGAAAGTTAAACATATTATGTTATATTATATGCTCATCTTACCTTCCGATCCATCGCAGGCCTCCTGGGTCTTGTAGTTCGCCACAAGGACGTCGCGATGTACCCGGGAACTACAAGAACCATGAGACCGGCGGTGGAATTGAAGGTAAGGTGAGCATAATACTGTGTGTGTGCGCATGTGTGTTTGTGCGTACATGTGTGTGTTTGTGTGGACTGCAAGTGCGGGTCAGAGTGTGGTGGATGGACGAAACCGTAAGTGTGTGCGGTGAGAATTTCGCTTGTACAGCAAAGCTTTCTCGTAAACCGGGTTTCAAATTTACAGAAAGCTTTGCTTGGTAAGCGAAATTCTCGTTAAGAGGGTTACTCGTTATGCGAGGTACCACTGTACCTGTAAATAAAATAGTTTTGGCATTATTGCTTTGATACATTGTGGAAAAACTGTTCTTTTTGAATTATTTATTTACTCTGATATATATTCAGACTCTTAATAAGGTTTGATGAGGCTGATATGGGAAACAATTGGTAATACCTAGAACACTACGACAGTTGTCTACTTTCTAGAATGTCTTGAGAGAGAGGCACTTAAAAGGGGTCATCTAGGATCAGAAAAGAGAATCACCGATAACATTCACTGACCATAAAGGCTACCAGCAGGCAATTCCCGGGTGGGTCATAGTTGCTGAAAATGGTTTTCGTTTAAAGTTACGTTAAATTACCAACAGAGGAAAAACGCTGCTAAAATAATGACACCTAATATATACAAATGGCCATTTCAGCCAATCACTGGCCTCAGTAGAATATAGCCCAAGACCGCTAAGGCCTTTGGCTGCTAACATTACATATGGTATATGGGCTGTGATGTCTGCAGCCAGTGTAAACTGTATGCCAGCGGGGAGCATCAGGGAGTTTATATTGTTCATTTTAGCAGCACTGCTTCCTTTGGGCACTATTATCAGCACTGCTTCCTTTGGGCACTATTATCAGCACTGCTTCCTTTGGGCACTATTATCAGCACTGCTTCCTTTGGGCACTATTATCAGCACTGCTTCTTTAGGGCACCATTAGCAGCACTGCTTCCTTTGGGCACCATTAGCAGCACTGCTTCCTTTGGGCACCATTAGCAGCACTGCTTCCTTTGGGCACCATTAGCAGCACTGCTTCCTTTGGCCATCATTAGCAGCACTGCTTCCTTTGGGCACTATTATCAGCACTGCTTCCTTTGGCCATCATTAGCAGCACTGCTTCCTTTGGGCACCATTAGCAGCACTGCTTCCTTTGGGCACCATTAGCAGCACTGCTTCCTTTGGGCATCATTAGCAGCACTGCTTCCTTTGGGCACCATTAGCAGCACTGCTTCCTTTGGGCACCATTTAGTTATCAGCAGGCGTATTATCGTCTGAGGCAGAATTACAATGAAAAGTGCATTTAGTTTACAGCAGGCTTCCTCTCCTCAGAGGCAGGTTTGCAATGACAGGTAACACCTCTGTTCACAGCTGATGACACCGGATCCACCACTACATTACATGTTGTCACAGCTGACCCTGCTCCTTATCCATTTACAGTCATCTTTGCACAAGCGCAATAGACACATTTAATACAAGAGATGGAGTCTGGGTGTGACCATTCTGCAAAGTTCATGTCTAATTTCCTTAGACACCAGGAACTTAAAGTCTAACAAAGTCGCCAGTAGCCAGTCTGAAAAAAATTGACATTTTTTAAAATTCTATTCTATAAAGTATATGTAACACAAAAATCTGATTTTCAGCAATAGGGCCTTACGGAATTCCCTTTAAAATTTGACATTCCCTTTAATGTCACAAATATTATCTCTTTACCTTGCTTGGGTGAGAAAAAGGACTACACTAAATATTAATAAGCAAATTATTAAATCAGTTATCACAGCACTGAATATGGATACTCACAAGAGGGGAAAAACTAGAGAGCCCAAAATAATGCATCCAAGTAAGCAATGGAAAACAGAAAGGGTCCTATATATCAAAATAGAGTACATACCCAGTGGTATTGATAATGGGTCACCTATAAAAATGGATCTGATGCGCGTTTCGCATCTAGCTTTATCAGGGGATCTACTGTACAATGGTGTTTATGAAATAAGTTTGTAGTTTCTTTGTCGCTCCATTGGGAGACCCAGACAATTGGGTGTATAGGCTATGCCTCCGGAGGCCGCACAAAGTATTACACTAAAAGTGTAAAGCCCCTCCCCTTCTGCCTATACACCCCCCGTGCTCCCACGGGCTCCTCAGTTTTTTGCTTTGTGCGAAGGAGGCAGACATGCACGCAAGCTCCACAGCTTAGTCAGCAGCAGCTGCTGACTATGTCGGATGGAAGAAAAGAGGGCCCTTAACAGGGCCCCCAGCATGCTCCCTTCTCACCCCACTCTTGTCGGCGGTGTTGTTAAGGTTGAGGTATCCATTGCGGGTACGGAGGCTGGAGCCCACATGCTGTTTTCCTTCCCCATCCCCCTTAGGGCTCTGGGTGAAGTGGGATCCTATCGGTCTCCAGGCACTGAGACCGTGCTCCATCCACAGCTCCTGAGGACTCTGCTGGATAGGAGCCGAGTATCGTTCAGGGACATGGCCCTGCTACTTTGAGGTACTCTGTGTCCCCGTGGGGACCGCGCACAGCAACACTCCAGCATTGCTGGGTGTGCTAGTGCACCGGGGACCGCGGCGCTGACTGCGTTTGTGCCATTACACACTGCAGCGTCGCTGAGTGTGTTAGTGTATGGGGACTGCCGCGCTGACCGCCGCTGCCATTGTTATCACTGCGGCGCGGCTGGGACTGTTAGTGCGCCGGGGACTTCCGCGCCGACCGCGCTTATACGGCGGCCGCGCTTATAACTCGAGTCCCCGGCTTTTGTGGCCTAGTCTCTTTTTCTTCCCGCCCCCAGCCCTGCCAGTCAGGGGAAGGGCGGGACGCTGTACAGCACGGCAGCACTGAGGGCTGGAGCATGCTTTGCATACTCCACCCCCCTCACTGTGCACAGTGGGGCACCAGTTCCCGCACTTTCTGGGTCACGCCCACGGCTCCCTCCTCTCCTCAGGACGCCGGCAGCCATTCCTGTCAGCTCCTCTGACGCTGCAGAGGGGAGACAAGCTCTGGGGGACCCAGGCAGGGATTCTGGTGGCCACACAACCGCTTTAAGCGGGCGGTAAGCAGCACCTGAGGTGCTGGCCCCACTTGTGCAGAAGTGTAATTATAGATTATATGTTTATAGGCTATACTTCACACTGTATGGTGCACGGTTGATTTCTGGCTATATACCCTATTGTGTTGCTCAGGGGAGACAACAGCATGGCGCCCACAAGAGGCAGGGGTGCCAAAACACAGGCTTACTATGCTGCCTGCGCTGCATGTACGACCTCGCTACCGGCGGGTTCCACTGACCCTCATTGTGTGCACTGCTCGGCCCCTGTGGCACTTGCTCAGCCGGAGCCTCTGCTAAGGGGGGCCCAGGGGGAACCACCAGCTAACACTGTCCAGGTGACAGGGACGGAGTTTGCAGTTTTTACTGACAGACTTTCTGAGACTATGGCTAAGATTCTAGAAGCTTTGCAGTCCAGACCGGTATCTCAGACCATGGGCACTGTGGAATCATTGCCCCCTGGTTCCCCTCAGTTGGAACAACAATGTTCCCCCGGGGTGTCTCATAGATCCCAGGGTGAGGTCTCTGACACGGACCGCAGCCCCAGACCGCCTAAGCGAGCTCGCTGGGAAATCCCCTCGACCTCATCACATTGTTCAGGGTCTCAGAGGGAGGACTCTCTGTATGATGAAGCGGAGGTAGCTGATCAGGATTCTGATCCTGAGGCCGCTCTCAACCTTGATACTCCTGATGGTGACGCCATAGTGAATGATCTTATCGCGTCCATACATCAAATGTTGGATATTTCTCCCTCGGCTCCTCCAGTGGAGGAGTCAGCCTCTCAGCAGGAGAAATGCCGTTTCAGGTTCCCCAAGCGTACAACGAGTATGTTTCTGGATCACTCCGACTTCAGAGAGGCAGTCCAGAAACACCGAGTTTGTCCAGATAAGCGTTTTTCCAAGCGCCTTAAGGATACACGTTATCCCTTCCCCCCTGACGTGGTCAAGGGCTGGACTCAGTGTCCCAAGGTGGATCCTCCAATCTCCAGACTGGCGGCTAGATCCATAGTTGCAGTTGAAGATGGGGCTTCGCTCAAGGATGCCACTGACAGACAGATGGAGCTCTGGTTGAAATCCATCTATGAAGCTATCGGCGCGTCTTTTGCTCCAGCATTCGCAGCCGTATGGGCACTCCAAGCTATTGCAGCGGGTCAAGCGCAAAATTGACGCACTCACACGTACGTCTGCGCCGCAAGTGGCGTCCATAACTTCTCAAACGTCGGCATTTGCGTCCTACGCTATTAATGCTGTCCTGGACTCTGCGAGCCGTACGGCGGTTGCAGCCGACAATTCGGTGGCAATACGCAGGGCCTTGTGGCTACGGGAATGGAAGGCAGATTCGGCTTCCAAAAAGTGGTTAACCGGTTTGCCATTTTCTGGCGACCGTTTGTTTGGTGAGAGGCTGGATGAAATCATCAAACAATCCAAGGGAAAGGAAACATCCTTACCCCAGGCCAAACCAAAATTACCCCAACAGAGGAGGGGACAGTCGAGGTTTCGGTCCTTTCGGGGTGCGGGCAGGTCCCAATTCTCCTCGTACAAAAGGCCTCAGAAGGATCAGAGGAACTCCGATCCATGGCGGTCTAAGTCACGCCCTAAAAAGACCGCCGGAGGTGCCGCTACCAAGGCGGCTTCCTCATGACTTACGGCCTCCTCACACCGCATCCTCGGTCGGTGGCAGGCTCTCCCGCTTTTCCGACATTTGGCTGCCACAGGTAAAAGACCGTTGGGTGAGAGACATTCTGTCTCACGGTTACAGGATAGAGTTCAGCTCTCGTCCTCCGACTCGATTTTTCAAGGAGACGAACACCTTCAGTTCGTGGCACTGCCGTTCAGCCTGGCGACAGCCCCACGGGTTTTTCACCAAGGTCATGGCTGCAGTAGTTGCGGTCCTCCACTCTCAGGGTCACTCGGTGATCCCTTACTTAGACGATCTGCTGGTCAAGGCTCCCTCTCAAGAGGCATGCCAGCACAGCCTCACCGCTACTCTGGAGACTCTCCAGAGTTTCGGGTGGATCATCAATTTTCCAAAGTCAAATCTGACACCGGCCCAATCGCTGACATATCTTGGCATGGAGTTTCATACCCTCTCAGCGATAGTGAAGCTTCCGCTGAACAAGCAGCGTTCACTACAGACGGGGGTGCAATCTCTCCTTCAAGGTCAGTCACACCCCTTGAGGCGCCTCATGCACTTCCTGGGGAAGATGGTGGCAGCAATGGAGGCAGTCCCTTTCGCGCAGTTTCACCTGCGTCCTCTTCAATGGGACATCCTACGCAAATGGGACAGGAAGCAGACGTCCCTCGACAGGAACGTCTCCCTCTCTCAAACAACCAAAGCTTCCCTTCGGTGGTGGCTTCATCCCACTTCATTATCGAAGGGGAAATCCTTCCTACCCCCATCCTGGGCGGTGGTCACGACGGACGCGAGTCTGTCAGGGTGGGGAGCAGTTTTTCTCCACCACAGGGCTCAGGGTACGTGGACTCGGCAAGAGTCCTCACTTCAGATCAATGTTCTGGAGATCAGGGCAGTGTATCTAGCCCTAAAAGCGTTCCAGCAGTGGCTGGAAGGCAAGCAGATCCGAATTCAGTCGGACAACTCCACAGCGGTGGCTTACATCAACCACCAAGGAGGAACACGCAGTCGGCAAGCCTTCCAGGAAGTCCGGCGGATTTTGATGTGGGTGGAAGCCACGGCCTCCACCATCTCCGCAGTTCACATCCCGGGCGTGGAAAACTGGGAAGCAGATTTTCTCAGTCGCCAGGGCATGGACGCAGGGGAATGGTCCCTTCACCCGGACGTGTTTCAGGAGATCTGTTGCCGCTGGGGGATGCCGGACGTCGACCTAATGGCGTCCCGGCACAACAACAAGGTCACGGCATTCATGGCACGTTCTCACGATCACAGAGCTCTGGCGGCAGACGCCTTAGTTCAGGATTGGTCGCAGTTTCAACTCCCTTATGTGTTTCCTCCGCTGGCACTGTTGCCCAGAGTGTTACGCAAGATCAGGGCCGACTGCCGCCGCGCCATCCTCGTCGCTCCAGACTGGCCGAGGAGGTCGTGGTACCCGGATCTGTGGCATCTCACGGTCGGCCAACCGTGGGCACTACCAGACCGACCAGACTTGCTGTCTCAAGGGCCGTTTTTCCATCTGAATTCTGCGGCCCTCAACCTGACTGTGTGGCCATTGAGTCCTGGATCTTAGCGTCTTCAGGATTATCTCAAGAGGTCATTGCCACTATGAGACAGGCCAGGAAACCAACGTCCGCCAAGATCTACCACAGGACGTGGAAAATATTCCTGTCATGGTGCTCTGATCAGGGTTTTTCTCCCTGGCCATTTGCCTTGCCCACTTTTCTGTCCTTTCTTCAGTCCGGATTGGAAAAGGGTTTGTCGCTTGGCTCCCTTAAGGGACAAGTCTCTGCGCTCTCTGTGTTTTTTCAGAAGCACTTGGCCAGACTTCCACAGGTACGCACGTTCCTGCAGGGGGTTTGTCACATCGTCCCTCCTTACAAACGTCCGTTGGAATTCTGGGATCTGAACAGGGTGCTGATGGTTCTTCAGAAACCACCGTTCGAGCCAATGAGGGATATTTCTCTCGCACGCCTTTCGCAGAAAGTAGTTTTCCTAGTAGCAGTCACTTCACTTCGGAGAGTGTCTGAGCTAGCAGCATTGTCATGCAAAGCCCCTTTCCTGGTGTTTCACCAGGACAAGGTGGTTCTGCGTCCGGATCCGGAATTTCTACCTAAGGTGGTATCCCCTTTTCATCTCAATCAGGATATCTCCTTACCCTCTTTTTGCCCTCATCCAATTCACCAATGTGAAAAGGATTTGCACTTGTTAGATCTGGTGAGAGCACTCAGACTCTACATTTCTCGTACGGCGCCCCTGCGCCGCTCGGATGCACTCTTTGTCCTTGTCGCTGGCCAGCGTAAAGGGTCACAGGCTTCCAAATCAACCCTGGCTCGGTGGATCAAGGAACCAATTCTCGAAGCTTACCGTTCTGCTGGGCTTCCGGTTCCCTCAGGGCTGAAGGCCCATTCTACCAGAGCCGTGGGTGCGTCCTGGGCTTTGAGGCACCAGGCTACGGCTCAGCAGGTGTGTCAGGCGGCTACCTGGTCGAGCCTGCACACTTTCACAAAACACTATCAGGTGCATACCTATGCTTCGGCGGATGCCAGCCTAGGTAGGCGAGTCCTTCAGGCGGCGGTTGCCCACCTGTAGGACGGAGCCGTTACGGCTCTATTATGAGGTATTATTTACCCACCCAGGGACTGCTTTTGGACGTCCCAATTGACTGGGTCTCCCAATGGAGCGACAAAGAAGAAGGGAATTTTGTTTACTTACCGTAAATTCCTTTTCTTCTAGCTCCAATTGGGAGACCCAGCACCCGCCCCTGTTTTTTTGTGTACACATGTTGTTCATGTTGAATGGTTTCAGTTCTCCGATATTCCTTCGGATTGAATTTACTTTAAACCAGTTTATAATTTTTTTCCTCCTTCTTGCTTTTGCACCAAAACTGAGGAGCCCGTGGGAGCACGGGGGGTGTATAGGCAGAAGGGGAGGGGCTTTACACTTTTAGTGTAATACTTTGTGCGGCCTCCGGAGGCATAGCCTATACACCCAATTGTCTGGGTCTCCCAATTGGAGCTAGAAGAAAAGGAATTTACGGTAAGTAAACAAAATTCCCTTCTTTGCCAAGCCAGAAAAAAAAATATAAAATATATATATATATATATATATATATATATATATATATATATATATATATATATATATATATATATATATATATATATATATATAAAATATAATAATAATATAATATAATATAATGTAATGTAATGTGTGTATGTATGTATTCCTACAAAGTGACAATTCTCATTGACACCCCTCCCCCCCCCCACATCACTGTAATATGGGGTGTGTTGGTAAATGATGTTAGTAGCCTTTGCCATTGGAAACGCCAATCAGCCAGTTGTGAGATGTCTTTACTTAATTTACGTTTATGAAAGCTGAATGCTCTGTTACCGAAGAAACAAAGTTATATTAATAAATGATATGTAATACAGTGCCCCGCTCTTTGCAGTGCTTCTTATTTTTTGTATGGAGTCTCTTCTGACTAATACATGTGCACCCACACAACGAGTTACCATAACGACAAGGCAGGAAGTTCCCGGCCAGAGCGCTGACGTCAAAGGCAGAGCCGCTTGCCTCTGATTGGCCAGCGCTCTGCCTTTCATTAGCGATGACAGGAAGTTCCTCCCTCGTCGCTATGGATGCAGATACCCAGCGTGGACTGGAGCGGAGCGGCGCACTACAGCACCCAGGAGGCCGGCGATGAAACGAAAGGTAAACATATTATGTTATATTATATGCTCATCTTACCTTCCGTTCCATCGCAGGCCTCCTGGGTCTTGTAGTTCGCCACAAGGACGTCGCGATGTACCCGGGAACTACAAGAACCATGAGACCGGCGGTGGAATTGAAGGTAAGGTGAGCATAATACTGTGTGTGTGCGCATGTGTGTTTGTGCGTACATGTGTGTGTTTGTGTGGACTGCAAGTGCGGGTCAGCGTGTGGTGGATGGACGAAACCGTAAGTGTGTGCGGTGAGAATTTCGCTTGTACAGCAAAGCTTTCTCGTAAACCGGGTTACAAATTTACAGAAAGCTTTGCTTGGTAAGCGAAATTCTCGTTAAGAGGGTTACTCGTTATGCGAGGTACCACTGTACCTGTAAATAAAATAGTTTTGGCATTATTGCTTTGATACATTGTGGAAAAACTGTTCTTTTTGAATTATTTATTTACTCTGATATATATTCAGACTCTTAATAAGGTTTGATGAGGCTGATATGGGAAACAATTGGTAATACCTAGAACACTACGACAGTTGTCTACTTTCTAGAATGTCTTGAGAGAGAGGCACTTAAAAGGGGTCATCTAGGATCAGAAAAGAGAATCACCGATAACATTCACTGACCATAAAGGCTACCAGCAGGCAATTCCCGGGTGGGTCATAGTTGCTGAAAATGGTTTTCGTTTAAAGTTACGTTAAATTACCAACAGAGGAAAAACGCTGCTAAAATAATGACACCTAATATATACAAATGGCCATTTCAGCCAATCACTGGCCTCAGTAGAATATAGCCCAAGACCGCTAAGGCCTTTGGCTGCTAACATTACATATGGTATATGGGCTGTGATGTCTGCAGCCAGTGTAAACTGTATGCCAGCGGGGAGCATCAGGGAGTTTATATTGTTCATTTTCGCAGCACTGCTTCCTTTGGGCACTATTATCAGCACTGCTTCCTTTGGGCACTATTATCAGCACTGCTTCCTTTGGGCACTATTATCAGCACTGCTTCCTTTGGGCACTATTATCAGCACTGCTTCCTTTGGGCACTATTATCAGCACTGCTTCCTTTGGGCACTATTATCAGCACTGCTTCTTTAGGGCACTATTATCAGCACTGCTTCCTTTGGGCACCATTAGCAGCACTGCTTCCTTTGGGCACCATTAGCAGCACTGCTTCCTTTGGGCACCATTAGCAGCACTGCTTCCTTTGGCCATCATTAGCAGCACTGCTTCCTTTGGGCACTATTATCAGCACTGCTTCCTTTGGCCATCATTAGCAGCACTGCTTCCTTTGGGCACTATTATCAGCACTGCTTCCTTTGAGCACCATTAGCAGCACTGCTTCCTTTGGGCATCATTAGCAGCACTGCTTCCTTTGGGCATCATTAGCAGCACTGCTTCCTTTGGGCACCATTAGCAGCACTGCTTCCTTTGGGCACCATTAGCAGCACTGCTTCCTTTGGGCACCATTTAGTTACCAGCAGGCGTATTATCGTCTGAGGCAGAATTACAATGAAAAGTGCATTTAGTTTACAGCAGGCTTCCTCTCCTCAGAGGCAGGTTTGCAATGACAGGTAACACCTCTGTTCACAGCTGATGACACCGGATCCACCACTACAATACATGTTGTCACAGCTGACCCTGCTCCTTATCCATTTACAGTCATCTTTGCACAAGCGCAATAGACACATTTAATACAAGAGATGGGGTCTGGGTGTGACCATTCTGCAAAGTTCATGTCTAATTTCCTTAGACACCAGGAACTTAAAGTCTAACAAAGTCGCCAGTAGCCAGTCTGAAAAAAATTGACATTTTTTAAAATTCTATTCTATAAAGTATATGTAACACAAAAATCTGATTTTCAGCAATAGGGCCTTACGGAATTCCCTTTAAAATTTGACATTCCCTTTAATGTCACAAATATTATCTCTTTACCTTGCTTGGGTGAGAAAAAGGACTACACTAAATATTAATAAGCAAATTATTAAATCAGTTGTTATCACAGCACTGAATATGGATACTCACAAGAGGGGAAAAACTAGAGAGCCCAAAATAATGCATCCAAGTAAGCAATGGAAAACAGAAAGGGTCCTATATATCAAAATAGAGTACATACCCAGTGGTATTGATAATGGGTCACCTATAAAAATGGATCTGATGCGCGTTTCGCATCTAGCTTTATCAGGGGATCTACTGTACAATGGTGTTTATGAAATAAGTTTGTAGTTTTGCCAAGCCAGAAAAAAAAATATAATATATATATATATATATATATATATATATATATATATATATATATATATATATATATATATATATATATATATATATATATATATATATATATATATATATATATATATATATATAATATAATGTAATGTGTGTATGTATGTATTCCTACAAAGTGACAATTCTCATTGACACCCCTCCCCCCCCCACATCACTGTAATATGGGGTGTGTTGGTAAATGATGTTAGTAGCCTTTGCCATTGGAAACGCCAATCAGCCAGTTGTGAGATGTCTTTACTTAATTTATGTTTATGAAAGCTGAATGCTCTGTTACCGAAGAAACAAAGTTATATTAATAAATGATATGTAATACAGTGCCCCGCTCTTTGCAGTGCTTCTTATTTTTTGTATGGAGTCTCTTCTGACTAATACATGTGCACCCACACACGGATGTTAATGTTATTTGAACCTAGTGTTTGTTTTTTTTTGTCTTTACTCACAGAATTAGCAAATTTATCCAAGACAAAGAACAGAGTAATTTACTCATAGGACTTCTTATATCTTACTTGCATAAAAGTAACTTGTCGCAGGTAAGTGATTAAGTTATGTACTGTGTTATTCCAGATAAAATACACTGCAGGCTCTGTGCAGCTATGAGTTGAATGTTTGACTTTAAACCCTAATATACATGAGCAATTTGCTTGTAAATTGTGTTAATATATACAGTGGCCACATTCTGCATGGCGGCGAAGAACTCCCACTCTCATAAATTGGATTTAACAAACTTGGTCCTAAAATTAATATAGAAGCCTAGACTTAGAGACCAAATTGTTAGAAAAAAATAACAGATGACTGAGCTTCCGCTGCCACTCTTAATTCCCATCGGTTTTCCCTGGTAGAGTTTCCCCCTTATGTGGCATTGCTCTAAATTATATAGCTATTGGCCTCTGTGGTGTGCTTGCGAGGTGAGGTGACCCAATCTGTTTGGTACTTATTTGTTTTCTTTTTTTATGTTGTTGCTATGATTTGCACGTTGTTTATAAAGGGGTGCCTACTGCCAATTACTGTTTATACTAAAGCAGCAGCGATAAGAGCAAGATCTGATCGCTGATACCAACAGCCAATGGCATCTGTAAAACACAGCTGGCACCTACTGTGTGGAGCGGGCTCAGATTCCTACCCATTCCCAATATTCTTTAACAGCCTATGTTGAGAAGGAGTGAACTCCTAAAATTAATGTTAAAATCTCTTAACATAAGAATTAAAAAGAACACAAATAGTGTTGTCAGGGCCGCAAAAGTATGGTAAATGCTGTAAAGAAAAAATAATAAATCATGGAACTACTGTAGTTTATTGGTTACCATACCGCCGCTGGAAAAAAAAATGCAATAAAAGCTAGCAAATGAAATGCATAACCAATCTGTTTGTTTTCCCCACTAGGACACTGAAGTGGACATCCTGGAGACCGTGCAGAATTTGCTAAGACATTGTTTAAATCCCTCAAGTTTCTTAAAGCCACTAGGCAAATTATTTGCTATAGTTCAAAATAAGCTATCACGGCAGACGCTTTGTGCTACATTTCAGGTACTGTATGCATCAGGTGTTAAGAACATTTATACTTACCGTATTTTTAAGACTAAAAGACAGGTTTTAGCAAGAAAAAAAATCTTGCTAGAAAGTTTCTTACGGTCAAGAGACATTATCCTATAATTGAGAAGGCAGACAAAGCGGTCTACCCGATCACAGATGACTGCTTACTGTTCCTACTAGACACTGATCTGTCTAATTGAGCGAAAGCTGACAAGGACCTAAGTAGCGGAAGGACCTTTTACTTGACTAGCTGACTTGACATGTCTGAGATGAACTTCAAGCCATGGTTACATATACTGTGTGTGTGTGTCTGTGTGTGTCTGTGTGTGTCTGTGTGTGTCTGTGTGTGTCTGTGTGTGTCTGTGTGTGTCTGTGTGTGTCTGTGTGTGTCTGTGTGTGTCTGTGTGTGTCTGTGTGTGTCTGTGTGTGTCTGTGTGTGTCTGTGTGTGTCTGTGTGTGTCTGTGTGTGTCTGTGTGTATTTTGATGTAGCAGAGCTGTGTGTGCATGCATTGATGCAGCATGGTTCACTGTGTGCGTTGATGCAGCGGGGTTCACTGTGCGTCGATGCAGCGGGGTTCACTGTGCGTCGATGCAGCGGGGTTCAGTGTGTTCGTCGATGCAGCCGGGTTCAGTGTGTGCGTCGATGCAGCCGGGTTCAGTGTGTGCGTCGATGCAGCCGGGTTCAGTGTGTGCGTCGATGCAGCCGGGTTCAGTGTGTGCGTCGATGCAGCCGGGTTCAGTGTGTGCGTCGATGCAGCCGGGTTCAGTGTGTGTGTGTGTGCGTCGATGCAGCCAGGTTCAGTGTGTGTGTGCGCGTCGATGCAGCCGGGTTCAGTGTGTGTGTGTGTGCGCGTCGATGCAGCCGGGTTCAGTGTGTGTGTGTGTGTGTGTGTGTGTGCGCGTCGATGCAGCCGGGTTCAGTGCGTGCGTGTGTGTGTGTGTGTGTGTGTGTGTGTGCGCGCGCGTGTGTGTGTGTGTGTGTGTGTGTGTGGATGGAGCAGAGGTGTGTGTTTGGGGCAGTGAAGTGCAAATGTGTACGCTACAGAGTGCACAAAATGTGTGATATAAATCTATAAGAGTATAATGCACATGCTGCTGATCTCTTACCTCCCTAGTCTATCCTAGTGACATTGACCCCTCCACTTCTTTACATTCGCCAAAGAAGTAATTGGTAGGAAATGTTTTTCCTATCTTCCATTGTATAAACCTGGGGTGTGTCTCGTATTAAGGCGCGTCCTATAGTCTGGAAAATACAAAAACATTTAGTAGCTAATTATTTTTATTTTTTTTTGTCTGTCTTTTAGGTCCTCTCTGAACTGGATCCTCAATTAGAGTACATTACTGATGTTTCTGTGAAGGTTTGTAGCATTTTGTCTTTGAATGGCATTTTTCATTTAATGATGAGGATTGGATTAAACTTCTTATTCATTTTTTTACAGTTAAATGCCTTTGATCAGAAACATTTGGATGATATACACTTTGACGTCAGATTAACAGCCTTCCAACAAGCAACTGCCTTCATTAAAGAGATGAAAGCTATAGATGTGAACTATATTCTGCCACTTATGCATAACTGTTTCTACACAATACAGGTAAATCTTCTCATTGGAGTTATGGATCATAATATAATATTATAGGGCTACATTTACTCCTTTTTGTGGAATAAAGTGGGTCCTCCAATAATAAAAGAAAAAAATCCCTATTATTTAGAGAAGAGCAAATAGATTCACTTGACCCTGGACCAGTGGCCACGTCAGCATTTCATGGCCTTTTGATGGACGCTCATGTCTAGCAGTCAAAGAATATTAACGTGGACCCTGGACCAGTGTCATCTCAGTTCTATAAATAATGTTATATGTCCTTCAAAACTGTCTATTTTTTGGCCACTTAACCCTCTCCTTGAGGACAGTGGTGCAGGTACGTTTGTTTACATGCACCCCTTCCAGGTTTTGGTGGCTCCAGTGGACTACATTTCCATAAAACAAAGCGCTGGTTTCTCAGTCTACACCAGCTTTGCCTGTTAATGTCCACTCTCCCTGCAGTGTACTGCCTCCACTCATCCCACCATCTGTAAGCAACCCACCTAGTACCACTGTATTTGTCATGTACATGCTAATATATGATCATTGTGTTTCTGATAAATCCTCTTACTTTACTGAGCATGCAGGTGTAAATACCATTGCTGCATGCTCTGGAAAGATACGACACACTGCGCTTATGACGGTGATTGTTATGAGGCATTGCATGCTAGATTAATGGAGAACCAGTAATGAGCGGGCACTTCCATGCACGGATGCTCGGATGGGCACAACTGTAATGGAAGTCAATGGGGAGCTTGAGCATTTTTCAGGAAAATCTTCCAGATAAATGCTCGAGTCCCCCATTGACTTCCATTATACTCGGATACTTGAATCGCACCCATCCGAGCATCCAACTCTTTAAAAGTACCGAGCAGTCGAGCATGGTAGTGTGCACTCAACACTAGAGGAGCATGAGTAGGAGTGTGACAGAACTGATCATGCAGCTCAATAGCCAACTGGTGCATTCTCAGTGGAAGAAGAAACTGCCTCTGGCTTGGACGTTGGTGATGATGTGTTTGAAAATGCTCTTTGCACGTGACGAGATGTAAACAGAGCACCATCAGAAAAGCAATATAAAACAACCAAATGTGGAGATAACTCTGCAATGATAGCATTTTTCTTTATCGTTCCTTTGGGAGACACAGACTTTGGGTGTTTAGCTTCTGCCTCCGGAGGACACACAAAGTACTACACCTAAAAGTGTAGCTCCTCCCTCTGAGCTTATACACCCCCTGGTGAGCCAGTCCCAGCCAGTTTATTGCTTTGTGTTCAGGAGGCATACATCCACACATGCATTCTCATATGATTTTTTGCTTTTTGGAAAGAGATTGAAGAAATGCGGGTCCACGTCTGGACTCCCGGCATGTCCCTTCTCACCCCACTGTGTCGGTGGTGTTGTAAGGTTGATTTCCTAGGCTGGAGCCTTACATGCCGTGCTCCTTCACCATCCCTCCTGGGCTCTGGATTGAAGTGGGAGCCAGCGCGGTCTCCATGCCTGGCAGAAGACCGGTCTCCGTCCACAGCCCCTTGAGGACTCTGCTGGACCGGAGCACTCATCCCCAGGGACCTGGCCCTGCGTCTCAGCAGCTAAGTACCTGAGACGTTCATATGTTGGGGGTCCCTGTCCTTTATTGTATGGGGAGAGTGTGTTGCTGTATTTGTTTTTGGCATTTCCGGCGCGTTCTCTGGCTTTTGCCCGAGAACTGCGCCGATGGTGCCTGCGCGTCGGCCTCGCTGCTCAAATTTAGGCCCTGGCTTCGCCGGAGGCCTAGTTTCTGTTACCTGCCCTCGCATGTCACTCATGCAGAGGGACAGGCACGGCTCCTCCCGGCGGCCGTCCTGCACAGGGGAGGGACACTCCCCACTGCTTGTGCGTGCCTCCTCCCCTGCAGGTCTCTATGGCCCTCCAGATCCCGCTTTCCTACAGGGACGCCCCTCTGTCCCGCCCCCTCTCTTCGCTCCGGCGGCCATTTTCTTCGACAGGGTTCACTCTGCGCTGGGCCATCCTGCACTCTGCATCCCTGCTGAGGTGCTGTGCATTGGGGGTCCGGGCTTCGGGATCTGGAGGGCACACAACACTGCTTCCAGCGGTCTGGTAACCCACAGCCGGTCTCTGGTTGTGGACCTCTGTATATACTCCCTGGGGTTCATTCTCTTTGTAGAGGCTGTCCCTACTCCAGCAGCATGTCTCACACGAGGAGCAAGGCCCCAAAGCTTTATACTGTATGCGCTGCATGTAAGCTCCTGCTGCCTGAACCGAGCACCTATCCACATTGTGTTGTCTGCTCTAACTTGGAGGTGCCACAGCCTGGAGTCTCACCCCCAGTGTTCTCTCAGGCTGCTTCTGCACCTATGGCTGAATCCCCGGCCTGGGTAGAGTCCTTTTCTAGGTCTATCTCCCAGTCATTTGCTGAGTCCATGGGACTTCTGTCCAGGACTTTGATGAATATGCATCTGCCCCCTTCACAGGGTGCCTCTAATGCTCTTGCTAAGGGTCCTTTAGGATCCCTATCATCTGACCTCCGTCCACTGGAGCTCACAGAGGATTCATCATCAGGGCACAGACCCCGTCCTCCTAAGATGCGCCGCAGGGTTTCCCCTCCCTCCTCATCCCGCGGTTCTGATTCAAGAGCTGACTCGCAAGATGAGGAGGATGCCTTTACAAGGGGCTCGGAGTCTAACTCCATGTGCCCCATTGATCTTTCCGAGGGTGACTCAGAACTTAGTGACTTGATTGCTTCCATTAATTCTGTACTGGATCTCAATCCGCCAGCATCAGAGGAGCATCCCTCTCTGGCAGTAAAGCACCAGTTTACCTCGCCTAAGAGAGTAAAGAGTGTGTTCTTTAACCACTCCAGTTTTCAGTCCGCTGTGACCAAACCCAGGGCCTGTCCTGACAAACGCTTCCCAAAGCGTGGTTCTGATGACAGTTTTCCCTTTCCACCTGAGGTGGTCAAGGAGTGGGCTCACTCCCCAAAGGTAGACCCTCCGGTGTCTAGGCTCTCAGCCCGGACCGTTGTGTCGGTGGCTGATGGCACTTCCCTTAGGGATGCCACTGACCGTCAGATTGACCTTCTGGCCAAATCCGTGTATGAAGCGGCGGGGGCCGCGTTTTCCCCAACTTTTGCAACAGTGTGGGCTCTCAAAGCCATCTCTGCTTCTCTAGAGGAGATGCATTCCCTCACCAGGGAATCTATGCCCGAGATGGTTGCCTTAACTTCTCAAGCTTCAGCTTTTTCATCTTATGCCATGTCTGCCATGCTAGAGGCTTCTCACCGCACTGCGGTGGCTTCGGCTAATTCCCTCGTTATCCGCAGGATCTTGTGGCTTCGAGAGTGGAAGGCAGATGCTTCTTCAAAGAAGTACCTTGCTGGGCTCCCTTTTGCTGGTTCCCGGCTGTTCGGTGAACAGCTGGATGAAATTATTAAAGACGCTACTGGCGGGAAGAGTACTTCCATGCCACAAACCAAGACCAGGAAACCTGCCGAGGGTAGGAATCAGTCGAGGTTTCGCTCCTTTCGTTCCTCCAACTGGTCGTCCTCTAAGCCCTCCGCCTCGTCCGCTAACTCAGCTAAGGACCAGAAATCCAACTGGCGCCCAAAAGCGCGTCCACAGAAGACCGCAGGAGGTCCTGCCACTAAGGCAGCCTCCTCGTGACTCTCTGCCCGCTCCAGCAACGTCCTTAGTCGGTGGCAGGCTCTCCCACTTTGGTGACGCTTGGTTTCAACAAGTCTCCGATCAGTGGGTGAGAGATATCATCTCTCACGGCTACAGGATAGAATTCTCTTCCAGCCCGCCAAACAGATTTTTTTCTCTCAACTCCCCCCTGCTCCAAGGCCGCCGCCTTCTCACAGGCCGTGGCAGCCTTGCAGGCCAACGGAGTAATTGTACCAGTTCCCACCCGGGAACGTTTCAGAGGTTTTTACTCAAACCTCTTCCTAGTTCCCAAAAAGGACGGTACCTTCCGGCTCATCCTGGATCTTAAGCTTCTCAACAAGCATGTTCGGGTGCGGCACTTTCGCATGGAGTCCCTGCGATCAGTCATTGCCTCAATGACCCAAGGGGATTTCCTGGCGTCCATCGACATCAGAGATGCCTATCTACATGTGCCAATTGCAGTTTCACACCAGCGTTGGCTACGCTTTGCAATAGGAGAAGATCATTTCCAATTCGTGGCTCTCCCCTTCGGGTTAGCCACGGCCCCTCGGGTATTCACCAAGGTCATGGCAGCAGTGATTGCGGTTCTGCACCTCCAGGGGTTGGCAGTGCTCCCTTACCTGGACGACCTTCTAGTCAAGGCTCCATCCAGCGCAGACTGTCAGCGGAGTGTCTCGCTCACTCTCGCCACTCTAGCCCAATTCGGGTGGCTTGTCAATCTTCCCAAATCCACTCTGACTCCTACCCAGAGTCTCACGTACCTAGGGATGCAGTTCGAGACTTTGCCGGCACTTGTGAAGTTGCCCTTAAACAGCTGTCACTCCAGTTGGCGGTGCGCTCTCCCCTAAGGCCCCGCCGTTATACCCTCAGGCGTCTGATGCAGGTGCTGGACCAAATGGTGGCGTCCATGGAGGCTGTTCCCTTTGCCCAGTTCCATCTGCGCCCCCTGCAGCTGGACATTCTCCGCTGTTGGGACAAGCGGCCTTCCTCCTTACACAAGTTGGTGGCTCTGTCGCCACGGACCAGGAGCTCTCTTCAGTGGTGGCTTCGGCCCCTCTCCCTGTCCCAAGGGCGCTCCTTCCTGGCCCCGTCTATACCGCCTATCAGTCTATCTGGCTGGGGAGCGGTACATCTCCACCACAGAGCACAGGGCACTTGGACTCCGTCCGAGTCAGCCCTTTCAATCAATGTGCTGGAAACCAGAGCCGTGCTTCTAGCTCTCCTAGCATTTCACCACCTGCTGGCGGGCAGGCACATTCGAGTCCAGTCAGACAACGCAACAGCGCTTGCCTACATCAATCATCAAGGCGGGACACGCAGCCGCCAGGCAATGATGGAGGTAGAACGCATTCTTCAATGGGTGGAAGACTCCAGGTCCACCATATCCGCAGTCCACATCCCAGGCGTGGACAACTGGGAGGCAGATTATCTCAGCCGTCAAAGCGTGGACGGTGGCGAGTGGTCCCTGTACCCGGCAGTATTTCAGTCGATCTGCCGCAAATGGGGCACTCCGGACGTGGACCTAATGGCATCCCGTCACAACAAAGTTCCTGTTTACGTGGCTCGCTCCCACGATCCTCAGGCCTTCGCCGCGGACGCTCTGGTTCAGGACTGGTCCCAGTTTCGTCTGTCCTACGTGTTTCCCCCTCTAGCTCTCTTGCCCAGAGTCCTGCGCAAGATCAGAATGGAGGGTCGTCGAGTCATCCTCATTGCACCGGACTGGCCCAGGCGAGCTTGGTATCCGGACCTGCTCCAACTGTCCGTAGAGATGCCGTGGCATCTCCCGGACCGTCCAGACCTACCCTCGCAAGGTCCGTTTTTCCGCCCGAATTCTGCGGCTCTCAAATTGACGGTGTGGCTCTTGAGTCCTGGATTTTGACGGCTTCTGGTATTCCCCCTGAAGTCATCTCCACTATGACTCGGGCGCGCAAGTCTTCCTCCGCTAAGATCTATCACAGGACTTGGAAAATTTTCCTGTCCTGGTGTCGCTCTACCGGCCATCCTCCTTGGCCATTCTCCTGGCTGACTCTTCTGTCTTTTCTACAGTCCGGTCTGCAGCTAGGACTGTCCCTCAACTCTCTCAAGGGACAAGTTTCGGCTCTGTCAGTTCTGTTCCAGCGGCGTCTCGCTCGGCTGGCTCAGGTCCGCACCTTCATGCAGGGCGCGTCTCACATCGTTCTGCCTTACCGGCGGCCCTTGGACCCCTGGGACCTTAACTTGGTTCTCACGGTCTTGCAGAAACCCCCCTTTGAGCCTCTTAGGGAGGTTTCTTTGTATCGTCTTTCTCAGAAGGTGGCCTTTCTGGTTGCCATAACTTCTCTCAGGAGAGTCTCTGATTTGGCTGCGCTCTCCTCGGAGTCACCTTTTTTAGTCTTTCATCAAGACAAGGTGGTTCTCCGTCCGACTCCAGACTTTATTCCTAAGGTGGTCTCTCCCTTCCACCTTAACCAGGACATTACCTTACATTCCTTCTGTCCGGCCCCTGTTCATCGCTTTGAAAAAGCTCTACATACTCTAGATCTGGTGCGTGCTCTCCGGATCTATGTGTCTCGCACCGCTGCGCTTAGGCGGTGCACCTCTCTTTTTGTGCAAACCACAGGTCGGCGCAAGGGCCTCCCTGCTTCTATGCCGACCTTAGCCCGTTGCATTAGGTCGACCATTTTGGACGCCTACCAGAGAACGCAGGCGCCTCCCCCGCCGGGGATCAAAGCACACTCGACCAGAGCTGTCGGTGCCTCTTGTGCTTTTAGGCACCAGGCTACGGCTCGGCAAGTCTGTCAGGCTGCCACTTGGACTAGCCTGCATACCTTCTCGAAGCACTACCAAGTGCATGCTCATGCTTCGGCAGATGCGAGCTTGGGCAGACGCATCCTTCAGGCGGCGGTCGCCCATTTGTGAAGTTAGATTCTGCCTACTTCTTAGTTTTTTTGTTTATTTCCCACCCAGGGACTGCTTTGGAACGTCCCAAGGTCTGGGTCTCCCAAAGGAACGATAAAGAAAAAGAGAATTTTGTTTACTTACCGTAAATTCTTTTTCTTATAGTCCCGTCTTGGGAGACCCAGCACCCTCCCTGTTGCCTGTTGGCAATTTCCTTGTTCCGCGTGTTTTCACCGGCTGTTGTCGTGGACAGAGTCTCCGGTTGTTCCGGCTCTTGCTCTGTTCTACTTGTGGGTGGCTATTCTCCTCCAGCTTTTGCACTAAACTGGCTGGGACTGGCTCACCAGGGGGTGTATAAGCTCAGAGGGAGGAGCTACACTTTTAGGTGTAGTACTTTGTGTGTCCTCCAGAGGCAGAAGCTAAACACCCAAGGTCTGGGTCTCCCAAGACGGAACTATAAGAAAAAGAATTTACGGTAAGTAAACAAAATTCTCTTTTTTTTACACAAAGAATGGGACACCAAGCACAATAGGGTATTATCTGGTGGATAACAGTTAGTGGGGAGACAAAAGTGCTCACCAATTTGGGTTGTTAAACCCACAACTGAGAAGATAAAGTGGTCTGCGGGAAGATGGAGTATAAACGATTTATACGCATCCATAGAAGTAGAAAGCCACGGCACATCCAGCGAGTATCCCAAAGGTGCTTTATTTAATTCCAAAGGTGCATTAAAATAGCGGGCAGAGGACCGGGTGCAGGTCTCCTGGGGACCTTCACCCGGTCCTCTGCCCGCTATTTTAATGCACCTTTGGAATTAAATAAAGCACCTTTGGGATACTCGCTGCATGTGCCGTGGCTTTCTACTTCTATGGATGCTTGCAATTTCATCTTCTCTTCGTCTACGTGCACCCGAGACCCACACAACATAAGGATACGACGAGCTTACTCCTTCCTGGCACCGGAAAGGGCTTAGCAAGGTAGTGCAGAACTGTTTGTTTGCTGATTTATAAACCATTTATACACCCTCCTGTCTATCTTTTTGGACTTCGTTGATCACGAGCAGTGCAGACTATTGCTCCCATCCTTCTATTAGTAAAAAAGTTTTTTAGTAACCTTAGTAATGAAAATAGTAATTTGTATTATAGAGAATGTTTGGGATCGGGTTTTTGTGATCGGACAACCCCTTACGTATAATGTAAAGCAGTTTGAGTTTTTCTAAGGCTTAGTGAATATTAGTATTACATGTTAACAGATCCTTTCTTCATCGTTCCTCATGGGAGACCCAGACCATGGGTGTATAGCTTCTGCCTCCGGAGGACACACAAAGCACTACACTAAAAAGTGTAGCTCCTCCCTCCGAGCATATACACCCCCTGGATAACCAAATAGAGCCAGTTCAATGCTTTGTGTTCAGGAGGCACACATCCACACATGCATTCTCATCTGATTTTGATTTTTGGAAAGAGTTTGAAGAAAAGCGGGTCCAAGCCTGGACTCCCGGCATGTCCCTTCTCACCCCACTGTGTCGGCGGTGTTGTTAAGGTTGATTTCAGGGCTGGAGCCTTACATGCCGCGCTCCTTCACCATCCCCCATGGGCTCTGGCTTGAAGTGGGAGCCAGCACAGTTCTCCCTGCCTTGCAGGAGACCGGTCTCCATCCGCAGCCCTTTCAGGATCCTGCCGGACGGAGCACTCATCCCTCAGGGACCTGGCCCTGCGTCTCACAAGCTAAGTATCTGAGACGTTATTATCCGGGGGTCCCTTGTACTTTATTGTTGGGGAGAGTGTGCTGTTTATGTATTCTGACATTTCCGGCCGGTTCTCTGGTTTTCACCAGAGAACCGCGCCGATGGTGCCTGCGCGCGGGCCGCATCGTTAAATTTAGGGCCCGGCTTCGCCTGAGGCCTAGTTTCATTTTCACTGCCCCTGCATGCCAATCATGTAGAGGGACAGTGCGGCTCCGCCCAGCGGCCGTTCGGCTCAGGAGAGGGACACTCCTCTCTGAGGAAATGTTTCCCTCCCCTGTATATCTCCTTGGCCCTCGGGATCCCGCTCCGGCTTGGGCAGAAGCGCCATTTTATCAGCGTTCTTATGTCAGCACAGCGATCGGCGCTGGCTGCAGTATCTCTCTGGGGGTCCGGGCTGTGGGATCTGGAGGGCACAGAGAGGGGTTGGCAGAATTTCAGACGGTATGGCAAGCCACAACCTCCGGTTGTGGACCTGCTTATATTATATACTCTGCTTATATATTCTGCTGGGGGTCATTCTGACTCAGAGCCCCCACTTCAGCAGCATGTCTCACACGAGCAGCAAGGCTGCAAGGCTGTACTCAATATGCACTGCATGAAGGCTCCTACTGCCTGTACCGAGCACATAACCACATTGTGATGCCTGCTCTAACATGGTGGTGCCTCAGCCTGGAGTCTCATCCCCAGTGGTTCCTCCGGCTGCTCCGGCTCCGGTGGCTGAACCCCCGGCTTGGGCAGAATCCTTCTCTCCATGGGACAGCTGTCCCGGACTCTGCTGAGCATGCATCAGCCCCCTTCTCAGGGCGCTTCTGCTGCTACGGCTCGCTCAGCAAAGTTCACAGAGGATTCTCCATCTGGTCTCAGACCCCGTTCTCCTAAAAGGAGACGCAGGGTCCCCTCCCCTTCCTCGTCCCGCGGCTCTGATTCACGAGCTGACTCGCAGGACGAGGAGGATGCCTTTACTGGGGGCTCGGACGCTACCTCCATGTACCCCATTGATCTGTCCGAAAGTGACGCAGATGCTAGTGATTTGATTGTGTCCATTAATTTTGTACTGGACCTCAATCCGCCTGTATCAGGGGAGCAACCCTCTCTGGCAAGAAAGCACCAGTTTACCTTGCCCAAGAGAACAAGGAATGTGTTCCTTAACCACTCCAGTTTTCAGGCCACTGTGACCAAGCCTAGGGCCTGTCCTGACAGACGCTGCCCAAAGCGTGGTTCTGATGACCATTTTCCGTTTCCACCAGAGGTGGTCAAGGAGTGAGCTCATTCATCAACGGTAGACCCTCCGGTGTCTAGACTCTCAGCCCGGACCGTTGTATCAGTGGCTGATGACACCTCTCTTAAGGATTCCCTGGCGGGAAGAATAACTGACCGCCAGGTTGACCTTCTGGCCAAATCTGTATCTGAGGCGGCAGGGGTCTCGTTCTCCCCATCTTTTGCAGCAGTGTGGACTCTCATAGCCATCTCTGCTTCTCTAGAGGATATGCATTCCCTCACCAGGGACTCTATGCCCGAAATGGTTGCCTTAACTTCCAGGCTTCAGCCTTTTCATCCTATGCCATGTCTGCCATGCTGGAGGCTTCTCACCGCACTGCGGTGGCTTCGGCTAACTACCTCGCTATCCGCAGTATCTTGTGGCTTCGAGAGTGGAAAGCAGACGCTTCTTCAAAGAAGTACCTTGCTGGGCTCCCATTTGCTGGGCCCAGGCTGTTCGGTGAACAACTGGATGAAATTAGTCAGGAAGCTACTGGCGGGAAGAGTACTTCCATGCCACAAACCAAAACCAGGAAACCTGTCCAGGGCAGGAACCAGTCGAGGTTTCGTTCCTTTCGTTCCTCCAACTGGTCGTCCTCTAGGCCCTCGGCCTCGTCCACTAACTCAGCCAAGGACCAAAAGTTTTGTAACCAAGGAAATATATAGTAATAGGAGTCAATATGTAGAAAACCAAAAAAGAAAAAACTCCTAAAAGGTACTTTATTCTTATCAATTATTAAAAGCTATGAGTATAAAAACAGTGCTTATACATAATCACTACAATAATACGTTTTAAGTGGGTGTAGAAGAGAGTGGTAGATCCGATTAGTGGGGATAGTGCTGTTTGTTTACTATTCTCATGGTAGGGGCAATCATAGTAGTTGTACTTCTTGCTCCAATACACTTAAATAAGGAGATTGGGGGATGAAATATCGATCCCTCCCTTTTTCCTACCTACCAGCGGGGGTGCACCATAATTTATTGGGTACCCCCCGCTCCACGTCGTCTCTCCCTAATATCTCCCTGCAACTAACCAGTTACGCACGGGAGACCCACCACCAAGAAAGATAGTTGTGCAAATAGTCACAAAGAGTAATTCAGGCATATATAGGTATATTATAGCCACTTATAGATATTATATAAATCTCAGACCAAAAATAAATTTTTGTTATATATATATATATATATATGGATGTAAAATCCCAGCAGGGAATAACTTATCTGCCGAGATCATCCAGTACTCTATCCCGACGCGTTTCCCCCCTATATTTTTCTAGGGGTTCATCAGGGGAATGATCCGAGGTAGATCTCTAAAGAAGATACAACATATTCATAGTATAATATAATATCTTGTTCTATTTCAAAAATTCTAAGAGGTTCTCATAGAGAAGGTGGAACACACTAATAATAGTGTATGATGGGGACATACCTTATAACTTTATAAATGACGGTCAAGAAGACAGTGTGGAGTCAGCCGCCCATAATAGGGTTACTCATTCGATGCGTAATGATGGCTGCTTTTAAAGTTCTGAATGTCCCATAGTGTCGACTATCATATACTGCGGCTTCCCTTATCCATCACTGTCTTATAAATGCTTTAAGTTCTTGCCGTTCCCGTCTCCCAGTTTCGCACCGGAAGGGCCTAATATGTCACTTCCACATCCGCTCACTGGGATCGCATCACCACGCACCACGGCAACCAACCGGAAATGACCGGGAGGTCACCTCCGCATCTGCGCAGTACGGTGCGTTCCATTGGTTTCCAGCCGGAAGCGGTCATCCAGCGTCACTTCCGGTACGCGGCTTCTCCATTCCTCCCCACCATCCTGCGTTCCACAATGTCTAGGAAGCAGCCAAAGACATTACTTCCGGTGTACGGCTCTTCTAGACATCCCCACATATGCTGCATTCAACAGTACCGAACCGGAATTAGCTCAATAACATTATTTCCACTTTATAAATCCTCCAGTACTCACTGTATCGCCTCAGTGCCATATAATTATATCATGCCTTCCAGGACATGTGAAAGATATATGTCCCGGCACCTTATGAATTGTTACTATGGGGAGGATTATGAGTATTTCATCTATTCAACCCCATAAATGCCACACAAAAGATAATGGCCCACTGTCTAGGTAGGAAATCTATTTTCAATTATCTAGGGGTACTTAGAAGGCAATTAAATAATATGGGGATCTAATCTCAAGGAGAACCTATCACCTAAGTGCACAGAATTAAATTACATACATATATTAATATTAAAATTCTGACACGAATCTCTACTGTCAGACAAACAACATGACAAAATTATCAAAATTAGCCTGGCTATCCTTATAAATATAATACCTCTCGGGTATAGCAACATACATGGGGCTCATATGACAATTCTAAATGAAGCTGGTGTAACTCAGAACTTCATTAAGTCCTTTTGGACTGACTGTATCAAGTAAAAATGTCCACCGAGCCTCTCTCTGAAGGATTTTAATATCCCAGTTACCTTTCCTAATTGGCCTAGGGACGACTTCGATTCCCTGGAATCGTATACTTTTTAGATCTCCTTGATGACACATGCTTACATGTCTCTCTATAGGCGTGTCGCGTTTGTGAATTATATCACCTATATGTTCTCCTATGCGGACACGTAATTGGCGTTTTGTCTTGCCAATATAACTCAGCGGGCATGTGCACGTGCACCTATACACTAACCCCTCCGTCCGGCAGTTGGCAAAGTCCCTAATATAAAAAACCCTTCCCGATTGATGATTACTGAAGGTTTTATTCTGGTCAATAAAGGGACAAAACTTACAAGACCCACACCTGAAAGTTCCATGAGGCTTTCTTTCTAGCCATGAACCTGGTGCTTTTTCTGCCACAAAGTGGCTATGTACCACATAGTCTTTGATAGTCTTGCCTCTTCTGTAAGTGATGCTCGGATGGGGTGTGATGTAGTCACAAATATCGGGGTCCGATCTTAAAATCCCCCAATGTCGTCTTAATATGTGCATGATCTTGGTATTTTCATCATCATATGAACCAATTAGTCTGGTAATATTTTCTTGTTCTGGTTTAGGTTTAGGACTTAGCAATGTAGCCCTCTTTTGGCCCCAGGCAGACTTAAAGGCTGACTGAATTACGTGTTCAGGGTACCCCCTTTCCCTAAAGTTGTCGCTAAGGCTATTTGCCCTCTGTTGGAAATCATACAGCGAGGAGCAATTTCTCCTAAAACGGAGAAACTGCCCCTTTGGAATACCTCTACGTAGAGTCTCAGGATGGTGACTCTGCCATCTAAGCAAGCTATTTGTTGCCGTTGGTTTGCGATAGATCGTCGTCCCCAGGGTACCATCAATATTTTTGGTTAGGAGGGTATCCATGAACGGCAATCTATCGCCTCCCACCTCATAAGTAAACTTGAGTCCAAAGCTATTGTTATTTAGATGTCCTACAAATTCTTGAAAGGATCCTGCACCCCCTTTCCAGAGGACGAGGATGTCATCTATGTAACGACCCCAGAAAATGATCTGGGGGTTCCACGTGACATCCTCGTCCCCAAAAACCACAACATCCTCCCACCAGCCCAGGTATATGTTTGCAAAAGTGGGAGCACAAGGGCTCCCCATTGCAGTACCCCTGAGCTGGTGGTAGAACTTGTTATGAAAGGTAAAGTAGTTGTGGGTAAGTACAAAGGTGAGAAGTTTGATTATAAAGCGATTGTGTTCTCTATATTGTACCCCTCTTGTTTCCAAGAAATACTCAACTGCTCTGATGCCGTTGTTGTGTGGTATACAACTATATAGTTGTTCGACATCAATTGATGTAAGGATAGTATCCTCATCAATGTGTATACCATCTAATTTACTCAGCAGATCTGATGTATCTCTGATAAAGGAGGGCTGTATGTTCACAAAATTCCTCAAGACTTTATCTAAGTAAATGCTGGGGTTTTGACCCATAGCATCAATACCTGATACTATGGGCTGTCCCCTCAGGGGATGTATCCCCTTATGTATCTTCGGTGTGGAGTAAAAAGTCGCTATTGTCACATCCTTTGGGGCCAGGAAGTCCATTTCATCCTTTGAGATAAGTGTCAACTCAAAGCCTTCCTGTAAAATCTCAGTGAGGGCTACCTTGAACTCAGGGGTAGGATCCACGGATAAAATAGCATACGTAGTTTTATCCGAAAGTAATTGGAGGCACATAGAACGATATTGATCCGTATCCATAATCACAATGTTACCCCCCTTATCGGAGAGCCGTACACCGGAAGTAATGTCTTTGGCTGCTTCCTAGACATTGTGGAACGCAGGATGGTGGGGAGGAATGGAGAAGCCGCGTACCGGAAGTGACGCTGGATGACCGCTTCCGGCTGGAAACCAATGGAACGCACCGTACTGCGCAGATGCGGAGGTGACCTCCCGGTCATTTCCGGTTGGTTGCCGTGGTGCGTGGTGATGCGATCCCAGTGAGCGGATGTGGAAGTGACATATTAGGCACTTCCGGCGCGAAACTGGGAGGCGGGAACGGCAAGAACTTAAAGCATTTATAAGACAGTGATGGATAAGGGAAGCCGCAGTATATGATAGTCGACACTATGGGACATTCAGAACTTTAAAAGCAGCCATCATTACGCATCGAATGAGTAACCCTATTATGGGCGGCTGACTCCACACTGTCTTCTTGACCGTCATTTATAAAGTTATAAGGTATGTCCCCATCATACACTATTATTAGTGTGTTCCACCTTCTCTAGAAATTCTCTTAGAATTTTTGAAATAGAACAAGATATTATATTATACTATGAATATGTTGTATCTTCTTTAGAGATCTACCTCGGATCATTCCCCTGATGAACCCCTAGAAAAATATAGGGGGGAAACGCGTCGGGATAGAGTACTGGATGATCTCGGCAGATAAGTTATTCCCTGCTGGGATTTTACATCCATATATATATATATATATAACAAAAATTTATTTTTGGTCTGAGATTTATATAATATCTATAAGTGGCTATAATATACCTATATATGCCTGAATTACTCTTTGTGACTATTTGCACAACTATCTTTCTTGGTGGTGGGTCTCCCGTGCGTAACTGGTTAGTTGCAGGGAGATATTAGGGAGAGACGACGTGGAGCGGGGGGTACCCAATAAATTATGGCGCACCTCCGCTGGTAGGTAGGAAAAAGGGAGGGATAGATATTTCATCCCCCAATCTCCTTATTTAAGTGTATTGGAGCAAGAAGTAAACTTCTATGATTGCCCCTACCATGAGAATAGTAAACAAACAGCACTATCCCCACTAATCGGATCTACCACTCTCTTCTACACCCACTTAAAACGTATTATTGTAGTGATTATGTATAAGCACTGTTTTTATACTCATAGCTTTTAATAATTGATAAGAATAAAGTACCTTTTAGGAGTTTTTTCTTTTTTGGTTTATTACAAGGACCAAAAGCCCATCTGACGCACGAAGCCGCGTCCTCAGAGCAGGAGCTACTGCCACTAAGGCAGCCTCCTCTTGTCTATCTGGCCGCGCCAGCAACGTCCTTGGTCGGTGGCAGCCTCTCCCGCTTTGGCGACGTGTGGTTTCAACACGTCTCCGATCAGTGGGTGCGGGATATCATCTCCCACGGCTACAGGATAGAATTCTCTTCCAGCCCGCCAAACAGATTTTTTCTGTCAACTCCCCCCTGCTCCAAGGCCGCCACCTTCTCACAGGCAATGGCACCCTTGCAGGCCAACGGAGTAATTGTACCGGTTCCCGCCTGGGAACGGTTTAGAGGTTTCTACTCAAATCTCTTCCTAGTCCCCGAAAGGGACGGTTCCTTCCGGCCCATCCTGGATCTCAAGCTTCTCAAAAAGCATGTTCAGGTGCGGCATTTTCGCATGGAGTCTCTGCGATCAGTCATTGCCTCAATGACCCAAGGAGATTTCCTAGCATCCTCGACATCAGAGATGCCTACCTGCATGTGCCAATTGCAGTTTCACACCAGCGTTGGCTACGTTTTGCAATCGGAGAGGAACATTTCCAATTCGTGGCTCTTCCCTTCGGGTTAGCCACGGCCCCTCGAGTATTCATCAGGGTCATGGCAGCAGTGGTTGCAGTTCTGCACCTCCAGGGGTTGGCAGTAATCCCTTTTCCTGGACGGCCTTCTAGTCAAGGCTTCATCCAGCGCAGACTGTCAGCTGAGTGCCTCGCTCACTCTCGCCACTCTAGTCCAATTCGGGTGGCTTGTCCTTTTCCCAAGTCCACTCTGACTCCGACCCAGAAGCTCATGTACCTAGGGATGCAATTCGAGACTCTGCCGGCACTTGTGAAGCTGCCCTTAGTCAAACAGCAGTCCCTCCACTGGCGGTGCGCTCTTTGCTGAGGCCCCGCCGTCATTCCATCAGGCACCTAATGCAGGTGCTGGGTCAGATGGTGGCGTCAATGGAAGCGGTTCCTTTGCCCAGTTCCATCTGCGTCCTCTGCAGCTGGACATTCTCCGCTGTTGGGACAAGCGATCTTGCTCCTTGCACAGGTTAGTGGCTCTGTCGCCACAGACCAGGGGCTCCCTTCAGTGGTGGCTTCGGCCCCTCTCTCTTCAGGGACGCTCCTTCCTGGCCCCGCCCCGGGTGATCCTCACCACGGATGCCAGTCTATCCGGCTGGGGAGCAGTATATCTCCACCACAGAGCGCAGGGCTCTTGGACTCCGTCCGAATCAGCCCTCTCGATCAATGTGCTGGAAATCAGAGCTGTACTTCTAGCTCTCTTAGCCTTTCACCACCTGTTGGCGGGTAAGCACATTCGAGTCCAGTCAGACAACGCGACAGCGGTTGCCTACATCAATCACCAAGGCGGGACACTCAGCCGCCTGGCAATGTTGGAGGTTCAACGCATCCTTCAGTGGACGGAGGATTCCTAGTCCACCATATCCGCAGTCCACATCCCAGGCGTTGAAAACTGGGAGGCAGATTATCTCAGCCGTCAAACCGTGGACAGCGGCGAGTGGGCTCTACATCCGGCAGTGTTTCAGTCACTCTGCCGCAAGGGGGGCACTCCGGAAGTGGATCTTCGCTCCCACAATCCTCAGGCCTTTGCAGCGGACGCGCTGGTTCAAGATTTGTCCCAGTTTCGTCTGTCTTACGTGTTTCCCCCTCTAGCTCTTGCTCAGAGTCCTGCGCAAGCTCAGAATGGAGGGCGTCTGGTCATTCTCATTGCTCCAGACTGGCCCAGGCGAGCTTGGTACCCAGACCGGCTCCATTTGTCCGTAGAGGTGCCGTGGCATCTCCCGGACCGTTCAGACCTTCTCTCACAAGGTCCGTTTTTCCGCCTGAATTCTGCGGCTCTCAGATTGACGGCGTGGCTCTTGAGTCCTGTATCTTGACGACTTCTGGTATCCTTCCTGAAGTCATCTCCACTATGACTCGGGCTCGGAAGTATTCCTTGGCCAAAATCTATCACAGGACCTGGAGAATTTTCCTGTCCTGGTGTCGCTCTTCCGGCCATGCTTCTTGGCCTTTTTTCCTTGCCGACCCTTCTGTCCTTTCTGCAGTCCGGTCTGCAGCTAGGACTATCCCTCAATTCCCTCAAGGGACAGGTCTCGGCTCTGTCAGTGTTGTGCCAGCGGCGTATCGCTCGGCTGGCTCAGGTGCGCTCCTTCATGCAGGGCGCATCTCTCAGCATTCAGCCTTACCGGCGACCCTTGGATCCCTTGGACCTTAATCTGGTCCTCACGGCTTTCCAGAAACCCCCCTTTGAGCCTCTTAGGGCGGTTTCTTTGTTTCGTCTTTCTCAGAAAGTGGTCTTTCTAGTGGCCATAACTTCCCTCAGGAGAGTCTCTGATTTGACTGCGCTCTCTTCGGAGTCACCTTTTTTGGTTTTTCATCAAGACAAGGTGGTTCTCCGTCCGACTCCGGACTTTCTCCCTAAGGTGGTTTCTCCTTTCCACCTTAACCAGGACATTTCCCTACCTTCCTTTTGTCCGGCTCCTGTTCATCGCTTTGAAAAAGCGTTGCATACTCTGGATCTGGTGCGGGCGCTCTGGATCTATGTGTTTCGCACCGCTGTTGTTAGGCGGCGCACCTCTCTTTTTGTGCTGACCACAGGTCGGCGTGAGGGCCTCTCGGTTTCTAAGTCGACCCTAGCTCGTTGGATTAGGTCGGCCATTTCCGGTGCGTAACAGTGTACTCAAGTGCCTCCCCCGCCGGGGATCAAGGCACACTCGACCAGAGCTGTCTGTGCCTCTTGGTTTCTCAGGCACCAGGCTACGGCTCAGCAGGTCGGTCAGGCTGCCACTTGGACTAGCCTGCATACCTTTTCGAAGCACTACCAAGTGCATGCTCATGCTTCGGCAGATGCGAGCTTGGGCAGACGCGTCCTTCAGGCGGTTGTCGCCCATTTGTAAAGTTAGGTTTCGCCTACTTCTCAGTAGTTTATTCCCACCCATGGACTGCTTTGAGACGTACCATGGTCTGGGTCTCCCATAAGGAACGATGAAGAAAAAGAGAATTTTGTTTACTTACCGTAAAATCTTTTTCTTATAGTTCCGTAATGGGAGACCCAGCACCCTCCCTGTTGCCTGTTGGCAGTTTTTCTTGTTCCGTGTGTTTCACCGGCTGTTGCTGTAGACAGAGGCTCCGGTTATTCCGGTTCTTGCTCTATCTCTACTTGTGGGTGGCTGTCCTCCTTCAGCTTTTGCACTAAACTGGCTCTATTTGGTTATCCAGGGGGTGTATATGCTCGGAGGGAGGAGCTACACTTTTTAGTGTAGTGCTTTGTGTGTCCTCCGGAGGCAGAAGCTATACACCCATGGTCTGGGTCTCCCATTACGGAACTATAAGAAAAAGAATTTACAGTAAGTAAACAAAATTCTCTTTTTTGTTTTTATATTATGTTCAATTATGTTCAAAGGGGGGGGAGAATGAATAATAAAATACTGATAGGGGTGTGTTATAAGACGCCGAATATTATGGAAGAGGTAGAGAATCTCCTCATAAAGCAAATTGATAAAGCAGCGAGTCTCGGAGAGGTAATTATTATGGGGGACTTTAACTATCCTGATATAAATTGGGGAACAGAAACTTGCAGTTCCAGCAAAGGAAATAGATTTTTGATAACAATGAAAGATAATTACCTTTCACAAATGGTACAGGACCCCACAAGAGGGGGAGCACTACTAGACCTTGTACTAACCAATAGGCCAGACCGCATATCAAATATACAAGTTGGGGGTTACTTGGGGAATAGTGATCACAAAATAATAAGTTTTCATGTATTCTTTAGTAAGATGTATAGTAGAGGGGCTACAAGGACACTAAACTTCAGGAAAGCAAATTTTAAACGGTTGAGAGATGATCTTAGTGCAATAAACTGGGATGATGTACTAAGTAATAAAAGTACACAATGCAAATGGGAGACTTTTATGAGCATCCTGAATAGGGCTTGTGCAGAAAATATACCCTATGGGAACAAACATTCTAGAAATAGGAGGAAACCCCTATGGCTAAATAGAGCTGTAAGGGAAGCAATAAAAGAAAAACAGAAAGCCTTAAAAGAATTAAAGAGGGTAGGTAGTGATGAGGCATTATATAATTATAGAAAATTAAATAAAATATGTAAAAAGCAAATTAAGTTAGCTAAGTTTGAGACAGAGAGACTCATTGCGAGAGAAAGTAAAAATAATCCTAAAATATTCTTTAACTACATAAACAGTAAAAAACTGAAAAGCGATAGTGTTGGCCCCCTTAAAAATAGTCTTGGTGAAATGGTGGAAGGGGATGAGGGTAAAGCCAACCTGCTGAATGACTTTTTTTCTACGGTTTTTATACAAACGGTTTTTATAAAATGCCATGGCAGATGACATGACCAGTGATGCCATAAATTCACCCTTGAATATTACCTGCTTAACCCAGCAGGAAGTACGCCGCCGCCTCGAAATCACTAAGGTTGACAAATCTCCGGGCCCGGATGGCATACACCCCAGAGTACTACAGGAATTAAGTTATGTGATAGATAGACCATTATTTTTAATCTTCTCAGATTCCTTAATAACAGGGTCGGTACCGCAGGACTGGCGCATAGCAAATGTGGTGCCAATATTCAAAAAGGGGACAAAAACTGAGCCGGGAAATTATAGGCCGGTAAGTTTAACCTCTACGGTTGGTAAAATCCTTGAGGGTTTCTTGAGAGATGCTATACTGGAGTATCTCAAGAAAAATAACCTTATGACAGAGTATCAACATGGGTTTATGAGGGATCGATCCTGTCAAACTAATTTAATCAGCTTCTATGAAGAGGTAAGTTCAAGCTTGGACCAGGGAAATGCAGTGGATGTTGTGTATATGGACTTTTCAAAAGCTTTTGATACGGTGCCACACTGGGTTAAAAACTGGCTCAGTGATAGGAAACAAAGGGTGGTTATTAATGGTACGTACTCAGACTGGGTCTCAGTTCATAGTGGGGTACCACAGGGGTCAGTATTGGGCCCGCTTCTTTTCAACATATTTATAAATGACCTTGTTGGGGGCATGCGGAGTAGAATTTCAATATTTGCAGATGATACTAAACTCTGCAGGGTAATCAATACAGAGGAGGATAATTTTATATTACAGGGAGATTTATGTAAATTGGAGGATTGGGCTGAGAAGTGGCAATTGAAGTTTAATGTAGATAAATGTAAGGTCATGCACTTGGGTAGAGGAAATAACATTTATGATTATGTACTTAATTGTAGAACACTGGGTAAAACAGACACAGAAAAAGACTTGGGTGTATGGGTGGATGGTAAACTTCACTTTAGTGGACAGTGTCAGGCAGCTGCTGCCAGGGCTAATAAAATAATGGGATGTATTAAAAGAGGTATAAGTGTTCATGAAAAAAATATAGTTCTACCTCTGTACAAGTCACTAGTGCGTCCGCACTTAGAATACTGTGTACAATTCTGGTCACCGATATATAAGAAGGACATAGCTGAACTGGAGAGGGTGCAGAGAAGAGCCACCAAGAGTATTAGAGGAATGGGTGGGCTGCAATACCAAGACAGGTTATTAAACTTGGGGTTATTTAGTCTGGAAAAACGAAGGCTTAGGGGAGATCTAATCACAATGTATAAATATATGAGGGGACAGTACAGAGACCTTTCCAAAGATCTATTTACACCTAGGCCTGCGACTGGAACACGGGGGCATCCGCTACGTCTTGAGGAAAGAAGGTTTAATCATAATCACAGACGAGGATTCTTTACTGTACGAGCAGTGAGACTATGGAACTCTCTGCCGCATGATGTTGTAATGAGTGATTCACTACTAACATTTAAGCAGAGCCTGGATGCCCTTCTTGAAAAATTTAATATAACCAGTTATGTATATTAGATTTGATGACAGGGTATTGATCCAGGGAACTAGTCTGATTGCCGGATGTGGAGTCAGGAAGGAAATTTTTTCCCCATTGGAACTTGTTTGCCACATTGGGGTTTTTTTGCCTTCCTCTGGATCAACATGTTAGGCTACGGGTTGAACTAGATGGACTTAGTCTCCCTTCAACCTTAAAAACTATGATACTGGACTTCCGGTTCCTGTCCTGGCTGAGGTGGAAGCTTAGAGGAGAAGCTCCTGCCACCCCTCACAGAAACCGACTAAAAACAGACCCCCCCGGACGAGCCACCAAACAGAGAGCAGCACAGGAGGTTACCTAAAGCAGCCAGCTATGGAACGGTACCTCCTGAGAAGTGCTGGGAGCGGTGAGGCAGCCTGGAGAAGCTTTGATATGGACAGGGGAGAAGATGAGATAATGGCGCCGAGCCTGATGGGGGAGGAGCCTGAACGCATGGTGAGAGACACAGAAAAGCAAACACAGAGCTGGAAGGGGAGAGATAAGGGAGATATGAGCGAGGAGACAGGAGATAAGGAAGATATGAGCGAGGAGTCACAGGAGGACACAGCAGGAGAGAGGTGGATGCAGGGGACTGATGACGGTGGATCGCAATGGGAGGATGAAGGGGATATGGAGGCAGAGGGGAGAGAGGATGCAGACAAAGCAGGGCAGCTCAGAGACACCGCAGTGTTGGAGGATGAAACTGACAAACAGCACAGGGAGATTAATCCCACTCAGACTCACAGGAAGTCAAATGCAAGAATTCATAGTACCCCTTCCAAAGGAAACAAAAAGCAGCCTACTACACCAACATCACAAGCCTGCAAGTTATTGGGGGATGGAGGTGGTGGCCCAGTCCAGACAAAGAGAACTAAGAAAACAGCACCACCTGCAGGCCAAGACAAGTACACACAAAAGCTTAATGTGGACTATAAAAAACTGGCTGAAGAAGTGACATCACACTTGTCAAAAGAGGTTAAAGTGGCTATTGAGGCAGCCATACAAACATCATTAGCTAATATGCAAAAACAGATAAATGCCCATGCCTCTAGACTGGCAGAATCAGAGCAGAGAATATCTGACTCCGAGGAGACAATACTGGCTATGCAAGCACAAATAGCAGCTCTAGCAAAATCTAATGAATACTTGAAGGATAAAGCGGACGATTTGGAAAACAGATCGAGACGAAACAACCTACGTATAGTCGGGTTGCCAGAGTCTGTGTCGATTGGACAGTTGGATAATATATGCGAGTTGGAGCTACCGCAGGCCCTGGGCATAAAGGCGAAATTCAGAGTTGAAAGAGCCCACAGAGTGGGTCCACTGAGACACCAGGAGGCGAATAAGGGAGAGGGCCAAAACTCAAACAAGAATACCCCGATAAGAGCCAGGCAGGTGATTGTCAAGTACCTTGATTATAAGCATAAGGAGGAAATATTGAGGGCCTTTAGAGAACGAAAGCGTCCACTACAATATCAAGGCAACAGACTGCTAATTTTTGGGGATTATTCAGCGGAAGTATCCAGAAGGAGAAAAGAATTTACCAAAATTTGCTCATTTCTGTACAACAAAAAAGTAAAGTGCCAGCTATTATACCCTGCTACACTGAAAGTTAGAAACCCCAATGGCTCGTTTGTATACTACAAGGACTACAAAGAAGCAGAAAACATTCTCATGGCAGAGCTCAACAAGACTAGGTCAGAAAGGCAAGAAAAAGGAGCTAGTGGAGAAGGGAATAATAGAAGAGGATCCCCCACAAGCTCAGGAAGAGATGTGGGACGTCTTGGGGGACAAAAGCAAGTCGAGACCAGGGAGGAAAGGAGGCCAAGCCCGGGTCGACAGCATAATTCTCGCCTGGAACACAGGAACCAACCCTTGGAGAGAAACCATGATACCTGAACTGGAACTCGCTCATTGTTTTTTCTTTTTTTTTTTTTTTTCTCTTCCCAAACAGGGAGAGGCGTTGAGGAGGATGCATTACGGAGAGTGGGTTGGGGAGGTGAGAGGAGGAGGGGGAAGGGAGAAAAGAGAGGAAAACATCCCAAAGTCTGGGTCCTCTTCCCCCCCCCCCCTCTTTTTTTTTTTTTTTTTTTTTTTGTTCTTCTTCTTTCTTTCTCCATCTTCTCTCCCCTTGGTCTTTTTTTCTTTTTCTCCTTTGTCCAGGAACATCATCCAACTTCAAATGAAGTGGGCCTGTTCTGGGCAGACTGATGGCTACCTGGAGTCAGAGATAAGTAGGACTGGAGAATCTTGCTGAGGTTTTGACATACTGTGCTAATTTTTGCATAATTTTCAAAGGCTTATTCAAGTTAGTCCGGGGATAGAACATATATTTTTTGGGGGGTGATTAGGGAGCTACATATTTTGGCTAGGAATAGGGGAGCTCACCAACGTGGCGGGAAGCGCCGTGGATTTCTCGGAAGGGAAAATGTTTTACAGTTACATGCTTTTTGTTGTATTTGTTATATTTGCAAGGTGGGGAAAGGGAGTGTCGATTTTGTGGTAGCAACTGTGATTCTAGTGTCGAACATCTCGTCTTCCTTGATGCAGGGGCCCATAGGGGAGGGAGTAGTAAAAGCAGAATACACAGGTAAACATGATACAGATAACTACGTGGAATGTTAAAGGGCTGAGATCACCTAACAAACGAGCAATGATATTGAGACATCTGAAAAGACTAAAGACAGACATTGCCTTATTACAGGAAACCCACTTGGGGGGGGAGGACTTTTTCCGCATGAAGAAACATTGGGTGGGCACCGTTTACGGGGCAGCGGCACAAGGTAGAAAAGCGGGCACTATGATCCTAATAAATAAACAATTCAGTCATGAGGTAGTGGCACATGAGGCAGACGACCATGGAAGGTGGCAGCACTTAACAATCGTTAGTCCAGCGGGTAAACTCAGTATTTATAATGTCTATGGCCCAAATTCACAACAAATCACATTTCATGATGACATAAAGGCCACCATATTAGCAGATGGGGAGGCTAACATTATAGTGGGAGGCGATTTTAACACCGTCCCAGACTCAGCTGAAGATAGGAGGAGGGGCGAGGAGGGGACAGCTAATGTGGGCAGGAGTTTAGACAATAGGGATGTAACATTAGAAGACGTAGGACTGAAAGACATCTGGAGACTAACTCACCCACATGACAGAGAGTATACACACTTCTCTCACCCTCATGATAGCTGGTCACGTATTGATCAGTTCTGGATCTCGCAAGACTTACTGAGTGGAACGCAAGATTGTGTGATAGAGAATATGGTGATCTCTGATCATAGTCTGGTGAGATTGGGCATTAGAGAGAAATTCAGGAGAGGTACAGATATCATATGGAGATTCCCATCGTTCCTTCTCAGGCAAGATAATTTCCATAAGGTGCTACAGGAGTGGTGGGGAGAATTCGCAGAGGACAATAAGGAACATAGAGAGTCCCCAGTGATATTTTGGGAAACGGCAAAAGCGGTCCTAAGGGGCCGTCTGGTGGGGTACGCAGCCATGATCAAACGGAAAACCAATGAGAATTATAATTTCCATAGTGAAGCAGTACGGGTAGCATATACAAATTATGTGACAAATAGATCTCCCATGACAAAAGGCAGATGGCTGGAGGCAAAAGAGGGATTTGACGAATGGGCCAAAAAAAAGGAACAACTATTCTGGTCGCACAAGGAGGTTGACTTACATAGGTTTGGCAACAAGGCGGGAAGGATGTTGGCCAATCTGGCAAGGGGCAGCAGAAAGATGACAGTGATCTCTAAACTGAAAACAAAGGGGGGAGAGGTGACTACGGATCCTAAGGACATTAATAAACTGTTGGGAGATTACTATAGAAAACTATATGGGTCAGGGAATAACGACATGACTGATGAGGCAGAGTGGCTAAGACAAGCCCAAATGCCTAGCTTGACGGAGGAAGATTTGAGTGCCTTAAACGCAGATATCACAGTAGAGGAGGTGACGAGAACAATTGGGGAGCTTAACACCAACAAGGCACCGGGACCTGACGGTTTCAATAGTGAATTCTATAAGGCTCTGAAGGATCTGATCTCGCCGGATCTAACCTCAGTCTTTAATGCTTTCCTGGGAGGGGCGGAAATACCCAAAAATTCCAACATAGCATATATTAAATTACTCCCCAAGGGAACCAAGGACCTGGATGATCCCTCTAGTTATAGACCTATATCGCTCATAAATCAGGATTTAAAAATTATGTCCAAGATCATGGCTAATAGACTGGCCGAGATCTTACCTAGGATCATTACGAATCACCAGGTGGGGTTTATTAAGGGGAGAAATGCCGTTACCAATATCCGAAAGACAATTCTAGTGGTAGACGCGGTTAGACTGGGTCTCACTGAGGGAGGGGCTAGACCTGCCCTAGTTACACTTGACGCAGAAAAAGCGTTTGATAATGTAAATTGGGGGTGGTTAGACAGGGTAATGGAGGCCATAGGGATTGTAGGCAAGATGAGACTTTACATTAGAAACCTTTATGCCAACTCGGGAGCTAGGGTACACACTCCGGGCTTTCTATCAGACGTGTTCCCTTTGATGAAGGGAACAAGACAGGGCTGCCCATTATCTCCTCTTTTATTCAACCTGGCAATCGAGCCGTTGTCAAGAATACTACAGGGACAAAATAGCTTTAAAGGAATCAAGATAAGGGGTTCAGAAGTAAAGACAGCGCTTTTTGCTGATGACATCATACTTTATATGGGGGACCCCAGTGCGGATTTGCCACAGACTCTTGCCTTGATTGAAAAATTTGGCTCATTCTCCGGTTTCAAACTGAACAAAAAAAAATGCGAGATCATGTTCCTAAAGGGGCATCATGGGACAATGGGGGGACAAATAAGGGATGGCTGTCTATGTGGAATTCCTATAGCACAATCTTCAATTAAATACCTGGGAGTGCATATAGGAAGATCGGTGGAAACAATCTATAACTTGAATTATGGACCGCTAATCAGGAAAATTATAGTTCAATTAAAGGGATGGAAAGGTCTGCCACTTCCATTACTGGCAAGATGTCACCTGATAAAAATGATGAGCTTTCCTAGGCTGCTGTATCCCTTCCAGACAATCCCGCTATTGCTAAAACTAAAGGATGTGAATAAGCTCAACTCCGCGTATACAGAATTTCTGTGGAGGGGAAGGAAACCCAGAATAAAGCTGCGTACGCTGATGAAGTCAGCAGAGGAGGGAGGTCTAAACTTTCCAGATGTCCAAGGGTATAATCTTGTATGTATCATGAGGCATGTAATTGATTGGGTGAGAGGAACGAGTAGGCACTCAGATCATGCGATGGAAACTAAATATGCGTCACCGTGGGATCTGACGTCCATTCTGCACTCCCCACTATCCAGGGTTGAAGGGCACATAAGGAACTCAATTATATTCCGAGACACCATGCTAACATGGAAGTCGGTAAGGAAAAAACTGGGGCTCTCATGGAAAGTGTCCAAGTACTTGAACCCCTGGGCATTCCCAAATTTTCCCCTGGGACGAGAAAACAAGCTATTTACTAGATGGAAAGAGAGGGGAGTCAGGAGAATGATAGATGTTATGAATGTGGAGGACAGGAGGTGGATGACAGGTCGGGAAGTGTTGGATAAGTACAACCTTAATAGCTCACATGTCATCCAGTATGAACAATTGAAACATGGAATAATAGGAGACCTGGGTGTGGTTGGAAGAGAGCTGAACAGAAGTTCGATTGATGAGTTACTGGAATGTGATGTAACAAGTATAAATGTCTCTAAAATTTATCGATCGCTAAGGGGGGTGCTTATCTCACGGGAGGATAGTCGGACTTTAAAAGCGTGGGGGAAACAATTGGGAAGGGAAGAAGTGGTGGATGATATACTGAGAGGATGGGTACAAGTGCGGAAACATATTACCAATGAGAGATGGAGAGACACTCAATTCAGAATTCTACATAGGGCCATTATAGGTTTCAACATACCAGGTAGGGATAGGTGGTGTCCTAAGTGTCAAAAAGAAAAAACGGATATGCTGCATGGGCTATGGGAATGTGAGACAATCGCTAGGTTCTGGAACCAAGTCAGACTATTTGCCCAGTCAACATGGGGAATTTTCAGCAAACTAGACTTAATGGTGTGGATTTTCCACTCCTTTGAGGGAGGAGTAGGAGGAGGACCGAGCACGCAGGAAAAGAGGAAATACGCAATAACGCATGACATAGCCATGATAGCTAAGCGTTGCATCTTAAAACACTGGATTCAAAGGGAGGGCCCATCCATAAAGGAGGTTGTGGGCGAACTACACAACCTTCTGAAGTGGGAAAAACTAGAAGCGGAGAGGGATAAAGATGGGTTGACAGCCAAGTTTTTTGTGAGATGGAGACATTTTATTGAAAGCCAATTCACACAGGGAGAAATAATTAACCTGATGGCACCTTTTGTTCACTCGGAGTGGTATATCCTGAGCGATATCCAGGACAGCCTGGGTAAACTGAGAATCACCTAGGAGGGGGCTCTGGCGGGAGGGGGAGACGAGACGGTTGGGAATACCAAGACACGCTAGCAAAATTGAAATCATTCAGGGACGACACAGAGATTTAACGAATTGTATTGCATATGTTATATTATATTTCATTACCTCTGTTTTGGTTTAATGTTACTGTATACTATCTTAAATCGAACAGCAACATGGAACTCCAAATTGGGGTATCACCCACCTCTATGTCACATTTTGTCAGACGAATGTTCTTCTTTTGCAATGATACTTGTTATGTTTTTACAAATTTGAAAAATCAATAAAAAACGTTTTGGAAAAAAAAAACTATGATACTATGATACTATGAATTGCAATAATGCTGTAAAATGTTTTGTGTTTCAGCTTGGCGATATGTCTTTAAGTGACAATGCAGGACTTTTCCTTATCAGTGTTATGAAGCAGCTGGCAGCAGTAAAGCATACTGACGAGGAGTACCAGGAGATCATTCAGCGCACTCTACTTGAGACCTTGAGGAATGGCCTCAAAAGTAAAGTTGAGGTATACTTTTGCAATTACATGCTAGAATGGTAAAAAGTGTGTTTATATGTATATTTATTATCACTTGTCGTAGCCCATCTTTTTAAGAGGTTTTTCCATCCTATACATTTTAAGGCATGTTAACCTATGTCATGAATCTATATATTGAATGCAGAGAAAAGAGCCTTGACACATGCTGCCATCATCAGAGAGGGGGGTCGTAATTCCCATTCATTTGTATGATAGTAACATGCAACACAGCCCCTTTTTTGAAGATAGATGCAGGTCCCATTGGTGGGTCCCCAATCTGACATAGATTTATAATATGTCTCATGGATATGCCATAAATAGACCTTTCTCTGACACCTCATTGGGGGACACAGGACCATGGGTGTTATGCTGCCTATCCATAGGAGGACACTAAGTAGATGCAAAAGCATAGCTCCTCCTCTGCAGTATACACCACCTGGCCGGGCCTGGCAGTCTCAGTTTTCGCTTAGTGTCTATAGGAGGCACTTCCTTTCAAGGTTTGTTATTTTTTGAGGGCGACGGTTTCCTTTTGGGACCGATCTCCCACTACCATCAATGGGCGGGAACGTGAAGTGTTGCCTACACGTACCTCCTCCCGCGATGCTGGATCCTGGGCTGGACGACGGATTCCATAGACACCGATTTTCCAAAGCCCAGGGCAGAGGCACAATTCCTAAGCCCCTCTTTGCAGGCTCTGAGTTGAATATGGCACCGTTGTGACCGGATACTGCAAGCTGACTCTGCTATTGTCACTGCCTGGATTGAAGCAGTGTTTAAGGTGAGATCCCCCCTGACTGGTTTCCCAGACAAAGGGAGAAAAGGCTGTGCAGGAAAGGCTCCCAGGGCAAGAATATACAGTATTTATTATGAGAAAGTCCCTGGCTAATGCAAGGAAGAGACCCCCAGGAATCCTGAACACAGTGTTAACTTTTCCCTAGCTTGCTGGCTGGAGGAGGGGGGGAAGTCCCTCCTGTTTGCAAACTCCTGCACAGATAATTTCCCGGTGGCAGGGTGAGGGGGTGGCTAGAGAATCACAGAGCTCAGGGACTCATGCTGTTTATTATCTGCTCTGTTTATTTGATCTAGCAGAAAAGCCGGCTGATAACCACCAGTGACACGCCGTGTCCTGACTAAAGGTACCGTCACACTAAGCAACTTACCAGCGATCCCAACAACGATAGGGATCGCTGGTAAGTTGCTAGGAGGTTGCTGGTGAGCTGTCACACTGCGACGCTCCAGCGATCCCACCAGCAACCTGACCTGGCAGGGATCGCTGGAGCGTGGCTACACGAGTTGCTGGTGAGCTCACCAGCAACCAGTGACCAGCCCCCAGCGCAGCGTGGAAGATGCTGCGCTTGGTAACTAAGGTAAATATCGGTAACCAACCCGATATTTACCTTGGTTACCACTGCACGGAGCTACACGTGCAGAGAGCAGGGAGCAGCGCACACTGAGCGCTGGCTCCTTGCTCTCCTAGCTACAGCACACATCGGGTTAATTACCCGATGTATGCTGCAGCTAAATGTGCACAGAGCAGGGAGCAGCGCACAATGCTTAGCGCTGGCTCCCTGCTCTCCTACTTACAGCACACATCGGGTTAATTACCCGATGTGTGCTGGCAGTGCTGCAGCTCCATGTGCACAGAGCAGGGAGCAGCGCACACTGCTTAGCGCTGGCTCCTTGCTCTCCTAGCTGCAGGACACATCAGGTTAATTAACCCGATGTGTCCTGCAGCTAGCTACATGTGCACAGAGCAGGAGCCGGCAGCACAGGCAGTGAGAGCGGGGGAGGCTGGTATCGAAGGTAAATATCGGGTAACCAAGGACAGGGCTTCTTGGTTACCCGATGTTTACATTGGTTACCAGCCTCTGCAGAAGCCGGCTCCTGCTGCCTGCACATTTAGTTGTTGCTGTCTCGCTGTCACACACAGCGATCTGTGCTTCACAGCGGGACAGCAACAACTAAAAAATGGCCCAGGACATTCAGCAACAACCAACGACCTCACAGCAGGGGCCAGGTTGTTGCTGGATGTCACACACAGCAACATCGCTAGCAACGTCACAAAGGTTGTTCGTTAGCAGCGATGTTGCTAGCGATGTTGCTTAGTGTGACGGGGCCTTAAAGGTCCAGTCACACTAAGCAACTTACCAGCGATCCCAACAACGATAGGGATCGCTGGTAAGTTGCTAGGAGGTTGCTGGTGAGATGTCACACTAAGCGACGCTCCAGCGATCCCACCAGCAACCTGACCTGGCAGGGATCGCTGGAGCGTGGCTACACGAGTTGCTGGTGAGCTCACCAGCAACCAGTGACCAGCCCCCAGCGCCGCGTGGAAGATGCTGCACTTGGTAACTAAGGTAAATATCGGGTAACCAACCCGATATTTACCTTGGTTACCAGCGCACGCAGCTACACGTGCAGAGAGCAGGGAGCAGCGCACACTAAGCGCTGGCTCCCTGCTCTCCTAGTTACAGCACACATCGGGTTAATTACCCGATGTGTGCTGCAGCTACATGTGCACAGAGCAGGGAGCAGCGCACAATGCTTAGTGCTGGCTCCTTGCTCTCCTAGTTACAGCACACATCGGGTTAATTAACCCGATGTGTCCTGCAGCTACATGTGCACAGAGCAGGAGCCGGCACTGACAGTGAGAGCGGCGGAGGCTGGTATCAAAGGTAAATATCGGGTAACCAAGGACAGGGCTTCTTGGTTACCCGATGTTTACAGTGGTTACCAGCCTCCGCAGAAGCCGGCTCCTGCTGCCTGCACATTTAGTTGTTGCTGTCTCGCTGTCACACACAGCGATCTGCGCTTCACAGCAGGACAGCAACAACTAAAAAATGGCCCAGGACATTCAGCAACAACCAACGACCTCACAGCAGGGGCCAGGTTGTTGCTGGATGTCACACACAGCAACATCGCTAGCAACGTCACAAAAGTTGTTCGTTAGCAGCGATGTTGCTAGCAATGTTGCTTAGTGTGACGGGGCCTTAAGGGCTGGTTCACACTAAGCGACAGCGACAACGAGGTCGCTGTTACGTCACCATTTTCTCTGACCTAACAGCGACCTTGTAAGTCGCTGTTATGATCGCTGCTTAGCTGTCAAACACAGCAGCCGAAGCAGCGATCATAACCGCGAGAGCAGGGAGCCGCACACACTGCTTAGCGCTGCTCCTTGCTCTCCTAGCTACAGTACACATCGGGTTAATTAACCCGATGTGTGCTGCAGCTACATGTGCAGAGAGCCGGAGCCGGCAGCACAGGCAGCGTGAGTGCTGCGGAGGCTGGTAACTAAGGTAAATATCGGGTAACCACCTTGGTTACCTGATGTTTACCCTGGTTACAGCTTACCACAGCTGCCAGATGCTGGCTCCTGCTCCCTGCTCGCTTCATTTCGTTGCTCTCTCGCTGTCACACACAGCGATCTGTGTGTCACAGCGGGAGAGCGGCTTTGAAGAAAACGAACCAGGGCTGTGTGTAACGAGCAGCGATCTCGCAGCAGGGGCCAGGTCGCTGCTCAGTGTCACACACAGCGAGATCGCTGATGAGGTCACTGTTGTGTCACCAAAACCGTGACTCAGCAGCGATTTCGGTAGCGATCTCGCTATGTGTGAAGCACCCCTAAGGGGTGCTTCACACACAGCGAGATCGCTGCTGAGTCACGGTTTTTGTGACCTCATTAGCGATCTCGCTGTGTGTGACACTGAGCAGCGATCTGGTCCCTGCTGTGAGATCGCTGCTCGTTACACACAGCCCTGGTTTGTTTTTTTATTGTTGCTCTCCCGCTGATAAGCACACATCGCTGTGTGTGATAGCGAGAGAGCAACAATCCTGAATGTGAAGGGAGCAGGAGCCGGCGTCTGACAGCCTGCGGTAAGCTGTAACCAAGGTAAACATCGGGTAACCAGGGTGGTTACCCGATATTTACCTTGGTTACCAGCCTCCGCAGCTCTCACGCTGCCGGTGCCGGCTTCTGCTCCCTGCACACACAGCTAAGCGGTGTGCGCTGGTAACTAATGTAAACATCGGGTAACCATACCCGATGTTTACCTTAGTTACCAGTGTCCGCAGCTTCCAGACGCCGGCTCCGTGCAAGCGCAGCATCGCTTGCACGTCACTGCTGGCTGGGAGCTGGTCGCTGGTGAGATCTGCCTGTTTGACAGCTCACCAGCGACCATGTAGCGATGCAGCAGCGATCCTGACCAGGACCAAGTGTGAAGGCACCCTAAAGGGAGAGGGAGGAAAACTATCAGAAGCTGCTTTCCCGCCGTTTTTTTACTACCCACAGCGGGGGGGGGCACACTGACTACTTCTTCGCGCTCTTTTAGCTAAGCCCCGCCCCCCCGCAGCCGCGATAAGCCCCGCTCCACCCCCCCAGGAAAGTGTGTGAAGATCTCCAGCCATTGGCTGATTCTGGTAAGGTGCTGCTCACTGTAGCTCTGCTGAGCATTGCTCCCCCTCCTAGCATACTCCTATCAGGAACATGCAGAATTCAAAAGGCACTAAGAGGGCTAAGGCTCACATAGTCTATTATTCAGCCTGCACTGCCTGCCACGATGAGCTACCACGTAAAGATACCTCATCTCTCTTTGAGTCCTGTTCCCCTATAGCCCTCCAAGACCCCCCTGCCACCACCGCCGCAACAGTCAGCCCAGAATTGAAAAAATGTCACAGAGCCTGTTGCTGGCTATGCAATGTCGTCCTCCACACCCTTCTGGGTCCCTGGAAGGAACGCAGCCTGAGGATACCCCTATGGAGAATCCTTCTGAGGTAATCCGGGCACATGGTTCACCGGTTGCAGGGATCAGGAAAAGAGCACACGGCCGGGTGTCTCCAGCGGGCTCTCCCTCGGGAGCACACAGGGCAGGCTCTCCCACACGCTCCACGGCTTCTGAAGAGCTGGAGGAGGGAGAATGCTGTTTGTACCAGGAGAATTCCTTGGTTTCAGCCTCCCCAGATGATCAAACTGCAATAGACTCCCTTATAGCAGCAATCAACCAAACTCTGCATGTGGAGGATCCCCCATCCACTACCACTGACCATGCGGTCTCCTTTGAGGGCAAGGAAACCCCAAAAGGTTTTCGCTGATCACCCTGAGTTTCAGGATATCCTCACAAAGCAAAGGGAGAAGCCTGACAGGCGCTTCGGTAACCGAAAACTCATGGAGTCCCAGTACCCTTTTGCCTCACCTGCCCCTAAGGGCTGGGCCGATCCGCGCTTGCTCGACCCCCCCGGTCTCCCGCCTTACCACAAAGACGCTCCTGTCTTTACCCGATGGTTCCTCCATCAAGGACCCGACAGACAGACAGGTGGAGCACCTCGCCCGCTCTGCTTTTGAGGCTGCGGGGTCATCCCTCTCGCCCTCCTTTGCCTCTGTGTGGGTCGCAAAGGCGATCTCGGTCTGGGCAGAATCCCTTAACACTTCGCTTGAGGACTCCCAGTTCACTCATACCTTCACAGAGGTAACAGCTCAAATTGCCGCTGCGGCGGAGTACCTCATGCAGGCCTCCATATACGCTGCTACCAGCGCAGCGTTTGCCGCCTCAAATACCATAGCCATCCGTAGAGCTCTCTGGCTCCGACAATGGCGAGCGGACTCTGCCTCCAAGAAGTCTCTCACGGGCCTTCCCTTTTTTCCAGACCGGTGGTTTGGCGAACGTCTGGACAAGCTCATTTCTGACGCCACGGGAGGAAAGAGTACCTCCCTCCCCCAGCTGAAGTCCAGGACGTCCTTCCCCAGACGTCCACAGTCCTCGTTCCGCTCCTTTCGGAACTCATTTGGTTGGTCGACACCCCATGCTGTCCACGCCACCACCGCGGACTACGCAGGGAACGACCTTCTCAGCTCTCCCCAAAACCTACTTCGTCATGGCAGGCTAGACCGAAACAGTCCAGGACTAGGGAGACTCGGCCACAACGTTTTCCCCCCTCATGACTCCTTCGGCGCCCCGGAAGACACACTCATTGTAGGAGGTCGACTGCGGCTCTTTCAACACATCTGGGCTTCCGCCTCAGACGACAAATGGGTGCGAGACCTTGTGCCTTCCGGTTACCACATAGAATTTCGGACCCGACCCCCTAGTCGGTTCTAACAGCAGGAGTGATAATACCTGTCCCAGACGACGAGAAGTTCGGGGATTTTTATTCCAACCTCTTTGTGGTCCACAAAAAGGATGGGTCAGTTCGACCCATCCTGGACCTCAAACACCTAAACAAGCATGTGCACGTACGGAGATTCAGAATGGAGTCCCTAAGGTCCATTATTGCATCCATGGTCGAAGGGGAATGCCTCGCATCCATAGACATCAAGAACGCGTACCTGCACATACCTTCCGCCCCAGATCACCAAAAGTTCCTCCGCTTTGCAATTCAGGACTCCCACTTTCAATTCGTAGCTCTACCCTTCGGTCTTGCCACCGCACCAAGGGTCTTCACCAAAGTCATGGCGGCCGCCATGAGCGTCCTTCATGCCAGGGGAATGGTCGTTCTCCCTTACTTGGACGACCTTCTCATCAAGGCCCCCCTCCTTCCGCGACTGCTCAACCAGCGTACAGATCACTGTGGACACCCTATCCCGCTTAGGGTGGCTAGTGAATCTGGACAAATCATCCCCGGTCCCATCACGATCCATCACCTTCCTGGGCATGTCCCTGGACACCCATAGGGGCTTGATCCTTCTCCCTCAGGAAAAGGCGATCGCTCTTCAACAAGCGGTACGTTGCCTTCTACGTCCTCCGTCTCGCTCCATTCGATTCAGCATGAAAGTGCTCGGCAGGATGGTGGCGGCTATGGCAGCAGTACCCTTTGCTCAACTGCACCTCCGCCCACTGCAGCTAGCCCTTTTAGCGGCCTGGGACAAGAGCCCCTTCTCCCTGGACAGACCTCTTCACCTGACGCCTTCAGTCAGGTACGCACTCCGCTGGTGGCTTCGGTCTTCATCCCTATCGAAGGGGAGATCCTTTCTCCCAGTGAACTGGCTGGTCCTGACCACGGACGCCAGCCTCCTAGGCTGGGGAGCAGTGTACCGGCACCACACGGCTCAAGGACGTTGGATGCCCCAGGAGTCTTCCCTACCCATAAACACCCTGGAACTCTGCACGATCTTCCTCGTGCTCAGAGCGTTCTGCCCTCTGCTAGCGGGTCGTCAGATTCGAGTCCAATCGGACAATGCGACAGCTGTAGCCTATATCAATCGGCAGGGGGGCACCCGCAGCAAAGCGGCTTATCTCGAGGCCCACAAGATCCTCAGCTGGGCTGAATCGACGGGATCAGTGATATCAGCGGTACACATACCGGGGGTAGAAAACTGGGCAGCAGACTTTCTGAGTCGCCAAGGCCTGGCCGCCGGAGAATGGTCTCTCCACCCAGATGTGTTCTACACATCTACACTCGCTGGGGCACACCAGACGTGGACCTAATGGCCTCAAGGTTGAATGCAAAGGTACCCGCGCTCATATCCAGGTCACGCGACCCGCAGTCCATCGGCGTGGATGCTCTAGTCTGCTCCTGGCACCACTTCCGCCTGCCTTACATATTTCCACCTCTACCCCTGCTGCCGCGGGTGATCAGGAAGATCAAGGCAGAGTGAGTCCCGGTGATACTGATAGCACCGGACTGGCCTAGGCGCTCCTGGTACGCCGAATTAGTACAAATATTCACAGACGCACCGTGGCGCCTTCCAGACATCCCAGACTTCCTGACCCAAGGGCCCATTTCCCATCAGAACTCCAGAGCCCTGAAGCTGACGGCATGGCCATTGAGACCTGGGTATTAACAAGAGCGGGATTCTCCCCCGCGGTTATTTCCACCATGATCAGCGCCCGAAAGCCTGCTTCATCACGCATTTACCACTGTACGTGGAAAATCTTCCTTTCATGGTGCAGAGAAACTAACGTCCAGCCTATGCCTCTGGCCATCCCCAGAATTCTCGACTTTCTACAGTCTGGCTTGCAAGCGGGGCTGGCTTTCAGTTCCCTTAAAGTGCAGGTTTCAGCGCTCTCAATCTTCTACCAATGCCGCCTGGCTCAAAAACCGCAAGTCAAGACCTTCCTCCAGGGCGTTTCCCATCTAGTTCCCCCGTACAAACGGCCGCTGGACCCATGGGACCTCAACCTCGTTCTGGACGGTCTCCAGTGGTCTCCCTTTGAACCCCACAAGGAATCCTCCCTTGCTCTTCTGTCCTGGAAGGTAACATTCCTGGTGGCAATTACGTCCATCAGACGGGTTTCAGAGCTAGCAGCACTCTTGCCGCGAGCCTTTCCTGATCTTTCACCAGGACAAGGTGGTTCTGCGCCCCCTTCTGGATTTCCTTCCAAAGGTTCTTATCCCGTTTCATTTGAACGAGGACATTGTTCTGCCTTCATTTTGTCCACACCCAGTTCATAGGGTGGAAAGGTCTCTGCATTCGTTAGACCTCGTCAGAGCTCTCAGATATTACATATCCAGGACAGCCCCCTTTAGGAAAACGGACTCTTTGTTCGTCATTCCTGAGGGGCCTAAGAAGGGACAGGCAGCTTCAAAGACGACTCTGGCTCGCTGGATTCGCTCTGCGATCCAGGAAGTCTACCGCCTGCAACTCAAGCCCATTCCTAGTGGGCTGCGGGCTCATTCCACGCAAGCAGTTGGCGCTTCGTGGGCCATTCGGCATCAGGCTTCAGTGGAACAGGTGTGTAAGGCTGCGACCTGGTCTAGCCTACATACTTTTTCAAAGCATCACAGAGTCCATACCCAGGTTTCAACTGAGGCAAATCTGGGTAGGCAAAATTCTGCAAACGGCAGTAGAGCACCTCTCTCAGTAGGCGCTCCAGGCTGTCTGGGACTGGTTCCTAGTCCTTGGGTTGTGTTGTCTTCTTTTATGTTTCCCACCCATGGACTGCTTTAGGACGTCCCATGGTCATGTGTCCTCCAATGAGGCGTCAGAGAAAAACTGATTTTTGTGTACTCACCGTAAAATCGTTTTCTCTTAGCCATCATTGGGGGACACAGCACCCATCCTGTTGCCCTGTTGGGCCTTGGTTCTCTCAGTACCTTATTTGGTTATGACTCTTCTTTTCTCATGTTCCTCTGTTGAGAAGTTTTTACTGTTTTTTTTTCTCCTACTGCTTGTGTACTAAAACTGAGGTTGCCTGGCCCGGCCAGGGGGTGTATACTGCAGAGGAGGAGCTAATTCTTTTGCATCTACTTAGTGTCCTCCTATGGATAGGCAGCATAACACCTATGGTCCTGTGTCCCCCAATGATGGCTAAGAGAAAACGATTTTCCGGTGAGTACACAAAAATCCGTTTTTGCATCACAAAACAGTGGATCAACAGGTTTTACCACATTTGAACTATAAAGGTAACACCATTTGATTAGCATTACAGTGATGATTCCCTACTGCTTGAATGAAATGGAGACGTTTTCCTCCCATTATATTTATTCAACTGATAATCTTCCGAAAAGTTCAGGATATGCCAACAGGATCTAGTTTGAGGTTTAATCATATAGGGTTTTTTCTCATCACTGCGTTTATACGTATACCAACCACTGTGCACTCAGCAAGGTACGCTGGCTTCTTCGTTAGACTCTTTCTTATTTGCATCTTTTTATAATTTTAATACAAGAAATACATGGAATAAGGGTGGAATTAAGGGAAGGGGAAACAGGAATAGACATAAAGGAAACCAAAGACACACTCTTTTCACATCACCGTCGATCAGTTTCACCTATTCGTTTTTCGCGGTCTGGGTATGGACCTCAATGTGCGAACCAGGTCTCCTGCCTCGAACTCAACAGCCTTGTATATAACTGATGCTGTTAAGTTTGGGTAACAAGATAGACCGTGCAGTCTGTACATAGACCACAAAACACAAATGTGTAGAAACGGCCTAAGAGACACCACATTGGACAATTTTGTGTATAATATCCGTTTTAGTGCAGCCTTTTTATAGTCCCTTTATTGTAAAGGGTATCTGTTATTAGATTAATGTTGCCTGAACAACTGGCAGCATGAGTTGGATCCTAGCTGCACCGCAGCGTTTCTGAAAACACACCGGGCTGAAGTTGTGCCTCCAAGCTCTGATCCATGCCTTCTGTGGTTCAGGCAACATGACTCTAGGGTTTCCTTAAAGACGATTGTGCTTTTATAGCCATTACTGGATGCCAGATTTCCTTTTATGTTTTAGAAGCTTAGTCCCTTCCACAACACCATAGGGATGTGGTAACTCCGGGTTTATTGTTATCGATTATCCCTTTCAGTCATTAGGGCTCTGATCTTAACTTTTTGAGGCGATTGCAACATATGATCTTCAGTCTTTAAGGAGTTGCAGCAGCATACAAGTCAGTCTTGCAGTGTGATTTTCCGGTAGAATGGCACAAATATGCTTTTTGTGTTTCTGCTTATAAATGTAAGTTTAGTGTTTGCAGAGTCTAGCTAAGCTTTCTTCTTTTAACAGACAATTCAGCAGGATTACACCACTTTGTTATGCAACTTGATCCGAACATTTCCTGGACATTCAGAGTTCTCAGACTTGGTCAAGCTTACAGATTACAATGACCCTGAAATGGACTTCTTCGAGAATATGAAACATATCCAGGTATCTGTAACATTTTATATTATTTTTTAAATTGGAATTTTTCGCAGTGGGTAAGCACAATTACTCGGTACTTATTGGTAATGGGGTTTGTTTTCTTCTTTTTTTATAGATTCACAGGAGAGCACGAGCTTTGAGGAAACTAGCAAATCATTTAATTGAAGGAAATGTAGTATTGTCTTCCAAGTCCATGCAAAATTATATAATGCCATATGCAACTGTTACTATATTTGATGAAAAAATGCATAAGGTATGTAGTAAGCATTGTTTATTTTTGGGATGCTTTTAGTATGCTTTGACATGAAGGGGTTTCCCCACATAAGTGCTTTTTGGTGCCTTTTTAGTTACCCAATATATGCTACGTTGGAAAATCATGTTATTCTAATATTCTTGTTTTTCAGCATGAAAATATGGTCAATGCCTCCGTGGAAATGATTGGCTCTATATGTAAAAACTTATCCTGGTCTGCATACATGTTTTATCTAAAACATTTTATTCATGTGCTCCAAACGGGACAAGTCAATCAAAAACTGGGAGTCCGGTATGATGTGTACATTTTTTTTCCTTATTTGTTTTCCATTAAGTAGTTCACTTCTTCAACACTTGCTCAATTTGAAGTAATGTATTTTTTTAGCAGTTTATGGAAATTTCATTGATGATGTTAGAGAAAGTTCTTTGAATATGTTCTGTGTCCAGATTTGCATTTCAATTACTTGATATCCAGGATGTGGAACCACTTAAAGGGTTGTTCCTACTACAACAATCATCAATGAAGTTCCATAGGACTATGTAATGCTTTTAAATGAGATTACATTTAATTAGATTAAATTAGCCAAATTAATCTGTCAAACAGAAAATTTGGTGCAGAGTGTGTGTAGAGGGGACAGAAATGAGACCTGTAGTGCAGGCTGGACTGTATACAAGGTGCTGAAAGGGGAACTATACATCAGTATGAGAGCTCTATATACAGGGGTTGACATGACTTGAGCTGTGTTTATCTGTTGCTGAGAGATCAGTGGTGTCAAACTGCAAATGCTTCTCTTTTGATGCAGATGTCAGAGGATTCTCTTCTGCCTTATGAATCATTAAAGTGGCATGAGCAGTTTTACACCACTAATCTGTCTGTATCGGGCAACTAACGCAACTTTGCACTCCTATTGTGGACAAGTGAAAGACAGTTGAGCTCTGATGTAAACCAATACAGGCAGCTATACTGTTCTAGATGTCAGACAATAAAATTGGTCAGGCTGAGTACTGTGTTTAAGCCCATGGTCAGTGTTTGCAATGTTTTGGATGTAGCGTGTTTCGCTGCTTCCAAAACGCTACATTGCACAGTACAAGCACAGTGGACGGGATTTCTAGAAATCCTGTGCCCACTATGCTTGTTTTTTTCAGTAGCAAACACTGACCTGTGGTGCGTCTTTCCAAGCCGCAGCATGTCAATTGTTTGCTGCGGGTTTGCATGCGTCCTCTGTAGGGAGAACACAAGCGAGATACTCCAGCGTACTGACAGCTGCGGTCTCCTGTATTCTCCTGCAGAGGAGACTCGCAGCCCCACAGGTCAGGACCCGCTGCGTCCAAGACACAGTAGGTCCTGATTGTGGGCACATACCCTAAGAGTAGAAAATACACAAACATAACGTGAATTCTACACTTAGATTAAAGGAGTTGTCCACTGTTGGGACAACCTCTTCTCATTCCCCATTTTTGTCCCCATTAAAATAAAAAAAGATTGTGCTCTTCTCTCATTCCGGAACGGTTCTAGCGGTTTCGGCGCTTGCCTTCTCTGGGCTAACGTGAGGTTGTAACCACAACCTTCTCTCCCCCCCTGCATTTGGACATATGATTGGTCAACAGGACGTGAGAGCTGAAGCTGGCTGCCCACTTCTTCCCTAGAAACCGGACTGCTCTGATAAACTGCAGTCATAAGCAAAGAGCAGTAAATAACAAGATTAAAAATCCTTCCCTTGAGGAAAAAAAGAGGATTATAATAAAAAGTCATTTGCAGCAAAGTTGCTTATTTTACCTGCACTTTGCAACATTAGCTATTTATGTTGATGAGACATCTTAAAAGGTCGTTATCTTGATAGTGTTGCTTAAAAAGAACTTGTCATCAGAATTATGACAATGGTTAGGATGTTTGACCCTCTACTGCCTCTGTCTTTTATCATCTTCCTTTTTTAAATTTCATGTCGGCGCCGTACTAGCCGCGGACAGCATTTGCACAGATTGATCTCCTGGCAATCTTCAGGAATATCGTGCCAATGGCTGTGCATCGCAGATTTACATCTCTGCTCAATGACTAGCCGAGCTATTAATCTGCGCATGCCACCGGTGCCATTTTGCTGAAGCCAGCCACACTATCTATCTAGCCAGCCCACTGCTAGGATGACGCCTGTGAGAAATTTGACACCGGAAGATAAAGACTTCAGAGGCAGCAGAGCTGAAGACCCTACCTACAGTCCACCCCAATGCAGGGAAGCCCAAACGTCTAATGGTAACTTAACAATTACCAGACTGTGGATTTATTCACTGAAGGTATCTGTTAAATCAGTATAACAGCACCATTATGGCTATACCTTTAGTATAACATGCATAATCCTGATGACTGGTTCTCTTTAAATTAAAAGAATATAAAGATCCTCAAGGCACAAAAAGAGCTGACTGAGCGTTGATTTGGTTAGATGTTTAAAGGGAACTTGTCATCTGATTTTTGCCGCCTTAACGAACACAGGCATCATGTATCAGACACTGGCTGCACTATTGCAAGCATGCATGGTTTGCTCTGAAACAATGCAGCATCTGGGACTATGGTTTTTAGATGACTAGTCCGATGTAAGTTTCTAGTGGTCTTACCTGCCCTTTTTCCCTTAGCTGTACAGATCTCTCCCTAAGGAGAAGTGCACACGGTAGTAGATTCTCTCAACCAATGAAAGAATCAGAGCACACTGTGAGAAGGTGGAAACCAAAATGTCTGTTTTCTCCACTGACTGTGTGTGGAAATCGGACTGCATTCAGATGTCATCCGAGTGCAGTCTTGATGGTTTCCAAGAGCTCATTGCCTGCATGGCCGAGTGTGAGCCAAATAGTTATAAGATACTGTGTCCAAAACGCTGCAAACCCTGATCATGTGCACTCCCCTAAAGATGTTAGAATGTTTTTTGTTTGTTACTATAAACTTGATAAAAATGTTTATCATTTTTTCTTTTCTGCGCAGCCTACTGATAACCGTGCTCGATGCTTTTCACTTCGATTACGTGACTATGGAGAAGCAAATTCAAGCAGCTGCAACAAAAGAGAATAAAAATGGTAATACTTTTCATAGAAAAAAATCCTCTCTAACTAAAGGATAGATTTGTTAACCAATACGATTATGGTGCTGCTTATTTTCTAGATCTAGAGAACAATGTGGAAGATGAGTTAATGGAGTTAGAGAATGAGGAGGAAGAGCAGATGGACACTCAGGATGTGGCCCACACCAGTAAAGATAAGGAAGCCCCTGGTAAAAAGCAAGAAAAAGATTCCAAAAACAAGCATGTCTTGAACTATCTTCCAAGAAATAAAGAAGATCTGGCCTCACTTTTTAGTCACATTCAGGCGACTGTTACAAATACCATAATACCAAAGCTGCAGAGATGTCTTGATGCCAAGGTTGGTTTTCTTCATTTCAATAGGTTGAACTATATGACATTTTCATAGGGTAACGTTCAAATGCTCTGTCATTTTTTTCCTCTCCTTTTTTCTTCTTCTATGCTTAAGATCCGTTTCCATTTTTTTTGTCCTTACTGTTGGTGTCTCTCCATTGAGAGCTGCTACTGACATTGCCTCAGTGGCTACCTGACATGTTTCTTGTACGCCGCCTATTAGGACAAGATACCTGGGTGATGCTCACCCACAAAACCTCAGCAGTGTTTCATTGATAGCATTTTAATATTAAATTAATAATTTATAAGTAAATTTGTGCTAAAGATTACTCCAATACAAAGATCTTTATGTAGTAAAGAATTTACATTACCCTTACAGGTTAAAAGGGATGAAGAGCACAAATTGGTGAAAAGCAAAGTGGTCAATGAAGAGGAAGTAGTCCGCGTTCCAATTGCATTCGCTTTAGTCAAGTTGATGCAGACACTTCCGCAAGAAGTTATGGAAGTCAACCTACCGGGGTATGAAGTTAAAACAAATAAACTATAATATAAATAAGTATATATGTTTTTTTACAATTGTATTTGTCTCTTGTACTCAATGCAGAAAAAGAGGTAAGTTTATAATCTGAGCTGCTAGGCTCAGTGCAGGAGGGGTGGGGAGTGCAGCAACTTGGGGAAACTGAGTCTTCAGGGGATATTTCATCAAGGAGTACAATAAATCTCATCATACATTTTTTAATACATGTATGGAATAATGGATGGAACCAATCATTTTTACTTTTAATTACGTTTAATGTTGACTTTTTACATTTGCAGCATACTGTTAAAGGTGTGTATTCTCCTGAGAAACCGAGCACAGGAGATTCGCGACATCGCAAGAAACACTCTGATTAAAATCTTAGAAACACTCGGGCCTCGCTACCTGCACTATGTATTAAAAGAAATGCAGAATGTATTGGTTAAAGGATACCAGGTAAAGACTAGTTGTTGTATTATACAATATATATGTATGTATGCATATAACTATAAACGTGGTTTCATAAATATGGTTTCATCTTCATGTAGGTTCACGTGCTAACTTTTACAGTAAATCTGCTGCTGAAAGGCCTTACTGCCAAACTGAAGAGTGGAGATCTGGATGGTTGCATCGAATCTTTGATTCGGGTAATTAAATTGATTTTTGGTTGTATTTTGTAGATGGCTTTCTCACTGCATTTGACGTCTGTTTATTTCAGAAGAATTTTCTTATGTTTACATTCTACGCATACACATACTGTAGGATATGTTGTCCTTAGAAAATCATATAAAAAGTAGTATTTTTTTCAATTGGATGCCTTTTTGTGGAACATACACAAACACTGTAAACTATCATTTACAAGGCCAATTGAGGCCAACGGGATCCTCTTGCCGCCATCAGTTGAATGGGGAGCATGGCCCACTTTTGTTATATGCAGGTAGAGTTTTTCCACACCCTTAAATGCAGATCTGCACACCTCTCCCCCTCCCTCCAAAAAAAGGTCCAATTTCCAAACCACCAGACCTTAATGGGTGTAATGAAGACACCAACTAGAAAATGTATGGGGAAGTACACACTTCTACCCATAGCATAATAAATAACTGTCAAGTATAGATGAAGAATTGTATCGTTTGAATAATACCGCGTTAAGCACTTATCAAATTCTAACTTGCAAAGACATAAGAGGAAGTGTGCCCAAAAAAGAAATGTATTAAATACCAAGTCCAGGAAAATATCCACGTGCGTATCGCCGGCTTCTTCAAGGGGTCGGTCTCTAGTAATACACATGATACGTTCCCAATAAAGTTGTTCAAATCTATCCTTTCCTTCTGACTTAGCATTGCATACCTTTCTTTTTTTCTGGACACTTTCTTTTCTCTTCTGCCTTGGCAACTTGAATTGCTTATGTACAAGTTGCTGTAGTTTTATTTAATCATTATTTCTTCATCTTTACTGGATTTATTTATCAGCAGTGCACACTTTTACTGACAGTTTTCGAGTTTTTGCTGGCTCCATTATACTGTACTTGTTTAGCTTGGACTGTTTTGGTAGGTGAACTATATATGCTAATCGGACTTTGTGGCAGGGGTTTTCAGTACTCGATTTAGTCCGGACACCAGTGGGTATGCCCACACGCTGTGTGTGTATTTTTAATTTATATCATTGTCTTTAAATATTAATTGGTATTTATACAGTGCTGCGCAATAATTTTGGGGATGGTTGGAAAAAATGCTCAAAGTAAGAGTGGTTTCAAAAATAGAAGTGTTCATAGTTTGCATTTTAAGTGATAAGCGTAAAATGAATAAGGGAGAAATCTAAATTAAATCAATGTTTGATGTAACCTCTCTTTGCCTTCAAAATAGCATCAAAGAATCCCTTCTTCTAGGTACAATTCCATTGTTTGTGAAGGCACTCGTTTGGTGAACTAAACACCGATCAGATGTAGGCTTACACAAACGAAGGGAATTTTGTTTACTTACCGTAAATTCCTTTTCTTCTAGCTCCAATTGGGAGACCCAGACAATTGGGTGTATAGGCTATGCCTCCGGAGGCCGCACAAAGTATTACACTAAAAGTGTAAAGCCCCTCCCCTTCTGCCTATACACCCCCCGTGCTCCCACGGGCTCCTCAGTTTTGGTGCAAAAGCAAGAAGGAGGAAAAAATTATAAACTGGTTTAAAGTAAATTCAATCCGAAGGAATATCGGAGAACTGAAACCATTCAACATGAACAACATGTGTACACAAAAAAACAGGGGCGGGTGCTGGGTCTCCCAATTGGAGCTAGAAGAAAAGGAATTTACGGTAAGTAAACAAAATTCCCTTCTTCTTTGTCGCTCTATTGGGAGACCCAGACAATTGGGACGTCCAAAAGCAGTCCCTGGGTGGGTAAAATAATACCTCGTAATAGAGCCGTAAAACGGCCCCTTCCTACAGGTGGGCAACCGCCGCCTGAAGGACTCGTCTACCTATGCTGGCATCCGCCGAAGCATAGGTATGCACCTGATAGTGTTTCGTGAAAGTGTGCAGGCTCGACCAGGTAGCCGCCTGACACACCTGCTGAGCCATAGCCTGGTGCCTCAAAGCCCAGGACGCACCCACGGCTCTGGTAGAATGGGCCTTCAGCCCTGAGGGAACCGGAAGCCCAGCAGAACGGTAAGCTTCGAGAATTGGTTCCTTGATCCACCGAGCCAGGGTTGATTTGGAAGCCTGTGACCCTTTACGCTGGCCAGCGACAAGGACAAAGAGTGCATCCGAGCGGCGCAGGGGCGCCGTACGAGAAATGTAGAGTCTGAGTGCTCTCACCAGATCTAACAAGTGCAAATCCTTTTCTCATTGGTGAACTGGATGAGGACAAAAAGAGGGTAAGGAGATATCCTGATTGAGATGAAAGGGGGATACCACCTTAGGGAGAAATTCCGGAACCGGACGCAGAACCACCTTGTCCTGGTGAGACACCAGGAAAGGGGCTTTGCACGACAACGCTGCTAGCTCAGACACTCTCCGAAGTGAAGTGACTGCTACTAGGAAAACCACTTTCTGCGAAAGGCGTGAGAGAGAAATATCCCTCATTGGCTCGAATGGTGGTTTCTGAAGAACCATCAGCACCCTGTTCAGATCCCAGGGTTCTAACGGCCGCTTGTAAGGAGGAACGATGTGACAAACCCCCTGCAGGAACGTGCGTACCTTTGGAAGTCTGGCTAGGCGCTTCTGGAAAAACACAGAGAGCGCTGAGACTTGTCCCTTAAGGAAGCCGAGCGACAAACCCTTTTCCAGTCCAGATTGACGGAAGGACAGAAAAGTGGGCAAGGCAAACGGCCAGGGAGAAAAACCCTGAGCAGAGCACCACGACAGGAAAATTTTCCACGTCCTGTGGTAGATCTTGGCGGACGTTGGTTTCCTAGCCTGTCTCATAGTGGCAATGACCTCTTGAGATAATCCTGAAGACGCTAGGATCCAGGACTCAATGGCCACACAGTCAGGTTGAGGGCCGCAGAATTCAGATGGAAAAACGGCCCTTGAGACAGCAAGTCTGGTCGGTCTGGTAGTGCCCACGGTTGGCCGACCGTGAGATGCCACAGATCCGGGTACCACGACCTCCTCGGCCAGTCTGGAGCGACGAGGATGACGCGGCGGCAGTCGGCCCTGATCTTGCGTAACACTCTGGGCAACAGTGCCAACGGAGGAAACACATAAGGGAGCTGAAACTGCGACCAATCCTGAACTAAGGCGTCTGCCGCCATAGCTCTGGGATCTTGAGACCGTGCCATGAACGTCGGTACCTTGTTGTTGTGCCGGGACGCCATTAGGTCGACGTCCGGCATGCCCCGGCGGCAACATATCTCCTGAAACACGTCCGGATGAAGGGACCATTCCCCTGCGTCCATGCCCTGGCGACTGAGAAAGTCTGCTTCCCAGTTTTCTACGCCTGGGATGTGAACTGCGGATATGGTGGAGGCTGTGGCTTCCACCCACAGTAGAATCCGCCGGACTTCCTGGAAGGCTTGCCGACTGCGTGTCCCGCCTTGGTGGTTGATGTATGCCACCGCTGTGGAGTTGTCCGACTGAATTCCGGTCTGCTTGCCTTCCAGCCACTGCTGGAACGCTTTTAGGGCCAGATACACTGCCCTGATCTCCAGAACATTGATCGAAGCGAGGACTCTTGCCGAGTCCACGTACCCTGAGCCCTGTGGTGGAGAAAAACTGCTCCCCACCCTGACAGACTCGCGTCCGTCGTGACCACCGCCCAGGATGGGGGTAGGAAGGATTTCCCCTTCGATAATGAGGTGGGAAGAAGCCACCACCGAAGGGAAGCTTTGGTTGCCTGAGAGAGGGAGACGTTCCTGTCGAGGGACGTCGGTTTCCTGTCCCATTTGCGTAGGATGTCCCATTGAAGAGGACGCAGGTGAAACTGCGCGAAAGGGACTGCCTCCATTGCTGCCACCATCTTCCCCAGGAAGTGCATGAGGCGCCTCAAGGGGTGTGACTGACCTTGAAGGAGAGATTGCACCCCCGTCTGTAGTGAACGCTGCTTGTTCAGCGGAAGCTTCACTATCGCTGAGAGGGTATGAAACTCCATGCCAAGATATGTCAGCGATTGGGCCGGTGTCAGATTTGACTTTGGAAAATTGATGATCCACCTGAAACTCTGGAGAGTCTCCAGAGTAGCGTTGAGGCTGTGCTGGCATGCCTCTTGGGAGGGAGCCTTGACCAGCAGATCGTCTAAGTAAGGGATCACCGAGTGACCCTGGCAGTGGAGGACCGCGACTACTGTAGCCATGACCTTGGTGAAAACCCGGGGGGCTGTCGCCAGGCCGAACGGCAGTGCCACGAACTGGAGGTGTTCGTCTCCTATGGCGAAGCGCAGGAAGCGCTGATGCTCTGGAGCAATCGGAACGTGAAGATAAGCATCTTTGATATCGATCGATGCAAGGAAATCTCCTTGGGACATTGAGGCAATGACGGAGCGGAGGGATTCCATCCGGAACCGCCTGGTCTTTACGTGTTTGTTGAGCAGTTTTAGGTCCAGGACAGGACGGAAAGACCCGTCATTCTTTGGAACCACAAACAGGTTGGAGTAAAAACCGTGACCCTGTTGCTGAAGAGGAACAGGGATCACCACTCCTTCTACCTTCAGAGTGTCCAACGCCTGCAGAAGAGCATCGGCTCGCTCGGGAGGCGGAGATGTTCTGAAGAATCGAGTCGGAGGACGAGAGCTGAACTCTATCCTGTAACCGTGAGACAGAATGTCTCTCACCCATCGGTCTTTTACCTGTGGCAGCCAGGTGTCGCAGAAGAGGGAGAGCCTGCCACCGACCGAGGATGCGGTGTGAGGCGGCCGTAAGTCATGAGGAAGCCGCCTTGGTAGCGGCACCTCCGGCGGTTCCCGTAGCCACAAGGCCCTGCGTAATGCCACCGAATTGTCGGCTGCAACCGCCGTACGGCTCGCAGAGTCCAGGATAGCATTAATAGCGTAGGACGCAAATGCCGACGTTTGAGAGGTTATGGAAGCCACGTGCGGCGCAGAAGTACGTGTGAGTGCGTCAATTTGGGCTTGACCCGCTGAGATAGCTTGGAGTGCCCATACTGCTGCGAATGCTGGAGCGAAAGACGCGCCGATAGCCTCATAGATGGATTTCAACCAGAGCTCCATCTGTCTGGCAGTGGCATCCTTGAGTGAAGCCCCATCTTCAACTGCAACTATGGATCTAGCCGCCAGTCTGGAGATTGGAGGATCCACCTTGGGACACTGAGTCCAGCCCTTGACCACGTCAGGGGGGAAGGGATAACGTGTATCCTTAAGGCGCTTGGAAAAACGCTTATCTGGACAAACTCGGTGTTTCTGGACTGCCTCTCTGAAGTCGGAGTGATCCAGAAACATACTCGCTGTACGCTTGGGGAACCTGAAACGGAACTTCTCCTGCTGAGAAGGTGACTCCTCTGCTGGAGGAGCTGAGGGAGAAATATCCAGCATCTTATTTATGGACGCAATAAGATTATTCACTATGGCGTCCCCATCAGGAGTATCAAGGTTGAGAGCGGCCTCAGGATCAGAATCCTGATCAGCTACCTCCGCTTCATCATACAGAGAGTCCTCCCGCTGAGACCCTGAACAATGTGATGAGGTCGAGGGGATTTCCAAGCGAGCTTGCTTAGGCGGTCTGGGACTGCGGTCCGTGTCAGAGACCTCACCCTGGGATCTATGAGACACCCCGGGGGAACATTGTTGTTCCAACTGAGGGGAACTAGGGGGCAGTGATTCCACAGTGCCCATGGTCTGAGATACCGGTCTGGACTGCAAAGCTTCTAGTATTTTAGCCATAGTCTCAGAAAGTCTGTCAGTAAAAACTGCAAACTCCGTCCCTGTCACCTGGACAGTGTTAGCTGGTTGTTCCCCCTGGGCCCCCCTTAGCAGAGGCTCCGGCTGAGTAAGTGCCACAGGGGCCGAGCAGTGCACACAATGAGGGTCAGTGGAACCTGCCGGTAGCGAGGTTGTACATGCGGCGCAGGCAGCATAGTAAGCCTGTGTTTTGGCACCCCTGCTTCTTGTGGGCGCCATATTGTTGTCTCCTTTGAGCAACACAACAGGGTATATAGCCAGAAATCAACTGTGCACCATACAGTGTAAAGTATAGCCTGTAAACATATAAACTATAATCACACTTCTGCACAAGTGGGGCCAGCACCTCAGGTGCTGCTTACCGCCCGCTTAAAGCGGTTGTGTGGCCACCAGAATCCCTGCCTGGGTCCCCCAGAGTTTGTCTCCCCTCTGCAGCGTCCTAGGAGCTGACAGGAATGGCTGCCGGCGTCCTGAGGAGAGGAGGGAGCCGTGGGCGTGAACCAGAAAGTGCGGGAGCTGGTGCCTCACTGTGCACAGTGAGGGGGGTGGAGTATGCAAGCATGCTCCAGCCCTCAGTGCTGCCGTGCTGTACAGCGTCCCGCCCTTCCCCTGACTGGCAGGGCTGAGGGCGGGAAGAAAAAGAGACTAGGCCCAAAAGCCGGGGACTCGAGTTATAAGCGCGGCCGCCGTATAAGCGCGGCCGGCGCAGAGTCCCCGGCGCACTAACAGTCCCAGCCGCGCCTCAGTAAAAACAATGGCAGCGGCGGTCAGCGCGGTAGTCCCCATACACAAACACACTCAGCGACGCTGCAGTGTATAATGGCACAAACGCGGTCAGCGCCGCGGTCCCCGGTGCACTAGCACACCCAGCAATGCTGGAGTGTTGCTGTGCGCGGTCCCCACGGGGACACAGAGTACCTTAAAGTAGCAGGGCCATGTCCCTGAACGATACCCGGCTCCTATCCAGCAGGCTCCTCAGGAGTTGTGGATGAAGCACGGTCTCAGTGCCTGGAGACCGATGGGCTCCTTCGCACAAAGCAAAAAACTGAGGCGCCCGTGGGAGCACGGGGGGTGTATAGGCAGAAGGGGAGGGGCTTTACACTTTTAGTGTAATACTTTGTGCGGCCTCCGGAGGCATAGCCTATACACCCAATTGTCTGGGTCTCCCAATGGAGCGACAAAGAAACTTCTGTCTCTTGATGTAATCCCAGATAGACTCGATGACTTATGGTACTGTCACACATAACGAGATCGCTAGCGAGATCGCAGCTCAGTCACCGTTTTGGTGACTCAGTAGCGATCCCGTTAGCGATCTCGTTATGTGTGACACCAGCGATCAGGCCTCTGCTGTGAGATCGCTAGTCGTTGCCGAATGGTCCAGGTAATTTTCTTCAAAGGCGATGTCCTGCTGGGCAGGACACATCGCTGTGTTTGACACTGTGTGACAGGGTCACAGTGACTGCTGAGATCGTTATACAGGTCGCTACTGTGACCTGTATCATTCCTGCATCGTTGTTAAGGCCTGACTGTGACATCTCACCAGCGACCTCCCAGCGACTTACCTGCGATCCCTCTCAGGTCGCATCGTTTTCGGGATCGCTGGTAAGTCGTTGTGTGTGACTGGGCCTTTAGATCTGGGCTCTGATTGTTCCTCATTTTTTTTTTTTTTTCTGTTTTATTAAGATATTTAATCATGAACTTTTTGGGGCTATTGCTGAGGAAAAAGAAGTCAAAGGAATAGTCTCTAAGCTCATGGAGGCCCGAAGCAGCAAGAGTTATGACTCGTATGAATTTCTTGCACAATTTGTTGGAAAGGAACATGTGATAAAATTGATTCTTCCGTTGAAAGAGGTACGATATGCATAGTTGATAGAATGCTGGTAGTAGTAATTCATTAACTTACTGCATCTGTATACTGTTGATATATTTTCATTTCTACATTTAGCAAATGTTTTATTTATTTTTATTAAATGATCCCAATATATAGGTATTGGTGGAGACTACAAGTTTAAAACTGGCTCGTAAAGTGGCTGAAGCTTTTCGCAGAATAGTTTTTGGCTTAATTGCCAATGAAGACATGAATGCACAGTCCATCCTTCTGCTCAGTTATGGTCTCATCAGTGAAAACCTTCCTCTCATAACCGATATAGAAAAGTAAGTTTTATTTTTCTTAAAGGGAACCTGTCACCAGATTTGTTGAATATAAGCTGCGGCCACCACCAGTGAGCTTTTATATACAGTATTCAGTGCCCAGGACGCTCTCTGTAGAAAGTAAAAATCAGTTTTATAATACTCAACTACGAGGCGGTCTGGTCCGATGGGTGTCGCTTCCCTCCGGTCCGCTGCCTCCTCTCTGCTGTGATTTCCATTTTCCTTCTGCCGAGCCTAGGCTGGCATTGCGGTCCTCCACAGGCGCACTTTGATCTGCCCTGCTCAGGGCAGATCAAAGTACTGTAATGTGCATGCGCAAGATAAGTTTAAAGACTGTCCGCGCATGTGCATTAGAATACTTTGATCTGCCGTTGATAGAGCAGATCAAAGTGCGCCTGCACAGGACATATCCATACTCGGCTGGGTAGAAGGAGGACAGCGATTGCCGCAGAGAGGAGGCGTTGGACTGGAGAGCAGCGACACCCATCTGACCGGACTGCCCCACTAGATGAGTATTAGAAAAGTGTTTTTTACGTTATAGAGCGCCGCCTGGGCTCCTATATACCGTGTTCTAGACTACGGTATATAAGGGCTCACTGGCGGTGGCCGCAGCTCATAGTCACCAAATCTGGTGACAGGTTCCCTTTAAGTCACCACATGACTTGTATGCTTAAGCATATATAAATGAAATGGATATGATCAGTATTCACTGGGTCAATAGTGACAGTAATATGAATATTGTAAAATATTGTTTATGTATTGTTTTCTTATGTTTTCCCTGAAACTTTATGGGCTATTATTTCAGAAATATAAGGAAAGAAAAGCCACCTCCAGACCCTCGCCTTCAACCAAATAGCTGTTTGTTGATCCAGCGTCCTCCTCCACGTGGGGGTGTAAAAGCTGCTGTTAGCACTAAGACTAACCTGAATATTCTTGTAGACACTGGTCTGAAGGTTAGTTGTAACATTTTTGTCTTAATAGTTCTCTAGGTATTGTTAAAAAGATATATTATTGTTTACCTCTATTTACAATTGCAACTGGAGTATTAGGCCACACACCTCTAAAAAAAAATGGTGACTAATTTAGAACTAAATATTACAAGTTCACATCCTTTTCGTTTTTCTCCCTCCAATAAACATGTTTTGTTGAAAAAAAAATCAACACATTACAGAATAGACAGGTAAAATATATCTTTTCATGTACTTGGAGACCTACAGAATCTCTTACAATAACATTTTTAGTATAACCGAAGTATAATTCAGAGATACCAACTTTGCCTTTTGATTAATGTCATAAAGGAAAGAAAAGTACAGAAATAAGTAAAGGACGAAAAGTGAGAGGAAGGGGTGGGTGCAAAAATTCATAGCATTAAGAAATAGTTGATTGAATAGCTCTCAATAGAATCTCTGAAAAATCGTTAGATTCACTGAACATAATATAAATCAGCAAAGTTCTAAAAAATAAATAAATCGGGATTAGGTTTGTTGAGAGCCTCTTTGACGCCCATTCTGGAATAGACTGTGCTGTCTGAGTACCATTTTCTCAGGATAATAGAGCAAGTAGCTGTCTAGCAATGCTTCAGTATTCCTTGTTTAATAGCTTTATAGGAACCGGAAATCATGGAAAGACTTCAAATCTGAGGAGTGCTAGGCTAGTCCTCTTCCAAATTATGTTTGTATACATTGAGAACTTGATTCCAAAGCCATTTGATAGCAGGACATTCCCACCAGATGTGGAGCATGGTACCCTCAGCAGTTTCACATCTCCAGTAGAGACTGGAAACCAATGGATATACCTTGTGCTGATCAGATGGGCATTTACCAATCTAGTCATAATTTTATAGTTCTTTTCTTGTATTTTGTATGGCAATGACAATCTATATATATAAAAAAAAAAAAGTTTACTTCATTGCTGTTCAGAGAAGACCTCTCCAATCTCCCCCTCCCATTCTTAAATGAACCAATATGAGGTTTCATCCTTTTCTTATCGGAAGGCCTCGTTGTCTGATTTAACACTACTAAGTGATTCAATAAGTTTAAAGGGGTAATTCCCATGTGAAATGGTAAAGGCTTGTTGACCGTTTGAGCCATAAATGTCCAGTAGGTGTGGGGTTTATTTCTGAGACTCGCACTTAGGCCTAAGACACACGGCATGAAAATCTGAGCAAGTGGAATGCAATAAAACATCACATTGCACTCGGACCAATATTAGCCTATGTCCTAGCACCCATGAGCGATTATTTTCTCAGCCCTAATCGGACCGAGAAAACAATCGCAGCATGCTCTGACTGTAATGCGTTCCTGGTTTCTATCGCACCCATTCAAGTCAATGCGGCGAGAGAAAAATCGCACTGCACTCGCAGTACATCGGTGTCCCGCGAGTGCAGGGTGAGAATGGCAATAGCCAGCTACGGAGGAGAGAGGGAGATAAATCCCTCCCTCCCCTCCTCAGTGCCCTCTTCCCCGCAGCTGTGGTCCGATCGCATGATCGGACCTCAGTCTCAGTGACACTCGCATGACACTCGGCTCCTGCTGTGCTGCCAGCGTGAGCAGAGTGTCATGCGAGGATCGCATTAGTCCCCCGTGTGGCCCCGGCCCTTATCAGGAGAATGAACTCTCAGATTTCTCAGTTTGGCTTTGCAGAAAGTTGAAGATGAGATACACATGTATATAGCATTCTCCATTGTAGTTTTTGGACATTACATAAACTAAAGTGCAAAGATCCAAATGGATGTATATCTTACGTTTTACAACACTTGTATCAGATGGAAATAGTGCTTTAAAGGAGCATGTTCGGTAAAACTGACGGACTGTTATTCTTAAAGGAACTCTTGACAGCACAGAATAATGGTTCAAACCAAGGGTAGGTGCTCGCTGCATCATGGCAGGGCCAGACATTTAGGTTTATCTTCCCACCTGCTTGTTTTATATCCATCTCCACCCTCACATGCTGCTTTGACAGCTGTGGCTTCATAGAGCTAGAAAAGGACAGAGATCGAGAGAAAAAAAGCAGGTTGGAAGGAGCACTTAAATGTTTAGTGACGCCACAATGCACTGATGCTTGGTTTGAACAGTCATTCTGTGCCAACAGTCCTGGTTATGCCTGGCCTGAAAGGGTGAGGCATGATAGATGTAAAGAGAGCAGGAGTAGTCTTTACTTGGACATACCCAACAGACAGATGTTTACAACGCATAGACTGCAAAAAATATAATCTTTTATTAATGTTTTATGTAAAACGTCACAGAAATCTGGTTACTTGTAGATATTTTAAAACCTAAAGTTTGCGCTAGTCAGTGTATTTCAGTCTGAATTTGTCTATTTTTGCATTTTCTCTTATGATTTAGCTTCTACATCTGAGCTTGAGAAAATCCAAAGTGAACTCCTCTGAGGAGCGTGCGCTGGAAATGCTTGATCCGTTTGTTCAGATGCTGATAGACTGCCTGCAGGCGATGGATGTCCAAGTTAGTAATTTTACTTCTGTGATTTCTGTCTTGTCTGTACAAAGAAAAATTCCACTCCCTGACCCTAATGTTCTTGTTAAAATACAGAATGTAAAATATTTTGACACTGCAGAAGGTTTTCTGGCTGGAAATTAATTTTCTTTATCTAAATGAGGATGTTACCAGGTGCATGGATTTCTGCAGGTCTCATTTAGATGATGATAACATTTTGTGGATTGGATTGTCCCATCTGATATTTAAGTAAAAAATGGCATAAGAACCCTATAGAATTGATAAATCTTTCTTTATCGTTCCTTTGGGAGACCCAGACCATGGGTGTTTAGCTTCTGCCTCCGGAGGACACACAAAGTACTACACTTAAAAGTGTAGCTCCTCCCTCTGAGCTTATACACCCCCTGGTGAGCAGACCCAGCCAGTTTATCGCTTTGTGTTCAGGAGGCATACATCCACACATGCATTCCATATGATTTTTTCCTTTTGGAATGAGATTGAAGAAGTGCGGGTCCACGTCTGGACCCCCGGCATGTCCCTTCTCACCCCACTGTGTCGGCGGTGTTGTAAGGTTGATTTCCTAGGCTGGAGCCTTACATGCCGTGCTCCTTCACCATCCCTCCTGGGCTCTGGCTTGAAGTGGGAGCCAGCACGGTCTCCATGCCTGGCAGGAGACCGGTCTCCATCCGCAGCCCTTCAGGACCCTGCTGGACCGGAGCACTCATCCCCAGGGACCTGGCCCTGCGTCTCAGCAGCTAAGTACCTGAGACGTTTATATATTGGGGGTCCCTGTGCTTTATTGTTTGGGGAGAGTGTGCTTACTGTATTTATTGACATTTCCGGCGGGTTCTCTAGCTGTCACCCGAGAACCACGCCGATGGTGCCTGCGCGTCGGCCTCGCCGCTCAAATTTAGGCCCCGGCTTCGCCGGAGGCCTAGTTTCTGTTCACTGCCCTCGCATGTCACTCATGCAGAGGGACAGGCTCGGCTCCTCCCGGCGGCCGTTCTGCACAGGGGAGGGACACTCCCCATTGCTGTGCGTGTCTCCTCCCCTGTAGGTCTCTATGGCCCTCCAGATCCCGCTCTTCAAGCAAGTCCCGCCCCCTCTCTTCGCTCCGGCGCCATTTTCTCAGAGTTCACTCAGCGCTGGTCTGCGCTCTGCATCCCTGCTGAGGTGCTGTATTTGGGGGTCCGGGCTTCGGGATCTGGAGGGCACACAACACCGCTCCTGCGGTCTGGTAAGCCACAACCGGTCTCTGGTTGTGGACCTCTGTATATACTCTCTGGGGTTCATTCTCTGGCAGAGCCCCCACTCCAGCAGCATGTCTCACACGAGGAGCAAGGCTCCAAAGCTTTATGCTGTATGCGCTGCATGTAAGCTCCTGCTGCCTGAACCGAGCACCTATCCACATTGTGATGCCTGCTCTAACTTGGCGGTTCCACAGCTTGGAGTCTCACCCCCAGTGGTCTCTCAGGCTGCTCCTGCTCCTGTGGCTGAACCCCCGACTTGGGTAGAATCCTTTTCTAGGTCTATCTCCCAGTCTTTTGCTGAGTCCATGGGACTTCTGTCCAGGACTTTGATGAATATGCATCATCCCCCTTCACAGGGTGCCTCTGCAGCTAGGGGTCCCTCAGGACCGGAGCTCACAGAGGATTCATCCCTCCTAAGAAGAGACGCAGGGTTCCCTCTCCCTCCTCCTCCCGCGGCTCTGATTCAAGAGCTGACTCGCAGGATGAGGAGGATGCCTTTACAGGGGGCTCGGAGGCTAACTCCATGTACCCCATTGATCTGTCCGAAAGTGACTCAGATCTTAGTGACTTGCTTCCATTAATTCTGTACTGGATCTCAATCCGCCAGTATCAGAGGAGCAACCCTCTCTGGCAGAAAACACCAGTTTACCTCGCCTAAGAGAGCAAAGAGTGTGTTCTTTAACCACTCCAGTTTTCAGGCCGCTGTGACCAAGCCCAGGGCCTGTCCTGACAAACGCTTCCCAAAGCGTGGTTCTGATGACCGTTTTCCCTTTCCACCTGAGGTGGTCAAGGAGTGGGCTCAGTCCCCAAAGGTAGACCCTCCGGTGTCTAGGCTCTCAGCCCGGACCATTGTGTCGGTGGCTGATGGCACCTCCCTTAAGGATTCCACTGACCGCCAGATTGACCTTCTAGCCAAATCCGTATATGAAGCGGCAGGGGCCTCATTTTCCCCGACTTTTGCAGCAGTGTGGGCTCTCAAAGCCATCTCTGCTTCTCTAGAGGAGATGCATTCCCTCACCAGGGAATCTATGCCCGAAATGGTTACCTTAACTTCCCAAGCTTCAGCTTTTTTTTTATCCTATGCCATGTCTGCCATGCTGGAGGCTTCTCACCGCACTGCGGTGGCTTCGGCTAATTCCCTCGCTATCCGCAGGGTCTTGTGGCTTCGAGAGTGGAAGGCAGATGCTTCTTCAAAGAAGTACCTTGCTGGGCTCCCTTTTGCTGGGTCCCAGCTGTTCGGAGAACAGCTGGATGAAATTATTAAGGAAGCTACTGGCGGGAAGAGTACTTCCATGCCACAAACCATAACCAGGAAAACTGTCCAGGGTAGGAACCAGTCGCGGTTTCGTTCCTTTCGTTCCTCCAACTGGTCGTCCTCTAAGCCCTCGGCCTCGTCCTCTAACTCAGCCAAGGACCAAAAATCCAACTGGCGCACAAAGGCGCGTCCACAAAAGACCGCAGGAGCTGCTGCCACTAAGGCAGCCTCCTCTTGACTATCTGTCCGCGCCAGCAACGTCCTTAGTCGGTGGCAGGCTCTCCCACTTTGGCAACGCGTGGCTTCAACACGTCTCCGATCAGTGGGTGCGGGATGTCATCTCCCACGGCTACAGGAGAGAATTCTCTTCCAGCCCGCCAAACAGATTTTTTCTGTCAACTCCCCCCTGTTCCAAGGCCGCCGCCTTCTCTCAGGCCGTGGCATCCTTGCAGGCCAACGGAGTAATTGTACCGGTTCCCGCCCGGGAACGGTTCAGAGGTTTCTACTCAAATCTCTTCCTAGTCCCCAAAAAGGACGGTTCCTTCCGGCCCATCCTGGATCGCAAGCTTCTCAACAAGCATGTTCAGGTGCGGCATTTTCGCATGAAATCTCTGCGGTCAGTCATTGCCTCAATGACCCAAGGGGATTTCCTGGCATCCATCGACATCAGAGATGCCTATCTGCATGTGCCAATTGCAGTTTCTCACCAGCGTTGGCTACGTTTTGCAATCGGAGAGGAACATTTCCAATTCGTGGCTCTCCCCTTCGGGTTAGCCACGGCCCCTCGGGTATTCACCAAGGTCATGGCAGCAGTGATTGCGGTTCTGCACCTCCAGGGGTTGGCAGTGATTCCTTACTTGGACAACCTTCTAGTCAAGGCTTCATCCAGCGCAGACTGTCAGCGGAGTGTCTCGCTCACTCTCGCCACTCTAGCCCAATTCGGGTGGCTGGTCAATCTGCCCAAATGCACTATGACTCCGACCCAGAGTCTCACGTACCTAGGGATGCAGTTCGAGACTCTGCCGGCGCTTGTGAAGTTGCCCTTGATCAGACAGCAGTCCCTCCAACTGGCGGTGCGCTCTCTGCTGAGGCCCCGCCGTTATTCCATCAGGCACCTGATGCAGGTGCTGGGTCAGATGGTGGCGTCAATGGAGGCTGTTCCCTTTGCCCAGTTCCATCTGCGTCCTCTGCAGCTGGACATTCTCCGCTGTTGGGACAAGCGGCCTTCCTCCTTGCACAGGTTAGTGGCTCTGTCGCCACAGACCAGGAGCTCTCTTCAGTGGTGACTTCGGCCCCTCTCTCTGTCTCAGGGACGCTCCTTCCTGGCTCCGTCCTGGGTGGTCCTCACCACGGATGCCAGTCTATCCGGCTGGGGAGCGGTATGTCTCCACCACCGAGCACAGGGCACTTGGACTCCGTCCGAGTCAGCCCTCTCGATCAATGTGCTGGAAACCAGAGCCGTGCTCCTGGCTCTCCTAGCTTTTCACCACCTATTGGCCGGCAAGCACATCTGAGTCCAGTCAGACAACGCGACAGCGGTTGCCTACATCAATCACCAAGGCGGAACACTCAGCCGCCTGACAATGTTGGAGGTACAACGTATCCTTCAATGGACGGAGGACTCAAAGTCCACCATATCCGCAGTCCACATACCAGGCGTGGAAAACTGGGAGGCAGATTATCTCAGCCGTCAAACCGTGGACAGTGGCGAGTGGTCCCTGCATCCGGCAGTGTTTCAGTCAATCTGCCGCAAGTGGGGCACTCCGGACGTGGACCTAATGGCATCCCGTCACAACAACAAGGTTCCGGTTTACGTGGCTCGCTCCCACGATCCTCAGGCCTTCGCAGCGGACGCTCTGGTTCAAGACTGGTCCCAGTTTCGTCTGTCCTACGTGTTTCCCCCTCTAGCTCTCTTGCCCAGAGTCCTGCGCAAGATCAGAATGGAGGGCCGTCGAGTCATCCTCATTGCTCCGGACTGGCCCAGGCGAGCTTGGTACCCAGACCTGCTCCATCTGTCCGTAGAGGTGCCGTGGCATCTTCCGGACCGTCCAGACCTTCTCTCACAAGGTTCGTTTTTCCGCCAGAATTCTGCGGCTCTCAGATTGACGGCGTGGCTCTTGAGTCCTGGATCTTGACGGCTTCTGGTATTCCTCCTGAAGTCATTTCCACTATGACTCGGGCTCGGAAGTCTTCCTCGGCCAAGATCTATCACAGGACTTGGAAGATTTTCCTGTCCTGGTGTCGCTCTTCCGGCCATGCTCCTTGGCCTTTTTCCTTGCCGACCCTTCTGTCCTTTTTACAGTCCGGTCTGCAGCTAGGACTGTCCCTCAATTCTCTCAAGGGACAAATCTCGGCTCTGTCAGTGCTGTTCCAGCGGCGTATCGCCCGGCTGGCTCAGGTCCGCACCTTAATGCAGGGCGCGTCTCACATCATTCCGCCTTACCGGCGAATGCAGGGCGCGTCTCACATCATTCCGCCTTACCGGCGCCCCTTGGATCCCTGGGACCTCAATTTGGTCCTCACGGCCTTGCAGAAACCCCCCTTTGAGCCTCTTAGGGAGGTTCCTTTGTTTCGTCTTTCACAGAAAGTGGTCTTTCTAGTGGCCATAACTTCCCTCAGGAGAGTCTCTGATTTGGCTGCGCTCTCTTCGGAGTCACCTTTTTTGGTTTTTCATCAAGACAAGGTGGTTCTCCGTCCAACTCCGGACTTTCTCCCTAAGGTGGTTTCTCCTTTCCACCTTAACCAGGACTTTACCCTGCCTTCCTTTTGTCCGGCTCCTGTTCATCGCTTTGAAAAAGCGTTGCATACTCTGGATCTGGTGCGGGCGCTCCGGATCTATGTGTCTCGCACCGCTGCTCTTAGGCGGTGCACCTCTCTTTTTGTGCTAACCACAGGTCGGCGTAAGGGCCTCTCTGCTTCTAAGCCGACCTTAGCCCGTTGGATTAGGTCGACCATTTCGGATGCCTACCAGTGTTCTCAGGTGCCTCCCCCGCCGGGGATCAAGGCACACTCGACCAGAGCTGTCGGTGCCTCTTGGGCTTTCAGGCACCAGGCTACGGCTCGGCAAGTCTGTCAGGCTGCCACTTGGACTAGCCTGCATACCTTTTCAAAGCACTACCAAGTGCATGCTCATGCTTCGGCAGATGCGAGCTTGGGCAGACGCATCCTTCAGGCGTCTGTCGCCCATTTGTGAAGTTAGGCTCTGCCTACTTCTCAGTTTTTTCTGTTTATCCCCACCCATGGACTGCTTTGAGACGTCCCAATGTCTGGGTCTCCCATAGGAACGATAAAGAAAGAGAATTTTGTTTACTTACCGTAAATTCTTTTTCTTATAGTTCCGTATTGGGAGACCCAGCACCCTCCCTGTTGCCTGTTGGCAGTTTCTTGTTCCGCGTGTTTTCACCGGCTGTTGTCATGGACAGAGTCTCGGGTTGTTCCGGTTCTTGCTCTGTTTTTACTTGGGGGTGGCTATTCTCCTTCAGCTTTTGCACTAAACTGGCTAGATTTGGTTCTCCAGGGGGTGTATAGGCTCAGAGGGAGGAGCTACACTTTTTAGTGTAGTACTGTCCTCCGGAGGCAGAAGCTATACACCCAATGTCTGGGTCTCCCAATACGGAACTATAAGAAAAAGAATTTACGGTAAGTAAACAAAATTCTCTTTTTTGGTATCTTGGCTGTCCCACAGACACAAAAAGCAGCAGAGTTTAGTAAAACCACCCTGTAAACCTAAAAGCAGAGCAACAACTTTTAAATCACAGCAAATCTGCTATCATGATTTTTATATTTCACAATTTTGTTTGCTTTTGTTGTAAACTTTCCTCACACAAAGCAGAAGTTATCAGGATGGTTTACGCAACAACGACGACATTGAGCACTTGCCATTTTGCTATTTCACTGTAATTAAATAAGACAAGAATTTTAAAAGGGTCTCACAAACGCTAAGAAATACAGAAGAACTCTCTGATTGCATATTTATATACCGATCAGACATTTCACTCATTCCCAAGCTTTACATATCATTGCGCAATACCATTTAATTGAGCAATACCATGGAAAACCGCTAAATCATATTACGCAATATCAATCATATAGGACGTCTGCCCTTGTTAAAGCCGGGCTCTTGTTTCCTCTCAGGTAGCTGGGACGGACCGGCCGGTTGTGAGAGTAAGCTTAAAACACCAAGACAGACAGGAGTCTATAGTGAATCAAATAACTCTGCTCCTTTATTGAATCTGAAGGTTTCTTATACCTTTCAAGCTGATTACGCAATATGAGACATGTGATATAGTTACATAACTTTAGATAGATACCAAATATAGTCATTTTGGGATATAAGCATGATATCATCACATAAGGAAAGGATTAATATTTCAAGGCCAAAGAGATATGTAATCAAAAGCGTTTCAAGAGATGTAATCAATCAAACCTTGTCAAATAAACTGCATATGTCAAGATGACCGTATAAACAATAAAAGAATAACAATTCTAGGGCCTTAATGATAATCATAGCAAATAGCAGATGTGGAATAGAACATCAATTACTCATTCCAAGATTGCATAACTGATTGCATAACTGATCAAATGCTCATACGTGCAAGAATATAATGAACTTCGGAAAAGATACAAAATGGCTTCTCTAACAATTCCCCTCTTTTGATTAATTATGTTCTATCTCATCTGTCCCTTCCTATAGGGTAGACCGCAGAGACTTGTCCTACTTCACAATACACTAGGCTTTCCCTACGCGCATCATGGGGACCTGCCATTCAAATGTGCTCTGTGGGATCGGCCTACATGTCCCTATACCCATCCTATCTACTGTTCCTAGAGGGGAACATATACTTAAGGCTATATAAGGCTATATATGTAGTATAATATCATATATGTATGTTCTACCAGTTTATTCATTATATAAATGTGATATATGTTTGTATAGTCCTTGTAGTGTGTTTATATATCACACACTTTATGGTGTATGGTGTTAAAGTTCTTTTCATGCTGATGTTCTTGCATCTTGTGGTCAAACGATTCCATAGGACTTCCACAGTAGGCACAGTCGGTTAAGTCTGCCAGGGTATCTTTGTCACATATCATACATCTGCATCTCTTTGTGGTTGCTATGGTCATCATTTCTTGAGTTTGGAGGGATTCAGTATCAATAGCTTCTCTCTTTTGGGGTTGGTATGTTCCTGAAAAACAGCTACAATTAGCTCCTAGAATTTTCTTTACAAGAAATACAAATAATTTTACCAATACTGCAATTACTAGTATTATAAACGCTCCTTGAATGACATAATGTATTATCCCTGTGATCCATCCACCCACACCTTTGAATAAATTCAGTAGGTTTAACCGGGAAAGCCATTCAGGGAAGGGTAGTTCACCTAATGCATTGGCTTCCTTAAATCCCTTCTTAAGTCTTTCTGCTCGGTTTATATCATGTGTAACCTGCATCAGTCCTTCAGGGTTTATGAAGTGACAACATGAAGATCCCACCACCTGACAGAAACCTCCACTAGAAGCAGTGAGATAATCGAGTACCATAGAATGTTGATTGGTAATGATGATGAGCTGCTTTGTGTAGGCTGATTCTATATTTATGGCATCAAATAATAGATCAGTCACATTATCAAAAATATCTCCTAGTTCTTGAATCATTTGGGCATTTCTCATGTTCCCCAACATTATTCCTAATGGACCTGTCAGTATCACGTTTTGCAAGCATGTGTTGAGGAATGTTTTTGTATGGGAAATCATCCTCACTCCATACCCATGTTGCAGGTTCCAATCTAGCCAATGTACAGGTTCCCTCTGCTCCCTTTGGAATCCATCTATAAGCTTTTTCCCCACAAACAATGTAAATACCTTTTGGAAGTTCAAACTGATATTCACTTAGTAACGCCATTACTACTGATACAAATCGCAAGGTCTCATCATACAAACACCAAGAATCTTCTAAGTCAGTGGTAACTACTCTATAAAATTGAAAGGGCACACAGTATGGTTCTCTATCATTAGCTATTGACATATCTGCTGCTCCATCACCTAATTGCCCCTCTTCAACTTCTTCACTCATGTGTATTGCACTGCGATTTGCACAGGTATCAGTGTCACCATGTTCGAATCTATAGGCTCTGATCCAGTTTGTTTCATGTATGTATCTTTGCAGGGATATACAAGGAGGTCTGGTACAATACGGATTTTGGTTTGGGGCATAACCCCTTATTTCAAAACTAACTTTTAACATTTGATTGGGAATGGGGGTTACAAAAACAAGATATGATATTGATATATATACATGATACATTACAAATTTATTGTCCCACTGTTTATTCCTAAGAGGAGAACAACATATAGAAAGAGAAGCAATACACGATACTTCCCTAATGCCATTTCTTTAATCTTTGTAAACCCTCCTGCAATGGGATGTATGGACTTTTACTGAGGTTGGTGTACTGAGTTGGACTTGGTGTAGATCCAAGTTTCCCACAGACGCCTCCAGACAGTCACCCAGTCCCCCAAACTTCAGAGAATGTGTGCCAGATTGGAAGGATCTGGAATGAAACTGAAATCAACTGTTTATTACATGGTATTACATATTTAATTAATCATTTATATATCAAAAATTGCACATCAGATTACTGTATCTTACTGGATCTGTGAACAAAAATTGCATTTTGTACCTTCTTATCTTTTATCTTTTATACATATCTTACATATACAATTTCTATCATATGCTTTTCTAGTAATAACATATCATTTTCTGCACTGGATTGCCTCTGACCAAGTCTGGGAAAAAATCTACAGAACACGCACAAACTTGCATAACTCCTGCTTATGGTATATCACTATAATTTATCTGCGGTCTCTGAGATGGGAAGAGCCAATGCAGGGTATATTTCTATGAACTATACAGTTTTCCTTCTTACATTATTTTGGGTATTTTGGGCATATGTCTTACAAGTCTGGGTAAATCTGGACTAAATTCTGGTGTCACCCATACCTTGTTTCTTAAGACACACTTATATCCGTTTTTCACAGAGAATTCCTTATTAATCTATTGGTTACCTGGACCATCAATAAGAAGAGAGCTTATGGCAGAGAAATATTACCGCCCTGTATCCACAGACCTCAGTCAGCTGGGCTTCCTGCGTCTCTATCTCCACTCCTCGTTGAATTTCTTGTACCTGTAGGGATTTAAGAACACAAGGAGTGGCAGACGTCACAGACGTGACAGGAGCCACCAAGGTGGTCTGTACAGGGAAAGATGGAAAACTCTCAACCCTAGGCCCGGTTATTGTTTCTTTGTTAACTACACCTGTGTAAGCATCTTTTCTTCGGCGCTCTATTGGGAGACCCAGACGATTGGGTGTATAGCACTGCCTCCGGAGGCCACACAAAGCAATTACACTAAAAAGTGTAAGGCCCCTCCCCTTCTGGCTATACACCCCCAGTGGGATCACTGGCTCACCAGTTTTCTGCTTTGTGCGAAGGAGGTCAGACATCCACGCATAGCTCCACTGTTTGTAGTCAGCAGTAGCTGCTGGCTCTATCGGATGGAAGAAAAGAGGGCCCATATAGGGCCCCCAGCATGCTCCCTTCTCACCCGCGGTGGTGCTTGTAAGGTTGAGGTACCTATTGCTGGTACAGAGGCTGGAGCCCACATGCTGTTTTCCTTCCACATCCCCTGGAGGGCTCTGTGGAAGTGGGATCTTGCCGGCCCCCAAGCCCTGGGGCCGGGCTCCATCCACAGACCCATAGAACCTGCTGGATTGGGAGCGGGAGTGCCGTTCAGGGACAAGGCCCTGCAACTTTCAGGTACTCTGTGTCCCCGGCAGGCACGGACACTCTCAGGGCTTGCTGAGCGTTGTAGTGCGCCGGGGACAGTGGCGCTGTACGCTGGGGGTTAGGTCACTGCAGCTTTGCTGAGTGACGTTGTGTGTTGGGAACTACTGCGCCGACCGCTCCTGGAGCGGCGGCGCAGCTGCGACTTTTGGTGCGCCGGGGGCTCTGCGCCGACCGCGCTTTTACGGCGGCGGCGCTTCTAACTTTAGCCCCCGGCTTCTGCGGCCTAGCGCCGCTTCGTTCCCGCCCCCACCCTGTCAATCAGGGTAGGGGAGAGACGCTGCTCAATGGCAGCGCCGAGGGCTGGAGCTTTATTTACATGCTCCAGCCCTCTCACTAGGCACAGGGGGAAGCAGACTTCCCGCTCTTCGTCGGTGTACGCCCAGGGCCCGCCCCCCCTCTCCACAAGGACGCCGGCAGCCATTACACATGCGTTCTGGCTGGGGAAAGGCAGCAGGCTCTGGGAGACCCAGACTAGAGGGATTTCTGGCGACCACACACCGCTCCTAAGCGGGCGGTAAGCTGCACAGTAGTGCTGGCCCCACTAGTGCCTCAGTGATATATTAGTGTACTTTTTTCTTGGTACCATATATATATATAGTTGCACTGTAAGGTCGCTTCTTGGCTGGACACCCTGTACTGCTCTGAGGAGGCAGCAACATGTCATCCGCAAAACGCAAGGCTGCCAAGGCACGGGCTGTGTGCACTGTTTGTACTGCATGTGGGGCTGATCTACCGGCAGGCTCCAATGATTCACATTGTGTGCAATGTTCAGTCCCAGTGGCACTTCGTCAGCCAGAGCCTATTGTGGTGGTAGCCCAGGCAGAGACGCCTGTGTACCCTGCCCCGGTGACGGGGACAGACTTTGCAGTTTTTGCTGATAAAATGTCTGAGGCTATGACAAAAATCCTGGAGACCTTGCAGGCCAGGCCAGTTCCTCAGACCATGGACACTGCTGTGGCTATGCTCTCTGGTCCCCCTCAGTTGGAACTAATCCGTACTTCAAGGGGGTCTCAAGCATCACAAGCTGAAGTCTCTGACTCAGATGACAGTCCCAGGCAGCCTAAGCGAGCTCGCTGGGAAAGACCCTCGACGTCATCACACTGCTCAGGGTCTCAGCGAGAAGAGTCTCTCTGTGATGAGACTGAGGACGGTGATCAGGATTCTAATCCTGAGGCCCCTCTCAATCTGGATGCCCCTGATGGTGACGCCATGGTTAATGACCTTATATCGGCGATTAATAGACTGTTGGATATTTCTCCCCCAGCTCCTTCAGCAGAGGAGGCAGCTGCACAGCAGGAGAAGTTCCATTTCCTGTATCCCAAGCGTAAATTAAGTGCTTTTTTGGACCACTCTGACTTCAGAGAATCAATCCAGAAGCACGACGCTCATCCAGACAAGCGTTTCTCTAAACGTTCTAAGGATACCCGTTATCCTTTTCCCTCTGAAGTGGCCAAACGCTGGACCCAGTGCCCAAAGGTGGATCCTCCAATTTCCAAGCTTGCGGCTAGATCCATAGTCGCAGTAGAGGATGGCGCTTCACTTAAAGATGCCAACGACAGAATGATGGACCTTTGGTTGAAATCTGTCTATGAAGCTATCGGCGCGTCGTTTGCTCCAGCGTTCGCGGCCGTGTGGGCACTACAAGCTATTTCAGCTGGTTTAGCACAGGTGGATGCTATCATGCATCCAGCAGTGCCACAGGTGGCGTCCCTAACTTCGCAAATGTCTGCGTTTGCGACCTATGCTATCAATGCTGTCCTAGAATCTACGAGCCGTACCTCTATGGCGGCCGCCAATTCTGTGGTTTTGCGCAGAGCCTTATGGTTAAAGGACTGGAAAGCAGATGCTGGTTCCAAAAAATGCTTAACCAGCTTGCCATTATCTAGAGACAGACTGTTTGGTGAGCCATTGGCTGAAATCATAAAACAGTCCAAGGGTAAGGACTCTTCCTTGCCACAGCCCAGAGCAAGTAAACCTCAACAGAAAAAGTGGCAGTCGAGGTTTCGGTCCTTTCGAGGCTCGGGCAAGCCCCAATTCTCCTCGTCCAAAGGGACTCAGAAAGGACAAGGGAGCTCAGATTCCTGGCGGGCTCACTCACGCCCCAGGAAAGCAAATGGAGGAACCGCTTCCAAGGCGGCTACCTCATGACTTTCGGCCTCCTCCCTCCGCATCCTCGGTCGGTGGCAGGCTCTCCCGCTTTTGCGACATTTGGCTGTCACAGGTCAAAGACCGGTGGGTAACAGACATTTTGTCTCGCGGGTACAGAATCGAGTTCAGTTCTCGGCCTCCACTTCGGTTCTTCAGAACCTCCCCACACCCCAACCGAGCAGATGCCCTGCTGCAGGCGGTGGACTCTCTAAGAGCAGAAGGAGTCGTGATCCCTGTCCCCCCTCTGGAACGGGGGCGAGGATTTTACTCCAATCTCTTTGTGGTTCCAAAAAAGGACGGCTCCTTCCGTCCTGTTCTGGACCTAAAACTGCTCAACAAGCATGTGAACGCCAGGCGGTTCCGGATGGAATCCCTCCGCTCAGTCATTGCCTCAATGTCCCAAGGAGATTTCCTAGCATCAATAGACATCAAAGATGCTTATCTCCACGTGCCGATTGCTACGGAGCACCAACGCTTTCTGCGCTTCGTGATAGGAGACGAACATCTTCAGTTCGTGGCTATGCCATTTGGTCTGGCGACAGCCCCCCGGGTGTTCACCAAGATCATGGCAGCAGTGGTAGCAGTCTTGCACTCTCACGGACACTCTGTGATCCCTTACTTGGACGATCTACTGGTCAAGGCACCCTCTCAGGAGGCATGCCAACTCAGCCTGAATTTTGCACTGGAGACTCTCCAGGCGTTCGGGTGGATCATCAACTTCCCAAAGTCAAATCTGTCACCGACCCAATCACTAACGTATCTTGGCATGGAGTTTCATACTCTCTCAGCGATAGTGAAGCTTCCGCTGAGCAAGCAGCGGTCACTACAGACAGGGGTGCAGGCTCTCCTTCAAAGTCAGTCGCACTCCTTAAGACGCCTCATGCACTTCCTCGGGAAGATGGTGGCGGCAATAGAGGCGGTTCCGTTTGCGCAGTTTCATCTGCGTCCACTTCAATGGGACATTCTCCGCCAATGGGACGGGAAGTCGACATCCCTGGACAGGAAAGTCTCCCTTTCCCAGACGGCCAAGGACTCTCTGCAGTGGTGGCTCCTTTCCACCTCATTATCACAGGGAAGATCCTTCCTACCACCGTCCTGGGCGGTGGTCACGACAGACGCGAGTCTGTCAGGGTGGGGAGCAGTGTTTCTCCACCACGGGGGTCAGGGTACGTGGACTCAGCAGGAGTCCAGCCTTCAGATCAATGTTCTGGAAATCAGAGCAGTGTTTCTTGCCCTACTGGCCTTCCAGCAGTGGCTGGAAGGGAAGCAGATCCGAATTCAATCGGACAACTCCACAGCGGTGGCATACATCAATCACCAAGGAGGGACTCGCAGTCGGCAAGCCTTCCAGGAAGTCCGGCGCATTATGATGTGGGTGGAAGCCACGGCCTCCACCATATCCGCAGTTCACATCCCCGGCGTAGAAAACTGGGAAGCAGACTTCCTCAGTCGCCAGGGCATGGACGCAGGGGAATGGTCCCTTCACCCGGACGTGTTTCAGGAAATCTGTCGCCGATGGGGAAGGCCGGACGTCGACCTAATGGCGTCCCGGCACAACAACAAGGTCCCAACCTTCATGGCACGGTCTCGCGATCAAAGAGCTCTAGCAGCAGACGCCCTAGTGCAAGATTGGTCGCAGTTCCGGCTCCCTTATGTGTTTCCACCTCTGGCACTCTTGTCTAGAGTGCTACGCAAGATCAGATCCGACTGCAGCCGCGTCATACTCGTCGCTCCAGACTGGCCGAGGAGGGCGTGGTATCCGGATCTGTGGCATCTCACGGTCGGCCAACCGTGGGCACTACCAGACCGACCAGACTTACTGTCCCAAGGGCCGTTTTTCCATCGGAATTCTGCGGCCCTCAACCTGACTGCGTGGCCATTGAGTCCTGGATCCTAGCATCTTCAGGCTTATCCCAAGGGGTCGTTGCCACCATGAGACAGGCTAGGAAGCCCACGTCTGCTAAGATCTACCACAGAACGTGGAGGATATTCTTATCCTGGTGCTCTGCTCAGAGAGTGTCTCCCTGGCCATTTGCATTACCTACCCTTCTTTCTTTCCTCCAATCTGGGTTAGAAAAAGGTTTGTCGCTCGGCTCCCTTAAAGGGCAAGTCTCGGCGCTATCCGTCTTTTTTCAGAAGCGTCTAGCACGACTTTCTAAGGTGCGCACGTTCCTACAGGGGGTTTGCCATATAGTTCCCCCGTACAAGCGGCCGTTAGATCCATGGGATCTGAACAGGGTACTAGTTGCCCTCCAGAAGCCGCCCTTCGAGCCTCTGAAGGAGGTTTCACTTTCTAGACTATCACAGAAAGTGGCTTTTCTGGTAGCGATCACATCTCTTCGGAGAGTGTCTGAGCTAGCAGCGCTGTCTTCCAAGGCTCCCTTCCTGGTCTTCCACCAGGACAAGGTAGTGCTGCGCCCCATTCAGGAGTTTCTCCCGAAGGTGGTATCCTCTTTTCATCTTAATCAGGATATCTCTTTGCCTTCGTTTTGTCCTCATGCAGTTCATCGGTATGAGAAGGATTTACATTTGTTAGATCTGGTGAGAGCACTCAGAATCTACATTTCCCGCACAGCGCCCCTGCGCCGTTCGGATGCACTCTTTGTCCTTGTCGCTGGTAAGCGCAAAGGGTCGCAGGCTTCTAAGGCCACCCTGGCTCGATGGATCAAAGAACCAATTCTTGAAGCCTACCGTTCTGCGGGGCTTCCGGTTCCATCAGGGCTGAAGGCCCATTCTACCAGAGCCGTGGGTGCGTCCTGGGCATTGCGACACCAGGCTACGGCTCAACAGGTGTGCCAGGCAGCTACCTGGTCGAGTCTGCACACTTTCACCAAACATTATCAGGTGCATACCTATGCTTCGGCGGACGCCAGCCTAGGTAGAAGAGTCCTGCAGGCGGCAGTTGCCTCCCCGTAGGGGAGGGCTGTCTTTGCAGCTCTAACATGAGGTATTTCTTTACCCACCCAGGGACAGCTTTTGGACGTCCCAATCGTCTGGGTCTCCCAATAGAGCGCCGAAGAAGAAGGGAATTTTGTTACTTACCGTAAATTCCTTTTCTTCTAGCTCTTATTGGGAGACCCAGCACCCGCCCTGTTGTCCTTCGGGATTTTTGGTTTGTTTGCGGGTACACATGTTGTTCATGTTGAACGGTTTTCAGTTCTCCGATGTTACTCGGAGTGAATTTGTTTAAACCAGTTATTGGCTTTCCTCCTTCTTGCTTTTGCACTAAAACTGGTGAGCCAGTGATCCCACTGGGGGTGTATAGCCAGAAGGGGAGGGGCCTTACACTTTTTAGTGTAATTGCTTTGTGTGGCCTCCGGAGGCAGTGCTATACACCCAATCGTCTGGGTCTCCCAATAAGAGCTAGAAGAAAAGGAATTTACGGTAAGTAACAAAATTCCCTTCTTTGTGCTCCATCACTGTCAGCTCAGGTCTAGACTTTATCTTCATTGTACCTGGCTTATTTAATAACAGGAGAGCAACAACAGGAGAACCTTCATTCGGGCTCATACATATTCTACAGTTTTTCATTTCAGTTGACACTCAGTAAGGATCTTTAACTATCTTACCCAGTTCTTCTTTTCCCATTCAGAGAGGGCCTCATCATCACTGCCTTCTGTACTAATATAGGTAAGAAGGGAGTGGTTTAAATTTTAATTATTTTGTGCTGTGTAAGCCGTAGCATTTCCAGTGCAGAAGCGACCAATCATCTGTAAAAACAAAGCTAAAAATATGTCATCATATCATTCTTATAACATTACCTCCAACCAGTTAATAGTCTTCAGCATTTATACTTTATATGGATATGGTCAAAAATACTGAACAAAACAATTATATTTTCATTTTTCTGCTTAATAGACATGTTTCATAGTGGCTATTACAAGGGAAGCGCTACTATACTACTAGAGTATATAATAGATAACCTCCTTTCCCCCCTTTTGTATATTTATTCACTCAAAATTTTTTGCTGGACAAATATACAATATACAAATAATTCAAAGGTTGTGGGTTTTCGATACAAACAATTGTCTCTAAACTTCATTTATCATCTGTGTCGAATAACAAAGTAGCTGGATTAAATATTATGAGTAGAGCTACCTTACACTTTGCTAGTCAGTTCATTTAATAAATATTTTGTCAATACTTGAAATAGTAATTACTATACTGAGTATAGTGCCTTGTATTTCTAAGGTGTATTACCAAATTAACATTAACATACTTCCTTTGCACGGGTAACCACCACTAGAACATATATATATATATATATATATATATATATATATATATATATATATATATATATATATATATATATATATATATATATATATTTATACATACATATCCCACTAGATGGTGTTTTTCCCTAAATTATAACAAAACAAATAAAATGAGATATCTTCCAGTGCCGGTGTAGAGGGAATTATGAATCCACAGAGAATGTCAGCACTCTTCAGCATCTCAAAACCCTCTTTTACTTTTAGAGTTTTGCTGACAGGATTTTGTTCCTGTTGCATGCTGCCAGCACATGAAATAGTTGGCTGCATTTTCTCTGACACTGAAGGAATGACATTCCCCAACTCACAACTCACCAATTGTTCCAATCCTGTTCTTTTAGATAATTTTCTACCTGTTTTGTGATGGCTTCCATTCTGCTTTCTGCTCAGGGGATATTATTTTATACACAAATATACAGTACCTTAATTTTGATGATGGTTCTCATCCAGCTTGCTTTCATCTATTTAAATCAAAGACATCATTACAACAAGCATAGATTCCGGCATTGGTCCTGTAACAGTGATTCCATTTTTTTATAATGAACTATTCCAGCATTTTTGTTTATTAATTAGTATAAGGCTTATTCTCATATCTATTATACTATCCTGTGCAGTGGCTAAGGGGCCATCTACAGGTTTGCCCCTAATTATTTGCTTTCTTTGGGGGCTGCCTATTTCCCAGTCCCAGTATGTTGTTTTTATGATTGCAACCTATATCTGTTCTAACAAATGCTCCCTTTCTCTGTACCTCCCGTTGCCCTTTTCCTCTTATCCTGCGACAGTCTCGTTTATAGTGCCCCCTTTTTCCACATCCAAAACACAATCCCTTTTCTTTATACTCAAAGTCTGGCATATTATCCATTCTACGCTCAGTCTGTAATCCTTCCACTGATCTTTTTACCGCATTATCAAATACTCTTGAGTGTATGTTTACCATTACAGGGGTTTGTTCCTGAGCTTTCTTTTTCATCATCTGATCTTCTATAGCTCTTATCATGTGCAATGATTGTTCAAGTGGTACATATGAATAATCTACACATGTTCTTACTACTTCTTTTCTAAGATCTCTCCTTAACCCTTCCTTAAACATACCCTTAAAGAGCGCTATTTCCCTAAAGTCCTTTAAGTCATAACCATGATCTATAAAAAGGGAAACACATCGAGCATGATATTCGTCTACATTTTCATCTTTTCTTTGAAACATTTCTGAACACAATCTATCAATCATATTTTCCTCTGATACCTTAAGTCTATCCTTATCGTCATGGTCATTTATAAGAGGATGATGGCGTTCAGAAGTCCGGAGCCACGCTGCAACTTGAGCATGGTATCCGTGCTTCTGAATCCATTGGTAATTCTCTCGGCCGAACTGCTGCCACCGGCAAAAATCTAAACAACCTGTCTTAGGCATCCCCGCCTTCTTCAGTATTTTAGCACTGTTCTTAACTGCTTTCTCTCCATTCTCCACTCTGACCAAGTCAATCATTTTGAATCTTTGATCCATACTGTTTGACTTAGTAGAATGTCTGGTAAGACTGGTTCCCATAGTGTGGTAGTTAAAAGGTAGCGGCCCTCCACCTCACACTATCTGCTGATCTGCCCAAAGGGTAGCGATCCCTTGGCTAGCAGTTCAAGCGGTTGACTTATGTCTGCTAGCTACTAATTCCTTTCCGCTAGCTACTAATTCCCTTCCTGAATCTAGTATTTATCTACTAGCAGTCAACGGTGAACCCCTATCTTTCAAGGTAATCAAACCAGTTTTTTCTTTCTTTTCCTAATATACCATTGTCTAAGCTAGTAAAGACACACAAACAAATACAACACAACTCCAATTGCAATAGCTATATATTCCTCATTCATCAGAATCATCTGATGCTGACACTTCTATTCCTGAATCCACCCATGGTACAGGGTGTGCGTCTATTCTGTTCTTATTCCCTGATCTTATGCTGGGGACACAAGATCCTGCTCGTTTTCGTGGTCTTGGTCTGCCACAGGCAGCACAATATTCACGCCAATCAGGATTTTGTTCTCCGCACACACAAGTCCATCCTCCTGGTCCCGTTACTAGGGCTGAATCCACCCAGAGTGTGTAATCCAGTGGATCCCCTCTCATTCCCAGTCCAACAACTCTCTATATATCTTCTATTGCAACTTTACCTTCATATCACACAATGTTACTAAGCAAAGACAATGTTCACCAATCCTAACAAATCATATGCAGCTCAAACCATACCTCTAAACATCAGAGATGTAAAACAACTGTTAACAATATATACTAGACTAGATCTTCTGTTTTTGCCCATCTGGAAATAAATGACATACTTCTAACTCAGTTAATACACGGCATTCCAATTCTATGAGCTCTGTTCAGCGAGTGCGGGTCATAAGGTCACAACGCTGCAGTCTCTGTTCTCCCCCCTCACTTTGCACTGTAAGTCTCTGACTATACAGGGGAAAGTGACAGAATATTATCACCTAAAACCAAAAAAAAACCACTTCAATTATAATATATCCGATTGAAAATGTAATAAGAAGAAGTAGCCAAGTATTATATGATTAGTTAGTGGGTTAGTATTGTGAAATAGATGAAGAAAGAAGACAGAGGAGGAAAGGAAAAACTTATAGCAGCATTACTTACAAAAAAAAGTACAACTTTGTTTTCAGCATATAGGACAAGACAAACAAACAATAAACATACAGGCTACCTGAGGATTTGCGAGTTTCCTGTTTATATCCCCCGGAGACTGACTCGTGCCCTCTACCCCCTCTTGAAGAGAAAATACTTTGAGATCGAAAAGATCAACTTACCTAGGTTTGATATTAGTATTTTCTGTTCAAGCGAGGAAGAACGCTGTGTTCAGTCCTAGACGGATGGAAAGGGGAAAGTCTGTCTGGGTCCCAGTCATGGGGCTCGCTGGGTGCCTCCAAATTGTTAAAGCCGGGCTCTTGTTTCCTCTCAGGTAGCTGGGACGGACCGGCCGGTTGTGAGAGTAAGCTTAAAACACCAAGACAGACAGGAGTCTATAGTGAATCAAATAACTCTGCTCCTTTATTGAATCTGAAGGTTTCTTATACCTTTCAAGCTGATTACGCAATATGAGACATGTGATATAGTTACATAACTTTAGATAGATACCAAATATAGTCATTTTGGGATATAAGCATGATATCATCACATAAGGAAAGGATTAATATTTCAAGGCCAAAGAGATATGTAATCAAAAGCGTTTCAAGAGATGTAATCAATCAAACCTTGTCAAATAAACTGCATATGTCAAGATGACCGTATAAACAATAAAAGAATAACAATTCTAGGGCCTTAATGATAATCATAGCAAATAGCAGATGTGGAATAGAACATCAATTACTCATTCCAAGATTGCATAACTGATTGCATAACTGATCAAATGCTCATACGTGCAAGAATATAATGAACTTCGGAAAAGATACAAAATGGCTTCTCTAACACCCTCTGGTGACTGTTTATAGCTTTTTACACTGAATATTACACCAAGATGAATACTATCACATGCTTATTCAGTGATTCAATCATTTCAAACAAAAAAACAAGGGATTGCGGTGACAAAGCGAGTACACAAAATACATTTAAAAAATCTGCAATATCTCTAATATCTAAACAATCTTACGTGTTACACCATTTTTGATGGTATATTTGGAACCTGGAGGCAAAAATACATATGATTTGGTATATTACCAACCAAATATAATTTTGTTGTTGACCAGTGTTATAACCAAACAGTAAGGTATGCTGATCTTATAATACCATACACTATTACAGTATCCTTGATGGGAGCCTCTGTCTGGCACATCTTCTCCCCAACACCTACTTTGTGTACTAATTAAGTAGTACAGTCAATAGAATTGCATAATACTAGAACTTCTAGTGACTACTTTAGAGAACTTAAGCCATGTACTTTCCAGGGGTGGGGTGGGGGTCACCATTTCATAACCTGAGCTAACTAAGGAGATGTATACCATGAATTTTTGGTTAGAAAGGAATGACTTGCTAAGAAAATACCAGCTAAAATATATTTAATGGGGGTCTTGTGATGGGATGCGTTAAAAAAAAAAAAAAAAAAAAAAGATAAACCTTAACGGGGTTATCCACTTTTTGGTGAATCCCTTTTCATTCTCATTTTTCCCCATGAAAATAAAAAATCTTTTAGCTCCAGTTCCAGCGGTGTCTGCTCTCTCTCTCTCCCGGCGCTCACGTGAAGTTGTAAAGTCACTTGAGCCGCGCGTCCAATCACTGCTGGATTCTCTCCTCCGGCCTTCAGATGTATGAGTAATCAACAGCAGTTTAGAGCTGTGCGGTGGTTTCTCACTTCCTGTTGATTACTCATGTGTTTCAAGGCAGGGAGAGAAAAGCCGGCAGTGATAGGGCGTTGGGGCTCACATGAGCCCCGAGAATGCGAGCATCGGCACCACTGGAACGCCATCGGCTTGGGTGGTGCATATAAACTTTATTTTAATAGGAACTGAGAAGGAGTTGTCATAGTGCTGAACAACCACTTAAGTATTACTTTAAAGTGTGGACTATTTGTACCATTGTATTTATTTCCTGCTATACATACTGAAGCTGAACACCAGAACATCTGATCCTTTCTCTGCAGGTTATCACAGGTTCTTTGCAATCTCTCATTTGGCTCTTGAAGTTTCCTTTACCATCTGTACATAAGAACACAGAGAAAATGATTAAACAGCTTTTCCTTTTGCTGAAAGATTATGCTAAAGCAGGAGTAGCCAGAGGGCAGAATTTTCACCTGGTGGTTAGTTGTTTTAAGGTAAGTGATGCAAACCTCCATATAGAACCTGCATTTAGTATATATTCGCAAACCATCTCAGTCCACGGAAAATCTGTACTATAATTTTGGAAGGTTAATGAAGATTTGCAACAACTTAAAGGGAACCTGTCATTGGGAAAATAATATCTTATCTGCAGGCAGGATATTGTAGAGCAGCTGATCAGATTATACAATTTGTCGGATGTTAAGATGAAAATGACCTTTTATTCATTGAAGTTCCTGGAATTGTATGTACAGGAGTCCAGTGGGCGGTCCTATACAGTGGTTGACAGTATTGCTTGTGTAAAACCATTCAGGAAGTTTCATAGAAAAGTCCTTTTTCTCTGACGCCTCATTGGGGGACACAGGACCATGGGTGTTATGCTGCCTATCCATAGGAGGACACTAAGTAGATGCAAAAGCATAGCTCCTCCTCTGCAGTATACACCCCCTGGCCGGGCCAGGCAGCCTCAGTTTTAGCTTAGTGTCTGTAGGAGGCACTTCCTTTCAAGGTTTGTTATTTTTGAGGGTGACGGTTTCTTTTTGGGACCGATCTCCCACTACCATCAATGGGCGGGAACGTGGAGTGTCGCCTCCACGTACCCCCTCCTGTGACGCTGGATCCTGGGCTGGACGACGGGTTCCACAGACACCGATTTTCCAAAGCCCAGGGTAGAGGCACAATTCCTCAGCCCCTCTTTGCAGGATCTGAGTTGAATATGGCACATGAATATGGCACCTGTGTGACCGGACACAGCAAGCTGACTCTGCTATTTTCACTGCCTGGACTGAAGCAGTGTTTACGGTGAGATCCCCCCTGACTGGTTTCCCAGACAAAGGGAGAAAAGACGGTGCAGGAAAGGCTCCCAGGACTGCTGAATTTACAGTATTTATTATGAGAAAGTCCCTTGCTGATTGCAAGGAGGAGAGCCCCAGGGATCCTGAACACAACTTGTCTCTAGCTTGCTGGCTGGAGGAGGGGGAAGTCCTCGCTATTTGCAGAAAGTCCTGCACAGATAATTTACCAGGGGGAAGGTCCAGAGCTCAGGAACTCAAGCTGTTTATATGCTGTTTATTTCCTCTAGCAGAAAAGCCGGCAGAGAGAACCACCAGTGACAAGCTGTGTGCTGATTGGAGGGAGAGGGAGGAAAACTGTCAGAAGCTCCCTTCCCGCCGTTTTTTACTACCCACAGCAGGGGGGGGCACACTGACTTCTTCTTCGCGCTCTTTCAGCGCTAAGCACCACCCCCCGCGGCAGCGATAAGCCTCCCCCCCTGGAAAAGCGTGCGAAGATCTCCACAGAGCTTACTCCTTCCTGAGGACAGGGCCATCGGCTGATTCTGGTGAGGTACTTGCTTCACTTGTAGCCCTGCTGAGCATTGCTCCCCCTCCTGGCATACTCCTATTAGGAACATGCAGAATTCTATGGGCACCAAGAGTGCTAAGGCCCACATAGTCTATTATTCAGCCTGCACTGCCTGCCACGCTGAGCTACCACGTAAACACACCTCTTCTCTCTGAGAGTCCTGTGCCCCTATAGCCCCCCAAGACCCCCTGCCACCACCGCTGCAACAGTCAACCCAGAGCCTAGGGCTCCCAGCCCACCGGAATGGGCACAGTTTCTGTCCCAATCCATGGAAAAACTGTCACAGAACCTGGTTCTGACTATGCAATGTCGTCCTCCACACCCTTCTGGGTCCCTGGACGGAATGCAGCCTGAGGATACCCCTATGGAGGATCCTTTTGAGGTAATCCGGGCACATGCTTCACCGGTTGCAGAGACCAGGAAAAGAGCACACGACCGGGTGTCTCCAGTGGGCTCTCCCTCGGGAGAACACAGGGCAGGCTCTCCCACACGCTCCACGGCTTATGAAGAGCTGGAGGAGGGAGAATGCTGTTTGTACCAAGAGGATTCCTTGGTTTCATCCTCCCCAGATGATCAAACTGCAATAGACTCCCTTATAGCAGCAATCAACCAAACTCTGCATGTGGAAGATCCCCCGTCCACTATCACTGACCATGCGGTCTCCTTTAAGAGGGCAAGGAAACCCCAAAAGGTTTTCGCTGATCACCCAGAGTTTCAGGATATCCTCACAAAGCAAAGGGTGAAGCCTGACAGGCGCTTCGGTAACCGAAAACTCATGGAGTCCCGGTACCCTTTTGCCTCACCTGCCCCTAAGAGCTGGGCAGATCCGCCCTCGGTCGACCCCCCCGGTCTCCCGCCTTGCCACAAAAACGCTCCTGTCCTTACCCGATGGTTCCTCCATCAAGGACCCGACAGACAGACAGGTGGAGCACCTCGCCCGCTCTGCTTTTGAGGCTGCGGGTTCCTCCCTCTCGCCCTCCTTTGCCTCTGTGTGGGTCGCAAAGGCGATCTCGGTCTGGGCAGAATCCCTTAATACTTCGCTTGAGGAATCCCAGTTCACTCAGACCTTCACAGAGGTAACAGCTCAAATTGCCGCTGCGGCGGAGTACCTCATTCAGGCCTCCATGGACGCTGCTACCTGCGCAGCGTTTACAGCCTCAAATACCATAGCCATCCGTAGAGCTCTCTGGCTCCGACAATGGCGAGCGGACTCTGCCTCCAAGACGTCTCTCACGGGCCTTCCCTTTTTTTCCAGACCGATTGTTTGGCGAACGTCTGGACAAGCTCATTTCTGACGCCACGGGGGGAAAGAGTACCTCCCTCCCCCAGCTGAAGTCCAGGACGTCCTTCACCAGACGTCCACAGTCCTCGTTCCGCTCCTTTCGGAACTCATTTGGTTGGTCGACATCCCGTGCTGTCCCCGCCACCAGCCGTGGACTACGCAGGGACCGACCTTCTCAGCTCTCCCCGAAACCCACTTCGTCATGGCAGCCTAGACCGAAACAGTCCAGGACTAGGGAGACTCGGCCACGACGTTTTCCCCCCTCATGACTCCTTCGGCGCCCCGGAAGACACACTCATTGTAGGAGGTCGACTGCGGCTCTTTCAACATATCTGGGCTGCCGCCTCAGACGACAAATGGGTGCGAGACCTTGTGTCTTCCGGTTACCACATAGAATTTCGGACCCGAGTCGGTTCTTTCTCTCAAACCCCCCAAAGACTCGAAAACGACGCGAAGCTTTTTTCTCAGCAATCCACTCGCTCCAAACAGCAGGAGTGATAATACCTGTCCCAGATGACGAGAAGTTTGGGGGGTTTTATTCCAACCTCTTTGTGGTCCCCAAAAAGGATGGGTCAGTTCAACCCATCCTGGACCTCAAACAGCTAAACAAACATGTGCACGTACGGAGATTCAGAATGGAGTCCCTAAGGTCCATTATTGCATCCATGGTCGAAGGGGAATTCCTCGCCTCCAGACATCAAGGACGCGTACCTGCACACATACCCATCACCCCAGATCACCAAAAGTTCCTCCGCTTTGTAATTCAGGACTCCCACTTTCAATTCGTAGCTCTACCCTTCGGCCTTGCCACCGCACCAAGGATCTTCACCAAAGTCATGGCGGCCGCCATGAGCGTCCTTCACGCCAGGGGAGTAATCGTTCTCCCTTACTTGGATGACCTCCTCATCAAGGCCCCCTCCTTCCGCGACTGCTCAACCAGCGTACAGATCACTGTGGACTCCCTATCCCGCTTAGGGTGGCTAGTGAATCTGGACAAATCATCCCCGATCCCATCACGATCCATCACCTTCCTGGGCATGTCCCTGGACACCCGTCGGGGCTTGATCTTTCTCCCTCAGTACAAGGCGATCGCTCTTCAACGAGCGGTACGCTGCCTTCTACGTCCTCCATCTCGCTCCATTCGATTCAGCATGAAAGTGCTCGGCAAGATGGTGGCGGCTATGGAAGCAGTACTCTTTGCTCAACTGCATCTCCGCCCACTGCAGCTAGCCCTTCTAGCGGCCTGGGACAAGAGCCCCTTTTCCCTGGACAGATATCTTCACCTGACGCCTTCAGTCAGGTACGCACTCCGCTGGTGGCTTCGGTCCTCATCCCTATTGAAGGGGAGATCTTTTCTCCCAGTGAACTGGCTGGTCCTGACCACGGACGCCAGCCTCCTAGGCTGGGGAGCAGTGTACCGGCACCACACTGCTCAAGGACGTTGGACGCCCCAGGAGTCTTCCCTACCCATAAACACCCTGGAACTCTGCGCGATCTTCCTCGTGCTCAGAGCGTTCTGCCCTCTGCTAGCGGGTCGTCAGATTCGAGTCCAATCGGACAATACGACAGCTGGAGCCTATATCAATCGGCAGGGGGGCACCCGCAGCAAAGCGGCTTATCTCGAGGCCCACAAGATCCTCAGCTGGGCCGAATCGATGGGATCAGTGATATCAGCGGTACACATACCGGGGGTAGAGAACTGGGCAGCAGACTTTGAGTCGCCAAGGCCTGGCCGCCGGAGAATGGTCTCTCCACACAGATGTGTTTCTACACATCTGCACTCGCTGGGGCACACCAGACGTGGACCTAATGGCCTCAAGGTTGAATTTCAAAGGTACCCGCGTTCATAGCCAGGTCACGCGACCCGCAGTCCATCGGCGCGGATGCTCTAGTCTGCTCCTGGCACCACTTCTGCCTGCCTTACATATTTCCACCTCTACCCCTGCTGCCGCAGGTAATCGGGAAGATCAAGGCAGAGAGAGTCCGGGTGATACTGATAGCACCGGACTGGCCCAGGCGCGCGCCTGGTACGCCAAATTAGTACAAATGCTCACAGACGCACGATGGCGCCTTCCAGACATCCCAGACTTGCTGACCCAAGGGCCCATTTCCCATCAGAACTCCAGAGCCCTGAAGCTGACGGCATGGCCATTGAGACCTGGGTATTAACAAGAGCGGGATTCTCCCCCGCGGTTTTTTCCACCATGATCAGCGCCCGAAAACCTGCTTCATCCCGCATTTACCACCGTACGTGGAAAATCTTCCTTTCATGGTGCAGGGAAACTAACGTCCAGCCTATGCCTCTGGCCATCCCCAGAATTCTCGACTTTCTACAGTCTGGCTTGCAAACGGGTTTGGCTCTCAGTTCCCTTAAAGGGCAGGTTTCAGCACTCTCAATCTTCTACCAATGCCGCCTGGCTCAAAAACCTCAAGTCAAGACCTTCCTCCAGGGCGTTTTCCATCTAGTTCTCCCGTACAAACGGCCGCTGGACCCATGGGACTTCAACCTCGTCCTGGAAGGTAACATTCCTGGTGGCAATTACGTCCATCAGACGAGTTTCGGAGCTAGCAGCACTCTCTTGCCGCGAGCCTTTTCTGATCTTTCACCAGGACAAGGTGGTTCTGCGCTCCCTTCCGGATTTCCTTCCAAAGGTTCTTACCCCGTTTCATTTGAACGAGGACATTGTTCTGCCTTCCTTTTGTCCACACCCAGTTCATAGGGTGGCAAGGTCTCTACATTCGTTAGACCTAGTCAGAGCTCTCAGATATTACATATCCAGGACAGCCCCCTTTAGGAAAACGGACTCTTTGGTCGTGATTCCTGAGGGGCCTAAGAAGGGACAGGCAGCTTCAAAGGCGACTCTGGCTCGCTGGATTCGCTCTGTGATCCAGGAAGTCTACCGCTTGCAACTCAAGCCCATTCTTGTGGGCTGCGGGCTCATTCCACGCGAGCAGTTGGCGCTTCGTGGGCCATTCGGCATCAGGCTTCAGTGGAACAGGTGTGTAAGGCTGCGACCTGGTCTAGCCTACATACGTTTTCAAAGCATTACAGAGTCCATACCCAGGTTTCAACTGAGGCAAATCTGGGTAGGAAAATTCTGAAAACGGCAGAGAGAGCACCTCTCTCAGTAGGCGCTCCAGGCTGTCTGGAACTGGTTCCTAGTCCTTGGGTTGTGTTGTCTTCTTTTATGTTTCCCACCCAAGGACTGCTTTAGGACGTCCCATGGTCCTGTGTCCCCCAATGAGGCGTCAGATAAAAACGGATTTTTGTGTACTCACCGTAAAATAGTTTTCTCTTAGCCATCATTGGGGGACACAGCACCCACCCTGTTGCCCTGTTGGGCCTTGGTTCTCTCAGTACCTTATTTGGTTATGACTCTTCTTTTCTCATGTTCCTCTGTTCTGAAGTTTTTACTGTTTTTTTTCTCCTACTGCTTGTGTACTAAAACTGAGGTTGCCCGGCCAGGGGGTGTATACTGCAGAGGAAGAGCTATGCTTTTGCATCTACTTAGTGTCCTCCTATGGATAGGCAGCATAACACCCATGGTCCTGTGTCCCCCAATGATGGCTAAGAGAAAACGATTTTACGGTGAGTACACAAAAATCTGTTTATTCCTCCATATAAGAACAGCAACATTTCAACCTGCATGGTCTTTTCCAAGCTAAGCTACGTACTGGGAGTGTTTCTTGTATGACACTGTATGCAGCGGTATCTGTCAATCAATGCGTAGAACTGCCCACTGGACTCGTAATATAAACACCAGGGATTTCAGTGCACTAAATACAAGTTATACTGAATCCTTTCCCTAAGACCTATATATCATTCTGCTCAGCTTCTTCTCTATAACATGCTTTTCACAGGTACAACATGACAGGTTCCCTTTTAAATATTGATATTGCCTTGTTAAATCAACTGAAATGACTATACTCTCAAACAGCAATTCTCAATGTGATTGTATAAGATGCTGATCCGATACTTGGTTAGACAACTACTGAGAGTGGCTAAGGCAGAGGGGAAGGAAGCAGAACTGCCGTCTATACATGCAACAATAAGGAAAAACTGTTATTACATTGTTTTCATGTATCTCCAAATATTTTGTCAATGTTTTAATATTCCGTGGCACGTGATCTTTCCATGCAGTGTGTTACCACTCTGGTACGACAAATGAAGGGATCCATTACTGAAAAGCAGCTACAGGTCTTACTTGGGTACGCAGAGGAGGATCTGTACGATTCATCACGTCAGGCCACAGCTTTTGGATTGTTGAAAGTAAGTGACTTTCTTACTATTTGCAATTCATTTTCAGGTCATTGTTCGTTTCACATATAATGTTACCGTATACTTTACTGGCTACATCTATGGGAGCCTTCCAGTTACAACCCTAGTATCTGGGCTCTTGGGAAGACTAAAGGCCCCATCACACACAAAGATAAATCTTTGGCAGATCTGTGGTTGCAGTGAAATCATGGACATATTGTTCCATTTGTACACAGCCACAAACCTGGCACTGATTGTCCACAATTTCACTGCAACCACAGATCTGCCGCAGATTTATCTCTGTGTGTGACAGGGCATTTAGGGTCTCTAAATGGCAGTCTGCCATTTGTATGCGTTTCGGTAAGACATGTCTACATTGCAGTACTGCACAAATGTCTATAATTTTTGTTTCCATAATTGTGCCAGCCTTAACTTATTAATATATTTGCAACATATGGGTTTTAAGATGTTCTCCCCTTTCCAGTTAGTTGAATTGTTGTTTAGAAAAGTTAAGGGACCATGATGCTATGTCATACCTTAAGGTTAAACCTCATATTATTTTAGAACTTAGACTTTATCATGTCAGATGTCAAAGGGATTGTGAACAGTTGACATCTTTCACAATGCAGTACTGGAGGAAATTGAGAACTGTGTGCTGCTCCCAGACATTTACCCTGCAAGTGAACGTTGAATATGGTGACCATTTAGATGAATGGCCTGTATGTATGAAAAGGATAGCTCGAGTCTATTAGACGAGGAGCTGCACGCACAGCGTGGGCATGATGTGCATATCCACGAATGACATTTACAGATTTACAGCGTGGGGATAATGTCCATATCCACTAATGACATTTACAGCGTGGAGATAATGTCCATATCCACTAATATGACATTTACAGTGTGGGCATGATGTCCATATCCCCTCATATGACATTTACAGCTTGGGCATGATGTCCAAAACCCCTAAAATATTTACAGCGTGGGCATGATGTCCAAAACCCCTAAAATATTTACAGCGTGGGCATGATGTCCAAAACCCCGAAAATATTTACAGCGTGGGCATGATGTCCATATCCCCTAATGACATTTACAGCTTGGGCATGATGTCCAAAACCCCTAAAATATTTACAGCGTGGGCATGATGTCCAAAACCCCGAAAATATTTACAGCGTGGGCATGATGTCCATATCCCCTAATGACATTTACAGCATAGAGAGGATGTCTATATCGCCTAATATGACATTTACTGCGTAAGCATGATGTCCATATTCGTGGGCATGATGTCCAAAACCCCTAAAATATTTACAGCTTGGGCATGATGTCCATATCCCCTATTATGATATGTACAACGTGGGCATGATTTCCATATCCTCTAATATGACATCTACAGCTTGTCCATATCCCCTAATATAAATTAAGAAATAACGTTTGGAACACCATTATAAGTCTGAACTGGGTGCAAAAACCTAAAAAAACATCACTATATGGAGAAAAAGTATGCACACCAGTGACTATGCAAGGGGAATATATGAAAAGCAGAAACTGCTGTCTGAGTACTGGCCTGAAAAATACAATAGGAATGAAAATATGACAATGGAATCTGCATTACTGCCTTGAACATATGAATAAAGAGAAATTTAGCTATTGAATTGATCAATGCAACAAAGCCCCAAAACTCAATTCAATAGCTAAATTTCTTCATCGTTCCTTATGGGAGACCCAGACCATGGGTGTATAGCTTCTGCCTCCGGAGGACACACAAAGTACTACACTAAAAAGTGTAGCTCCTCCCTCCTAGCATATACACCCCCTGGATGACCAAATCTAGCCAGTTCAATGCTTTGTGTTCAGGAGGCACACATCCACATTCATGCATTCTCATATGATTTTCATTTTAAAGAGTTTGAAGAAAAGCGGGTCCAAGCCTGGACTCCCGGCATGTCCCTTCTCACCCCACTGTGTCGGCGGTGTTGTTAAGGTTGATTTCAAGGCTGGAGCCTTACATGCCGTGCTCCTTCGCCATCCCTCGGGCTCTGGCTTGAAGTGGGAGCCAGCACGGTTCTCACAGCTTTGCAGGAGACCGGTCTCCATCCGCAGCCCTTTCAGGACCCTGCCGGACGGAGCACTCATCCTTCAGGGACCTGGCCCTGCGTCTCACAAGCTAAGTATTGAGACGTTATTGTCAGGGGGGTCCCTTGTACTTTAATGTTGGGGAGAGTGTGTTTTGTACTATTTGTGACATTTCCGGACGGTTCTCCGGTTTTCACCAGAGAACCGCGCCGAAGGTGCCTGAGCGCCGGCCGCGTTCTAAAATTTAGGCTCCGACTTCGGCTGCGGCCTAGTTTCGTTTTCACTGCCCCTTAATGTCAGTCATGCAGAGGGACAGTGCGGCGCCGCCCACCGGCCGTTCAGCTCAGGGGAGGACACTCCTCTCTGAGGAGATGTTTCCCTCCCCTGTATATCCCCTTGGCCCTCCGGTTCCCGCTCTTGGGCTATGTCCCGCCCCCCCTCCTCACTCCAGCGCCATTTTATCAGCGTTCTCACACTGATCGGCGCTGGATGCTGCATCTCTGAAATCTGTCTGGGGGTCCGAGCTGTGGAATCCGGAGGGCACATAAAACGGTCTGGTAAGCCACAACCTCTGGTTGTGGACCTTATTATACACTCTCTGGGGGTCATTCTGAAGGAGTGTATTCTTTACTGCAGAGCCTCCACCTCAGCAGCATGTCTCACACTAGGAGCAAGGCTGCAAGGCTGTACTCAATATGCACTGCATGTAAGCTCGTACTGCCTGAACCGAGCACATACCCTCATTGTGATGCCTGCTCTAACATGGTGGTGCCTCAGCCTGGAGTCTCCCCAGTGGTCCCTCCGGCTGCTCCGGCCCCGGTGGCTGAACCCCCGGCTTGGGTTGAAGTGTTTTCTAAATCTATCTCCCAGTCCTTCGCCGACTGCATGGGACAGCTGTCCCGGACTCTGCTGACCATGCATCAGCCCCCTTCTCAGGGTGCCTCTGCTGCTTCGGCTCGCTCTGCAGAGCTCACAGAGGATTCTTCATCTGCTCCCAGACCCCGTCCTCCTAAGAGGAGACGCAGGGACCCCTCTCCTTCCTCGTCGCGCGACTCCGATTCACGAGTCGACCCGCAGGACGAGGAGGATGTCTTTACTGGGGGCTCGGACGCTACCTCCATGTGCCCCATTGATCTGACCGAGGGTGACGCAGATGTGAGTGACTTGATTGCGTCCATTAATTCTGTACTGGACCTCAATCCGCCAGCATCAGAGGAGCAACCCTCTCTGGCAGAAAAGCACCAGTTTACCTTGCCTAAGAGAACAAGGAGTGCGTTCTTTACCCACTCCAGTTTTCAAGCCACCGTGTCCAAGCCCAGAGCCTGTCCTGACAAACGCTTTCCAAAGCGTGGTTCTGACGACCGTTATCCTTTTCCACCAGAGGTGGTCAAGGAGTGGGCTCACTCACCAAAGGTAGACCCTCCGGTGTCTAGACTCTCAGCCCGGACAGTTGTATCTGTGGCTGATGGCACCTCACTTAAGGATCCCACTGACCGCCAGGTTGACCTCCTGGCCAAGTCTGTGTATGAGGCGGCAGGGGCCTCGTTCTCCCCATCCTTTGCAGCAGTGTGGGCTCTCAAAGCCATCTCTGCTTCCCTAGAGGAGATGCATTCCCTCACTAGGGACTCTATGCCTGAATTGGTTGCCTTAACTTCCCAGGCTTCAGCCTTTTCAGCCTACGCCATGTCTGCCATGCTGGAGGCCTCTCACCGCACTGCGGTGGCCTCCGCTAATTCCCTCGCTATCCGCAGGATCTTGTGGCTTCGACAGTGGAGGGCAGATGCTTCCTCAAAGAAGTACCTTGCTGGGCTCCCATTTGCTGGGTCCAGGCTGTTCGGTGAACAACTGGATGAAATAATTAAGGAGGCTACTGGCGAGAAGAGTACTTCCTTGCCGCAGACTAAAACCAGGAAACCTGTCCAGGGCAGGAACCAGTCGAGGTTTCGTTCCTTTCGTTCCTCCAACTGGTCATCCGCTAAGCCCTCGGCCTCGTCCACTAACTCAGCCAAGGACCAGAAGCCCTCCTGGCGCAAGAAGCCGCGTCATCAAAAGTCCGCAGGAGCTGCTGCCACCAAGGCAGCCTCCTCTTGACTATCAGGCAGAGCCAGCAACGTCCTTGGTCGGTGGCAGGCTCTCCCACTTTGGCGACGTGTGGTTTCAACACGTCTCCGATCAGTGGGTGCGGGATATCATCTCCCACGGCTACAGGATAGAATTCTCTTCCAGCCCGCCAAACAGATTTTTTCTGTCAACTCCCCCCTGCTCCAAGGCCGCCGCCTTCTCTCAGGCCGTGGCATCCTTGCAGGCCAGCGGAGTGATTGTACCGGTTCCCGCCAGGGAACGGTTCAGAGGTTTTTACTCAAATCTCTTCCTGGTCCCCAAAAAGGACGGTTCCTTCCGGCCCACCCTGGATCTCAAGCTTCTCAACAAGCATGTTCAGGTGCGGCACTTTCGCATGGAGTCTCTGCGGTCAGTCATTGCCTCAATGACCCAAGGAGATTTCCTGGCATCCATCGACATCAGAGATGCCTATCTGCATGTGCCAATTGCAGTTTCACACCAGCGTTGGCTACGTTTTGCAGTCGGAGAGGAACATTTCCAATTGGTGTCTCTCTCCTTCGGGTTAGCCACGGCCCCTCGAGTATTTACCAAGGTCATGGCAGCAGTGGTTGCGGTTCTGCACCTCCAGGGGTTGGCAGTGACTCCTTACCTGGGGACGACCTTCTTGTCAAGGCTTCATCCAGCGCAGACTGTCAGCGGAGTGTCTCGCTCACTCTCGCCACTCTTGTCCAATTCGGGTGGCTTGTCAATCTGCCCAAGTCCACTTTGACCCCGACCCAAGAACTCACGTACCTGGGGATGCAATTCGAGACTCTGCCGGCACTTGTCAAGCTGCCCTTAGTCAAACAGCAGTCCCTCCATCTGGCGGTGCGCTCTCTGTTGAGGCCCCGCCGTCATTCCATCAGGCACCTCATGCAGGTGCTGGGTCAGATGGTGGCGTCAATGGAAGCGGTTCCCTTTGCCCAGTTCCATCTGCGTCCTCTGCAGCTGGACATTCTCCGCTGTTGGGACAAGCGGCCTTCTTCCTTGCACAGGTTGGTGGCTCTGTCGCCACAGACCAGGAGCTCTCTTCAGTGGTGGCTTCGGCCCCTCTCTCTGTCTCAGGGACACTCCTTTCTGGACCCGTCCTGGGTGATCCTCACCACGGATGCCAATCTAACCGGCTGGGGAGCAGTATTTCTCCACCACCGAGCACAGGGCACTTGGACTCCGTCCGAATCAGCCCTCTCGATCAATGTGCTGGAAATCAGAGCTGTGCTCTTAGCTCTCGTAGCCTTTCACCACCTGTTGGCGGGCAAGCACATTCGAGTCCAGTCAGACAACGCGACAGCAGTTGCCTACATCAATCACCAGCGCGGGACTCGCAGCCGCCTGGCAATGTTGGAGGTTCAAAGCATCCTTCAGTGGACGGAGGACTCAAAGTCCACCATATCCGCAGTCCACATCCCAGGCGTAGAAAACTGGGAGGCAGATTATCTCAGCCGTCAAACCGTGGACAACGGCGAGTGGGCTCTGCATCCGGCAGTGTTCCGGTCGATTTGCCGCAAGTGGGGAACTCCGGAAGTGGATCTAATGGCATCCCGGCACAACAACAAGGTCCCGGTTTACGTGGCTCGCTCCCACGATCCTCAGGCCTTTGCAGCGGACGCGCTGGTTCAGGATTCGTCCCAGTTCCGTCTGTCTTACGTGTTTCCCCCTCTAGTTCTCTTGCCCAGAGTCCTGCGCAAGATCAGAATGGAGGGTCGTCGGGTCATACTCATTGCCCCAGACTGGTCCAGGCGAGCTTGGTACCCAGACATGCTCCGTCTGTCCGTAGAGGTGCCGTGGCATCTCCCGGACCGTCCAGACCTTCTCTCACAAGGTCCGTTTTTCCGCCAGAATTCTGCGGCTCTCAGATTGACGGCGTGGCTCTTGAGTCCTGGATCCTGACGGCTTCCGGCATTCCTCCCGAAGTCATCTCCACTATGACTCAGGCTCGGAAGTCTTCCTCGGCAAAAATTTACCACAGGACTTGGAGAATTTTCCTGTCCTGGTGTCGTTCTTCCGGCCACGCCCCTTGGCCTTTTTCCCTGCCGACCCTTCTGTCCTACCTACAGTCTGGTCTGCGGTTAGGGCTATCCCTCAATTCCCTCAAGGGACAGGTCTCGGCCCTGTCAGTGTTGTTCCAGCGGCGTATCGCCCAGCTGGCTCAGGTGCGCACCTTCATGCAGGGCGCATCTCACATCATTCCGCCTTACCGGCGACCTCTGGATCCCTGGGACCTTAATCTGGTCCTCACGGCCTTGCAGAAAACCCCCTTTTGAGCCACTTAGGGAGGTTTCTTTGTCTCTTCTTTCACAGAAAGTGGTCTTTCTAGTGGCCATAACTTCCCTCAGGAGAGTCTCTGATTTGGCTATTTCTTTCAAGGAAGATAGTTTAGAAGTACAACGTGAGAAAATTATAACCAAAAACTTCTAAAATTGCCAATTTTAATTATTATCAAGTTTAAAAGGGAAAGAAGTCCCAACATCAATATTAACAATAAACATCAATTTCAACAATACAAATATCAATCAAAAAACGTACAGTTCAAAATTAGCTGCTGATACGGGGATAATGGACCCGCTCATTATCTAGGGAGTCCAGTGGAAACTGTCCTTATCTGTCTTACACTGAGGCTTAAGCTAAGTAGTCAATACTGTATATTTGAATAATTTGCTGTTTACCCCTTGTCCCAGCATTATCTATGCAATTTGAACACCCCTTTTGATTATTTAACCTGTTGGGTGTGAATCATCTGGCTTTATCTTATGTTTACTGGGACTGTATATACTCTGGGGTTAATTTGCTCTCAGTGGGACTCAGGACTACCAACATATGATTTTCTATTGAGCTAATTTTGAACTGACTATTTTTTCCACCCCTGAAGAACCTCATATGGATGAGGGGAAACGCGTCGGGCGGTTGTTTTTTGAACCATTAGTTCATCTCTGAATGGTTATTTCCTGGGTCATTGTACCCTATCACTGTCTCTAGTCTAATTATACTGGTGACAGTGTTTCCATTTTTTTGCATAATTGAGAGATTATTGTTGGTTCATTATATTGGAAATTATTCCTTTAGTACTATCACCTCATCTGCTAGGGTCATTTAGGGCCCGGAGGGATAGTCTTCGTTGAGCGGGGGCGCCAACTGCGCAGGCCTCTAGGGTGCCGACCTCCGCGGCAAGGAAGGGGCGAGTTTTAGGGTCTATTGAGGGTCAGGCCCCCCCTCCCCTGTACGTTTTTTGATTGATATTTGTATTGTTGAAATTGATGTTTATTGTTAATATTGATGTTGGGACTTCTTTCCCTTTTAAACTTGATAATAATTAAAATTGGCAATTTTAGAAGTTTTTGGTTATAATTTTCTCTGATTTGGCTGCGCTCTCCTCTGAGTCACCTTTTTTGGTTTTTCACCAAGATAAGGTGGTTCTTCGTCCGTCTCCGGACTTTCTTCCGAAGGTGGTATCTCCTTTCCACCTTAACCAGGATATTTCCCTGCCTTCCTTTTGTCCGGCTCCTGTTCATCGCTTTGAAAAAGCGTTGCATACTCTGGATCTTGTGCGGGCGCTCCGGATCTATGTGTCTCGCACCGCTGCTCTTAGGCGGTGCACCTCTCTCTTTGTGCTGACCACTGGTCAGCGTAAGGGCCTCTCGGCTTCTAAGCCGACCCTGGCTCGCTGGATTAGGTTGGCCATTTCCAATGCCTACCAGTGTTCTCAAGTGCCTTCCCCGCCGGGGATCAAGGCACACTCGACCAGAGCTGTCGGTGCCTCTTGGGCTTTCAGGCACCAGGCTACGGCTCAACAGGTCTGTCAGGCTGCCACTTGGTCCAGTCTGCATACCTTTTCGAAGCACTACCAAGTGCATGCTCATGCTTCGGCAGATGCGAGCTTGGGCAGGCGCATCCTTCAGGCGGCTGTCGCCCACTTGGGAAGTTAGGTTTCGCCTACTTCTCAGTTTTCTGTTTATTCCCACCCATGGACTGCTTTGGAACGTCCCATGGTCTGGGTCTCCAATAAGGAACGATGAAGAAAAAGAGAATTTTGTTTACCGTAAATTCTTTTTCTTATAGTTCCGACATGGGAGACCCAGCACCCTCCCTGTTGCCTGTTGGCAGTTTTCTTGTTCCGTGTGTTTTCACCGGCTGTTGTTGTATTCAGAGGTTCCGGTTGTTCCGGGTTTTGCTCTGTCTCTACTTGTGGGTGGATGTCCTCCTTCAGCTTTTGCACTAAACTGGCTAGATTTGGTCATCCAGGGGGTGTATATGCTAGGAGGGAGGAGCTACACTTTTTAGTGTAGTACTTTGTGTGTCCTCCGGAGGCAGAAGCTATACACCCATGGTCTGGGTCTCCCATGTCGGAACTATAAGAAAAAGAATTTACGGTAAGTAAACAAAATTCTCTTTTTCTCTTTATTCATATGTTCATGGCAGTAATGCAGATTCCATTGTCAGATTATAATTCATACATATAGCTATTGTATTTTTCAGGCCAGTATTCACACAGCAGTTTCTGCTATTACATGTATTCCTCTTGCATAGTCATTGGTGTACATATCCCCTAATAGGACATATACAGCTTGGGCATGTTGTCCGTATCCCCTAATATGACATTTACAGCTTGGGCATGTTGTCCGTATCCCCTATTATGACATTTACACAAGTGTTGTCTTTATAAGACAATCCCTTTTAATTATCAACCTGTTCTAATTCCTACCTCCTAGAAGTACAGGATTGTTATGGTTGGTTTGTTAGATTAATGCAGGGTTCCCCAACTCCAGTCCTCAAGGCCCACCAACAGTGCATGTTTTCAGGATTTCCTTAGCATTGCACTGCTGTTGGAACCAGCACCTGGGCAGGTAATTACATTAAGACCTGTGCAATACTAAGGAAATCCCAAAAACCTGCACTGTTGGTGGGCCTTGAGGACTGGAGTTGGGGACCTCTGGATTAGTGCACACATTTTTTTCCCAAACACTTGCTTACAAATGTTGAACAATTTGTGATTTAAAGCATGTGTTTGACTTGCACTATATTTCTGGGTGTTAGACAGTTCTTGCACCTTGCAAGCAAAAAGGGGGCTTACCTTAACATGCAACAACACGCACGGAAATGTTGGGACTTAGTAAGGCAACTAATAGGTGGTCTAAAATGAGTCTAAACAGTCCAATGACATACAGCATGAATCACATTGATAAATGTGGTACATTAAGTGTCTAGTCTAAGTTTGGAATTAATCGATCTGCCCTATTGTTTTTGTTTGCTTATAGGCGATAGTCTATAGAAAACTTCTTGTTCCTGAGATGGATGAGGTGATGAAGAAAGTAGCAAAATTAGCAGTCACTGCCCAGAGCGACCCAGTCAGAGTCCAGTGTCGTCAGGTGAGTGCCACGTTGAAGCCCAAGGCCAAGATATGGTTCTGCTGCAGATGTGCTTCTACATCCATCCTTTTACTTCTCCTTCCAGATATACCTCAGCTATTTGCTGGACTATCCACTTGGAGAAAAGCTGAAAGTCAACTTGGAGTTTATAATTGCACAATTAAAGTAAGTGAAAGTTTTCTTTGTCCTCTTCAAAGCTGGACGAATGTGATTTGGTCTTCTATCATAGAATGGGATCTAAAATGATGACCTCTTCCCTAGAGATGAGTAAATCAATTTCAAGGATCCCGGTCTAGTGGCCATATCTGTATTCTGTGACCATGGGACGGGAACCCTGAAAACTGCTTTCCAACTGCTGCCATTCCTGGGCTTCTTTGATTTTTAGGCTCGGCGCCATGTCATGTGCATGCCATGTTGTCACAATGATGTTGCACTGAGCCTACAAATTAAGAGACTCCTGCGGATTCTGAAGTTAGGAGGCAGCTCGCAGGGCCCCTGTACTGGGACCACCGTATACTACCGTGCTGCTTGACCAGGGTCCTGCGGAGTTATTCACTCATCTCTATTCTGCCCATATTTATTCTAAAAATCATGTGACATTTATTAATCCTTCCAATAAATGGTATCTATAAACATGTAATACGTGTCTGCAGTGATATAGGGGGTAACTAAATGTGTCATGTGTAATGCCTAATCCTGTTTTCTTCATCGTTCCTTATGGGAGACCCAGACCATGGGTGTATAGCTTCTGCCTCCGGAGGACACACAAAGTACTACACTAAAAAGTGTAGCTCCTCCCTCCGAGCATATACACCCCCTGGATGACCAAATCTAGCCAGTTCAATGCTTTGTGTTCAGGAGGATCACACATGCATTTTCATCTGATTTTTGATTTTAAAGAGTTGGAAGAAAAGCGGGTCCAAGCTGGACCCCCGGCATGTCCCTTCTCACCCCACTGTGTCGGCGGTGCTGTTAAGGTTGATTTCAAGGCTGGAGCCTTTACATGCCGCGCTCCTTCACCATCCCTCGGGCTCTGGCTTGAAGTGGGAGCCAGCACGGTTCTCACTGCTTTGCAGGAGACCGGTCTCCATCCGCAGCCCTCTCAGGACCCTGCCGGACGGAGCACTCATCCCTCAGGGACCTGGCCCTGCGTCTCTCAAGCTAAGTATTGAGACGTTATTGTCAGGGGGTCCCTTGCATTTTTTATTGTTGGGGAGAGTATGTTAGTTATTTTGGTGACATTTCCGGCCGGTTCTCTGGGTTTCCCCTGAGAACCGCGCCGAGGGTGCCTGCTCGCCGGCCGCACTGTAAAATTTAGTCCCCGGCTTCAGCTGCGGCCTACTTTCGGTTTCACTGCCCCTGCATGTCAGTCAGGCAGAGGGACCGTGCGGCGCCGCCCACCGGCCGTTCAGCTCAGGGGAGGACACTCCTCTCTGAGGAGATGTTTCCCTCCCCTGTATATCCCCTTGGCCCTCCGGTTCCCACTCTTGGACTAGGCCCCGCCCCCCCTCCTCACTCCGGCGCCATTTTATCAGCGTTCTCACACTGATCGGCGCTGGCTGCTGCATCTCTGCAACCTGTCTGGGGGTCTGAGTTGTGGGATCCGGAGGGCACACAAATCGGTCTGGTAAGCCACAACCTCTGGTTGTGGACTTTATTATACACTCTCTGGGGGTCATTCTGAAGGAGTGTGTTCTTACTGCAGAGCCCCCACCTCAGCAGCATGTCTCACACTAGGAGCAAGGCTGTACTCAATATGCACTGCATGTAAGCTCGTACTGCCTGAACTGAGCACATATCCTCATTGTGATGCCTGCTCTAACATGGTGGTGCCTCAGCCTGGAGTCTCCCCAGTGGTCCCTCAGGCTGCTCCGGCCCCGGTGGCTGAACCCCCGGCTTGGGTAGAATTGTTTACTAAGTCTATCTCCCAGTCCTTTGCTGACTCCATGGGAGAGCTGTCCCGGACTCTGCTGAGCATGCATCAGCCCCCTTCACAGGGTGCCTCTGCTGCTTCGGCTCGCTCTCCAGAGCTCACAGAGGATTCTTCATCTGCTCCCAGACCCCGTCCTCCTAAAAGGAAACGCAGGGACCCCTCTCCTTCCTCGTCCCGCGGCTCCGATTCACGAGCCGATTCGCAGGACGAGGAGGATGTCTTTACTGGGGGCTCGGACGCTACCTCTATGTGCCCCATTGATCTGACTGAGGGGGATGCAGATGTTAGTGATTTGATTGCGTCCATTAATACTGTTCTGGACCTCAATCCGCCAGTATCAGAGGAGCAACCCTCTCTGGCAGAAAAGCACCAGTTTACTTTGCCTAAGAGACCAAGGAGTGTGTTCTTTAACCACTCCAGTTTTCAGACCACTGTGTGCAAGCCCAGAGCCTGTCCTGACAAACGCTTTCCTAAGCGTGGTTCTGATGACCGTTTTCCCTTTCCACCTGAGGTGGTCAAGGAGTGGGCTCTCTCACCAAAGGTGGACCCTCCGGTGTCTAGACTCTCAGCCCGGACAGTTGTATCTGTGGCTGATGGCACCTCACTCAAGGATCCCACTGACCGCCAGGTTGACCTCCTGGCCAAGTCTGTGTATGAGGCGACAGGGGCCTCGTTCTCCCCATCTTTTGCAGCAGTGTGGGCTCTCCAAGCCATCTCTGCTTCTCTGGAGGAGATGCATACCCTCACTAGGGACTCTATGCCTGAATTGGTTGCTTTAACTTCCCAGGCTTCAGCCTTTTCAGCCTACGCCATGTCTGCCATGCTGGAGGCCTCTCACCGCACTGCGGTGGCCTCTGCCAATTCCCTCGCTATCCGCAGGATCTTGTGGCTTCGTGAGTGGAAGGCGGATGCTTCCTCAAAGAAGTACCTTGCTGGGCTCCCATTTGCTGGGTCCAGGCTGTTCGGTGAACAGCTGGATGAAATTATTAAGGAGGCTACTGGCGGGAAGAGTACTTCCTTGCCACAGACTAAAGCCAGGAAACCTGTCCAGGGCAGGAACCAGTCGAGGTTTTGTTCCTTTCGTTCCTCTAACTGGTCATCCTGTAAGCCCTCGGCCTCGTCCACTAACTCGGCCAAGGACCAGAAGCCCACCTGGCGCAAGAAGCCGCGTCCACAAGGGTCCGCAGGAGCTGCTGCCACCAAGGCAGCCTCCTCTTGACTATCTAGCCGAGCCAGCAACGTCCTTGGTCGGTGGCAGGCTCTCCCACTTTGGCGACGTGTGGTTTCAACACGTCTCCGACCAGTGGGTGCGGGATATCATCTCCCACGGCTACAGGATAGAGTTCTCTTCCAGCCCGCCAAACAGATTTTTTCTGTCAACTCCCCCCTGCTCCAAGGCCGCCGCCTTCTCTCAGGCCGTGGCATCCTTGCAGGCCAACGGAGTAATTGTGCCGGTTCCCACCAGGGAACGGTTCAGAGGTTTCTATTCAAATCTCTTCCTAGTCCCCAAAAAGGACGGTTCCTTCCGGCCCATCCTGGATCTCAAGCTTCTCAACAAGCATGTTCAGGTGCGGCATTTTCGCATGGAGTCTCTGCGATCAGTCATTGCCTCAATGACCCAAGGAGATTTCCTGGCATCCATCGACATCAGAGATGCCTATCTGCATGTGCCAATTGCAGTTTCACACCAGCGTTGGCTACGTTTTGCAATCGGAGAGGAACATTTCCAATTCGTGGCTCTCCCCTTCGGGTTAGCCACGGCCCCTCGAGTATTCACCAAGGTCATGGCAGCAGTGGTTGCGGTCCTGCACCTCCAGGGGTTGGCAGTAATTCCTTACCTGGACGACCTTCTTGTCAAGGCTTCATCCAGCGCAGACTGTCAGCGGAGTGTCTCGCTCACTCTCGCCACTCTTGTTCAATTCGGGTGGCTTGTCAATCTGCTCAAGTCCACTCTGACCCCGACCCAAAAACTCACGTACCTAGGGATGCAATTCGAAACTCTGCCGGCACTTGTCAAGCTGCCCTTAGTCAAACAGCAGTCCCTCCATCTGGCGGTGCGCTCTCTGTTGAGGCCCCGCCGTCACTCCATCAGACACCTTATGCAGGTGCTGGGTCAGATGGTGGCGTCAATGGAAGCGGTTCCCTTTGCCCAGTTCCATCTGCGTCCTCTGCAGCTGGACATTCTCCGCTGTTGGGACAAGCAGATTTCTTCCTTGCACAGGTTGGTGGCTCTGTCGCCACAAGCCAGGAGCTCTCTTCAGTGGTGGCTTCGGCCTCTCTCTCGGTCTCAGGGACGCTCCTTTCTGACCCCGTCCTGGGTGATCCTCACCACGGATGCCAGTCTTTCCGGCTGGGGAGCAGTATTTCTCCACCACCGAGCACAGGGCATTTGGACTCCGTCCGAATCAGTCCTCTCGATCAATGTGCTGGAAATCAGAGCTGTGCTCCTAGCTCTCGTAGCCTTTCACCACCTGTTGGCGGGCAAGCACATTCGAGTCCAGTCAGACAACGCGACAGCAGTTGCCTACATCAATCACCAGCGCGGGACTCGCAGCCGCCTGGCAATGTTGGAGGTTCAACGCATCCTGCAGTGGACGGAGGACTCCAAGTCCACCATATCCGCAGTCCATATCCCAGGCGTGGAAAACTGGGAGGCAGATTATCTCAGCCGTCAAACCGTGGACAGCGGCGAGTGGGCTCTGCATCAGGCAGTGTTCCGGTCGATCTGCCGCAAGTGGGGCACTCCGGAAGTGGATCTATTGGCATCCCGGCACAACAACAAGGTCCCGGTTTACGTGGCTCGCTCCCACGATCCTCAGGCCTTCGCAGCGGACGCGCTGGTTCACGATTCGTCCCAGTTTCGTCTGGCTTACGTGTTTCCCCCTCTAGCTCTCTTGCCCAGAGTCCTGCGCAAGATCAGAATGGAGGGCCGTCGGGTCATACTCATCGCCCCAGACTGGCCCAGGCGAGCTTGGTACCCAGACCTGCTCCGTCTGTCCGTAGAGGTGCCGTGGCGTCTCCCGGACCGCCCAGACTTTCTCTCTCAAGGTCCGTTTTTCCGCCAGAATTCTGCGGCTCTCAGATTGACGGCGTGGCTCTTGAGTCCTGGATCCTGACGGCTTCCGGCATTCCTCCCGAAGTCATCTCCACTATGACTCAGGCTCGGAAGTCTTCCTCGGCAAAAATTTACCACAGGACTTGGAGAATTTTCCTGTCCTGGTGTCGTTCTTCCGGCCATGCTGCTTGGCCTTTTTCCTTGCCAACCATCCTGTCCTTTCTACAGTCCGGTCTGCAGCTAGGACTATCCCTCAATTCTCTTAAGGGACAGGTCTCGGCTCTGTCAGTGTTCTTTCAGCGGCGTATCGCCCGACTGGCTCAGGTGCGCACCTTCATGCAGGGCGCATCTCACATCATTCCACCTTACCGGCAGCCTTTGGATCCCTGGGACCTTAATCTGGTCCTCACGGCCTTACAGAAACCTCCCTTTGAGCCTCTTAGGGAAGTTTCTTTGTTTCGACTTTCACAGAAAGTCGTCTTTCTGGTGGCCATAACTTCTCTCAGGAGAGTCTCTGATTTGGCCGCGCTCTCTTCGGAGTCACCTTTTTTGGTTTTTCACCAAGACAAGGTAGTTCTCCGTCCGACTCCGGACTTTCTTTCTAAGGTGGTGTCTCCTTTCCACCTTAACCAGGACATTTCATTGCCTTCCTTTTGTCCGGCCCCTGTTCATCGCTTTGTGAAAGCGTTGCATACTTTAGATCTGGTGAGGGCGCTCCGGATCTATGTGTCACGCACCGCCGCTCTTAGGCGGTGCACCTCTCTTTTTGTGCTGACCACAGGTCAGCGCAAGGGTCTCTCTGCTTCTAAACCGACCCTAGCTCGTTGGATTAGGTCGGCCATATCCGATGCCTACCAGAGTACTCAGGTGCCTCCCCCGCCGGGGATCAAGGCACACTCGACCAGAGCTGTCGGTGCCTCTTGGGCTTTCAGGCACCAGGCTACGGCTCAGCAGGTCTGTCAGGCTGCCACTTGGTCTAGTCTGCATACCTTTTCAAAGCACTACCAAGTGCATGCTCATGCTTCGGCAGATGCGAGCTTGGGCAGACGCATCCTTCAGGCGGCTGTCGCCCATTTGTGAAGTTAGGTTTTGCCTACTTCTCAGTTTTCTGTTTATTTCCCACCCATGGACTGCTTTGAGACGTCCCATGGTCTGGGTCTCCAATAAGGAACGATGAAGAAAAAGAGAATTTTGTTTACTTACCGTAAATTCTTTTTCTTATAGTTCCGACATGGGAGACCCAGCACCCTCCCTGTTGCCTGTTGGCAGTTTTCTTGTTCCGTGTGTTTTCACCGGCTGTTGTTGTAGTCAGAGGTTCCGGTTGTTCCGGGTTTTGCTCTGTCTCTACTTGTGGGTGGATGTCCTCCTTCAGCTTTTGCACTAAACTGGCTAGATTTGGTCATCCAGGGGGTGTATATGCTCGGAGGGAGGAGCTACACTTTTTAGTGTAGTACTTTGTGTGTCCTCCGGAGGCAGAAGCTATACACCCATGTTCTGGGTCTCCCATGTCGGAACTATAAGAAAAAGAATTTACGGTAAGTAAACAAAATTCTCTTTTTCACAAATTTATTCTCAATTTGTAGTGTCTGATTGTATTACTGTTCACAGTGTTACCAGGAGACTAAAATACTAACTACATGGTGGCCCAAGGGTATCAGTTTGTGTGTTGTGAGCAGATGAAGCATTTCAGTAAAATGCTCCAAACTTAATTATTAACCATTTCACCATACGTGGACTTAGTTTACGACTTAGCCAGGGTGAGGTGACACCACTGAGTCACATCTCTACTCCACACAGGCATTGGACTAGAAATGTCAGGAATCGAGTCAAATATGGAACATGCGACCATACATATGTCTATAAGCTAGCCTTGATTTAACTCCCATTTCTAAACCAATAGGTGTCTGTTGGATGGTGGTGGGGAAGGTAGGTTGTATTGGTGCCCATATCCCTGAAACTGCTATCTCTCCCTACTCTCACACATGAACGTTCGGTTCCGCCAAGTGTTCACCGCGGAAAAAACGCATCCAAAACGCAATGCATTTTTACCGCGTTTTGCCCAATGCATTTTTTAAGTGAAATCTATTGACTGGAAGGGCTCAAAAACGAGGTAAAAATGCAAACGTAATCGACAGGCTGCATCTTGAAAAATGCAGCCAAGATGTAGACAAAAAAAAATGCCCAATGTGGACAGCAAAATCAAAATGTCAGTCTTTGCTTTGGGAAGGAAGTGCATGCATTTAGGTGCATCTTTGTGACCTCAAAAACGCAGCAAAAAAATGCCCTGTGTGAACTTAGCCTAAAACTTTAAAATGACTCCTCCATTTCTTCCTGAACATCATCCAAAGGGGAGTTGGAAGGTCCCCGTGCACAGTACATGATTGATGTATCCTACCAAAATCAGCACCTTCAGTCCACTTTAATCAAATGTGTATGTGGATATTAATCCTTGATGAATAACACAATGGATAATCTTAGGGTATCATATACAGTTTTTGCCTCCTGAAATGCACTATAATGCCTACTGTTACAGAAGGTGGCTAAACAGAATATTAAAGAGTCCGTTCAGGTTTTCTGCTCTCCCATCTGAGAGCATCATGTTGTAAGGGCAGAGACTTTGATTCCAGCAATGTGTCACTTACTTGGTACAGTTTTGAAAAAAATAATCCCTGCTTTATGTGCTGTAGTTCTACCAGTTATCCAGATGCATTGCTTTCTTTAACCACGCCCACATCACTGGCGGTTTCCTGTGTACACTGTGCATAGGCAGAAATCTGCCACAGTGGTGGGGGAGGGTTATACATAGCTCATGAATATGGAGGACTACATGACAGCAGGTTTAGTAGTTCTCTAGTGATAATCTCCTGCGGATAGAACTGTGATGTTCTCAAAACTGCAGCAAGTGACACGTCGCTGGAATCAGGGTCTCTGTCCCTACATTATGCTTCTCTCAAATTAGTTGGTAAAAACATCTTGTGACAGACTCCCTTGAAGTGGGTGATCATAAATATGGATTGCTAATTGACATTGGATGGGTTTGCAGAGACTGACCTACGTATAGGGATATAGTAGGAAATGGTATTCATAAACTGTAGCTACTGTCAGAAAAAGGATATTCCGCTCACTCTGTGCCTTATTACTTTTTTACTGCCCCTTGTATATGTATCATTTAGACACATTGAATGGTCAAATTCCAGGAAAATGATCATGTGCTAAAGCCATTTCCTCTTTATTATGCTGCGTATATTTATGGTTTATTATAAAGTGTGAAAGTGGCACAGTTAAATTGTTTAAGGGCGCTGCTAATGGGCACAAATCGAGTTGCATTACCTGGAATCTGATCCAAATGTGCAGTCTGCTTCTGTTCTGTGTACACTGCAGCTCTCCTTTCTCTAGTTTATGGGGGGGATGAGTGTATGTTTGCTTTGACATTGCAAACACACAAAACACAGGTGTGAATATTGGAATTGGTGATAATGCCACTGCTAAGCTGAAATCTGTCGTCTCACAATCATCCATATATAGATAGTGCCATGACGCCTTACATTTACCATACAGCCGGATTTAGTCGTCGTTTTAACCCTTCTTTGTTTTTGTCCTTCTGAGCAGTTATGAGTATGAAACTGGCCGGGAATCCGCTTTGGAAATGATTGCTTATCTGTTCCAGACTTTTCCCGTGGTAAGTAAATTACAGTTCAGGCACTTTTGTAGCACAAGGGTGACTGATCTACTCTCCAAGTAGCAAAAAGGAGACAGTTGTATACTGCAGTGCTATTATATGTGGAATAATGAATATGGGAATATAGACACGTAAACGAGATACTTAGCACACAAAAATGGCCAGATTTTATGTGAGCCCAACAGCCAGTGGCAAGGCGACCTCTCTTTTGTTAGGTCCCTAGCAAACCAATGCCACTTTAGAAATGGAAGGGAAATCCAGGGCACTACTCCGCACCATACATGTCCTTGTAGGGAAGTCTTTTACATATAGGCATAAATCAGTGCTGTTCTGGGGTGCACATATATAAGAAGACAAGGTATCATCCAGTATGAGAATAAATGGCACTCACCAGGTCTTTGCTGTGCAGGGTACGGTTTATTTCAATTGTGGAGGTTACATATGTGAAGAGGGCTGGTGGGGAGGGAACACACGCCGGACACGTCAGACGATGGCTGTTTCGTCTTCAGCTGAAGCACTGTGTAAGTGCGAAACGGCCGTCGTCTGACGTGTCCGGCGTGTGTTCCCTCCCCACCAGCCCTCTTCACATATGTAACCTCCACGATTGAAATAAACCGTACCCTGCACAGCAAAGACCTGGTGAGTGCCATTTCTTCTCATACTGGATGAAACCAATGCCACTCTTTGGTCTACTCTCCTTATGATGATACACCCCTTTGTATGTTAACGCCCTCTTGTCAGTTTAGTCATTCATCTTAATATTCAGGAAAGGTGAGAGGAACAGCACAATGCAGAGTTTTTAAAAACGATCGATAAATTATTTTATGGTATTTACAAAAACAGCCATATCTAAATAGGTGACATACTGTACGTTCAGGTGACATTGTACACTCGCTGAATAAAATTCTCTCCCAAAAAGAATCCCGGGTATTCATACATTTCTTTAAATTCTATTTATAATGTATGATCCAGGCAATGGCTTTATCATCTCTTAAAAAAAAAAAAAAATATGAATCTGTGCTTTCTCTCACTAGGCGATACTTGATGTATACTGTGGGCTTATGTTCGTGCCCCTTGCTTTGATTATGGTGAATGATGATTCCACAAAGTGTAAGAAAATGGCCGCCTTGGCAGCAAAAGCCCTGCTTGGAAAAGTCAGCCGACAGCAGAAAGACTTGATGTTCTCGCTGGCCACACAATGGCTGAATAATAATAAGGTAATAAAAAAGCTGAACAACATTTGTTAGTTTTTAATAAAAACACACAATTCATTTATCCAAAATGATCATCTATTCTCTTAGTTGAGATTCCTTATTGCCTTGAGCCCCGCCAATTACGAAAACAGGGGTTCCTTGTCCCTTATCTCTGAGTTCATTGGTTGATCTAAATCCATTTTAGGCTATATTAATGAAATGCTGAACGCCTGTTTTCTTTCAGTAAAAAGTTACAAATTATGACGCATGCCATTTCTGCAACCAAAAAAAGCAATTTCTTTATCGTTCCTATGGGAGACCCAGACATTGGGTGTATAGCTTCTGCCTCCGGAGGACACACAAAGTACTACACTAAAAAGTGTAGCTCCTCCCTCTGAGCATATACACCCCCTGGTTAACCAGATCTAGCCAGTTCATTGCTTTGTGTTCAGGAGGCACACATCCACACATGCATTCTCATCTGATTTTTAATTTTTGGAAAGTTTTTGAAGAAAAGCGGGTCCAAGCCTGGACTCCCGGCATGTCCCTTCTCACCCCACTGTGTCGGCGGTGCTGTTAAGGTTGATTTACAAGGCTGGAGCCTTAAATGCCGTGCTCCTTCACCATCCCTCGGGCTCTGGCTTGAAGTGGGAGCCAGCACGGTTCTCCATGCTTGGCAGGAGTCCGGTCTCCATCCGCAGCCCTTCAGGATCCTGCTGGACGGAGCACTCATCCCCAGGGACTTGGAACCCTGCGTCTCAGCAAGCTAAGTACCTGAGACGTTTATATTTGGGGGGGTCCCGGTACTTTATTATGGTGGGAGAGTGTGCTGTGTAACTTTTGTGACATTTCCGGCCGGTTCTCTGGCTGTCGCCTGAGAACCGCGCCGATGGTGCCTGCGCGCCGGCCGCATCGCTTAAATTTAGGCCCCGGCTTCGCCGGAGGCCTACTTTCGATTTCACTGCCCTCGCATGTCAATCATGCAGAGGGACAGTGCGGCTCCGCCCAGCAGCCGTTCGGTACAGGGGAGGGACACTCCTCTCTGAGTACATGTCCCCTCCCCTGTAAATCTCCTTGGCCCTCCAGATCCCGCTCTCAGAGAAGGTCCCGCCCCCTCTCTTCGCTCCGGCGCCATTTTCTCAGCGTTTTTTCTCTGGATCAGCGCTGGCTGCAGCATCCCTGCTAAGCTGCTTGGGGGTCCGGGCTGTGGGATCTGGAGGGCACACAAACGGTCTGGTAAGCCACAACCTCCGGTTGTGGACCTTCTTATATACTCTCTGGGGGTCATTCTGGCTCAGAGCCCCCACTTCAGCAGCATGTCTCATACGAGGAGCAAGGCTGCAAGGCTGTACTCAATATGCACTGCATGTAAGCTCGTACTGCCTGAACCGAGCACCTATCCACATTGTGATGCCTGCTCTAACCTCGCGGTGCCTCAGCCTGGAGTCTCACCCCCAGTGGTCCCTCCGGCTGCTTCGGCTCCGGTGGCTGAACCCCCGGCTTGGGTAGAATCCTTCTCTAGGTCAATCTCCCAGTCTTTTGCCGACTCCATGGGACAGCTGTCCCGGACTCTGCTGAGCATGCATCAGCCCCCTTCTCAGGGCGCCTCTGCTGCTAGGGCTCGCTCAGCAGAGCTCACAGAGGATTCTTCATCTGCTCCCAGACCCCGTCCTCCTAAAAGGAGACGCAGGGCTCCCTCTCCTTCCTCGTCCCGTGGCTCTGATTCACGAGCTGGCTCGCAGGACGAGGAGGATGCCTTTACTGGGGGCTCGGACGCTACCTCCATGTGCCCCATTGATCTGTCCGAATGTGACGCAGATGTTGGTGATTTGATTGCGGCCATTAATTCTGTACTGGACCTCAATCCGCCAGTATCAGAGCAACAACCCTCTCTGGCAGAAAAGCACCAGTTTACCTCACCTAAGAGGACAAAGAGTGTGTTCTTTAACCACTCCAGTTTTCAGGCCACTGTGACCAAGCCCAGGGCCTGCCCTGACAAACGCTTCCCTAAGCATGGTTCTGATGACCGTTTTCCCTTTCCACCTGAGGTGGTCAAGGAGTGGGCTCATTCACCAAAGGTAGACCCTCCGGTGTCTAGAATCTCAGCCCGGACCGTTGTATCAGTGGCTGATGGCACCTCTCTTAAGGATTCCACTGACCGCCAGGTTGACCTTCTGGCCAAATCTGTATATGAGGCGGCTGGGGCCTCGTTCGCCCCATCTTTTGCAGCAGTGTGGGCTCTCAAAGCCATCTCTGCTTCTCTAGAGGAGATGCATTCCCTCACCAGGGAATCTATGCCCGAAATGGTTGCCTTAACTTCCCAAACTTCAGCTTTTTCTTCCTATGCCATGTCTGCCATGCTGGAGGCTTCTCACCGCACTGCGGTGGCTTCGGCTAATTCCCTCGCTATCCGCAGGATCTTGTGGCTTCGAGAGTGGAAGGTAGATGCTTCTTCAAAGAAGTACCTTGCTGGGCTCCCTTTTGCTGGGTCCCGGCTGTTCGGTGAACAACTGGATGAAATTATTAAGGAAGCTACAGGCGGGAAGAGTACTTCCATGCCACAAACTAAAACCAGGAAACCTGCCCAGGGTAGGAACCAGTCGAGGTTTCGTTCCTTTCGTTCCTCCAACTGGTCATCCTCTAAGCCCTCGGCCTCGTCCACTAACTCAGCCAAGGACCAAAAACCCAACTGGCGCACAAAGGCGTGTCCACAAAAGACCGCAGGAACTGCTGCCACTAAGGAAGCCTCCTCTTGACTATCTGGCCGCGCCAGCAACGTCCTTAGTCGGTGGCAGGCTCTCCCACTTTGGCGACGTGTGGTTTCAACACGTCTCCGATCAGTGGGTGCGGGATATCATCTCCCACGGCTACAGGATAGAATTCTCTTCCAGCCCGCCAAAGAGATTTTTTCTGTCCACTCCCCCCTGCTCCAAGGCCGCCGCCTTCTCTCAGGCCGTGGCATCCTTGCAGGCCAACGGAGTAATTGTACCGGTTCCCGCCCGGGAACGGTTCAGAGGTTTCTACTCAAATCTCTTCCTAGTCCCCAAAAAGGACGGTTCCGTCCGGCCCATCCTGGATCTCAAGCTTCTCAACAACCATGTTCAGGTGCGGCATTTTCGCATGGAGTCTCTGCGATCAGTCATTGCCTCAATGACCCAAGGAGATTTCCTGGCATCCATCGACATCAGAGATGCCTATCTGCATGTGCCAATTGCAGTTTCAGCGCTCTCTTCGGAGTCACCTTTTTTGGTTTTTCATCAAGACAAGGTGGTTCTCCGTCCGACTCCGGACTTTCTCCCTAAGGTGGTTTCTCCTTTCCACCTTAACCAGGACATTTCCCTGCCTTCCTTTTGTCCGGCTCCTGTTCATCGCTTTGAAAAAGCGTTGCATACTCTGGATCTGGTGCGGGCGCTCCGGATCTATGTGTCTCGCACCGCTGTTCTTAGGCGGTGCACCTCTCTTTTTGTGCTAACCACAGGTCGGCGTAAGGGCCTCTCGGCTTCTAAGCCGACCTTAGCTCGCTGGATTTGGTCGACCATATCCGATGCCTACCAGTGCACTCAGGTACCTCCCCCGCCGGGGATCAAGGCGCATTCGACCAGAGCTGTCGGTGCCTCTTGGGCTTTCAGGCACTAGGCTATGGCTCAGCAGGTCTGTCAGGCTGCCACTTGGACTAGCCTGCATACCTTTTCAAAGCACTACCAAGTGCATGCTCATGCTTCGGCAGATGCGAGCTTGGGCAGACGCATCCTTCAGGCGGCTGTCGCCCATTTGTGAAGTTAGGCTCCGCCTACTTCTCAGTTTCTGTTTATTCCCACCCATGGACAGCTTTGAGACGTCCCAATGTCTGGGTCTCCCATAGGAACGATAAAGAAAAAGAGAATTTTGTTTACTTACCGTAAATTCTTTTTCTTATAGTTCCGTATTGGGAGACCCAGCACCCTCCCTGTTGCCTGTTGGCAGTTCTTGTTCCGCGTGTTATTACCGGCTGTTGTTGTAGACAGAGGCTCTGGTTGTTCCGGTTCTTACTCTGTTTTACTTGTGGGTGGCTGTTCTCCTTCAGCTTTTGCACTAAACTGGCTAGATCTGGTTAACCAGGGGGTGTATATGCTCAGAGGGAGGAGCTACACTTTTTAGTGTAGTACTTTGTGTGTCCTCCGGAGGCAGAAGCTATACACCCAATGTCTGGGTCTCCCAATACGGAACTATAAGAAAAAGAATTTACGGTAAGTAAACAAAATTCTCTTTTTTCCGTGTTTTCCATTGCGTTGCAACTTTTTGAAACAATGGCGAGACTTAATTTTTGGAGTCTTGAGTCTCCTTTGACCAGACAAATTTACCATGATTTATAGCAGAAATTGGCAAACGATGGAACAGTAATCCACACAACTGCATAGCTGTTAAATGGCCGTTTGAGAATGTCTTATTTTCATCGCTTCAGTTAAAGCGAACCTTTCATGTCAAAAAAACAAAACCTTGCAGAAATGGGTTTAATCTGCTTATTAATGGCATTCTGACTCAGTGTGGCCCCGCTCCTGGTAGGAGATGAACTTTATGCCTCCTGGCAGCCTTTGGATTTCAGTCATGGCCTGCGCATATTCAGTTATCACTAAGTACATGGTGCACAAAAGCTGTACTACTTCCCAGCACTGACTGACAGTCGGCTCTGTACTGATGCAACACTGAGGTGGCTGTCAGTCAGTGCTGGAGCGAGGTGACAGGTGCCGCTCACTATGCACAGATGGTAACTGAAACCGCGCCTCTATGACTGAAAGCCACACGGTGTAGGAATGCTAGTAACCTGCAGGTTAACCCCATTTCTGCAGGATAATAGTGTTTGTTTTTACATGACCAGTTCCCAAATTGTTAATTTATTTTTCTAAATGCAACATGCTGTAGTTTTAGAGCAGTTAAAATATTAACTATTTCCACATTATCAAGCTGCAGAAGGCCAATCTAACAGACTGAAGGACATTGTCCCCTTTACAATACAGCTCCTGTCCCTGCGAGTTGTGGATGGGGGTTTGGTTGTGTTCTTGTCATCCATGTAGACAACGCCGTGGCGGCAGCAATAACATCATTTTGAGTTGGAGCGCCACCTTTCCTGTTGTATCATTGTTTATAATCCATATTTCTTTCTACATTGCGTTGTTATATGAGCTCATATGTAAGCTGTAAGAAGTACAATGTATGTGTCTGATTCCTTCCTTCTTTTCCCCTTAGTCCTCTCACAAGAGACTGGGAGCCCTGACCTGTGGATTGTTTGTTGAAGTAGAAGGAGTTGAATTTGAGCAGAGACTTAAACCTGTCCTCTCAAAGATTGAAAGTGAGATGGACCCTATTCACTTTGAGGATGTAAGTATCTTAAAGTCTCCACATTAACCCCTTCACGACCATGGACGGATCTTTCCGTCATGGATCGTGTCCCAGTAAGCCCCGCCCCCTGCCGCGGGCAGGTGGCGTGGATCGGCACAGATATCAGCTGTTTTCAACAGCTGACATGTGTGCCTACATGTTCCGAGTGGAATCGCGTTCCACCCGGAACATTAACCCCTTAGATCTCGCTGCCAAAGTCTGACAGCGAGATCTATATGCGCGCGGCCATGTTTTCTACTTACCGCCGCCCCCATCGGAAGTCACGTGAGTGATCACGTAACGTTCGGTGGTTGCCATCGTAGCACAGGGTCATGTGAGGACGCCTGCTGCTACGAAGTTTCACTTTCCTTTTTCCTCGGCACGGAGCAGAGGAAAAAAGAAAGTGACTATTTCTGCTGTTTACAGCGGTATAGCTGTGATCAGCAGATAGCGATCAGCGATCGGATTGCTGATCGCTATAGCCCCCTAGGGGGACTAGTAAAATAAAATAAAAGTAAAAAAAAAGTTTTAAAAAATTAAAAAAAAAAACAAAAAACCTAAAAGTTCAAATCACCCCCCTTTCCCCCCATTGAAAATTAAAGGGTTAAAAAAAAAAATATACACATATTTGGTATCGCCGCGTTCAGAAATGCCCGATCTATCAAAATATAAAATCAATTAATCTGATTGGTAAACGGCGTAGTGGCAAAAAAATTCCAAACGCCAAAATTACGTTTTTTGGTCGGCGCAAGTTTTACGCAAAATGCAATAACAGGCGATCAAAATGTAGCATCTGCGCAAAAATGCTACCATTAGAAACATCAGCTCGAGACGCAAAAAATAAGCCGTCACTGAGCCATAGATCCCAAAAAATGAGAACTCTACGGGTTTCGGAAAATGGCGCAAAACGTACGCCACTTTTATTGGACAAGCTTGTGAATTTTTTTTAACCCCTTAGATACAAGTAAACCTATACATGTTTGGTGTCTACAAACTCGCACCGACCTCCCGCATCATACCCACACATCAGTTTTACCATATAGTGAACACCGTGAATAAAAGTTCCCAAAAACTATTGTGCCATCACACTTTTTTTGCAATTTTTCCACACTTGGAATTTTTTTGCTGCTTTCCAGTACACCATATGGTAAAACTTATGGTTTCATTTAAAAGTACAACTTGTCCCGCAAAAAACAAGCCCTCATATGGCAAGATTGACGGAAAAATAAAAAAGTTACGGCTCTCGGAAGAAGGGGAGCAAAAAACAAAAACGCAAAAACGGAAAGTGCCCCGGGGCTGAAGGGGTTAATAACAAACAACTGGTTATTACGTCATACTTCATTTCTTTGGCTGGTCTCCCCGAGATCAGTGATTGTTTTGTCTTGTTGGTCTACTAGACATTGCTTCCACCTGGCCAGAATCCTACTCCACACTGATGAGGGGCAATACCCCGAAACAGCTGTCTGTGGATGGATACCTGGCCTTGGTATTTCCCTTGTCATATCTTTAAACTTGTCAAAGAGTTGGATATTGACAAAAAGGGCCACGTAATATGGTGATCTCCTAAAAAGAGCCACTCCTTGGCTAGGTTCTTCCTGGAGGGATATCTGGCTAGTTTCCGTGTCGAGACTCCTAACACAGGCTCCACTGACTTTTTTTTTTTTATTTGTTTATTGCAGTTAGAGGAGGAGACAGAAGAGAAGGCAGCAGACCGATTACTGTTCAGTATACTGACCCTGCTTACAAAGCTGATCAAGGAGTGCAATGTAATGCAGCTGCCGAAGTACAAGGAGATCACCCACAAAATATGCGGTAAGGTGGCTACCAAGGGGCAACACCCTATGGAAAACAATTACCCAATTTGCAGGAAAAAAAATCACGTCTAAACCTTTAAGGACCAGGCAATTTTGTTTTTCACTTTCATTTTTTCAGCGCCTTCTTTCAAAAGACATAACTTCTTTTTTTTATTTTTCCATCGACATTGGTTAGCGTATATTTGTTGACATTGTAGTTTTAAATGGCACCATTCATTTTATTATATAATGTACTGAAACATGGGGAAAAAAATTCAAGTTTGATGAAGCAAACATGCTATTCAGACTTTTTTTTTTATTTGTTTTTAGAGCGGTCATTGTGCAATCAAAATGGCCCTGAAAAATGATTGTCCACATCAGCCCAATTACAGTGATGCCAAACGTATCTATTTTCCGATTGCAAAAAAATTCCATTTTTTACCAGACTAGCAACATTTTTATTTTTTTGTTGATGGGCTGAGTTGAGGGCTTGTGTTTTTCAAGGTCACATTTTTTTCCCTAGATTTTTAATAGGGAGAAAAAACTTAAATATATTTATATTTTTTATATTTTATAAAACTTTTTACTTTAATATATTTTCTTTGTCGCTCCATTGGGAGACCCAGACAATTGGGGTGTATAGCTTCTGCCTCCGGAGGCCACACAAAGTATTACACTTTAAAAAGCGTAACCCCTCCCCTCTGCCTATAAACCCTCCCGTGGATCACGGGCTCCTCAGTTTTATGCTTTGTGTGGAAGGAGGCACACATCCACTCATGCATTCTCATACTAGTTATGTCGGAAGAAAAGAGGGCCCCCACGGGGCCCCCGGCATGTTCCCTTCTCATCCCACTATGTCGGCGGTGTTGTTAAGGTTGAGGTACCCATTGCGGGTACAAAGGCCGGAGCCTCATGCCGTCTCCTTCACCATCCCTTAGCGGCTCTGGGAGAAGTGGGATCCTGAACGGTCATCCAGTTGCTGGGACCGTGCTCCCTCCGCAGCCCCTGTGGGAATCTGCCGGACCGGAGTATATTCAACCTCAGGGACCGGGCCCTGCAACTCTAAGGTACTCTGTGTCCCCATTGGGGAATGTGCAGGAGCGCACCTTCTTCCCGGACGCTGCGGCAGCTGCTGGATTGTGGAGACCGGCGGACTTCCGCGCCGACCGTGCCTGCTTGTCGGGCGCGGTCTCAAATTTAGTCCCCGGCTTCATCGCGGCCTAGTCGCAAAAATCCCGCCCCCGGGCCTGCCTGTCAGGGGTAAGGGCGGGACTGCCGACCTGACGTCTGATGTGAGGGCTGGAGCATCCTGCATGTTTCCTCCCCCCTCACTGATCACTGTGGGGACCCCAGATTCCCGCACTTTCCTGGCGCCGCCCACGGCTCCACTCCTCCCCTGAGATCTCCGGCAGCCATTTTTTGGGCATTCTGCCGGTGGAGGATTCTCAGGAACAGCTCTCACAGCTCCAGGGGACCTAAAGCTGGGAATCTGGAGGCACACACTCCGCTTGTTAGCGGTCGGTAAGCCACACCGGTCACCCGGTGCTGGTCCCCCCTAGGGTGCCGGAATAGATACGTATTTATATATATATTTCTGTTCGGTCGGGCTATATACCCTGTTTTCTTTGTCGCTCCATTGGGAGACCCAGACAATTGGGTGTATAGGCTATGCCTCCGGAGGCCGCACAAAGTATTACACTAGAAGTGTAAAGCCCCTCCCCTTCTGCCTATACACCCCCCGTGCTCCCACGGGCTCCTTAGTTTTTTGCTTTGTGCGAAGGAGGCAGACATGCACGCATAGCTCCACAGATTAGTCAGCAGCAGCTGCTGACTATGTCGGATGGAAGAAAAGAGGGCCCTTAACAGGGCCCCCAGCATGCTCCCTTCTCACCCCACTCTTGTCGGCGGTGTTGTTAAGGTTGAGGTATCCATTGCGGGTACGGAGGCTGGAGCCCACATGCTATTTTCCTTCCCCATCCCCCTTAGGGCTCTGGGTGAAGTGGGATCCTATCGGTCTCCAGGCACTGAGACCGTGCTCCATCCACAGCTCCTGAGGACTCTGCTGGATAGGAGCCGAGTATCGTTCAGGGACATGGCCCTGCTACTTTGAGGTACTCTGTGTCCCCGTGGGGACTGCGCACAGCGACACTCCAACATTGCTGGGTGTGCTAGTGCACCGGGGACAGCGGCGCTGACCGCGTTTGTGCCATTACACACTGCAGCATCGCTGAGTGTGTTAGTGTATGGGGACTACCGCGCTAACCGCCGCTGCCATTGCTAACACTGCGGCGCGGCTGGGACTGTTAGTGCGCCGGGGACTTCCGCACAGACCGCGCTTATACGGCGGCCGCGCTTATAACTCGAGTCCCCGGCTTTTGGGCCTAGTCTCTTTTTCTTCCCGCCCCCAGCCCTGCCAGTCAGGGGAAGGGCGGGACGCTGTACAGCACGGCAGCACTGAGGGCTGGAGCATGCTTTGCATACTCCACCCCCCTCACTGTGCACAGTGGAGCACCAGTTCCCGCACTTTCTGGGTCACGCCCACGGCTCCCTCCTCTCCTCAGGACGCCGGCAGCCATTCCTGTCAGCTCCTCGGACGCTGCAGAGGGGAGACAAGCTCTGGAGGACCCAGGCAGGGATTCTGGTGGCCACACAACCGCTTTAAGCGGGCGGTAAGCAGCACCTGAGGTGCTGGCCCCACTTGTGCAGAAGTGTAATTATAGTTTATATGTTTACAGGCTATACTTTACACTGTAGGGTGCACAGTTGATTTCTGGCTATATACCCTGTTGTGTTGCTCAAAGGAGACAACAGCATGGCGCCCACAAGAAGCAGGGGTGCCAAAACACAGGCTTACTATGCTGCCTGCGCCGCATGTACAACCTCGCTGCCGGCAGGTTCCACTGACCCTCATTGTGTGCACTGCTCGGCCCCTGTGGCACTTACTCAGCCGGAGCCTCTGCTAAGGGGGGCCCAGGGGGAACAACCAGCTAACACTGTCCAGGTGACAGGGACGGAGTTTGCAGTTTTTACTGACAGACTTTCTGAGACTATGGCTAAGATTCTAGAAGCTTTGCAGTCCAGACCGGTATCTCAGACCATGGGCACTGTGGAATCACTGCCCCCTAGTTCCCCTCAGTTGGAACAACAATGTTCCCCCGGGGTGTCTCATAGATCCCAGGGTGAGGTCTCTAACACGGACCGCAGCCCCAGACCGCCTAAGCGAGCTCGCTGGGAAATCCCCTCGACCTCATCACATTGTTCAGGGTCTCAGAGGGATGACTCTCTGTATGATGAAGCGGAGGTAGCTGATCAGGATTCTGATCCTGAGGCCGCTCTCAACCTTGATACTCCTGATGGTGACGCCATAGTGAATGATCTTATCGCGTCCATACATCAAATGTTGGATATTTCTCCCTCAGCTCCTCCAGCGGAGGAGTCAGCCTCTCAGCAGGAGAAATTCCGTTTCAGGTTCCCCAAGCGTACAACGAGTATGTTTCTGGATCACTCCGATTTCAGAGAGGCAGTCCAGAAACACCGAGTTTGTCCAGATAAGCGTTTTTCCAAGCGCCTTAAGGATACACGTTATCCCTTCCCCCCTGACGTGGTCAAGGGCTGGACTCAGTGTCCCAAGGTGGATCCTCCAATCTCCAGACTGGCGGCTAGATCCTTAGTTGCAGTTGAAGATGGGGCTTCGCTCAAGGATGCCACTGACAGACAGATGGAGCTCTGGTTGAAATCCATCTATGAAGCTATCGGCGCGTCGTTTGCTCCAGCATTCGCAGCCGTATGGGCACTCCAAGCTATCTCAGCGGGTCAAGCGCAAATTGACGCACTCACACGTACGTCTGCGCCGTAAGTGGCGTCCATAACTTCTCAAACGTCGGCATTTGCGTCCTACGCTATTAATGCTGTCCTGGACTCTGCGAGCCGTACGGCGGTTGCAGCCGACAATTCGGTGGCAATACGCAGGGCCTTGTGACTACGGGAATGGAAGGCAGATTCGGCTTCCAAAAAGTCCTTAACCGGTTTGCCATTTTCTGGCGACCGTTTGTTTGGTGAGAGACTGGATGAGATCATCAAACAATCCAAGGGAAAGGAAACATCCTTACCCCAGGCCAAACCAAAATTACCCCAACAGAGGAGGGGACAGTCGAGGTTTCGGTCCTTTCGGGGTGCGGGCAGGTCCCAATTCTCCTCGTACAAAAGGCCTCAGAAGGATCAGAGGAACTCCGATCCATGGCGGTCTAAGTCACGCCCTAAAAAGACCGCTGGAGGTGCTGCTACCAAGGCGGCTTCCTCATGACTCACGGCCTCTTCACACCGCATCCTCGGTCGGTGGCAGGCTCTCCCGCTTTTCCGACATTTGGCTGCCACAGGTAAAAGACCGTTGGGTGAGAGACATCCTGTCTCACGGTTACAGGATAGAGTTCAGCTCTCGTCCTCCGACTCGATTCTTCAGAACATCTCTGCCTCCCGAGCGAGCCGATGCTCTTCTGCAGGCGCTGGGCACTCTGAAGGCAGAAGGAGTGGTGGTCCCCGTTCCTCTTCAGCAACAGGGTCACGGTTTTTACTCCAACCTGTTTGTGGTTCCAAAGAAGGACGGGTCTTTCCGTCCAGTCCTGGACCTAAAACTGCTCAACAAACACGTAAAGACCAGGCGGTTCCGGATGGAATCCCTCCGCTCCGTCATCGCCTCAATGTCCCAAGGAGATTTCCTTGCATCGATCGACATCAAAGATGCTTATCTCCACGTGCCGATCGCACCCGAACATCAACGCTTCTTGCGTTTCGCCATCAGGGACAAACACCTTCAGTTCGTGGCATTGCCTTTCGGCCTGGCGACAGCCCCACGGGTTTTCACCAAAGTCATGGCATCCGTCGTGGCGGTCCTACACTCTCAGGGCCACTCGGTGATTCCCTACCTAGACGATCTCCTAGTCAGGGCCCCTTCTCGGGTGGCGTGTCAACACAGCCTTACAGTCGCTCTGACGACTCTCCAGCAGTTCGGGTGGATCATCAACTTCCCAAAATCCAAGTTGACACCGACCCAATCACTGACTTACCTCGGGATGGAGTTTCATACACAGTCAGCGGTAGTCAAGCTACCGCGAGACAAGCAGCTTTCTCTGCAGGCAGGGGTGCAATCACTTCTTCGGAGTCAGTCACACCCCTTAAGACGCCTCATGCACTTCCTGGGGAAGATGGTGGCAGCGATGGAGGCAGTGGCGTTTGCGCAATTCCATCTACGGCAGCTCCAATGGGACATTCTCCGCAAATGGGACAGGAGGTCGGTTTCCCTCGACAGGAACGTCTCTTTCCCTTGCAACCAAGACGTCACTTCAGTGGTGGCTCCTTCCCAATTCTCTATCGCAGGTAAAATCCTTCCTACCCCCAACCTGGGCTGTGGTCACCACGGACGCGAGCCTATCAGGGTGGGGAGCGGTTTTTCTCCACCACAGGGCTCAGGGAACCTGGACTCCGATAGTCTTCCCTTCAGATCAATGTTCTGGAAATAAGGGCAGTGTATCTAGCCCTCTTGGCTTTTCAGCGGTGGCTGGAGGGCAGGCAGATCCGTATCCAGTCGGACAACGCCACTGCCGTCGCCTACATCAACCACCAAGGCGGCACTCGCAGTCGTCAAGCCTTCCAGGAAGTCCGGCGGATTCTGCAGTGGGTGGAAGCCACAGCCTCTACCATCTCCGCAGTTCACATCCCGGGCGTAGAAAACTGGGAAGCAGATTTTCTCAGTCGTCAGGGCATGGATGCGGGGGAATGGTCTCTGCACCCAGAAGTGTTCCGAGAGATCTGTCGCCGCTGGGGAACGCCAGACGTCGATTTCATGGCGTCACGGCACAACAACAAAGTCCCGGCATTCATGGCACGGTCTCAGGATCACAGAGCTCTGGCGGCGGACGCGTTAGTTCAGGACTGGTCGCAGTTCCGACTGCCTTATGTGTTTCCTCCTCTGGCGATGCTGCCCAGAGTGTTACGCAAGATCAGGTCAGACTGCCGTCGCGCCATTCTCGTCGCTCCAGACTGGCCGAGGCGGGCGTGTTACCCGGATCTGTGGCATCTCACGGTGGGTCAGCCGTGGGCGCTTCCAGACCGCCCAGACTTGCTGTCACAAGGGCCATTTTTCCATCTGAATTCTGTGGCCCTCAACCTGACTGTGTGGCCATTGAGTCCTGGCTCCTTGCGTCTTCAGGGTTATCTCAGGATGTCATTGCCACCATGAGACAGGCCAGGAAGCCAACGTCTGCCAAGATCTATTACAGGTCTTGGCAAATCTTCCTATCCTGGTGCTCTGATAATGGTTTCTCTCCATGGCCGTTTGCCTTACCCACTTTTCTTTCATTCCTCCAATCCGGAATGGACAAGGGTTTGTCACTCGGCTCTCTCAAGGGCCATGTATCGGCGCTCTCCGTATTTTTTCAAAAGCGTCTAGCCAGGCTTCCGCAGGTCCGCACGTTCCTGCAGGGAGTTTGCCACATAGTCCCACCTTACAAGCGTCCGCTGGAGCCCTGGGATCTTAACAGGGTGCTAACGGCTCTTCAGAAACCACCTTTCGAGCCGCTGCGGGATGTTTCTTTATCACGTCTTTCACAAAAGGTGGCCTTTCTAGTGGCAATTACATCACTCCGGAGAGTCTGAGCTTGCAGCGCTATCATGCAAAGCCCCCTTCCTGGTGTTTCACCAGGATAAGGTGGTTCTGCGTCCGGTTCCGGAATTTCTCCCTAAGGTGGTATCTACTTTTCATCTCAATCAGGATATCTCCTTACCTTCATTTTGCCCTAATCCAATTCACCAATGTGAAAAGGATTTGCACTCTTTGGATCTGGTGAGAGCACTCCGGCTCTACTTGTCTCGCACGGCGCCCCTGCGTCGTTCAGATGCGCTCTTTGTCCTTGTCGCTGGCCAGCGTAAGGGTTCGCAGGCTTCCAAGTAAACCTTGGCTCGGTGGATCAAGGAACCGATTCTCAAAGCCTACCGTTCTTCTGGGCTTCCGCTTCCTTCAGAGCTGAAAGCACATTCTACCAGAGCCGTGGGTGCGTCCTGGGCATTGCGGCACCGGGCTACGGCTCAGCAGGTGTGTCAGGCAGCGACGTGGTCTAGTCTGCACACTCTCACGAAACACTATCAAGTGCATACCTATGCTTCGGCAGACGCCAGTCTAGGTAGGCGAGTCCTTCAGGCGGCGGTTGCCCACCTGTAAGAGGAGGGCCGTTTCGGCTCTTGTTATTGAGGTATTCTTTTACCCACCCAGGGACTGCTTTTGGACGTCCCAATTGTCTGGGTCTCCCAATGGAGCGACAAAGAAGAAGGGAATTTTGTTTACTTACCGTAAATTCCTTTTCTTCTAGCTCCTATTGGGAGACCCAGCACCCGCCCCTGTTCCCTTCGGGCTGGTTGTTCTTTTGTGTACACATGTTGTTCATGTTGAATTGTTCTTTTGGTTCATGGTTCAGTTCTCCGAACATCCTTCGGATTGAATTTACCCTATACCAATTCATAAGTCTTCTCCTTCCTGCTTTTGCACCAATACTGAGGAGCCCGTGATCCACGGGAGGGTGTATAGGCAGAGGGGAGGGGTTACACTTTTTAAAGTGTAATACTTTGTGTGGCCTCCGGAGGCAGAAGCTATACACCCCAATTGTCTGGGTCTCCCAATAGGAGCTAGAAGAAAAGGAATTTACGGTAAGTAAACAAAATTCCCTTCTTTTTAGTCTTCTTGGGGACTTGAACCTTCGATGTTGTGATAGCTTACAGTATATACTGCAATATGAGCCGGTGCTGGCCCAAACAGATAACTGGAAGCCAAATGCTGCTAGGAGGAATAAAGTTAATTTCCTCCCAGAAGCCGGTGCCAGTCAGGTTCAAACCACTGACCTATAGATTAACCCCATATCTACAGGTTAATAGCATTTTTTCACATAACAGGTCTCCTTTAATCTAATTAAATATTGGGATAGCAAGAAGAAGCTCACAGATGGCGGGCAGCATCACTATAGGATCTGACTACACGGGTTGTGGTGTTCTGTTAGCGTAAATATGCATTGGTCGCTCAGGAAGTGTGATGAAAAATTGGAAATTTGGATTTCAGATTGAAACAAACAATGTTGCAGTCTATGCATAAATTAGTGAAAATTTAAAACAATATTTTCTATTACTAAGCAGTTTTTTTAATATATTTGTATTGAGGATTACATGGGGTTGCTTCAGTCTAATTTTTACTGATAAGAAGTTAGTGCTGGATCTTCAGAAAATGTTAGTCATGTTCTATGTAACTAATGCTTTATTCTTTGCGTTAACCATGATAATTGAATCTAATGTCCTGTTCCTTAATCTTTCAGCTCATGTTCAGTCCCATTTATGGTACCCCCATAGTTGGGTCTGGCTAACGTCTTCACAGATTTTTGGACAACTGTTTTCACTTCAAAAGCCAGAAGAACTGGTCAATAAATGGATGTCCAGGAAGACCAAGAAGAAGAAGAAGAAAAGCCAAGTTGTACCCTCTGACTTTTTGTTAACCGATCAGCTGGAAACGAGGGTAACTAAGCTTCTTCTTCTGTTTTTCCCATGTTTTATTTTTAACTAAGTAACTTAAAATGTATCAGGGCACTGCAATTAATGAACACACAAATTACACTATTACTGCACGTAAAAATGTGAAGTAATAACTGTTTATGATCAAAAAGTGTATCAGCAATCCACCTACGACAAGGTCACTCTTATAGTATTAAATTAATGTACAGGTGCTCATATGTTATGGCCAATGTACAGACAAAGAAGTACTCCATCTTTTTTTTTTTTTCCTTTAACTACAAAGGAAATAATAACAGCCGCCCTCGCCCTCCCTCGCCCCTCGCCTCCCTCGCCGCCCCTCGCCCTCCCTCGCCGCCCCTCGCCACCCCTCGCCGCCCCTCGCCCTCCCTCGCCGCCCCTCGCCCTCCCTCGCCGCCCCTCGCCCTCCCTCGCCGCCCCTCGCCCTCCCTCGCCGCCCCTCGCCCTCCCTCGCCGCCCCTCGCCCTCCCTCGCCCCTCACCCTCCCTCGCCCCTCGTCCTCCCCCCGCCCCTCACCCTCCCTCGCCCTCCCCCCGCACCTCACCCTCCCTCGCCCCTCGCCCTCCCCCCGCACCTCACCCTCCCCTCGCCCTCCCCCCGCACCTCGCCCTCCCCCTGCACCTAACCCTTCCCCCGCACCTCACCCTTTCCCCGCACCTTACCCTCACAAGGGAACGTAACACCAGTTCCTACTCCCAGTATTATGGAAGTGTGGAATAGCATAACTTCTCAAGTGTATGAAAAAATATATATGTATAGTTTGTTGCCATAATTTCTTATAGTAAATGTATTATTGAACCTAGCTGTGATTAAAAAAGACAACATCACAAATCTTGGAAAAAAAATGGATGTACATTTATAAAGTAAGTTGAAATCATTGTTATATAACTATCTTTCCACAGATGAAAGATCTTGCTCTTGCCTTCTGCCATCAGTTGCAATCAAAATTTCTTGACCAGACGCTAGGGGAACAGGTATGTTAAAAAACCTGGAGGTAAATATGGATGATCACCCAGTGCCATGTTGTCACATTGTTTTAGGCTATGAACCATTCCTGCTTGTAGCTATAGTGAAGGCATGTACATAGTTATTGAGGCAATTTGTATAGGGTTAAGACCAAATATATCAGGTTCAAAGTTTGTTTTATAGACTGGTAAGGTTGTTACTGCTGTTTCCCACTTTAGTTGCTGTAGACTATAAAAAGGTTCCTGTGTCTCTGTCCATTTGGTATTGAAAGCAGTGTAATTTCTGCAATCGAGAATCAAGTATTTCCATTCCTAAATGTTTAAAACAGTATTTTTTTCTTTTAAGGTCATAAAGAACTTGTTGTTTGTTGCGAAAGTGATCTATCTCCTCCATCCTGAAGTGGAGGACACCCAGGCCAAAACCGAAGAGCGAAATGATGATCAGGGCGAACGAGAACATGACTCTGAGGATGAGCAGAGCACTGCAAAAGAGACACAGGAGGAGAAGCCTGCCACCTTAATGTGGCTTATGAAGAAGCTGTCCATACTAGCCAAGAGAGAAGCGGCACACACACCAAAAAATCCATTAAAAGTTAGTTTAACGTTTCCCTGCACTTATCATGAAATCTAAGACTATTACATAAAATATCTTTACAAAGCGCCAAGTTTCCTGTACAGCAATGATACAATCCATGCTGCCGGTAGCACTATGGAATGCTGAGGACCTGGTACTCTGTAAGAGAAAAGGTTCCGTAAATATATCGTCCATATATTAGTCATAGATTAAGTGAGAATTATTATTTTTCTATATGGAAAGGCAGTAAATCCAACGTTCCAAAAGATTGTAGAATCTTACCATGTCTTACTATATTGGCGTGATTTGTTTTTTCTAAACTCAGTACTTCTTCATTTTACATTTTATTTTTTTAGTCGGACAAATATTTCTTTAAAAAAATGTAACTTTATTAATTTTTTTTGTGCTTCTGCCATAGAGAATATGTGTATTTAAATTCTTGGGCGCAATAGCAGTAGATCTTGGAGAAGAGAAAGTGAAGCCATTCCTGACCACCATCATTGCTCCACTATTCAGAGAGCTGAATAGCACGTATGCAGATCAAGGTGAGAAGCTGCCATATTCACTGTTTTTTCAGCTCATAAGGGTTTTTAGTCCTGTAAAGTTTTTTTGTATCACAATGGCATCCTATGTCCGCATAGTCTATGATAAAATATTGGTGAGAACTGCGTAATTTTTTCCAAGGTTCATTGTCTCTGTAAGGTCTTGCAATTACGGTGCCTGTAATAGTTCCTCGGTTCACACAGTCTTTAGGTTTTCTGTAACTTATTAAATATAGCATGATAAAGTGGTATTTCAACAATCTGGTAATTTTCCCACAAATCGGGCTTAGTAGTATTTTTTTCCCCTATGGTTCAGTAGGATCCATAGAGCAGTTAACCCCTTCACAACTGCCCAATTTTGCGCTTTCCATTTTTTGTTTTTTTTTTTCTTTCTTAACCAACCTTCTTCCAAGAGCCGTAACTTTATTTTCTGTCAATATAGCAATGTGAGGGCTTGTCTTTTGCCGAACGGCTTGTACTTTTAAATGAAACCATGAGTTTTACCATATAGTGGACTGGAAAACAGGGAAAAAAAATTCCAAATGTGGAAAAATTGCAAAAAAAAAGTGTGATCGCACTATTGTTTTTGAGATATTTTATTCACTGTGTTCACTATATGATAAAACTGATGTGTGGGTGTGATGTCTCAGGTCGGTGCGAGATCGTCGAGATTATCTCTGACGAAGGCCTGTATGTTAAGGCCAAAACGTTAGAACCAATCTTTTTGACCTTTGTACCAATAAAAACAAGCAAATTGAATTTCAAGCATCATTTTGTCTCCGACTCTCATCTTTCAGTGTGCCCGAGTTAACCTTTTGGTATTTTGGTGTTTTGGTACTGCGATATTTTCCTCGGTGCACCTACTACATAAACAGTGAGCCAGACTCTATTATCGTCTATATATGGTGCGAGTTCGTCGACACCAAACATGTATAGGTATTTTTTTAACCCCTTAGCTAAAAATAAAAATCTGAAGTTTGTCCAAAAAAAGAGTGGTGCATGTTTTGCACCGTTTTCCGCAACCCGTAGCGTTCTCATTTTTCGGGTTATGGGGCTCAGCGTTGGCTTATTTTTTGTGTCTCGAGCTGACGTATTTAATGGTACCATTTTTGTGCCGATGCTACGTATTGATCTCCTGTTATTGCATTTTGCATAAAATTTGCAGCAATCGAAAAACGTAATTTTGGCGTTTGGATTTTTTTGCCGCTACGCTGTGTACCGATCAGATTAATTTGATGTTATATTTTGATAGCACGGGCATTTCTGAACGTGACGATACCAAATGTGGGTGTATTTTTTTTTTTAACCCTTTAATTTTCATCGGGGCAAACTTTTAGGTTTTATTTTTTTTTTTTTCAAAAACTATTTTTATACTTTTATTTTTTTTTTTTAACTAGTCCTCCTAGGGGACTATAAGGATTAGCTGTCTGAGAGAAAAGAATGAGCAATCAGAGCAGAGCCACTCAGATCGGGAGAAATGCTCATCTCCTGTAGCCTGCAGTACTCTGCTGCTTGTTACAAGACCTGAGTCATGTGAGCTACGGGAGTAATCACATGACCCTGTGCTACCATGACATCCATCGAATCCACGCGATCACGTCACGTGACTTCCGGTAGCGGCCGGCGAGTAAAGCTTTAGCACTATCGCCATTAAAATGGCGCTGTCACATTTTGATAGCGCCATTTAAGGTGTTAACAGATACAGGTGGATAGTGATTCCACTCGTGCCTGCAAAGCACACATGTCAACTGTACAAATCAGCTGACATGCGCAGGTCCCCACTGGCAGCCTGCAGCAGCCAGTGGGGATTAACACTATGATTGGAAGGACGTAACTTTACTGCCCGTGGTCGTTAACGGGTTAACCTAAAGGAATTTTTTTTCTATAAAATGTTCCAAATATGATATGTATTGTATGTGAAATATTTAAATTACAGAAATACAGAGGGGGGAAGGTAAAAGTACACACACCTAATAAAGCAGAAGTGTGACAAATATTTACTCACTAGAACAGTAGTTTTGGCGAGCCTAGGAAACTGTCTAGACAACTTAACTACATGTACAACGTAACAGGTTTTCCAAGATCTGATCTATGTTATAGAGACGGAGAAGATGAGCAGAATGATATATATATAGATAGATAGATTTGTTGGAAAAGATTCAGAAGAACTTTTATTTCATTCATTAAAATCCCTAGTGTTTGCGATTCACAGTAATCTCTACATGCACAAAGGGAAGACTGTCTATCACTGAATAGCACCGCCCACTGGACTCTTATGTATACCAACACCAGGGATTTCAATGCATAAAAGGAAAGTTTTACTTAAATGTTTCCCATAGAATGAACATCAATCTGATCTACTTCTCCTGCTCTATAACATCCTGCCTGCAGATCAGATACTAATTTTAAACATTACAGGTTCCCTTTAAAAAGCTGGGATACCACAACCCCATGAACAATATTAGTAATTGATATATCCTGATGGTGCATACAGTATGTGAAATTTTGGTAAATGTGAAGGCCCCTGGGTGCTGCTTCCATAATAGACAATTCTATAGGGGTGAAATACATGTTTTTATGAGGCCTGTTGTGTGACTTTTCCTGAGGATTCAAGTAATAATGGACTTATGGGATAGTAAGTAAAGAATTTTAAGCGATGTCTTATAATAAGTTTTGACCAAATTTTGGCTAATTGTTTTTTCAGACCCTACATTGAAAAACCTTTCTCAAGAAATCATTGAGCTTCTGAAGAGCTTGGTTGGATTGGAGTTTTTCTCCTTGTCTTTTGCTGCCGTACAGAAACAAGCCAATCTAAAGAGGGTTAAGAGGAAGAAGCTGAAGGCATTACAGGTAAAGTGTCTTTTCCTAAGGGCAAATGTGGGTAACGAGTAGAGGAGGGAAAGTGGTTTTAGAATAAAATTAATCCAGTATAATTTGAGTATAACCGTTTGTGGCATGGTACACCTAATAATGCATGTCTGTCTTTTTAGGCGGTCGCAAACCCAGATATGGCAGCCAAGAAAAAGCTTAAGAAACACAAGAATCAAACTGTAGCCAAAAAGAGGAAAATAGAATGCCTGAGACCTGGATATAGAGCGAAGAAGGCACGCAGCCATGCTCTCAAAGACTTGGCCATGGTGGAATAATCCCATCAGGCATAGAACACATGTACATTGTTGGGAGCATATATGAAGGCAAACAAAAGTATCGTTGGCATTTACCTGTGAGAAATAAAATTGAGACTGGTTTCTAAGGTTAATACCAATTTTTTTTCTATGAGCTAAATTTTATACATGGATCCAAGTGTGTTGTGCTCCTATGGGGAAAAAAAAAATATTACGTACAGTTTAATGTACACCTTGAAGTTTTCTTATTAAAAACTTCTAATTCTTATCAAAACTTTGTATTATTTTTTTTTTTCTAAAAATTGATTTCATTTAAAAATGTAATGTGTTGACTGATGAATTACCAGAATCTTTATCAAGCTTTTTACAGAGTTCTTTAGATTTTAGATGTTGTTGTTTTTATTGAACAACATAATTATGGTTTCCTTGGTTAAAAAAAGGAATATGAAAAGGATCTGCAGTTCCCATTACTTATTTATAACAAACTGAGAAAAACCTACTGTATTTAGTAGCTTCTTATGCAGTATACACAGTAAACAGATACTACATGGAAAATGAAAAGCTTATCAAAATTTGAGTTGACTAGCTTTACATTATGGCGAAAAAAGTCCATATTGACCTCATCTATCCAAAGGACATTATTGCAGAGGTCTTGTGGTTTGTTCACATGCAACTCTGCAAACTTAGCTTTGGTGCCATGTTGTTGTGTTTTTTGTTAAATAAGATTCTTCCTCCTGGTAACCCTTCCAAATAAGCGCTACTTGTAAATTTCTTCCAATTGTACTATCATGAACTTGGAATATTATACGTGTCGATACGTTTAGTGTCTGAGCTGTAGCTCTTAGGTTTTTTTAATTTCTCTGAGCAGTGAAAAGTCTGACCTTGGATTGAATTTGCTGAGATATCTACTCATGGTAAGGTTGTTGTCTTGAATGTTTTCCAATAATTATTCTCACTGTAGAATGATTGTTTGGAATTTGCTTATAACCTTTCAAAGACTGATGGGCAACAATTGCTTCTCTGATCTTCAATGATGAACTGAAATAAAGGGAGAGGGTAGAAAGGTGTGAGGGGAAAAAAAGTGATGTAAGGGGGCAGAGTGATCCAGTTTTAATTGCTACTGTGTTTCCCCAAAAATGAGACGTACCCCGAAAATAAGCCCTAGCATTAATTTTCAGCATTTTCACCATAAGGCTTATATATTAACCCTACCCTTAAAAATAAGCCATAGTCACGGTTCAATAATGAAGTATCCATGCAGCTAAAAAGGTTAAAGAATACGCAGGACAATTTTTTCCATTCGCCATGACAGCACCCACGAGAGAGGGATCCGCCCCCTTCAGGACAGGAAACCTACAGTTAAAAAAGGGGCGATCCCCCTCCCTCATCAGTTGGTTTCCTGTCCTGAATGGATCGGAACGTACAGGTACCTGGGTCCAGCAAGCGTCCGTGCGGTTTTCAGGGGAACGGCGGAGCTTCGGTTCCAGAAGCACGGTCGGTGGAGCTCCTCTTAGTGCACCGCGTCCACTTTGCCTTGGTCCGGGTGGTGCCGCCAGGGAAATGACGCCTGCGGGAGGCTGCCGGTAAGTATCCTGTGCGCGGTGGGACCGGAAGCTCTCCTTGTGGCATGGCCCTGCTTCTTCCAGGTTGCAGGGAGAGCTCGCGTGCAGGGGGAGAGTCCTGGGTGCCTGCCGCGCCAGAACGCAGCCTCCAGAGCAGTGACCTGGCAGTGCACAGACACTTCCGGGGGAATGGATCCGGAGGAGGCGGCCTGGAGAGGGCTGTGGGATCCTCCACTATTAAAGGTGGAGTTGAGACCTGCTAGAGCGTGCTCCGGCCCTCTCCATTATGGTTAGCCCGCAAACATCACCATCCCGGGACCCTTCTCCGTCCAGGGATGCTGGCCATAAGGACTCCAGCGACTCCAGAGGCTCTGCAGGTCGCAAGAGGAAGGAGGACCACACCGGCTCCGCATCCTCTAAGGGTCACCTGACGAAGCCCTCGTCTCCGCCTCTGAAGCCGGTATCCAGTTTATGTTGTGCAGGGTCCTAGGAAGTGTGCTTCTAAGCAAAACAATAAAGAATGCTACCTGTGTGCCCATACACTCCCAAAGAACTACAAGAAGGGCCTCTGTGAGAAATGCATACAGGCCACTATACGGGAGGAAGCCCCAGCATCGTCAGTCCCCCTTCCGGATCTGCGGGAAATGATCTGTTCAGAGGTCCAGGCTTCCTTAAAATCCCTTCAGGGGCCCAAGAAGCACAAGAAGAGTTGCCCACGTCCTGATTTCCCTCTGTCTCCTGCCTCAGACAGTAGCGACAGTGCCTCGCCTTTGGCTTCTTCGTCATTTTCCTCTGATGAAGCAGGAAGGCATGCTTTTCCTAGGAAGGGATGGACAGCCTGGTAAAAGCTCGACTATAGGAATTGCAGAGGAAAAAAAAAACAAATCTGCGGACCATACATTGTTCGCAGGCTTAACCCAGAAAAAGCAAAAGTCCTTCCCAGTAAATGATGCCCTTAAATCCCTTATCCATAAGGAGTGGCAGAAGCAAGACCACCGGGGATTCCTCCCATCCTCTTCGAAGCGGCAATACCCCTTTGACGACAAGGACCTCTCACAGTGGTGCAAGGTGCCAAAGGTGGATGTGGCCATTGCAAAATCTTCCAAAAAATCAGCCCTGCCATTTGAAGATATGGGATTTCTGAAAGATCCTCTAGATAGGAAATCAGATGCTTTCCTTCGACGGACCTGGGAAGCTTCAGCAGGGGCACTGAAGCCGACCATATCTGCCACATGTACGGCCAGGTCACTCTGTCTCGATAGACCAGTTGGAAAGGCAACTGAAGTCCTGGACATTAACAGATAAGATCCTCTCCTCCCTGCCTCTACTCAAGGATGCGGCAAATTACCTGGCAGACGCATCGGCTGATTCTGTCCGGCTGGCAGCCCGGTCAGCAGGGTCCTTTAATACGGCCCGTAGAGCTATATGGCTGAAATCGTGGAAGGGGGACACATTCTCCAAATCAAGGCTATGTAGTCTTCCGTGTGAGGGTGAGTTCTTATTTGGCCCTCAACTGGACGACATCCTCACCAAGGCAGGAGATAGTAAAAACGGGTTCCCTAATACATTTACTCCTCCCTCTAGGCACCCATTTAACAAGCGCCACTTCTAGCCCATCAGACCCGAGCATCGGGACAGATCTGACCATCCCGCTTCTGGGTCCAAGAGAGCCCCGTTTGGCAACCCTTCATTCCGACGAAAATATCCCAAACAGTAATCCTAATTTTCCGGTAGGAGGCAGGCTCCGGTTTTTTCGGGGCCGTGTGGAAGACCATCACTTCCAGCTCCTTTTATTCTGGACCTGCTCTCGGAGGGCCTCCGGCTGGAATTTACATGCCTCCCTCCACAGTCCTTTTTTCATTACACCCACCAGGAGATCAGCGGAACAACAACACGCATTGGTGTCTGAGGTTCTCACTCTCGTGGATAAACAGGTCCTGGTACCGTTCCCGTTACATCAAAGAGGACGGGGGTTCTACTCTCCCCTTTTCCTGGTCCCAAAACCAGATGGGTCATACAGAACCATTATAAATCTTAAAAAGCTTAACCGCTAACTAAGATACTGACCGTTTAAAATGGAGTCGCTCCTGTCCACTATGAAGCTGCTCTTTCCCGATTGTTACATGGCGGTCCTCGATTTAAAGGATGCGTATTACCACATACCTGTCCACCCGCGTTATCAGCAATACCTCCGGGTAGCACTCATGATTAACCACTCCATTCACCATTTTCAGTTCACGGCCTTGCCCTTCGGCATTTCCCTGTTTCCGCGGATATTCACCAAGATCATGGCAGAGGTCACAACTCACCTTTGCGAACACCGGACTTTGATCATCCCGTATTTAGATGACCTTCTGGTGGTGGGGAGCATGGCAGCACAATGTTCATCCCGCCTCGGTCATACTATTTCAACCCTGCGACGTCTCGGGTGGATATTGAATCTGCAAAAATCTAGACTCACGCCTACCACCTTTTCAGTCTTTCCTAGGCATGCTCCTGGATTCCCGATAACAGCGTTGCTTTCTACCTCCAGACTAGGTCACAAGATTGCAAGGGGTCATAAGACATGCGCAAGATCACCCGTCACTGTCCCTCCGGACCACCATGACTCTGCTAGGGCGGGTTTGGGTCCTAGATGCCCTTCAGGTTCCCTGGCAGTACAGCCTGGCCTATGCCTTCCTGCCAGTGATTCTCCTACTCACGGTCCTCCGGAAGATCAGGGAGGAACGGGCACAAATGATCCTTATAGCTCCTTTTTGGCCCAGGCGACCGTGGTTCTCCCTCCTGACGAACGTCGGTCACAGAACCCTGGGTTCTCCCATCCAGGCCAGATGTCCTGTCCCAATGTCCTTTCCTTCATCCACGCGTCAAGGGTCTCCACTTGACGGCATGGAATTTGAAAGGGAGTTACTAGCCACTCACGGGTTTTCCAGCCGTCTAATTGACACCCTGTTGCGCAATAGAAAACCGGTCACAACCAGACAGTATGGCCGGGTATGGAAGCACTTTTGTGACTCGTTTCTGACTCCTCTTTGGCTGCGGTCCCAATCTCCTCTATTCTGGAGTTTCTCCAGTCTGGGTGGGATATGGGTTCCTCGGTCAGTACCCTAAAAGTTAATGTTTCTGCCCTGGGCGCCCTCTACAATACCAACATAGCGGGTAATCGATGGGTCATGCGTTTCATTAAAGCATGTGACCGCAGCCAGCCCGTCCGTATGGCCAGTCCACCCCCCTAGGACCTCACTCTAGTACTGGATGCGCTAACCCTTGCAACCATTGAACCCCTCCCCTCAGCATCAGATAAATTGCTATCCCTCAAAACCTGCCTGTTAGTCGCCCTTACATCTGTCCGTCGCATCAGCGACATTCAAGCCCTGTCCATGGATCCTCCCTTCCTGCTGGCTGGTATTTCCAGATAGGATCATTCTCAAGACAGACCCAGCTTATTTACCCAAGGTAGCTTCCCAGTTTCATAAGAGTTAGGAGATCATTCTCCCTTCCTTTTTTCCTGACCCTACCACTCCGGAGGAATGCCGTTTTCACACCCTAGACGTCAGGGAAGTCATTCTCGCGTACCGGTCTAGGACGGCGCCTTGGAGACAAGATAGGGCATTGTTTGTTGCTTTCCAAGGTTCTAGACTGGGACGCCAGGTAACTAAAAATACCTTAGCTAGATCGATGAGGGACGCCATTTCCCTGGCGTACACAATTAAGCAAGAGCCACTGCCACCCGTTGTGCGAGCTCATTCTACTAGGGCGATGGCCTCATCCTGGGCTGAAATGGCAGACGTCTCCATCGACCATATTTGTAAGGCTGCTACCTGGTCCTCTCCTACTGTTTACAAGCACTACAGGTTGGACCTTTCTTCTACCTCAGACCTTGCATTCGGGAGATCGGTCCTTCAGGTGGTGATCCCTCCCTAGGTGTCTGCTTCTCTGCAAGTCTCTCGTGGATGCTGTCGTGGCGAATGGAAAAGACTAAATTACTTACCGGTAATGGGATTTTCCGGAGTCCACGACAGCACCCTTTACACCCCTACCCTTCTTCTCTTTCAGTCTTCGGTGACATCTCGTGTTCTTTGGTTATTTTACTAATCCATGGCGGTTCCTCTCACATACTCTGAAACCAACTGATGAGGGAGGGGGAACGCCCCTTTTTTATCTGTAGGTTTCCTGTCCTGAAGGGGGCGGATCCCTCTCTCGTGGGTGCTGTCGTGGACTCCGGAAAATCCCATTACCGGTAATTAATTTAGTCTATTGTAGAAAGCAGACACCCCCAAAAGAGAAGAAAAGACGGAAGACCCCGCAATGATACTTACCAGATGCCGAATGGGAGGACCTGCAGTGGAATGCATCAAGGACCTGCGGTGGAAGACATCTACACACATCAGATCAGACACACTCACCACATCCAGTGATACCGATATTTTACAGCTGGCAGAGGGACCAAGGACACAGTGCAGTGGAGCGCGAGGACATGAGGTGGAACGCATTGATGCGCGTGTGCTATCTGGTGCGTGCGCATGTGCGCTATTTGGTGCGTGTGTGTGTGTGTGTGCGCAAGTGCGCCATTTGATGTGCACACGCACAATCTGATTTATGTGAGTGTCTGTGAGTGACGCAGATGTCCTGGGTCTGGTACGAAGAATTCTCCTGGGAAGGGGGGGGGGGGGTGTGCATTTTTTTGGGGAGTAAACTTTCCTCCAAACATGTTTCCCCAACAATAAGTGTTAGGGTGAAAATCAGACGAGTAAAATGCGAGACATATGTTGGTCAATGAGGGAGAGCAGTTAGTCAGCTTTTCTCGCATCCATATTCTGGATGCGAGAAAAGCGGCAGCATGCTGCGATTTTCTGCTAGAGCCGTATCCCTCAGATAAAGTAATGCAAGTAGGAGGAAAAAATATGCAGAGCACTGCTTACCATATGTAAAGTCCCGGCGGCAATTTCCCAAGCGTATGAAACAGCCACGTGTGCTCAGTCAGTATATAGCGGGGTGATGTACGCCTTCTGAGTCTTCACTAAGTCCGTACGGCTAGCGGAAAACAGCTGATGATTTGCCCGCGGTGCTTATGCCATAGTACATAAAGTCCATCCACAGAAAAAGAATGGCAGCACTCTGCAGTGTAACTTGATTTTTAATAACGCTTGAGCCGGGAGTCATTAGCATATCACATCAGATGCGGTCGCATTGGATGCCATACGCTCGTCTGAGTCCAACCTTACCCTGAAAATAAGCCATAGCACATTTTTCGGGGCAGAAACCTATAAGACACTGTCTTATTTTCGGGTAAACACAGTAGTTGATATCTGCTTTATATGAATTGCTTCCTGGTTTCCACCAGATAAATAAGACTAAGTTCAGACAAATGCAGATCTTTGCAGAGCACAATTGCAAATGTGACGGCTCCATCTTCTTGTCCACATAGTGGATGGTTACAGAAACTGCCTACTATTTACATATGTCTGACTAGTAGTTTCAACCGGGATAGAGACCATGTTGTGATATTTTACATGCGGACCTAAAATCTATATGGGAAACTATCCCATTTTTTTCTAGCATACACAGTAAGATTGGCTAATGTCTGTTTAGTCTGTTACTTGTATGGATAGTACATGGGTCAAAAATATGCTTCTCTTAGTCTTAGGCCGGGTTTCATACAAACTTATGAAAAAATGGACAGTTTTCATGCATATTGTCATCCATTTTACATCCTGGCATCCATTTTTATAGATCAAATACAGTTTCCTATACTAATTCCAATATATCCGGATGATCTATATGACCTGTTTTTTTGGGGGGTTTTTTTGTTTTTGTTTTTTTTTTTTGCACACACATTTCAATGGGTGAGTCTTATCTGTTGTATGGAAGAGACTAGTGCATGACCATTGGTTCCCATCGCATGACCATTATGACACTGATTTTTTTGCTCCGATGACTGTGCCAAACAATAAAAATAACAATGTGGGCAAGAACAAAAAAAGTCAAGATTCAATAAGTTAACTAGCAGATATATGTACATAATTAAAAGTAATTTAGCTCCTGCCTATCCCAGTTTTACCCCAATGGAAAATTACAGAGAACTTAAGAGCCAGAAACAAGAAATGTGACAAAAAAACTGCTGGAGGATTCTACTTTACCCTGAGTTACATTACAATGCTTCTGCTCTAGCTATATGTAATTAAGTTTTCTTTATCGTTCCTTTGGGAGACCCAGACCATGGGTGTTTAGCTTCTGCCTCCGGAGGACACACAAAGTACTACACTAAAAAGTGTAGCTCCTCCCTCTGAGCTTATACACCCCCTGGTGATCAGACCCAGCCAGTTTATCGCTTTGTGTTCAGGAGGCATACATCCACACATGCATTCTCATATGATTTTTTTCCTTTGGAATGAGTTTGAAGAACTGCGGGTCCACGTCTGGACTCCCGGCATGTCCCTTCTCACCCCACTGTGTCGGCGGTGTTGTAAGGTTGATTTCCTACGCTGGAGCCTTACATGCCGTGCTCCTTCACCATCCCTCCTGGGCTCTGGCTTGAAATGGGAGCCAGCACGGTCTCCATGCCTGGCAGGAGACCGGTCTCCATCCGCAGCCCTTAAGGACCCTGCTGGACCGGAGCACTCATCCCCAGGGACATGGCCCTGCGTCTCAGCAGCTAAGTACCTGAGGCGTTTATATTTGGGGGTCCCTGTGCTGTATTGTTTGGGGAGAGTGTGTTTGCTGTATTTAGTGACATTTCCGGCGGGTTCTCTAGCTATCGCCCGAGAACCGCGCCGATGGTGCCTGCGCGTCGGCCTCGCCGCTCAAATTTAGGCCCCGGCTTCGCCGGTGGCCTAGTTTCGTTTTCACTGCCCTCACATGTCACTCATGCAGAGGGACAGGCTCGGCTCCTCCCGGCGGCCGTTCTGCAAAGGGAGGGACACTCCCCACTGCTGTGAGTGTCTCCTCCCCTGTAGGTCTCTATGGCCCTCCAGATCCCGCTCTTCATGCTAGTCCCGCCCCCTCTCTTCGCTCCGGCGGCCATTTTCTCAGCGTTCACTCAGCGCTGGTCTCTGCATCCCTGCTGAGGTGCTGTGTTTGGGGGTCCGGGCTTCGGGATCTGGAGGGCACACAACACCGCTCTGCACAGCACCGCGGTCTGGTAAGCCACAACCGGTTCTGGTTGTGGACCTCTGTGTATACTCTCTGGGGTTCATTCGCTGGCAGAGCCCCCACTTCAGCAGCATGTCTCACACGAGGAGCAAGGCTCCAAAGCTTTATTCTGTATGCGCTGCATGTAAGCTCCTGCTGCCTGAACCGAGCACCTATCCACATTGTGATGCCTGCTCTACCTTGGCGGTGCCACGCCCTGGAGTCTCACCCCCAGTGGTCTCTCAGGCTGCTCCTGCTCCTGTGGCTGAACCCCCGGCTTGGGTAGAATCCTTTTCTAGGTCTATCTCCCAGTCTTTTGCTGAGTCCATGGGACTTCTGTCCAGGACTTTGCTGAATCTGCATCAGCCCCCCTCACAGGGTGCCTCTGCTGCTAGGTCTCTCTCAGGACCGGAGCTCACAGAGGATTCATCATCAGGTCCCAGACCCCGTCCTCCTGAGAAGAGACGTAGGGTTCCCTCTCCCTCCTCCTCCCGCGGCTCTGATTCAAGAGCGGACTCGCAGGATGAGGAGGATGCCTTTACAGGGGGTTCGGAGGCTAACTCCATGTACCCCATTGATCTGTCCGAAAGTGACTCAGATTTTAGTGACTTGATTGCTTCCATTAACTCTGTACTGGATCTCAATCCGCCAGTATCAGAGGAGCAACCCTCTCTGGCAGAAAAGCACCAGTTTACCTCGCCTAAGAGAGCAAAGAGTGTGTTCTTTAACCACACCAGTTTTCAGGCCGCTGTGTCCAAGCTCAGGGCCTGTCCTGACAAACTCTTCCCAAAGCGTAGTTCTGATGACCGTTTTCCCTTTCCACCTGAGGAGGTCAAGGAGTGGGCTCAGTCCCCAAAGGTAGACCCCCCCAGTGTCTAGGCTCTCAGCCCGGACCGTTGTGTCGGTGGCTGATGGCACCTCCCTTAAGGATTCCACTGACCGTCAGATTGACCTTCTGGTCAAATCCGTGTATGAAGCGGCGGGGGCCTCCTTTTCCCCGACCTTTGCAGCAGTGTGGGCTCTCAAAGCCATCTCTGCTTCTCTGGAGGAGATGCATTCCCTCACCAGGGAATCTATGCCCGAAATGGTTGCCTTGACTTCCCAAGCTTCGGCTTTTTCTTCCTATGCCATGTCTGCCAAGCTGGAGGCTTCTCACCGCACTGCGGTGGCTTCGGCTAATTCCCTCGCTATCCTCAGGATCTTGTGGCTTCGAGAGTGGAAGGCAGATGCTTCTTCAAAGAAGTACCTTGCTGGGCTCCCTTTTGCTGGGTCCCGGCTGTTCGGAGAACAGCTGTATGAAATTATTAAGGAAGCTACTGGTGGGAAGAGTACTTCCATGCCACAAACCAAAGCGCGTCCACAGAAGACCACAGGAGGTGCTGCCACTAAGGCAGCCTCCTCGTGACTATCTGCCCGCCCCAGCAACGTCCTTAGTCGGTGGCAGGCTCTCCCACTTTTGCGACGCTTGGTTTCAACACGTCTCCGATCAGTGGGTGAGAGATATCATCTCCCACGGCTACAGGATAGAATTCTCTTCCAGAAGGCCGTGGCATCCTTGCAGGCCAACGGAGTAATTGTACCAGTTCCCGCCCGGGAACGGTTCAGAGGTTTCTACTCAAATCTCTTCCTAGTACCCAAAAAGGACGGTACATTCCGACCCATCCTGGATCTCAAGCTTCTCAACAAGCATGTTCAGGTGCGGCACTTTTGCATGGAGTCTCTGCGATCAGTCATTGCATCAATGACCCAAGGGGATTTCCTAGCGTCCATCGACATCAGAGATGCCTATCTGCATGTGCCAATTGCAGTTTCACACCAGCGTTGGCTACGTTTTGCAATCGGAGAAGATCATTTCCAATTTGTGGCTCTCCCCTTCGGGTTGGCCACAGCCCATCTGGTATTCACCAAGGTCATGGCAGCAGTGATTGCGGTTCTGCACCTACAGGGGTTGGCAGTGATTCCTTACCTGGACGACCTTCTAGTCAAGGCTTCATCCAGCGCAGACTGTCAGCGGAGTGTCTCGCTCACTCTCGCCACTCTAGCCCAATTCGGGTGGCTGGTCAATCTGCCCAAATCCACTCTGACTCCGACCCAGAGTCTCACGTACCTAGGAATGCAGTTCGAGACTTTTCCGGCACTTGTGAAGTTGCCCTTAGTCAAACAGCAGTCCCTCCAACTGGCAGTGTGCTCTCTGCTGAGGCCCCGCCGTTCTTCCCTCAGGCGTCTGATGCAGGTGCTGGGTCAAATGGTGGCGTCAATGGAAGCTGTCCCATTTGCCCAGTTCCATCTGTGCCCCCTGCAGCTGGACATTCTCCGCTGTTGAGACAAGCGGCCTTCCTCCTTACACAGGTTAGTGGCTCTGTCGCCACAGACCAGGAGCTCTCTTCAGTGGTGGCTTCGGCCCCTCTCTTTGTCCCAGGGGCGCTCCTTCCTGGCCCCGTCCTGGGTGATCCTCACCACGGATGCCAGTCTATCCGGCTGGGGAGCGGTATGTCTCCACCACAGAGCGCAGGGCACTTGGACTCCGTCCGAATCAGCCCTTTCAATCAATGTGCTGGAAACCCGAGCTGTGCTTCTAGCTCTCCTAGCTTTTCACCACCTGTTGGCGGGCAGGCACATTCGAGTCCAGTCAGACAACGCGACAGCGGTTGCCTACATCAATCACCAAGGCGGGACACGCAGCCGCCTGGCAATGTTGGAGGTACAACGCATCCTTCAATGGGTGGAGGACTCGGGGTCCACCATATCCGCAGTCCACATACCAGGCGTGGAAAGCTGGGAGGCAGATTATCTCAGCCGTCAGACGGTGGCGAGTGGTCCCTGCACCCGGCAGTGTTTCAGTCAATCTGCCGCAAATGGGGCACTCCGGACGTGGACCTAATGGCATCCCGTCACAACAACAAAGTTCCTGTTTACGTGGCTCGCTCACACGATCCTCAGGCATTCGCCGCGGACGCTCTGGTTCAAGACTGCTCCCAGTTTCGTCTGTCCTACGTGTTTCCCCCTCTAGCGCTCTTGCCCAGAGTCCTGCGCAAGATCAGAATGGAGGGCCGTCGAGTCATCCTCATTGCACCGGACTGGCCCAGGCGAGCTTGGTATCCAGACCTGCTCCATCTGTCCATAGAGATGCCGTGGCATCTCCCGGACCGTCCAGACCTTCTCTCGCAAGGTCCGTTTTTCCGTCTGAATTCTGCGGCTCTCAAATTGACGGCGTGGCTCTTGAGTCCTGGATTTTGACGGCTTCTGGTATTCCTCCTGAAGTCATCTCCACTATGACTCGGGCCCGTAAGTCTTCCTCCGCTAAGATCTATCACAGGACTTGGAGAATTTTCCTGTCCTGGTGTCGCTCTACCGACCATCCTCCTTGGCCTTTCTCCTTGCCGACCCTTCTGTCTTTTCTACAGTCCGGTCTGCAGCTAGGGCTGTCCCTCAACTCTCTCAAGGGACAAGTCTCAGCTCTGTCAGTCCTGTTCCAGCGACGTCTCGCTCGGCTGGCTCAGGTCCGCACCTTCATGCAGGGCGCGTCTCTCATCATTCCGCCCTACCGGCGGCACTTGGATCCATGGGACCTTAATTTGGTTCTCACGGTTTTGCAGAAACCCCCCTTTGAGCCTCTTAGAGAGGTTTCCTTGTATCGTCTTTCACAGAAAGTGGCCTTTCTGGTGGCCATAACTTCCCTCAGGAGAGTCTCTGATTTGGCTGCGCTCTCTTCTGAGTCACCTTTTTTGGTTTTTCATCAAGACAAGGTGGTCTTTGCCTCCGTCCGACTCCGGACTTTCTTCCTAAGGTGGTCTCTCCTTTCCACCTTAACCAGGACATTACCCTGCCTTCCTTTTGTCCGGCTCCTGTTCATCGCTTTGAAAAAGCGCTGCATACTCTGGATCTGGTGCGTGCTCTCCGGATCTATGTGTCTCGCACCGCTTCACTTAGACGGTGCGCTTCTCTTTTTGTGCTGACCACAGGTCGGCGCAAGGGCCTCTCTGCTTCTAAGCCGACCTTAGCCCGTTGGATTAGATCGACCATTTCGGACGCCTACCAGAGTTCTCAGGTGCCTCCCCCGCCAGGGATCAAGGCACATTCGACCAGAGCTGTCGGTGCCTCTTGGGCTTTTAGGCACCAGGCTATGGCTCAACAAGTCTGTCAGGCTGCCACTTGGACTAGCCTGCATACCTTTTCGAAGCACTACCAAGTGCATGCTCATGCTTCGGCAGATGCGAGCTTGGGCAGACGCATCCTTCAGGCGGCTGTCGCCCATTTGTGAAGTTAGGTTCTGCCTACTTCTTAGTTTATACTGTTTCTTTCCCACCCAGGGACTGCTTTGGAACGTCCCATGGTCTGGGTCTCCCAAAGGAACGATAAAGAAAAAGAGAATTTTGTTTACTTACCGTAAATTCTTTTTCTTATAGTTCCGTATTGGGAGACCCAGCACCCTCCCTGTTGCCTGTTGGCATTTTTCTTGTTCCGCGTGTTCTCACCGGCTGTTGTCATGGACAGAGTCTCCGGTTGTTCCGGCTCTTGCTCTGTTCTACTTGTGGGTGGCTATTCTCCTTCAGCTTTTGCACTAAACTGGCTGGGTCTGCTCACCAGGGGGTGTATAAGCTCAGAGGGAGGAGCTACACTTTTTAGTGTAGTACTTTGTGTGTCCTCCAGAGGCAGAAGCTAAACACCCATGGTCTGGGTCTCCCAATACGGAACTCTAAGAAAAAGAATTTACAGTAAGTAAACAAAATTCTCTTTTTTTCTTTGAGTACAAAGGCAACACACAATGAAATCATTTGATTCCCTGCTGGGACAAATACAAAAAAAAATAATAAGTTTAAAGAATTTTAGGGGTTATCCTGGATTAAGGACTTATAGGCAGGTAGTTGCTAACTACCTGCCTGCTCTGCATAGTGCCGAGCTTTGCAGGCTCAGTGATTGCTGATGGACCCCTGCTGGCATTTCCGACTGATGTTATAGAACTGAAGTTTGGACTTAAGCGGGCTTTACACGCTACGATATTGTTAATGAATTATCATCGGGGTCACGTTGTTTGTGACACACATCCGGCGTCATTAACGAGATCGCAGCGTGTAACACTTAAGAGCGATCTTAATCGCAAAAGAGGGCAAAATCGTTTGCTGCGGAGAGGTCGTCCTGAAACAAAAAAATCGTTTTCAGGCTGTTAGCGATGTTGTTTGTCGTTCCTGCGGCAGCACACATCGCTGTGTGTGACACCGCAGGAGCGACAAACATCTCCTTACCTGCCTCCATCGACAATGCGGAAGGAAGGAGGTGGGCGGGATGTTTACGTCCCACTCATCTCCGCCCCTCCGCTTCTATTGGACGGCTGCCGTGTGACGTCGCTATGACGCCGCACAACCCGCCCCCTTAGAAAGAAGGCGGTTCGCCGGCCAGAGCGACGTCGCAGAGCAGGTATGTGCGTGTGACACTGCTGTAGCGATAATGTTCGCTACGGCAGCGATCACACTATAGCATGTACGACGGGGGCGGGTGCTATCGCGCTCGACATCGCTAGCCCGCTTTAGTCTGGATGAGGTCTGATCAAAATCTTTCAGCTCCACTTTACCAGCTGGATCCACATAATTCCTGCTCAACCAGTAAGCCTTGTAATTCGGGGTGACCGGTATGTGAACATCTGACATTTGTTTTATTGGATTGCACTTGTCCATGTTAATCACAAGTGGAAGCGAGGCCTGGGTTAAACGTAGGAAGGGCAGGTAAATTGCAGAGTGCCTTGAAACCACCACTTAAAGTTGATATGGACTCCTCGGCCTTAGTTGACAGTGTTGGGCTGCTTTCACACTACGTTTTTTTAACATCCGTCATGAACGTTGTTTTAACGCAAAAAAACGGATCCAGTGCAAATGTGTTTTCATTTCAATGCATTTGCAATGGACTTGCGTCAACATGCGTTCACCTGCGTTATAGTAAGGATCCAGCGACTTGCAGTTTAACTTCTTACAAGTAGCATTTTTGAGCTGCGTCCAAATACTGCAAATTGCTGGATCCTGACTAAACAGCACGCAACCGCATGTGAACACTGGCATACTGATAGACAGGATCCTGCTTGCTCTACTGAGCATGCACAGAAACCAGCCTCGCGTGATCAGTCCCTCTCTCTGGCTCTCTCTCTCTCTCGCTCCACTCTCCCCCGCCTGAGAGCGGAGGACACTCGTAACCAAGGTAAAAATCGGGTAACCGCGGTCTTAGTTACCCGATGTTTATCTTGGTTACGTGTGCAGGGAGCCCGGCTCCTAGCAGCTGCATACGCTCGTAACCAATGTAAATATCGGGTATCCAAGCAAGTTACCCGATGTTTACCTTGGTTAGGAGCCTCCACAGTTGTCAGATGTCGGCTCCCAGTCTCACGTTCAGTTCTCCTCACTCCCAATCACATGACTCCAATGCGCACCCATAAACTTAGTGACAGGATCCTGCAAAAAGTAGATTTTGGGTACTCACCGTAAAATCTCTTTCTTGGAGCCTTCATTGGGGGACACAGGAAACCATGGGTGTATGCTGCTGGGACTAGGAGGTGACACTATGCAAATAAGAAAGTTAACTCCTCCCACGTAGTATACACCCACTGACCGGAGCTGAGGAGATCAGTTTGTGTAAAAGCAGTACGAGGAGAAGCTTGAAAACTAGAACATTCCGGATCCATTGAAGTCTTAGAAAAGGGCGGGTGCTGTGTCCCCCAATGAAGGCTCCAAGAAAGAGATTTTACGGTGAGTACCCAAAATCTACTTTTCTCTATCGCTTCATTGGGGGACACAGGAAACCATGGGACGTCCTAAAGCAGTCCCCAGGGGTGGGAAGAGAAAGACCCGAAAACAGGATTAGAAGAGACAAGGTTCTGTGACCGGAACCTGGTCCTAGACCCCGTAAGGAACCCCTACCCGGCCAGGGGCCGAAGTACAGGAGAAGAGTTAGAGTACTTAGGGAGTACTAAGAACTAGTGTAAAATGCATGGGGAATAGGATGATCAGGGAGAAACTGCATCCTCTGAGGTCTGTACCTAAGAAAGCTAAGGAGCTAAGGCGACTGACAGCAATAGATCTGGCTAAGAAGAAAAAACCCGACAGGCCCTGGTACTACGTTTGAGAGTGGAAGAATGAGCGAAGAACTAGGGCACCTGGTAGAGGTAGGTGCCAGGTAAGCGGAGGCCAAAGGAGCCTTGGCCCATTATTGCCACAGGATGACTAAACGGGAAACCGACCGCCTAAGAGGTAGCAAGGAAGTCGAGATACTCGAGAAAAGTGTAAGGGGATTCTGCCATAGGGGAACCTGACCTGTTGATTCCACAGCACCTGAGAGAAGTGATCTTACTCTAGTGGACGAAACATCCTGCAGGCGGGGAAAATAATATGGGAGATAATTCCCCTGTGTATGGAAGGGGTCCAGAGAACCTGTGAGGTTCGGAGAAAAATGACAAGGTTAAGCAGCCAAAGGAATTCCAAGAACCAATTCTCACTATGACGTGACAGACAGGAGAAGGGAGTCCTAGCATCTATAATGACGTGACTGGGAAACTCGAACCCTGGAATCGGGTACTGGGTGACCATTGCGGTGAATTATGGGAAGGAGAACCCCCATGGGGGAGGGCTCCTGTGAGTGACAAAAGGCACAAGACCTGGCATGTATGACCTGAAGTGGGAGAAGGAAGAACCCTTTCGAGGGGGACTCCGAGAAAGGGCTCGGACTATGTCGTCGGCTGAAGCGCTAGCCGACCAGGGAATTGACGCCTATCCCTGGAAGGTGGCAAGGAAGATGTGACAGAAGAATGAATTAAATATTCTTCTTATTATTATAAAACGCGTCATCACGTCACAACAAGGAGTGACGACGAAGGGAAGGAAATGAGTAAGAATATGAGAGTATAAATGGTCTGGCAGGAACTTAGAGGAATGCACAAGCGTCTGAGACCAAGCGGTGGCGAGTGGTCGCGGAATTTGGTATGTCAGGGGCATCGGAGAGATCTAGCATATCCCCAAGAGCCATCCAGAATGACTACGAGGGGGGGGGGAAGTGGTAGACCCGGGGCAGTGGAAATGAAGACCTCTCTTGGCCTGAAACGGAAGCAGGTCATGTCTAGGTTAACTGAGATTGGCAGATCAGACGTGGACCAGTCGCTGTAGTGTTGAGTGTTCAGGTGGAAACACCCAGTGGTCTGAGCATTCAGGGCTCCCTGAAGAATTCTGCTGTGGAAAGTAGACAGACAGTTATAGGAAACCTTACAGCTTGTCCGGAAGAGTGGGCCCAAATACTGGGCCGTCAGGATACTAAAAGTCCCTTGGTGAAGCTGGTCCTCCGTGGAATCAATACTGGTTAGACGATCCTGTGCCTGGTTCTTAACTTCATCTGTTGACTGTGAAGGGACTGAGGAAATCTGATTTCTATCTGAGAGAAAATGTAAGTAACGATATATGGTTTTAAACCTTTACAGTGCCTGGCCGGAACCCTAGTGGGGGGTGCGGCCAAGGCTGTTCTAGACCAAGGAATAGGCAGATACCGGAATTACCACGACCATCCGGGGACGGTGGCAGGAAGTAAAACGGACAACCTACTGGTTAGCGGACAGAGCTGCACCTTGCTTACCTCATTTGAAAACCAAAATGACTGCTGCTTCAAGAAGCGATGCAGCCAGCGTATGGTCAAGAGAGAAAAACCCTACCTTGTGGCTACCTTAGATGAATGGTGCGAGGTCGGAGAAGGTCCCAGGACCACTGGGAAGCGACCAAATGAGAGCTGCTGCTGTGCTGCGTCATGGGGTCCGTGGTTGCTGCAGGGAGTGAATCACACAACCCTCCAGTCAGAAGGTCGCGTGTTGCCTTACCTCAAGATCACGTTACACGTATGGTGTGAGGTAGGAGATGGCTGCAGATCGCCGAGAAGTGAACTGGCCAGGGGCATCCTGGCTTACCTTCAGGTTACCTGAATGAGTTGTCTGAAGCAGGAGAAAACCCACGGGTCACTGGGAAGCGACCTGATGACAGTTGCTGCCGTACCACGTTAGGGGTCCATGGAGACCACTGTCCTCGCGTCAGTCGAAGAAGGAGATACCTGAACCGCCAGGTGAGGTAGTAAGTTTGACTCGCTGGGTCGTAAGCGGGCAACACCTACATGTTACGGTATCCAGCATCTGGTCTGGAGAACGCTAGCCCCTTGGATAGCGGACAGGATCATCGATCTTGAATACTGGGACTGAATGTGACAGTTGCTGCCGTACCTGAGACCACAGGAGATACCTGACCCGCCAGGTGAGGTATTACGTTTGACTCGCTGGGTAGTGAGCAGGGCAACACATACCTGTTACGGTAACCAGCTTCTGATCAGGAGAAAAGCTAGTCCCTTGGATAGTGGGCAGGATCAGTGATCTTGAATCCTGGCACTGAATGCGACAGCTGCTGGCAGGCCGCCTCATAGGGCAGTGTTGGATGGAGCTCTCGCCTAGGTCGAAGATGAGCGGAAGGCTGAACAAGGCACTCAAGCCTGCTGCTGTATCTGGCTTCTGGTGCTGATAAGTGCTGGCCCATAGGTAAGTGGGCAGGCTCCCCAAATCACTCTCACGCTGTAGTAGACAGGGGGATATAGAAACGCTGCACACAATATATAGAGGGTACGTCTTAGAAATACTAGCACACCAGATGGTGGGCAGGTGGATAGAGAAAACACTGGATCGTGGATACTGGCACCCTGGGAGATGGGCCGACATATAGAGACACTGGTACACAGGCAAGTGGACAGGTCTATGGAACCCTCAATCAGAATGGCGGACGGGTTGATAGAAAAAAACTTTTAGCACACTGATACTGACAGGTGCACATAGAGACCTGACACCCTAAACAGTGGGAAGGTTCACACAACGCTGTTACAGTGGTGTAGACAGGTGCGTATAGAAACCCTGTTACACTGAGTAGTGTAAAGGCTTGTGAAAATCCTGACACACCAAAGCAAACAAATGTATGTGGAAACGCTGGCCCACGGAACAGCGGGCAGGATCCCCAAAGCACCTGGGTATTGGAACATCAGGCTTGACGCAGACAGTGGCACACAGGAAGTGAACAGGTACAGGGAAACGGCACACAGGAGCAGGTCAGTGCCCAGAGAAACGCTGGCCCGCTGGGTAGTGGACAAGTAGGAGACTAGCACACTGATGAAAACTAGTACATAAAGAAACACAGGCACACTGGTGTCACTTGCGCACAGGTAGAAACTGGTGTAGAGAAAAAGGCAACTGCGCACTGTAACCGTTAGGTGGCACGCAGAGACACTGACACGTGGGACAGAGGACAGGTATATGAATACACAGGGCGTAAGCATGGAACACACTGGAAAAGACTGACCGGTTCACGGAGACACTGGAACGATCACGGAAAGGCCAAGTCATGGACCGCCGGGTAACAACGTGTGTAGCGAGATGTGAACTTCTGATTGCTGGGTAGAGCGCTATAATCTATCCGTAATTTGACGGATAACCGGGTGTAAGGACAATACTCTGGGGAAGATTTAGAATGCTGTAGTGACGTCCGTAATTTGTGCCACAGGCGCATAATACCGCTGGACACCTAGGATTAGTAATTAGTGCTACAGGCGGTAAATATCTGGGAGACAGAATGGCAAACTGACAATAAACACCTAGAAATCAGGAGCACATCTGGGTTAGGAAGGATGTGTGTACAACACAAGCCAGAAGACAATAAAATTGTGCGACATACGGCTGCTTCACAAAGCGGTATCCTAGTGAATGGGCCTGTCCCCTCACCAACAGGACTGCATGTTCAGGGAGAACAGTACCCTGGAGAATGAGCCCTGAGGGGGAGTTAGGTGCCTGTTGGAGGGCTCAGATGTGGCGCACTGAATGCTGCAAGAGCGCTGACAGACCCCGAGGTCAGGGGAGCAGTGGCCTAATCACTGCCAGTGGGGAGTGCTGGGTCCAGCACTGCCTGCGGATGAGCATAGTGTCGCAAACCTGCGGCGGTGGTGGCACAGACAGCCTGGGAAGGGAGAGTCGCGGCGGTGCCCGGAACGCTTACCCGGTCGGTAGAGCGGGCCTGGCGGCGGCGCAAGCAGCGCTCACCCGGGCGGAAGCACGGGCGTGGCGGCGGCTGCAGAGTCGACCTACCCGGGCGGAGGGGGTCGGATTTCGCGGTGGCGGCAGCGCCGCTTACCCGGTTGGAAGGGCCGGTGAAGGCGCAGGGTTGACGCGCGCCGGGGATTGGCGCCAGGAAATGACGTCAGATGCCGGGAGGAGGACTGGGGCCGCGCGAGGGGAAAAGAGGCGGGAGATTTGAAAAACCCGCGCGCGGACAGAATACCGTCTGGGGGCGTGGCCTGGAGGGCGCGCAAATACTGAGGGGGCCGCAAAGCCGGAGGCTAAATTTTGAAGGTAGGCCGCTGGAGGGGGACGCCGGGCCGCATTGGAGCCGCGGGCCGCAATGGAAAGTTTAAAGGCAGGCCGCCGTGGGATGGGGGGGGGACGCCGGGCTGCAATGGAGCCGGGGACTAAAGTTTAAAGGTGGGCCGCGGGGGGGGAAGCCGGGTAGTGGACGCCACGGCAGGGGGGCCGATCGGGGGAGCGCAGGGAGTCCGCGCTACAGGAAGCTACGGGGGGCCTGGAGTGGGGCTCTAAGGGAGATATGGGACCCCCTGACCCAAATGGAGAAGGGGCTGTGGGGATTATATAGATGGGATCCCTCCCCCCCATAACCCGGGACGGGGGAGTGCAGAGTACTTATCCTGAGGTCCCGGCTTGTCCTTGATCCTGGATGCGTCCTGGAAGGCGAGTGAAGACATCTCGACGGTCGTCCCGGGGATAGGGGAGGTCGGAAGGATACCTCTCCATCCTAGGTACGGTCTTCGTCCTCCTACCCCACAATCAGGCTCGGGAGCGAGAGAGTTTTTGGGGAGGGGGGCAAGGACCATCCGCCTGTCCCTCTGTGCGGATGCCCCCCAAACCGCTTAAAAGTGTTAGGGGGGTAGGGTCCTGCCAGACAGACACGGAAGACAACAGAAGTGGCGGACGGACCCCACTTCTGTGCATCCGGTCTCTATGTGGGAGAGCAGGGTGAGCGATTACACCCTGTCACCCGAAGAGCTGTGTCTGAAAAACAAAGGAAAAAGATTAATAAAACACAACAATACAAACCTGAGGGGCTGAGAGCAGCCCCTGCGTGTCCAACCTCCTTGGACACTAAGCAAAAACTGATCTCAGCTCCGGTCAGTGGGTGTATACTACGTGGGAGGAGTCAACTTTCTTATTTGCATAGTGTCACCTCCTAGTCCCAGCAGCATACACCCATGGTTTCCTGTGTCTCCCAATGATAGAGAAATAACATATGCCTTTTTCTTTGCAAAAATAGGATCCGCATTTGCAGCAAAAAAACGTTCATGACGCATGCTAAAAAAAAAGTGTGAAAGCAGCCTTAATTGTCAGGACTACCTCTTGGAAAACATTTACAGATCTTTCCCCACAGAGTTCAAAAGGACACAACACTACCCATTTGAGGTACTTCATGTGCGTTGAAACAGGGAATCATTGGTCAAGATATCTTGTTCCACTGTGAGAGGATGTCTTGAAAGAAATTCAAAAATATTTGACCATGGTACAGCTTCTAGGTTGGACATCAAAAGATCCAAAATACTCATTGCTCTCCTCACTAAGGCTCAACAGGAAACTCTCATTCTTTTTTTCCTGAAACATCTTGTCGTTGTTTCGGCTATTTCCTGAGTGTTTCTACCAACTGTTTTGGCTGCTGGCTTTTTATTTATTTTATTTTTTTCCATGCCATTGACTATTGAAGAAACTGCTATTGTGTTTTGGTTTTTTTTAGCAAAATATATGGCAAGATGCGTCCTGCGGGGCATCTTTTAAGCTTTCACATAAACCTGTGTTGTAAAGTACAGAGCGTCTTCCCAATGGAAACCGCTAGAATAGTCAGGTCACTTCTCTTGGCTGGCAATGGGTCCCTGATCTCTGCAGGCTCAGACGGGTCACTGATGGGCCCCTGCCGGCGATTCTAAATATACCCCAGGAAGACGCCATAAGATGTCCACCAGTACATGCTCTCTCTCACTTATTCATCTCTGTCTGGGGAATTGCCACCTCATATACGAATAAGTCAAAGCGACATCTTATGGTGTCTTCCTGGGGTATATTTAGTTGAAGAAAGGGTTTTTCAGAAGGCTGAATTACTTTTTTTTTTTTATGAAAGCTCAGACAAATTCCCTGTTAACTCTACTGCTACACAGTATATAGCAACTAAGTAGGCAACCATTTTTTCAACAGGCTTTCTATGAAATTTTGATCTATAAAAGTATTTAGGAGAAAAAAATGCCTTTTGTCTAAATGTAAACACCAGCAAGGCACATACTTATGGTATTGTAAGATTCCTTTGTATTAGTCCTCACTCCCACTTGCAATTAACATGGACGAGTGCAATCTGATGAATATCAGATTGCACTCACTCCAGCGATAAATAATGACATGGTGTTCATCTAATTTTTTTTCTCATGTCGGATCGCCATGAGAAAAGAATTGCAGCATGCTGTTTGGCAGGGAGTCTCCCACGTCAAGTCTATCGGTGCATGTGAAATTTTGCAGTGCACTTGGATGTCATCATTAGTGTGATACACACAGCGATAGGCAGTGGATAAGATGGAGAAATTAATCTCTCCCTCTTCTCTGCATCGGTGATCTGATCACAGTGAATGACACTTAGATCACGCTCGCAGCAGAGCCTGAGCTGAGGGTCATTGGCATATTGCATCCAATTCTCTTACTGGAAGCCATACACAAGTGAGAGCAAGGACTAATGGTAATAGAATATACAACAGGCAGACATAACAGCAGGATAGGTAAAAGCATCTCATATAGATCCCCACATTGCTTCCTACATCAGCCTGTCCGTATAAGGCTGTGTGCGCACGTTGCGTTTTTTCATGCGTTTACACAGCATTTTAAACTGCAGTGTAAATGCATGCGTTGTGTGTCCCCAGCAAAGTCTGAGAATTAAGCAAATTCCATCCGCAGGTTGCATTTTAAAACGCAGCGTTTTGGATGCCAAATTTTTTTACAAAATCGATGTGTTCTAAAAAGCAACATGTCACTTCTTTTGTGTGTTTTGGATGCTTTTCCTTGTCTGTCTATGGGAGAGCAAGCATCCGAAACCCACATGCAGTGACAAAACGCTGCAGATTTGTCAACCTGGATTGCAACGTGTGCACATACCCTAAGGGTATCTTATGGCATCTTATTTTAAATCTTTAGCATCATTAATGAGTTGGTCAACCATTTTGCAGCTGAAATTGCTTCCAGTCTTTGTGAAGGCTTTCTACATGATTTTGGAGTGTCTGTGGAAATTTTTGCCCATTCATCCAGAAGAGTATTGATGAGGTTAAACGACCAGGCCTAGCTTACAATCCCTGTTCTAGTTAATCTCAAAGGTTTGATGCAGTTGAGGTTGGTGTCTGTGGGCAGTCAAGTTCTTAAGACACCAAACTCACCCAATCATGCCTTTATGGACCTTGCGTTGTTTATGAAACACAGTCTTGCTGGAACAGAACAAAACTTCCGCAAACTGTTCCCATAAAGTTAGAGGCATGCAATGCTACAAATGTCCTGGTTAAAATTTCCATTAACTTGAGCGACGAGGCCTAGGCTAGTCTCTAAAAAACAATGCCGTAGCATTATCCTTTCTCCAACAGTTGCCACAATGAAGGCAGGTAAGAAACCCAGACCCATCCATCAGATTAAAATAGAGAAGTGAAATTCGCCTCTTCTCTCAACACGTCTACACTGCTCCATAATCCAGTGGCAGCATGCTTTATACCACTCCATCCGACGCTTAGTTGTGTAAGGCTTGTATGCCGCTGATTGGGCATAGAAACCCATATAATGAAGCCCCTGGTGCACCGTTTCTAGTGCTGATGTTATTTGCCAGATGGTTTGGACTCTATTGATTTATACGCACCTTAGCATTCAGAGACCCCACTCCAAGTGTGTTGTTCCTAAATGCTTCCAATAATACAGAATCACAGTTGATGATGGGATATTTAGGAGAGAACCACCTTCACGGGCTGGGCTTATTACATCAGTGGCATCCTACTATACGACAGAGTGAGCTTTTTAGAATGACCTATGCCAACTGTTAGTAAAGACTACATGGCTGGGTTTTATACACACGACAGTGGGACTGAATGAAAAAAACTGATACTTGTTTTATTATTAAGAGCTGTGTAACAATTTTCTATCAACCAAGTTTTTACCTCTCCGTAGAAGAAAACTGGTTCAATAGTAATTTGCTTATCTTGAATTGGAAGGATAATGTCCCTGCAAAAGCCTTATGAGTATTTCCAAGTAAAGTGTTTCGCAATGACTACTGAAGTCTTTTGGGCCTCCGGATGAAAAGTATATTACCCAGAGCGTAAGGGCTCAACAATCAGAAGAGGAATATCAATAGAGATTGTATAAGTATAGGTGATTTCCCTTTATGGCATGTATGTAACATGGAATGTTATGGCAAATTGCTAAGAGATGTCATTGCTTTCCGATGTATGAAAGTAATTGGTGTGACAATGTTCCCACTAAGGCACTGCAATTCTTGTTTAGTGATGCAGCCTCTGCAATCTTTTACATGTTTCCCTGCACAGTAGCTTAAAGGGAACCAACCATCAGGATTTTCATATATAAAGTAAAGCCAGTGCTATACTGGCACTAGGATGGTGAATGTAAGAATGGCTTTTGTTCAGAGATTGGATGTTTTATTTCAGAAATATGTGCAAGTAAAGTTCCAACAATACCATGCTATTTAACAGGGGTGGGAATATGTGGGTGAGGTATTGCTATCTATTACTGCCCTTCCTCCCCCTGTCGCCGTCAGACATTAATTCCGGCGCATGCACAGTTGCATTTGTACATGTTACAGAAAACTCTTCACCAAGATGGCGTTTTAGTAGATGCCTGCGTATAGCGCAATCTCCAGCTCCATCTTTGTGAATGCTCTGTCTTCCTGCATCAGCATCCTCTGCTCTTGTTGTGACTGCAGGAGTGTGCGTAGTCACAAAAGAAGTGGAGACAGTCCCCAAAATCGGCTCACCACAGACTACATCCAGAACTCGAGCCGCAAGCTTCAGAGGAGACCGGACAAAAAAATGCAGGAATTCAGTGTTCGCAAAAGATGGCGCTGGAGATCGTGCCAGGCGCCAACTCCAATGCCATCTTAGTGAAGAGTTTTCTGCAATACTTACAAATGCTACTGCGCACGTGCCGGAATTAACATCCATGACGGCAACAGGGGCAGGAATAGATAGCAAAACCCGACCCACGTATTCCCACCCCTGTTGCATCTGTCAATCAAAAATCAGTAATTTTCTGTTACTTTACTTGCACATACAGTATTTTGAAATAAAACATACAACCTCAGAACCAAAGGTCTGGTTACATTAAGCTTCAGTATAGCACTGGCTTTACTTTATATATAAAAATCCTGCTGGTTGGTTCTGTGGTTCTGTTTAATGGTACCAACACTGGCCAGGGATAAACTGATGTTAAAGAACCGTTAAACAGAACAGCCTTCATACTCATTTAGTAGGGTTTCTGGAGTGGGATCCCCACTGCTTGGGAAAAAAAAACAATCTCTCAAAAGCTGGCAAAGCTGTTGATATATTTTGCTCTCATCTATTTACATGAACACAAACTATCAAGTAATGTTTAATAAAAAAAAAAAAACAATAGAGCTGTGATAACTGAAGGTGTCAGACAAGGTTTCCTATAATAAATGTTTATTTTATACAGATGGATTTCAGAGTAGATTCTTTACACAGCCGAGGGCCATTCTTCCAGCTGGCCATCATCTAAATCAACCAGGTTTTTACATAAAAAAAACCTTACATAAGAAAAAAAAACAAACAAGATATGTGATCTCAAAACCGAATTCTGCATTTCCCCAAATTGTAATTATTCTTACAAAACAGTCATAAATAAGGTGAAACTAGACTACAGATCAGGCGCAAATAGTAGTGCAGTATGATACAGTGCCATTGGAGATGGGCACAGATGTCAGACTCCCTCGCCAATCACTGTTGGAGCATAGGTAGGCGGTGGTGTGTATTTACATCCAGAGTCGTTCTTATAGTGGGACAATGAAAAGAAAGGAATGTGCTTGGCAGGATAACTACTGCCGGCTCTTCAGAGACTCCACTAGCCTGCAAGACAAGAATGCAAAATTACATGAACAAGGTACCAAAGTCCCACCTAGGTTATGGACATCTACAGCTAAAACAGTATACAAATGTTTATACTGTTGACTCTGTAAAAACTCTTACTGTTGCTCTCATTCATTCTCGCCTGGATTATTGTAATCCTTTACTAATTGGTCTCCCTGTTACTAAACTCTCCCCTCTTCAATCCATTCTGAATGTTGCAGCCAGGCTCATTTTCCTCTCCAACCACTTCATTGATGCCTCTGCTCTGTGCCAGTCATTGCATTGGTTGCCTATCTATTAGAGTCTAATATAAACTTATCACTCTCACCCACAAAGCTCTCCACACTTCTGCAGCGCCCTACATCTCCATCACCCTACCCGTGCCCTCCATTCTGCTAATGACCTAAGACTAACATCCTCAATAATTCGAACCACTCACGCTCGTCTTCAAGATTTCTCACGAGCTGCGCCTATCCTCTGGAACACACTACCAAGAACAATTCGATTAATCCCCCACATCCACACCTTTAAGCGGGCCCTAAAAAAAAACATTTCTTTAGACTAGCCTATCACCTCACCTCCCACATTTAACTAACCCAATTCTGCCCTTCATAAAATTTACTTCCAAATCTTGTCCCCTGTATCTTCTGATTCCACTCCTCTTCATGTACTTTTTTTTTACACTATGCATAAATTCTGGCAGGCGACCGGTCCACGCAGCTGGATTTGAACCCCTATTAACACTAGAAGTCCCAGAGAGGGGTCATTTACCATTTCTACCATTGGAACCCTATGGAGCTCGAAATTTCTTGGACTTCTAGTGTTAAATCGATGGCTGAACCATATATCACAAGCTTTTCTCCCCTATTCCCTTATAGACTGTAAACTTACAAGAAGGGCCCTCACTCCTGTTGGCATCTTAATTTTGTTACTTTGTATTGTCTCATATTGTCTGTACATGTCTGCTCTAAATTGTAAAGAGCTGCGGAATATGTTTGCGCTATATAAATAAAAATTATCATATAATGTTACTCCATATTTGGCTTAAAGGAAACCTGTTAAGACTCCCTACGGACCCCAAAATGTAAAATGTCACTAGTACGTTTAAGAGCCATATTACATTTTAAAGAAATGTGGTGTTTTCCAAGACTCGGATATGAGTTTTAAACAGCACATTTACATGGCTCACGATTTCCTAATTAGCCAGGACTAGTCTGGTGGGGACTCTATTCCCCAGATTCCTCCTGCCTTAGGTGCTGTAATCATACCACGTCGGTGTGACATCCTCACCATTCAGTGCAGGACTTTACACGCCTGTGAGAGATCACTTGCATTGTAAAATGGATATGTTAACTTGCTTACCACTCCATTGCTTCATCAAGGCCAGTGCCTTTTGTAGCTGATGTCTTGAAAATCTGCCATTTGCGATCCTTCAAAGCAGGTAAACCTAATGAATTTGCAACCTCTGTGGGAGTCATTGCCTGTTCCATGTCTTGTTTATTTGCAAACACCACTAGAATGGCCTTCTTCAGCTCCTCTTCCTAAAAGAAAAATGGCATTATGATGTGATTTTCTTTTTAGGTATGTGCAACAAGTAGATATTTAGTCTTCCAGAATGAAGTGTAGCTTCAGATTTTGCACATTTATTTATAATACAAACACACACAGCTTTGAGAAAGTATTCATACCCTGTGAACTTTTCCATGTTTTCACATTACACAAGTGTATTTTATTGGGGTTTTATACAAATACAAAAGTAGTAAGTATTTGTGAAGTGTAAAAAAAATACAGGGTTTTCTAAGTATTTTAAAAAAAATATAAATCTTCAAATCAGATGTACATTTGTATTCAGCCTCATGTAGTCTGCTACCCTAAAAAGAATCCTGAGTGACCCAATTGCCTCCAGATGTCACCTGATTAGTAAATTGAGTCTACTTGTGTGTAACTTATTCTCAGTATGCTGTTCTGTGAAGGCCTCGGGTTTGTGTGAGAATATTAGGAATCAAAGAACATCATGAAAACCAAGGAACACACCAGACAGGTCAGGGAAAGTTGTGGAGAAGAGTAAAGCAAGGTTAGGTTATTAACAAAAATAAAAAAAAATAGCCCAACCTCTGAACATCTCACAGAGCACTGTGTACTCTATCATCAAAAAATGGAAGGAGTATGACACAACTGGAAACCTACCAAGACATGGCCGTCCACCTAAACTGACATCCAAGAAAGGAGAATACTAATTAGAGAAGCAGCCAAGAGGCCAGTGGTCACTCTGGAGGAGCTGCAGAGATTCGCAGCTCAGGTGGAAGAATCTATCCACAGGGCATCCATTAGGCCTAAGTTCCACTGGCCATATTTGCATCTTGTGTTCTATGTAAGCAAGTAAGGGCAGCTCAGTGGTTAGCACTGCAGTCTTGCAGTGCAGTGATCAAATCCCACCACGGACAACTTCTGCAAGGAGTTTGTATATTATCCCTGTGTTTGCATGAGCTTTCTCCGGCTGCTCCAGTTTCCGCCCACACTTCAAAAACATATTGATCGGAAATTTAGATTATAAGCCCCAATGGGGACAGTGTTTCTGATTATGTAAAGCGCTATGGAATTAATGGCACTATATAAGTGAATAAATATGATATTTTACTAGCATATGGCATCTGACGTGAGAGCATCAGATCGATATGCTAATGACCCAGCGAGCGTGAGCTGAGTGTCATGCAACTGTGATCTGATTTTGCGATTGGATCACAGGTGCGGAAAAGAGGGAGTGAGCGCTTTTCTCCCTTCTCTGCTGCCTGTCTGTGCGTATATCACACTGATAACATCCGAGTGCAGTGCGATGGTTCTCACACACCTATAGACATGTATGGGTGCGTTTAATGCGAGACTTGCTGCCAACCGCAGCATACATACTACGATTCTTTTGTCATGCTGATATGGAATGGGAAAAAAAATAGCAGATAAACAATGGAGCGGTGTCCAACACTGGTGTGAGTGCAATCCAATGTTTTATTGGATTGTACTAGTCCGTGTTAATCGCAAGTGGAATCGCCTTAGTCATATAATCCACAAATCTTGCCTTTATGAATCACTGAAAAGAAGAAAGTCATTTTTGAAAGGGACCCATAAGAAGTCCAGTTTACAAAAACCCATGTAGGGGACACAGCATATGGACAAAGGTGCTCTGGTCAGATGAGATCAAAGAAGAACTCTTTTGGCAAAATGCTATGTGTGGCGGAAATCTAACAAGGCACATCACCCTGAAACCATCATCCACACTGTCAAACATCGTGGTGGCAGCATCATGCTGTGTGGATGCTTTTCTTCAGCAGGGACACAGAAGCTAGATGGAGAAGAATACAGGGTAATAAAGGAGAAAAACTGCAAAAGACTTGAGACTGAGGCGTAGGTTCACCTTCCAGTAGAGCAACGACCCTGAACATACAGAGATACAATGGAATGCCTGGCCCTACCCTTATGTTCTAAATACAGGCACATGACAGTAGCAAGTTTATCATAAACATGCACTTTAAAGTTAACCACAGAAAAGTTTAAAAATCAATAGTGGTTATAAAGAAACCATTTGACGACTATAGAGCCAATATTGTACTATGTTACTTGCAATATATTCACATCTCGCTGTTACCTCTAACATCGCAACCAGTTCAGATTTGGAAATGCCAATCCTGTCTCTGTCACAGCTGTCTACCACATAAATTACTGCATCTGTATTAGAATAGTAGCAGCGCCAATATGGCCTGTGGAAAAAACAAGAACAAAAGGCACATGACAATGGAACTTCTAAAATGACATAGGTAAGTGGGACGTCTATGTTAAATCATCCTAGTTTAAAGGGAATCAGCAAGATGAACCCTCCTTAGTCCCCTATTGAATAATAGCGCATCTGTAGTAACCCGCTGCATCCACTGTACAGCTAACAGAGCCACATCTGGCCGTCAGCAGCACAGAACGCAGGCGATCGGTGGGGGTGTGTGTCATGTCGCACCACCACCGACCTGATATTAAGGACCCATCCCAAGGATAGGTCATCAATGTAGAAGTACTGGACATCCCCTCTAATTTTCTGTATACTACACAATTACAAAAGGAAATGTATTAGGATACAAGGTGGGAAGCATACCCCCCCCCCCCCCGCCAAAAAAAAAGGATACAGAATTGAAGTTGCAGTATAGATTATTGAAAAGGAAGTCTAAACATTTCCTTCTAAATAACATCAATCTTACCTGATACTGGTTTGTCCTCCAAGGTCCCACACTTGAAATTTCAGGTTCTTGTAGGTTACTGTCTCAACATTAAAACCGATGGCTGGACAAGACAATAGAACGTCATTATGTTTAACCAGCCGGTTCACAATTACATGTTCCAAAAATACATAAATATCACTTCAACTTCATGAACAAGGCATAACACGGGAGAATGCACCTTGCATGCTTATGTAACATTGTGTCACTTGTCAGTATGACGTAAAAACCTTTCCAAAATCCAGCTCAGAGCAATCACTACAGTGTCTACATACAATACATACTATAATCCACCATAACATTAAAACAAAAAGAAAAGAAAAAATTGCCTGAATCCAGCATATGTCTCCAAAACACAGCTCGGATCCCTCAGGACATGTTCAGCCATAATCTGAGAGCCAGACATACGGTACTTTTCTGTGTGAGGCCTTATTTTTTTATGGCACGATGTACCATTTATTGGTAGCATTGTGTGCTGTGTACGACTTCTTGGTCATTTTTTTTATTACACTTCCAGTGAGAATCAACAAAAAACATATTTTGTAAATTCTATTAACCCCTTCACGACCGGCCGATTTTTCGCTTTCCGTTTTTTTTTTCCGCCATTCTTTTTCTGAGAGACGTAACCTTTTTTATTTTTCAGTCAATATGGTCATGTGAGGGCTCATTTTTTGCGGAACGAGCTGTACTTTTAAATGAAACCATCAGTTTTACCATATATTCTACTGGAAAACGGCAAAAAAATTCCAAATGCAGAAAACTTGCAAAAAAAGTGCGATAGCACTATGGTTTTTGAGATATTTTATTCACTGTGTTCACTGTATGGTAAAACTGATGTGTGGGTGTGATGTCTCAGGTCAGTGCGAGTTTGTAGACACCAAACATGTATAGGTTTACTTTTATATAAGGGGTTAAAAAAAAAAACAAAAACGGAAGTTTGTCCGAAAAAAGTGGCGCATGTTTTACGCCATATTCCGTGACCCGTAGCGTTCTCATTTTTCGGGATCTATGGCTCAGTGGCGGCTTATTTTTTGCGTCTCGAGCTGACGTTTTTAATGGTACTATTTTTGCGCAGATGCTACGTTTTGATCGTCTCTTATTGCATTTTGCACAAAAGTTGTGGCGACAAAAAAACGTCGTTTTGGCGTTTGGAATTTTTTTACCGCTACGCCGTATGCTGATCAGATTAATTGATTTTATATTTTGATAGATCGGGTGTTTCTGAACGCGGCGATACCAAATGTGTGTATATTTTTAATTTTTTTTAACCCTTTAATTTTCAATGGGGCGAATGGGGGGTGATTTGAACTTTTAGGTTTTTTTGTTTTTTTTTAAAATTTTTTAAAACTTTTTTTTTTTTTTTTTATTTTACTAGTCCCCCTAGGGGGCTATTGCGATCAGCAATCCGATCGCTCTGCACCATCTGCTGATCACAGCTATACAGCTGTAAACAGCAGTTACGCTCTGTCTTTTTCACTGTGCAGCGGGCACAACGAAAGTGAAAGCAAATCATGTGTAGTACAGGAGTCATCACATGACCCTGTGCTACCATGACAACTATCGGAAGTCACGTGATCGCGTCACGTGACTTCCGGTATTGGGCGGTAAGTAAAAGTTTACCGCGATCGCGCTTATAATGGCGCTGTCACATATTGACAGCGCCATATAAGGGGTTAAACGGCACGAGCAGATAACGATTCTGCTCGTGCCTAGCAGGCACACATCTCAGCTGTGAAAATCAGCTGAGATGTGTGCCGATCGCAGCATGCTGCTGCCAGCAGACAGCGGGCAGTAAGGTTATGACCGCTAGGGCGTAATTTTACTGCCCGCGGTCGTTAAGGGGTTAATATTAGCTGTAGTACCCCCGGCGTTGCCCGGGATAGTAACTGTGTCTCTTTTTCCCCTCTGTCTCTCCACCAATATCATCTTACATCACACACAAGCTTCTTATACTAAGAATGTCCTTCGTTGCCTATAGCAACCAGTCACAGTTCCTACTAATGGCCTGTAGTTCCCAGCTCCATTGACTTTAATGTAAGCAGGTTTTTTTGGTGAATAACTAAAGCGCAGGGTTAAATTTTCCCCTCAAAACATAGTCTATGACGTTCCCTGAGCCAAATGTGGCGGCTGTGCAAAATTTTGTGATTGTAAATGCAACAGTGAACAGAATCTAATACGTACATAGATGGCCTACATGTACAGCATGGTGTGTGAAGGGGTTAAGAAATGGCACTGCCCCTCAACATGCTATTCCCACTCAGGCCCACTGACTTGAAGGGAGCTGAGCTGCATTAAGTACCCATAAGTATAGCTTGTGCAGTTTCTGAAAAAAAGCAGCCCTGTTTTCCTAATACTGGAAAACCCCTTTAAGATCAAGTGTACAGGTTAAGTACCTGGTGAGTTTTTTACCTCAATATTTACAAAAACTTGTGAACGAGGGGGGGTATTTTTCATGTTTTTTTGGAGTAAGAATTACTGCACCACAATTGTGAAAAAAGTAGACAGTTTTTATTACCACCAAAAATACAAAATACTGGAAATCACATGTGATTGCAGTTAGTGATTAGACATACATAGTTAAAATCCAATTAAATGAGACAGAAAAGAAGGTCACAGGGAGGGAGACAGGCTACCCCTTAATTTCTGTGCGGGGAACAGGATAGATTGATTATATCCCAGATGGCCATATAAATAACCAGAGAAACATAGGTATATCCCCTAAGATAGTAGCGTAATGGAGTGCTTATACATGAAAAGTAACCAACAGGATGAGGCCCAAATCAGGGCCTGAACACAATAGTATGTAACACCACCAGCGAGTACATAGCATAATCTCATATGTGACGGTCCCGTTGAAGCACCTGCAAAACACGTGTCGGGACTGGGTCCACATGTGAGGCTGACAGACTCCCCTCCTTGGGTGCTATACATACCACAGGTAGGTCCTTCAGGTGCCAATCTCCACCATTGTATGAAAATTTTTTATTTTTTTTTCTTTATCTGAGATTATGCTATGTACTCGCTCGTGGTGTTGCATACTATTGTGTTCAGACCCTGATTTGGACCTTATCCTGTTGGTTACTTTTCATGTATAAGCACTCCATTACTCTACTATCTTAGGGGATATGTCTATGTTTCTCTGGTTATTTATATGGCCATCTGGAATTAATCTAACTATCCTGTTCCCCGCACAGAAATTAAGGGGTAGGCTGTCTCCCTCCCTGTGACCTTCTTTTCTCTGTCTCATTTAATTGGATTTTAACTATGTATGTCTAATCACTAACTGCAATCACATGTGATTTCCAGTATTTTGTATTTTTGGTAATAATAAAAACTGTATACTTTTTTCACAATTGTGGTGCAGTAATTCTTACTCCAAAAAAACATGAAAAATACCCCCCCTCGTTCACAAGTTTTTGTATGTATTCTATGGGGTTCGCTGTACTTGGTCTTTGTTTTTCTCTTACCTCAATATTTGTGGCCAAAACCAGGAGTGGTAATAAATACAGAGTTGGTGACGTGTTTCTATTATACTTTTCCTGTGATTGTGGCCAAAACCAGGAACCAGCAGTGGAGCAAATACCCAGGTAAAAAACTCACCAAATACACAACATGTGCACGAGGTCTAAGTCCTGTAAGTTGTGGCCTCCTTGGATCCCAGATGTTTTTCCAACACACCCCACAGATGCTCAACTGGACTGAAATGGGTTTGACTTAGTCTGAAACAATATTCAGGTAGATAGGACATGTCAAAGTAATATCCACTAGAATAACTGGGACTCATGGTTTCCCAGCAAAAAATAACACAGGGTGCCACACTACCTCTGCACTATAGCTTCCATCATAAGTGCATCCTGGTGTTGTTCTTGCACAGATAAGCAACACGCACACCCCGGCCACCCATGTAATGTAAAAATCATCAGACACCTTCCTCTGTGGGCCCATTCTATTCACCCATGACCCCGACACGCTTCACCAGTTGTCCTTCTCCTTACACAACCTTCGATAGGTGTTAGGCATTGTAAACAACAAACACAGGATCTGCCATTTTGGAGATGGTCTGCCCCAGTCATATAGCCGTCACAGTTTGGCATAATATTTATATATATATATATATATATATATATATATATATATATATATATATATATATATATATATATATATATATATATATATATATATATATATATATATATATCTATATATATATAATATATCTATATATATATAATTGCCTTATTCTGTCTGTCTGTCTGTCTTGCTCCAAAATTGTGTCGTTACAGTGACAACCGTCGGATTGGCCGCTGTGCTCGGCCTGGCCCCGCCCCCCCACGGATTGGCCGCTCGGCCTGGACCCGCCCCCCGCATGGATTGGCCCCTCGGCCAGGCCCTGTCCCCCTCACGCATTGGACGCTCGCCCAGACCCCGCCCCCTGCACGCATTGGCCATTCAGCCAGACCCTGCCCCCTGCATGAATTAAACGTTCGGCCTGGCACCGCCCCCTCACGCATTGGATGCTCGACCTGGCCCCGCCCCCCGCACGCATTCCCCGAAGACTCCCAGGTGACTGCTGCACCCCCGGAAGCCCACACCGGCAAGCCAGCCGAGACATACCGTTGCGTTGCTGGGATCGTGTCGGAGCCAGCATACGCTGGTAAACATGGTACACATCGGGTAACCATGGAAACCACTTTGCTTACTTACCCGATTGTGTATCATGGTTACCAGCGTATGCCGGCTCCCTGCCCATTAAGATTGTTGCTCTCCCACTGTTAAACACGCCGATGCGTGCTGCACAGCAGGAGACCAACAAACAAAAAAATGAACCAGCACTGTTGCATTGAAGATTTACCCGATGTGTACCATGGTTACTAGCTTACCCCGACTCCCGGCACACGTGTGCCGGAGCCGGCGTACACTGTTAACCAGTGTACACATTAGGTAACCCATCCAATCCATTTATTACTCAATCTGCTAACCTACATACACATTCTAGACTACCCGATACGTTAGAATCTGGCCACCTTCTAGTAATAGATATATATATATATATATATATATATCTCTATCTCTGAGTGTGTGTGTGTATGTCTGCTAAAGGAATCCACACCGGCGCATTTACAATCACAAAATTTGCACAGACACCCCATATGACCCAGGGGACGTCAAAGTGTTTTGACAGGAAAATTTAACCCCGCGCTTTACAGTTACTCTCTAAAAAACATGCCTCCATTCAAGTGAATGGAGCCTGGAACTACAGTTTATTAATAGCAACTGTGAGTGGTTGCTATAGGAACAAAGGACAATGTTAATATAAGAAGCTTATGTGTAAAGGTAATAAGATGTCAGTATGGAGACAGCCACGGGGAGAGCGACAGCCACGGGGAGAGCGACAGCCACGGGGAGAGCGACAGCCACGGGGAGAGCGACAGCCACGGGGAGAGCGACAGCCACGGGGAGAGCGACAGCCACGGGGAGAGCGACAGCCACGGGGAGAGCGACAGCCACGGGGAGAGCGACAGCCACGGGAAGAGCGACAGCCACGGGAAGAGCGACAGCCACGGGAAGAGCGACAGCCACGGGAAGAGCGACAGCCACGGGAAGAGCGACAGCCACGGGAAGAGCGACAGCCACGGGGAGAGCGACACAGAGACTGTGAGAGAGACAGTTACTATCTCGGGCAATGCCCAAGTACTACAGCTAGTATATATAAACACACGCACACACACAACCCCCATATACAGCAAAAACCATATACATATAAAATATTACACAAGATTTGTTATCGCTCCAATGTCCACACAGGACTATGAGTATCAGTGCAGTTATTGGTGGTACGTACTGGGAATAGTGGTGACGACTTCTCCCACTTGTAATCGGTAAAGTATTGTAGTCTTTCCAGCTCCATCTAAACCCAGAATCAAGATCCTCATCTCTCTGGTTCCAAACAAGCTGGAGAAGATGCTGGAAAAGAAACCCCCTAAAAGAAGAAAGAGGTGCAGTCATTAGGAAAGTGTGTATTAGCGAATAGGCTTAATATCAAGCCATGTCATATGTAATCTTAGTAAAAGCTCGTGCAGACGACCAGACCGCACTCAGACCAATGGTATTCAATCAGGCGATGCAGATAAACCTTTTTTTTTTTCTCTTCACAATCCAATTCAGTGTAAAAAAAAAAAAAAAAAAAAAAAAAAAATGCAAATACACAATTTGCCTTAGAGCCAGACAGCACTGGCCCATTAAAGCCTAAGGGCGGCTTTGCACACTACGACATCGCAGGTGCGATGTCGGTGGGGTCAAATCGAAAGTGACGCACATCCGGCGTCACTTGCAATGTCGTAGTGTGTAAATCCTAGATGATACGATGAACGAGCGCAAAAGCGTCGTTATCGTATCATCGTTGCAAGCTCCGACTTTTCCATAATTGTGCTGCAGCGATGGTACGATGTAGTTCCTCACTCCTGCGGCAGCACACATCGCTGTGTGTGAAGCCGCAGGAGCGAGGAACTTCACCTTACCTGCCGCCGGCGGCTCTACGGAAGGAAGGAGGTGGGCGGGATGTTTACATCCTGCTCATCTCCGCCCCTCCGCCGCTATTGGCCGCCTGCCGTCGCTATGACGCCGCACGACCCGCCCCCTTATGAAGGAGGCGGGTCGCCGGCCAGAGCGACGGTCGCAGGGCAGGTGAGTGCATGTGAAGCTGGCGTAGCGATAATTTTCGCTACGCCAGCTATCACACGATATTGTACCTGCGTGGGGTCAAATTGAAAGTGACGCACTTCCGGCATCGCATGCGACATCGTAGTGTGTAAAGGCTCGATGATACGATTAACGAGCGCAAAAGCGTCGTAATCGTATCATCGGTGCAGCGTCGGCGTAATCCATGATTACGCTGACGCGACGGTCAGATGTTGTTCCTCGCTCCTGCGGCAGCACACATCGCTGTGTGTGAAGCCGCAGGAGCGAGGAACATCTCCTACCGGCGTCACTGCGGCTTCCGTAGAATATGCAGAAGGACGAAGGTGGGCGGGATGTTTACATCCCGCTCATCTCCGCCCCTCCGCTCCTATTGGCCGCCTGCCGTGTGACGTCGCAGGGACGCCGCACGGCCCGCCCCCTTAATAAGGAGGCGGGTCGCCGGCCAGAGCGACGGTCGCAGGACAGGGGAGTCCATGTGAAGCTGCCGTAGCGATAATGTTCGCTACGGCAGCTATCACAAGGATATCGCATATTGCGACGGGGGCGGGCACTATCGCGCTTGGCATCGCAGCATCAGCTTGCGATGTCGCAGCGTGCAAAGTGCCCCTAAGAGTCTGTGAAAAATAGAACTGACATAATGGTAAAACTGTTTTTTGTTTTAATTCTCCACCTCCATAAAAAAAAAAAAAAAAATCTCATTTTGGACAGACTCTGATTATAATATTTTTTTCCAGACCATCTTTCTTGGATGGAGAAGGCCCAGTGGTGTGACCTGGCTCTTGGAGCCTTTATATGGCCACCAGACCTATTTGAATGCAGGAAGGGCTTTGTTAACATCTAGTTTTAGGCTTCCATCAGTGTATCCTTCGATGTAAACCTCCCGCAGAAGCCTTCAATATAGGGCACTGTCGTTTTTCCCTCCCACTCACTATTTACTCTGTTTCTCTGTATAAGAAAATTCAGCAGACTACAGGTTCCTATGCAATAGAAAAATAAGGTATCCCGAGCATGCGCCATAAGGTATCCCGAGCATGCGCCATAAGGTATCCCGAGCATGCGCCATAAGGTATCCCGAGCATGCGCCATAAGGTATCCCGAGCATGCGCCATAAGGTATCCCGAGCATGCGCCATAAGGTATCCCGAGCATGCGCCATAAGGTATCCCGAGCATGCGCCATAAGGTATCCCGAGCATGCGCCATAAGGTATCCCGAGCATGCGCCATAAGGTATCCCGAGCATGCCCCATAAGGTATCCCGAGCATGCGCCATAAGGTATCCCGAGCATGCGGCATAAGGTATCCCGAGCATGCGCCATAAGGTATCCCGAGCATGCGCCATAAGGTATCCCGAGCATGCGCCATAAGGTATCACGAGCATGCCCCATAAGGTATCCCGAGCATGCGCCATAAGGTATCCCGAGCATGCCCCATAAGGTATCCCGAGCATGCCCCATAAGGTATCCCGAGCATGCCCCATAAGGTATCCCGAGCATGCCCCATAAGGTATCCCGAGCATGCCCCATAAGGTATCCCGAGCATACCCCATAAGGTATCCCGAGCATACCCCATAAGGTATCCGCTGGGTGCACGAGGACCTATGGATATGTTTGGCATTTGTGACGATACACTGACCATGCAAGTGTTCACAAAAACTGACACTTAAAGGGTTAGGTTCCTGGTTAGCAGATGGGTACGGACAGCTTCATAAGCCCTTATTTCTGTTGACATATAATAAAAGCTAAAGAAAAGGAATCCAACACTCATAAATTAACAAGAAATATGGGTTTTAATGGAAATTGTAATCCTGAAATATGTAACGTTTCAGTCGGCAAGGACTTCTTCAGATTAACTGCCGACAGAAATGTATATGGACTAGCGCTGTTAGAATAGAGGTAAATGCCCAGCATGGCACCATGCATGTGGGCATCTACCCCTATTATAACTGAAGCGTGATATTCCAGGATTGCCGTTTCGATGAAAACCCAGATCTCTTGTTAATTTCTGAGTGCTGGATTCCTTTTCTTTATTTGTATATGGAGCAGTATTATATCCGGGCACCATACACATGTACAGAGTGACGTCTATCCCATCTACATGTAATAAAAGAGGCATGACTTCTTAATTGCAGGAGTGAAGACAATGGGGTAGCAAAAGTGCAATAGGTCTGGTTAAAAAGGGGTATAAATGACAGTGGCGGCTCACCTGATAGGGGTGTGTGATACACATCACTGTATGGGTATAAACCACCAGCTGCTGCAGACACGTGGAGATAAAACGGAAAAATCATGCTAGATCTGCGCTGCTGTGATAAACTATCCATGGTCCAGGACACACAGGGGAAGAACGTGCAGTTTATTCAATGCGTTTCATAGCTATCCAGCTTCTTCAGGAGAACCACAATACTCTTCTCCTGAAGCTGGATAGCTTTGAAACGCGTTGAATAAACTGCACGTTCTTCCCTGTATGTCCCGCACTCCTTTTTCACGGCAGCGCAGATCTAGTCTTTATTTTTCCGGTTTAATTCCAGGAGTAAGCCGGCTAATATCTTGTGTTGTGGCTACCATTTTTAGTTTTAAAAAGCAATAACTAGACTGAACGCGGGTCTCGTCACCTGACGTTACAGCCTAAGGCTGCTTTCACACATCAGTTTTTTTACATCAGGCACAATCCGGCAAAAACATGAAAAAATTAATCCGGTGTCTGTTGCCGCCGGATCCGTTTTTTACCCCCATATACTTTCATTAGCGCCGGATGGCCTTGCGTTTCATCCGTTTTTTGCTGGATCTGGCAAAATGTACTTGTCCTGCGGCAAGATGAAACGTTGAAGTGAACGTTTTTGTGTCCGGCAAAAAAAATGGATCGCGCCGGATTCGTAGCCGTACGGCATGTTTTATAATGGAAGCCTATAGATCCGGCGTAATGAAACAAAAAAAATGGATCCGGCCGCCGGATCAGTTTTTTTGAACTGAGCATGCTCAGTATCACACCGGATCTGTCAAAAAACTCAAGGAACTGATGGAAAAAACTGATGCAACTGATCCGTTTTTTCGCCGGATTGTGCCTGATGCCAAAAAGGTGATGTGTGAAAGCAGCCTTAGGCTATGTGCGCACTAGAGCTTTTTACCCGCGGATTTACCCGCGGATTTGCCGCGGAAATTTCTTGAGAAATGTCTGCAATTTTTGTGCAGACATTTCCCAGCAATTTCTATGAAAAAAAAAAAAAAAGCTGTGCGCACTGGTGCAGATTTTTCTCAAGAAATTTCCGCGAGAAGAATTTCTCGAGAAACTTTCTTGAGAAAATGAACATGTCCATTATTTCCGCAGGTACCCTGCGGATTTCTGCAGTACAGCCTGCAAAAATCCGCAGGGAACCACCCGCGGGAAAATCGCGGCAATTCCGCGGCTATTCCGCGGCAAATCCGCGTCAAATCCGCATGCGGATTTGGTGCGGATTTTTTCCGGAGGTCCGGAAATCTTTCACTCCCAGAAGTTTCTCAAGAAAGTTTCTTGAGAAACTTCACATTTCTAGTGCGCACATAGCCTTAGGCTACTTTCAAACATCCGGTTTTAGCAGTGCAGCTCAATCCGGTTGTGAAACCTATGCAACGGATGCGGCGAAAACACTGCATCTTTTGCATACGTTTTTACATGCGGCCCGTCCGTTTTTTTCCGGTTGCGGCACGCTACTGAACATGCACAGTGGAA